>NC_089174.1:78341734-79710067 GCF_009819655.1 Sylvia atricapilla | reverse complement strand
CAGCTGGAAGACTACATGCTCCCCAAGCATCTTATGGTGACCACTTCACAAGAAAACTCCCTGAGCAAGTTCACATCCAAGCTCAATATTTTAATATCAAAACTGTACTATTTCCAACAAATGTTACTCTCTCGTTAATGCATATGTAATAGATTGTTAGGTATAATGATGACAAGCAGCAGTGTGGTACACAACTGTCAAGACAAACAGTGCATTCCAACCATGTCATCAGGAATGATGCTGGAGGTGGCAGCATTTCCTTAGTGAAACTGTGTTGAGATGGGCAGCCTTTTTACCCCCTTGCCAATACATCTCATGCTCTTATCCACCCTAATTAGTCACTGATTCATCTGTATGATTCCAAAAATGCAATACCCTTGACTTTCAGATTGGCCTGCCACCATTATCACGTTAGTTATGGGATAAAAGGATATCAAAATGCTCTCTCAGTACTACAAGTAACTGAAGTGTGCAAATTTTAACCTGTAATTATACCAGGTGAATAGACACATATCAGAATCTGCTCTGTTGAGTTTATGTCAGACTGATTCTGAGAAATGATTATGTGTGTATATAATACATTTTCAGATTATTTACAGATCATATGTATTTAAATTTCCATTGCCTTTTTTGAAAACTTGAAGTATGACAGGAAAACTTTTTTTGTTGCCAGAGGTAGAGTTTATACAGATAAAATGTATCCACAGCTATGCAAGTTCTCAATACCCACTGTCTGTAGAAATGCAAGTGAAATTACTGAAGGTGTAAGAAAAAAATCAACTTCTGTGTCATAATAATTTACAAGAATCCATTTTGTTTCGTGGTACTAAGACCCGCCTCCAGAGATGGTGCTTAGAGATGAATACAGTGTCTGTCTCCTACTAATTCTGGTTTATCATCGTGAATTCATCACAACGGATTTCAAGTTTGTTTAATTGGCATCATATTGCTTTTCTGAAATCATCTGCCATGTTTTCAATTTTCACTTGCAAGTACTTGTTTGGCTGCAAATTTATTATTTCAAAGCACCTACTGAAGAAATGCAAGAACTATCTTGACTATCATATAGTCAACTGTTTTGTCTTCTAAAAAACGGATGCTGTTTCATTTATGCCAGCTTTGAAGCCTGGGTATTACATTTTAAAGAAGCCCTAGTTCCAACTGCTATCCCAACCTAAGTTTCTACTGCTAATAAAAAATACAGCCTTATGAATAATAGCAAATAATGTCTTATCCATGTTGTCATGCAGATAATTACCTGCACAGCTGGTTTTTTGATGCTGTCTGGCGGAACATCTTTGAGACTAAGTGTGGCAGATGAGTAATTCTGCTGTCCTGAAATGAATACTTCATCCTGGCATTGGTCTCCTGGAGCAGAAGCCTGGGGATGCTTTAAACAGAATGAGGCAGTAAAGACAATTGTCTTCTTATAATTAAAATTTAAAAAGTTCTCAAAAGAAGCTCAGGATAAAACATTTTAACATTAAACATTTTATCATTCTTTATCTTTTTTTATTAACTAGGACATTATCTATGCAGAAAATCTCACTAACCAAGACACGATACAGTCATAAAATATTGATGGATATTTACAAATATTTCAACTTTAGAGGTGTCTTTTATCAGCAGTAAATCAATAAACAAATCCTAGGGGTTAACTCTTCAAGTAAATCTTCTGTTGACTTTATCCTGCTCACTACGGATGCCATAACATCACTTAGGGTGGCCATTTAAAAACTCACTTCCTCTCATTTTCTGACTATGAATTTGTTGGCATGTGTACAGTATCTTACAGTACAGTTTATATCATCAGAATTTGTTTTGGGGGAGGATGAATAGTAAGATTTTGTTCAAACTCTATCAGCTTAGGTTAAATTCAGAGTGGTAATCTTTGATCATAAAGGTACAATGAAACCAGACAGTTTTACATATGTTCAACCATCTATAAAGCCAGTTAAAGGACTCCACGACATTAAACTGAAAAGCCCTGCAATAAGTTTACAGCATATCAAGGCAAAATATTTAATACCTAAAAAAAATTTTCAGCACATAAATTATATTCTTTTTATTAAAGCATTGTGCATATGTAAAACAATAACTCTATCAATTTAAGGACCCCTTTAGATTCTTTCCCCCTCTATACATTGCAATAGCCTCCTGTGGGTACTCACTCGAACAACGTGCACACCAGAACCTCTTCCGTCTGCAACACTCAAGGCAACACTACCCTGGCTGCCATGCAGATCCCTAGAGCTGCCATAGTGAAAGCTGCTAACTGCAGCATAATTGGAATTAAAGGACCGAGACAGCATGCTCTGAATAAAGAGGGGACAGATTTAACACAGAGATTAGTGCAGCATGCATAAACCACAAGACATGTTATACATGTAATACAAACATATTCCATTGTCATGCAAGATAAAAACCATGCAAGAACAGTACCACTGTGATGTATAAACACAACTCAGTGACCCTATTTACTTTTATTTACTGTAAATCAGCATGCAATCAGCAGTTCACATGCAGAATTACATGTAAATAAAGTAATTGAAATATTCAAGTGTCTGAAAAAACAACAAAGGTGCTTATCAAAATTTTTAGGTTTTCATTATATTTGCAACATATCAAATATGTTATAGGAAGAGAAGTAGAAGAGGTAGCCAAGTAAAACACCTGAGGAAATCTATCTAAATACCCCTTACTATTTTGTCTCATCCTCCCACCCCACTACTAGTAAAGTACAAACAAAAATTTACACAGAGATTTGACTGAATTTTCTTGCTATAACCACACTGATAATATACACAGTGCATTCCATGAATACGTCACTCAAGAATGTGAACAAGCCTCATTTAAAGGAAGAAGCTTGAAGAAAACTGAAACTACCCCTGTGCAATCAAACAGGTAACATGACCTCAAGGACAGACGTGACAATCGTTTGGGTTTGAGCTTCATTATCTTGCAAACCTGACCCCTACAGTATTGGCAAGGATAACAAAATGAAAGCAAGAGACATTACCATCTTACCACCATGGTCTTTTGTAGCTTTAAGAACAAAACAAAGTGAAAAGACCGCAAAGGAAGAAACAGAAAAATCTTTCATGGGCAGCCTGATAAATAAAACAAAGCTACCTTGAAAATGTGACAACCCCATGAAAAACTGCAATTGTAGGAAAAAAGATACACCACAAAGCATCAAACCCCAGCAAATTCAAAGTTGTTTTCTGTAAATCTTTTACTTTTTCCAAGTCAAAGAAAGGAATTTTCAAAATAGGTATAATTTGACTAAGATACTGTAACAATTCTTACACGAATAAATACATTTTGGCATTTGCCTGTTAACTATGTATACTAACCTGATTCTGAAAATAGTCACTAGCCCTTGGGCAAACATCTGGTCTTTTGTCCTAGCTTCTAGCTTCATCTTGTGAAACTAAAACTAGTTTAATAATCAAAGCCATATGCCTCTGCATACTCATATTCCCCAGATGCTCTGGTAGCACAGTCATTGGAAACTCCCTTGAAAAACAGTATTTACTGACAATACTGGTTCTATCTTGGCCACAGTTCCTGGATAACCTCTGTGTCAATGGCATAGTAAGCATTCTTCACGTTTCTCTTTTACACCTTTCCTGTTCTCTAGCCAATGGATTTTTCAAGCTTCCAGCCAAGTCTGCAGATGTTTTCCCTTTCCTGGGAGAAGAAGACTGCTTTTAGCATTTAAACCTGCATTCATTAGGCGTTCAATCTGAGCTTACTGCTCCTCTAAATTTCAGGCCAAACACCCAGGCAAAAATGCCAAAGCCAATTTTCTTTAGCTTCCTAGTGCCTCAAACCATCTTCTTACTACTCTTCTCAGAACAGTATCTATAATTAACCAGGTGGCCTTCTTGCCCCACCACTACAGACAACTCCCTGAAGCCCCCACACAGGAAGCTCTCAGAGGCTCCTATACTCCTCCATCCTCTGTAAGTAGAAAAAAGACTGATAGAAAAAATGCATGGTGGGACTATGAAGTTCTCTCTACAAAGTGTCTCTAGCAGACCATCCTACTGTAAAGACCCCTAGATCCACTGGATTCATTCTCAGACAGAAACAAACAGACAGTCAATAAAAAGCAACAACCTATGTGACCAAAGGACTCGTGACAATGCAAATTTGGATTTAAAATCTAATCGATCTGCAACAGAGAGGGAGAACTTTCCCAAAATTTACAGAGGTATGAACCTGTATATGAGGAACTGAGATTTCAGTTAAGTGAGTTTCAAGGTATGATTACATAATCTGAGAAGTATGAACTGTCAAGGGTTTATAAAATCTTCTTTCTTGTAAGAGACTTTTTCCAAAAGTACAATAAATGATTGTGCAGTTGATGTAGGGAAGAGTTGAGAACTCTGCAAACCCTGTTACTCTCCTTTTCTACATGAGCAAAGCACTTCAACACTAAATTAGAAGAAACTCAGAAGCTGTACCAACACTACAAAACAAATACTATTTAAAATTACAGCATCTTGTAACAATGTTCTAGTTTAACACAAGAGGACATTCCTATGGACAAAAAGAGTATTTGTCTTTGACCTATTTTTAGTTGGGAAGAGAGAAACTGATGCATTTGGAGTGTGAACAGCATTCCTGTTAATTTTGTTTCTCAATATGATAATGATGAAAGTTGTAAATTTCCTAGAAAAATTCCTGAAGACTGCTGTACCAGAGAAGACACTCTCTGAAATCTGAATATGATGCCATTAACACCCTTGATTTTCACTCCAAATTATTAGAAATTGAATATGGAATAAATACACTAAATAAATCTAAATAAATAAATCTAAATTTCTCATTAAGTATGACTGTTAATTCTCCAACTCCATTAGTCAACTGGTTTGCTAATGTATCTTAAGGCATAATGGCCTGCAAAATAATAATTCAAATATTTGAGGCTTGAGAAGAATTATTTCAGTTACTCTGAACTGATACACACTAAGAAATGTCATATTTCACTATACTTCTACTATATATTTAATGTATTCCATATACACAATTTAGCATCTTTAGTTTATATCTACTATATCTTTACTAGAAATAAGTTATTCAGCCATCAATATTCCATATTAGGAACTGCAATACATCAAGAAAAAATGGCTGTAATAGTAATAACCAGAATATTCATCATAATCATAACAAATTGTAGTCAAATCAGCCTTTAATGGAATCAATTTAGATGTAGTCAGCTAGTAGCATAATTCTGGGGGTTATCTTTTTTTAATCATAAAAGCCAGAACCTATTTTCTCTGTTGCAGCTTACAAAAGAATAAACATTTCAGACTCCAAAAGGGCATTATTTGGGAACTAAAATGCCTTAATGCATTCACTTAAGGTGCAAGAAAATAAATAGTGAAATTTATTTGGGAGAATTTATATGGAATATTATTGTAACTTTAAGACTGGTTGGAGTCTGTCATGACAACCCAGGAAATTTGGGCATAGAAGAAGAACTAATAATTTCAATATCTACAGGGAATAAGACTCAACATTCTACTTATCTTGAAACAGCCTTAACTGGTAACTTAATTGCTGAGCCTGAATATTAGTCTTTTTTATTGATTGATTTATTTAGCATTACCTAGCATGAACTGCAGGGTAAAGGTGGACATAAGTCATCCTTTGAGACAATATTAAGTGTCGAGAAATCCCTTCAGTTTTCATTCCCACTATCCACATAACAAACGTAACAGGCTCTTCCTACTGAAGAGTTACATAAGGAAAAAAATTACACATAATTTAAACTGTAAGAAAATGTTTGCAGATTGAGAACTTTTGCTGTTTACATACCAAATACACAAGAATTTTATTCCTTTTCAACCATGGTGATTTGACTTCTGAACTCCAGAAAATATCATTTTAACACATTGATGTTTCAGAAGTCCATTCAAAAAGGAAAAAAAGTAATAAATATAACCAAAATCAAAATGTAAAACTAACAAATACTAAATAGATAATAGTCCTGTAATTTATTAGAATATGTAAATTGCAGCCTATATCCCATATGTAAAAATATTCTTCAGGTTATGATCTTATTAACACTTAAGCATTTTGTTTTTTTTATTTTATGTATTCACAAAGCCACTGAAGTCACCATCCTTGACACATTGAAGCAAGTTTAACTAGGGAGAAAATCTGACATCATATCAATTAAAATATTTTTGCAGTTTAAGTGTGTGGCATAAAAAAAAATGTGTTGAAGAAAAAGTTTCAATCTTTGATTAAAACAGCAGTTCTGTATCAGTACAAAAACAATTAGAATTTTTTTTTTTTTTTAATAAGGCATGGTAGACTGACACTTTAAGAAAACGGAAGTAGGAACTATGATTCCTCCTCTGAAAGCTCTGCATTTTAGATAAACAGTAGATAAAGTGGACAAAAAAACAGAGGATTTAATTTCAGATGAAATTAGAATTGAAAGCAATTGAAAAAAAGAAATATAATGAAGTCCCACATGATCTGCAACAAAAAAAAGGAAAATATATGTATGCAAGGGAAGACAATCAGGGCCAGTAACTAATTCTGCATGCTCAGCAATGTCATTTAATAGATATTTGCAGGTAACTGTTGCAGATATTTCTTATTGCAATTTATGGATGAGAAATTCCTCTACCACACATTAAAATATGTGACACTTGTGTTTTTTGATAGGTGGCATTTTAGTTTCAGTTCCTAAATAAAAGCCAGCAGGAGTACTAGAAGAGTCTACTGTAACATACTAGGTAGTAAAATCGGTATGTCACACTCAAAAAGGAAAATATGCTGAAAAATATTATCGTTTTTAAAACTTACTGTGCAATACATTTATGAGGCTGGGGATGGAGCCAAATCGACTGCATGCTTTCAAACATCTTATGTATGCAACCACTAGAGAGCAGTTTGACATTTAAATAAGCTCCTGTATCCCCCAGTAAAATATGCTTTTCACCAGGTAAGCAAATTGTTTCTTCTAATATATGCAGAATTTCTGTTTACAAATGATCTCATGGACTACTTTCACCTTCATTGACTCAGATGGATAATTTTAGTTATTCTCTACATTTCACAGAATCCCACAATGTTCTGAGTTCGAAGGGACCCACAAGGATCTTGTACGTCCAACTTCTAAGTGAATGGCCCATACCAGGACCCTTAAAACTTATTAAAGGTATTACAAACCCTGGCTATTTGGCTGGAAACTATTGTTAATCATTTCTGCTAGACCTAAAACTAGTCTATCTTTGCTTATGCAAATTAAACTCCTCAAAGTTTTCCCCACCTATGTCAGGTAAAAAAGGCTAATAAATAAGGAACTAGTTTCTCCAACTTGTCCAACAAGCAGACACTGTTGGACAAATTTAAGTGGGTTCACTCCTCCCTTTCTCTTCAGTTACCTAATGTTATAAAAGCATAATCAACATGTCTTTCAGGAGCTTAGGGAAAGACAAAAAAAAATCAAACAAACCAACAACCAGCAAAACCAATCCCCAAAAGCCCACTACACCTTCCTTCCTAATAAGCATTTCTGTCAATAAGGATAGAAATTATAAACATGATTAAATTCAATAAGAGGAGAGGCAGAGCAAAAGTAATATTATCAACCTATACTGGTCAAGAAAATAGTTATTAAATATTCATCACAATGCTTTATTTTGTCTATGTGTTTTTTCAGTGTTGTAGCTTATGTTTAAAAAAAAACCTGCCATTTTACATCCATGAAAGCTTTGTCAAAGTAGTTTCCAATAAATGTTCCTTAAACAAGCTCTGTAATTGAACTTGTTCTTTAAATGAGTTCTGTTAATTACTGGAATTCTTTTTCAGATTTCAAAATGTTTCAGAAATCTGCTTTATAGATAAAGCACCCTCACCACTTGGCTAATTTTTAATTACAAACAGAAATACCAAAGCCATTATTTAAAAAGAACTAAGAAATATTCAGTTAATTCCAGAATTTCCACATTATCATATCTGCCAGCTGCCATACACGATCATATCTAAATTTTCCACAATTTAGAGGGTTTTTTTTAAGTTGATTATATCGTAAAGAATATAAAGTAGGCAATTCAATATACACATTCACTTTTAAACCCATATATGTCTCAGATTGTTAAGTAAAGGCTACTTTAAAACACTTTGAGGCCAGAACAAAAGCAGCATAAAAAACAGACTTAAAAGATCTGTTAAATTAAATGCACAGCTAAAATCTCCATAGCAGCTACTCCTCATCAGTCTAGTAGGAAAAATTAAAGCTTACGTCTAAAGCATAATGAAAAGTTTTGTCAGATATAGAGATAATCAAGTCAGGCAGTCAATGCCATTTAAGTGAAGGTGACTGCACTGCTGCAGACCCAAACAGGTATCCCTGCTGCATTAAACACTGTTCCTGACATGCCAGTAAACAAGCTGTAAACAAACTGCATCAGCAGCACACTGAACTTCCGCTTCCCTCTGTACTCAGGGACTGCTGGCATTTTTGCTTCTCTTGTCATTTCATGTAAGGTTTGATATATCCATCCAGGAAAACGGAAAATGAGGGAGTGCACATTTTATTAGAGTTGGAACATGGTGAGTTTAGTGAGCCTCTTGTGGGACAAGGGGTCCCCCACATGACAGCACAGCACTACCCTAAGACACCTACTGTTGCAGCAGATCGCCTGGATTAAAAGAATATGTGCAGCTACTGTGCAAGTTTCTATAAAAAATGAAACCTGTCCCCTTCTGTCACCAGATTTTATGAAACTTGAAACAAAAAAATCCAACCAAAAAAGACCCTCCAAAACCAAAAAACAAATCCATCCCTCCAAAGACTGGGATTTCTGAAGAAAAATCATAGTTAAAAGTAATTTCTCCAACCATCTCCAATTAAATTTCCCTAGCCATCACAGATATCAAGCATTTATCATAATAATTACAAAGCAAACTATGTTCTTAGAAAAAAACCTAAAAAACAAAATCCATCTAGGTGGCATAATCAAAATGCCATTCGAATACTTTCTCAATTCTCTTCCAAAGAAACATGATCTGGCTAATGACATTCAAGCCATTTTTAGTGATGATATATTCAACTGCGTTAGCTGGACAGCACAGATTATATACCCTTCCAGGCTCTACTCAAATTCTTGGAAGATATGTAATTGTTCAACTCTACGTATCAGCTCAAATTCTTGATGGCATTTACAGTACATAAAGAACCCTGTTCATCATCTCTACTTATATCAAAACCTACTGTGATTTTTCTGAAATGAACAAGATTTTTAAGTGTTCTCATCTCACAGCAAGCAATAAATATTCATTCAACAATCTGTCAGATACCCAACTTCAAAAGATAACTGGCTTGGAGGCAAATACATGATAATTATGGCTTTTGAATTCTTCAGCAACTGAAGCTGAAGACTATACTTCCAAACAGATTTTACTGATTTTCTTTTTCCTTGTTCTTAAAGAGAAGAGATAGGGTACAAAAAAGGAGAACAGAAAGATCAGGAAGTGTAAGGGAATATTTTAGTAAATTGTGAATACAAAGCTAAAACAAAAATTACCTAACTTTAAAGAGCTGGCCTTGCAGTCCAGCAAGTCTGTATGAGATTATTTAATGTATTAAAAAATAATTTGGCTAAGCTGGCAAGTATGATGTAAAAACAATAGGGCTTTTTTTTTTCCTATGGGGAAAACATTCATTTACAGTCTATCATCTAAGTGTTTCTCAGATAGTCATCACAAACACGTTTATCCTTTTTAAAGCAGGATCAAAATCAGATTTTCACTAATAACTAAAAGCTGTTCAAAGCTATCTCATTCCATACCTAGGTAACAGAAAAGCAGAAAAAAACCACAATCAGAATCACTGTTTTTACCTTTTCTAGCTTTTTAGCCTCAATGTGTCGCAGCACCTGTTCCCTCCAGTCGTGAGGGACTTTGGTTTTCCCTGCGGGGTCCAGCAAGGAGTGCTCGGAGCTAACCCTGGGGTTGGATCTCTTGGAGGGGCTAGTCCGTGAGTAGTTGAAGTCGCTGACGGACATGGTGCGCTCGGGGATGTCGCTGACGGCCGGCCGTGCGCTCTGCGGCCGCGCCGCGCCCGGCCCGTCCATGCTGTACGTCCGGGCTGACAGGGGCCTCTGCTGCCCCGCCACCCCGGCCCTGCCCAGCGACTGCAGATCCCTGTAGCTTAAGTAGTCCCCTTCGGGAACTTGCGCTCGCCTTGAAGGCCCGCCGTCCCCGATGTTCATGGAAGCTGTAGAAGACACGCTGCTCTGCCTTTGAAGGGTGTGCCTGGTTGCTCCTGGGAGCAGCCTGTCACCTGGTGGAACTGCCCACAGGTCTGCGTGTCTCCCAGACATCCGCTGGTGAGTGCTGTACACGGCGCTGGCCCGCGCGTTGTTATGGTTGGAGAAATTCATGTTGCCAGAATGCTTTACGTAACTGGGAGTTTCCGTGCTGTCGGACCTAAGCAGACGCGAAGGAGGTAAAGTGCCTTGTTCTACTTGGGTGTTTTGTTTCTGGGGCCACAAGGCATCTTTTGCTGCTGCACTGCTGCTGTACTGAATATTATACTGGGGAGCACAGAGCATCTGTGCACCACCTGTCACTGATCCCCTCACTACATTAGCACCTTCAGGATTGTGATTTGAGTCAAACTTGAACACCGTTTTTGTAGAAGATACTAAATCAGATGATGACGATGACCCAGGAAAAACCTGTAAAGGCTGATCATAGAGAAGAGTAGCAGATTTACTTCGGACTATGTTTTTTCCATCTGCAGTATCAGATCCTGATTTCACCACTGAGTTTGGCTGTTGAGATCCATTCTCATTTACAGTATCATAGATTTTCAGCCCACCACTGTCCATACTTGTGGTGCTGTGAGATTTCAACACAGGACCACTCCTCTGTGGGGACAAATCTTCAGTGCTTCTAGAAACAGACAGCTCAGAAGAATCCCCATCGACTGTAGTGCTTTTTGCTAGTTTGTCTTTACTGGGAGACTGTCCTGTTTCCTCAGCATGTCCGTTTACTTTATTTATACGATATTTATTTCCATTTTCCAAGTGCTCACTTTCTTCTTTTGCGTTGTTATTCAAAAAGCCCATTACTGAAACCATTTTCTGTGTTTCTAACTTTTCTACAGGAACTGACACTGCCTCTTCACTAACCAGTTTATTGATATTCATGTTTATTTGGTCTAATTTGTGAGACTCCTCCATAGGTGTGCTGAGATCAACACCTTTTCCTATCAGGCCTAATCTTTCTTCAATGCTCAATTCATATTCAGACAAATTTGTAACCTTCTCTTGCACATTTAGTTTTTCTTCCACTGTAATACTCAATTCTCCTCCATTTTGCAAAAGATTATTCAAATTTTCATCTTCTTGCCTGGAAGAAAAAAAGATGGCCCTCAAAGAAATTCTCCTAAGAATGAATGTATTTCTCTAAAATAATTTTAGAAAAAAACTACCGTTAATATGCAACCATGCTGTGCATACAAAACAGATTTATGATTTGCTATGTTATATTGAAGGAGTACATTATATAGAGAGCTCATTTGGGCAACATTTTTATGTCACGTGGCTTCAGAAGTTTGTTTAAACTCTACAAGAATAATTAAAAACAGTTCAAAATTGTCAACAAGTACAAAGTGACAGTAACGTAAGTTTTTTTATTAATTTCTGTTAATTTCCATTTTGGACAATTTTCTTGTTTGTATTAGCAGCTTCTATGAAAATTGGCACTTTTAAACGAAATCCCCTAGAAGAGTAACAACCTTTAATAACCAATAATAAAAACCATTCTTTTTATGGTTTTAAGAACCTTTAATAGTCATATTAGCAATCAAATTGGTTTTCAAAAATAAGCAAATAAAAACACAGTGCTTTTAAAATGGTATACTGATGTATTTTGTAGGGATAAAAGCTTACAAAGATAAAATTATTACACCCTATTACTAAGAGAAACGACAATCATGTATTGTATACTAAAGTTAGTCTCTGAAAGTTTTTTTTTTTCCAAGAACTTCATTAACTTTAAGAGAACATTATTGACCTTATCATAAAACACTAAAATTTAAAATATTTAATGAAGGATAAATTAATGAATTAAAGGAAGGAACACCATATAAAATATTAAGTAACATTTTTCTAATGTGTTTTCTTAGTGGTCCACAGTATTTTACAAACCTGATTTTGGATAAAACAGCAGCATGTGTTTCTTTGTCAGGAGAACAGAGAGAAACGTCTTGGCTACTATCAGTATTTAAGGAAACAGAATCTGACATCCGAGAAGGAGAGGAACAGTTGCTGTTATTTTGATTACTATTGTGGGTAGCTTCATCTGATAAGGAATCAGTATCTTTTGAATCATCTGAAATAAAAATTTGCCAATTTAGTTAGACACACAGATCTTATTAACAGCCATTTCATATGTGTATGTATAGTATTTAGAAATTGTATCTTGTTCTTCAGTAATTCTTACTACCAGAAACTAAAATGTAAGCTAACACCTTCGCAAAGTTCATTTAAACTTCCAAAATACTGTGGGAAATAGTTCCTACTTTCAAAAAATATTTGGCCTAATGTAAATAGCTCTTATCTGTTAATTAAATCTAAATTCTTCCTTTATTCCCATTTTCCTTGTCATACACAAGCACTGTATTAGGGAATACTTTAAAATATCTATCAAATCATACTTCTGTTACTATAAGGATTTCAGAATTGTCAATTACATGAGTCTACTGGCCTCTAAGAAAATGAAGTACACTGTTTCACATGCAGTATTTTGAAAGGGTACACCATTCCTGATTTTGAATATTCTATCATTAAAGCTATTTACTAGATCAAGTACTCTGGAACCATTGATAGCAGTGGATAAGCTCTGTATAGCTTTTTAGTAAAGTAAAAAAATCAGCAATGAAAAATGCTCTTCTGCAAATTTTGAATTCAATGCATTCCCATGCTCTGCAGATCCCTTAGGACAACATTTTCGGAGTAATTTACCCCTGTGCACATTGATTCTTGCATAATGTATGCATACTTACATACTACATCCATATAAAAATAATTTCTTTGAGGGAATTCAAGCCAGCCGTGATTCTGACATGAGTGTAGAAACAAATACATTTAAAATTTTGCTTCAAGCCAATTACAGGTGCCAAACGCATACATTTTGTGGAACTAATGTCTGTCTTCAGAGACAAGAAAGAAGTTTTGACCTGGTACTTCAGTCAGACGTAAAAATCCAAGGACAGCATTGATAGATAAACATCCACCTTTTCATCTGTATGTGATCCTCATCAGACTCTTCCTGCTTCCACCATGTGGTTCTCCTCACCAAATTTCACCTTTATACATCTAATGTCCAGAAAAGCCTTTTGTCCTGAAAGTACTGGACTTGGGTATCATATGAAGCAAAATACTATTTGCTATCCTCTTTCTGTATCATGTTTTCTCTGAATCTTGGCCATTTCTTACTGTTATGGAAATAGTTATCCAGACCAAATTTATATTTCAGAGAATATAAAATTTAGTTAACAAGAAAAAATGTTCAAAATTTCCATGACAGAAGAGCAAAAAAACCATACAAGAGTAAAATAATTCTGGAGAAAGAGTTTGCACAAAAAAAGTTTATTCTTAAACCTTAGGAAGAGAGCACAGCTTCTGTAGAGAAATTTAAATAAGTGATACTGCTGCCTATAGCAGCTGCCTGTCACAGCAAGAATTCACAAAATCTGGGTGAAGGGGGAGTTAGATTATTTTCAATATAAATTTTCCTTTTCTGCAATCTTAAGCACATCAGGAGTGTGTTCAAGCTCAAAACCCCATAAAACAGACACCCCTTCTCTGCCTGTCCGATTTAAGCCGACAAGAATCAAGAAAATTAGGATATCAACACAAGTTCTCTCGCAATGCACCCAAATACATCCATTTTTTCCCTGCTTTCATTTCTTAACTAGGAAAATATTTTAAAACATACAATTAAGCCTTCTTTTACTTAATTTAATTTGGAAATTCAACCACTTTGAGTCAAGAAATTATCCAAATCACAAAAAGACTTCCAATGCTTTTTATGGTATCTTACCTTTTTTGCTGTTGCTTAGGGCTACCACCTTTGGTTGGTTTATGGAGGTTTCTATCAGTGGTGGTCGCATTTCTGCCATTTTCATCTCTTCATCAGAGGAGAGTTCTTCTGACTCCTGCTAAAGAAAGAACAGCTTTATGCTGTCCATTTTGAAGAGCAGCTCAAAGGTAAGTAAACACTATCTAAAGTATAATCCACTAAAAAATAAAGGGGTAAAAAGATAAATAAACAACATAACATAGGCAAAGCAAACAACTTCGTAGTGCATCTGTAGTGCAAGTCAACTGAATTATCTGTAAGAAGTAGCACTTGCAGACTGGTATTGTCACTGCTGAACTCTGTGGGATGACACTTAGGCAGGTAACCTCAACTGCAAAAAACTACTTGCAGCAAGCAGATGAAGCCTTCATTCCACCACTGGAGAGAGCATCCAGTTGAATCCAAGTCACAAAGAGATCACTGAACCAGCAAACACCACAGACTGACCAGCCCAGTACTGGTTTTGAAGAAAAGAGCTCAAACTCAAACTAAAACAGCCATGACCAAGGGGATCTTAGGAATGCAGAGGAACTCTGAGAAAAGACTGAAGGACCTTGGCTTGCCTAGTCCATCTAACAGAAACAGAGTAAGGTAGCTTGCTAGGGGTAAATTCCAAAAGGAAAAGAACTTAGATAACTTCAACAGCAATGACAGAGAAATAAAGCAATGCTGAAAACATTTAAGATAGTAATCCCTAGTTCTGAACCAAAAAACAGAACACAGTCCACTTATGAGAGAGATTAATAGACAAAGTGCTGCAAGAGCAGCCATGCAACTGATTCAGTATCCTACTGCTACCCTGTATTAATCTTCAAAACCCAATATTTTGAAGAAACAACCCCCCATCAGAACTTCCTTCCTCAGAGCAGAAATTTCTTTCTAGTAAACATGCTTGTTGCTACAAAATCTATGTTGCAAATTGCAAAAGGTCTGCCAATATTCACATTTTCTTACTGTTTTGGAACACTTAATGCATGGAACCTACTGGAGCACCATCTTCCCATAATACCAATTACCTGGCCAATTCTTAGGTCTGCAGGAAGGACAAACTTGACTGAGACACAAAAAAACAAGCTTACAACAGCCCTAATTAAAAATAAAAAAACATTGCCTTTTCTCTACAATCTGAACAAACAACCTGTTCACTGCATCTACCACATTCCCTTCCTCTTGGATGTGACATACAAGTGTAATCAATGCTGAAATGAAAAGCTTACACACAGGCAAAGTTTAAGTATCTGGATTCTGCAAAAGCGTTACCAGCAGGAGATAAGGAAATACACGGAAACAAGGTCTTTGCTGTACCTGACTCATGTACTTATTACAACTACAAAGAATTACTGTCACTGTCATCAGACAACTATCATGATCTTCTGCAATCACATTTTAAAATTAAAGAAAAAATGTCAATACCGGTATTTTCGAAAAGAATGCAGAAGCAAGAACACGCTAGTGGAGAAGTAGCCAGTGACAGCCACAACTGCCTATCACTCAAGTCTTGTCACTCTGTGATACAGGCACATTCCACAGCTTACATGACACAGACAAAATAATTCACTTGAGAAATAATGAAAAAAGTATTTTACAGGTTGTGACTGGGAACTGATTGAATGACAGCTTCTAAAATCTGTCATAAATCTCAAACTTTCTAAATAAATGAATACATGGTGTTTGTCAGAGAGATGGAAAGTTCAGAAGTTTAAAATCCTTCACTGTAAGAGGCAAGTATATTCCAAGTAATATTCCTGACAGCTCACTAGTAAACACAGAGGAATAAATGATTTTAAGCCCACCTTCTACTTTTCATTTGAAATGCATGTGTACACTAACTTGGAAACAGGAACTTTTTACTGCTACCACTGATCTGATATTTTCTCATTTCAGCAGCAATTAAAAGTGATTATTGAATGAAGTACTGACAGCCAAACAACTGGAGAATTCTACCAAAGTATTAGTCTTTTCACAGTGTATATCAACCTTTAGTTGAGTTTGCATTCTTTTTCTTTAAATGCATGCATCTTTTATTATGAACTTTTTATTAGCTGTTTCAACTTTACTTAACAAAATCTGAAGTGAGTAAAACACTGCATTGAAAACCATCTGATTTTACAACACTGATGGAGGGCAATTTTCCTCTGTTGTCGACAGAAATTTTCATCTCCCAGAAGAACAAACTCAATAGAACACCAGCACAATTTCTGACTGCTGTAATGCTCATTGCAAAGCCATACCTCAAGCATGTCTTCATGGTTGACAATTGTTTTCGTGTTCTGCAAGGTTTTAACAAGTGCAGTCATCTGTGAATTTGCAGTGCTGTGCTCAGCTTCTGGTTCACTAGGCTTCTGCACAGAGCTTCCTGCTGAATATTGCTTTCTCTCATCGGCTTTGTTCTTTATCGAACCAATTTCTGAGGTCTACAGAATTAAGAATATTAGCAGAGAAAGCAACCTGAAACCCTTTTAGCGACATATAGAGTGAGAATTATGTGTTCTGGGGAAATACGGAATGGAAAAATCTGAGCTCTGAAATTATAAGGAACAGAGTGCACCAGGTATGAAATGCTAAGAAAACACTATTGATAACTAAGGTATAGTCCCTACCCTGTGTCAATCAGTCTGACTCTGTATCCTTACTGGTATCAATATGTACTATTATATTTCCAGTCAAATGAAAGAAATCAAACAGGCAATACCTACAGTGATGCCATTTGAGCACCAGAAAGTAGTCCTATCTTCTCTCATGCTGCATCAAGCTCTTAGAGATTTGGGACACTTTTGCCAGCCTGCTATCACTGCTTGTTACCACACAAAGCCTCCAGTCATGAGCAGTAAAAGCCTTAGAAATTATCCAAATTTTATCCTGAAGTCTGGCAGATGAAAGAGGATCACGGGATGACAAAGATATCATCCTCCAGAAACCAAAGAAGGCAGCTCCGTAGCTCATCCAAGTTTGTATCTGCCTGAGAATTAGGTCACTTTTCTTGTTCTTAGTGCAGGAGGAAGACTGCTTACTGCAAACCAGATGTTTGTTACAGACCTCCTTAGGTGGGGAAGAGATAAATTGGTTCTGTAATCTAACAATTTTTCTTGCTAAAGCATCGGAGGGGAGGGAGAAGAGAATGAAAAGGAATAAATTACACTTTAGTCTTTGGAACTCCTTGCAAAACCAGAAGATAATGCTATCTCTAACCTTTACCCCCACATCTTTTACAGAAACTGTCTGGACTTCTCGTTTTGACTCCTTGGCAGTATCTTCAGCAGATTCTTCATCCTTTAGTCTATGTACAATTGTCTGGACTGTTTTGACCATATTCTTCAGTTCATCAGGATATGGAGTTGGGTATCTCTTCAGATTGCCCTCCTGTGTAACAAAAAAGCAGTAAGGTTCTACATTTATTTGAACGTCAGAACTAAAACATAAGCTTTAAAACAAACAATTAATTAGGCCAAACTACTGAATACCCTAGAATCTCTACCTTGATAATCAAGTCTGCCTACACTGAGGCAGACATAATCTTACACAACTAGGCAAGATTGTTAATCACTTTCACTCCCTTTCCCCCAACATGTCCAACGATTCCAAGCAAGGATTAAGCCAGCTGTAATTCACTTAAAATGAAATCAGGATTTATCACAGTTTCCCCAGTTGTTCTCCACAGAACCATTAGTCAGGTAGCATTGTAGTTAGGTCCTACATTGCTGTATTGCTGTGTATCAGTTTAAGTTATTCCTTTGTGTCCTGCAGAAAATGATCTGACCAAATAACGCCCAAACTAAAAACAAACACAACGAATAAATCCAAACCATAGTGTTTAATCCTGCCACATACTCTAAACTGATGACTTGATTTATTCAGCAGAGTGAAACCCATAACCAAAATAAGGAAAAGGCTGAGTTTAAGGGTAGAAATAAGAGAGAGGGAAGCACCAAGTATGCAAAAATAAATTCAATACTAACCCGAGGTGGTGCCTCTCTCTCATCTTTGTCTTCATCACACTCAAATGCCACCTGAGCGCGCTGTTTCCTCTGTTCCTCCCACAGAGAAGGATTGAAACTCTCATTATCAGATATGAACATAACTGGAAAAAAAACCCAAGAAATTCTTATAAGAATAGGCTACACTGTGCAAAACAAAATATACTCTTTTTCTTTCTCTTGGATGGAACTGGTATACTTTTGTATTCATTCTTTCTAAAAGATAAAAGATTAACAGAACCATTAATCGAAGATTAGATGTGATGCCACTGATTCATGAATTTGGCTGTACTTTTATATTAGAAAAATCTCTATTTTTAAAAAGATAATCATATGCTCAGCTATACACTAGTCGTAACATTTACAGAACTCTAAGTGGTTTTATTCTATATATAAATATGAAATAACATATTTGTGTGTGTATATATTTAAACATGAATTATACTTGTGTATATTTATATAGCCTATTATCAGTGCTTAATACGATTAAGCCCAGGTAAGAACATTAATTTGATTTCATTTAATGAAAATTTAAAAATGAAAACTAAGAATGACTTAGTGAGAAAAACCTGCATTCTTACTAATCCTAAAGCAATCTAAGCATCTAAAACTGAAGGTTAAATTAATCTGTATGATTTTACAGCAGTTATGCAGTTGACAGGGGCTTTAGATACAAGTACTTCTTGCTTAACATTAGAGATTAAAAAAATCTTGTAGATAGCTGATGTCTCTTATTTTAGCATGTCTTGGTGTTACATCAGCCAGGTTCTACTTTTAGCATGACAAATAGTGTAATAAATTTGCCACTATCATCCAGAAAATGTATATCCTTCACTATTAATACCAAGACAATTCATATTAACCACTTCTACACCTGACGTAGAAAAATACTTTATTTTAGGGCTCAGTAAGTGCAATAGAATATTTGTTACTCTGCATTTATTGGGTAAACTTAAAATTTTAACATATCTGAAAATATTATAATAAACTTCACTATCACTATTACAAAGACTTCCTGACCAAAAGCTAACTCAATAATCTACTGACCCCTAAACCTTCCTTTTGGATCTACCACCTCAGACAGGTATTCTGTCAGCTTAAGCCAAACAGTCCTTTCCTTGTCTTCAGGAAGCCAGAACCCGAGAAGAACAGAGTTCCAGTGGAGAGAACGCTTTCAGGAAGAATGAACTTCAATGTATCACCCAATTCTCACATTCTATCAGAGGTATTGCAAATACATTAGAAGGCACTAAAAGTGATGCTCAATTTACTGCTTTTGCTTATGTTTTTGATTGCTCCTTTGTCAGTGTACTAGACACCTGTGCTATGGAACAAGAAATGTTGGAACTTATCAATTTCCAATTATCTCCATTAATATATTGCCCCCTTTTAATTTCTGTTAAAGCAGCACAAGCTTTTTCCTCTTCCTTGCAAGGAAAAGAAACTGGAAAAATAAACTTACTCAAGTCTCCTTCCCTAACTCCTGTTGGGCTTACTACTGGAATTTTCCTTAACTATTTCACAACTATGCTGAAATAACTTTCTGGTAAGAGCTTAAAATTTTCTGCCTAACCTTTTATAAAAACAATTCAAGCTACATGTGAGCAATATCCTTTTCCTGGACTGATTTTTTTTTTTCCATTTCAAAACAAACCAGAGAATGCTACGTACTTTTAAAAGAACACCATACTTGGTAATGGAGGAAACATTTTGCTAAAATAGTCAGTTTGAAGCTAACACTTGCTTAAGAGAATTTCACCCCAAACCATTAGGCTCTATTGGAAGGAATGAGGGTGTCACACTGGGAGTGGCAAGCATCACAGAACATGTTCCTGTCAGTCCATTTCTCACCTTACTCACTGAAATAGTTTCATCTAGAATTTACCAACATCTAAATCTCATTAAGTTACTGTTCTCATTCATCAGACACAACTCATCACCTCTTACAAGTATACTCCAAACTTGTTTTAAGCATTATTTAGTGAAAATCCTATTAACAGGAACCCTTCCCATTATTATTCTCAAAAGTGACCACAGTGACAGGTAATTCAGAAATTTCTTACCCTCCTCAGTCCTTGGTTGCTGAGGGAACATGTAATTAGTAAGTACTGTTTTCTGTGTGTCAGGGTCAGCTTCTTTTTGAAGAGGGATAAGTGGTTTAGACTAGAAAGTAAATGAAAGAAGGCTAAGTTATGAATATATATATATATAGAGAGAGAGAAGTAAATATGACCTACATATCACAGAGCATGCTTGTATCATGACTTTGAAGGCTACTCTCCCCTGAATTAAACCACTTCTCCTCTGAATAATTTTCACAAAATGAAGATATTAACATGTCTGTATTTGACTGATGACAGGCTTTTTGACTGAGGATAAACTCAGCAAACAACTTTTGTGAAAAGAAAACAGTAGATAGTCACAAAGTAACCCAGTTTCTTGTTGGTACTTACTACTATTCCAAAGCACACAGATCAGAAATGCACAGCTATTTAAAACTGCAGATAATCTTATAAAGAGGAAAGTTCTGTACACTTATTTGATTATGACACCAGATTGAACATCTTCCACCCCTTATAGGGAAGGGCAGAGGATCCTGGAAATTACTGTTTTAGTAAAAGGGCACATCTGAGGCTAGTGGATTTCTGACAGCCCTGTATACCTTAATTCAAATACCTTAGTTCAAATAATCAGCATAATAGTAAGAACTTTAATAAAAAGAAAAATACAAGCACATGAGTCATTGCATTAACAGCTTCAAAGTTGAACAGTCATATAGTTCAAAGGTGTGGCAAGAAACCTAATTCAAAACCAGGCAGGCTGAGTTTCCCTACTGGTACAGCTGTGAAAGGAACAGCAGGCTACATGTTCCAGTTCAAGCTTACCACACACTAACTCTCTTGTGTAGATCAACCTGAACACACAAAACCACCACCACCAAAACAAAAAAACCAAAAACAAACAAACAAAAAATCAAACAAACCAAAACAACAACAACAACACCACCCAAACAAAAACCAACTAACCAACAACTAAAATCCAAACCCAGAGAAAACACAACAGAAACAAAAGCAAACAAACAAAAATCTTCCCAACATCTGTTGAATTGCATTTCCTCACAGCACAGAACTCCAGAATTAAGAGTCTCCAGAGACAGGTAAGCTCAGTATTGGTTACTTAAGAAGAACTGAGACAGTAATGTCAAGGAAGTATTAATGTAAACAGTACTAGGTCTTCCTTATTTAACAGATGGCTCTGTTCTTGTCAATCCTATTAGGAACAAAGTCAACCACAATTTTCAATATTAAAAAATCTTACCTGATTGTCTGATAGCCACATAGCAGTGAGTTGCTGCAGTTTTGTAAAGGTAAATGGTAAATTCTTCAGTCTGTCAATTACAAGAATTTATTTAAGTACATTTGGCCATACTGTTAAGATTTTAAACTATCGTGCATTAGCCTGTAAAATATTTTAAAGCGACATTTCCATATGAAGTTAACTAAATAAATAGTGAGAGCTGAAAGGCTACAGCATGTAATTTAAATTCAAGTTAAACTCCAAACAAACAAAATATGTATCTGCCCAGTTGGGCAAGTACTTCAAATAAAGAAGTAACACTGTAACTTGAATTCAACTCAACTGGTGACTTGAATACAAGGACAATTAACATAAATTAATAAATCTGAATCCTCACCATTTTATCTGTTAGTATACATGCCAATTAAGGAAAAATGTGCTACACCTGAAAATCAGGTTTTTTCTCAAATAGGAAAGCGGCTATGCTGGTTAATCAGTGCTCTGGCATTAATGGATAATAATGGATAAGTTACAGGTGGAGTACAGAGAAGCTGGATTGACAGAAGAGGAGGGAGAGCTCTGCTAGACTTCCCTCTCCAATATACTTTAATTCTACAAACTAACAATTACCCAAAGCTAAACATTTTGTCTATTTTTAATGACCACCTCTAGTAAAACACAACTCTTTTCCCGCTTCCACAGAACACCGAGGTCTTTTAACTATCCTATGATACAGCTGGGTGTGCCATATGCAATTCAAGAAGGTATTAATCTTTAAGTAAGAATCAAGTTTTAGGAAAAATAGCCAAAGTAATTCCCTAGAAAAACACATACTAACAATCATGACTGTAGAGAAGCTGCACTTTAGTGCATTTGCCAAGTCATTAAAATAAAGATAGCTTAATATAATGGGACTGCAAGATCCAGAATATGAAAATAATACATTAAATACATCTCAGTCAGCTTCTGAGCTATGTGTGAAACAAGGAAAGACAGCCATAATGTATTCATAACAATCCCTCTACATTATTGTTGCATTTTATACAACTTCTACTTGATTAAAAGCATTCACAAACCTATTGTCACTCAGATTGATGACTTTTAATTTCTGCATATCACCCATTTCTTCAGGGAGAAATTCAAGCTTATTAGAATGCAGAAACAACACTGTTACATGCTTCCAGTTTCCAATCTAAAAGAAGAAAAAAAAGAAAAAAAGAATTAATTCATCTTCACATCAAAAATATTAAAATATTCACAACAAAATATGAAATTAATTGTTTTAAAACAATTAGTATTGAGGCTATTTTGCCATGAAAGTTCATTCTTACATACTAAACCTTCTAGTTTCAGTAACAGCAATGAATTCCTACTTGTTGCTTAAAAATCAGATTTCGTTATTTATAAACTTGTATAGTTGTATACATCCTCCTTTAAAAACACACACAAAGAAAATCCTCTCAAAAACTTAGTAACTTGTTATTCACAAGTTCTACAGACCATATAAACACATTAAAATATTCATTTTACAGACTTGCACTTAAATACATACCTCTGATGGCAACTGAGTTAAAAAGTTATGATCTGCAGCAAATGTTCTTATATTAGAGAGCTGCCCAACAGATGAAGGCAATGTTTCAATCTCATTGAAACTACAGTCCAGTTCTTCTACTGATATTAACCTGCAAATAAAAAAAATTAACTCCTCTATACAGATTGATTAATCCAACATTAATTGAATACTTGCAGTTTAAATGAAGTTAATACTACTATTAATTATTTATCCAGAATGTAGTTCAAAGTAAACCCTAAGGAATTAAAATCCAAGAAGAATCCTTTACTGCTAGCCTAAAATGTGTTTTAGGGTGCCTGTTTTTTCCTATCAGTTGATTGCAGGTTTTTTGGTTCTTGCTTGCTTATTTTTTTTAAATCTCCTTTACGCTGTCCTCCCAATGAAAACAGTGAGGCCAGCAACATCGAACACTTGTGTGGTACATGACAAGGTGCCAGTGTAAGGCATTAAAAACATTCAGAATGGGACAGATCGTTGTCAAATTACAGCTGAGTGCAGTTTCTGAACTAGCAAAGAATTTCAAGAGTTAGAGACTGTGAACCTAAGAATCTGGCAGTGAAGTAGTACTTTGTAAACTCTAACAACAAAAGATAACCTCTATTAATTAAAATATATGAAAAGAAATTGGAAGATATTGTACATTTGTGTAGCACTTAATTGTGAGCCAGTTATTTTTGCTATTATTTGCAAGTTTTAAATTAAATTGCTGAACACCAAAATATATATTAAAAAAACTTGCTGATGGATAGCTGAAAATTCTCCATATATATATATATATATATATATATATATATAAAAGATAAATACATGTTCATATTTACTTTTTACAAGATTTTTGAGATTGAGCAATCATTTACAATATCTACCATAGCCATGTTACTGGCAAAACAACAACAACAACAACCACCCAAACAGTTTCAGGAAGCTACTCTTTAAGTATCTTGTTTTCTGTCACACTCAATTTTTGTTTTATAGATTGGTGGCAGCATTAAGTGAGGAACATATGTCCTTTGGCATTAAATATTAGCAACATACATGGTGCAAAGTACAACAAAGATATGAAAACACTTCCTTTAAATTGTATTAGGACATTAACATGTAGAAGAAATTAAATCAAATAGTTATAAAAAGCTCTGAAAAAGGAGTCATTGTTACAGAAAAGTGTTCAGAAAGGCAATTCAACTTCTTATTTTGATGGAATACCTACCCTCCTATGGAGTCTGGCAAATAAATTAACTGGTTTTCATCGATTTTAAGTGTTGTCACCTTTTTCAGAGAACCTATAATAATAGGAACAAGTAAATCAAAATGGACATTTGAGTTCATTAAGCTGAGTTTAACTTTAAATAAAGAGGGGAAAAGCCCCAACATTATGGGCAAGCAACCACATCTCTATTCTCTGGCATGCCTATAATGCTGAATTCCTAAGGAAATAAGGAGATGAGCTTACAGAACTTGCTTGCCAGTTTACAATGTGTCAACCATCTGGGTAGGCAGGTGGGTGCAGGGAGAAAAAGAAATTGTGGATTTTTTCTGATAGAGACAGCAGTTTTTCATCCATTTACAAACTACTGTATAAAGTAAAGAATGCTCCAAAACAACTGTAAGTTATTTCCATTACAGCTTTATCCAGAACTGGCACTTCTACTCAACTAAAACACATCAGAATGTCATTTCTGTATTTTCGAATGCTCTGTGTCTGAACTAGAGGCTTTTAACAAACATGAATTAACTTAAAATACAAACCAATAGACTCTGGCAGTTGCTGAAGTGAATTACTGGATAACAGTAGGTCTTGCAGGCTTTCACAACCTGAAATACCTTCTTCGACTACTTCAATGTTGTTTTTAGAAACATCCAAGTATGTCAGTTGTTTCAAAGTGCCTATGAACTAAAAGCAAGAGAAAAGAATACATTCTAGAAAATGCAAGTTCAAAACAAAAAAATCCAGCAAATTTGACCTCTCAAGTGTAATGTCAGAGGAAAACACATAGAGTACTGAAATACAATTTTATGCAAAATATACAAACTTTCAAATGAAGTGGTTTGTGCAGATAAGCACAGTTGATGTTTTTACACACACAGACACTCCACAGTAGCTCTGCATGTCCCTAAAGTCAGTCTTCTACACATTCAATGGCTCGATTAGTTACTGTGAATCGAGTAATTGAAGCTTTAGAGCAGACTTCAGAAAGAGACACATAATGTGAGGACATCATTATGCTCCAGCAAACTTTAAATGCTCATTTCTGCCTTTTATGTAAAACTGCATCCTTAAAAACAACAATGAATCCCTCGTAGTACTAAACTGAGAGAAACAAGCCAAAATAAAAGCTAGTATTACCATTCCATATGAACCAAGCACAAGCTTTAAAACTCATGCATACTACTCTATTAAAATCTTCACTTTCAGAAATACAGTTTTACTTCACTGGAAAACGCAGTTCAGTTTGTGTTTTACAATCAAACCAATCAACTGCAACCAATAAGGAGTTGGCTGATGGAAAAACAGTAGTAGCAAAGACTCCTGATCAGGCAGGAAGGACACATTTCACATGACTGCTAGTGATTTTAAAACTGGAAACGAGCCGGCTGCTTCCCAGATTTCAAATACTCATTTATTAGTTTGCTACAACTTAAGCACAGGTTCTCAAGTACTGTAATAATAGGTCAGCCTAGACCACATGTAATCCTGAAAGATGTCAGGAACCCATACAAAGTCAACAGACTGTTTTCTCAGCAATTACCTATGCTCTCTGTTTACATAGCACTGCAATTGGCACTGTGTGTTTTACAGCTATGACCAATAAAAATCCACACAACATATTTATACTGTATATTCCTGCTTGCTGTCTAACATAGACTAATCCCTTTCTGGAAGGGCCATTAAACCTAAATTTTATTTAAGATTTTTATTTGTTTTTCTGAATTGCAACATAATTTTTAGATGAGAAATACAAAACTTTCAATGAAAAAAAAAAGATCCAAAACAAAAAGCTGTGAACACAGCTCTCATGACCAGCAATAATTTCTAAGTGGACTAGTTAAGCATTCAAGTGCCATTTAGCCTTTTGGCTTTAAGTGACCCTAAAATTAAGAAACAACTTCAATGTACAAGATCAGTGACAAAGTAAGTACTGAGTAATTTAAAATACTCTGTGTTCAACACAGCAAAAGAACTTACCCCAGGAATAAGTGTTAGTCTATTACCATCCATCCAAAATTCCTTTAATCCGCTCAGTTGTTCAAGTACTTCAGGCTGAAACGAGAAGCCATTTTTTAAAAATATCTTATGGAAAAACCCCAGTGAATGGCAAAAACAATTCTAGTGATTTGTCTACTGCAACTTTAGTAATGTGTTACTGTACCTGTAATACCCACTTTTTTTCATTGGATCATCAAAAAAAACCCCTAGATAATTCACTTTTGAAATTAAAATATATACCAGATACACTAAAAATTTGAAGAACTTGACCACAGCACTAAATAATCTTCAGGGAAAAGCTTTCTGTTGGTTTGGTGTCTTTTACAGAAAATATTATTTTTCAACAGGCACACACTCCTAGTACATGTTATATGTACAATTTTGATGAAGGAGGTCTAAAACCCCTTAAACTTCATCATCTCAGAGGACCCATTTTTCAAAAACCTCAGTGATTTTTTAGTTAGGGGGAAAATCAAAACAATTTTAATTTTTCTGTCGAGAAAGGGTGCATTTCCATGATATAAGCAACCCAATCCATCCATAAAATGAAGTGCAGGACTGTGTTTCCACTACAATTTATTGTGAAAAATGCCTTGTTTATCAGGAAAAGACCCCATCTTAGTAGTCACCCATGTTGCATATGCTTTCCTATTTAAACTTCCCTACTGAGAAAGAAATATAAAAGAGCTACTACTGCACCTTAGTAAGTTCAATCAAGTTGAGATAAATGCTAAGCAAGTTTTGTTATACAGTAAACAGACAGGATTTCTGCTTAAGTTGCAGACTTAAGACTCCAAATAACTCATTCTCCAAGAGGAAGTCATAATTGAAACATTAGTTTAAGGCTCCCACACAAATATCTACCCTGTGATGAGAACATGGCAGTCATGATATGGGCTAGATGTTTAGTCATAATAATGAAAAAGTCCTTAAATAAACTCCCGTATTTCCAAACCATATCACTAGGCAAGTGTTCAGCTAGTTCTCCCAATGGCATATAAAGGTTTGACACTAATGTGTTGCAGGTCAGCAAGTTTCATTATAATTCTGTTTCAATTCCTTTACCCAGGAAAGTAAAAGCAGAGAGATGTTATGTGATTCTTAAATACAAGACATATTTGCCTGTGAGACCACGAAAAGGAAACAAGTCAATGCATGCTGAAGGAAAAAATCAGAGCACCTCAACTGTAATTACTTTTTAGACCAACATTCAAATTTAATATAGTTTTCCTCAGATCTAAATAGTTTGTGAACAATAATAAAAGCAGGTTATGCACAAAACTGTAACATTCCATACCTGATAATCAGTAAGTGGTTAGAATTTATTCTAAGCCAAACAGTTATGTTTATAATTCAAACAGATATTACTATCAATTATTTACCAGTAGAGTAACCACACTACATAACAGAGTATTATTTTAAAATGGAGTAAAACCATATTCTCATTCATAAGATCACACACGTAATTTTTATAACAGGTTCCATAAAGTAGCATAAGGTATAAATAATGCTTGGTAGCAAAACTCTTGAGATGTGTTTGTGTTTTCATATTTGTTAAAAACAGATCAAAGGCCAAGGAGCTTTATAAAAGGTGCAGAGCTCTTTTACTAAGGCAAAACTTACCACTTCTGTGAATTCATTACTTCCTAAGTCCAGCCTCTCCAACTGAGTCAGTCTGGACATGGTTCTGCACAGGAAGGGGATTAATAAAGAATTAGGTCTAAGAAAATACTAGCTACATCAAATCTTTCATATTTACAAAAATCTAGTAATCAGTATTAAATAGTGATGCTATTCTGTAACTGAAATACTACCTAATTAAGGATAAATTTTTCACTCACTAGTCAACCAGGTACATATCACTGATCCTGCAGACTTCTGAGTATCACACAAAGAGTACCTGCAACACACTTGAGGATGAGCTTGCAAAAACTAAGGACCAGTAAAGAAATCTCCATGATAAAGAGAAATGCAGTGAAACATCTCTTCTTTTCAGTGGTTCAGCTTTTCACCTCCAGTCACAGTATGTCCCTCCAGCAGTCTAAGGCTGGTTAACTACATGCTTTCTTCTCAAGGAAAGACTACTGCCTGTGATCAGTTAAAACAGAGAAGAGCACTATTGAATCACAGGATCCAACACCACCGTTTACTTCTCCAGGCTGCTAAGTTGCTTCCATGTGATGTGGTTTGAAACCCTAATTTTTTCTCTTGTCATCCATTAAATGAGATTACTAAATTGGATTTTGTGGCACATCAATACTCTTTAACCTAACTTACGGCAAATACTAAATCAATGTCTGAAACAAAAGTAAAATCCATTACTTCAAGCTGTGTTTTGTAAACATTTTTTCCTCTATTTAAATTCACTCTGGGGACTCTGTAGAGATTATCGGCCACTGTACATGGTGGTCTACACAATGGAAACTTCACAGTAGTTCTACTTGAAAGTATTTTTTAAGAGACTATGAATCCCTCATATGAAATCATATTTATGTATTTATTTAATAATAGATTTTCACAGAATGATTAGTAGTATCTGAAACTTTCATATATAAACTGCAACTATGAACTACAAAATTCTGGAAAATTAAATATAAGAGCTTCTAAATGGTAGAGTCTTGTATATTGTCAGAATATCACACTGGTTTCTTCTAGAAACAATTGCATGAGCACAAGATACTCTATGCAGCTATTCAAAACTTCAGTTTATATTCAAACACAGTAAGATTTACAGTTGCTGTGAACATACAGTTCAAAAATAATATATTGGAAAATGTCATATTTACTGGAAGACATTTAAGGTGGTTATTAATATTATTCATTAAATAATCTCCAATAAGGATAATCAACATTTGTTTAGAAATTTGACTTTCATGACACTGGCATAATTAAGCTGGGGACAAACTAGGAATTTAGCATAAGTAGGTAAAGATGAGATCAAGACAAAAGCAGAAGCAGCAATTTTTTGCAATGTACAAATATTATACACAAGCTTTGAAGGAAAGACTCTAGCTAACATTCCTACTGTCCTAATGATAGAAAATCCTCCAATAAAACATGAAAAAACTATTTTCAGAAGACTCTTAAGAAACAAACTCCCTCATTTCTGGAAGCTAATGAACAGGATTACATGATTATCAGTAAACTAACATTCTTTTTCAATTTCTATCAAGATTACCTGAGTCCCTACAAAATCCTGCAGAAAATTTCTCTCTCAAAGCTTTGTGAGACCATGCCAGTACCAATTTCAGTGCTTTATGTTCCTAACAAATTTGCACCAAAGTCTCCCAGAAGCACTGCTGAAGTACTCTTTTAAAAGGATTTATGTGTAGCTTTGGAAAGTTCACAGATCACAGTATGTAAACCAGTGTTATGTAAGAATGACAGGATAACAAGATAACTTTATTGATCTGGGGCCCTTTTTTTCCCTTGCCAAAATGACTGATCTAGCAAACACATCCACTCAACTACAAAACATACACAATCGTGTTTGCAAAATGAGAGTCTCCAAAATATTCCCTTCTTTCCCTGCTGTTTGCACAGATATCCTAGGACTAATATCTCCTTGCTTTTCTGTATTGTTGATGGAGAGATACCTTCAGACAAAATGCAAACAAGGCTTCCAATAATGTTACGGTAGCAGGAAAATTCAATGCCAAACGATGTTGAAACAAATATTAACTAGATCATGGGGTTACACCTATTTTCATCTTTGACACGGCACTGTGTAATCCCTCCCATAAACTGAAAGCCTCTTTCATTATTAATATTATTGAACGTGGCATCAATTGAACTCAATACAAAGGGACCAGATAGCCTAAATTATGCCTCAGATTCTGTTGTTGTATACAGGCAGCTTCCCTAAGGTTAACACTACAGCTTACATCAAATGGCATACAACTCAAGGGGGGTGTGTTTGATGGCAAGACTGGGCCCTGAATCACTGTAATTATACTCTCAAATAACTTGCTTCTTTCTAAAAAGCATACTCTTTTTATTGACAATTAGGCCATAGAAGCTTAAGAAAATGAAAAAAAAAAGTGCCATATTTTTATTGGACCATTTTCCATATTTACTTATCAGAAAAATGCTTCTAAAATAGTCTCTGTGTGTTTTTTGTCTCCTTTCAGTAGAAATAAGTTTCATACAGCTGTTCTGTATGATAATCCTGCCACTTGCAGCCATTATCTGGCTGTGGATAAGCTCCAAACAAAATGATACATATTTGGCAAAAAGTTTGGCATAAAGTAAGCTTGACGCAGTGTGTTCGCATTGATTACCCATTTTGATTAACATTCTTTCAAATACTTAATATTTTAGTGTCAAAAATTATGTGCATATTTTACTTAGAAAGAGGACTATCTTGATGCTAGCTTGATGTAGAATTTATTCAAATATATTTCTTATTACAAATAGGAAATAATTTGTTGTAAAAATATTACAAAGACGAGCGTCACAGGAGAACAAAAAAATATAATGGTATTCTATAGCAAAAATATTAGGACCCACTGCTACATCTTATTAACATCAAAAAACTTCTTTGAATTTTCTACAGTTTTTAAAGCTTTACAGCATCTTCTGTAAGAGTATCAGAACAGAATAATAAAGCTGGCAGCTCAGCATGTACTATAGATTATTACAGAAGTGCAACAGAGAACTTCTTCATGATAGCTGCTGTTTAGTTTTCAATCAAGAATAGAACTCCGAAAACCCTGAAGTCAATAAAAAGTTTCCCAGCACCTTCAGCAGAACATATGTTTGACCTTAACACATTGAAGCATGTATTACTGTCTCATCACTACAAGAGTAAACTAGGTTTTAAAAATATGTCATGTAATTCATGCTGTTAGTGTTAATTATGGCAATTAAGGTCAGAGTGATCTTATAAACAAAATCCATATTAGCTGTAAGTTTTAATTATAGGCACTGTTCCTCAGTTGGGAGTAACTTAATTTAGAGAGCTACCACTCTAAATTACATGTCTTCTAATTTTTTCCTGCTGAAAACTAGTGATAGCAGAGAGAGACAAAGAGAATTGAGAGTATTTATACCACAGAATGTTTCACGCTTTGAAGATGTAAATTCACACTTTCTGATGTGTGCATGTCATTCCAGATATGAGTTCTGGCTTGTTTATGCAGCAGACTCAACAGTACAGTATCTAGGCACTTAAAAAGGGAATCCCAATAGAACATAAATCTTGATCATGTCTTACGCATATAATTAGCTACAGTCACTAAAAAACCTGGCTGTTGTATTTGAAGAGTTGGCAATTTCCACTTCAGCCTACTGCATGCAAGTGCCTCCTAGCATGAGTTGGACAGAGTGAATATTCAATTGTTAGAGGCTTCCCTTCTCCACCAAAACTTCTTATACCCACCAAAATCAGCAACTCTACCCATTTCTGTTGCCAGAGAAAAATCACTTTTACAGTACACCACAACATATTCGTAACTCTGCAGGTGGCTATTCACATCCCATTTTTGTGATCTGTTTCTTTCTTCATTGACCTCTTATATCTCTGTTAACCTGCTTGGAGCTCCAGAGTCCCAGTCAGAAAATTCTGTGCACTGCTCTTGTTCACAGAAACAGGAGGAACTGCATCACCATGAGTGTGGGCTTGTTTGATGAAGTAAGCAAGAATTGCAAGGCAGGGACTAGAAAAATGCTAGATTTTAGGAGAGAGGTACAACTGGATTAATATTAAATGCTGTAGGAATTTCTAGAACTATACCATACTTACTTTGGCAATATTTTTAACTGGTTTTCTCTAAGTTCCAATATCTGGAGTTTAGTCAGTCTGTAACAGAAAGGCATAACAAATTACTACAATACTCTGTATTAAATGACAAAAGCAATCTATAAACTTACTTATATTTACAGAATTAAAAGAAAAACAAATCTATAAGTTTGGGGTTTTTTTCCCTGTAACATTAAGGGAAATTTTGTGCAAAATTTGCACGCTATTTTAAATTCATTGGTTGGAGTTTGATTTTGGTAAAGCAACAAATTAGATCTTGTCTGCTTTTCTTCGCCTGTTTGAACACACTTGTTTTCCTTCATCCCAAAGATTTTGAAACACTTCATTGGATTAATTATGGGTACATGTTATCATCATAATGAAAAGTACACAGGAAGTAATAGAAACATAGGGTCACTTTGCTCAATTAAAGATGTTCAGTTTCTACTACTGGCAATGTATCCAGCAGTTTAATACAAAAAGCCTTATCTGAGGAATACCTGTAGTCTTCCACCTGATAGCTTTATATTAATCTCAGATTTCTTTCCATATTCTCTTTCTGAGAAGAGAAGTCAGCTTCTGAATCCATTTTGATATTTCTGTTAGTGGTTTGACTTTTTTCCAGTAAATCCCTGGTTGCAAGACAAATAACCTCTAAATCCCAACTCAACTGCTTAGCCAAAGTGTGTTCCAAGCAGTCTTCACATACAAGCAATGTATCATTTCCAGTGAAATTTTTTGTATTGGGACAGAAGTGACAGAGTGACAACTTCGTTAAAAAAAATTAAGAAAGTGATTTAGTTTCAATAAAGGTTGGATTATAATTGACAAGAGTTCTACATGTGACCCACTGACAGCTCTCACACAACACAAAACAGGGCATTAAGGTCCCTGACTCAGAAAGGAGCTTAGTGAATAGCCCAGTCTTTCCTGAAGATGCTTAACTAGTGCATTGTAAGGAAGAGACAAAACCCTTAATTTTAATTAAGTGGTAGGAGCTATACTTCACTTAGAAATAGAAAGCTGAAAACAGTATTTCTTTTTCCTCTAGACATTCACTGATTTTTGGATGAGTTTGAAAGCAGCAATCTGCCATGCCCACAAATAACCTAAGAATGTGTGAGTCACCTTGAAAGAGAGGAGAGGTCACTGCAGCCCAGCACTGCAAGCAGCACACACCATCTGGTAGCAACTGCTGGAGGGGAACCTCCTCCCCCCAACCTCTAAAAAAACCCGCAAAACTCCAACATCCTAACAGTGGTGAAAGAATACCCTAATAAAGACCCCATTCATGGTAATAGCACTGCTGTTGATCTAGAACATAAGTGGGAAAGACCTCCTAGGCATCCCACCCTACCAGCATCCTAAGTAACCAATCTAGTACAAAACAGAATTTTTTAAGAACCCTCAGACATGAATGAGAATTTTAGGCTTTGATTTCTAAACTAAGCACTGCATTAGGCGTCAGCTGGAGCTCTGCTTTGATGACAGGGAAGGTAGCTACACAGCTTGTAGTTTTTTCTTCTCAACTCATGTATGCAGTCAAATTTCTGTTGAGTGCAGTGGCAGCACATCTCTCTTCATATGCTGAACTATAAATATGCACACCCACACTTCGCTGACTTTAGCCAGAACTGACTGTATGACACTTGCAATAAGCTAGTTCTGTGAACATAAAGACTGACTTTCATGACAGAAATGTTCACAGCTTTGTCACCTTTTCTCCTGTTCCAATCTTTGTTCAGATAGCCCTAAGAGACTGAAGATGCAAATATTGAATTTCTTATGTGCAGAGCTTTGCAGAAGCTACTAGGAAAACGTTCTCAACCTCTCCTGGCTGGGAGATACAGGCTATGTCTAAACAGATACTTCTCTTCCAGTAATTCAAGAGAAATATTGGACTTAAGCAGTTGTCACCTCTTCCATTATGACTTGAAGAGCTAATTCAAGTTTAAAATAATAATGCACATCAAGTACTAGGTCAGCTGATTTTTCAGTTGCTGCTGCTAAGCATCCAGCATCCATCCAAGCTGAGCATCTGAACTGCAATAAGGTACCTGAAGAAGCGGCATTTAATTTGGAAAAGAAATGGAGAACTAATACACTATACTAAAGGAAAAATGGAATTCATAGTGGCAGAATAAATATTATCTGGGCCATTCTGTGACAAAGATCTGTTCTACTTGTACAGTAATATTTCATTTCTGAACTTTAAAAAACCATCACCACACAACTATCTGCACATCACCAATGCACAAAGCGGTAACAAGTATTATTCAACTGGAAATATACGTTCTGTAATAGCTTAAAATTATTTTTCCAGTATTGTTCTTTAATCATGAACATCTCAGCCTGCTTTTAAAATACAGCACAACTTTTCAATAAAACAAAATCTCTAAATGTACAATTTTCCAGGAGAAGATCAATATCCTTTCTAAACCTGATTTCTTAAACTATACCACCTGTAAAAAATGTAAAAGAAACATGCAGCAGGGACACTTGAAACCTTGATGTACGACAAGGAGTCTTTCCTTGGAAATCTAAAAATATTGCACTGAGAGATGTTCCTTACTCTACACCTCCTCTGCAGCTTTCCTAAAGCAGAGTATTTTTATTTTAAATTGTTACTAAAATACAAGTGGAATAAAAGGTATGCATCAGGCTGCATTTAGAAGTTTCTGCGAAACACATACATATACATATGTAACTAAATTTGATTACCACTGTACATTTATGCAAAAAATATCCTGAAATAGATACTACTAAAACCATCTACTACTACAGATACTACTGGCAAATTATTGAGAAAGTAGATATAAAGCAAATTAATTGCAACATCACAATAAAGAGGCTCTGGAAGCAATATCCCATTATAGAAAACATTCCCAGATTTTTAGAATTACACTGAAGATAAATCCTTGCTTATCTTAAACACTCATTAGTAAATAATGTTTCCCTTTTAAAACTCTGTCTCAAAATGAGCAAGTAGTGAGTTTCCAGTTTAACAAGTTCTGCTTATATATTCGTGTATTTAAAAGTAAATACACATTATGTATTCAGATACAACAGATATGATTTTTTTAGGCAAGCATAATTCTCAGATACCTCTGCACTGGCATGAAGGCTTATGCCATAATCTGTGCCAATATCAATGCATTTAAATTTGGATTTGGGAATGGAGGAAAACCCCCACTTTTTTCGCCTGAAAATTCCACAGGAATGGAATCATATCAAAAGCCTGGTGACTCTCAGTAAGTCTAACAGGCTGGACAAGAACAACATCATTGAAGGACAGCAAATATACAATACCTATAAAAAAGGGGAAAAAGATGGCATAATCTTGATCTCACAATTATGAAAAGCTTCAGCACAAATTCTGAAGACAAGAATAAAGCATGGAGATAAATCCAATAAAACACTGCATGGATATACTAAAAGTCCTTTCCATTATTAAAAATTTCTTTCCTAAGCATCAGGCTGACTGTTGGATTAGTAGTGATAGAGGTGCTCAAAGACCCTTTCTAGGACTATCCTGTTCACTATCTTTTAATAGCAATCTTTTGATGTTTTTTTAAACATCAGAAAAATGTTTAACTTGGCTTATGTCATAGACAATACAGTGATTTAGTAAGACACTATAATGGAAAAAAAACCCTGTACAGCCTTAAGGACTAAAAAAAATTAGAAATAAAGATAAGATTCCATGGCACCAAGCCAAGTACTTAGGATTTCCTTGTAGGCATCAGCCATTCTAACTAAACTGTCCAATACATCAGTTAATCATGTAGGAAATTACACTAGGCAGCTGCAAAAAGGGTAATTGGAACACTGGAGCATAACCACAGACATTTCCAAGAGAAACAAAAAGACAATCATGACACTGTACAAGCCATGAAGAGGTCTCAATTCGAATTCTAAATATAGCTATAAATGTCACTATCCTCTCTCAAAAAGAAGATAAATTAAAACTGAAACCTGTTCCAAGATATATTAATTTAATCAGACACAAAGGAAAACCTACCACACCAGAAGGAAATGAAATTTTATTTAGTCTAATAAACTGAGGGATATGAGAACATTACAAATAGAGCAGGTGAGAGAATGGGGGACAACACTCATGAGAAATGGCAGCAATTGAACTGTAGAAACAATGAACAATCAGAAAGAAAGATGTAAGAAACCAGGTTTCTAACACAAGGCATAAAAATCTGGTTAGCTGTAATATATATTGGCTTAGTTTCTAGGAGACATTATTACTGACCATAGTTGCCAGTAAGATGAGGCATCAGAACTCAGTTACTTCACATACTCCTAATTAACAAATAAGAAAAGCTGTAAGGCCATATACAAAAAAAAATAATGCACCGAACTGGAAGAAACTGAAGGCTCATCATTTATGAGATTAAATATTTCAAAAGCTTCTACCAGAGATTTTTATTTGTTTATAAAAAATTACTTCACCATTCTGAAGAAGTTAAAACACTTTGCACTCGAAAGTATACCTAGTTGTAGAATTGTGGGATGGCAGAGCAGTCTCATCACTTACAGAAGAGAAGTATTCAATGTCAAAGGGGTCTGAACCTTACTTTGAAATGGTATTTTAATGTTTCATTGTTTTCCAATTTATTTGATGTAAACATTGTCTTCCTATAGAATACTATGTATTGTATGCAACACTGCTTCAGCAGGTAAACTTACTGTACATTAATACTTCAAATTCATTCTCCAAGGTATACAACAGGATGCTGCAAGTCACTAGATTTTAACAAACAAGGCAGAATTCTTCGTAACTATTAAAATGTTACAATGGAGAACTGGCTTTCAAGTTGTCTTCAGTAACTGATTTATTCTTATTATGTTAGTAATTAATGTCTTCATTTCACTAACCATTAAGCATTATAGAAGACAAAGAAAAAATTATGAGAATTTTTAATGTGTATTATGTGTAAGATTAACTGCTTAAAGGATCAGTTGTGTTAACGTGAAGTCTTTGAGTTCATCCATAGTGGTGGTTTCTTAGCATGAAAATCTTGCCATTTGGTTAGACTATTAAAAATTGTAACAGAAAAAAGCATAGACAATCACCAGAATTCTAACAAGATTTTCCATATTCCAGATATTCTTTAGCCTTAATGATGGCTTTTGAAACGCAAACTTTGTGCACCAGAAAAAGCATGAGAATAAAGCTTCTGCATCATAAGCAGCTGTTTTGATAGCTGAATATGGAGCAAATCTGCTGCTCTTAATCATTCATCTGGGAATGACTGGTAATAGAGGAGAGCAAGCCAACAGCTCTGATCACAGATGACCAATAAACTAATGGTCAGCAGTGGAGAGCACCTGTTCTTGTGTTCCACTGCTCATCAGATTTGACCAGCTCCTGCAGCATTATCTGGGGGCTGTGCTGACCTCTTGCAAACTGTGCTGACTCAAAAATAACTACTGCCTAAGGCAATTTTTTCACTCAGCAACATGATTGCTTAACTAATAGCTGTATTTTCTGAAAGAGATGCTTGCTGGTCATGGGATGGGTCAGGAAAGTGACAATCTAGGAAAAGAGATAAAAGAGGAATGGAGGGGGAAAAACTGCAGAAATGGCTAAAAGCAGTGTGATAAGGACAGCATACCTATGCTCATCTAGGAGTTTTCCTTTTATGAGTATTACCCTTTCACTTTTGCTCCCCAGATTTAATCTGTTTTACAGAGTAGCAGAGTAGTATTTACCTTGTACTATAACTGTGACATGTAACAGTTTCACATCGTCAGCATACCATAAATATGCCAGGTTTTTAGAAATATTCCTGACAATAAAGGACTTGAGAGTTATAGTTGTTCATGAAGTAATTTGTGCATCCAGTACAGGCAGGACAAGTGGAATTACAGTTGTCATTATTTGCTTCACTTCAATTACTACATGACAAGCAACACAAAATTCAAAAATACTAATCTTCTTTACTTACCCGACCAGTGATGGAAAAGAAACAAGAATGTAAATGAGTTTTATGCCAGTCATAAACATTCTGTCTGTCCTTCAGAAGTTGAAATTAAAAGCAGCTGATACAGATTCAGGGCTTTTTTTTTACCTTGTAACAATTGCAAATTCATAATGTACACTTCTTCCCTTTCTTCAGTACCCATTTTGGTTAGAACCAGAAAAAACTGCTCTGCAGAAACTTTAAACTAAATGTAGATACTAAGTTTCATGTTCAGCTTACCTTCCAAAATTGGCTGGCAAAAACTCAAGAAAAGCATCATTCAGGTACAGCTGTGTTAGGTTTAACAGTTGAGAAAATCCATCTGGCAGCCTATATAGAAGTAAAATAACGCAGTATCTTAGTTTCAATTATATTCAGGGCATTAAGGAATATTTTCTTAAGCAACAATATAGTACTGATGTCCTACATACTGATAAAATTTAAATTAAGAAGGTGAATTTCTTTAAAGTCACACTAGGTAGTTTTTCTCCAGAAGATGAGTTTCAGAATTATTTTAAGTATTGAGAACAATGTCTACAGGCAATAAAAACTACAAATAAAAGTAGTCTTGCTACGAACTTGTGATCTCCTGACATGTAATGTGAAGAAGGCATTAACTGGGAACAACAGGATAAATTAAAAAGTACACAACTCCTTTTTTCCCCAGAAGACTATGTTGTATCTCTGGCAGTGGAGATTTCTGGCAAATTAGTTCTATCACTATAGTAGAAATGCATATTAAACCAGAATTAATTTTTGTTATTAAGAAAACTCTTTGCATATTTCTCTGCAGCCACAGAGAAGTGACGGATTTTAACAAGCTGACAAAGCTACATGGTACAGTGAAGGGTAGTCCATATAGCCTATTACCTTTGGCAAAGTACTTTAATGAGATAGCTATACTCGACCACAGTGCCACAAGGTTAATGAAGGTATTTGTCAGGGAACTCTGCTCTCGCCTCCAAGGGCTGGCACATGTCTTGAGGCAAATTCAAGACTCAGTAGTATTTGCACAAAATATAGAACATCAAAAAATTTACAAACTTACTTTGAAATTGGATTTACGCTTGCCTCAACAACTGTCAAGACTTTACAGTTTTTTATATTTTCTGGAAACTCCTGTATGCCTGCAAGATACAGAAAGAGGCAGAAAAATAGCCTTTAATTATCAGAATCCAGCACATGCATAAAAATTATGCACATGAAACCACTAGCCATAAAAAACTTTGACTCATTTAGCAAGCAGTGAACTGTTTTTCTAATGTCTCACATTTCACATATAGTTTTCATTAAAGAAATACTCTTATGCAATATATTTTTTTACTATACTATTCCTACAGCTTTTCATGTTTCAGGTTAGCAGGAAGCTCACCAAACTACAAACATACAGTACAATAAATTCACATTGCTTATTGCCAAATATTGAAGCACTTGCGCTTTGGAATGTACTTAAGATGAGAACCTCTGTCCCAGTATAATTTATTTTAAAAAAGGCAACCACTTGGTTGCATGAAGTTTCAAACAGGATCTGTTTATCAAATCCACGGTTTGTATAACATCCAGGTGAAATGGTAAGGCTTCAAATTTTTACAAATTCACGGTTCTGAACAGATATCCACCCCAAAATGTGATGTATGCTTGCTGTTAGCTCCTAGATCATGAAGAGAGAAGGACAAAAAATGCTCTAGGCAGACTTACGTTTGAAAATTAAAACAATAAGCAAGCTCCTTTTTTTCCATGGTTATCTCTGAAAATGCGAGAGTGGAGCTGCATTCCACATATCTACCAAATCTGTATTTGTGAGAAACTGATAAAGCAGGCATTGAATATGTGTGTTTTCAACACATCAGAAGGAAATCAATATTGAATCACTCCACCACGCAAAATCTTTACCTCCATCTTTACTATATACACCATAAAAAAATTAAACTAAAACCCCTGCTATCACAACTGCAGTTGCTTTTGCAACATTATGTTCTTATACTCTAATACAGGTGTTTTTATTTTAAATATATTTGTCCTAAATACAATACAACCATACTGGTATCTTTCTACTTGGATTAAGAATACACTCTTGTTTGCAACAAAAAAAACCCCAAACATACGCTAGTAAATAAAGCTAGTTTTGTATTACTTTTTCTTCCTTTTTTCATTTTTTTTAAACTAAACCTTAGCTCTTTGTCTTTGAGTTAATGCATGTAATTATGTTTGTGAGTGCTTTATCAGGTATGTGGAAAGTGCAACTGAACCCAGAGAACACGAGCCCTAAGAAGGAACTATACTCTGAATGGTTGTTTGTAGATTAGTGAGAGCATGAAATTTCATGCTGCTTGAAACAGCATTAACCATCCAGCTGCACAGAGAAAGACAAGGGCAGCATCATATCTCATTCAGGTTGGCAGGTAAAACCGCCATGTCTCTCCATGTATCTGTTCTGAGAACATGTGGTGAAGCACCAAATGCTAAGTAATGTTTTTACTTACATAAGAAACTGCAGAATAATTTATGTTAGCCTAAAGTTTGATTCTGTGTGCAGTAACAAGACTGACCTGGTACATCAGGACTTAAGAGATGGCAGTAGTAACAAAAGAAAAGTAGTGACAAAATACAAACTTTAAACAACTGGCAATAATGAGTGGGAAAGCCACTGTGCTGACTCTTCCATGAATTCAACTAAAACAGTGACACCATTTCTTTCAAACTAGACTTTTAGGTCTTTCTTGACAGGAACTTGTTTGTCATACTACTGTTGAAACTATTACTTTTGACTCATAGCGGATATTGTACTCTGTTACTGAAAGGTGAAAGGCAAGAAAAAGCATGACATTCATTTAATCCAGATGTTTAAATACATCTAAGTATCATCAACAGTTTTGGGAAATAACTTGCTAAACTCAAAAGCAGAAGGAACCAGGAAGAACAGAACCATTAGTGATAATACAGGCCAACATTTCTGACATTTCTGGCTGAGTAACATGCATGTTCATGCATATGCACAGGTGTAAATAAATATACAGCTTTATTTATATGTGTGTGTGTGTGTGAGAGAGAGAGCGAGAGAGAGAGAGTGCATGTTCATGTGTGTGAGTTCAGCCATGTCAAGATTTCTGGGTCTGTGAGTGGAATCAAAGAAGATGGCAATAGGATACCAACTTAATTCATTTCATTATTCAGTACAAAATCAAAACTAAAAAGGTAGTATTTATAATGTTATAAAGTCTCATTTCTGTAAAGCAGTACTGTTATTTTCAAGTCCAAGAAAGATTAGGAAACTACAAATGACAGACTAGAACTGTACCTTATCTACAGCTGTTATATACTCTTAGTACAAAGAGAAACATACTCCCAAGAAAAGATATACATTATCTTAATTCCTGTTGTAGCAATAAACCTCTTCCAGGAAAAGGAATATCCATACATAGAAAACATCTAACATGACACAATACCCTGAGCCTGTAGAAATGAAGTTACAGACAATTTGTATGAAGTGACCTTCCGGTGTCTGAAAAATAAATCAAGACCTCTTTATTGCTGAGGATACAAGTTTGCCTTCTTAAAATAAGCATTTATATTAATCAGAGAAAACAACTGCTAAGCTCTTCCTTGGAGGCTGAGCTATGTCTCAGACTCACTCTGTGCTCTTTATTTGCTGTTTGAATCATGCTGAGAGATTCTCTAAGCTTAGTTTTTCTGAGAGATGGTCTTAGAGATGGCCTTGGCTGGGTTCTTGGATGAAAGATTCCTGTAGTCCAAAACATTAGACCTTATGTTTGTAATATTAATATTAGTTTCCACTGTCTGTGTCATGAACTCATGGAAGCACAGAAAGCTTACATTTCTGATAACTACCGAAAAATCAAAACAAATAGCACATCTACAAGAGGGGAGAATGTCAATGTAAGCTTACTCTCAAAAGAACAGCCAAATAAAATATTAGCTATCCAAATACAGACATGTTAAATCAGCATGCTTTTATACATAATCAGAGGACACTACAGTAGTCCCCTATTTGACTATGCCTTGGGCAAGAAGCAGCAACAGTTTTGACAACAAATTAGAAACAGAAATTCAACTGATAGGAGAAACCTAACAATGAGGGAGACTGGGAATTAATTTTGCTTCTTCTTCAAGCCAGAATCATTATGGTGTATACCATCTTAACCAATCTCACTCAGTACTTCAGTACAGATAAATGGCCATCATTCAAAAGAGCACCACACTGAGAATGACAGCATGAAATATAGCTCATATTTGTAATACACAACCAGAAGGTAGGGAAAAAAGAATCAGGAGACTGCTACTCTACCACTTGATAAGAAGTTGCATTTACTAGATGACTACATAACAATGTTCTGACTACTCCCTTTTCCTCAGCTATACTTTGCCTGTATGCTATTATTTTTGGATAAGTAATCCTTCCTTTCTCCCACCAAGAAAAAAGCAAGTAAAAAGAAGAATAAATAAGAAGGCAGAGAGACATGAGAAAAAAATACAGGGAAGGAAGAGGAGGTTGTAAAGAGGGCTTTGTAAGGGAATTGTTGCTTTTCTGCCTTTCATCTATCCTCAGTGTTCTGAATCTTCTTGCCCATTAAGGAAGCTCAGCAAATCTTAAGGGATTCTGTGACTACATATTTCTTCACTCATTTTTAACACTGTGTTAGCTAGTCCATTTCATAGCCAACTCAGTCCTTCCATGAACCGTTCATTAGATGAGTAGTGCAAATTGAGATCCACATTCCTTTCTAAATCCTATTTTTCTTTTAGGGTTTTTACTGCTTTCTCTGACTACTGATACTCAAGGATTATAAAAGAGAGTGCAACAGATCACCTGGTCTGTTGCAGCCTTATTCCACTTTCACTGGAAAGCATTATATGGACAGGTTCTTCAATATCTTCATTTTGTACTTTACATGGTTACTTGTTGGTAATTACTATGCCCAACACATTTCAGTGCTCAGTTGGCTTAAAGGTCACACTATTTTCCAAAAAATACAAACCATCATGCCTGTGGACACTAACATTTGCAGAGCACAGTAGGAGAAAACACCATTTGCTGATCATCTTTAACCACCAGATCCAAACTGAATTGGGAGCAAAGTTCTTTTTGTAGTGTAGTTTAGCACAGAAGTTAGATTTCTGTAAAGTTAGATTTGTGTAAAAGCCTTTAGCATTTATTTGCCTGTTCCTTCCTCCCTGATTTCCCAGATTTCAAGTATACTTTTAAATTCACTGGATAGTTTCTATCAAAAACAATGCCAACTCCCCTCAACAACACCCCACCCCCCCAACAAAACAAAAAAACAAACCAACAAACAAAAAAGAAAACAAACAAAACCCCACGCAGTCCCAAATAAACACATAAAAAAACCCTACCAAAAAAACCCCAAAACAAAACCTAAAAACCCCCCAAAACAACACAAACAAAAGTTAAAACAAACACAACAAACAAACCAAACCAACCCTGAAAGAATGTTTAAGAAAATTTAGCAGTAAGGTAAGGAAGAAGAACCTAAAAGTTTTGTCTGGATTAAGCCAAAAGCAGAAAGCATTCATCATTCAGAATTCTACTTGGCAAAACCTCACCATCTAACCTTGTGTTATTCAATCACGATCCAAGTCCAGCTGTGGCACATGTCCAAAGGACATACCAAAAAGGTCATACAGGGATTTCGGGTCAACAGACACAAATCTGGAGGTAATCAACCTCAGTTCTTCGTCACATAACATGACTGAAATACAGAATTTCAACTGATTTCTAACTCTTTGGAGAGCAATGATTTTTTTTTTTTTTTTTTTAATAGCCTGTCACAGCAAGTGTGCTCAAATGTCCTTCTGCCTGGATTAAGGACTGTAAGCATAATTGGGGTCCCCCTCACCATCTGGAGCTACACTCATCTCCTCCCTTACACAGCATAATCCTCTTCAATCACTAGAGTCAGTGCAGCATGCAGAGCAGGAGAAAAAACTGAGACAATTTTTTCTCTCCCTCAGATAAGATTTTTTCTCACTCAAATATTGGCAATTCTATAGCTACAGAAAATTGTGCAAATCAGATCCACTGTTGGCAGAATTCTGTACTGCAATGGATCTCAGAGCCCTGTACGCTCCTGCTTCAGCCCTAATGCAGATGGGGGCTTGCTCTGCAGCTCATACTCTGGTCATACCTTAATTCAGAAACAAATACTAAAACTAACATGTCCAGACATCAGTTATAGAAACCACCACTGCTATACAGAAGTGGCAGTCCCTACTGATTTGTAGTACTATTCGTAGCGAGTCACACCTCTTGTTACAGATAAAAATTTTGAATAAGCTTAAACAGGAGCAAGGAAGCAGTATTGGTTCAATCCCTAAAATGGACAGAGCAAGAAAATCACCAACACATGTGAGACTTCTAGAAGCCATATGAGAGATGTTCCCATAGGAGTCTGGAGCTAGACCTCTCAGTGTGGAGACAATCCGAGGGGGAAAAGAATTCTCTCCAAACAACAGGCACGCTAAAAAGCTCTCTTGGAGCAAAATACATGAAACTACAGCCTGCTGTGCACTTACTCCACTCTGCACTCTTGCAAGTATAGAGAACAAAGAGGCAAACATACAGGTTCAGTTTGCATGAATACAAATTACCTACTTTCTTCCCTCAGCAAGTCTGCTTATACAGAGTCTAACTTCTGGGCAAGAACTCCACCACAAAAAGAGAAGCTGCTATTTATTTGTTCGTCCCCTCAGGCCTCCGCTACAACTGTCCTTCAAGCCCATATGGACTTACCACAGCAAAATATTTTTAAGAACGTATGCCACAAATCTCCCAAAGAATATGAAATATCTGTTTTTATGTATTTTACTTTAATGTGGGATTGCTGCATACCTTCTGAACTAAAACCAGTACTTTTCATTATTCAAAGTAAGCGGTGAATTAGAACCCAAACAATTCACTGCACAGCACTGACCCACCCACCCCTACTCCTATTCCCCTTCCTGTATTTTCTCCTTGCTGAAGCTGGTTTCAGACCCACCAGCATCTCATGTTTAGAGGAGATGCAAGGCTCATGTGTAGAACAGCAGTAACACCTTTTCAATTACAGTTTTGTGGGTTTGGGGATTTTTTGACTTTTATACACATGTACTAGCACAGTGCAGCAAATGCATAAGAGTCTTCCAAGCATTCCTCCTCAAACCATTCGGAAGACTTTCAATTTTCAGAGTAAGGTCTCTCTAGGTCTGTTCTAGCCATGTCTCTTACATAATGTAAATGAGAAGGAATATGAGTAGCAAGACAGGTTTCTCAATACATGTGAAAAAAAAGAATAGCAAATAATTCTTGAGTAATTCAGCCAGGCTTCTTGAAGACATGCCTGACACACTAATTTACATAAACCAAAACATGCCAAGGCAAGGCAAAATTGCAAAATGTGAAACACTAGGGAGAGTTGTCAACAGCTGTGGCCATAACCCTGGAAAGTTTCCAGGGTTACATGGTTTTCAATCATGTCTAATTCATGGATGGAATTCTGTCAAGCACCCAGAGAAGAGCAAAACATAACCACTGGAAGCTGCTTTGCTTTTCCCTGCCCTGTCACCCACTACCCTGGACGCGGAATCAGTGCTGTGTGTCCAGCCACTTTTTGCTATTAAATGACAACTGCGACTCAAAGCACAGCCTGTTACAGAAATAAAGATACAAGCTTCTCATTTAGTGAACTGGAGAGGTGCATAGTGACAGTGGTGACACCACCTGTGGCTACAGTAAATTCTGGGCAGATTAGGCACCAGATTTGAGCTGGGGAGGAGGTTCCTGGATTCAGGGGAAACTGAGTAACAGCTGAGAGATCTATCAGGACTGCCAGGAAACAGCCAAGTCCCAGCAGTTCTTGCAAGTGAGAGAGAGCAGTGGAGAAAGCAATAGCCAGGGGCTAGCAATCATAGGAGACTTAAACGGGTCCAGTGAGTGTGAGTGACTTGGAGTGTGAGGAGCAGGACACTTCCTTTAGAAGCACAGGGGTCTGCAAGGCAGTGCACAAGGAAGGGCACAGAAGAGGAGCCACTCCATCCCACTGAGTGGTTGTAATAGTGGGGGGAGACAGAGACATGACACAGCACTCCAAGGTTCGTGCAGGACAGAGCTTTTATTGGTGGGCACAGCTCTTTATACAGGCTACTGCAAAAACACTTGACCCTGATGCCTGTGATTTGGTCACCACCCAGCTCACTGGCCAGTAGTTGCCTGCTTAAGTTCATCATCAGGGATGGGCTGGAATCCACTCTCTGTAGCCAAACCCCTCCTCCTCTTACGAGGCATACAGACCATCTGTATGCTGTCCTAAGTGGTCAACATGCAGCAAACCTTTTCGGTAACAAAACTGGTGTCTACTCATTCCAACTGCTGGGCTGAGCATGAAACCCAAAGAGAAAGGCCACAGCCTCCTCAGGTAGATGCCTATACCAAAACAGACCTGAAGTCTCAGAGAGCCATCCAAACCCTCAGCTGCAGGGAATGCCAGAATCTGGGAGCCCCACTAGAACCCAAAGGCAGAGTTAAATGCCCAGAAGACAAGCTTCATTGTGTAAAATGCTCAGTAGGCAGCATACCATCTGGGAATCTGAGCAGGCCACTGATGCCAAGATTAAGCTCTCACACAGGCAGGGTGATAACGCTCCCCTAAATCCTTGGGAGCTGAAGGTAAGTTAACCCAACCTGAGCAAGTAGGATCAGCTAATACACAAGGCAAGGGGAAACAGACTCTTGTCTCAGCTCAGAGCAGGAGAAAGAATGTTGCTGTGCTACCAATCTGCCCCTAAAAACAGCTATGATGTTCTGGAGCTAGAAGGAGAAGAATCTAGGATAGGTAGGTAACATCCAGAAGAAGAGAATTCTGCTAAATTTGTATAATCACCTTCAGGGTGACCTAATTACAGCATTCCAGTACCTGAAGAGCCATACAGAAAGGCGGAGATGGACCTTTCACAAGAGCGGGACATGGGGTGGATGGAGATACATTTAGATTTGATGCTAGGAAGAAAGTCTTTACTGTGAGAGTGGTGAAAACTGGTTGCCCAGAGAAGCTGTGGATGCTTCCTCCCGCGAATATTTAAGGTTGGGTTGGATGGGACTCTGAGCAACCTGGTCTGGTGAAAAATGTCCCTGCTTCTGTCAAGTAAGTTGAAATCAGATGCTCTTGGAAGCCCCTTCCAACACAAATAATTCTATTCTATGATCCTATTTGATGCTGTCTTTACATGTAAATCCATATCTACAAACCCCATAATTACTTTTACAATACCCTTTCTTGTGTTACAGACATTTCTTTTGAGTCCAAGCAGACATTTTTAATAAACCTATTTCAAAATTTCAGATACACTCAAATTTCACATTCAAAACCTTATCTGCATTGAAATTTTATTCCATTTGCCCCCTCTCTTACACACAGAGATATTTTTATTATGAACAGACAGATTCTTTTCAGTACCATCAATATGAAAAAATGTATTTAAGAAAAAGTACTACCAACACTCAAAAAACCCCTTTAAATAGAAGGGCTGCCTACATTGAGTGCACATTTATAACCTCTATACAGTGATACACTATCACAGAGATACAGACTCAGAACTCTGCAGCAAATCAATTATCTTTTATTTCACTATCACGGATGATTTAAAAACCCTGGTCCTGTCCGTCCTTCTGCCAGTAGAAGCAGAGAAACAGCAAATTTACAGCAAGTTATTTTGTATTCAGGATCTTCCTGTCTTTTTTCCTGCAGAAAATAAAACTTGGATTTGTCTCCCTCCCTCTCCCTCCCTGTTCATATTACTATGAACAATTCTCAATTTGTTGGAAAAGCCATATTCCTAAACATACCAGATGGGCAACATAAAACTGGATAGTTTCTTGAATTTTCATTCTACAATGCCACAACTTCTGGCACAAAGCATATTAAAGATAGTTTGCCAAATCAACAGATTATTTTAGAACACTGAAGAAAACATATTTGGTCTAAATTTGCATCTGTTAACAAAATTCTTTACAGGAATAACTTTATAGGCAGATATGCCTGGAGGCAGGAGGATGAGGGGAGGGGAAGGGAGTGTTTTCTTAGGTTTAGTTTGTCTATTTTTCCATGAAGATTCCTTGTAATCCAGATTAACAAACTGACATGAGTAAATTTGCTGGAACATCACTGTGAAAGAAATATCTAAAAAGACTACTGAAGGTACTGTTATTTCCAAGGCCCCAGATTACTCTTGACTTTCCTAGTAATTTCCTCATCTTGCTGTTTAATGCTCCAAAGGCCTGAATAATATGCAACTTAAAAATTCCATATTTTTTCTTTCACCACCTGCACATAGGGAAAAATAGATTATCACACACTGTTTCCCACTAGACTAACCCCACAGACACAAGCAATTTCAAGTGCATTTCTCAAGCTTCCAGGAAAGCCTGATTTTCCTGGCACTCACCTCATTCTGTTCCAGCCTTTCAAAGCACTTGATTCTAGTAATCTGTAAATCTAACTCTTCTGTACATTTAGATATGCCACCAGACACTGCACATAAATGCTTTCCCCTTCTTCAAAGAAGAGGCAAAAATATCTCCTTGACAGCCTTCCACATTGCCCTAGATGCATGCTAAGGCACAAGGAAATTATTGTTCCCTAAAGTTTAACCCCAAAAGACACTCACTTGGGGGTTGGTGGGTTGAAAAATGGTGTTGTGGGGTTTTTTTTGGAGGGTGGGGTTTTTTCCCTGTACAACTATCAATACATAAGTAAATCTGTCATACAGGATTCAAAACGTTTTGATTTCCTTTAGCCTCATAAATAAAACATTTATTAAAATTATTTTTTCTACACTGGTCTCACATTCAGTATTCTGCAATTTCTCTTTAAGATGTAACCATCCATCAGGTTACAGGGGTGGGAGAAAAGGCATCTCTCAATGCTTTGTATAGTGCAGGATGTAATTTCTGGTACAGGAATGCAGTTCATTTGTTCAACTATCATTTCATCTTTGTGACTAGGATAGCACAAGGCTTCAGCTAAAAATTTCAAAGCTGAGGTGTCTCTGGAAAGAAGCAACAAAATACTTCTGATATTAAGGTTTCACAGTAGCCTTGGAATCAGGTTAAAATGCCTTAAAAGGACCGTGGATGTCCTCACAATGAAAAAGCTACAGATTTTATTGACTACCACCAACAATAAAAGCAGAGTTAAGTCTAACTCGAGTCTATGCTTGCTGCACATATAGCAGCAATTTGGTATTTTTAGGCTGCACTCACGCCACAACCACTTCAGCAGCCATGGATAATACATTCCAGACCACACTCTTGTACAAAGACTTCTGTATGCTCCTCAACTAACAACCATTATAGACTTGTACTCTAACTCAGCACTTGTCTCAAAACATACATCACTTTAAACAGTAGATAAACTGACAGAGAAGTAATTAAATGAAGACGTAAATTAAAAAAACACCCTGTCTGGCCCAAGGAGGCCCAATAAGAGAAGGTGCTGCACGCTGGGAATGTACAGGGAAACATCCATGTCTCCTGGCTCCCTGTATTTTACTAAATTTTCCCTAAATTCTACTTCTGGTCATTGTTTGAGACAGGATGCTAGATTAAAAGAATCCTTTTTCTGATAGAACATTATTAAATATTCTTAAATATCAGCATTTGCACATCTGTTGTGTCTCTGTTACAGTGTTTTATATACTGTGTGTGTATAAGAAGCCAAACACATTTAAGCCAGAAATTAAATGGGCAAGATTTTTTACCTGCTATTAAAGCACTATAAAGGCTGATTTCTTGGACTAACACCTTTTATGTAACAGATCTGCTACCTTGAAAAATTTCTGCGATTTTGATCTTTCATCTAAACATCAAATATTAAGCACACACATATATATTCATATAATTCTACTTGGACAACTGGATGGTCTCCCATACAACTGGTCTCACTCTGTGAGCCAGACTGCAATTCATTAAGTAATCTGGAAACATTTTAAATTTGAAGCTCAGTTTTTCATTTTCCTATCAGCTCTTTAGAAAATTAAATACTTTGGTCATTACATTTGATTATGCCTATGCCAGAAACAGCTCAAATATTTTACATGAAAGTGCTATTTCATGTATACTGGTATTTGAAAACTGAAGTCTATCATTCTAAAAATGCAACTTTTAAAAATAAATGCATATTTGATGTCAAGGTATCTGCACTTCATGATTTAGCCCAATCCATCTCAGAACGAAATACTTAATGGTATATCAATACTTCAACTATCACCATTCACTTGCCACAACCACAGGTATCTGAAAACCATTGAATTATTTTAGAATTCGGCATCACTCATCATCCTGCTCTTTTTGGGGACTAATCTCCTCTGATTATGGCTTTTTATAAAGGAAAAGCAATTCTTTCCACAGAAGCCCACTGCTTCCACATTCTATTCTTTTGACACATAACAGAAAAAGGAAAAATTGCAGATTTTTATAGATTTTGCTACTCTTAGAAAAGTAGTAAAATATCTCAAATTTGGCTCTATTATAGACACTCATCAGAACAATGAGAAAGTGAGCAGTAAATTCTTACAAAGAGAAAAACAGACCCAAGGGAAGAGAGTAGGCTTGCAGTTGTCAACAGAAAAATTTTCTATCGTTGCAACAGTGGAGAGCTAAAGAGAAAGGGCAAGAATCACCAATAAATGAGGCCTCAAATAATACCAAATTTATTACAGGATAAAGAGCAGCATTTCTTACTTCACCGAGCAGGAACAAGCAGGGACTCTAATTTGTTGGTTTTTTTCTTACTTTTACAGAGGTTTGAAAACTACTGGAAGACAACATGTCCCCAGCAAACAAGCTTGTGACCTCAGAACTATTTTTTAGGCGGAACACTAGTCAGAGAAGCTATCCAAATTGTGATAAGTCTGACACCAAGCACATGATAATAGTTTAAATAAGCCTGTACCGCCTTCCATTTCTCTGAAGGGTGTTAAAAAAAACCCAACCTCTAGAAAACAGATTCATAGTTTACTGGGATAGCGTATCATATGCCTTAGAGGAACAAGTGCTCTTTCAGCACTGAACTCTGTAGGCTTAGTTGAGGGCCATGACATTTTAGACAGACAAGTAGCTCCCTGACTTCAGCTGCCTTTTTATGTACATGAGCTATGGAATTTGCCAACAGCAGCACTCAAATCCCCTTTTACTGCTTTTAAGTCTTCTGCATTGAGAACTTGTGTTGCAAACAGTTAATACTTTCAACAGTTCAGTCCAGGACAAAAAGATGATTCTTCCTCTCTTTTGTGTTACTGTGACAGTTTAAGGCCAGCATTCTTTAAGAAACACTATCAATCCACTTGTACCAGGAACAGATCAGTAACAACCAGGTCAATGTATCACACTAAATGCTGTGTTCATTAAGCAGAGATAATAGAGTAACAGTTTGAATACAGACTGGGGTACAACAAACAACCACAGAAAGTATCAACATCTCAGCAACTGGAATGCTTTTTTACTAAAACAGAACTTACTTCTCATTGGAGTCATAATTAGTTAGCAGCCCAAATAAAAAAATATAAATTGAATTATTCAATCTTCGAAATATTTATGTAATTCTTATTTTCAAGTATTATTTCAATGAAGTATCCTCTTTAAATTAGTAAGACAAAGCTCTTCCATTCTCCTCAGTTAGCTGATTTAACTTCTCAAATAAGTCACACAACTAAGTTTGATGACAACATTATTTCAGTTTCCTCACAGTTGCACATATCTGCCAGCTTACCAAAGCAGCACACCATCAGTAAAACCCCACATAAACAATATTTGGTTGACAGCATTTCATAACTTTTAGTTATGTCTGACTCACCCAAAATGCTAGATTTTTACCAAGTCAGACCAAGTCATGTCTACGGATACATACACTTCCCCATGCAACAGATGTTATCATCCCTAGAGGAGGACAGCTAGGCAAGTCCTACTATACTACAAAATCCAACAGCTTATTAAAATAAACCAAAACAATTTTTCACATGAAATAAATTATACCAATAAAATCCAGCAAAATTTGTAAGTTCTTTTGCAAACGCTTTTCAGTATAGTGACAGATGACAAAAGTTCCTAAAATTAATGTTTGAGCTTATATATTTTGAGAGAATTTAAAATACCAGACAGCCTTGTCTACAAACCAAACAGTATAAGAGATACAATTAAATATCACAACCAGTTCATAACAGAGCATCTTTTTATTGTAAGCAGTAATTTACAGTAGTAATTTTTAAATTACTAGCTGTGTACCTTCCAGAAACTATAGTTTCACTAGTGTCTTTGTAAAGTCAATGGTGATTTGCCTTCTAGTTACCTCAGTACAATAAGCAAAGTGACTTACCATTCTTGCTGACATCCAGTTCCCTGAGATTAATGAGATTTGCAATGGATGCTGGCAATGTGGTTAGATCATTGTCTGGCAAACTCAGCTTGTGTAGAGACTGACAGTTAAAAAGTTGCTATTGAAACAAAGAAGAAAGTGAATGTGATTTTCTATCAGTTTTCTCTATGTAGCTTTTGGTTTTAACCCCTTTAAACTTCTGACTTCATAGCCTGAAGACCAGGTTATTTGAAGTTTTTGACCACTAAAATTTTTAACTAGTTTCATTGAAAATTGAATTATATTACAATGCTTAAGAAAGCAAAAAAAATGTAGATGGCCACAAGGCAGCAGCTAGGCTTTATGCTTTCTACAAATTCCTTCCACGATCTTAGAAACTGTGACCTGTAGTTACATATAAACCCACAAGCATTGCAAAACATTTTGTATAACAGACATGCCATGTGACACCCCAGAGGTAAGTAGAGTTTATTCAAGAAAGAAAAGAAAAAAAAATTATAGATATATCTTTTAAAGTCAAATCATTCTGGAACACAGTATTTCAGTATGTACCCCTCTAAAAGCATAAACCTCATTTTGTTATGTCTTCCAATATCTTCCGTATTCATGCTTCCTACCTTAAGTATGAAAAAATCAAAAGAATTGAAAAAAATTGCGAAGTTTTGACTAGTGGAAGATTGAAACTAGTCAAAGTTCAAGCTAGCAGTACATAAAACTGTCTAATCTCTTCTGTATACATGCATTACCATCTTTATCAAATACTAGTCCAGAGCCAGATCTTTTCTTAAATGCAGGTTACCTAGAGATTCTTCCTCAAAAGTTCTACAAATTGACAAAGTAGGGGAAATAATCTTAATGTAATGGGAAAAAACCCTCAAAAGACAGGCAGGAGACTTACACATAGTATAAAATAAACATTTCTAAGAAAGCAGTTGAAAAGATTCATCTGAACAATTTATAATGAGAATTCCTTTCATGATAACTTTGGATAAGATGATTCATAAATACTCTGACTTAGTGATTTTCTCTTTTGGAATTCTGAGAAAAGATCATAAAGAACTAGGAAATGCTCACTGAGTTAAAAAAAAAAAAAAATTATCCTTATGACTATCATACCAACGGGCTCAGTTTGACCAAAAATTTTTGTGTCTCAATTACAAGGCCATTATTTGAACCAGAGACTGAACAAGCCCCATTCCTTTAAAATTTGCACATACTACCCCAGAACAGAAGCAGACATGAATTAGCAAGATGGACGGTTAAAGGAATGAGCTTTAACTTGTCTGCTGCTGCTTCAAATTCTTCAGAAATGTGTCTGTTACAACTCATTTATCATTATGGCTTTAAAGAGTTAGAAGTCACTAACGATACTTTGACGAGCTCAGGTGTTATGCAGCCATTCTCTAATTTCAGGAATATATACTTGAACTCTTTCCCTGGAAAGCAATAATCTAAACTCTGGAATCATTAGAAATTTCTCTGATAACGCAGGTCAAGGCACATGCAACACAAGGAATTGCAAGATCCCTAAAGGAAAATGGAGGGGGAAGGGAGGATGATGTCGACTTTGCAGTTGTTCCTTTTGTTGTTCTTTTTTAGTGTTTACATATTCATAATTACTAGTAGTAAGTTCAGGAAGCCACATAATTAAAGACTATTTTACTACAGAATTTTGATTTCTTCCAAATATCAGAGTGAGAGAGAAAAGTAAAATTGTTAGAGTTTGACCTCTTCAGCTCAACTGCACATTGTGGCACTTGCAGTAAACATGGTACTTTCTCAGATGTGATTTAGCATATTTGATGGAGGAGGACGAAACGAAATAACTCCAATTGCCCAGTCGATTTTGAAGCCGAGACTATGCACTAACATTCATATAAAGTCAATTCCTTCTCTACCACAATCTTTCTCTCCTCAGTTTGCTCATACTGTGCCCTCAACAAGTCAGCTAAAGGAGTTCTTCTGTAAGAACTGAGTTTTGAAATAAGCTGGAATTCTGAAAAGATTGAGAGCAATTAAAAAAATCCAACAGCCATGCTGACGGGTCATTTCGTTGATACGGTTGACAAGCAGCCCCAAAACAGTTTTGTTGTGACATACAAAGGCCAGATCACAAAACACTACTGGGGCAAAGGTGAGAATGGTAATGTCTTAACAGGGTTTCAGAAAACCAGAGAGGGCCTATTAAGTAACACACCCTTCATAATTAAAATGGCTTAATTAAAAGCCTTTTCCAGAGTTGGAAAGCTAAATAAAATAGAAAAGGAATACACTGAAACTCTGGCTCCATACTGGCTAGGATCATTCCAAATATTACAGGCCTTCCCCAAAGTTCCTCTATGGAAGTTTATTCATCAAATTTTTGACAAATGAGTTAAAAAATATCACTTTTGCTACCCCTAATCTCTCTGCTTGTGTTCTTTGCCATATTTGAATTTATATGTGGGGGTGTTTAGAAAATTGAAAGGGTAGCAAAAAATAATGACCAAAATTACTTAAAAGCTGGAAAAAGTCTTTAGTTTCTCAGAAATATGCCTTTAAGTATGACTTATTCTAATACAAAAACACATTAAACTGAAGCAAGTGTAGGCTATTATACATCCCTGCAGTTAAGAAAAAAACCCCAAAACTCCAAAAGGAACAAAAGATAAATGCTCAAGCAATTTCTAACCACATGGATAATTAAACCACAGACTATACCAAGGCAAGTGGTAGCCTACCCACTTCTCCGTGCACAGAATTACATTTATTAGCCAGTCTTTTCTGCTTTGTAACCCTTGAACCTCATCCGTTGCTTGAGCAATTTCATTCCAACTCATGCAACGAAATAGTTCAGCTGGAATGCATAAACTTTCAGTCTACCAAGGCTGCATCATGGCAAACTATTGCCCAAAACCTGAAGCTAGACACTATTAACTTCTACAATGCTGGTGTAAAGACTTAGTAAGTATACCTAAAAGGAAAATCATCCAACATACCTTTGGAAGCTCTTCAATCTGATTAGCATCTAAATACAGTTCTTCCAAGGTCTTTTCAAAAGTAAAAATCTCCTTAGGCACCTGTTCCAGGCTGCAGTGAGAATAATCAAGTGTAGTCACAGTTTCCTCCTCTCCACGCAGACAGCGGCATGGCACCAGCCGCAAAAACAAATTCCGCTTTGTTGTCATTTTCAGGCACTGTGGAAGGGAAATTGGTCAATTAAAAACCAAGACAACCTCAGAAACATTCACATGCAGTTTCTCAAACTTCCACCGGCTGCTAAATACTGAAAAGAAGTAGCACATATATGTACTTGTATATGTATTTGTGTACGCATGAGACACAGTGAGGAGCATGTACTTATTATCTTTTAAATTCAACAGAACTCTGATGACATTAAATGGGGTCAACACACCTACAGATACCAGAAGATGAAGCCAAAGTTTAGCCTATGACTTGTCAGTAACTAACACAGTCCTACACTGCAGAGAATCATAGAACTTTGAAACAGGCATTTCTGAACTGTCAATTGCATCTTTACAACACAGCTTATCCCACCTTTACAAAGGTTGGTGGTATATTTTTGTTTAGCACAATAAAATCCATCCTCTACAGAGAATTATAATCTAGCTATAAGAAATCGAATCAGAGCTTTTTTTGTACACGTAAATTCACCTACCTTAATTTCAAATCCCTCATTTAATGATAGAATACAATAAAAAGAACCAGTTTCTACCAACTGTTCTATTTGCAGTTTAAACTGAAAGGTTCCCAAGTGCAGAGATAACAACATGACCTCTTCTTGCAACTTCATTCCCTTTGGAAAATTTCAACAGATCTTGCTGTGCACACTGGAACAAGGAATCTTCACCTTGCTATGGGAATGTACCTTTCTTCTTCTGAACCCATTGTTACAACAATTCCCTCTATTCTCCATGATGTCTACATTATCCCTATTCAGCCTGAGAAAGCAAACCTAAATGCTGCTGACTAGCTAATCACTGACAGCATACACCAGCCATGTTCCTGCCTCTTTTCTCCTCAGCAACAGCACAAGTTTAGGTCTTTTTCTCTAATTAGCAATGAATTCTCACAAAATCTTCAGAATGTCACCTCAGGTTTCAAGTTCATCTGAAATTAGATGACAGACTCAATTTTTCAAGAAGGACCAACATATGCAGACCAACAACACAATCATGTCAGCTTCATTTCCTCAGGAAATTGGCCTAAAAATACATACTTCTCCAAAACAGCACTATTTATTTTCTCAATCAACTGCCAACACTCCAAATGAAAATATGCCTCTTTTATCTCCTTTTTTTTTTTTGAACTGCTGAAATTATATTTCAACTTCTGGACTAGTGACAGGAAACTTTCTCTTCCAAGTGCCAAAAAAGTCTTTCAGACACATTTAGCAGACTGCACTTCAACGTTCAGACAGTATGTTAATTATACAAGGAGAACATAAAATACCATGCCCATGGCACTATGTAAAGTCACAAGCAAGACCCCATTTCTCACTAAGACACAAAAACAAGTAATGCACTTGGATTTTCCTCTGTGTGCAACTTAGCTTCCCATATTCTTTACAGTATGTACATGTCACATGGCAACAGATCAAGAGACTGCTATACTTTAGTGTTTTCATTAACCAGAAGTAGAATTTATCACACAGGCTGTGAACAGACAGATTCTACATCTATCCATTAAAAAAAATGGAAAAAAACCTCCTCATTAGAACAATTAGATGTCAAAACTAATTTTTTAACAATGCTTCCATGTTGCTAGAATTTTGTTACAATGTTGATTATCAGAACACAGTATTTCCCATAAAAATGCAGCCATATTATTTAAACAAAAAGTGATCTAAAAAAATTTAAAAATACCTAACTGTATTGCAATACAAAGCATTTGGAGACTGCAAGTTTCACACTGGGGATTTCCACAAAACGGGAAAGTCAGCAAAACAGATAGCATAATCTCCTTCTGCCTCTTTCACAGGAACAGGCTCAAGAATGACATCCTCCAGCCACCCACAGACAGATGCCACAGATGCTATGGAAGCTGGTGTGCTCACTGGGTCAAAGTTACCCACGCCTTCTCCAAGCCTCTGATGCTGCACACGAAAACACAAGTTGAATTCCCTGGCCAACATCTAAAAACAAAAAGCCTTTGATAAAAAAGAAATTCAGCCTCATTTCACTAGTAGTTCAAAGAATGGCAAAGCTGTGGAAAAACACAATACTTTCAGAAGAAATATCAACAGCAGTCTCTTTAAATAGGAGTATAAACAGAAGAATATATGCCATGGAAAAAAGCACTGGAAGCAGCGATTGTACATGGGAGTTGATTACCAGAAGTCTGGCAGGGAAAGGCACACACACATATCCCACCAGCTACAGCTGTCAGTAAGTTCTTGACTTTGTCCAGCCATTTCAGCTTCTGAGAACTAGATTTTGAAAAGAGAATATTAAGAAGTCTACTACATGCTTCATATGAATAACAAAAAAAAAAAAAAAAAAAAAAAAAAAAAAAAAAAAAAAAAAAAAAAAAAAAAAGATACTACTTGTCATTCAAAACCCTCAAAAAAGCAGATTCATTACGCTGTTTGCCCCCTCTTTTTCAGTGGCTGTTCTTTTCACATGGAGTCCTACTTGTCCATGTCTCCACAGTTTCTGAAGCATCAAAACACAAAGCCGAACAATGCAAAACCCACATGTATCTAGTTTTCCTAACTTACTCCTTTATTTTGTAAGAGAGATCTTGAGCTTTTGGAACGCCTGGGGGAAAAAAGATCTGGCAAAAGATCACATGCATCCACAACACTGTAGACAGATTTGTAAACAAATGCCTCTACAACATCACAGCGCTGGGTCTTATCTCCTTCAGCTACCATGTCCCTTTAGGCACCTAAACTCAAGATCACATCTTAAGCCCAAATAGTCAAAACTCATATATAAGTATCAAATAAACAACCATCCCCCAAAGCTCTGGTTTGACCAACCTGGGCATATATCTAATTGTAACTCTTCAAAACCCTGAATGAACCAAGAAAGCTTCATTTAAGTGAAGGCAGGAAACTGCCAAGTGATTTAATTCAAAACGGTTTTATGTTTGTCCAGATTTTACTTCTACACATACAGGAAGAACTGTTTAACACTCCTGTTCGACAACAGAGATGGCTTCCAATACTAGGAAATGGGTGCGTCAGGATAGTGGCAGGAAGCATACCCCACCACTACTTCTCTACAATATATATTTTATAAACCAACAGCCAGACATACACACTTCTTATCTGTCTCTGTCTACCCATCTTGTGGTCAGCTGCCAAGCCAAAAAATTGTAATGGATGAAAGGAATCAGAAAATACAGAACAGAATCCACTGTTAGAACTATCAAAGAGAGAAAAATGTGATTTCACACACATGTGCTGTCCTTATTTTGCTCAAATAGGAACTTTTCCATGTTTAGTTTGAGTAAATACAGAGAATGTAAAAAAGGACAGAAAAGATAGTGATTTTTTTTTCCTGCCCATAAAACAGGCCAGTCTAGCAGGCAGAAAAATCTTGATTTCCTAATATACCACATCATCAGATCACCTGAATGAAGCACCCAAATCAAACAATGTAAAATTGTCTTGCAGACCTACAACATTGTGATGGCTTATTTTTCTCCACCACTTAACAACTCCAATTCTTTATGAGGTAGATATGATTAAGACCATGAAAGAAAAAACAAAGAGAAAACCCAAAACACAAACAGAACTCCCATGTTCCCTCAATCCACTAGAGCCTTGACAAGTTTACTCGAGGTTCAGTGTTCACAGCCAACAAGAAAATTATGACCTTTACATACTACTTGGGTTTCGCATTTTTTTTTTCACTTCTTGAATGAAAAAGATGGGAAAAAACCATCACTTTGCACAGGCTGCAGGTGTGTATCTGCTCCACCTTGGACAATGGTCTGCAGGGGAATCTGTTCTGTGCCTGGAACACCTTCTCCCACTCCTTCACTGGCCCTAGTGCCTGCAGGGTTGCCTCACATATTCTCACTTTTCTTGCCTGGCTATTGTTGTTTTTAATACTTTCTTAATATGTTAACACAGAGCTGCTACCAAGACTGCTGACTGACTTAGCTTTGGCCAGTAGTGGGTCTGCCTTGGTAATAGCTGGAATTAGTTCCATCAGCATGGGGGCAGCTGCAGGTAGCTTCTGCATGTGGTGAAGTCACACCTGCAGACCCCCTGTAGGATCCCAGAAGATAAAGGGCCAATGTGTTTGTCTCACACACCAATATCAGGGTGGCTGTGGCACCAGCCAAGGACTGTAGGGAACAACAGCCAAGGACTGTTGGCAGTAACACTGTGAGAAAGAACAAGATGTGACTGGACAAGGGGCCATACAGAGGTAGGACAGCTCTTTTCTGGGACAAAGGTCTTTGATTTACCTCCTGGAGATAAGCACAGCTCAGTACAGCACAGAGAAATGAGGTGGAGAAGCAGGCACAGAATGTATGGGGAGAGCAAGGCCACCAAAGCACCAAAACCCTCTGACCCATTTCCACAAGGACCTGGAAGAACAGACTGTGCATGATCACTGATTTATACACAAAAAATCCAAAACTTTTTTCTAAGTCAGGGAAAGCTTATGTATTAAAAAGGCATCCAAAACCAAGCATGGATGCCCCCAGACCCTGGACATCCCATTGGCTGGATCAATACAGGAGCCAAGACTGACTCCCTCTCTTATTAATGGCTCTCTCTATACATTAATGGCTCTCTATATGAATTTGTCTCTCTCTTTGTCTCCTCCTTTTCACTCTACCACTTTATCCAAAATCCACACTGCATACTTACATTAGTAGGTGTAGGACTAACATACTAACTTCTATGCCGTGTTTAATTAACTAACAAAACTTCTTAAGCTGTTGTGTAATTTAAGTTATTCCTTTTGAAAAGCATCTTGGGTTCTCCCTTCCCCTTAGAGGTGGGACCTCATACCCCACTGATTAAATCCTTGCCACCTACACCCAATACAAACTATAAACAGTAAAACTGAATAGAATGCAATCATGTAGACGATTGTAAAATGAAGCTGAAAAGAAAAGCATTGGTTTGAGGACCAATGAAAGAAAAAAAAAAGATTAACAGCAAGCTTGGATATACACTAAATTTTAATCCAGAAGAGACTAGCATCATTCAGTGACCACCACTCTTCCTTTGAACTCTGGTGATTGCCTGCATACTCCCATTACCCAAGTATCTGGCAGTCCAACATCTGTAGACCTGCCAGAAATCCATGGAACATTTTCAGTGTAACCTCAAGCAGAGCTTAGGATCACAGTAATTTTGTCCTCAGTCTATGTTAATTTGTTTTGAAAGCAGCAACAGTTTCACTGTATCATTTGTCCCTTAGATTTTTTGTCTGATGCTAATAGAACGGGATTGCTCATGGTCAAGAAAGCACTACTTTCCCCATCCAGGCCTCCTAAAAGGATGTTACATCAGCAGCAGCTGAAAATGAAACCAGCTATCAGATGTCTATACTGAAAGGCAAGGTGAACTAGGCACACAAAATACGAGTACTTTTCAATCCACCTGTCTACCAACCAGTCCAGAATTATGGAGCTGAGCACATGTAAACACAGAAAAGGGAAAGACTGTGTTGGGGAGTATGTAACCTAATATGCTGCCTGACAAACACAGAAAGGCTTAATTGGCCAACTGACAGAACATTTTCATGTTGAAACAAAGAATTTAAAAAAAAAAAAAAAAAAAAAAAAAAAAAAAAAAAATAAGGGTTTTTCTCTGCCTAAAGCAGCAACAAGCACCACAGGAGACACCAAAGCACTGACTGTGTGGTTTCTCGATGGGAGATGCTATACTGTGAAAAGTAACAGCACAATTTATATGAACGTTTTCCAGTTAAAAACAGCACTAATCCTCATTAATTTGGGAAAAACTATAAACAGCATAGTACTTCTGGAAAGAACACAAAACATCCTAAGTTTTTACAGTAAATGGAGTACAGAATTATTCACTCTTTAAACTAAAAGTACTTGGAACCTCTTACTCATCAGGAAATCATCTGGAGGATGGGAGAGGGGGAGGTGGGGAAAGTGTGTAGGGGGTGGCACTGAGGCTTGGTACACACTTCCCCTAAGATCAATCCAGTCCTCTTCAACAGGAAAGGTGAACTCTTAAAATAATAAACTGCAACCACCATTTTGCCCACCCTAGCTTGAAAGTGTCTTTCTCCTCAATAGCTTTTCTTGTCATTTTTGGGAACAGAAAGGATAGCTCAAACCTGATAGCCACTGGCAAGGACCTGAAACATGCAAAGACAGCCTGCACTGGGAAGAAACTTTCCCTTTTTAAGCAGTACTGGCATTCTCTGGTTGAGGTGGTGAAGTCTCATTTGGTGACACTGTCAACTTAAGGTGTTTTCAATTCTTCCTCCCTTCTCATCCAAACTATTTCTTTGTGTCTCTTCTAGGAAAAAAAATTCCCCAAACTGCACTGGTTATGTCATACATTTCACAGAATGAGACTGGCAAACAGATCAGTACAAACAAATGAACCAAAGTACTGCACTCTGGAAAAGGAACAGGTGGTTGGAAATAAAATGGACACCATTTTAATATAAAGCTATAGTCCAAAGCTCCCCAGTTCTGGCATAGAAACAAGGCTCCCCTGCATCCATGGCTGTGTCTCCTCATGCAGGCAAGAAACACCAAAAAAAACCCCTCTGCTTGTTCACAGACAGCATTCAGAGAAAAAGAAATAAAAGGCATTACTCTTGAAACAACAATAGTGAATGGTAACAACAGGAGGAAGAACATGTTAGTAAATACAGTGAATAGCCAATTGTTATATGAAAAAAAAAACATTAAGGATGCTTGCTAATTTTTTTTGAGAAAACTAAGAGAAAAGAGAGCACAGAAATTAGGATTTTTTACTGATCCGGCATACCAGAATGTAACCAAACCCAGCCATTCTCTACTCCTAGTTTGCCAAAATATCAAGTCAAAGCTTTTCCTGGGGTTAACTACTTCATAAGTTTTCAGTGTCTCTATATATTAACACAAATGAAAAAACCCACCTCAAACCATCCACCCATTTCCAAGGGCCAGGGCGGCAATATAATTTCGAGTAGTTCAGATAACTCGAAAATGCAACATCAGGTATGAACTCTGGAGACATTAGCTTAAAATATCTCTTTCATTCTATAAATAAATTCTAACCAAATTTCAATTTACCATTTCTGTTTTGCTTTGATTTAAAACAATCAGAAATCCTTTACACAATTAGAATATGAAGCTTCTCATCCAACCATATTATAAAAATCTCTTAACTTGTTGCAGTTGCAATGGTGTTACCTGTATCAGCAACATTTTCCTTGTTCAACAACAGCATTTTCCTGTTTTACTCGAGCTAAAGAATCTCCAGCTACATATGTGTTGCAACAGATATTTTTTAGCTGAAAAGTTTATCTAAACTGCCTACACTAAAACAAACCTCAAGAGTTAATTTTGACAAGTAAAACCCACCCACAGCATATCAAAAGAACTCTTTAGAATAATTGTTTTTATTTATTTTCTGCAATAAACCAGCCAGCAGTACTTGGCCTTAGTTTAACAATGACAAAACCAGAATAACTCTGTCAAAACAGAACAGAAGTATTATTTTTAAATTGAGCTGAAAAAAATCTCTGGCAAATAACTTACGTAATAAAATACTCTATTTCAAGTGCAGCCTTTAACTGAATGCAGTAATACTCAATATCCTTATAAGCCTAGACCAAAAAATCTGTAAGTCAGAAATATATGGGAGTATTTTTTGGAGAGAGACAACATGACCCCAGCACACAGTCCAAGAAGTTCCTGCAGATCATTGATGGTAATTTTTTGCTGTAAGTGGTAGAAGAGCCAACAAGGAAAGGCATGCTGTTGGACCTTGTACAAACACGCCAGGAAGGACTAAGGATGCGAAGGTTGTGGGCAGCCTTAGTTGTAGCAACCAGGAGATGGTGGAACTCAAGATGATCCAATGTAGGAGAAGCAAAGCAGCAATCAAGACAAGAACCCTAAACTTCCAGAGAGCTAACTTCAGCCTCATCAAAGACCTTCTTGGTGGAATCTTAGAGGAAAAGAAGGGGGCCCAAAAAAGCTGGTCAATACTCAAGCATCATTTCCTACAAGCTCAAGACCAATGCATTCCCATGAAACAGAAATGAAGCAAAGGGAGCAGGAACCCTTTACAAATGAGGAGGGAGTTTCTAACAAATCTTAAATAGAAGAACGAAATTCATGAAATGTGGAAAAAAGGACAGGCCACATGGGAGGATGACAGGAATTGTCACAGAATGCAGGTGGGTGACAAGGAAGGCCAAAACCCACTTCCAGTTGAGTCTGTAAAGGAGTATCAAGGACAACAAGCAAGTACATCATCAACAAAAGGAGTACTAGGGAAAATGTGGGGTCACTGCTGAATCAGATAGACATCCTGGTGAAGGAAGACAGAGAGAAGGAAGAGTTACTGAATGCCTTCTTTCCTTCAGTGTTAACTGCTGAGGCCAGCCCCCAGGAATCCCAGACCTTGAGGAAAGGAGAAGGCGGCTGGAGAAAGGAAGACCTTACCCTGGTCACTGAGGATTCAACTAGACAGACTTAACATTCATAAAACCATGGGCCTTTATGGAATGTACACACAGGTGCTGAGGGAGCTAGTAGATGATGTTGCTAAGCCACTCTGCATCATCCTTGAAAAATCATAGAGAGGTGCCCAACAACCAAACAAAGGACAAAGTTAGTCTCATCTTCAAAAGGAGCATGGACAACCCTGGAAACTACTGGCCAGTCAGCCTCACCTCCATCCCTGGAAAGGTGATGGAACAGAACATTCTGGAGGCCATCACCACACATGTAGAAGAAAAGGAGGTCATCAGGATCAGTCAGCAGGGATTCCCTAAGGGGAAATGATGCTTGACCAATCTGACAGCCCTCTGTGATGGCCAGGCAGGAGGGGCAGATGAGGGGAGAGCAGTGGTTGTTGTCTGCCTCCACTTCAGCAAGGCTTTGGACACCATCTTCCATAACATCCTCAGAGGTAAGCACAGGAAACATGGTTTAGATGGATGGACAGTGAGGTGGACCAAGGACTGGCTGAATGGCAGAGCTCAGAGGGTCAGGATCAGGGCAGGAGAATCCAGGTGGAGGCCTGTAGTCAGTGGTGTTCCCCAGGGATCAGTACTGGGTCCAGTCTCACTCAACTTGTCTATCACTGGCCTGGATGAAGGGATCCAAGGTTCCTCAGCAGGTTTGCTGATGATACAACTTGGGGGGTGGCTGATACAGCTGAAGGCTCTGCTGCCTTTCAGCCAGACCTTGGTAGGCTGGAGAGTTGGACAGAGAGAACCCTGGTGAGGTTCAACAGGGGCGAGTGCAGGGTCCTGCACCTGGGGAGGAACAACCCCAAGCAGCAGCACAGGCTGGGGCTGCCCCACTGAAGGGCAGCTCTGCAGAGAAGGACCTGGGGGTCCTGGTGGGTCCCAAGGTGACAATGAGCCAGCAGTGTGCCCTTGTGGCCAGGAGGCCCAGGGGGATCCTGGGCTGCACTGGGAAGAGTGTGGCCAGCAGATCAAGGGAGCTGATCCTCCCCCTCTGCTGGGCCCTGGTGAGGCCACATCTGGACTGCTGTGTCCAGTTCTGGGCTCCTCAGTGCCAGAGAGACAAGGAGCTCCTGGAGAGTGTCCAGCAAAGGGCCACAAAGATGATGAGGGGTCTGGAGCATCTCTCTTAAGAGGAGAGACTCAGAGAGCTGGGTCTGTTTAGAGGAGAGAAGACTGAGAGGGGATCTCATCAGTGGATATAAATATCCCAAAGGTGGGTGCCAAGGGGATGGTGCCAGACTCTTTTCAGTGGTGCCCAGACACTGGACAAGAAGAAATGGTCATAAACTACTACACAAGAAATTTCACCTTAAGATGAGGAAGAACTGCTTTACATTGAGAGTGTCAGGAGCACTAGAACAGGCTGCCCAAGGAGGTCATGGAGTCTCCCTCTCTGGTGATAATCAAAACCCTGACAGAACTGTTCCTCTCTAACCTGTTCTAGGTGACCCTGCCCCGCATGAGATGATCTCCAAGGATCCCTTGTACCTGTGACTCTTCTGTGATTCTGTGAATTTAAGGCAAGAGCTTTTACAGCAATATCCTTACAAAAAAAGAGACAGAAAAATTACAGATTAAGTTTACAGGAAATAATTACATTTTAAAATGTTTAGATAACCAAACAACTGTACTTTTTACTCTTTTAATAATTATATTGACTTTTCCTAATAACAGTATTTAACAACACACAGCAACACGCGCACACTGTCATAACACAACTGCAGCCCAGGTAGCTGCAAGTATGTTCTCACACATTTTCTCTTGCCCTTTTTCTGAGACAGCCCTAGAAACTTCCATCTGGACAGTAAATCTATCCAAGTAAGTGCCAGTGCAACACTTCCTCTAAAGAATGGTTTCTAATTGGATACCATTAACAACACTGCTGAGATTAGCATTAGATCTGAGCTTCATTTCTGATGTTTCACTTGATTGCATATTCTTTGGGTGTGTATTTGTCATGTTACTAAGAGAACCTTAAGAGGGAGGAATAAATTGATTTTTAAAACTACTGCATTTGAATCTCATCCACTCCTCTTCCTTACATAAAAAAAAAAAAAAAAAAAAAAAGAAAAAGAAAAAAAAAACCACCATATAAATGCAGTGATTTTTACAATGGCAAACTGAAGTCTGAAGGAAACTGCAGGAGTCCCACAAATCTTTATGGAATATGCAAAAACCCAAGCTTCTTTAAAAGCCATGACATTGATATTTCAGTAGTTCAACACTGATGTTTTCAGATGGCTAAAAAATTCCCTTACATTATGGAATTGACACAGTTCGAATTTAATTTTTCTCATTTTTAATTAAATACATAGCCAGAAATACAAAATATTTATCCCAATAGGATACTGAAGTGAACTCCATCCCCCACTAGCAACGTAGGTTTTTTTTAAATATGCAGTGGAAATAATCACAGCTACTATATACCTAATAATCACAGCTATTTGGTACAGCTAACTGGAACCAAGCTACTTCAAAACTGCTTTGCTTTCCGAATCCACTAATTTCTACATCAAATAACCTCATTTTCCTTCATTGCTAGGGTGAAAAAGATACATGGGAACAAATTCCTGATTTTCAATAAAAAGAAAAAAAAATTAAATACACAGAGCAACCAGACTAAAAGATACCAAGTTTCTGGCAGAGGTAAAAAACCATAAAAAACAGCTCATGCTTCAGGTTTAGTTTTTTGCGGGATTACTACTGTATGAGAAAATATTTTGTATTGCATACAGTCAACAAGTATTCCAGCAGAAAGAAAGAGATGCTGTCTTAATTCCTCTAGTTAAACCACCATAGTCAAAGATATGAATGAGCACAGTGGAAGTGAAGGCAAGAGGCATTGCTAGTCATTTGCCCATAGGAAGCAACAAACCGCATGGTGCAGCAAGCGCAGCTGAGGCAGTGCAGCAACAGCACAGATTATTAGCTCAGTGGAGAATGCCAAAGCACACAAAGCCTATAGCATTGCAGGCTACACAAAAGGTTAGAAAACACAAGCATGTGCACATGCTTCTCTCTACTTAAGCATATGCTGTTTATAGAAATGTTAGATAAAATATGCAGATTTTGTATCCTTTGAACCAGGATTTTATACTCTCAAAACTATAGTCATTGAGGAGTCAATATTTATTAGCATTTCCACAGTCTGAGCAGCACTATTAATAAAATCGTAGCAGATGGAAGCTGCTGTCATATGCTGTTGGGTTTGGTTTGTTTTTTTTTTTTCTATGAGGGCATGAGGGGGACTAGGCAATAACAGTTCCTCCACAGGAATTCATATAGACCTTCTGATGACTAAATATTCTATTGGGTACTCTTTTTATCCATAAAAAATACTCTACAAACCCTTACAATATGAGGCAAGAGCAAGTTAGTGCCATCTGCACTGGCATCATTTAATAAAGAAAAAAGCTGATTCTGAATATGTGTTGTTTTTCCGTAGAGCTTTGAAAGCAAATCAAACTTTGTCTTGTTAACACTTTTCACATTTTTATATATGCTCTCTAGCTAAAAAACATTAACACAGCAGTTAGAGAGAAAGTATATGATATTATGTATGTTTAGGTTTTAGAACAGCAAACCAAAAAGGACAGTAGGAGGCTCAACAAAAATTTTTAGCCTTTTTTTCAAGCACCTTTTATCCAAGTTTTCAAAAAATATATGCTTATTATTTCTAAGAACTTAAATAAATTACAAAAACCAGTATTCTAAAGTTCTCAAGCCAAAACACTTAATAATGCACATTGAGCTTTAAGATAGAATTATTTTCCTTTTCCATATATTGCCCTTTCTATATATGTACACAAATATGTACATGTATATAATTTACTTAGGTCTTGAACAGATATTCAGAGCTTAAAAAAAACTGCCTTCAAAGTAGCAGGTTTGATAGCATGAGATACGATGCAGAATAAAATTCAAGTGCTCTGAAGGCAATTATAACAGAATATTAATAAATAAGAGGATTTCTATTTTAACAGATTAGGCAGTTGGTCCAGAGGAAAGAAAAATAATGTACTTACCACTGTGTTACTTTCTTCTCCCTGCTGCTTCTTCCCTGAGCCTTCAAAGTCAACATTCTGTTTAAGACAAAGGGACAATTTTTAGTCAGCCTTATCACTACTAGGTAAGAACAAACTAATATTTTATTCTATCATCTTGGATTTTTTTTCTGGCTTTCACAGTTTTGGTTTTGTTAAAAGAAAAGCTGTGCATGTGTGTGAACAACAGCTTGAATATTTCAGAGTACTTGAAAGACTTCCAAGACAGCAAAACTGCATATGTTCTTTTAAAACAGATAATTCTTCTGGGTACAAAACATTGCTTTTTACCCTGTTTTTATTTTAAAGCACTCTGCCTACACAGTCGTTTCATTTTTACCTCCTTTGTAGTTACTATATTAAAATATTAAGTATCACACAGATTTCTCTTGCACACAGTTCTGAAGAATTCTAAGAAAAAACGCAGCAAAAATTAACCAAAGATTAAAAGAGTACAGTTTTGCATTGTTAACTTCAGGATTTTTTTTGAAAGTTGCCACACTTTTTATAAGGCATAACAGATGTCTGACGCTAACCTCACTGAAGTAGAACAATTAAAAACAAACAAAAGCATCCAGTGTTTTTGACTGAACACACACAAAACTACTGGCTGCACTGATGGGAAGGATTAATTTGCTTCCAACAAAGGCAGAAGTAAAACAGACCTTCAGAGGGATTAAATGTCACTGTAGTCAGACGGATCATCTAACTGAGCACAAAGTTATGTAGAGCAGATAGCAAGCTAAGTCAAGCAGAGTATAATCTGTCAAATTTTCAGTATCTAGAAAAGAATTTAAACTGCGGGGATCACAGGTAATAGCTTCATTCAAAGGATTTGCCTATAAATGAAACTATAGAATTGGCCCACCATGAAATAAATAAATAGATCCTGAAAGACATTTAAAATCAACTTGTTCCAGGACAAAAGCAAGTTCCTTGTTTTGCAGTAAGAAACAGGACAATGAACTCCCAACAGAAGTCGGGACTGCCATAGCAGGATCGCACTACAATCAACTTTTGCACATCACATGTCGTATTTCTCATTTGGGAGTCACTGGTGTCAGCTTCTGCATTCATACCAAATGGACTCCAGTGCACTACACTGCATGCATCCTTACATTTATTTTCAACAGATGAGCATCCAAGACATGCAACTAGCAAGGGGTAAAAGTAAAGCCACAAGCCTTTCAAGTTCCCTACTGGAAAAAAAAAAATCCTAATAATTTAGCCAGCCTCAGAAACACAGAACAAAACCCCTCAAGACAATTAAAAATATCAAGAAAGACATCAGCAACCAAACCAGATCTGAAACCTGGGCTATTAGAGGAGTCAGTCAAATTGCCATGGCTGCATGCTTCTTTCCCACAGCACTTTGCTCCTACTGCAAAACTATGTGATCTTTACAAAAGCTATTTCAGAGGCACTGTACACAAACTCCCAAACTGAAGAAATGAGGTCTGCAATAGTTTTGCTAGGACAAGCAGAACTCATCCAGAGAACACAACAGTGCAGAGCTGGATCTGACAAAGAGACAGTCAGGTGATTGTGCCTCTGAAGAATAAAGACCTAAGGTCAAGAGTCTACAGGCAAAGCATTCACAATAGAAAAATTATCAAAGAAATAGCTAGCCCCATAATCATCACAAAAACAATAAACAAGAAGGGATTACTCTTGCATCACTTCCTGACACCTGTTTCACTGCCTCTGTTGAAATGCCTAAAAGAATAAAATCCAGTGGTAGAGAGTCATTACCATTTTAACTGTTTGCAGACTTCCAACCCAAGCAGATGGAACTCATCCAGTTCCATACACCCAGAGGCAATAACAGAGCAAGTGTTTGCATCAGGGGAAGAATATACAACACTACCTGGATATTTCAGGTCATGCTACTTTAGAGATTCAGCAGCTACACAAGTCTCTGAACAAGAGACAACAGTTACAAAACCAAACAAAAGCAATGAACTCAGCACAACTTATGTTTCCATAATATCACTTGAAACTGTGACATTGAGTCACACAACTTTAAGCCTCTACAGCTAAGGATATGCTGTAACTACAATTGCAAGTATGATGATGAGTTTCCAATAGCAGAAACCTCCTATCAGAACAGTTTGCCTGAAAGTACAACCACCTCTCTAAGGAAATAAACTGGGATATTTGGAGGAGCTCAAAGGAACCATGCACCAGAACTGCAGAAGTCTAGAAGACAAGGGGCCAATGTGTTTGTCTCACACACCAATATCAGGGTGGCTGTGGCACCAGCCAAGGACTGTAGGGAACAACAGCCAAGGACTGTTGGCAGTAACACTGTGAGAAAGAACAAGATGTGACTGGACAAGGGGCCATACAGAGGTAGGACAGCTCTTTTCTGGGACAAAGGTCTTTGATTTACCTCCTGGAGATAAGCACAGCTCAGTACAGCACAAACAGAGAAATGAGGTGGAGAAGCAGGCACAGAATGTATGGGGAGAGTAAGGCCACCAAAGCACCAAAGCCCTCTGACCCATTTCCACAAGGACCTGGAAGAATGGACTGTGAGTGGTAAGTAATTTGCATAGCAGGCGTGACACTTAACTCCAGGGCAGGGAAAGCTTATCTATCAATAGGTATCCTCATCTAAACCCAGGCAGTAGGCCCCAGCATATACCATCAGCTGAACTGATGCTGCAGCCAGGACTGGTAAACTCTTTCTTTCCTTCCTCCTTCCATTTCTTTCTCCCCCCCTTTAATTCATCTCTCTCTCTTCCCTTACACCCTACTCCTTTATCCAAAATCCTGCGCCATGTGCTTACATAAGAGGCCAGGGTACTAACATACCAATTTCCAAGCCAAGTGTGTAATTCACTAATAAAACTTCATAAGCTTTTCTTTATCATGACTTCTCATTCCTTTCAACCAATGAGTATCTACAAATCTTGGGTGTTCCCTTCCCCCTAAGGTTGTAACACCACAAAGACCTCAGCTAGTTTAGGTCACCGCTTTTCTAGTTGCTTTGCAGAAGTATTAAAGCTGCTTTAGATGAGTGGTGCCAAATTATCTCAAGGTAAAAATACCTAAGGAAATCTTATTTAACTGTACTCTAGAACATTATATCAATCACATCAGACTGAGTCTCAATATGTTCCTGTAACCAAAAAGCTCTAGTACTCAGTTTTATGCAGAGAGTACCAGGGGGAGCTATCTTACATATCCATCCTGTTCTTACTCCTTCTTAATTCTACTAGAAAATGCTTGCCAGATTGACTGCCAGTCTGACACAGAACAGCCATCCCAAACACTGTACTCCAGGAGTTGCTCATAAACTAAGTGAGCAAGTATTTCTCATTCCATTGAAGTATTTCAGTTCTAACTTACCACTGGCTTTAGCCTACAGAGGGTGAAAACAAGGACAGAAGGCAGCCTAAGAAAAATAGTGAAAGACTGTCTGAGCAGTCAGGGATCAGGTTAGGAAAAAGCACTGGTAAAATCAAACTTGGCCAGGGGCATCAAGGGCAACAAGAAAAGATTCCATAAGATGGTTTCTTTACCATACAGAGGGAATTGGACAAATTTCAGAAGCAGGTCTGCAAGAACCTCAAAGTAAACAAGGCCAAATGCAAGGTGCCACACCTGGGTCACAGCAATCCAAGCCACGAAGACAGACTCAGTGAGAGCAGTCCTGTCAAGAAGGACTTAAGGGTTCTCCTGGATAAAAAGGCTGGACAACAGTGTGTGCTCACAGCCCACAAAGCCAACTGTATCCTGGTCTGTATCAAAACAGCAGCCAAGGGAGGTGATTCTCTCTCTCTCCTCTGCTCTTGTAACATCCCACCAGGAGTACTGTGTCCAGTGCAAGAAATTCTTTACCATGAGGGCAATGAGGGACTGGAACAGATTGCCCAGGGAAGTGTGGATGCTGTATCTTTGCAAGTGACCACAAAAGGAGGGTGTGACCTTGATGATCCTTAAGGTTCTTTCCTTAAAGAAGGAAAGTGATTTCTATTTTTTTTCTAAAGGCACATGGGTGATAAAAAGAAGACTCTGAAAATGTGGGTCCCCTCCAAAGGAAATGGAAGAACTGGTTACCTGGGACATGAAGAAGGCCAAAGCAGTCAATTACTTTTTAATCTCAGTCTTCACCAGCAAGTTCTCCAACCACCTCACTAGAGCTGCAGAAGGCAAAGGCAGGGACCAGAAGAATAGAGAACTACCTGCTGTAGAATATCTGGTTTGAGACCATCCAAGTGAATGTGAAGTTCAGGCCCATAGGACCGACCTGGTGAGGTAAATCCATAGATCCTGAAGGAACTGACAAAGGAAGTAGATAAGCCACTACCTATCAAATTTGAGAAGTTGTAGAAGTTGTAATGATTGGGAAAAGGACATATAACCACATTTTTAAAAAGGAAAAATAAAGACACATGGAATTTACAAGTCAGTCAGGTCTCACCCCACTGCTCATAAAGATCATGGAGGAGATCCTAAAATTCTGTTAAGGGTCACAGAAAACAAGGAGGTGGTTTGTGACCAGCTTGTCTTCAGTAAGCAGAAGTCATGTCTGACAAATGTGGCTGCCTTCTGCAATGGGGATACAGTTCACTTCAAATCCTCAGAATTCTTTCAGCTGCTTTTGGAGATCAACTTTGAAAGAATACTGACATACCCAGAATATGTAGCAAACTTCCACACAACAGATCAAGATATTGGGTTATACTTCAGTACAATGAATGAGGCCCAAGCAATTTTTAATTTCTACAAACTGTTTAAGGAAACAAAAACCAAACCAAAAATAAAACAAAAACCAAAAACAAACAAACAAGCAAGTGCAAGAGAGAGCGGGTAAACCAAAACATGCTCCTCATTTCAGAAAGGGTTGTGTTGGGAAAGATGGGGCAGGAAGGGCTTATGGATATGATTGTCTGGTAAGAAATACTGGAGATATAAAATCTGTGAGTGAAATAGAAATGAAGGCCAGCTTTGAGATGTGGGCACGGCAGGCAGGAGGACGGTGATTAACTGGAGATAAGTTAAAGGACAGCAAACAAAAGGACCCAAGAATGCAGTCCGTCTCCACCCTGCCAAGGCATCAAGGAAAAAGTAGATAAGAAAAGTAGTCTTTAGAGTTTAGAATGTAGGATGATATGGTAATTTAGTAGTTCTCACAGGTTGCCTGCAAAGTTTGTAGGTTTTGTATCTTGTGCCAGTTGGTCACTGTAAATTAGAATATTCAACACAAAAGAAGATATAATGTATTGTAACAAGGTCCTTGCTCTCTTACCTCTTGCTCCTTCCCCTCTCGCCGCTCTCCTTTTTCCCTGCTCTTATTTCCTGCGCTCTATTACTTCTCTTGCCTCTTCTCTCATTCTCTTGCCCACTCTCTCCCTCTGCTTCTTCTACCTCCCTCTCTCCTATCGTCCTGACCCTGGCACTCTTCTTACCTCCCTTGCCTCATACCCCCTCTCTCATTAAGGAGAAAGAGATGCCATACTGCACCACTAAAATCTGTCTAGTAAACCAAGAACAATTTTAGGGCAAGGAGATCAGTTGTTTTTGTGCCCTTTGAAATGGGGATGAGGAAGATGAGGGGTTAAAAAGCAGACTGAGGAAGAGCAACTGTATGCACCATTGGTATCACTGTAAAAGACGACTTTGCCTGCCAAAGGATACCCATAATCAGACTTAGAGTTTTTGAAGTATCAGGGGAGTACACGAAGATGTGCATAATCATTTCATACACAATGATAATAAGTAAGTTTTACTGTCAGTGTTTACTGGCAAGATTCTAATTCACAACCTGCCACATCAGAGGGAAATGTGTGCCTTACAGTGAGCTAACTTGAACAAACAAAACAACATAAGATTTTGATTGAGGAAACAAAAGATAAACACAGCTGAGAAAATATTTATCTCTAGACAGTATACCTTTTGAAATTAAACATACTTTGCACAAAGTAGAAAGGCCTGTAGACCACAGACAGCTTAGTTCATCTCAGATTCCCAGACTGGAGAACAAGGAGGGATAAGAGAGAAGGATCAGGGAGACACGAAGGACCCAGAGATCACTCAAAACCAAATCCATCTTGCTTTTCCTGGAAGCAAATGTTGTCATCCTGTCCCACTGTTTCTTCTAGTTTCAGTATCTGAACCAAAGTCAGATACTTAAAGTAAAGCAAAGAAACACTGAATGGTCTTGTTGACAGAAATCTACCAAGTGTCAGGGGGCAGAACTATCTTTCTACTGATTTTGGATGGCCAAGTCTAGGATGTTAATTATGAAACATTACCTCAAGCAGCATGAGACTGACCTACTTGAGAATTTGTTATACCTCCCAGTACCAATGCTGTCACAGCTGCTGACAACCAGAATCCTTTAATGCTGGAAGAGGACAGCTGATGGCACATTCTAAGCAGGCACAAAGGTTCACATTTGCTTCCAGAATGCCCCAAAATAACCTGCTGCTGTACTGCAGGGGACATGCAGTTCAAAAGTGTTCTGCCAAGGGCAACGGGTATGCTTACCAACATATGGAATGCAAAAGGCACTGTGATAGGTCCCTGGACTGGATTACTTGCTATATTACTTACATTTTAATAATAAGAGTTTCACTGTTCTGCCAGATTATCTACAGCTCTATGAGAGGTCTTTTAAACTACCTTAAAACTTAATTGGACTGGTTAGAGTGCAACAAAGTGAAATTTTGTTATTTACAATATCTCAAGAGCGCTTTTTGCACAACACAGTTAAGGAAACATCTTCATCCCTGTACACATACAAATGAATCACAGTTGCTGGATTTTGTGGTTCACTACTTTTCCTTGGGGAAGCTGGTCAGAAAAGGGTCTCATAGGCATAAATGAAGATTGCACCTGTGACCTCAATTTTTTTAAAGGCAGCATTTCCACCTCTGTGGACATAGCTACAAAAACCTTGTCTAAGCATTCTGAATGGAAATTGTGGTTTTGCAACAAAGCAAACATACCTAGACCTAGGAAAATTGTCTGGCGTTCAAAACTTCCTTTTATAACAGTGCAGTTAATGCAGAATGACCAGTATGTCTGCATTTCATCTCACCAGTGAAAAACTGCTATAATGCACATGGGCCAGACTGGAGGAGTTTCAGACCTCATCAAACTGCAAAAAATCATTTACAAATCAAGATGTTTCCCGAAGTGCAAGCCTGGCATATATCCTCTGAAAAGTTATTCTATAATATAAAGAACAAAATACCAAGCTGTTATTAAGCATAAACAGTTAGATCTACAACATCCTCAGAAGGCATAGCTATTGCAGGTAAGAATCACATTGCGACTTTTAATTGCCTCTAAATCCCATATTCTCCAGAGTATCAGTAAGACATAGCAGTATTTTACTTTCTTTCCCCAAGCACTGAGAACTGCAGAATGATGGAGGTTCTCAGGCACCTCTCCAGATCATGTGGTCTAACTCAACACCTCAGCCTACCACATCAGAGCAAACCAACATTAGATGCTGCAAAGTCCAACTCCACTTTTGAGTTAAGGTCAATGTCAGTTTGTAAAAAAGGAAGCAGATCAGTTGGATTATTTGGTAACATTTCCAGAGGAGAAAGATGAGACTCAGTGTTTTTTGTTAACCATGGTGGTACATGTTTCTGTGCCACTCTAGCAAAATTGTCTAGTCAATGTAATTACTATCTTAGCTAGCTGTTTTCCAAGTCTTACTAAAGCAACTGAACAATTACATATTGATTCAATCATACATGAATGCATTATGTAAAATGTTCCAGCTCACATTAAAAAAAAAAAAAAGGTATCAGGCAAATCTCTGCAGAACGAAGACGGTTTATATCAATATAATCTGCTTTACAGGAAAGTAGAGTTTGTTTTCACAGACTTACAATTTATTAAAATCTATAAACCAAGGTTGCTTCCCAGAATGGTAAATGTGAGGAGATTAAACTGTTACTGTATGCTGTTCATAATCATTCTGCTTAAGGCATTACTAATGTTTACTGTTTCTGTTACTTGATGCCCTCACATTAGCTCAAGTAACCAGACACCAAGACAGAAAGGAAAACACAGAATACAGAAACAACACTGGCTTTCTACTCCCAATTTAATGCTAGAAATTAAAATTTTAGGAAGGCTTTAAATCATTACAATTCATGGCATCCTTAAGCACTGATTTAATACACACCTCTTAACACAAAATAAGCAAGTTTAATGATCTCTTCATAACAACTTAATTCTTGTCTTTGAAGTACACAATATAGCAGTGCCTGACTTTAAAAAAATACAGAAAAAAAACACCAGAAAACAAAAAACAAACAAAACCCAAACAAACACCAAAAAACCCCATGCACGACAGAAAACTACCAGAGGTGGTTTTGGAGACCACTTATTTTGACCTCACAGATCATTCTTAGGGACAAAACCCCAACACATTTCAGAGTAACAACAGTCTGTACCCTGTGCAGTGACTAAAAGCCAGCAGCTGTGCCAAGCTACACACTCAGGTCTTTTGTTAGTGGTAACAGAAACAGTCCAACTTGATTCAATATGGGAATTAAAAGGGAAAAAGTGACTTTTAAAAAGAGTGTTTTCACAACTTTCACACAAGCTTCAGCCATTTCAAAGATTTCCACTGCTACCAACAGAATTGACATTAACTTTTGAGAGAACTGAACATACCTATGTGACATCAGGAGGCCAATTAGCACCACAAACAATGTGACACAAGCACTCAGTATAACAAGAGAGACTGCAAATCAAAGAGAAAACTCTTTAGATCTGGTGCCCTCACCCTTTGGTCCTAAGTGGCCCTGTTCCTTTTCACCCCTGCCCCCATTCATTCTCTAGTTTCCCATCTGCACATGGATCCTAGACAGTGACCACTCCAAAAAGTCAAAGCCTTTTCAGTCCTATTGTTGTTAGCCACAGTAAACGTGATCAGAATTCAGCCTTTTTTTTTTTTTTTCACTGCAGAAAAAGATAGACTGATGATTGGAAAGATGAGGAATGTGGAAAATTTGGCAAACAAGTGACTAAGAGAATAAGAATACATGTGACAGAATATACCGATTCCATCAGTAGTAATATTTATAAACACAAAACTCAGTCATATGTACACACTAAACAACAGCAGAATGTACACTGCTGTTTCTATAAAAGACATATTCGATCAAAAAATTAAGTAGGTGGTTATCTTGTATTATGCTATTATCATGATCCTTGGTTCTTTTTGCCCACTGCCATTCATCAGATAAACCCTTCTTCCTCCCCATTTCATCACACCCACATCTTTTATTAGATAATAAAATACTTCAGGGAGGGACATATCTAATTTTATTCATGCAGTATTTCAGAAATATGGCACCATGTCTTATAGAGACCATGGGCATGTATAAAATCCTGATGGCAGCCAACACCCACACTTGTGTGCAAACAGCACTTGTCTAAATATTGCCATAAGTAGATACTGACTAACAGATAACATGTAAACTACTTAATATGACGGGAAAAAAAGGGATCTAGATACTTAAGCAGACGTGTCCAAGCATGAGAGAAAGCACAGGGAATAAAAACCTGTACATTCAATGCTCCAATATGTGAAACTTAAATCAAATAACTCCTGGGACAAGTCCTCCATCTGAATGAACCCAAGACTGTCACAGACTGCACATTCTTGTTCTGAAAGACAAACAACCTAAGGGTCAAGTCCTCTTGGACAGGGTCTGAGTTTAGGTTTCCAACACTTCAGATGAACCACCTATTGTTTTAAACCCCAACAGTAAGACCAATAAAGATAGCATATATCTCTCCATTTCAAACCTAGGCAGTCAGATATATTTTCAATATATCTCTTGTATCAGGTGGATACTCTGCCAGTTATAACATGGGTTATGCACAAAATCAAATCCTAGAGCTGTTTCAAACTATCAAAATACAGATGGTTGTGGCATAATTCAGACTGCAATTATTACCAATTCTGAGAATGTTTATGGCATCAAATGTCTGAATTAATTTTGTGCCTGTGGCCTTTTATGGCCACTGGCTGGTCCAGGAGATACTGCAACACAGTTTGAACAGCTGAAAGTTTTATACTTGAAATTATCAAATTATGCATAAAATACTGAATTCTTAGAACTAATGAGACCTACATTTTCTTAATATGTTATGAAATTTGTATTAGGAATTGGATGAATCCTTTTACATTTCTCATAGTTCCGAAACATAATTTTATAGCATAACAGACATTTCATATTTAAATTGTCTCGAAAAGACAAGAAACTAACAGCAAACAGTTGCTATAATTGTATACTTAATTATAGATCTCACACTACCAGCCAAGTCATTGTTAGGGTATGTAAATTCCTGAGTTCTCTTCCCTTTCAGGGCAGAGGTGAGCAGTGCTTGTCAAGCAACACTTAGAGCTATTTTTAGATATCATTTCCCCCCAACATGTGTAGAGGTATAGCCTTCCAATTAAAAATTGCTCTGATGAACCTTTTCCTTCCTTCTGCATTTTTGTTCCCCGCTGCTTCACAAAAATTTAATTAGGAGACATCACTGACCAGTTTGATTACAAATATAATCAGCAATCTGACAACATGCTTGCAAAATTGCTAAATATTCATAGCCATGAAGGAAATTAACTTCAGCTGTGCCCTTAACATGCCAAGTGAGACAAAAATATTTGTGTTGTTATTGCTTGTCTGAGTGTGTTTAGACAAAAAAGGAACTATCAGATACTTGTTATAGCTCCAATTGTCTATTATTGCACCCACCACCCTGAAATTTAGTGTTGTCTATAAACAGTAACAAAACCACCATGAGGAATAATACATTTCTATATTGAAAACAGAAATTATATAGTCGAGCATCAACTGTGTAGAATCAGATATATGAATTTTTAAAAACACACTGATATGAAACAGGGATACACCCTGAAATGTCCAGTATCACAGCTTCTTTTTGTAAGCTCTGGACAATTGAACAGGTGTCTTCCTGGAAGCTGGTGTTTCCTGTTTGAATTGATATTAAATTTTTAACTAACTACAACAGCTATTCACTGTGACTAAACATATAAAACATCAAACCAAGAAGTATTTTTACCCTACTACACTTCACCCAGGCATGCACCATCTGTCACCGAGGTATGATCTGTAGCTGTGACATTATCACATTACTCTTCAAAAGACTAATGCTACTGCCTAATCTCTGGTTTGAGCCAATTTCCAAACACTAAGCCTTGGCTCACTGTCAGATCTCACTACCTGCCCGAGAACCAATGATGGAGCACAATTGCCACTTTTTATCACATAATTTAAAGCTACCTAAACCCTTTGTTGCAGCTAATTTATATTCTGCAAATACAGTTAGAGATGGTTTGTTTAATGGATGAAATTATGCTATAGAATCCCCTTGGATTTTTGCTATGTAACAGGGTAAGAAACCCCCTCTAACACACAAAACAAAACAGGCCCATAAGCGACCTGAAATAAAACAAATAGCTCATTAAGGTAATAAAAAAAACTCTGTTATTTGAAATTGCAGAGCTGCAAGGTAATTAATCCCCAACTCATAAGATAATTTAAGGAAATTAATATGCTGAATTTAACTGATTGGAAAACAGTCCTAGTTGTTCCTGTCTAAAAAAAATTCCTCTGCTGATTGAATTTGAAGTAACCAATGCGGACATAGCTTCTCAGTCTAAAATAAACCAAACCCACAATTGTTACTTAAAAATCATGTGTGAATGGCAGTCTGTGGAAAGGAGCAGGATATGAGCTTGCTATACTCCCTCCAATAATGAGATTGCAGTGAGGGTTGTTTAGTCTCACTTCTGACCCTTTTTTTATCAAATTTAATTTAAACCAACACAGCATCACATACAGAAATTGTTGTTTGTGTGTAGTCAGCAAACCAGTAGGTTTCTCCTCATTCTCTCATTCTTCCCATGGTTGTCTTATAAAAATATACTTACTGCCTGGAGGAATATGCCATTCATATACTGATAGGAGCACTACCAAAATGCACATCCTAAAATGCATTGGAAGACTATATCCATGCATCTTCCAAAAGACTTTTTACTGTAGTTGCCCATTACAGTTCAGAAGGTCTTCCACTAAGTGAAATGCATTCATTGTTAGATCTGATAGCCAAACAATGGAGGTTCTTAGGAGCTTCTGGCCTCTAGATACTGCTCCATTCTCAGTTCTGAGTCAAGACAAAAACAATCAGATATGAGCTTTAAAAACAACCTAATATCTTTTCAATCTAAAATTAGTTTTTTTCTGGACCCTCCAGATCTTCTCCAACAAGCTAGTACTAGATCTGGGCAAATCAATAAGTCTGCATTTAGAGCTTTCCTAGCAATAAAGCAACTCACTTGTTTATCTGCACATCACTGGATTCTAATTTCTAGGAGAAAAACAGCATTATATGACCTCTCTATGCAATATTCTGTCTAGCAATAAGACACAGTAACTAAAAAAAGATAATAAAATCAATCCTTTCCAACAGATTGATTCCTAACATGCCAGTCAGCTCTCTTAACAGTTGAAAAAGCATTAGAATATTTTCTACTACAAAAAAACCTCAGTACTAAAGATCAGTAGTGAGATTAATGGACTTCATTCTAGATACCAGCTTTCATTTTAATACCATTAAAGGATTAGAACTTAGACTTAAAATTATGGAAAAAAATCACTCAACAGTTTAAATGCATGTGCTCTATGACAATGCACAGTCCAGTTTTCCCATAAAATTATAGAAATCCAAAAAAATAATGCACATGAAGTTAATCTTTTCTAGTGTGCACAACAATAAGACACTGGGCTCAGAATAAATGCTAACACCATGACACGTAAAAGCAGAGACTAGAACGAGCATTAGCCGTTAGATAGCAGCAGTGTTATTAGCACCTCGTTTAAAAGGAAACAAATATTTTCAACAGCTTTGATTAGACTGGCAGACTAGCAACTAAATCTGAAATAGCAAATACTGAGAGACAGAGCTTAAGCAATTTATCTGACACCCACTCACTAGTTTAAGACTAATGAGCCTTAAACTTAAATCTTGCTAGATGTAAAAATGCCTGGGTAATCATACCCTACAGATACCAAATCTTTATCTGCTATGGTTAGTTTGCTTTAAATGCACGTGAAAAAAACTACAGTTCACGTACTTGAAAATGAGGAGCCTTGACCCTAAGTCAAAATTTGCCTCTTTCAGAGGTATGGGAATAAAAAGGAAAATAAGGCAAAGGGAAATACGAAAATATAAAAGAGGGAAAAGAAAAGCTGGGTTTGGTTGCTTATATCTCCTATCAGTCCAAGACCTCTCAGAGACCTAGTACAGGTCTACAGGTGATCCTTCCTGCGACAAAGTCCTCAATAATGGTGAGAGCCCCTAGAGAGTCACCTTGCTTGCTTCCTTATCTTTCCATTGTGATTTCTTCTGCTGTTGGTCAGCCCACTCCTTTCCATTCTGCTGCTGTTTGTTCTGTTTATACATGTTTTTTTCATAGCCCAAGTTGCTTCCCCTGCCTCTCTAATATTAGCGTTCATCTCACACAGATTTTCCAGATAATAAGCACAACTGGGAATTGTCTACCTAAATTCAATGCATATAAAACTAGAACATAAAATCAACTATCAATGTTTTTATTCACATGCTTTGCTTACTTCTAGACATCACCAGTACCCTGTCCATTATTCTGACCCATAACTCTCCTTGCTTCTTCATCCTTTGAATCTCTGTAGTCACACTGGTCCCCAGCTCCAAACACCCAAAATAAAACCTTAACTCCACAAACTTATACTTAATATAAAAATAATTTCTAGGACACTGCTTAACTGTGTTGCTGGTTTAAGTACCCCTATTTTGTCCCTTTTCCTTTGAAGAGATAAGCAGCTTATTTTCACTTACTTTTTCAAACTATTTTCTCATTCAAAATCAAAAGGGAGACTCCTCAGTCAATAAGGTTAGCTTCTACCACCATCTATCTAGCTTCATCAGTTCTTCAGAGCAACTCTTGACAGCATTCTCACACAGATATATAAAATTAATTCACTGTGTATTTCTTCATATTTTCTTTGTCTCTTGCCTTCATAACAATGCTTAAAAATAAAATCTCAACAGCTACCAGGCTGCTGTTGGGCAAGTACTACTGCTCATCAAAATGAAGAGGGTTTACCATCACCATCCCCCTCTTCATATGCTCCCCTACAAAGTCACCCCAACCTTATCTGAAGGACAATCAACCTGTTCTCTATCCTACACTTGTGTTGAATCATAAGAGGCAATTCCAGTTTGTTTACTAAAACTCCTTTAGGTTACACAAAGGGTAAATTTGGAAAATAATTGATTTTATGTGTCCTGAATGAAAATGCACTACATATATTACATGTATACAAATACATGCATAAAAACCAAATAGTCAGCTATGCTGGTACAAACATTTAGACCTTCTAAGAAGAAAACTTAAAGCAGGCATATCTACCTGGACTGTTCGTTTACTCTTCCAAATCATAGGAAGCAAAAATATAAATTAAGTTTAATAAAAAACATAAAATCCGAGAGAAGAAACACTTTGAGTCTTGATTTTTTTTATTCAGAGAGAAGAACAAACCCACACTTCTACTGTGAGAGGCAGGAGTCAAGCAATTTCCTTGATACCTGAAAGAAGGTTAAGTTTTTTCCCTTTGTGTCCCAGTGAGTTCAGCTAGTTATAGAAACTACTTCTGTGTTTTTGCAGAATCATAGAATGGCTGGTGTTGGAGGGGACCTTAAAGATCATTACTCCCAGCCATTTTGCCCCAGCCAAAGGTGCTTTCCATTAGATCAGGTTGCTCAAAGCTTGATCTAGCCTGGAATGAGGCATTCCCAGCACCTCTGGGCAACCTGTTTCAGTGCCTCAAAATCCTCACAGTTAAGAATTTTTTTATAACATCCAATTTAAACCTACTCTGAGTTTAAAGCCACTGCCTGTCCTACCACTACACGCTCTTGCAAAAAGTCCCTCTCCATCTTTCTTGCAGTCTCCCTCCAGGTACAGAGAGGCGCTGTAAGGGCTTGCTGGAGCCTTCTCTTTTCCAGGCTGAAGAATTCCAAACTCTCTCAGCCTGTCTTCATAGAAGTACTTGAGCCTGCCAATCATTTTCACGGCCCTACATGAAACAGACCTACAAAAGTTCCAAACTTTCAGAATGTTCTACCTCTGGATTCAAGAGGAGGTATTTAATTTCCAAAATAAATTATAACATTTGTAACTGCGAAAAGAGATTTAGAGTAACACTGGAATACTTCTTACTTGAAGTCTGCATTTTAGCACAAGAGGTAAGGAAGGATTGAAGCAGAAACAATACAAACATCTAAACTGAGCAAGAACATTCTCTTGGTTGAATTTTACATGGCCTGGTACTACCAAAAAAGACCAGAGAGGCTTCTCTATCTAGCCAAGAGTCAAATCAAGCAGTTTTGTATCCTCAAGCAGCAGCAGTCAAATGCAAGAGATAAGCAGAGCTCTTTTCTCACTTACATAACTAGTTCAAGGGCTAGAGAAAGGCAGCACAAGAGCAAAACATTGTTTTACATGATATTCTGGGGAAAACACTAATCCTCTACCATAAAACCATAACAAACCTAATTAATTACAGGATTACAATCACAATTCTCTGACTGATAAAAAATATTAAAATGTGAACCATTTGTTGAATAAGCCTACCAGGGAATCAGTTTGATCATCAAGTTCTTCTCAACTTTCTCAATTACAAAAGTCTCTATTTTGCCAAGCAAATTAAACATATACTTATTTTTTTATAAACTTATAGATATTTTGGTATATTTTATCTCATTCTCACCCACTTCAGTGGTCCTAACATTAGCATCCTAGATATCTTAGGTAGACACCCTTCATCCTTTATTTTCTGAAGTCTGCAGCTTCTAACCCACAATTCACTGCTACAGCTTTTTCCACTTCATTTAATTAACACGTGTGAACTTCTCACTATAGTATTAGCCTGTTTTAGATTCAGTGTTTCCTAAGCATCTACTAAAACATCCTTTAACTGATTTCCCTTTAAAACTGAGTAGAAAAAGGAATTTCTGTACAGATGATTTCACTGAATGGCATCCAAGTGATCTTTATAAAAAGGAACAAATAAATGCTGCTGATTAAAACTTCATATTTATTACATACAATCAAAGTCAATTCACAGTCATTTATACTTTATCAAAAGCAAGGAGGTTTTAAATACACTACTGGTTATTTGGCTCCTTTCAATAATAGGTGTGACTCCAAATCCTTTTATAATTACTTCTAAAAATACTGCATCCATCATCTTTTTTAATGAGCATTTTAGTATTAGTAGTACAAGACCACCTGCACATAAAAGTTAAGTTTCCTGTACTTAGCAAGTTAGTCATCCTGTATGTGACTGCAATTTGATACTCCACAGCAAGCTATTTCTGCTGTGGCCACAGAGAAAACCAATTGATGGTTTTGTTTTTTTTCAGTTCTCATTAAAATAGAATTGTCCTTTTTCTTCACTTTGCCCTTCCTAAATTGCAAGCAGTTACTTTGGTCATCAAACACACCACTTTTTCTACCAAAGGTCAGTGATGCTACACAGATCAACCATAATGGCTTTCTTTTCTCCTTTAAACAATATCCAACATATTTTTCTTTATAAACATTCTCAGAATTATTCACCAGTCCTTCATGAGCAGTACTTTCAGTATCTTGCACTTGTATTAGAATGAAGTTGGGTATTTTTCCTTCTGCACATGTTTTAAGAGATATTCTACTTGCCTCTTCTCTGTAACCAATGTTAACTTCAAGTCTTTTTTTTTTTTTTAGAAGATCTGTAATTTCTTCTCACCCTATAATCAAACTGCTGCTTCATAACAGGACAACCCACTCCTTTTACACCACTTACCTAGTCACCTAGTTCACTCTTATCATCTTTGTCCTCATTTGCTTACCAACAGAAGTGTCAGAAGACCACTTGGACCTGTAGAAACACTATTCCTTTTGTCCATTTATACAAAAATGACAGTCTGTCTTGGATGGCTAAAAGTCTTCACAGATATGTAATCTGTAGCGTAATATTACCACGACAATACAGCATTCCAAAACACACAGCACCTCCCATGCTACTCCTTCACTATAAATCAAAGCAACTCATTCTTTTGCTTTTTGTATACAAGGCTTCTTTGGACAGAAGCTGATGCAGATTTGCTAGCTTCAAATTTACCTGGTCTCATTTTGTGAAATCCAGTATTTCTCATCCAGATGTGGAATTCTATAGGACATCAATCTGTGCAGCTCCCCACACCATTGATGTATGATCCTCCTGGCACAGCAGCGATACAGGAAGAAAACTGCACTTTTAATATAAGCTTTCACTTATATAAATTTGAAACTCATACAATTCTTCATTTAAGGAAAAAAGTATTTTGGCAGAAAAACAAACTGGCACATCCATTACAACTACCCACAGCTGCTTATGACAGCTCTGAAAGTAAACCATTCTATCAGGCATTTCTGTCTCACCATCATTTCTTCTCACTAGGAGGAAAATATACTTTCATAGTATAATGTGTACAATTGGATCATTAAGAAAAAATATCCTGAGGCTAGGGAGGGAAGCAAGAAACAAAAGGAAAATGAGGAAATTGTCAGAGAGGTCTGTGAATGACACAGATGCAATATCTAAACTGAAGAAATAGGCACTGGCACTCAAAGACAACTGTTGAAAGCAAGTTTACTTGCTTACATTAGCTCACACTTGATTCTATCTCCATGGAACAATGCAGATGGAAAAGGAGAGAGGGAAGCAGAAGCCAGAATGTGCCATGCTATTTAAATACCTTAGAAGAATTCTCTGCACACTTCCCCTCTGACACCACCAGACATTTATGACACTGTTTAAGGAGTTGGTTTCTTGCTAGTTACTTAGCTTAATTGACAAACAAGATTCAAAGACTGCTTATGCAATGCAAGCATGAGTCCCCCAACATCCAGCCTTCGCATAAAATTAAACAAAGTTGCCTCTACGGAGACAGGATGTTTTCCTTACAATACCCAATTCTGGCCATGTGACAGTCAGCAAGCTTATCACACAGGTCAACCCTATGATAACCTAATCTTGTTGAGACTCTCCTAGCAGTGCACACATTCTAAATGACAAACTATCATTGCTCATGTGTTCTGAAACCAAAAAAAAAAAAAACCAAACTCAACAAAGCAGTCTAGAATATGTTAACAGAAGTGCCTGTGTGTCTGAGAATCATTTCAGTTATTGAGACAGCTTGTCTATAACCTCTCTTGCACTACAGGGAACACCAGGCTCACAGAACAATGAGATCCCCAAGTGCATTGCCAAGATAAAATACATCTCATGTTGACTAGTTTAACCTTCACAGCTGAAACACCTGAGATATGTTTGAGCAGGCACTTCACGCCAGAACTCATCAAATGTAACTAGGAAGGGGGAGATTTGGGGAAGCATTTATTGCTACAAGGAGAAATGAATCAGCAAATCAAGAGGGCTAATAGATTAAATATGCAAACCAGAGCTTATGTAAGAATTTCGGAACATGTCCAAAATAAAGAAGTCACAAGAATACTGAAGGGATGGGATACAGGGGATCCTTTTTAGTCAATGTAGTTCTCTTTATTCAGGCGTAAGTCTTGATAACAAGGCAATGAAACAGGAATTTTCTTAACTAACTGTAATTATACTGCCTCAAAATTGCATCCTTAAACAAAGCATTGCCAGATGACCAAATACAGTCCAAATACATTGCAAAAGAACCTGCAATACTCTGTAAGAGTGAAGATTTCAAAGTCTTGTCAAATTCACCTATCAGGCAGTGTATGGATTATAAGAAGTTAAAAAAGAAAAAAAAATTGACAACTTTTAGTCTCATGTTTCTTTTCCGTACTTCGGCTATTCACAAGTAAAAACTTGTTTATGGTCTCTGTTTCCATGTTGTTATTTCAGTACCTGTAAATACATTTTGATACATTACCTTCACATTGGAGCCAAGCATTTAACATCGTGCTCACGCTGAATTTAGCAGCTTGACAAATGACAGTGACTTTCCCAGAAACTTACTCACTACAAAACTTTTGAGAAGCTGGAGACCATGCACTAAATTGGCATTAAAACATCTCTACCCAAGATGATCACAAAACATGAGGAACACTTACTAAGTTTTTTGTCTACAGTAAGTGTTTCATCACAATGCTTTATAATTCAGCTATTAAAGATGTAGGTGCAGCCACCAGCTTATCAAAAGCTTAAAAATCCTGTTATTTTTAGTGGGTAGAGATTTTCTATCCCCAATAAACACTCATTAATCAAGGCTGCTAATGAATCAACTGTTAAGAGTGAAAGAGGGACAAGACGTAAGAGCAAACTTGCAAAATAAGAAGCAAACTCTAGATTTAAACATATGATTTCAATTACCCCAGTAATACTGAGTGTTTCCAAGTAAAAACAAGCAGATTCACAATGAAATTAGGATTTATAAAACCATATTCTAATTTAACATAATACTATTAGCAACATTAAAATATATGGTTTTGCCTATTATCTTACACACATTCAATGTTATTGAACAATATTAGTAGCATTAAAAAAAAGAACCTCCACTAAATCCGAACTGTGCACTGCTGCCAGTACTCTCCACTTTGTGGTTAGCTTGGCAGTATGTAAAACCACAGCAGCTTATTATAAGTCCCAACTTATCTAAATGATAATATTGTTTCTCTTTTGTGACAATTTTTTCCACAATATCACTCCTTAGTCAGAGTCAAGAAAGTTATCTCTAATAGAAAAAACGGCACTTGGCAAAATTCTGTAAACAAGGATCTACAGAAACAGTAACTGTGAAGCCCTCACACAGAGTATCAAGTACTTTTAACACATATATACACATATATATTTAGGATTTTCCCCACAAAAAAAGAATGTGCTCTTCAACATCTAAATTTTACCATTAAAACACACTCTTTCCCCATGAACATATTTTCAAAAAAAGGTTCCTACACTTGATACTGTCTTTTCACAATTTTCCTCATTTAAATATCATGACTTCTTTATTTCCAAGCACATAATTTCTGCAATTACTGGCATTTAAAACATTATTTTTGCCATTAAAATATTACCCCTCTTGAAAGTACAACATTTTCTGTGGCTAGCTACACATATTTGTGGGTGCATTCTAACTACATTCTTGAATCAGACCAAAAGATGGTGAGAGCAAAATAACAAAATGTATTTGCTCAACAGTCCTCATTAGGACTAAGACAATATATTATCATACTCCAGTATATACTGTAGTCGACCAGAGATTTTTGTGGACTTCAGTAAGGGACAAAAATTATTTAAAAAAGGCTACATCATTCTAGTTATTTTCCCCCTTTCCTCTATGACCCCTTTCTGAGCATCTATCTGCATTTGCTATTAAATAATGCGATGAAAAATAAGGTTTTTTTAAAACTTCCCTACACTCTTAGCCCACCCTAAACATACCACTAACAATATAACAAGGATACAGAACCACAACAGCATATGCATGCAACTGAAAAAAAAAAAAAAAAGGCTGATCCCCTCCCCCCCAAAAACACCAACCCAAATCACTCTAACCTTTCTCTGCATGAAACAGCATCTAAGTTAGCCCATCCAGGGCAGAAATATTTGTTTGAAATTAATTTTATTTTTTGCACAATGAATATATTACTGTAAAATGGGTTATTAATTCCAAGTAAGCAAACAATGCAGAAAAATAGAGCAGAAGCAATGGAAGTCAGACTGCCTCTAAGCCAAGTGCTCACACAGAGCTCACCAACTTTAAAACACAAACAGACCATGCTCTGTGACCCAAGTGTATTGCATACTGCCAATACAGTGAATACCCCCAGAACCCCTTGAGAAAAAGCAAACACAATTCACATTTCTCCTGCACCATCCCTACAAGCTACCGTAATACAAATTCAATAGTTAAAAATTTGTCATTCTTGCATGTGTGAGTGGGAAGATTTAAATAGCACATTTAAAGAGTGTAACTGAAACAAAAAGTGTGTCAAAACATTTATTTCCCCTTATTTCCTTTAACATATGCAGACAGTCACCTACCCAAATCACTCCACCACTGCCAATTTACACCATAGGAGCCTGAATCAGTTTCTCAACTGGGACCACAGATTCACCAGAACGTCGAACAGTTTATTAAACCATCCACATGGATCTGTGAAAGAGAATTAAGAAGTGTTTTCAAAATGATGGGTGTAAATGGCCTTGCACAAAACTAAGACAGTTTCAAATTCACACATTTACTTTGTTCTACACCAGAATCAAACACAGACAACACAGAAGCAGTAATATGTAGCTCACCACAACAACCACCATTCTACCAACATTTATTTTTATTCTTTGTCCAATCTGAACATAATGCAAACAGAAAAAGCAGTGTGTCAAAACACAGAAAATGTAGAACTGATTATGATCTCCTCCTTCTATAGCAGCCAAAATTAAAACAAATACACTACTAGCAAGCCAGAGTTCAGAACAGCTCCCTGTTATTTGCATGAATTGAGTCAATTATCAGATTAACAAAATCTAACCAAAACCAGCAAGAAGTTATGTTCAGGACCAGGACTGAATCTCAAGCATGTTCTCTGAAAGAGAATCTATACCACCCACACAGGCACAAGTGTTCCCACAGCCCTCATGGGGAAATAAAACTCACTGCAACAGATGAGCCTTTAAAAAAAGCTTCAATTATTTTAACTGGACCTGCCAGCTGCCTTTCATTTAGCTTAACGTGAGGTCTTACTGAAGGTCTGCAGCCACAGCTATTGGCAAGAGCAGAGACAGTTGTTTACAAGTAGTTGGATCTATTTCTCAGAAGCTTACTCTGCCTGGTGAGCTTTTGTGGAGTATTGCCATACACTCTGTAGGTTGAGAATACAACGTTTAAATATGTGGTCCTGCTAGTAGGCCACAATAATGCAGTAAATCTAAGATGCATGTGGAACACACCCATGGCCCGTTATTAGTGACGTTTGTTGAAGCCAGTTCAAATACAGTGCCAAAATACAGAAGAATGGCTTCTCATCTGTTTTTAAAACAGCTAATACAGCCCACACAAAAGGAAAAAAGGTCTAATAAATCTAAGTTTCCATGTTGATAAATTGAATCTTTCCTGAAAGAAGCTATTCTTCAGGAGATCAGATCCTGCTTAGCTCTTAATAGTCACAAAACCCAGTTTCATCATTCCTGAAGTTTCTTGATTCCTAAGTTCTTAAGACAAACAGAAGCAACAGAATTGTCAAGAAAATAAAGTATTTTCTGCCACTGCCAGAACACTGAGATTTAACAAACCCTGAGGCATCCATAGTAATACAGCTCTTTAACGGATCTTCGCTGCCTTTCCCAAAACACTGCTGTTATCAGCTCCCCAGGGTGCCATGGCCACCCCAAGTAGAAACTCTGAAGGATGCCATGGCTGCAATGCTACTTTCCTGGCTTTCTCAGGAATAAAAAAATTGGGCTGTTGTCTCTTAAAGTAGTGGCTCTGGAACCTTCCTTCTAAAATTCTCCTGCTGCTTTCCCACATACAGCCAAAATTCTTGCATGACTGAAAATACAAACGTAACTACCACATTAAGTCAAGTTTATATCTAGCTAGCAACTCTCTTCATACACGCATTGTTTAGGAGCAGATGTAAAGCCTGGAATAGCTTTCTTAGCTCTTAACTAAGGACAGCTGACTAACTTTCCTCTCTCTTGTCTTGTGATCTTCCAGAGAAGATTCAGTCCAGTTTGAGATGTAAGTGGCATCTTACAGATAAGGAATGGACTATTGAGTATGCTGTCTCTTCCAGATTATTTATCTGCCAGATAAGTCTGCCTCTGCCAGATTACCTGGCATTTATGGTACAAGTGCTTGGTGGTGAAGTAGACTCCAGAAGATAACAGCTGAGGAGGAGTAAGAAAATAAGAATTTTACATATCATAAGAAGAAATACCTTAGACACTTCTTCTCCTAATGCCAGTTTTCTCCAGAACAGGGTAACTTAGAAAGTAGAACTAAGGCTATGGTCTTTTTCTGGCTTTTTCATTATCAGAGACTTGTAATTTTTAATTAAAACACACTATCTAATAATACCAACCAGACAATCTAACTCAAACCCCTGATGGGCAGGTCACTATATGAAAAAAGACTCATATTACATTTGAGTTATAAACCCATTTCAGAACAGTTATGAACAACCAGGACTTTTGAGAACTAGACAAATTTATGCTGCTGAATGCCTAAATCATCCCGTGCAGTTATAACATGTTAGAGCTTTTGTGGCTGCAAAGACAGATAGGAAAAGAATCAGCTTGGATTTTTCTTTGCTATCACAATTATGAAAACTGCATTAAAAAAAAAAAAAACAACTTAAAAAACAGAACTTTTTTTTTCGTTTTACTGTATCTAGTCCCCTGTCACTGTTACTCCATTTTTCAATAAATGACATGAATGATCAGGGTCGGGTTATCTGTATGAATTTTTGTTAAAATACTGTGGAAAGTTAGATGCAGTTAGTACTGCTATCAAGTACTTCACAGTTTGCAAGAATGTATCCAAGAGCCAATGCCAAAATGGTAATATAACATTATAAACCAAGGGTATCTATCACTTCAGCTAAGCTTACTGGAAAAAGATTCCAGATGGAACACCGCAATGGACACTACTTTCATTTCCACCCAGAGCCAAGGAGCATCATCACACCACTACCTTAGCAATATAAGAGCAACTAAGAGCACTGAGTGATGGAAAAGATTGCTTAAAGCAGCAAAAAAAAAATTAGAAATATTCTACTAATTGAGTTTTAATATTGTAAAAAATACTAGTTGAGATATTTATTAAGTCAGTTCTACTGCATCAGTGTATCTATGCATAAAATCTAACATTTTGCTTTAACAATCAACAGGGGGGAAAAAATCATTTAGTACCAAAGGATTCTTCCCCTCTATTTTCTTCATCCAGCATGAAAAATTTTAAAATTTTAAATGCTATTTAAATTTTTTTAAGCTGAATCTAAAGCACCAAATAAGAAAAATAGAAACTTATGAATATATGAGCATTATTACTAGCAGTGCTTATACAAAATCAATATTTTAGCAACTACATTAATGCAGTAGGGCATGAACCAGAAAAAAGCTCTCCTCAACTGCCTTCTGAAAGCAAGTAAATACATAGCATTTCTTTCCATTACATTGGACAAACAGAGGACGCATATAATTACAGGTAACATTAAAATTAGTTAGCCTATATTACAAGAAGTTGTTTTGATACATATTTATTTCACTTAAAAAAAAAAAACAAACAGGAATAAGTCCTTAAACACACTTGACTACTATCATTAAAAGTGTTAGAAGATAATCTGGTTATTGGAAGCCAGTGATTGGCAGAAGAGGGCATCAATTTGCAGATACTTTGTGAGCTTAAGTACATGATGTTGAGTAGCTGACTGATTTGTACCCTACCTTAACACTGAAATTCTATGTTGGATCCTAAGTTCTTTTCTAGATCAATGACTCAAGGGGAATGGTAGAAAGAAACCCACTCCAGCAGCCTCGCTAAGCTCAGCTTCACTACTGGCTATTATTCCAGCATGCAAGACTCACAGTTCATATTGGAATGTCAGGGCTGATACCAGAAAACACATGATCTTAGTAGAGAGAGAACAAGCCATTTTTATGGATCTGTAAATATCCTTCCCCTCCCCTCCCCCACTCATTTCAAAATACAGAGATAAATACAGACACATACATCTAAAAAGCAGTGTTCAACTTGTATTCTAACCACATACCAGAACAAATGTAAAAAGACCTTTTCTGCCCAGCATTTCAACATATGCCTGAAACACTAAAACTACACGCCAGTCCCTCAAAATCTTATTCTTCCCCAAAATCCCAAAACTGCTGCATCAAAAAAAAGAGAAACAAATCTTTGCGGTTTAAGTGCAAAAAATACAGGAGAAAGGTAACTCTAAAAACAGTGAAAGTGAATGCAGTCGATAATATTTCAGTCACACATTCACTTAGAGGGGAAGGGATTGAAACAAACATAAAACTGTACCAAAAAAAAAAATTACACTTGCCCAGCTTCAGAGTCAATTGCAATTTACCATACTCTAGATTCTTATTACAGATAGACTCTCAAAAATAAAATAACAAATAAAGGAAACACAAAAAAACATGCAACTTTTTCCATGCTCATTTACAAGGTCAACAGACACTTCAGTATCTTAATAACTAACTCACCATGAATGCATTTAAGAAAAAAATCCTAATATATTTCCAATCTGGGGGTGAGGGAAGGAAAAGAAACAACCAACCCTAGCATCACATTTTCAAAATTCCAGTCCTGGAGAAATTAATATCATAATAATAGTTACTCTCAATATGCATAAGATCATCATTTAGAAACTACCTTCAGGAAGAATTCAGTATCTCCAAATCCTGCATAGCTTAATCCTTGTACTACATAATTTGAAAGAAAAAGCCTAATACGTAAGTTATCTTCCCAAACGTAACGTTCAAGAGAACTTGGGACTTAATATATTCTGAGCTTTTTCCCCCATCTTTGAACCCCAGGAAAATTAATTATCTTACCGCAAACACTATTTCCCCCTGAAATGCTACATCAAATGCTTATCAATCAATCAGAAGATAAGGTGTTACTCTACAGATTAAAGAGCAGAGCATACAAATAGACAACTGCTGTCATGGGAAATAGCTTAGCTGCTTAAGGATGTGTTGAGAACTATCCTTTTGACACCTTAGCATTCTAGTAAGCAGGCAATGTACAGCTAAGCTATCAGAAGTAATTTCTACTAACACTGGTGTGCCTGGAGAAGGAAAACGTCCTCACAACTCAATTTAAACGTTTGTCATGTGATGACTCTAAGAAGTGGATTGCAGAGAGCAATTTAAACTCAGGTAACAATAAACACATTTTACACTCACTAGTGCTTTAATAGATCACTGCACTCTAGTCTCTCCAGAAAAGCAGTGATAAGCACAGTATGAGAGTATCAAAAAGTGGGTAACAGCATAAATACCAGCTGTTTCTATGTAATTCATGACCATGAGTGCCACCTCCTCTCTGATATAGGGGTTTGGCCCTTCTGGAAACAGGAGGGAAGAATCAGAAATATACTGCGTTTCATGCCTGCAGTACAGTCAAGTGAGACCACTATACACAGCTCCTCACTACTGCCCCACAGCACCTCCACACCCAGCTCGCAACCTTCCTAGAAGATTTGAGAATGATGAACCTAAACGCCCTTTATTCTTTCATCCTCTGCCCCCTAAATTATCTTCACTTTCAATCCCTCCATGAATAAAGGTGATTCTACCCAGCCCATCTGAAATTGAAAAAGTAAAATACCATAAAGGCGCTGCACACTCTAAGTGACAGACATTTCTATGTCCATAATTTTGTCATAATACATACCATATGAACTTGTTTACTAATCATCGCAACTGCCTATCACCTTCCAGTTCTCTACTCACACTAGCCTTGAAGTCCAATCTGAAGGAATAGCATGCCACATTCAAATACAGTTGATCTACACATTTCAATCAAGAGATCCCTCTAGATAATAAAAAACACAATGCCACCAGAAATCCCAACAAACTAAAACTAAAGACATGTATGTTTTAAAAGCAAGTGCTCTGAAATGCAGCTTTCAGGAGAAAAGGTCTTCACTGTTTCTTCTTCTTTCCATGGTTAGTTATTTCCCACTCTTGAAGCAATTAAAAACTATTTTACAGAGAAACATTAAATTCCTAGTCTACTGTCTCAAGTCTAGAAGCCAATCTGCCTATGACAAGAAAAACTAAGAGAGACAGGAGGTGGCAGACTATAAAACTGCCAAAAAGGAGATGTAACTGGGTAAGTATTCCAGTTTGTAACTGCACTTCTGACTTTTATGTACATATTATCAAGGATCAAATCACTGACGACGAATAGTGATATTTACAGTTACTGTGAGTAAGTAGAAGACTATTCCAAACTAGCAACAGGAACTCAAAAAGCAAGCCAATCTCCATCATGCAAAATTCAAACTAGAGCCTGCTGAAGCCAGAGCAATCCCTGTTTTTCCCTCACCTGCCTTTTATTACAGCTAGGGTTGGCACAACCACACTGCAGGTCCAATAAGTAACTGAACCAAAAGGCAAAAACCTGCAAGACATAGGGGAGAATTTTTTTTCATTTAGCTCAGCTTGCTCAACAACTCACTAATCTTTCAGTATCATGTCTCCACCTTCAATATCTTGTCTTCACTTTCAATACCTCGTCTTCTGATGCAAAGAACCACACCGGAAGCAAAGAGGAAGTGTGGAGAGCAGATGCAGCAGAATGCAAGACTAGACATTTAGCTACAGGCTTTATAAATTAAAACTCCTTTAAAGTAAAAGTGATAACTTCTTTACTACTGGTATTTTTCTTTTAGTACAGAAAAATTTATAAAAAGAATATGCTAGCATATTTTAATGCTCGCATGTTGATGGCAAAATTCATTGTGTGAATTCATGCGTGTTACATTTATAATTTAGTCCACCTCGGATTCATTGTTCTGGTGGAGGGGGCAGGAGGGAGGAATTAAAGAAAAAAAAAATTCACCATGATAAACATATACAGGCAGCCAAGAAGAAGCAAGGATGCTCAGTGAATTCAATGAATAGTCCAGACACTGATGCTACCGGCAGGTTCTACTCTACAAAACTGAAAGAAATATTCACAGGATGTGGTCTGAACTTCAAGACACTGTTGCTCAGCAAGTGCTGTGCATGTTTTTGCAACAAAAAGTCAATTATTTGCCCACAAAGCAATGCTTTAAATTTATAAGAGACTTGAGGGAATGAGAATAAAGCACACAAAAGTATACAGACCATCACCTCCAACATAGTAAGTTCAAAAATTACACACACTTACTTTCTTTTAACCAAAGCAGAAATCCTTTATAAATTCCAAAGCGATCAATACAAGGAGGCACTTGTAAAGAAGCACTATTGACAGAAAGTCTCTGTTGTTCACTTTGGCCTGATATTAAGGTTAAAAAAATTTAGAAAAATATTCAATTAATATCAACCTGTAATTTAAACCATTAATAGGTATACTGAATAGATTTATAAAAAATTATTTTATATGTGCAACAGAGCTACTGATCTACATGTATTTTCCATGTGTCCCACTGTTCTTTAAATGCAGTGAAGATACATGAAATACAGTTCAAGCTTCCTAAAGCATCAAAAAGCTGCCACTTTATAGCCTGTAATGCCCATGACTTAGAGCAGAATGCAACCTCTTTCCAATCTTGATGGTAAAGGTGATTTGCCCTAAATTAAGTCCATGAAATAAGACGTTTTCTATTAACCTTCAGATACTTGGATGTAAAGCAAAGCTAGTAACTGGTATGGACTAAACCAGTCTTAACACTGCACCCGAGTTTCTCATCTAAATTCCTCTTCTACAGTTCCTCCTACTAACTAACTTAAAGCCACCCACACCATACACTTCAAAAACAGACTTAACAGTAAATCTTGATAAGAAGAAATAGAAACAGCTTTTTTTCATTAAAAAGAATTCTTCCATGATGCTGTCCGATGGTTTGCTCTCAAATCAACATTACCGAGGTGCCAGAGCCTAAGGAGAACGGACATATTCCGAAAGAAACCAAAAGAAAGGATGAAACAAAGCATAACAGGCAACATGCTTTTAAAAAGTCACAACAGTTGCACATCGTGTTAGTTAAATCAGAGAGTAAAATTAAGTTACACAGTATCTTAAGAAGGAACAAAACAACCAAAGATAAAACAACTCAACTGTTTAATGAAGAGGTATAAAACAGGTATGTACAACAAACAGCACAGAAAAATCTTGAAAAAAAAATTTGGAATAAATGCCATGGTGGGAAAAAAAAAACCACTGTAGATTCCACAGCACTATCTGTCTATTAAAACCAGAAATGACAAGTGCTTTGATGACAGTTGCAGTTGGTTAAAGAGTGAGAAAAGACAACACATTATAACTCTTGCAAGTACACTGCAATCTGCAACATTTACACATTCCAAAAAGGGAAACCCAAATGTTGTGTCAAGCTTATGCTTTCTGGACAACTCCATTAACACTATGATAGTAGCAAGTCTAACTTGAACTCAGGTGTGTGAACTAATTTCCAAGTCTGTTTGAAAATCAATTCCTGCTACTCATGACGACAAGGGCTAAAGTGAAAGTAAGATTTTACTTGTTATTTCACACTGAAAATGTCAGCAAACCAGGCCAGACTCAACAGAATTAACAAATAGGTGTAAGGTGCAGGGAGGAGAGGGACACTCTCAGATACTTGCCTGTATACCTGAAGTACATTTGAGAAGAAACAAAAAGAAAACACAGACCTGGGAAGACATTTCTTTGTGTTACTACTTCTGGTACTTCCTACAATTCAATAGCTACAGACCACTCCTCTAGCCACTGAGAGCCGGGAGATGAGCAGAAAGACTGGAATTAACTGTGCTTGAACAGGTCAGGCTTCTCTGCGGCTAGCAGGACCACTGCTCCTTCAGGACACAAAATTTGGTGACAAGAATGAAGATGAACACCACACTTCAAAGAAGAACAAAGGCTGAGAAGAAGGAAAGCTCATGTATACCTGAACATTTGTCTATAGATTTTCCCATAACTATCCCAAAGAAGGCTGAGACCACGCAGCTGAGACCAAACGCACACACATCACATTCAGGGAAGGCAGCTGGACTGCCTGGATAAATACAGAGCAGAAAAAACCCCAGCTGACTTGGACCAAGATATAAACCAGCAACTCCAGGATTTGTCTCATCTCTCAGCAGACAAGCAAATCTTTAAATGGTGGTACCATTACCATGGGACAGCTAAAAATCTCGGGGAGTGGAATTTAAGCCAGAAAACAAACACAGCAGCACCTCCTTTTTCAATTCAAGAGACAAGAATGTATCGTGCTTCCAACCCTAAACCTAAACCCAAACCCACAATCCCCCCCAAAACTACAGAAACTACAGCAGTTATGGCCTCTGCTACAGACTCTGCTTCCCATGAAGCTACTTTATTATTAAATCCTTGTTTTAAATAAATCCGTGCCTTCCACAGCTATGAAGTAAAATATTTGCCCTCTCTTCTCTTTCAAGGACCTCTCATTTCTTACACAAGACTGAACAGCAATTAGGATGTTATGTAAGTTAATTTTCTGAAGTTAATTTTTAACTCCATTTCTAATCATAAGGACTGAACAGAAAGAAAAAACAAGAGAAAAATTACATTCAGAAAGAACAAGCAAAATTGCTTTAAAAAGATACATACTTCATTCCCCTGGCTTAGAGAGGCTTTTCATTTATTTCAGATCAGTAAAAATTATGCAATATATTAGTTAGAAGCTAATCAGATTAAATTACAGCTTTTAGAGATACATGTATTTTTCTGTCTACGCACTTTTTAACACCTTTTGCCTTCTACCTAGGAGAAATGAAAGTGAATACCACCTTACTTTGGCAACATGGAATAATAAGCAACAAAATGCTTGGCCTCAGGCTTGTGTCTTTATAATAATAAAACCTTGCAATATTTGGAGCTATTAGTTATAAATGTTCTTACTCCTTGTCTCGAGAACTTGCTGGAAATTAGACACTGAGCAGAAGCAAAATCCTTCACTCCTTATTTTAATCAACCATGGTTTTGTACCTGCAGTAACAAGTATCATACTTCTCTCAGTGCTGTAAAGCAACACATACACTATCAGCATTAAAAAAACCCTAACAAACAAAAAAAAAACCCCAACAAAATAAAACCAATACCTCCAATGAACCAAAAAACCAAATCACCCACCAAAAACATGCACAGATATCCAAGGAGGCCTAGATATCCAAGGAGGAAAAACAATTATTATTTTCCCATTCCTTCATTCTTATTGACAGACTGCTGGTTTCAACATCTATGGCATATGTTAAAAAAAAAAAAAAAAGGGGGGTGGAGAAACAAACAGTAGTGAAAATGCTAACAGTGTAAGTCAGCAATTGGTATTTAATACCATTCTCAATACAAAAAGCCCTTTTTTAAGGCCTTAACTCAGGAAATAAAATAGGTTTGAAAAACCTAATTACAACATTCTGTTTCACATGAATATGATATTTTTATTCGTTTGACATATGTTGCTTCCTGAATGGATTTAATGTATTTTGGCATTCCAGAACAGAACTGCTCTCAGTGTTTGGCACTTCATGTACAATGCAGCCAGGAAGCCACTCCTTAAGACTATGCAGCCATCTGCAGCAGACACCAAAGGTTTTTGACAAGCAAGCTGCACTGCTGTAAATACACAGCATTTCACTATAAAAGAGAAGTTCTCATCTATTAATCAGACTCTGCACATAATTGCCTGCAGATAAATTCAGGTGATCTGCAACACAAAACAGGTCAGCACAGAAACCAGAAAGGAGAAAAAATAATTTTAAAAATAAAGTATTTCTTATCAGAAGATTACTGGTTATTTAAAAGCTTACTAAATTGTATGATCTACACATAAAAAGAAGCCCAGCCCCTGATGCCCTGCCTTACATGCACTCTCCCTCAAAAACGCAATTGTCAGAATTCCTACCTAAAGCTAGGATGGATCAAACAACAGTGGTCAGAATAATACAGCAGGTGCAGAACACTTGAGATACAAAGTAAGCAGATGTTGGGTACACAGGAGGGGAAGGAAGAACTACACTCAAAACCCTCTGACTAGTAACTGCCCAGAAAAACAAATCCAGACAGGTTACGTAACTCAATCTATGGTAACAGGAAGATAAATAGAAACACATTCATAGACCAGAGTTCAAAGGAAGTACATATGTGTATATATATTCATTTCCCATTTTGAATTTGGTATATTTCAAAATATATATATATATCCTACCAAAACCCACAAATAAACACTTAAAAGACTATGCAGTGCCCTAATGGAAGTTACTACTTGAAGAGAAATAATACATAGGACTGGACTTCCATTCTACTTTATAATTCCTCCTCCTTTAAAGAACTGTCTGTCTGCCTTCTAAGTTTTACCCACTTCAACAAGCCAGTTTGGTTTTAGTTCTTATATATTTAGTATAAAATGCAGTACTAAAAGCAGAAGCCTTTATTTATAATGCAGCTTTAGACATAGTTTTACTTTAGTACACCTTTTTCACTACAATCAGGAATGGCTACAATAAGCAGTAGCCACTATTTTTTAAAAAAGCAAAGATTCAAAAACCAAAACAGAAAAGGCTGTATTTTGCAGACTTTAGGCATCTTGTCCCTCTAGTTTATACAGTAATTATGCTACATATTATCTTAACATCATCCTCAGCAGTTTTAAGAGTTACTGTCACAGACATAAAGGAATCCCTGAAGCCATTTACCTCTGTTTACTGTTTTTCTTTATATTAATTTTACAGCAAATACAGATCTAATGCAATACAGATCTAATACATGGATCCCAATACATTCCAATTAGTTGTTCCCAATGTGATGAAGAAGAATTACTCCCCTCTGCACTGGCTGGGGTTCTTTCTAACTACAACACTCTTTACACCTTCCGTGTGGGTAAGCACTGTCATTCTTGTCCTCTATTTACTCTGCTTTTCTCTCACAATGCATGGTTGACTTTTACCAACTTATAACCCCTTTTCACTCCCGACACAGTGATGAACATTCAGTATAACTAAATATTAGTGTATTATATAATACTAACATTTAGTTAGTATTTTTGTACTAAATAATTTTTTCCCTTACTTAGTGTTGTGTTCCTCTAGGTGAATGGATAATGATTACAGAAAAGAGTTCTTATTTTTATTTTACTCTACCAGGCATTTTGCAGATCACATAAGCAACTGATCCAAAAAAATTAGCAGGAGGTTATTCCTGAATTGTTTCCTAAGTATTTTTGCCTCTTTAGAAAGGGAAGAACAAGAGTGTACTGCTTAAAATAACTTTTTTACAAAAAACTTAGTATCAAGACAATTATATTTAAGTACACTCTCTCTTAGAAGTGTTTTCAATAGGGATAGTAATTCACTACTGGAAGCCAAAACCAAGTTTTTCACCTCACAGGAGATTTAAGATTAACTAAAGAGTCTTCCTTCTCATCAAAATGCTAATTATAGCATCAAAACTGAATTAAAAGTTAATTTAATAATAACCAAACTTAAAAGTGTTAACTTCTGACACCTTATGCTTTCCAGCATGAGAAAAAAATAGAGCTACAATACCACTTTGACACTACTGAAGCAAAAAGTGGAACACTGCCATGCTGATTTGCTATTAACATGTCACCTTCTTTCCTCCGAACAGGAAAAAGTGACTGAAAGAGCACAATGCAGGAATTCCAGAGACTTTCATAGCTGTGATGTCAATTAATTTGAGCTGTCCAATGCATACTTCAGACTTCAAAGATTAAAAACAAGTTAATACAAAACTGGGGGAAATGAGATTCTGATTTTGAGGGAAAGTTATTCCTTTGCAGATACTTCATGCTCTAAAGCCAAAATTTAAAATCTGGTCAAGATTTAACACCAGTGGAAGGATGCATGAGCTACAAATCCAAAATGAGCAAATATATATTTAAATTCAGTGGAAATAAGCAAGGATTTGCTCCATAGACAAGAGAAAGTACTGTTTTTAAAAGGTTAAGGAACAATTTGTTGGTTCTTCATTGGTTAGTTTATTTGAAATGAGAAGCAAAGTAAGAAAGAGGATAAGAGAAAAATATTGATTAATGACATGTTTCTCTCCCACTCTGTAACACTTTCCTCTAAACTGCTCCATCGGCAAGGCCACAGTCTTTCCCTTGTCAGGTCACCACCCACTGCTAAAAAAACCAATTCAGTAACTGATGTCATGAAAGGCTACAGGACATCTGAAATGATGACAATACATCTCCAACAGATCTCACAACTTCCCATAGAAATGCTGCCTGCTTTACTGTCTTTTTCCAGTATGAACAGCATTGCAAAACCACAATAACACCAAGATCCTCAGCATTTCTTCTGTTTTGTTTTAGTAAAGCAAAACTAAATAAAGGCTCCCTGAAAAATTGATGAACTCACACAGACAAACACAAATGAAAGAGTAAATTAACCTCAAGACTGTTAAAATCTATTTTAAGTATGTCTTGCTTTTCTAGTACTTGTATTATTTACATTTTCATTTAGTTAGATTAAATATTTGGTATCAGACCCAAAGCCTTAACATCTGAATCAAAAATAAAACACTGGAAGAACAGGACTGTCTAATAGCAACAAAAAGCCCACAACCTCAGAAATGTTGTTCAGGAAAACAAAAACTCTTCTAAAAAACACAAATAAGGTGCACTATAGATAAACAATATTATAGGGAAATAGTAAAGCTCTGAAGTTCTTTTTCTTCCCCCTTATCAACGTTTCTCATCTTACTCATCAGGATCAGAGCCAGATGGATTGACAAATTTTGAGTTCCAACTGATTATCCCTGTCACATTTTGAGAAGATGGTTAAACATGTCTATTTCCATCCTTTTCCACCTCTTCTTACTTAGAGTCCTTAATATTTGTTACCTTGTTTTTAACAGTTTCCCGACACCCATATATGAACCAGCAAGAGTGACCTGACACAAGTAAAATTGTAGGTTTGTTCCAAATACTGTTTTCTAGCACAGCACACTCAATTCCCTTCGCCTGTAACTCCTCCAAGAGGTTTAAAGAACTCATTAATTACTTGGAACAAATCACCCTGTGTAAGTTTACTACAGCACAGCAGACATAAATGGTATAAAGACTGATCAGGTATGAACCAGGAAGAAGTGAACTTTTGAATTTTCTCCCTCAGTGATGACTTTTACTGCCAATCCCCCAAAAACATAGAGTAGCTCGGAAATTAAATAACCGACAGAGCTCCAGGGTTAGCACCACATATGATTTTGTGACCAGAAGTAACCGAAAATGAGTACGTTCTCCTAAAAGGAGCTAACTACCAACCTCACATTCCAGGCCACCACAGACTAACATGCCACAGCAAGCCAACATACCAGCAGCAGGAGATCAGTGAACATTATCTGCTGTCTGCACGTTCACTGATCCTCCTTTAAGCAGACCCATCTCAAAGGCCAAAGTGGAACCTAAGTAAATTAAACATCTAAATATCACACTCAGTAGCATAACCATGGAAAGCAAGCATCTACAAAGCATTTAAATCATGGAAGATTTAGACTACTATGCTGATACACTCTTCATTTAATTTTAACGAAAATACAGACCTCAATTTTGTAAATACTACTACAACCAAGCTTTTTGTTGCTTTAACCATAAGCGAGCATAAGCACATACAGATTTTTAAGCAGCATCTTTCCACAGACAAAAAAAACCCCTGTAATTCCCAATACTAACTGTTCTCCAATACCCAGTTTAAAATATAAAAATCCATGTTATCTTTAGGGTTACCTGTAAGACAAAAGACCTGCAGTAACTTGATCAAATTGCTGACAAATGGATTGATCTTCTAAACCATTATTTCTCCCCTCTGGTAGCGTAATGCCAGGAAGACAACAGCCACATGTGGGGAAAAAGCAGCAGCTCTCAAACCTTAGCAGTCTATCAGAAGTCTTGTAGACAAGCCTGGAAACACTTTTTACCATTCAAACACTTATAATGGTATCTACAGTCATTCCGGATGATCAAACCTCCGAATGACATTCAATCATCTGGCACTGCATTTCAGATGTTTCTGTAGATGCACTAACATAGCTCAAAGCACTGACGCCCTCTCTTCTGCTTCTTACAACTTGGAAGTTTTGGAAGATATGTAGTGAAAAACTCCAAGGACAAGGAGGACAAAAAATGCTGAAGAAATAATTTCTGCAAATGTAGTCATCACACACCCCACATCATGGGACAGAGGACAAAACAAGAATGAAAGCAAAGCATGAAACTTCTCTTCCATAATTGTCTGGGAAGATGAAACGCCTTACATAGTTGCTACAGGAACTTCTCATGCCAACTTAAGAGTTGAAAACTGGTGAAAAGACTCTAAAGGCAGCAGTAAAACTCAAAACACATTACTTAAAAAAAAAAAAAAAAAAAAAAGACCATCCTTCTGCATCTACCTTTAACACAATACCAGAACTTCAAGTATTTTTATCTATTTATTTATTAGGATTGGAGCTTTCTCCAGCAAGGAGAATAGAACTCTGGCCACTTCACAGGAAAATACCATTACAAATTAATACTCAAATTATAAACATTTCACTTCAAGTATTTGTAACTTTTACTAATACTTCAAACCAAGCTTCCTTCATTCCTAAAGCTGGCCCCAGACAGCTGACACAAGAAGCAGGCCTTGAGCACTGCGAGCTCACAGCAGTTACACCCCAACCTATACAAACCATCTTATCTAATAAGATTGAGCCTTGTAAGGCTCGGCTACCTTCTGACATTATAACAACTACCAGGATCTCCACAGCAGCCAACATGGTTCAGATTGTCCTCAGACTCTGCTTAATCATCACTGTTTGTTCCTACTCACAGTGATTGCTTAGTGTCAAGTACCCACAAATTCCTTCCAAGAACAGAAAGAAACTAATCTACTTTTTAATTTAAACACTTACTTTTTTATACTTTGAGCTTTAAGTTTTTACCCTAGGCAGGACAGCTGCAATGCTGATGGCCTCCAACATAAGTACACTTCAATTTGGTTTCATTTAGACCAAAAGAAGAGTTTTTTTCAGTTTTATTTCTCAATTATGTGAAGTCACAATGTACTTTTGAAGGTGGAATTGCAAACTACTGATGAAATACCATGCTTCTGTACCCCCTTTAGGGAAACAAAGAGCAATAATTCAAACATCTGTACTGAAATTTAAGCATCAGATAAACAAGTATCTTAAAAATAACTGGTGACTAATGATGTTTCTTTGGATCCACTGAAATTCAGGACTAGGTCCCATCTGAATCACCAAAACTGTTACCAAAAATCAGTAATAATAATAAACTCCTTACCACCAATGTAGCATTAAGAAGCGGGCATTCTTTATGTGGCTGGATGCACGAGAGGATATCTCCTCCAAAATACCATGCATGCTGCCTACAGAAAAAGCTCCCATTTATATACGATATTTTACATATGTATGCACTGATTTCCTGGAATAAACATACATATGATAACCATTTCCCAAAAAATCATTAACACATTTTCCCTCCCCTTTCCACATGTGTTCTTCTGTCCTGGGAGTGTCTTTGGTGGTCCCTGGTGGTCAGCAACCCCAAAGTCATAGCTGACTGCTTGGGAGCTGGTGAAAGTTGGCACAACTGGGCTGGTTGCTTTCCAGTTCTTCCTAAAGAATAACCATTGTGCAGCTCCATAGGCCAGTGGTTTTTGAAGAATAAGCATTGTATTAGCCCACCAGGTGCAAATGATTTTTCATCTGGCAACAATGAAGGCAAGGCAGCAGAAAAAGCCCAATTATCCTGAGATTACTGAATAAGAAAAATACCATTGATTCTAGCATAACAATTTTTCCAATTTAATTAGACAGGAGATATATAAATCTCTCAAAAATCTGCAACCTTACTTTGAAATCTTACATTTTTAAGATTTGACTCAACACCCAAACACTGTATTCTTGGTTCAACATGAAAGCTGTATTTCAGTGAAGTAACCTTTTTACAACAACCAGAAAAAAGCTAAAAGAAATCCCATACCCATGGTTAATACAGACTATTTTCTACTCAAACTACCTTCAATGTTTTCATTCTGATGTGAAAAGTGTCCTTTGACACATTGTTGTACTTACTGAAAAGCTGACAATGTAAAATAGCAATGTTTATAAATCTTCATTTTCCAGATAATCTTCATTTAACTATCTATTCCAAATGTCATTGTGAACAGTTGCAAGCTCACACAGGAATACTGTCTACTATTTTCATATCCATACAAGTAACTCTCCTGCCAACTCAACTAGTAACTCATTTGGAAAAGGTTAGATCTCTAATTCCTCTGTGAGAACTAAATGTCAGGCACTTCTTCAGCAGATCAGGTTATTCTATAGGGAGAATCTGCTGAAGATACAACATATCAACTATCTGATCTTTACATAACATTTTCCCGAAAAGATTTTCCTTTTTGCTCAGGAGCAGGAAGGACAAAAACAAAATAAGAACGCAGAGCAGACAGACAGTGATTCATTTCAGCCCTACAGGAAAGCCGAGCTGAGGAATTTGCTCCCATCCCCTTCTATTTCTAGAACCTACTGCTAACAAGGGAGGTATAATGTATGTTACACATGTGCAAGTCTCCTTAGCTTTGATCTTCCACGCATGGCTCTTAATGCCTGGGACTACAGATTCTAATGAATTCCACTGAGAATAAATCATAACACTGTTTTCTGAGACCACCAGCTTAATATGCTAAGAAACTATCAATCATTAATAATTTCTCCACAGAGCCCCCTCATCCACTCTATATGAACATGATATACAAATTGATAGGCTACAGAGCTTTGTTTACACTGTGCAGCTTATGCAGAAGACAAATCTATTCATATTTTACTAATATAGTAATCACTTCAATAATAATCGTGTTCCATACTATGCCATACACTGCAACTTCTAGCTCTTTGATTACAAACATACCTTCTTAAAATTAGCGATGTTTACTTGAGCTTAATTTAATTCATGAGTAAGAACCAGCCAGGTCAAAAGAATGTTTCCTCAAGCCATCAACACATAGCTATAAAAGTGCTGTTTCAAGCAGATGAGTTACCATGTGTAAGGTTAAATAATTTCATTCATAATAAGAATATCAATGTCAGACTGATTTTTAGTTGCCAGTGCTCATCTCAAGAAAGAATACATCCCTTCATGTTACTCCCAAACTATGTTAATGACATGAATGGCATTCAGTGATATAACCATGAGCTGTAAGCAGTACTGAATTACACTTTCATCATTAAAAAGGGCCTTACCCATAGCTACCATGGTGACAAAACACTAGCGTAAAAAGTTGTGCCTCCACTACAAGGAACTATTCTTCTACATGGCATTGAAAAATATCAAGTGCATCATGAGAAACACAAAAGGCCTGAAAAGAAACAAAATTGCCTTGATTATCAGCATACTGGTTTACAACTAAATTTGTCATGCACAGCTACAACTCCTCACCCTCCCCTCAAGAATCTCAAGTCATTATTGGGACTGAAACACTGCTCTGGAAAGGGATGGTTCTTTGTAAAAGGATTACTCTATTCAGACTTTCTGCCAAGCATCAGCCACATAAGGAAAGCAAAGTTCACTGCCATTTATTTTGTCCAGATCTTTCTGATGCCTAAGAATAACCCTTACTGCTGCCTGGAAAGGTAAGTCTATAAACTGCAAGTCAAATAATTTGTTATCAGCCGCTGAAGCCACTTTAGGCATTTATATGTTAAGATTTTTCTTTGCAGTGTATCAAACAGATGGAGTTGGATTGTTTTTTCTTAAAGCACTAAATTACTCCATGATGTTAAAGAGCTGCCTATGCAGGAGAGTCAAATTTTTTCCACAGAAATTACTTTGTCCAAGACTCCCAAATACCAGAAGACGTCAGTCACTGGCAAGACTGAAGCATACATATCCTATCTGACCAACACATTGCTTCTGAGTTTGACAAACAGGAAAAAACATTCCAGAGGTACGGCTTCTACTTCATTTTGAAAATTCACAATATGAGAAATTCCTTGCCTTCACGATAGAACCAACCTGTAATTCTCTCTTTGACGCATGTGAAATAAACATGCCTCTAGTCAGTTGGCATAACAAGCACCAGAGGTACAAAATCTTACACCAAAACTTAACGTTTAGCTATCCCTTCAACAGCCTCAAAAAGAAGTTCCTTCAAAAAAATTAGAAAGTGGTCGTCAAAACCCATCAAGGTTACATTAACAGCTTCAACTGCATGCTCTTTAAAGAAATCAGACGACTAGCTATCTGCTTTGGTTCTGTTCTGTATTTTGTTTTAAATGAAGGGCACTAAAATGAAGTTCGCAAGGATCAAAATGCAGGACAGACCTCCGCTATACAAGCTAAAAAACAAACAGTCCAACTCCCCCTTTGAGAACAGAGAGAGTGAAGGGGAAGAAAACGGGTGACTGCAACAATCGAAGGAAAAACTGCGACATTTACAGATGACCAGGAGGGCATATTTTTATAAAGAAACTTAACAGCAATCCTGAAGAAGTCCGCCCAGACACTAACCGATATTCCAGAAAACAAGGCAGACATAAAGACGAAGCCTCAAGATCTTTCCATTAAATAAAAAGATATTACCCCGTTCATGACTTTCTCATTTCCCGACAAGTTAATGGTACTCGCAGGGTTACCAAACGCTTTGGAAGGGAGGGAGCTGAAGCAGCAGTTACGCAGTCGAGCAGCTTCAGCTCAGTGCCTTCTCGGACCAAACAAAGAAACTTCTGTGTCCGATGAGATTAAAAACTTTCGGTCTCATGGACTCTTTCCCTGCCTCCATGAAACCAGCGCCTCGGTTCACACGTTCGGGCGAGACGAGAAACACAATGAGCAGCTAAACCGTGCAGGCCAAGGCGGAAAACAGAGACAAAATATAAAGGCCAAAAACAGGATATAAAACGAAGCCTGAACTCCTTGCTTTTTCTCCACCCCCTTTCCAGAGGAAGGATTTTTCTGTTGTTTTTTGTTGCGGCGGATCCCAAGCCTTCCCTATTTACCTTAGCTGTCGGGGCGTCTAAACCAGATCCAGGCAGGAGTTTTTTTTCCCGACCCCAAGTAAAATCCAATCGAGTTTTCTTCTTCAGGGATGAAGAGGGCAGAGAGCCGGGGGAGGCGGAGAAGGAACGTTAGCAGCTCTCGCCGAGGACGGGCGACTTCGTGTGCGCGGGGAGAGCGCAGCAGAGCAGCCGGGCTCCTCCCGGCCCCGCCGGGGTCTGCCCCGCCCGGCGGCGACACCGCAGCGCCCCCACCACCCACCGCGGCCCGGCCCGGCCCGGCCCGCCGCCCCTCGCCCGCCCGCCGGCCCGGCGCGATGGCCACGGCCGCTCCTCCCCGCTCCGCGCCGGGGGTCGCGCTGCCCGAGCCGGGGGCTGAAGGGAAGCGGGATGGCCGCCTGCCTCACCTGCCCGCCGCCGCCGCCCTCGCTCCCCGCCTCCTCTCGCACACTTCCCCCTTCTCCCGCGGCTTCAGCCTCCCGCCCCCCTCCCCGGCCTCGGCAGCGGGGGGCGCGGGGAGGCGGCGGAGCTGCGGCGAGGGGAATGAGCGCCCCGGGCAGACACGCGGCGGGGGGAAGGGGAGGTGGCAGTGGGCGAAGCCGCCGCGCCCCTGCTGCTGCCGGCGCCGCGCACCGCTGGCCGGGCGGGGGAGGCACTGCCGCGGCACGGGGGGCGGAGCGGGAGCAGGGCCCGGGCCGAGACCTGGCGGAGGCGGAGGCGGGCGGGAGCGGGCTCGGGCGGGAGCGGGAGCGGGAGCAGGCAGGCGCGGCGGGCGCGCCCGCACTGGCTGTGCCGGGCGGGAGGAGGGCCGGGCGGCCAGCGCCGGGCGGGGGCCGAGCGGGGGAAGGCCGTGAGGGACGGGCGGAGCGGCCAATGGCGCCCGGCGGGGGCGGGCCGTGCCGGAGCGCGGCGAGGCGGGCGGGGGGCGCCGGCCGCGGGGAGGCGGCAGCGGCGCCGGGCGGGGGCCGCGTCTGGCCGCCGCGGAATGGCTCCTGCCGCTGCCGCCCGGCCTGGGGCCTGCCCCGGTTTGTCTTCTGCCGGGCAGCGTCGGTCACACGGGCAAATTCAGTCCTGAGTGATGGAAGTTTCCTCGTTAGCAGCTCGGGTTCCTAATTTAATGGTCGCACGCCCTGTGTAGACGGCGATGAGGCCGTGGGGCGCTGGCCTTCACAGCCCTGCTCCCGCACCTTGTGCTGCCGGGCTCGGAGTTACCAAGGGTCCGAGGGAACGAACACACCCAAGGGAAAAACTGACAGCCTCCACCCACGCCTTGGGTATGCTGCATTGAACTTGGATGAAAACAACAACAATTAAAATAATGCCGCACATATTGTCACAATGTTTCACGTAAAGCCTGGAACATTGCACTTCCAAGTGTTTCTCAACACTGTCAGTGCAATACAATGGTACTGAAAATAGGTGTTGACTGACAGAGTGGCGTACAAATACATGTTTGAAAAAGGCACTGCGTAGGTCACACGGCTTTGGTACCGCTTGGGTTTGGATTGCAGTAGTACGGTTGTGATCCAAACAGAAACAGTGAATTTCTGTTTAATTTCCTGGATTGTTCGAAATGGGCATTTAATGACCTATTGTGTATGCAATATGCTATTTTAACAGTCCTGGAACCTGGAGTTCTTCTCAGCCACAGCACAACACGCAGAGCTGACAGCGGGGTGGATTTGTACATGCTGCTCACCTTATGCTCCTTAATTGTGCTCAGTAGAGACCAAATCTAAGGACAGAGGTGGTTCCGTTTTCACGCTAATTTAATCTCTGGCTACTCTACTGGGACTGCCACCAACAAAGATGGAATAGTGTTTTGTGATGATAATCTGTTTACTGAGAAATTGGCAAAATGCTAAGAAATGCCATGTTATATGAGCCATTGAACACCAAGGGAAAATGTTACTACTGACCTGTCCCTGATTTTAACATACGACTAGATGAGAAAAGTCCTTTAAACCCTTACCAGTCTTTGAAAGTAACTCAAATTGATATTTCCTGTTAAAGATCATTGTTTGCTTCATCTAGTTTCCTAAAGGGCTCTGCATGAAGGGTTCAATCTTTAGCAAAAAAACATAGAGGTAATCATATCTTTATAGAAGTCCACTGTGTTTAACAATACTATTATTTATTTTACACTTCTTGGCTGTATGTGGGCGTTCTATGTTCAAGTATCCAGCTTGTATCCAGGTACAGAAAATAAGCATGCATTTCTACTGGGATAATAATATTCACTTACTGTTTCTTTACTTCTCTCCATCTGCACAGACCATACAGCTCTGCTTTGAGGACTACATCTATGCCTAAATTTAAAGAATTAAACTAAAATGTAAGCATCAGAGTCTATAAAAAAAGAGAATTTTATGTGTATATGTATATATTTCCCAAAATATTAAATTACTTCTATTTCTTCTTGTTCGGAAAAGCCATTTTCTTTAAATGAGTCAGCTTTGGACTAAGGCCAAGAAAGAGAACTTTACCCTCATGACAACAGATGTAGAATTTCTCACTACAGTGCCCTGCACTGGTGCCCTACGCTGGGGCTATAATAAAATTTTTTAATCTCTCACAAATGATTGATCATTCCTGCAGAAAAACAAATAATGTGTCCTTATCATAATTAATGTGAATAGCTCTCTGCAGCTGATGCCCTCCATCATAAACTCTTCAAGGCACCTTTTTATGTGAATTATAACTATTAATGTGAAAATATTCTTTGGAAATGTTTACTGGAAATTGCCCAATGCATTTTTTAATACAGCAGAGTAATAGATGGGTGTGAGAATTTATAGCAGCTGTTCCTCAGATGGTGAATCTCCCATAGTTGTTAACATTAGTTGCAATGTAAGATGCTGTTTCACTTACAGTTTTAGCCATCAAAAACAAAAGCCTAGCCAAAGTCTGCTGAAACTACAGCTAGCTGGAGCACATCTACTGAAGACATTTTGCACAGACAAGATATAACTACCTATACAAATTAAGAAAACACCAGGAGTTATCCTAGGGATCTAAAAGTGCTATAAATATCAAGACAGTATTTAGATTACAGCTCCAGCAGAGTCCCTAGCAATATTAATTCCCAGAGTTGGTATCCCAGTTACCAAATAATTACAGATTAAGTGCACAAAGTACAAAATATAGAATTACATAATGAGTCTTTCAAGTGAGACTATGCATCTGATCCCACCAAACGTTTAAACAAATCCTTTATACACACTTTAATGCTGGACATCAAGCCCAAACTCCTCTCATTTTAATTTCTATTTTTATATTTGAATAGACACACTAGTAAATACTGCAACAACGTGTAGCTAAATCAAAAAAACATTTTGTGAAACAGTCACAGGTATGTTTGTATCTTTCAGGAGTTAAGTGGTCTGAACAATTACTACACAGTTTCTTCTGAGTAACAGGGATTAATTGCTGCTTTTCCCTATTTTTGTTGCTGTTGTTCATTGTGATTGCATGTTTCCACTTTTCCAGGAAATAGATTGAAAGGCCTCTGGGGTAAGCACTTCTGCTTATTAAATGCTCAGGTAGTGACTTGAACAGTGGATTTGAAGTGAACTTGATTTGAAGTGGGACTTCTGGGCATGATTGCAATATAAATATTAAATAATAATAATAATAAATAGTGGAAGTAATACCCACCTGAAAGACGCAAAGAAGCAATAAGTATTTTTTTCTTCAGCAAGTATATATTGAAGTTGATTTTAAGTATTCCATAATTAAATTTGCCAAAATGTCTTACTGTAACATTTTCTGAATTTCTGTGGTTCACAACTGGATGACAACACATTTATGCTGGTGAAATTTACACATAACTGGTGTAATTCAGTAGCAATTAAGTATTAGAAATGTGTTGCTATAACTTCTAAATGCAAAATGTGTATCTACTGTATTTAAAGAGAAGTTAAGTAAACAACCTCTGTTCAGTCTAACTTCAATACAATCCCAAATATACACTGGCTAAATATACCATACAAATAAATTTTCTCTGTATTTGGTTGCTTTAGTTTTTCAAATAGTAGACTCAAAACGATGAATGCAAATGTATTGTGTGACTAAGTTTTGTAGTTTTATGCAAGTACCAATAGAAAACCTTGGTAACACCACAACATATTTTTATGTGCTGTATTCTAGAAATGGTTAGGAATGTTGTAGAGTTATTTTTAACCATTTTATGTGACTTTTCATTTGTATTTATCTTCCTTGGTTAGCATGGGAGAGCTGGAGAATTCTTAATAACACTTGGGACATGGAGGAGCATTTGATATGGAGGAGAAAAGACAAAAAAGTGGTGTTGAGGTACTTTTGCCTGATTTGGACCACTTTGCTCCTGGACAGTGTCCCTAACACTGATTTTAAGCTATGCTGCAGCCTCTTAGCCTAAGGGTCTGTTTTGACAGCTGATGCCACCACATAAATCTTGTGCTGGTGAAAACAAAGAGAAAGGAATGAAAATTAAGCCATACCATGTAAGGACACTGACATCTGTAGATCATAACCAAAAATGCTGTGCTGATGAGGTTAAGACAAAGAGTTACACATGAAGTTGGCAGAAAGAGCCAACTGCGAAGTTGCCTAAAATAAGCCAAAATGTGCTCAGTATGTTGCCTACACCGATAGTAGTTTTAGACTACATTTGTTAAGTTCTTGGATCCTACAAGGGTAACAGTTAATGTTGTTGAGGATCTTTGTGTCCAAATAGAAATCCTAAAAGAATGCTGTACCAACTTCTAGTCAGATCTGGAATACTTTTCTACAGAAAAACTGTTAACCTAGCTCTGTAGAACCCATCATCACACAATCATTAAGTAAAACCAGACTTCTCTAATTGTAGGATGCATTTTACATTTTATGGCTTACCTCTATTTTTACAATTATTTTTTCTTAGAAGGTGCTAATGCTGACAATACAAATCTATTAGTAGTCTTTAGCATTTATGTATATGCACACATAGATTTTTTACCTTTCCCTTGTCTTTGTCTGTGTATAATGTCAGTCATGTGAAAACAAATGCTAACAATGCGTGAATTCTTGGCTCCAGTGTTGGTTCAACGATACTTCAAATTTAATTTCTTAGGGACTACCATATTTGGAATCACAAGGTAGATACTTTTGAAGCAAGGAGATGCAAACAATCCAGTAATATAAACTATTCTGTCTCTAGGCCAGCTAAACTGACAGATTGTACCTTAGGAAAAGAGTTTTGGATTTCTAGAGAAGCCACCATTGAATATTTTTAGGAGAGTTTAAAAAAATTCCTTTTGATTGTTCTCCATCTGCAAAATATGGTTCATGATAAAAGATTGTTTCATTTTGGGGAAAATAATTACTTTTTTCTGAATCTGTTAGAGCAATTGCAGATTTCTTTCATTACATATGAAATTCAATTTTTAGTTCAATTAAAAAAGAATAATTTTGTCTTTCCCATTTGTCTTCTTTATCAAGTCTTCAGTTCTCTTTTTTTAAACTATTTTTTGGCTCTTTTCTCTTCACACAATCAATACAAATGACATAGTTCTAAGTGCTAAAATGTTCTCTTTTTCGAGTATTTTATGCCTTCACCTTTGAACAAACAAAATATTAAAAATTGCACTTTATCACTAACACCACTGAAAACCTTATAGAAACATTATACACATTTTTATTTTCATTTTGACAAGAATGACTTCAGAGTACTTTTTAAAATCTAAAATAGTGGGGTTTTTTCAGTTACATCTGTCCTACATTCTAAAACGTGGTAGATATAAACAACAAATTCTTTATGTTTTGATTGACAGGTTTCATCTGTTTTCCTCCTCAAAAGGATATTTTTATACAACTTTAAATGGCAGGTATATTCTACAGCATTATTCCATATGAGTAAGGAAATAGTGACTTTCCTGGCTGCAAAAGTGAAGAGGTTGTCTATTAACTCATTTCTATTCCTGCAAACAAGTAAAAGTGCTCAACAGAGCTTGGCTTTACCAAGTACTTTGAGAAATGCACTTTAGTCTAGGGGTGTAATTATTTGTATTTCTAGAAAAAAGTATTTAAAACATTTTATTTTCTTAAACTAAAGTGAAAATGCATAGCTTCTGATTAACCTTGCAATTAGCAATGTAGCAGAGTTTACATCTGAGCATCATGACAGCATCAATTCAACCTGTTTCCATGAACATATTTCTAACTGTTGTGATTGAACAGCATACATTCAGATTAAACAGACACAGAGGTCAGGTGAGAGACACCTTCAATGAATTTTGACACTGGGATATAAATTAGACAAGGTTTGTAGAAAAGGTGAGATTTCATTAGATCAGCTGATAGAAGTGGAGAAATCAAAGGTTTTGACTTGATTGACATCATTAATGAGAACTGAGAAGGAGGAAAATCCAAACTAAATACAAGTGGAATGTATTTGTTTTAATATAATAAAAACTATTTTAATCAATTAAACCACTGGTGAGAAAACAGCTGCTAACATGAATGTACAGAGGATGAATCAGCAAGAAAACTGAAATCAGCAAGAAAGCTTTAAAATAATATTGCTACTTTCTGCACTAAGAATGTATTTCCCAGGTTTGCTTTTTAAACATGTCTTGGGAGTCTCTTGTTACTCCCTGCTCTTTGCAAGAGATGGACTGTTTTTTTTAATGAAATAATTATTCTCCTGCCCTTTGCTGTGTTTTGTCTGTGATCTGTTATCTGTGGCCATTCGTTGTAGTGAGTAACAGTTGATGAGTTCCACACATGTAATTCTCATGAGGATGTAATACATTGCATTTTAAAGAGCATGAAGAAAACCCATGGAAATTCATTCTTTTGGTCATTGATATCAATTATGTTAAATATGTCAATATTCATGAAGTTTACTTTGGCTGTGCCAGCAAGGTTTCATTCTAATAAATGTTAGTTATAGGGGAGGTCTGCTTTAGATTGTGAGTGTAACACTGGAAATGTTGTTTATAAAGAGATATGGGAAAGAAGTCTTCCAAGAAGTGTAAATGCTGTAATTATCTAACAGTGTTTTGGATATATACAAGCATTGAGTATTATGCAATAGACATGAATATTTTATCAATGAGGGCTGCCACTAATTTTGCATTATTAGACTGATAGGTGGTATCTGGGAGGTTAATTCAAATTCAACTGCCTGCTCCTTGCAAGGCAGTTCTGAGACCTTTTTCCAAGCGTGTCTTGCACAGTGGCTAATTTTCTGAAGTTACTTGATTTGTGGATTTCTCTACAAGGTACTTTGTATTGCCACTTCTTGCCAGCCATGTTATCTAGAAAAGTGAAGTTCATCTTGTAGTACATGAAAGGCAATAAATTCTTAATTTAGCACTGGAAATCTGTGGAGAAATGCAGGTGAGGTTTAGTGGCACTGTTCTTTAAAATACTTTCCCATGAGTACCTCATGAACATGATGTCATTACTGGTATGAGGGATAAATTTTAAAATATTTTCAAGCTTTGGTTGCTCTCTCCTACTGATTTCCACAGTTCTTTATGAGTAGTAGGCACCTTCATCTGAAAACCACCAATTTAGATGTGTCAATATAGTATTAAATGAGAAAAATTATTGTTCTGGTTTCAAGTTCTTTTCTTTACCTTTGACAGAAACTATCTTGAATTAAGCCCTTGCACAACCAAAAGACCTTTGGGAGAGAAATCTAAGACATGAATATTCATAAACTGCTTTTTAAGACACTCAGATGTAAATGGCACTGTTCTTGTCAGGCTGTTCAGCATTTTAGAACTATGCGGACATTTTTTTATCATGCTCTGAAGAAATGGGAAACTGCCAGGATGTGGTTGTGTTCTTTTCCATCACATGTCTATTTTTACTATATAAGCTATTTTGCCACTAGTTCAGCCGTGTCTTCATGTGTTAATATAATCATAAAACAAAACACACACATAATTGATCCACAAAAGTCTAAATATGAAATATTCTATGAGATGTATATGTATATAAATCAATGTGTTATGTACATATATATATATGTATGTATATGTATACATGTGTGCACAAATATTGAAGTGAAAGCATTCACCCTTAGAGTGTGAAATGCTTATGGCATAGATTTAATTCCTCTTTCATTTTAAGAGGATAAATGCCAATACAAATATTTAGACACAAAAGCTATGTGAATCACACATATGTCTAGAAAAAGTAAGAGATGTGCCAGAAAGGAGGGTAATTTAAAAGGATGCTACTGTCACAGAAATTTAAAATAAAAGGATCTACTTTCTCAAATGCAGAGAGATTTTTCATAGGAGCAAGCTTATTGCCCTCACTGATACTACTAATAGAAATAAGATGCTACACCTAGATCCATTAGATCCATTACCTAAGGGTTTGTTTATGCTGAATCAGAAAAGTACACTAACTCTGTGTTCATTGAAACACCTCGATTCCATGTGATACAGTTTTAGTATGTACTCACTGTTGAGATAAGGTAAAGCCTATGTACCCATCCAATGCATAATACTTTTCTGTGCTACTGCTTTCCTGCCTTTCCAAAGCTGAGGAATTGCTGGAATGATAAGGAAGCTAAGAAAGGCCCTACTTGCCCCTGAACTTCACTTCCTCATTACAACACTGCAGGCTCATAACACAGTCCAGCAAGCCATTTTCATCTTGTTCAGCAGAAATCAAATACAGGGCTTCAGAGGGCACTTACAGACCCTCACAACAAACAGCCTCTTCACACAGATGAGGGAGCTTAGACCTTGTTGAAATGAGGACCACAATGTCTGGCTGCCATAGGCAGCTCACAGCACTTCTGCTGCTCTATTGCCAAATAAAATATCATAACCCACTTCCAGAGAACAAAAACAGATTACCAGCAATCCTGATTTTAGCTGCATACATTAAGAGAAGGCTGACTGGGTTTTGTCAAGGAAAGACGTACCAAAGTCAGTTTGCTGTAGGCAGTGTACCCAGTAAGAACTCCAAGGCTGATACATGATATTGTCAACAAGGCTCAGATAAAATCCAGGACCATTTTGAGTGCCTAAATGCCTTGGCTAGATACATGCAAAGGGAGCAGGACAGGTGTTCAATTTGCCCATCTTGTGGACTACTTATGCTGGCAATCCTCAGAAGTGGACATCAGCCAGTAAATTTCCTTGTTTTGCCTGGTTAATATGCCATTAATGTGAAAAGCTATGGAAGACGTAGCAGGTGAGGGAGTATGACTTGCAGTGTAACTTGTAGGCATTTAAAACTCGTCTGCTCACAACAACCAGCTGCACTCTGCAGATCTCTTCTTTCCGTAACTGTTTCATTTGTACATTCCAAACAGTGACCATATTAGAAGTTTCAAGAGCTAGTTAAAAATAATGATGTCTCAGCAAATGCAATAGTTTAGTCACTCTCACATGTTCAGTGGAAAACATTCCTTTCTTTTCCCTTGCTCTCCTTCCCCACTATACACCTATTCTCCTTCCTCTCCTCAACTGCTTGAGCTTAGCAGGGAAAAGTCCTGAAACTTGTCGAAGTTCTCTGCCATCATCACTTACCAATAAAGAAGAGGCATGAGCCACTATTAGCTATTGAAATTTTAAATAACCAAGCTTCACTGGAAAGAGAGCATTTCTTAGGGGAATAAAAACTGAATTGAAGATGCCAAAATTATTGTATAGCTGTCTTGTCCGTTATTCCTACACTGAAAGCAGTGACTGTGCTTCCAAAGAAGATTAGATTGCTTCTGTTACACTACATATAGAAAATAGTGATTGCCTGAAGAGGGAAATCAGCCAGAGCCAGTGCTGCATCAGTGCTGCATTCTCTCTCCTCTTTACGGAACTGCAATAAAAAAGGAGATTGATTAGCTGCTAATGAATACTGAAGACCTTCCTGGAGCTGAATGAAGTAGTTCAGCCGTCATTCAGAGAATGACCAGCCTTTGAACGGTGAAAAGCAGTGTGATAAACAAAGGTGTTTTGGTCTCTGTGAGAAGAGTGCTACCTTGGGAATAGATAAGTCAGTCCCGGCAGACCACTGTGGAATGAGTGGAGAAGAGGCCAGTTTTACCACATCCAAATATTGTGCAAGTGTCTCAACAGTTGTTTTATTTTCTTGTGTGTGAAGCAGATAAAAGTCCTGGAAAATTTGGTTATGCTGCCTGTGTGTACAGGCTTCTGGAAATGTAGATGTTAGGTTTCTTGTAAGGGAAGAATCAGCACTCTGAAAACTGTAGGAGTGATCCTTTAGGAAAAAAGATTCTGCTAAGAAGGCTACAGTGTAGGGAGAAGCTGCTGCCATTGAGAAGCATGAGGAATAATACTTAGAATGTAATACCTGTTGGTCAACAGAGGAAATGGATGTGAGCAGTTAGTATGTACTCTCAAGTTAATGTGCACCTGTGAAGAAATGAAGGTTATAAATGAAAATTATCAAGTAGAACAGAAGGATATTCAGTGGTCTTTCGCTTGGGAGAACAGAGAAGCTGAAAAAGGAAATGAAAGGAGGTGAACTAATTTTCAAAATTATTGTAGTCACATATGTCTGGAAAAACATGGGCATTCCCATTCTGCAGAATAAGCAGGGATATGCATTTGGGGTGAACACCATGTTAGACATAAGGCTGCCATGTCCATGTTTTCTTACCACAATAGTCATAGGTGGTACAATAGTCACACCACCCCTTCATCAACAGATTCAACATGTATCTCTCTGTTCGGGGTAGCTTGCTTTTTCTCCTAGGGCTTTACTGAAGAGCAGACATGATAGTCCAGTGGAAAATGAGGTAAAAACAACCAAAGGAGTGGGAAAAGTCATTAAATCTGTGGTGAAGATGACTACAAAGGAGAGGGAGACTAGTAAGTGGAGGGTCAGAGAGGAGGGAAGGGTAAGGAGAGGACAGAAGAGGTAGGTAATAAAATACTTGGTTTTAGCCCAGCACACCATTCCAAAAAGAAAACTGCAGACCTACCCAAATCTCATACTCCACTTAATGAAATCAATAAATACTTAACATCATGTCCCTGGAACTTCTGACAAAGGATATAAATTGGATTTCAGTACTTCTCTGTTTCTGGCCTTCCAATGCTCTACCAGAGCCTTGTAGTTGTTTACAGCCATTTGAGGATTCAAGACTGAAATGAATTAGGGACTTTTGAATAAAAGACTGAATCTAGAGCCAGTAAACGTATTTTGGCACTTAATTCCATTTATTTCAGAGGAAGTAAGATTCCTAAGTACTTCCTCTGCCGTGAGCTGGATGTGTTACTCACAGAAAGTACAGTTACAATGGAGGCCCTAGGACTCTGCTAATTCATCCCACTTGACAATTCTCATCACATATGTAGGAAAAATCCCCTGTGGCAGCACAGAAAACATCTAAATAAAGGATATTTTGCTTGTCCTTTATGAGATATACTCAGATATACTATTCACCCAGTGCCCAGGTTAAAAATTAAAATGGTATATATTTTAGTTGTTCTCCAATGCTTGAAATTAATTAGTCAGATGTTAAATATATTTAACAAAAGGCAGCCAAATTAATTATATTGCACACAAGTTGTTTTTAATGTAACTCCCAGCCTTTTATGTCTCTGAAGTATACACATATTGTAAGTATATGTGTGTGTTTGTAATTTTGAATGTTTTGTACACCTCGTTCATTTTCCTTCACTGACTATTTAATCATAAAAGATTGAGTTTCAGTTGATGTGATCTTTGCCGTCTAAATCACATAAATTTCAAACAGAGAAAGTAATTTATATGTTTAGAGAGAGAGGCATCTATTCATTAGGTGTTTAAAACAAAAAAATACTCTTTTTTGTTGGTTTTTGTTTGTGGTTTCTTTTATAGTTTTTATTTTTTAAGAAACATTTTCATATATATTGAAGCTGACCATTTTTAAAGAACAATATCTTTTTGAAGATGGCTGCTATGTGGCTAATGTCCAGTAATGATAGTAAAATCCATCTTTTATGAATTCTAAACACAGCAGTGATAAGATGAACTTGATTAATACTCACTTAAATATAACCTGTCCCCTATTTTTAATTTTCTACAATACATACCATTATTTTCCTGATGGGATATCCCATAGTAAAGAAACACAAGGCAGACCTCCTATCTATATACAGAATGAAAATTATTTTGAGTACAAATACAGCATTTCTAATGACGCTGTTGTGTGAGGTCAATGTTCTGTTTATCTACAATACAGGCTCTTACTTTACAAAAAGTGAAAGACAGTTTTATACATCAAGTGATCATAGAAAACTCTTAGTGCCCTGCAGCAGTTTAACAGCACAGGGGAAGAGAGGCAAAGGCAGAAGTTTAAAAGCTACCAGTGCACTAAATAAAGAAGAACAAAGACTAGAGACAAACTTTGAATGTAAGTCTACATTTCTTTCTCTTAAAAATGTTCTCGAAAAATGTTCTAAAAATGGCAGATTCATTAGGAAACAACTAACTCTCCAATGTAAATAGCTTCATATGGGAAAAGTGATAGAGTGGCCCACTCTCTGACCAATGTAAAATCATTAGAAGATGCTCATATTTTCCAAAATCTCTGTTAAAAATTTTTTCAGTTGTAAAATAAACACCTTGTTACGAACATCACATTAGTCTTCAATCAGAAAACTCAAAATCAACATGTCTCAAGCTAACATTAACTTAAGTTTTATATATGCTGTATGAAATTTAAATGATTTTATCTTATATTTTCCAGCATCAAGATTTTTTTTCAGAAAAGGCATATTGGGTTTTCTCATTTAAACAGTGCTTCTGAGAATCCTGAGACTATGAGCAGCACCTGTTAGTGCTGGGAATTTCCTGCTGACTTACACCTCAAACTAAATTAAGAATTACCGTAATAGGCATCTATGCAATAAATAATAAGAATCTCTAAATCCTATTACCACTTGAAAAAAGAGTCTTGCTTAGATCTCTTACTGAAAATAGGTGTTTGGATCACAAGGCACTAATTTTCTTTAGGCTGGAATGGAGAAGAAATATGCTTTTTCAGCGTAATAAAGCTAAGTGCAATATGGTGAAAGTATAATTACATTTGTTTAGAGATATTTTGTGCCATGCATTTTGGCTGAAAAATACAGGCTAATCATTCAGATATTAGGGATGCTAATTGATATACTAAAAGAAGCAGAGGCAATTAATTACTTGTGTTGATTTGGCACGGCAATTTTTTGATAGCGGTGAAGAGGTGCCACAGGGGTGGCTTCTGTGAGAAGCTGCTAGAAGCTTTGACCATGTCTGACAGAGCCAATCTCTAATGTCTCTGAACATGGACATGCTGCTGGCCCAATTGGAAAGGTTGGTAACACCTAACATATGATGGCGTGTTTAAGAAGAAAATCAAAACAGTCCACGGGCAGTTTTTTCCTGGGGTGGTGAGGCACCATGGACACCACCATCTCGGTGCTGCCTGCGGCCTCTCTTTGCCTGGCTGACCCCCCAGCCAGCCGTGCTGTGGGCAGGGAAGGCAGGGGCAGCAGCAGCTTCTCCTTCCCGGCGCCCGTGAGGAGCAGAGTTAAACCGCGCCAGCGCCGCCGCGGCCGCCGTGGGGACACACATGGGGACAGCAACCATGGCCAGCGACTCCCCAGCAAGGAACCCAGACCAGATCAATCCCTCAGCACTGCAGGATGCTGCAGCAATCTCTGAATTAGTGGAACCTGTTGGCAATGGCACCCATGAGCAACAGCTTTTCTTCTAGTCAGAGAGGAGGAAGTGAGGACATGTAAAGAGCATGGTGACAGCAAGGTCAATGGAAAAGAAGGGGAGAAGCTGCTCCAGGCCCCACAGCCAAGGTTCCTCTGCAGGCCATGGTGAGGGCCATGGTGAAACAGGCTGTCCCCCTGTAATGCATGAAGTCCATGAGGATGCAGAGATCCACTTGCAGCCTGTGGGAAAAGTGCTCACACCAGAGCAGGTTGATGCCTGAGGGGGCCGTGATATAAGGAGAGACCCGAATAGAAAGAAAAGTCCCCTGCTTCCAGAGACAGACACAGGGCCTTTCCTTCCAAAGTAGAGAGCCTGTCCTTAGAGGACTGCACCCCGTGGATGAGTGACTCACACCACACCACACCGGTTTTTGAGAAAACTGTTTGTCCATGGGAGGGACCCCATGGCACGGCAGAGAAAAGACTCCTGTCCCTGAGTGGACAGAGGATGATCATAGGGTGTGGGGATTTGGTCAGTTCATCACCCATCTCCCTGTGCTGTCAGTAGGAAGGAGGAAAAGCTGGGGAGAAAAAGGTGTTTTAATGGCTTGTTTTACTTCCTGTTATCCTCCTCTTAATCTTTTAATAATAAATTTACTTTATACTCTTAAATTTGAACCTGTTTTGCCTTTGGAATGTTTTTCTCCCAATCCTTAACTCATGAGCCCTTCATTAATTTTTTTTCCCTCTCCTCTGTCCAACTGTAGCAGCAGAGGGTAAGTGAATGATCTTGTGGGTGTCTGGCATTTGGCAAGTGTCAAGCCATGATATTACTTAATTCATTCAGTTTGTTTTGTTTTGGTTATTTTTTTTTTTTTTTTTTTTTTTTACCCAAGATCCAGTACTATTTTGTCCAATAAAATATTTTTCTGAATGCATTTACTATTTAAGCAATATTTTGCTTGAAGATATTCAAAGAGAATTCTTTCACTATTTTAGCCACTTTTGTATTGGCTAAAATACAGTTCTACAGCATCTATGCTAATACAACTTAGGTAATACAATAATAAAAATTCACTTTTTGGTCAGCTGAAGGAAGCGAGTAGAATAAGTAAGGAGTTTTTAGTTTAGTTGGGGTTTAGGGGTTTTTGTAATTATAAATAATCTTATATCTTGGCTAATTTAAAAGAAAAAAACCACCCAGAACCTTTAGGGCACAGGAAAGCAGGTTTTAAGATTACAATAAACAGCCACAGTTCTGTTCCAAATCTGATGCTTGTACAGTATCCATTCATGCATGACTTTTAGAAAATGTTTTAAGGAATAGCACTTTTATGCTGTGGCATTATTGCAGATTTAAAAAAGACACAATAGTCTTTTTCTTGGTCCTTCAGCTTCATTAAAAAAAAGTGAAAGCTTATTTACAATTAATTTCTAATATTTATTTTCTGGGAAAATATGTATCACTGGTTTACTGCTTCTCCTGGCTTCAGTTGAAGGACTGCAGCGCTAAGGTAGACAGATCACTATTATTTTTATTACTCCTCTGTCTTTGAACACTGATAATTGTTTTCCTTTCAAAACCATTCTTCTGCTTGATCAACTGCTAAGTGGGATTGTATTGTTTCCACCATTACCTCTACTAATGATACTACACTTAGCTGAACAGAAAAAATTGCAGACTTTTGCAGAGGCCAAGGAGATCCAGCAAACAACAAGGATAAATATTTAGGATCATTATCCCTGTTCTAATAATATTACACATGTCACTAGTGGGTTTTGTTGCTTTTGGAGGAGAAAAAGACCTTATGGAAGGGATGTACTAAAAATCAGCATTCAATAAGCAAACAGCAAATCAAATAAACAGAGTAGTCTAAATATTCAACTAAAATGGTCTGAACTGAAGTAGCTGTAAGATTTTGTTAAGTTTATGGAACTCATAGGTCCACTGATTTTTGTTGTTCTAAAATAGGAAGATGCAAATCCTTCAAAGTTTAGATGGTAAATATATATATTTTAGGGTTTTGCTTATTTGTAATAATCCTACATGTTGCTTGTTAACCTCAGTTGCTAAACAATCTTCAGTGGAAAAACTACTGGTATATCCATGTACTAGTAGTTTCAGAAATGTACATTAACTAATTTCAATTTGATAGTTAAAAATAGTATCTTATTAGATTACTGTTGAAATTTGGTCCTGGCATATGTGTACAGCTCTAAAAATCTTCCACTTCAAGCCACTTTTGTCTTTCAAATAACTGCTTCTCCTCAGCGTTCATGTGGAATTTTCCAGGCAAAAGAATTTAACAAGTGAAATGAAGGCAAAAAAAGAGAGCGACATCAAGGCATGTTTAGGCCAAAACACAATACAGAATTGTCAGATGAGTATGTAGGGTAACTTAAAATTCAGAGTAAACTCCATATATAACAGTTAAAGAAGGAAAGAAATTTCATGCCAACAGTTTATCCAGTCATGCAGAATCAAAGCCTCTCCATGCAAATAATTCTTCAATGAGCAAAATGAGGTGAGACTTTGAAGGTATATATGCTATATCACAAAATTTGGCATGAAGACTTGGCTCCAGTAGCAGAATCTGCATACTCTTTTCTCTGCAGATTTTGTTTTCAAAACTGAAACGCCCTGTAGGGGAAAAAAAGAGAAACTTTTTCAACCCTCCAGCGCTGACACACTTCAGACACAGAGCACTGTGGTGGCAAGAGGAGCCTGTTGAGTGCAGAGCTGGAGGAAGACAGCTGTCGGTCCCCTGGGTGAGCAGTGCTCCTGGGATGGAGGGGAGCAGGACGGACCCAGTGCTGCAGTCAGGACCTGCAGCCTCGCAGGGTAAGGAAAGGAACAGGCATATGCTGCCTGCTCCTGACCCAGGCTGTGTGGTTTGCACTTTGGCCCTGACGAAGGCGTGGGCTGCAGCACAGCACACAAGTAACATTTGCTCTTGTTGTTGGCCAACAGGCAGTGGCAGAGGCGTGAAACAGCCCGAGGGGAAGGCTGATGTCCCGCAGCTGCTCTGCTGCAGCCAGGCCCTGCAACGTGTACAGCAGTGTGCTGATTTCTAAATCTATAAAATCCCTTCCTGGAGCATGGACATTCCTAAGACAGTCTAGATATTGTGTATTTCTGATTTACAGTGGATTTCATACAAATTATAAATCTCAGGAAAAATAATTGAGATAATACAATAAAAATGTGTATTAAAACAAGTAAAAATGGATTTCAGTAGGAAAGTGGAAGTTCCTTGCTTTGGGAATATGGTAATATGGAAGTTGGCCATTTGCCATCGGGTACAGCTCTGCATTCCCTTATTATCACAGCCTTCCTGAGTTTCGCTGGAAATGCAGATCACACTAATAAGCAAAAGGATAAAGCAAGTCTCATCGAATTGGCTAAGACATTATACTGGTTTCACATATTATTATTTTTCCTGGTTCTGTTGTTGTTGTTATTATTATTATTAATTTACTGGATAGCACAGATATTCTCATTTTGATAAATACTGATGGGAGGACAGACCCAGTTCTGCAAGCATGTTAATGGCAGTTTTTCCACTGCTCATATTTCTAACACACAAATTTCAAGCAAACACATCTACAATTACATTATATTTTCTCCTCTCTCCTCGAGGCTGTGCTAGGCAGTCCTGCCAGCTCCTGGGCTCAGCCATCATTGTACTCAAAAACTGGTGTTTGCAGCAGAAATGAAGCACTCTGACACCAGCTCAGGACAATGGAGCCTTTTAGGGGGAACAGTGAAGGGAGACATAGACAAAGCTTCTTCCATGGTATGTACTAAATTTAAAGCTGACATGATGGAACTCTTCATAACTCCCACCAAGTGCTGAGTGCACATCCAGCCATGTGACAGGGTCATGGCTGGACATAGTTTTTGCCTCCATACAGAGTACATAAGTAGTCTCTTGGTGGGTATATGGGTCCCCCACATGCACACCAGGTAACCAGGAGGGTATGATGATGTAGAATGCTGACAGTGACTATCCATCATGTTCTGCCATGAGGAGAGGAGCAGTCTGGATGTCTTAACACCTCTGTCATTGCAGTCACTGAAGTGCTGCCATGGTTTGAGCAAAGCATGTGGGAAGGAGCCCAGTGGAGGCCAGACCCTATCACAGCATGATCGAGTGGCTTGAGTTGGGAGGGATCTTAAAGATTGTCTAGTTCCAACTCCCCTGCTGTGGGTAGAGATGCCACCCACTAGATCAGGTTGCTCAAGGCCCAATCCAGCCTGGTCTGTGGGCGTCCTCACACCCCTCACAGACACACACAGGCCGTGTCTGTTGTTACACCTGCAAGAATCTGGTCACAGAGGGGCACTCTGTTTCTTCGTCCTCAGCAGACCCCAAAAAACACAGAGGCTGCAGGTGGCAATATTGTACAGAAGGAGGGAATTGGTCTGTTGGAAAAGGTGTGAAGTGGAAGGAATAGAGGAAGCCCACCTCTGCTGCAAGAGAAGCTAGGGAAAGTGTGTGGCTGTATTTTTGTGAGAGATCAGCTGAAGTCACGTTTAGATTTACAGATTTCTGCGACAAAGATGTATTTTAAATTTAAGATTTGTCCGTGACTTTTTCTTTCCCTTAGACAATTCATTACTTTGGTCTGGCTACAGCTATATTGCTTGGGTGTAACACAGTTCTTCATATAGACGTATCATAAATGTCAGAAAAGAGTTTATAATAGAGAGGTGGAGAAAAGCCCAAGTACCCAATGCCGGAAGTTGCTCTGCAGAACTGCATACACCCAGCACTTTGTACAAAACCTGGCCCATAAAAACTGGTTTTTTTTATGGGAGATCCACCTGTTCTGGCTCTCTGTGGCATGTAGAATGTTAGCAGAGCTGTTGATCAGGACAAACTGCTGCTTCTAATGCCACTAAGCAGAAGACTTTGGCATGGCAGCAGCATGTATTTAAGTACTAGGACATCTGCTCTTTCATGGAACAAGTTATTTTTATTATGAAAGCATTCATAATGTCATGGGACCTATTAAAAATAAAAGATATGTCAGTAGTATATATCAGCCTTGGAACTGATATGTGCCTGTATCTGCAAGATCAAGGTGGCACTTTTACACTTTAACACCAGAGTTGTCAGTAGGTTGGTCTTTTCCTTAAGCGTAAAATCTAAATGTTTTACAATTCCAGGCAATTAAATGTAACTAGTTTTGGGTGTTACCAAAATCTCTCTCTCAATCTTGTTTTCAGAGTGAAAGGATAATCTTGTTAATTCGATAATCTAGGATTTAGAAGCTCTGAATTCTATCCTGGTCTGCCACGGGTAGCAGGAGTGCAGCAATCCCTCCAGCTTTGGAGGGTACACAACCCGGGAGAGGGAACCTCCCTTATTTAGCATTTGCAGCACTCGGTACGCCATTTTAATACAAATCATAGGTGCTGCAGTGTGGGAGGAACCTATCAAAGTCACTGAACTGTGTGTCAATATCTGCTAGGCTGCCGCAGGAAATGTGGCCGACAGAGGCAGCTGGGTCACCCAGCGCGGCGCTCGGTCCGCAGGGCGCTCTGGTGGCAGCGACCAGCCGAGCGTGCCCGGCAGCACGGGCACCCAAACAGCCCAACCTGCTGCTGCTGGCATCTGAGCAGCCAGGCCCCCACAGCTGCTGGCCAGCACTGGAGCTGCCGTGCTGCTCCTCTCCTTGCTGCTGAAGGCCCTAGGCAAACCACAAACTGCTTAGACCTGGCAGGGGAACAAGAAGAGATAAATCAATTTAAAAGGCAGTTCAGCTTGATAAACCGGCTAAGTTTCTACTCTTGCAGGCTCGTGACATCTGAACACTATGGTAATAGCTTACCAGAAGAACAGCAAAAGTGATCATACGTGTTTTCTTTAGCCATTCAAAACTCCCAGGGTTGGCACAGCCCCTGTGTGGACTTTGGCATGCCACCTGCCTTCCAGAGCTTTGGATGCTGCGCTTCATTGCTCAGGGGTGGTGAAAGTCACAATATGCTTGTGTTTTGTTGTTTTCTTCCCTGTAAGTCAGCCTCAGGCCTTCGAGAAACATTTTGCTAATTTAGCCTGCCAATAAGAACAGGTGGTTGCACAGCTTCCCCTAAAAAGTGCAAAAAGCCACACAGCCAAGGACACGTGAAGGGAATAAATAACAGTATATGGGGACAAACTCAAGGTCAGGAGCAGCCCAGGTGAATGGCTTTGTTGTCAGCACAGCACAGCCCAAGCCCTCATTACTGCAGGTACAAATGAAGGCAAATCCAAACATGGGAAGCACGTTTCATTGGGAAAGAACTTGCAGCGTGACTGGAGCAGAATTCTCCCTGTTAGAGAGAATTTATAATTTTGTTTCTGCTAAGTAGACTTAAACATGAGTGCCAGCATATAGAAATGGTTCTCCAAAGTTCCAGCCTGAGCCATTTGCATCATGTGCAAATGGCACAGGTTTACCTTCTCCCACCCTCTCCAGGTTTTCCTCTCCACTAAAGCACATCCATATTTGCTGTTGACACAATTCTCCCTGCTCTACCTTCTGCTTTTTCTCGTCTGTCTCCTCTAGTTCTGCCTCATAAAAGAGTTATACTGTCAAATACAAATTGCGCTTGGAATGAAGTAGTCAAATTATTAGATATTCTGCATGCAAATTTTAGGTGTCCAACAAACCAGATCAACCATCCTTTTCTCTGACCCAGGCTTGCTGCAGGCTTGCTGTGTTAGATTTTCCATCTCCAGATGCCAGTTGTTTGCCTCCTGAACACAACTGAAGATGAGCAGAGTGTGCTATTGGATCTTCAGAACAGCTTTCCTTTCAGTTTTGCAGTTTCAGGTCACTGTTACTTCAGTGTAAACTCATTAAATATCCTTAATTCTACTTTTTCATTTGTACATATTTATGGGTATTCTATCCCTAGTTCACCTACTAAATTTCTCCACAAGGAAGATTAGGATGATAGCCATCTCTCTGCCAGAATGCAAAACAACATCATATGCTCTCATTTAGCCTGCTTGTTTTACAGCTGCAGAGGACACTTGAGGGAGTCCATCTCTCTGGGAGATGGAATATGAGGCTCTATAGCTGTCTGCTCAGAGGCAGAGGAGATTATAAAGAATCAGTTTTTCCAAGTTTCTCTTCCTAGAAGTTGTCTTTAAAGCACTATGACAGAGACTAGCAAATGAGATACCTCCTCTGCTTTATTCCAGCTCCAATGGAGCTGGAATAGTTGTCAGACAGACGTGTTGCATAGAACAAAGCAATTTGTAGCTAATGTGCAACCACACAGAAAACACAGGAGAAACATGATGGGCCTTTAACCCCAGGTATGAGGACATCTAAAATAATCATAAGCCAGATGAGGACAAGAGGATGGAACAAGATGTCTCACACTGTTGCCTTTGTGTAAACACTCTATCAAACTCTGATACTCAATAACATGGTTTATTTGTGTAAGTAGAAGGATTCAAGGAAAACACAGAATCACTAAGGTTAATAGAGTCCAGCTGTGAACCCAGCACCACCATTTCCACCACCCCAATACAGGGACTAGTTGTGATGAAGTAACCATGACACTTGTCAGTAAAATAACAGCAGCACTATATGAATGTCATTGTTAACAATTCTTTTTCGTTCCCCTGCTCTCAAGTTTGCTAGCCATGAAAAACGCTTTTTATCAAAAGCAACTTTTCCTTCCTTTTTTTTTTTTCCCATTCCCTTTCCCTTCTTCAGGTAAACCCATCACTTGGAAATTTTCCTTTGCTAGCACACTAAGGGCCTTCGATGTAAAGAACAGTGTAAGTTATCTCTTAGCATGAGAAAGTACTATGAACTTAAATTAGTCTTTCTTTGCTTGAAATAAAGGAAGATAAAATATGCTCAAATATTAACTCTCACATACTTCAGATATGTAAAATTAGAAAACTGATCCTGTGTCATAAAAGCTATGCCAAAAATAAAAGGAAGTAACTAAAACAAATGCAAATATTTAAGGTACTATATTTGGATAGAAATAAATAAAGTGCCCTGATCTTCAAAATTTATGATCATCCAGTTCATCCTTAAATCTTAAGGCAACATATATTATCTCTGATTTCCCCATTGTTCTTATTTAAGTAAAGAGAATAGCAGGTTTGCTCAAAAGTGAAATTTGATATGAATTACAGAATTAAATAAACTTTACTTAGCTAAAATAAAAAGAAATGTATTAGCACACAAAGAATTTTCTTTTTAAAGGTACTAGTGCTAATACCAGAAAAAAAATATTTCTGGCTGCTCATATTTCCAGAATCACTGGAAAAGAATTTTTACTACAGAATCTTTATGATACTTCTTGAATTATGATGTGATTTAAAACACCCTGTGGAGCAATCTGTCAGGAAAGCCAAACACTCTTGAAGCGAGTTGTTGAAGACCACTGTTGAAGTTCTTTTGTTGGAGCTGGTTTTGAGCTCTGAAGCTCACTGAGGCAAAAAGCAGGATACCTTATGACCTTCTCTTGCTCACAACTCCATTCAGATCACTTCAGAACTTTCACTCCAGGGCACAGAAATGTCATGCTTGGCTTTGCTGAGCACAGTGAATTGTCAATTACCACAGCCTGGAATCTGTGCTACTTCATAAAGAAAATGTTAGTAATTTGCATTTACAACATTCAGGGAGACATCACAATTACACTCTAAAACCTTAAGTATCTAGGAAGTTCCTGCATCTGACAGTAGCCTAAGTAAGTTTAATACCAACTGTTAAGTCAGTGACATAAGCCATTCTAAATACAGTCCATTTACAATTTCAGACACGCTCAAAGCACTGGTGGGAATTTCCTTCTCAAAATTTGCCTAGTAGACAAGGCCCAAGAGTCAGGAAGTGGCAAAGCTGTTGTTCTTAGCCCAGGAGGCTGCAGGAAGAAAGACAGTTGCTGAGTCAGACAGAATTTCCCCTAAGGACTCTGGCTGCAGACCAGCCTCTGGAAGACCTGCCAGCTCACCTAAGGGTAAAAGCAAAGATTTAAAAAAGCTAATATAGCTCGTAAAGAAACTAAATTTTGGCATAGTTTTTTTTGGTATTTTAAGTTAGGTTTGTGGCAAAGAAATCTATGGAATCTTGGAACATCTGTAAGCACACTTTGTATACTGTCCTTCCAACTTCAGCCACTGCTGATATGGCCAAGAGCTCTGAGTGTTGCTGGGCTGAATGCTGCTGTACCTGCTACTGTTACCATGGGAATGGACACTGGCAAAAGTGGGATTAGAGCTTTAAAGTAATTGCCAATATAATTAGCACTTTCACCTTTTTGGAGATTGCATCCCTAAAAGCTCCCAAATACTGAAACCATCCAATTCAGACTCATCAATATAACAATTAGTGTCTAAAGAGGCATCAGTTAACTTGATCAATGTGGGAATGACACACAAAAGGAAGGCATTGTTGGACCCCGGAAGCAGTGGGTTCCTGTGGCCTTCTTTGCTTATTACTAATAAGGAACTCTGCTTCTTTGCTATGAGTCACTGTTCCAGTTTCATCCTTAATTAATTCAGCATCAAGACAAAGGGCACTAACGTGAAGAGAAGTTCCCAGGGATGGCTCAATGAAATTTGCAGAAGAGGGGGAGAGAAAAAAGTCATTATAGGAAAAAAATTGAGATCATAGAGAGAAGAAAACTTGTGGAGAAATCTCAGTACAGTGTTTATTACACTGCAACTGTCTGAATGAAATACATAAAGAAATGATCGTCAGAGCAGTGCTACCCAGTCCCTATGCACAAATCTTTCACCCAGGCAGTGAGTGCTTCAGTTAGTACACTGTGACCTACACTGGTTTCTACCACAATGCAAAAGCCTTGCAAGGTCTCTCAGTTTCTCCAGCAACATTTTTAACTATGGAGTGTCAGAAGGGAATTTTGGAATTTGGTACAATTTTATGCTTCTTCACTTCTTCCACAATAGCTTGCTTGTATTCAGGTTGAATACAGAACTCACCTTCAGTGACCAGTGAAGTGACTCCTTGCATAATTATCACTGCTTCTAACAACATTAACATTTGGCTGGATACAGCCTGAACGTTTTTGGCTGTGGTTATTTAGCAGAAAAAAGACACACATTCAGAAGGAACTGATGAACACCCTGAAGAAAGTTAGGGCAAGATAGTAAGCAAAATTTTGTAGATATATTGGCTTAGTAGTGGATATTGATAATCTCTAAACATATATTTCTTATTTAAAAACAAAAAAACCCTTAATTACCTCTGTTTATCCCATACTATTCTTTCAGGCTGCCTTTGGGTAGGGCTAGGCAGCAGAGCCAAGCTCCAGGCAGAACGTGTGAAATGAAGCTGTGTCCCTGGGGATGTCTTTTGTGCAAGTCCTACTTGTTAGTGCGTTCATACCCCCCAGTCTGTTCCCTTTGGAGTGTCTTGTTACTTTAAGATTATCGCACGCTCTCGTCACTACTCAGCAGAGCAAATAAAGTGTCTTTGTCCCTCCTATCCCCATCAACAGTGATGTAAGGTATCACAGTGAACTTTCACTTTGTTGGCTAAATATAGTGGGGTACAGGGTAGGGGGAACCATGTTGCTTTAAGCTATGTGTTGTACAGCTGTTTCTCATGCATCTGGATTTTCAGGACCTTTTAAGATGTCAAGTAATTTTCTCCTACTTTATTCAGCGCAGGAGTTTTTTGTAAAGACACTGAGATGCAAAGTTGTTGTTATTCAACAAAATACCATTGAGACAAAAGATTCTATCATCCAGATGCATTTGTCATAGTCAGTCTCCCTGCCTACTGCTGTTAAATGCTTTCAAATGAGTGTGAAGTCAGGCCAAGTTCTTCCATTAAGGGCAAAACATTGCTGTGGGTGGAACCCTTCTCTGCTTTCCCCATGACTGCATAGATCTAACTGGCTGGACAGCTTCCTTACAATAGAGCACCCTTGAGACATTTGTGCATGTGAAAGACACACATTTTATCATGGCTTATTTCAGAGAAGACTGAAGCTTTTTCCCAGAAAGAGAGATAGGTAGGTGTAAGAGTGGTGAAGATCACCCGTGTTGAAGGAACTGTCATGCCATGTGACTCTGTCAGGAGGTATTGTGGCTGCTAGGCACTGTGTTTTGCTCCAACACACAGTTTTGGACAATTTCCAAAATCATGCTGTCTGCTCCACACACTCCAAGACGCTTCCAAGATTCCTAGGCTCCCCAGCTGCTACCCAGAGCCCTCCCAAATAGCTCTCATTCCCCAGAAAAACAAAGCAGTCAAGGCCCTCAGCAACAGCTTTACTTTCTTCACAGTCTACTGCCAAATTTCTTCACTAACTAGCTTAAAAAAGTTAAATAGATAGAGAAAAACCACTGAACTTTGCATTATTTAAGTAACTGTCTTAAGCTGTAAGAGGGTCACAGCTGATACAACCATGGTATGTTTTGTGGTCCAGCACAGTTACACTAGGCTGAGTTTAAAGGCAAGCATGCAGAGTTGGGAGGTGCTATAATTAAGGTACATAAGGTTAGGTGCATAATTATGTTTAACCATAATTACACCCATTGGTCACTGTGCTTTACGATAGAGTCTTCAATTACATGACCACCACCTTTCTTTTCCCTATGGGATCTGTGCCTGTGTCAGGACCGTCTACATGGCACAGTGCTGCAGGATTGCCCAAATTGCCATTAAACATTCAATTTAGCACACTGGGAAGTGCAGTAGCATTTGCATTGCATTCTGTTCAGGACACGCTACCTTCTTCTGTGATAGAGATGTTTGAGGCATAGGAAGTCTGAGTTCACAGATTAAAATGTTCTCATGCAGATTTGAAAAAAATCCAGATTTGCATGTCTGGCTTGCATATTATTAAAGCCTGTATTTATAAATAACTTCTGATATGCAACATCTTCATGAACTATTTTCTTAACTATAGGATAAGAAGCCACTTACCAGGACTTAATTTTTTCACACAGAAAGCCTCATCCAGCCTCAGTTTCTTGTAGTAAAAATTCTTACTGACTGAAATTGGTGCCTCTGACACCTGCTATCCTGCCTCACTCCCAACAAAGCACTGTTCAGTTAAGCCAAACCAACAGGAAAAACTGCAAGGGTAATTTCTTGAGTCACAGAACAAATACATGTACATGGTGTGACAGACTGGAAGGCTATTACTATTGCTTACACTGAAAAAGTGAGCTGGCTCTTCAGATATATCTGGGAAATCTTTGTGTGAGCATTCTGAAAACCAGAGTGGAGCTCTCATCTTTTACAGGCACTCACATGTCAGTATCATGAAGAAATATTTATGCTGTGAGCAGCTAATAGCTATCTTTCATAATTGCTTATTAAGATCTCCATATTTCTGAAGCATGGTAGAATCATAGTTTCAGTGATACTTTGTAATGCTATGGCAATACAGAAGTGTAATTATTCATAATTTTAACATCTCTGTCTGAAATAAATAATCTATATAGCAACTATATTGGTGGTACTAAAACACAGCCTCAAATGACAGGCTAACCAAAGTCTGATTTTTGAAAAGACATCATTAAACTACAGATCTCCTTATAATGTAAAACTAGACAAGTAAGTCATGGAGCTTGCTCTAGAAATAAAAGTATGCCTGAAAATTCATGATTACATGCACCAGGTAAAGCATACAAAGACCTTACTTTGCTTTAATTAACAGTGTAACTACCTATCATATGAAACAGGAAGAACTGCAGAAGAAATTAGGAATATGCATTTATCAGACAAACAAGTAAAAGAGGGACAAACTTACTAAGGGAGTCCAAAAAAGAAAACAAAAAAACAACCCAAAAACATATTTCAGGATTAATTTATTTTTTATGTGCTGTGACCAACCTGGGAAACCATTCTACAAAACAACTCAAGTGAGGCTACTTGCTTTCCTCCAGCAGAGCACTTGGCATGACATTCTTGGCATCACAGATTCCATCAATAAATCTCAGTAAGATTTTTGGCAGCAGGAACAGAACTATTTCTACCTTTCTTTAATCACACTGGACAACCCAGAGCTGTTATGGTTCAGTGTCCCTAGAACAACTGGAGAAGGTTTTTTGATGTATTACATTACACTAGGATAAATAAGATTAAAGATCTTATCATAAATCTGTAAACAAAACAAGTGTTTCAATCAAGTTGTATTCCCTTCCTCCATCATCCCACAGCAATAAATATTTTCAACTTCAATCTGTTAGTTACATCCTGTTTATAAACACAGTTTTCTCACCAATACCTCATTTACTCTAGTTCATTCTCCTGGTAATATCTTTTCATGTTTCCACTTTCAGAAGTTCAAGTATCATGATGTCAGGTGTCATTATCAAGGAAGAATAAACACTGAAGCTGAAGATTACAGTCACCTTTTTATTTACACCTACAATTACTACCCACACAAGTGTCATCTTGCTTTTAGTTTCAACACATCTTCCAGTGAAGCATATACATGTTGTCATTTGGCAAGTTACTCTCCTGCCCTTCCTCCTTTCTTAGTCTGTGACATCTACATTTGCATGTCAGCCTGACATCCTTTTATCCACATCTCCAAATGTTAGGCACAGAGAAGCAGCCACACGGATATCTAGCCCATTTCACTTGCATCAGCAGCCTTGTCAGTTGCTCTCACCAGTAACTGACAATTCTGGCTTTGATGCCAATCTTTGTATATACCACTGTTTGAAATAACTGTCTTGCTTTTCCCTTACAACTCTTCCCACAGTATGAGATTTCAGGTCTAAATGAGAACATAGAGGTGGTACAACACATTTTGATTAAATAATAGGATGGCTGAAATAAATCTATCCCTTACATGTGGATATCGCATCTTTTTAAAGTTATACAAAAAACTTACTGTAGGAGACATTTAAATATTTGGTGAATGTCAGAGTTCACTTATTCTGTTAATGCAAGCTGACCAGACAGCTCACTTAAGAAAGCTCCACTGGCTTTTAGTAGACTGTGTTGGTAAATCTCTGCTGAAAATTAATTTCCATTCAAAAGCCATCTGAAAACACATCTTATGCATGTTAGAGTAAAACTTAACTCTAAATCTGACCATGATGTAAGAAAATATGTTATTTCTATGTAAAGGAGTATGTCTGTAAGAATCTCAATTAAAAATATATACTTCTTCATTAATATTGTTGTCAAGTCATAAGGACACATCACAATCTAAATTACACAAAGACATCTGATTAAATAAATGTTGAAGAAAAGAAATCATACTACTGAAGTCCAAAGCTCTAATTAAAAATATTAAAACAGTTTAATTACTGTACCAAGTTTGATAAACCATTCCAAGGAACTCTTATCTACTTTTATGAACTCTCATATTATACTTAGAAGTTACTTTCTACATGTGGTAGACTACACTTTGGAAGAACTGTAGAACTGCCTGCAATTTAGGTTGCCCAACAATTCCTATTATAATAACCTGTTGCAATTTCTTTTAAATTTGCCAAACTGTAACATTTTGAGCTGAAGCTCTCCATGCTGTATATATCCCCCAGGCTGATTTTGGTGAGGAAAATTTCAGCTGAAAACAAAGCAAAGTATTTTATATATTATTTCAATAATTATAGAATTCTGATAGCCATGCATTAGAGTAAGATTGAAACATAGAAGAGAAAAATTTTGTTTTGAAATGTCCTTTCAGCTGTTCTTATGAAGATGTACTTAGACTTACCCTGATCATGTACCTCTAAGGACATAAAGTTTGGTAAAAAACCTGCTTTAGCTAAATAGTTGAAAATCTCTCTGAAATTCCCGAACCTCCCACAGCTTAGGGTATGCTCAACTGCAAATGAACCATTTTATCCCAAGCAAGAATTCCCTTCAGGCCACAATCAGAGCTGAAGTTGGGCAGCCTATAATAACAGTGGCTGCTCAGGCTACAGCAAGATAAACCAGAACTGTGGAAGTGCAGCTTGTCCCTGTTGTGCCCTTAGTGGTGAATTCCCTGGCAGCAAATGAGGAGGGAGCTCTCTGTTATTACTGCAGAAGGAACAATCTGCAAAGGAACCAACTGAACAATTTTTCTAGATCTTAAACCTAAGATACGACTGTAGATTGTGAGCTACAGTAAGTTGATGCACATAAATCTGTGCTGTAGAAAAGATTGTCCAGATAGTATCCTATTATTTCCTTCAGTGGAAATAAAGTCTCAGTGGACTGTGCATGTATAATTAAAATCATAATGTACTTTGCACCCTTTGTTTCCTAGTGTAGGTTAATAACCGTGTCCTCATGAAATTTATTTAAAATAGATAATATTCCTCTCCATGTCAGGGACTTTTTTCCTTTTTCCCCCCAAGATTGACAATCTCATCCCTCACTGGTAACCACAACAGCACCAGCACCTAAGATCAGTGAAACTAATGGCATTACTGACAGAAATCATCAGCATAGAAGGCCACAACTGTCTTCACCCAAGCTCATCACTTTCTTTGTTACAGGAAAATTCAGTGCCTAAAGTAATGGATTAGAAAAGAGTTAGGATTTATTTTATATTTAATCTTTAATCATCAGAGCATTTGCTTAAGCAAGGATGGACTAGAACACATGTTGGTGCGTGTGCTGAAAGAGCACGCAAAATAAATATTTTCATAGTAATTCCTTTTGTGCATTTTGGTAATTTAAATTGCATGGGTCAGCAAAACATCCCTTGAATATTGTTGCTTTTGCCATATGAAAATTGCTCTAGTCCTTTATATGCCTCTTTGTATGACAGATATGAGATACTGACCCTTAATTTTACATTTTTGTGCATATAATAAAAAATGCATTCATATTTGTGTTTTCTGGTGAAGAGTTATAGCTATAATGTTCTTCCAGTGAACAGAAATTTTATCATCACTTTAGTGATCTCTCCCTGTTCGTATTCAAATCTCCTGTAATCATTCCAAGAATCTTCGGCTTTTCTGGCTGAACATTATTCCTTTTTTCCCCTCCAAAGTGAAATTATTTATGACACTTAAATATTGATTCTCTAAACAAAGGAGAGATGATATAATCTGCAATAACTGCAGCATAGAGAGATAGGAATCCATGTTTACATTTTCAAGCCTCTGAGACTGTTTAATAGTTGCCAAAATACTCACCTTCTCTAGGTCTCACTTTTTTATATGTAGAGCAGGATATCCTTATTCTTGTTATCCTGAAATTCTGTATGAATTCTATGAAATGTTTTAGACAAGGAATGGTCAGTGTGAGGAGGACAAAAATTTTTAGCTGTTAGGCATAGGATAGCTGTTAGGCATAGGATCATAGATTTTTCAACAATTCCTTCAACAATGGCTCTCATTGAGCTCAATAGTTCCTCATTCTTTGAAAAATCAACTTAAATAACTAAAGAATTTAAAATAACCCTGAGCTCTGTACTTTAATATGTAAAAGTATAGGTATAAAATGCTGTTAATAAACACAGATTACACTTATAGAAGTTATTCTTTGTACTTGGGGAAAATTTAAGTGGTTGTTTAGATTTACTCCTTCCTTTTCTGTCAGCACAATAAAAGAAGCACCTATAAACATAAAACATTTTAAGGTGAAAATAGCCACAGCAAAGCACAAAGGGTTCACAGAAACTGCACAAGGCATAACCAGGACTTAGGAAAAGAGGGGAGGGGACTTGCAACCTTCATGTTCAACCAGTATTTGCAATATAGGACAGCTAAGTTTCTCTAATGACATCTGATTAAAAGTGAGCATAGAAATGTTATTATGCTTTAAAGATCTATCCAAAAATCATGTATTATTCCAAGGTGTGCTGTTACTTACACTGAGATATCAGTTTTCAAGTGATGCACAGAAAGTTTTCAAACACTTTCAGACCTATTTCACAAATCACTAGCCTGAACTCATGGTACCATCCAATTATTGATAAAACTGTGTAACAGCCAAATCTAATTAAATATCAAGAAGAAAATTATATTCTCTTTTACTTCCTTTAAAAATTAAGTAATTATTAATTCTGTGAAAGAAAATTAAGTATTGTATTTTCTAAGATATATTGCTGGTTTTTAATTTTATGACATACAGCAACATTTCATAAATAATTTGTTTTATAAAACAATTGGAATAACCTTGCTTAGCCAAAATTTCTCCTCTGAGGATAACTAACCCATATCAGAAGACAAAAAGCCAATCTAAAATAAGTAATGCCTCAAAATTAGGTAACATTCATACAAGTTAGCTGCTAAGCTCTGGGATAAAATCCTTAGTGAGATTCAGCAGTGGAAATGATTGAGAGATTTATTCTCTTGCATTTGAACTTTTGCATCTGAAATTTCCAATTCTGCTGATGCCTGAATTAATCTTTTATTTTTATGTTAAATTCTATGTTCCTAATATAGTGCTTCTGATTCAAAGTTCTTTTTAATGAAGTCATCAGTATTTTTATACTTCTGATGCTACTTCATATTTTAATTAAAGTTGTATTGGAAAATTGTATCAGTAACTGAAACATCTTTGCTATCATGAGTAAGTAATCTAGAGAAGCATAATTTTTGTTACAGATGTGGGCTAGCAACACTAATAAAAATATTACAATAATAATTTTTAGCATTTTAAGAACTTTGTTGATAACTAAACTAAAATGCTACTTTAACATGCATATTGGGGATTTATTTGGAAAAGCATTCTACAGCGTCTTGAGGAATTGCACCTGTGCAACTTCCCGAACAATGTGCTGGGTTGAAGAACTGAGCCCAAATTAATGAAATACATGTATTAGGCAAGAAGAATTTCTACTCTTTGAATTTCTCCAGCCCAGAAAGCACTCAAAGCAGCTTGAATTGTCTCTCTTTCTGTTTTTGTTTTGAAATAGTTAGTTGCAGTCTCTGCTTCAGGTGTGGAACATCAAAAGTGAAAAAATTTGAAAACACAAAGTTACCCTGTCATCTATTCCAAACCAAGGAGAAATGGCACCCCTTCTGCTACAGAAACAATCTGTGTCTTGGATCCTTGTCAGTTATCATCTTATTTCAAGATAAGAATCATGGAATACCAGACTGGAAGATAAGAACCATAAAATATCAGACTGGAAGGGGACACCGAAGATCACCTGGTCCAATTTTTTTTTTTTTTTTTGCAAAAGTGTGATCCAGACAAGAAGACACAGCACTGTGTCCAGCTAGATCTTACAAGTATCCAAAGTTGCAGAATCCACACTTCCCTGAGGAGATATTCCAACTGCCAATTGTTATTATTGAGAAAAATGTTCCTGTTATGTCCAACTGGAATGTCTCCAGGAGTAATATCTACCCATTACCCCTCCTCCTTCCCATGTGATTCCTTGTAAACCTCCATCTTCTCTGTAGCCACCCTTCAAACACTGTAACATGGGGATAAGGCCTCCTCCAAGCCTTTCTTTCCCAAGGCTGAACAAACCCAGTTCCCTCAGCCATTCCTCTCAGCCTTCCCAGCCCTGTGACTGCCTCTGTGGCCTCCTCTGGACCCTCTCCAGCCTGTCCACATCTGTGTTGTGCCAGGGGCCAAAACTGAACACGGTATTCCAGGTGTGTCCTGACAAGCACTGTGTGGGGTGGGGTAAGGACTTCATCTCTGCTGCCCTCGATGGAGCCACCCAGGATGTGTTCCCTTCCTGTGCTGCAGGAGCACACAGGTCACTCAGAAGGAGCTGAGCCCACCAGGAGCACCAGGCCCCTTCCCAGAGCGCTGCTCCCAAGCTGGGTAGATCCCAGCCTGGGCTGCACTCCTGGATTATGCTTTCCCAGGTACAAAACCTTACTGTCCTCACTGAACTTGTCCTCGCTGAACTTCACAATGTTCTCATTAGCCCACTATTCCAGCTTATCCAGGTCTTTCTGCATGGTGGCTCTCCCTTCACAGGTGTCCACTTCCTCAGACAGTTTGCTACTATTGCAAAATTTCACCAGGATACACTTGATCTCATCCTCTAGATCACTTTAGAAAATAAACAGTGCTGGGCCCAGTATCAGTCCCTGGGGATAACCTTTGTGCCAGGCTGTCAGTTTGAAGAGAAGTGATTGACCACTGCCCTGGGTCAGCCAGGTCCCCACCCACCCTACAGACCCCTTGTCCAGGCCATAACACAACAGCTGCTCCAGGAGGAGGCTGTGGGAAGCAATACTGAGAGCCTGGAGACATCCAGGCAAGCAATGTCCACCACTCAGCCAACAGAAACTAAGCAGGTAACTGTACTGTAGAAGGCAACCAGGTTGGTCAAGCTCAATTTGCTCTTGCTTCATCTGTTCTGGCTTTTCCCAGTCATGTGCTTCACCTGACATGCAATAGCCCCCAGGAGGATTAATTCCTTAACCTTCCCAGGGGCTGAAGTAAGATGGATGGCTCCAATTGTCCTGGATCCTCCTTTAAGCTCTTCCTGTTGGTGAGGGTGACATCAGCCTTCTTCCAGTCTTCTGCAACATTCCTTGATCTACATGACTTCTCAAAGATTATGGAGAATGGCCTCACAATGATGTGATCCAGCCTGACCCCTTGGGGGGATATCATCAGAACCCCTCGAGTCATATGGTCAAGCTCCAGCAACAACTCACACATGGACTCTGCCTTCACTGACAGCAGATCTGTGTTTGCATCAGCCTGGGTTTTTGTTCCTGACACCTGGGGCTCAGCAGCGCAGGTAAGCAGAGGTGAAGAAACTGTTGAGAACCTCTATGTTTTCAGAGCTGTTGGTGACTGATTCACCTCTCCTGTTTAATAGCAGGCCAGTATTTTTTTTTTTCTTTTTCTGCTTGCTGTTTGTTTACCTGAAGAAGGCTTGTGCTTGTAGTTTTTGGTATCTCTGGCCAATTTCAATTAAAGCTGAGCTTTTGCCATTTAACCCGAACCTCTGCACACCCTGATAATGCTCTTGTAGTCGTCAGTGGGTATTCACCCATTAAGAGGATAATACATGATTAACAAATGTAACTCCTGCCATTTCAGCCTGGGCACTTGTTGCAATTCGAGAATATATAATTTGCAGACTTTAAGCATGCTTTGGAAGAACTCAGGTAGGATCTTCCCCTTGAGACTGACTTTTCTGCCTTGAAATCTATTAATGTTTCCATAGTATATCTCCTGACCAGTAGAAAGTCTGTGAGAGAGAGTTTTATGATGTTATATGACTGAACTGACTAGATTTTTCTCTGGTATGCAGATAAATTTTTTTCCCTGTAATGAAAACCTCTTTTCCTGTGATCCTAGATAAGTCTTGGAATTCATTAGCCAGTTTTCTGTGTTTTACCAGTGATCACCATTAGTCTTCTGTAAAAACTAAAGGTGGGGGTTTTTTGTTTGTCCTTTTTTCTTTATAGATCATATGTCTGATAAGAGGTCCTGAGTTTCATTTTCACATATCTTTGGGGGAAACAACCACATTTCTAGCATATAATTTTTTTACCGTATCAAGCTTACCCTTGTACACTAAATTTACGTTACCTAAGTATCACAGTTACCTAAGTATACCTTAATTTTTTTCCTAAAAAACCTGATTGACTACATTCCTACCCAGATATCATGTTATCTTTCTATTCAGACTAAACTGAATCTATTGATTTCTAACTTCTCTTGTCTTCAAGGCATGCAGGTTTCTGGGTACAGCTCTACTGAGAACTGATCACAATGGATACCTGATGGCAGGTACCTGATACCTGATGAGAGAAGGGATAAAATGAAACTAACTTGTGATTTAAGCAATATCCACAAGAAGTCAAGCAAAACCAATGCAATTCCCAAGGAATGAGAGAGAAAGGAAAACCAGTCATGTCAAACTTAATCCACACTTTTACCAAGCACTGAAGAGGTTGAGTTCTGAAAAGCCATCCTGGACCAGAAGGTCCTTATTCAGGTTAAGGGGTCCTGCTGCATGTCACTAGTAGAGCAAAGTTCATAGAGAAAACAAAATTAAAGAAAAATGAAGCTAATTTGCCACTAAGTCAGATGATCTTCAGAGGTGTTTTTTTTTCCATGCAGATTGACACTTGTTCAATCTTTCCCCTGTGCATTCAGTTCCATTAGAAATGGTGAAGGGGCCTATGGCTGGGCTTATCCAGGGTTTACAATGGAAAGAGAACGACCTGGTTCCTGTAGTAATAGATAAGGTATAAATACACTTGGACAAAAACACATTCATAACATGAACATGTATACAGACAGTTTATCTATAACACCTCTCAACTTCCAGTGATTTTTTGTATCTGTAGAGAATATGATTTTTTTTTAATAAAAATAAAATTTAAACACAAGAGAAAAATGCTATTAATGCTATTAGGTTTACTTGCACTATATTAATTAATATTTTACAGATAGCTGATTTAAGGCCTGTTATGTCTATGGGTCTTAATTATGAATTTTCAATAGGATGAAAGTCTTACTTTGTGACTAAGTTTAAAATACAAACCTACACTTTTAAAAATTTACCAAGATGAATAAAATGTATTCCTCTTGGCGCATCCTCTTAAAACACAACGTGTACTTTGAGACATTTCTCATTAATGCTTTAGGCCAAAACTCTTTCATGTTTATAGAATCAAGTAGCTGTTGTAAAAACCTTCTGTAACTATCAATATTTGTAACATGTTATACAATCTGTGGCTGTAAAATCCTGACTAGATTTCAATAGTAATTTATCTTGGATGTTGAACCATGACTGGTTCTTAACAAAAAAGAATTTAATAAAAGGAGAAACACAAATTGCTCAGTTCTTTGCTAAGTCTTCTCCCAAGTTTAAAGTATACATTTCAAATAATGTGTTGACTAAATTCCTGAGGACAGCAACACTTCAGTGAAAAGGTGAGGGAGAGGAAAAGTTTTGGGCCTGACAATGAGACCAGTCAGAAGATATCAGCTCTGCAAAAAAGAAGTCATCTTAAGAAATCAAGCTAATTGAAATCTGAAAATTCAAGGGGGGCAACACAATGAAGTAAGACTGATTTTGGCTACTCAAAAGCCACTATTTGTAACAATAACTTTGGAGTACTACTCAGTTTCTACCTTCTACAGATCTTACCTAAAGATCTTACCTAGAGATAAAGATCTTATCTACAGATAAAAATACAGCCTTCTTCAATGAGAAATCAAAGCATGAGTTTATCTTCCGTCATGTAGAAAAGTATCTGTCTGCTCATTTTTTAAATAAAAAATTTTATATCCCACAATCATGCAGTTAAATAAAACTATTTCAGGTTAAATTGCTTGCTTAATTTGAAAGTACTTTTCCCATTTGCTTTTACTTTCCATTAGTAGTTCAGATGGCAATAAGTCTTTGGCATTGAATTACATTGGGTAGTTTGACACTTCTTCCCCACAGAAACATGCAACAGATGTTTTTGCTAAGATAAGGTTTATGGAGTTGTAGAATTTTAAAAGGAAAAATGAAATCAATCTGATTTATATATTACCAGCCATTATGCTTCACCCAGTTACAGTGACTAAAATCTAAATCACTGTGTTTGGTGAACATGTATCTCCTAGAAGAGGTTTCACTTGTCTTGATTTGAAGATATTAAGAGCAGATTAACTATTGGGACAAACTACTCACAAAGCTGGGATTCATCTTCACTGTTAAAAATGTGGTTTTTTTCTCTTTGAAATAACTGGGCCTCAGCTTCTGGCTGACATTCTCCCACTAAGAACTCTTTAATATGTGATGGCAATACCTAGAGACTAAAAGTCACCTTCTGCTCTTTCTCCCATCTTCATACTAAATCAAGCAGATGGTTGTTTTGATACAGTATCCTATTTCCAGCAGCGCCTAAAAGCAGAGGCCTAAAAGAAATGTGAACAGGGCTGCAATACATGCTAAAATGTTGGATATTATTCTTATTTCCATCCCCTAGTTTATAAGGTCTTTCCTAAGGATGAAAAAAGTTTTATGCTTTTAAATACCCTCCACTGGCTTCTCTTCTAAAAGTGGATTGTTTTGAGTTTTAGTTTGAACTCATATAAACGATCACCTCTACAATATCCTTGGCAAGTAGTTCCACACCTTAATTTCATTCTACATATAGAACCACCTGAGTTTATCTGGAATAACAAGGCTTACTAGCCCCAGTTAAATTGGGGGACATCAAAATTCTGTGCAATTGCAGAGCCTATTTTACTGCCACAGAAATAACAGAAGTGTTCTGGTATACAAAAGTAACTTGCTCGCACACATTATTTTCATGCTCATCCATCATAAGGTTGCCTAACCATTTCTTGCTGCAGTCTCCTAGCAATTTTAACTGTACTGGCTATTGTAACAAGCCTCTGGATACTTTCAGAAGTAAGGAATTTACAGAATACAGTCCTCCAAGATTTAGTTTTAAACTACATTTTAGTTGCTACAGACATGCTACATCTTCCCTTGCCCACGGTACATCATCAGAATGTCAAAAGCTTTCAAACAATTTAAATAATTCATTGTGACTTTTTTTTTTTTTTTCGGTCAATTCCTTACAAATTCTGTCATCAGTGATTTTATATTACTATTTTATATCCTTATATAAAACAGTAGCTTGAAGCACTTAGACCACTTTGCCCTGTTCATTGTTAAGTCTATGGCAGCAGTTAGCTACTGTGGTGGCCAACAACTGGCCTGAAGGCCTCACAATTATAATTAATCCCCATTTTATAACTGAAAGGTAACTAATTATATAAGTATATATAATATACTTGATTATACAACTCGACTGGTGTGGACTGTGGGAGAACAGGCCTAGGCTGTCAGGGAGGAGAGCAGCCATTGGCTGGTTGGCTGAGTGGCAACTGGTTCGGCCAATAGGGATTGACCAGGCCGACCCTCAGGTCTATATAAGGAGGACTCAACAAATGCTGGCTGTTGTGCCTGAGCCAAATGTGACTTGCCACTTGTCTGTGTCCCAAACTGTGACACGTAGCTGCTCTTAATCTGTTTTATATATCCTCTACTGATACCATATAATGTCATTTTAAATGAAAATAAGCAGCTAAAGTGAATACATACATCTCCCTCAACAGGTTTGTAATGATTACATAAATGATTACATCAGGCTTGTCTGAAAACATTTGTTTTCTGTAAATCATTTACACTCTATAAATTATACTCACTGCTCTTCAGCAACAGAACAATATTTATGCCTTCCTGCTGTTTCACTGAAGTTGTATTTCAACTACATGACCAATAGTCACCTGTTTGGTTTTTGAAGATTCGAACTCATTAGCAGTGTTTAAATACAATGGCATATGCCCAGTTATCCTAAAATTAACAGCACTGGGAAAAACTTCCTCACCACTAATTCTTGTTTGTTTGTAGGGTACAATTCCAACCCTTGTACATCCAATCATGCCACAATGATTATTCTTAGTAGGTATTGCTTAATATGCTCCTCACTTAATAGACTGAAAAGTACCCCATTGTTCTCACATGACATGATTACATCACTTGGTTTTTTGTAAATGCAGAAGAGGAACTGAATTTAAAATTGTCTTGATTGTTCATTTGCCATATTAGCATTTCCATCCACTGAAGGGTCTGTAACACAAGTGGTATTTATTTGTTCTTAACACATTAAGTTATACATATTATATGCTATAATGCTTTCATCCCCTTTTTTTTTTTTTCCCCTTGAATGTCTTAGCCTTCTTTATAATTTTTAACACTTTACAGTTCCTCATTTTATAACTATTTCCAACTTTTGACTGCACACTTCCGTTTTGTTTATTTTTAATTACTGTTTTTACTGGTAAGCAGATTGGTTCTTAGTCAGAATTTTTCACAAAGATTTTTAAGTTGCGAAATTGTGGGATTTTGGCCAATTGAATCTCAAAGACATACAACTTTTCATTCATATTTTTTCCCAATAATTTTACTCCTTGATTCTCTTAACACTGCTATTTTTAACCTTTTCAATTCATCAGAAGTATAAAGCAAGCATTAGTTGAGTCTATTCTCTGTTAATCGATACTGAACAAAATTAGGTCATGATTCTTGTTTCTAGGCAACCATTTACTTCCAATTCATTTACTTAATTTGTCCTTATCTATCCTAATGAAGTCTAAAATAGATTGACTGCTGTTTGGGACCACATCTTCAGTATCATCTACACTTTATACACAGGCCAGTGATTAGCTATACAGGATTTCCAGCACACACCCCACAAACTGGACTTCGCCAAAAACTTCTTTTCCTCCATCATGAAAATCTATTATTTAAAACATATTAATGAAGAAAATAGTGGTGAAACAAAAAATAATCTCCAGATGTCATGAAGAAGTCAAGTTCTCACGTAACAAGCCAATGCATAGTCTCATGTTCTTTGGCTTGCAAATGAGAACAGAAATTTATTCATAGAAAAGCATGTCTTGTTTCTAATCCATAAAACAATGAAAAACATTTAAATAGCCTTTCACAAATCACCTTTCTCTAAATCCATCCTTCCATCAGCTTTCCTTCCTTTTCCTCGGACTTGGGTACACACAACCAGTTAATGTCCAGCTTCTCTAACCCCTATCAGCAATCACTTACCATGCAAACAGCTCTTATGCTTCTGGAAAACCCCTCCAGGAATCTCCATTTAATACCTTGCACTACTGCCGAAGGTATTTGGATATCATTGCATTTTTTTCAGAGAGAAAGGTAACAACTAATAGCCACTACATCTCACAAAGCAAATTTAAACCTCTTACTCAGACTGTTTTTACCATTCATGTAAAAACTAGCACAAGACTCACAGGCAATCCAGAAGGAGCCTACATGCTTGACCTATGTCAGACAAGCAGGAAGTAGTGGCTGCTGAGGCCACCACTTAACCATCCTGTAACCCAGCCCCATGCTCAAACCATGCTATCCTTTACAGTGAAGCAATAGAAAGAGAAAGCCACTGCCTGTTATCCACTTTCTCAGTGAATAATAGGCATGCCCTCATGAGTCTACCCTTTCCCTTTTTTGTTGTGAAGCAAAAGTCCAATTTGAATTTCTAATACAAGAAAATAGTAATCCTTAACACAGTGAAATTATAAGAAGATACAATAATAACTTTAAAAAGCATCTGTTTGTTACAGATAAAAACTACAAATTACTTCCTCATTTATTACAGTGAATACCTAAAGTTGGGTTGGAATAAACTCAGGCTGTCATAGTTATGCAATTTAAATCAGGGGAAGCCTAGGTCTAGAAACTCTAGAATAGGCTGGGCTTTATCAAATACCTATGTTTTGGCATGGTTTCATACACGTGATTGTTTCTGGCAGTGTCAAGGGCATCAATTCATGTTTACAAAACAGAAGAAGTGTTCCCTGTTTTATAGTGTCAGAGAAAGTTTTTTCCATACAGAGTTTTATGCCTATTATAGACAGGTGCAGAAACAGAAAAGATCTCTTTACCCAGGTTACTCTTCCATTCCAAGATCAGGTGTTTAGAATAAAATGTGAACATGAATTTCACAAAATCATAGAGTAAATTTTAGTTGGAAGAAAAAAAGTCATTTAATCCAACCTCAATGTAATTCAGAAGGCTCCAGGAAGCCAATATTAAACTTAGCAGACAAGTTTGGCTACCACATTAAGATTTTCATAAGCACTTCAAAATATACCCATTACCCTTCCGTGTTGAGTGTAGTGTTAGCCATAGGCTGATCTGACTTAATTACTGCCTGATGAAGGGAACTGGCTTCTACAAAAACAAATTACAGTAAATCCTATACTTTTGGAAGAGATACAGAACATAATACTTTCATTTGTGGTTACAATATGGTTTAACTTTTTCCTCCCTACATACATGGATATCCATTTGCTGCTAACATAACTGTACAAGCATGCAAGCACCTTCATAGACAAGTAATAGCAGACATTCTCCCACACTTCAGTATCTTGGCTACTCAACATTGTACAACACACAAGGACACAAACTAAAGAGTAAGAAAATTAAAAAGTCAATTAAATGGTCACAATTACCATCTGTACTGTTCTAAATCTAAATTTTAAATCACCACATGACTTTTTATCATCACATATATTTGTCTACAATTACTGTACTTAAAATTATCTACCTTGATCCAAGATTTATGCAGAGAAACGTCTCCCTCATGTGGAAATCTGCCTACCAACTGTAAAATAAAAACTGCATTTTGCTCCTTAATAAAGGTTCCATTGCTTAGATTTGCAGATTTATTTGGGGGAAGTGTCACTTAGTGTATTTTTTGCAATGTTTTCATTCTTCAGAGCTTTCATTTCAGTGTGAAAGGAAAAAACATGTTGATAAGACAGAATCACAAGAATTTTAAACATGTACAAAAAGATGGCAAAATACTGTAAGCAAAAGAATGTAAGGGAGATCAATCTAGGAAAAACTCATAGGTTTTGGGATAATCTTGTATCTGTCAGTTTTCTCACCTTTCCATTCTGGCCATGATGAATACTGTTCAAGATGTTCCCATACATGTGGTTTCCATGTATTGCCTTTTCATGACCCAGCAGAACTGTGGTTTAAAATTTTAACTGGCTATAAGAGTTAGATTTGACTTAACTGTGTGGTCTGGTAAGACCGTAGAGTTAATCTGTTTTGGCTACAAATAGTTATGATTAGTCACATTTAACTGGTGCAGTTTGAAGATAAGTCTGTTCAACTTTTCCATTTCAGAAACTAATTAAGCTAATTTTTAACTTCCCAGTTTCAATGCTTAAAAAAAGAAAAAAAAAAGCCAAAAAATAGTTTCTCACTTTGAGAAACAATCACAAATTGTGAGAACAATCCCACTTTCAGGTTTTTTCCCCCTAAAACAAATGCACAGCTTTGACCCAAAGTGAATGATATCAGTTTCCTTTTGCTGAAAAAAGTCTTTTAAGTTGACCAGGCACTTTTTCTTATCTCATTGTTGAACAAAAAACTATAGACCCCTACCATGTTTACAACTGTGGTTCAAATGCTGAAAATGTACTGGCTAGTAAATAAAATGTAAAGGCTCTTCATATACATGTTCTAATAATAAGATCACAGTAAGATATGGTATCTAAGACAAGGAAAGTGCACTTGGATTAACAGCTTTATTTGGATGGTGTAGAGTTGGCTTGTAAACCTAATTTTTCCTGCTTTTGCAGAAAAACTGCAGAATAATTTCTTGATTGCTTTCACACTCCCACAGACAAAATCATTAATCTATTGCACTTTTTTGTAGCATCTCTGCATGCCACACTGGAAAGGAACAGGAAAACTTCTAATTCGCTTTTATCATTCCCATCAGGGATATCTTATTTCCTTCCTTCCTTATTTGTATCTCAAAATACTTAAGAAACCAAGTGAAGCCATTATAATTGCTCAAGTACAATATTTCAATGCCAGTGTTGGTATAATTTGGAAAACAAAGACCTAATTTGTATTCATCAACAGGAATTGTGGTGGAAGAACTGAAAAAGTCACAGATTTTGCCTGATTTTTCCCTTTTTAGTTATACCATGTAAGTATATAAATGGTACAAAAATTTAACATGCATCAGAATTAGGTCAAAAAGTACCACGCAAACATCTCTGCTGTAAAGGTACCTGGGGCAGGTTCTCAGTCTTGAAATTCATCAGGTAGCTGGACTGGATTCAAAAAATGACAAAATCAAACACACTTCCTGTCCATCAGAGACACTGGTGAGCCACCAATAGAGAATAAGAATGAATCTTTATTGCTGGTTGTATTCTTTTTATCCCCTTCAGTTTTAAAGTTAATTCACAAGACATATTTTAAGTGCATCTCTTAAAAGAGAAACATGGCATTAAGTGCTCATATTGATTAGTATTAATTAGTATTATTTAATAACAATTTAAAAAATTACCAAATTCCTCAGCTTCTGTGCATCTCAGAATTTTTTTTCTCATGTGCTGAATTTTGTAGTTCTATGAAATTTTGTTTTAAAAGTCATACTTTTATTTATACAATGTAAAAAAATCATCAAAAAACGACCCAGTTTCCCTAGAGTGATACATAGTTTAAATGTGAAATACAATGACATTTCCAGCTCATCCCATACTTGTGTGCCATTAAAAAAGGGTTGTAACTTTACTGAACAGGCAATCCCTTACTCAACAGGAAAGCTTTCTGGCTTGGTTTGCGCTCCAAGAAATTTTGTAGCATATCCATTCCATCCAAAGATCCTCCAGGTTTCAAAATGAGGTTTCTGTATTTCATCCCAGCCTGACAGAAGGTAGAGCAGAATGTTAGTACTTTTTATCTTGTCCACTGCCCCTTTTACTGTATTTGTTGCATATTTAAAAATCCATTTTGATGATAAATCAATGATAAATATTTGATTATAAAAAAAAAAAGATAAAACAACTTTCTTCCTTCCAGATTTTCCTAATAGCAAATTAGGATATACCAGGATATATCACAAATATAATCTAGATCTGCTGGAAGAACTTAAGAAAGCAGAAATTAGACCAGTTCTAAAGAAATCATTCTTCTTGTGGTTTTACACTGGTTTTGAAGGTACAATCACAACTTGTCTGAAGACATTCTATAACAAACACACAACCTCCTCAAAATCTTCAGTGAATGATTTCCCCTGTGACTGGCAGGCAGGAAGAGGGAACTCAACATCTTTTCTCTAACTGATTTCTCTTTCTTTAATCTCTGGATAACAGAGATGACGCTTCAGAGATAAGATAGGTATAGCATTGTGGAATGGTATGGCACTTACACTCATATAATAAACATAGTTGTATATATCACGAATACAAACACATCTAACCCACCTATTACAGTATCTTAGAGAAAATGAGACTTAACAGGTTTCAGTAAGAAACATTAGTGCTTCAGAAAGAATGGATTCCTTTAAAAACATTAAAGAAGTTTCTGAGAAAACAATGAGGAACTTCTTAACAAAAAGCTGTATTTTAAGGTACATATATATCTGGAGAATTCTGGCTTCTGAGACATGACTACAAATGAGAAAATGGTATTTTGGATGCACATGGCTCAAATGCTTCTGATACTGAAGGAGAAAATGCTCTTCCTTTTAGTCAGTGCATATACACATAAACACTTCCCCCACAACTCAACAAGACCACATTGCTTCCTCATGACTTGCTGGGGGTTAGGATTTTTCCTTTAGTTTCTTTCTCTCATGGAATTTTGTCCCATATGTTGCTAGGAAACAATAACTACCACTACTTAAGAAAAAAAAAATGTAGTTTGGTGCCAAAACATTCAACTGAAATGGCCATGGCTGGGGGTGGGTTACATCTGTCAAGGCAGAGAAAATGTGAGGGGGCCCCAGAGGTTTGGGGCTGTGCTTTAGGTCAGTCTGGTTTCCAGGTCTGGGGGAGGAAGGAGCTGTTTGCCCTTTTCCCTGCCGTTTGGCCCCTCAGAGCTCAGAACAGGTGTGTGTGGTGCCAAAACATCGGAACTGGCTCCTGCCAGACCCTCTGTCTGCCTCGTGTCGTCACGGCCACTCCTGTGTGTTGGACTCCAAGGTCCTGCTCTGCTGCGGTTTCCCTGCACTGCAAGTCCGCGTTTTTTTCTTTTTTTGTTTCCTAGCCTTTTGGGGGTGGGTCCAGAGGCAACGTATGGAGTGCCCCCGTAAGGGTCACCTCCCTGTTTGGTAGTCTGGCAATCTTGACCAGCTCTGCCCATCTCTTCCCATCTGGGCCGAGCCGCCATTACCGCGCGGGAGTCATGGCACCCGCCGTGCCCGGCCGGGAGCCAGCAGCGCCCCTGTGGCAGTGACCGGAACTGCACCCGGGGGGAAACGGATCAAACTGCAGGGACGAGACGGCCCGTGGGGTTTTCTGGGGTTTGTTCGTTGTTGTTTGTTTGCCTTGTGATACACACACATACTGGGAAAGGACTGCTACTCCTTTTCCCACATCTTTGCCCTTAGTTTCAAATTTACAATAATCTGGAGAGAAGTGAGTCATATTCTCCATTCCAAGGGAGGTTCCTGCCTTCCTTGGTGGACAACAGTCATATCTTGGTCTGAAATACAGTACTGTAAAAACAAGCAAAGGTGTTTTTAAGTGATGACCTAAGTCCATGACCTAACTGAACTACCATTTGCATTGTCTGAATTACAGCTGAAAAAATCTAAAAAAAAAAAGTTTAAAAAAATCACTGAAGCATTGGTGAAACTTCACTATTTTTGTTAGTTTGCTGAACATCAGCAGCAAATGAATATATTGTTCCTTGTAGTTCACAAGTATTTTTTTGAATGGACTTGAGTCTTTGCTGCTGTCCTTTCAGAGCCAGGACACTGCATAGTTGTAGGGAGATCAGAGGTTAGTTCAGATAATGTGCAAGAATTGAGGAGTTTAGCTACCAATTAAGCTAGAATTAACTGTTTGTGGAAGAATTTTAATACATTCAGTCTCTGAAATTTGGTTGTATAACTGCTGCTCAAAACAGGAGGAGAGGTTTAATTCAAAAACAAGTAAGCCAAATTTCTATGCAGCCTAGCCATAATATCTTAATAACTTTCTTTTTCTGAAGACTAATCTAAATCCAGATATAATGAAGTACGAGTAACTACAAAAACCATACTAGTATCTAGTATTTGTTTATAAAAAATTGTTTGTCCCACCCTGTGGAATGCTATCACAATTATTTGGGTTAAAAGAGAATTAATTTGAAAATACAGCATTGAAGAAGGAGAAAAAAAATCTCCACAGCTATCCCTGAAGTCATATCAGCATGCACACAAAGTGTTTGTGCGCACATAAGCCAGACAACAAGTAACAGGCATCAATAATCACTTTTCTGCCTCACTTCTTAACGTGGACAATAGGCTTCACAATAAAAGAGGCACTAGCTGTCTTTCAGCTAGTTCCACAAAAATACTCACTTTCAGCATAATTAATTTATTCTCAAAGCCTCCCATACACAGGCAAAGAAAACAAAAATGCTCACAAAAATCAGAATAAAAGACATCCCTCAGGAGAAGTAAAGGTAACAGCCATTTTGCAAACTATAGCTTGGAGTTTTGACTATGCAGTCACTCAAAACAGATTTTTGAGACTAGAGAGTAAAACTGATGGAACAAAAGTGTGATGGCACTGGAGGGATGTGAGCATGTCAGAACAAAAGTCTGACACAAAGTTCCACAAGTTTGGCACCAGCACCCTTAAGCATTTTTCCCAAATGCTAGCAGTAATAAAAGCCAGTAAGTCTGACCCGTCCTGAAATTCCATTTTTAAGATCCATATGAACAACATTCCATTAAAAGTTATTTTCTTTATTCATTTTACTTGAGACTTCTTTTCTACTGCTCTTATTTATGAGTGACAAGATTCCCAATGAATAAGCAAGTAAGCTTATTCTCATATGTACCTGTCATGAATCCGTATACCTTCAAGGTCAATCTTAATCTCCAAACACTATGTCACTTCTTTTCTCAAACTGTGAAATTGGCTGCTTTTCTTCATAAAATCCCTTCTGGGTTTTGTTTGCCCTAACCACTGCCTCAGCTTTACAGTCCTACCTCATCTACTCTTTCAATTCCCCTCTTTGTCCAGATCAAAATCTGATCTTGTTCACTGTCTCCATTCTCTTAGAGGGACAGACAGTTCTAGAAGTTCTGGTTGCTATGACAAGTATAGGGGAGGAAAGAAGGCAAAGAGAGGAAAAGGACAGTCACACATTTTCTACTCTTCCCTTTATTTCTCTCCTGTATACTTTAATCGAAAGGAAGAACTATTGCTGGCAGCTGAATCAAGAACACGGTTAAGAGGACCAGGAAACCTAAAAGGTCTTTCCCATGACAGAACTCATCTATCTCATCCGCAGCATCTCAACTCAATTTTAATACTATAATGTCTGAAAAACCTCGCTAGAACTGGCAGGACTACTAACCACATCACTAATTACCCTTTTTTCTGCTGGAGGCAGAATAGGATGAAGAATTACTCTAGGAAAAAAAACCAAACAAACAGTAAATCTAGAACCTCTTAATGGTTTGGACTTCAAAATCGACCTGGGATTTAAACTGAAGACAAAACAACTTTCACATTATGCTGACAGGGAAAGCTCAAAATAAATTCAGTTTTCTAAATAGTAAATAAAAGGACCACACAGTTGAGGTACACAGAATGCAATGGAAATGTTAAAGAAACAGAGCACCACTATTGTACAAGTTTCACAGCAGGTGAATAGGCATCTGCTCTTGCAATGGAGGAATGTTTTTTCCATCTAAAATTACTGAGGAAGGCATTAGACAAAGTAACACAGTATCTCAAAAGTACTACAGTATTAAATACATGGTGATGTAAGAATTGTATTAAAATCCAAGTGTTCTTGGAAATTTTAAGATGGTTTTCTTAAAGTTACTTCTACACCTTTTTTGTTGTTGATCTGAACTTGACAGGTAGAGAAGTAGTACTTGAGACATTTTCTTAGGGATCATGATGCCAATAAATGTGGTTTCAGAAGTGCAACAGAACAGTTTATCAAAAAGTATCCATCACCTACCTTTGGATTCATTATTCCTTCTTGCTTAAAGCAGCTATAAAAGATATCCATGGAAAATACTTCACTCCACAGGTATCCATAGTATTGACCATCATAACCACCTGCCAAATGTCCAAAAGTAGCAGGTACGTTCGTTCCTTGAAAAGTAGATTAACATCTAGTTATTGAAATCAAATATAGTTATTTCTTTGATGCATACAGTACTTCAACAATAAATTAATAAGGAATTTATACCAACTACTTTGAAACTTTTAGCCTAAAGGGCCTGAGTATGCCTCAAATTATTGAACACAGTCTGTTTAAAACAAAGGAAACTCCATTTCCCATTTTAGGCTACTTGTACATTCAACACAGATGTGACAAAATATCTAAAGTGTGTCAGAGATGTGACAGAACATCTGTTTTTTGTATGCCAAGCTTACAAAGGCACATTAAATTGAACCATTTGAGCATGCTGCAAAAAAGCTTCACACTGACATACCTGGGGTGGCAGGAATTCCTAGAATCTCCATACAGTATTTAGCATATTCATCTGCTGGGTCAACAGACAGCTTTGTATGTAGTGCCTGGTCAACTTTGCTCAAGACAATCTGACGGAGGGTTAGAAGGCCTAATTTGGTATAAACATTTAATTAATCAGCATCAAAATAGCTGGAGTTTCATTTGCACCTTTCCTTCAAAGATCTCAACATGCATACTAAATTATTAGAATTTTGGAGTTTCATAATTTCCATCTGAATTACTCCCTTTACAAAGAGTTGAGAAGCACAGTTTTAAAGGAATTATCACACTAAGCTCCCTCTTCTTGAGCATTACTTTCCTCATAGATCAAAACTAAAATAAAGCAGATAATTTAAAAGCAAAAATTATGCTTTTTTAAAGAAGCTACAAGATATGAACCTTTAGTCAGACAAAATGCTTACATAGCCAGAGTCTGTGCAAGCCACAAGGACAAAGACTTCTTGTTCAGGATAGGAAAGCAGTATGAAATGAACAGGAGTAGCTTAATGACAAATTGGTACCATAAATGGGAAGCTCTGATTACAAGAATAAAGAGGTAGGAGTGATAGAATAATAATGACATGATGGGTAATGACGTGAGATTACAATCTTAGTTTGGAGATTCCTATAAGGTCTACAACAATGCTGTCTGGATATGTTATGTCTGTTCAGTAAATTTGCAAGTAACTTTCATATCTTTTAAGTGTCGCATGCAAATCAAATGTAGACAATGTGTGCCTGTTCTGGAGTACATACAAGATTAAAAAACCCACAAAACCCACACCAGACCACAACAGAATACCCTCCTCCACCCACCACACATGCCACCAATTTTAAACGAGAAAAGCTTGTAGGTAAAAAATTTACATGGAGAGCAAAGGTATTTTTTAGTCCTGTAGGTGCCCTAGAAAATCAGAGCTGCTACTTTTCCTGCAATGAGTTCTATCTGTCATCATAGCCTTTTTTAGTGGGGTACCCACATGAATAAACCCAGAAAGACAGTGGTAAGTGTACACACAGAAGAAATTAAGTAGGCCTGTTATGTTTGTCAGCTTTTTAAATTAGATACTTTTATACATATACTGTGGAGGGGGGAAAAGGCACAGACATACCTGTATTAGCGAGTCTAGAGGCAGCAAGTTTCTCCAGGAGAGTATCTCCAACATGTGTTGCATCTTTATAATGTCTTGACATCTGTTGTAGAGGCTCTTTTTCCCACACCCAGTTCTCAAACATTTGTGAAGGTACCTCTACAAAGTCTGTTTCTACATTAGTTCCGCTAAACCTTGCAAAATCAGTCTGGAAAAAAAAAAAAAAAGCCATTGAATTAAATTAAAATAGAAAACAAGATTTTTGGCAGAATATAACATTTCAGATGTCAAAATTTCAGTTAAAATCACAGGAAAAGGAATAATCAGAACAGACCAATAATAACAGTAATACTTTAAATTTAAATTTAAAGAAAGGAGGAAAAATCAGACATAAGACTATTATCAGGGAATAAAGTAGCACTCAGTACTTATATAATGCATTATCTACTGGTATAGAACCGTATTTCAATTTTTTAGTATTACTGATTTTTACCTTTTGGGTTATGACAGCAATACAAATGTTTTCAAGCTGTCTTGTGACAATGATATAACTTGTAAATTATTATAAATTTTTGTTGTATTATCCCAAAGTAAAATAATGAACTTCAACTATCCACTTTAAAAGGTTTGTTGTATTGCAGCCTACCCACTGATTCACAGACTTCATCAACTTATTCTATTAATCTTTGCCCTATTTGTCATCATTTGTAATGTATGTGGTTAACATACAGCACAATTTTTTTTAGCCAATAATAGATGGACTGAAATAAACACATCCTAGCAACCTTATCTATGAGAAGTTTTCTAATCTGACACTTTGATAGAAGAATCTTTCTTCTGAAAGCCAAGCACATTAGATCTCTTTCTTTTAACTTTTAGTATCAGCAATAACTTCATGTTTAAGAAACTCCACCAATAACAATTTTGAAGAAAATTTTGTACAGTTAAGAATCTTCATTAAAATATACTCCAATTTCAAATATTTCTTATAAGTCACCTCTGAAAAACAGTTGTTCAAATACACAAAAATTATTTGGTCTCATAGAATCATAGCATCATAAAGACTGGAAAGTAATTTTAAGATCATCAAATACAACCATGAATCCAGCATCACCACCATGTATGTTCACCATTAAGTTGTTAACCTGTGTCTTCAAGTACCATATCCATACATTTTTTGAATGCTTCTAGGGATATTGACTCCACCATCTCCTTGGATAGGCCATTTCAAATATTTATGCCTCTTTCAGAGAAAAAATAAAATTACTAATAAAATAAAATTACTAATATCCAGGTACAACTTGAACCATTTTCACTTGTCCTGTCATTAATTGCATGGGAGAAGAATCTGGCCCCCCATCTGCCTTCAACCTCTTTTCAGGCAGTTGCAAAAAGCAATAAAGTCCCCCCAAGCCTCCTTTTCTCCAGGCTAAATACCCCGAGCTCCCTCAGCCACTCCTCACAGGACTTATGCTCCAGACCCTTCACCACCTCCACTGCCTTTCTCTGGACTCATTCCAACACCAGAATGACCTTCTTGAAGTGAAGAGCCTAAAACTGGACACAGCACTCGAGGTGTGGCCTCAGCAGTGCCCAGCACAGGGGGACAATCCCTGCCCTGCTCCTGCTGCCCACACCATTGCTGACCCAGGCCAGGATGCCATTGGCCTTCTTGGCCCCCTGGGCACAGCCTGGCTCATGTTCAGTCACTGTCACCAGCACCCCCAGGTCCTTTCCAGCCCCTCTGTCCCAGCCTGTGGCCCTGCCTGGGGCTGTTGTGAGCCAAGGGCAGGACCCAGCCCTGGCCCTTGTTGACCCTCACACCACTGGCCTCAGCCCATGATCCAGTCTGTCCAGATCCCTCTGCAGAGCCTTCCTACCATCATTCCACCCTTGTCTTATAATAAGTCTGCCTCCTCTTGCCAGCCCAATTTTCTTTTTTCCTTCTCATCAACATACTAAGAAAACATTTTAAGCGCTAAAAGAAGAAGGATTCTCAGTAGTCCTCTCTAAGTGCTGTTGATATTCTTATAGTCTGTTCTCCACAGGGAAATAGATCCTTACAGAATTATGGGCTTTTGAACTTAGTTTCTTGCAGGGTTACTAAAAATGCATGTATAATATAGGACATAACGCTGAACAGACAGCTGTGTCACATGCATATGTCTTCCTCTCATGTCTTCAGAAGAGCAACACAAAAGCAGTAAAACCTTTGTCTACTTTTGCAGGTTGCTGAAATCCACAGTTGTAGGCTGGCCTTTCTTACTGTCTTTGCTGAACAGCAGCTCTGAAAAAAAGCTAGGAAGTATCATCTTCAGGGAAGAAATGGTGACAGAAGTGGCTAGAGTAAAAAAACAAGTGACCTTCAGATATCTTCATTTACCTGTACCCAAGTGCACCACACTAACAAAAGCCATCAAGATATTTGGTACAAGTGCTCCCCTTCAAGAGCTCTCCCTCCTGAACAACATGGACAAATTCCCTCCCTGCCCTGATCTCACTCTCCAACTGCACACTCACTTTTCCAGTACAACACATAGAGTATTAGACCTTTACCAGTAGCTCACAAATCCAGTGAAACAGTCTCATCCTCGCACAGCATTTAACAGTCAAGTCTTAACATGCTTAAACAAATCACATGAAACAAGGCAGCGCTTTGTACACATGAAACAAGGCAGCGCTTTGTACACATGAATTCCTGAGGACAGGATGTTCTTATGTGAGACTAGCAAGTTTGCACACATGCTAGCAGCTAGTTACACACAATACAGGAGAAGTGAGCATGGCAGCTGGGCACACGGAAAACACCAGAGCAGTGCAAGAGACAACTAGAAAGCAGGCCTCTCTGATCTGTCTGCAATTCCAGAGCAACCCAAGTACATATGCGTCAGAATTGTTGGCTTCGGCTGCCCTGAAAAGACTCCAAAATACAGAGTCACATCCTCACTAGCTGTGAAAATGTTGCTGTCAGTTTTGTGCTGTTTTCATACAGTGACAAATGTGTTACACTTATAAACACCTTCCATATTGCCTAGGTTTTATTCCTCAGTTTTTGATAAGCACCTATGACAGGGTGAAGACAATAAAATAATAATTGTATTTTTACTTTTAAGATGATTCAAAAATATCTAAACAAGTCCAACTACTAATTAACTCTGGATTTAATATATGGATTTCTGTGATGACATAATTTCTTAATTCTGCAGATCCAGTCTCTAGGATCATGGCCAAGAATTAAAATCTAATGTGGGTCATTTTTTCTTGACTTCATTATTTTGTACTTATACAGAAGATGACAGAAGTGGTACACAAAATCTAAAGTTGTAGATAACTAAGTGAATTTTTTGGTGCATGTATACTGACACCGTCTCTTTCTGAAACACAAAATGTTCATTAGGCTAATAATAAATTTATCATCTGGCAGTATCAATTTTACATGTAAGTAAAAATGAAAACAGAAATTTTACAACTTTATTGGTACCTTGATGGAAAATCTAAAACTACCCTCAGTTTTTTCTGGTCACTGCAATAAATCTAAGCTGTCAGATAGGAAAAAATAAAATAGCTTATGCAAGACCTGTTTTATGCTTGTGATATCAAAAGTGATGGGTCTCAACAGTACCAAATGCCAAAATGCTGGAGGTCATCCAGCTTCAGAAATTATTTTCATTCCTAGGTATAGCAACCTTTTATTTCTCATACTTGGTTTCTAATACCTCTAGGAAATTTGAAGTAATAAAAATCTGTCTGAACAAAGCCATGACTGAGTATCATTTCACTTTACCTGTACCTGTGATGAATAGACTCCTGCATGATGCAAACGCAAAAGTATATGTTCCTACAAAGACGTTTTTCAAAAGAAGATGTATTTAATGCTTCGGTTTTAAGTAAGTATTAAAACAAAAAACAACCTGACGCTTCAAAAAAATAACCAGAACTTGGCATACATGCATTACTAAAATTAGAAACCACCAAAAACAGAACTGTAACTTGCTTTGAGACAGCAGAGAAAGAAAGAAAAGTCTTACACTGGAATAGAAACATCACTAACCTGTGCACATATCTGATGCATTACGTGACCAAATTCATGGAAGTAAGTCTTTACTTCATCGTGTCGCAGTAGTGATGGATGATCCAACGCTGGCTTTGTGAAGTTGATCACCAGAGCAGCAACAGACATCAATCTGCTGCCATCAGAGAGAAGACAGCCAGGTTGTAGACCAAAGCAGGCTGCATGCCCATACTTTCCCTCTCTGTATAAGAAAATATGTCAGATACTATCTTCAAATCACAAGCCTGCTCACCAGAATGGTGAAGCCTATTCAAGAACAGGTACAATCAGTCAGCATCTCTACACAAAGTTTTATACAAAAAATATACATATTTTCATGACTTCTAAGACTCAGTAAGTTAAGAGCACAAGGGGAAAAAAAAGCCCCTTCTACTCTCATACTAAAATCACAACATTTCAAGATTCCCAGCAACATTTGCAAGACTCTGTTCTTCATTGAAATGCTTAAAGTATATATACTTCAGGTGCCAGATGTGTTTTAAACTGCACTGCAACAGGAAAAACTGTGTTCTGTTCTCTCATGCGATTTTTTTTTTTTACAGGACACAAACAATACATTACACTGCTTTTTTCTGTGATGCAAGAATTTAAAGAAAAATTATTTCGAAAATTTTGCCATAATCTATTCAGTTAACTACTCAGATTTAGTCACAGGAGTCTTACTGACACATACCTTCAGCAATTCACACAATATATATAAAGGTGGAAGCAGGTGAACAGGTGAAGGAGATACGTATGTTACTGTAATAAAAATTATTTATGTACTACTATATATTGAGTAATCTAATTTTCTTAGGCCAGAAAACCTTAAATCAACTTACATTAAGAAAGAATGTCAGCAAATTTATAAAATGCTAAACACTAATCTAAAAATCCCTACACCAAAGCAGACAAAAAACCAGTGACAAATAGCCAAAAATGACTAGCTCAAAATAAATCCTGTCAAAACAGTCTAGTCTCCTGATCTTTGACAAAACACAGATGATGCTGTAAATAGCTACAAAGACAGCTAGAGAGCTACAGAGATCGACATGGAAGTAAATCTGAATGTGTGCTCAACAGGAATCTATTCTCGACATCGATCAATTTGATTTAGAAGTCTAGAGAGCAGGGTAGGAAATACACATGAAGTGTAAAGAGAAACTGGAAGAAACTAGAAACTCTTGGCAGACAGAAATGCAACTGCTTTGAGCAGGCTGCAGTAACACTTCAACAGAAATGAAAATTAAAACTCTCTAGTAAGCTAGGAAGGAGAAAGGTTCATCGATGCAAAAAATTACGGACAACTGACTAGAGAGCAGTAGTACCAAAAATATGAATGAAGTAGCAATGCTTCATAAAATGAAGAAAAGCAAGAAATATGGAAGTATTTAAAAACCCACAAATTTAAAAATCTGAACACAGTCCAGATGACAACTTAATGAACACAGTATTAATCTTGTCAGTGGAACACATATTTACTTCCAAATGCATTTAATTTTAACTAAACAAGCAGCAACCCATGAAGACAAATCCCATTTCAAACATGTAAGCAAAACACTAAGTCATTACCTGGGGTAAAGATCCAAATAGAACTGCCCTAGCATTTCTCCTGTTGATTTATCCTTTACTGCATAAAGAGTAACACTGTCGTGCCAAACATCAGCACTTTCTATTTGCTCAAATTCAAGTCCCAGTAGCCTCTGGTAAATATTCAGTAAGCCTTCTGTAACAGCCTCAATTGGGAAGTATTCCTTCAGTTTTTCTTGATCTATGGAGTACTTCAGCTCTTCAGTTTTGCCCATATAATAATGAAGATCCCATGCATTGATTCTTCCATCATAATCAAAGTTTCTTTCTTTACATTCCTTCTTCTTCAGATCTAGAATGAATTGTCTTTCTTCCTCAACCAAAGGCTTTAGCTTTTTACTCAAATCATCTGAAAGAAAGATTGCCTTGGAGTCAACTTCCATGCTCCTTATCTATTCCTATAAAATACACTCAAACACTTTAAGCACATACTCCAGAAGTGGGTGTTTTCCATTCATTCACCAGCAGCAAGCAACATCTGTTTTCTTGACTTAAGAAGTCTTAATTGCAGGCATGCTATAAACGATACAGTGTTCCATATAGGCCTAAGAGTGGTGTGAAGGGTTTTGGAAAATTCAGATTTTTTCCAAGCCATCATAAATGAAAAGTAGCACTAGATACTTATGCTGGAATCCTCTGATTTTACCTCATGTAATCTCAGTATTCCTCATACAATTCTTCAACAACAGAGAAAGACTACAACTACTGTTACTTTCTGAAAGGAAGTGCAACACAAAACGCAATACTTCTAGCTAAAATTCTATAAAAACCCATGAGACACAAGAATTCTTGCCTATAGGATGGCTGGCTTCTACACTAGCAAAGCTTCTGAATATGAAAATCTATGATTCATTTTTTTCCAAATATACTCTCCTAGGACAAGAAGGCATCATAGCACTATGAAGCAGACATATTGAATTTAAAATATTTAAGCTTACTGACACTTCCATACAATACATTCTGTACTTGTTCTCTTGTACTTATTTCTGGTTTATCAGAAATTTTTTTCTTCATTAAGAATTCACATTAATGTTCATTGTTTTTACCTAGAGTGTAAAATTCAGGAATTGTCACTCCTGTTTCTAGAAAGGCTGTAATGCATTTACATGATTGAAATACTGTTTGCAGCTTGTACTGTGCAAAATTCATAATATGTCATAGGCGAGAATGCTCTTCTTCCTAGATGTAAGATCAGCTTATGAACATTTGATTTAAAACATGAATAGATAGGAACAAAGTAGCGCAAAACACACTGTCATGCTTGTAGCCAAGGATATATCAAAAGAATTAAATAAAAAGTGACAATTAATTTGATGTACATTCTCCCCTGTGAGGATTACCATGAAACATCATATTTATGAATAGAAAAGTATCTGATCTCATACTGTAAAAGGAGCTGCTAACTTAAGCGTGTCAGCTTCAAACTAAATGAAAAAAACACAGTATTACAATAATATAATGGACAAAAATAGTCTACAATACTTCAAGTACACTTAAAAGCAAGTATTCATTAGTTGCCAAGTATACTGAAAATTGAAATTGCAAAATATGGATTTGATCTCATGAAGGAGCATTTCAGGAGAAATGCAACAGAACTATGGGTTTAGAAAGAAGAGCATTTGAACCTCTTTATTGAAGCATAAACACAAAACCCCCACTACCAGCAAACAAACCTTATTTTTACTGATTTATTGTGGGAGTTACTTGTATGATACATCAATATACACTCCTAAGTGGTGTTAAGGCAGAGTAATAAAGGAACACAGAATATTCAATGGAGCTACCAGAAAGCAGAGGTCAACTATTCATCCAAGAGTACACTGACATCAACAGGATGACTCTAAATTGATTCACAAACTGTTATGTTTAAAATTTTCAAGATACCTCTGTTTTCAGATCAAATTTCATTACAGGGCTTTTGAATTCCAGATTCAATCCATCACTCTAGATATAATTTTTAAATTTAGCTCATGGAAGTTGCATCATCTCATACAGTAAACTTTGGCTATACTTAATGCAGAAAAAGACAAGGCTACGGATGCACAAAAAAATTTGGAACAATAAGCTGCAATTCTGATGTAGCCTCTTGAACTGATAAAATTGCTCAAGCTGCACGTGTTACTCTGGTTCTAAATTAGGGTTACGGCATTTTGGGGCAGAGAAAGGCTTATCCACTTTCTTATACTGGCTGTCATAAAGCAGTTATTTCTCAGAATGTGCTTCTGATTTGGACCAACTTCATTTGCATAGCTATGATCTAAAACATATATATGCCAGAACAGAGGCAGCAGAGTTCCTTTTCTGGCTAAACCTCATAGACACTGTGACCCAGTTACATATTTAAATTAATCTTGGTTGAGGGGACATGTTACTACATTAAATATACACGTATTGCTTATAAATGTGAACAAACCTAAGAAGGTTGTTACGTTATCTGTGCTCTTTGCAGTGTTTACCTCCAGGACAAAGTTTGCATGTGTATTATAACCAAGAAGCTCTGCTACTTTTGCCCTTAGTGGGAGCAACTGCTGCAGAATTTTTGCATTCTCCTAAAAAAGAAAGCAGGTAAATTTGTAAAATTAAACCAGAAAACACATGTTAACAAAACAACTCTCTCAATAATATCTGTAATCCTATGAAATAGAAAATATTTCAAATTATGCTCTTTTAGATTAAAATATAAAATATCCTAATTTTGGCTAAATTGTTGGAATATTTTTTCTCAGTGATTGCAGGTAGCTGGTTTTCTAGTTAACCTCATTCATTATGCTCCTTACTGTAACAACTTATCTTTTTTATATTAATCAAAATAGGCACCATTCTCTTTTAGGTTGTGAAGTGTTTATTTTCTTTATCAATCACTTACATGTGAAAGACAGCAAGGAAATTGCTGACGGCAGCTTAATTGCTTGTTAGTGATGAAGACAGATTGCTAATCTATTGTGCCAACACTGAAACCTGGTTTGCAAATTTTCCTTTTTTGCCACTCTAACAATAGCAGTCAGAGAAAGATCTGAAACAGAAGACCCCAGACCTTGACCTAAATGTGTTGAAGAATCCTCAAGAACTTGAAAATGTAACTGTGTAAACCTCTAGTTCTGGAAAACCTCTGTTTTTTTTTCTAGTTTCCAGAACTAGAAAAAAAAAACAAACACTAGATTCGAAGATTGTCACACAGTTTTATCATTAAGTCTCTTTATGTGTGTTGACTTGCAAAATGTTCAGTTCCTGGTGCCATTTTATCTTATCTTGTACTCATCACATTTCCAAGTATTTCAAGCACAAAAGCTCAACTCTGCTCTTGTTCTCTAATGCATGGTTGGTACAATTGTCTGAATGACACATGCTCTACCTCTCAATGCTTTTTTTAGTTTGTACCTGTCTAGTTGTGCACATATGCAATCTGTTAACTTCACATTTAATCATCTGTATTTGTAATTAAAACCTGTTCTTAAATATAACCCCTCTCTATTCTAAAGAATCCCAAAGGACTACAGAAGCCACAATCAGACATCCTTTTCTGTCAGGAAAGTGTCAGTAAGCATCTGCAGAACACTGCAGGGAAATTTCAGAGATCAAAATCCCATTTCAATTAACAAAACCACTTACACATTAAGATGCATACAAATATGCATACAGAGGCAGATTGTCAACTTCTAAGGTCTCAGGACACGAGAATAAATTAGAGCAAGGCACTGTTAAAGATCACACTGATAAGCTTTGGTTTCAAAATCCTCTACAATGTGCAAAACTCAAACTTAGCATTTGAATGTCTAGCTCTATATTTCAGCTCTGGCACAGCACTGTAGAACAGCCAGTACACAACATACCTCTCTGCATCTTGAGTTAAAGGCAGATTCCATTTTTCTCCTGGTTTCTGAAATGCAACACTTCTTCATAACAGGAAAATAGTGGGGATACTTTAAGGTAATTTTATATTTGTCTTTTTCAGTCTTCTCTAAACTGTTGAAAAAGTCATCAGGAAGGCCATCTATGGAATATAATTTAACAAACTGTTTACTGAAATTATCTACTCCCCCCTGGTTTTTTTGAGACTGTTGCATTTGTTTTGCTGCAATCTACTTTGACATCAAAAATCTCCACAGAAGTATACCTCCTTTTTACAACTGTTTGCTAAAACTTTTTCAAATTTCACCAACAAAACCCAAATTTAGAAGCACATGAGAGCAAAAGAGAAATACATGAAAGGCCACCAGATAAAAACTCAATAACATTAAAAAATCTCTGTTATTAGAGCACATTATATGTGATGCCCTTCAGATAATGAATACCCAAATTCTCTGTCACATGAAATCTCTAGCTTGATTTAAATTACTGAATTAATTAAACTTGGTTGCAGGACTAAAAAAGCTTTCCCAATAATTACACAGGGGGTTGCTTGATGATAACTGAGAAAAGGAATAGAGTAAAGTTATGCTAAAGGAAGTATGACCAACATTCTAACTTGATGCAAGGCAAAACCCTCAGGAAGCACAAATATGTGAAGACATCATGAACACCTGCAAAAGATAACTCTGAATTAATTCTAGAGAAGGATGAAAAAGGAAACAGAAAAGACTGAGAAAGAGTCAGAATTCCACTTGATCATTCCATCACACATGGGACAAAACTCAGCTATTCCAATAAAACTGGAAGGTTGGAAAAACGGAAACAGCAAGCATCCTACTTACCAAGTTCTTCCTTAGAAAATACAAGAAATGTATTTTCCTCATTCAGGTTTTTGTTAAAGTCTATACACAGCTCACTCATTTTTTTCTTCATTGTCTTTATTTCCTGTATTGGGTATAAATTGAACTTAGTGGAGAAACAAAAATCAAAGTTGGCAGTTTTTATCCTCTATATGAATAACATTTCATTTTTTTCAGATAGGCTCTCTACTAAACAACAGTAAATACCAGGACTGAGCAAATAACACACTGCAGGTAGCATCACACTTCAGACCCTGTCAGTCTTCCTTTTATGTTTCTTTTGGTCCTGAGCAATATTGTGGCCAAGGGCTATTGCTCCAACATTTTAAACTCATCTTAGAGAGGACTGAAGAGATTAAACACCACTAAACAGTTTCATGTGCTAACATTATTTTCTTTTATTTGAACAGTTAAATTACAATTTCAAGTGTAAAAATACCCACTGAAATCAATGAGGATGAAGGGAGTAAAAAAGCATGCAACCTACTCAAAAACACTGTTTTGGAATTGTACAGGTATGGTATGACAGAAAGTAAAGGCTGCTCTCACAACACATAACCACTCTAAAACCTATTTTACAACACTGAATTTCTGAAACATTTTCTAATATATTTCATAGCCAGTTTCTACATGTTATTGTCAAGTTCAAAAAAACAGAGTAGTTACCAGTATGAGAATGCACACCAAATAAAAACCTAAAAACTAAATTCAACTATTGTCCCCCAAGGAATTTCAAAATACCTTTAGAGGCATCAGTTATATGAAAATACACATCAAACTGTTCTCACTAGTGGAAGGATGTGGATGAAGATTGATTATTTTCTACAAAGGGTTAAGCCTATTCAACAGTCAGAGGTCATAATATAGTCAGAAATATCACTAAGAATTTGAAGATAACTATGTTGGCATCTGTAGGATCCCACAAGATAAGGGCTAGCGTGTTTGTCTCAAGCACCAATAGCAGTGTGACTGTGGCACCAGCCAAGGACTGTAGGTAACAACAGCCAAGGACTGTTGGCAGTAACAGTCTGTTGGCTTATCTACAAAACAGTACCCCAGCCCATGCCCAGGCAGTGCCCCCAAGGACTCTGGACACCTAGGTATCTGGATTTATCCTGGAGGCATGAATGGTGATCTCTCTCCCTCTTCTCCCTTTCTTCTTTCTCTCTTCCCCACTTTAATTTATCTGTCTGTCTTTTCTCTTTCACTCTATCCCTTTTATCCAAAACCCACTCCCATGTGCTTATGCAAGGTCAGGGACTAACGTACCAATTTCCACACCAACTATATAGGAGTGCTAATAAACGTTTGTAAGCTTTTGCAGACCCTCTGATTTTTTTGTTCCTTTCAACCACAAAGGTCTCTGCAAATCTTGAGTGCTCCCTTCCCATTAAGGGTGGGATGCCACAGTATTCCAGCTGCTGACAATTTTACTTCCTGATTTTCTGAACCTTTCTAAGTCAGTTCTCCCTTAATTAAGAAAAATTCTTAGAGCATCTTGTTCTCTCCTCTAACCTATTTTGATTTTTTTCCCAGCTGGAATGCTAAAATCTTGGACACACTTAACAACATCAGTTAACTCAAACTAGTGTAGCTGTGTGTTTGCAACAGTTATACATACTTCTGAATAGAAATGCAGGCTCATTAGTAACATTTTTTGAGAGGTTTCTTCCCTAGGAATCTAATTTAGGCATTCATTATAATCGTAATATATAATAAAACTTTTTCAGCGAGGCTTCTTTTAGTCTCAAGGCCACGAGGTGATGCAGATCACCTCTATCTACTGCATATCATGGTTGTCTATCAGATTAGTTTAAAAACCTTCAAGTGATTGAAATTTAAAGGATGGATCTGGAAGTAAGAACAGGTAAGATTATAGCAGTAATTCAGCAGGTCCAAATAAAGTTCAAATACATGCTTAGTACAGCTAACCAACCATAAATTTATCCCTTTAACAGTTTTGTAACCTTTGTTTTATAAACAAATAGTCCATATTTACTTGCTGCACTTCTGTGGGAAGATGGAGTCCATTTCTTCTCCCCGCTTGAACAGATTTCTCTAGATAACGTTTTGTTTCAGGCTTTAAATTTTCAAGATCAGAGGTTTGCTGAAATGACAGTATAGAATAATTGAAATTTTAACACACTGTAAGAACTATACCAAGCATTAGAAGGGTTTGAACAGAGTTGTATTTTAGAACATGGTCATATTAAAATAGGGAACATCCTACATTTTAATGTGAAGAGCTTCCCCAAAACAAAAAACCTTACACAACAGTATTCTTGTATTCATGTAGAATGTTTTCAAAAAATATTCTTATACCAAGTGTCTCAGCATATTTACATGCTGTCATAAAGACAAGCCCTTTCAGTTTACAGTACACTTCAGTTTACATTGCACTTCATCTTCTTCTGTAGAGATAGCTTTCTTTTACACAGAACCTTGATACTTTATTCCAGGAAGAAACCTTCAGACAGAGTATGAAACAAAACCTACTTAGAATTCTATGAACAAAACCTGAAGCAGCTGTTTACATCAGGCTGTGGAGGAGGGCATGTGGGTGGAGAAGACTGGCAACATTCTTAAGCATGCCTCTACAAGTCAGCATGCACATGTTAGGAGTAAAGAAATTTAAAATCATAGTTTCACTACCAAATTGAGCTTTATCCCAAGTTTCAATCCTCAAAATACAAGTTTTTCAAAGAATAAGATACGGAACATACTGAACAACATAATTTTATGCACAATTTTTCACCCCTAATGTGTGGAGAAATGAAAGTGACTACATTATTTTAATATCTTCTTAATTCAATGGGAAAACCTCAATCATTTTCCTCCATCAACAGCTCTTCAATTAAGCATAATTTAGAAAGAGTACTATTATTAAGTTGGAAAAGTGTAGTCCCCATTAAGGGGAGCTAAAGCATTCTGCATGTCACTGAGGTCAAGCAGATTTGCTCCTCTCTTAGTATGCTGTGTTATAAATAACAAGAAAGTGTGGGGGCCTTCATTTTCCTCATGCCATTTTCATCTGGCCCCATGAAGGATCATGAAACTGAATTAATCTACCTGAATTATTAAATCATCACCAGACATATTGGAACAAAATCAAACATTCTTTCTGTTTGAGCTACAAAATAAACAGTACAAATGGAGAATATGAGACATCTACAGGTACTCAATTAAAAGAGAACCTAAACAGAAACCAAAAGGGATAGAAACTAGTTCAACACTAAATGCATCTTTTAAGGTAGTTTTGAGGCTGAAGAAACAGATGAAGAGGACACAATGTAGTTGTCTATAATTTGCTGATAAAAAGAAGTAATTTCAGAGGTCAACCCCATTTATATGTCTTATTAACCCTCACAACTTAAAGCAACTTTTAAATTTAAAATTCTTAACTTTTTCAATAAAGCAGAACTCTGGGCACAAATTCAAAAGCAGTATAAACCAATCTAAGTACACTGCTGTATTACCTCTTTTTTTCCTTCTCTCTTGGAACAAGCTCAGCCAGCAGAAAACAAAGGAATTCTTTACTATTAGGTTTCTCTCTTTTAGTTTAGACTCCTTGCATCAGTTCTTTGGAAGGCTAGACAAAAATCAAAGCTATTGCAATGGAGAGAAAAGAATACACCTATCTTAAATCAGATATGAGAAGCAAAGAGCAGGAGCAGCATGATACACTGTTTTCTGTTGTACAGCAGTGTCCCATTGGAAAGATTTCAGTGGCACAGACACAAAGGAAACAAAGTCATCTTACAAAGCCTTGTGAATACCAATTAATTTTAGACAAATTTAGATACATGTCACAACTTATGCAGACATACTGTTATTTACCTGTAAATAAACAATCTTCTGAAACACGTCTTCTCTCATGCTCATCTCCACATCAAAATTTGACAGTTTTTTGTCAGCTTCTGTACTTGCTAAGCGTATCTCTCTGTCAGGGGAAACGTGCTGGGGAAAATCCAACATGCTTCTTTCCACTGTTTAAATAAGAGGCAATGAACACAGAAGGATAGACATGCTTTAAGGATAAGGAACTTTCCCTCTTCTGACACTTATAAAAGACATAAGAAAAAAGTATCCAAAGCAATCTGACACATATAGCAAATAAAGTGATTACATGTAATATAAGACTGAAGAGGGGAAATGACAAAACCACACACCATTGTAACAAATAAACATTTTATAGACGATTACTAAACCCCAAGCCTAATTATCTCATCATCTTCTACAAAATCAGCTGAATGGTATATAAATACATTAGAAATGCTTCATCTTCCAAAAGTCATGTAAGTGAAGACTGACTTTTTGTAGCTGGCACAGATGCTTCAATTTTAGCATTTAAAGTCAGAAGCTCTGAATCTTTCAAACATGCCCATCTGTCCTGAAGTTATTTTTACATTGTTATGAGCACTGTGTCAAATCCCCATGTACTGTACTCTTCTGTATTTAAAGAGAAACAGCATGGCAAACAGGGAAGATGCTGTCCATGCATTCTGAGCTTCTACAGATTGGAAGCTGAGTAATATTACTTTTTTAGAATACACTTTCAAGATTAAGTAAATCCTTGCTATTACAGAAATATTACATCTTATAATGACATTGAATAGATATCCTAAAATAGAAATGAATTTGCTTAATTAAAAAGCAAATGATAATGTCTCTACCACCTACCTTTCCAAAAGTAGATTTCAGAGTAACAACCTATTAGGCTGATTTAAAGCTTTGCAATTTATGCGATGTGCAGTCATTTTACCAAGCTCTGAGACAGATTCAGAAATGCAGCTATGGGCATGTGATTCTGGTTGAACTCCACTGGAAACCTATCCCTTCACCTCCTGCCCTTACGCCAAGATGTCTCAAAATTATAAAGTGAGTTTTGGCAGCTTCCAAGGGAAATTTAAGGTCTATTGTAATTTCTGTCTTTTCAAACAATAAGTTGCAGTTACCAGGGTAGGTCTTTTACGTGAAAGGGACACACAGGCCTTAAATTCTCAGGTTCTTATGGAAGTCTTGCTGTGGTAATACATCCCTCTCATATGCCATGGGCTGTTTCACAGCAGGTCATCATAATTTCACATACAGCTTTGAAGATTAGCATTAAAAGCTTAAATGTGACCCACTACTGCAATAGTATGTAGTTAAAAAAGTACATCTTCCATCAAGTTTTTGTGACTATGCTGAAAAGCTGATGGCCACTGTTTTCTGAGGCAAACACAGATTTTCCTTCTGTAAATATTCCTGGTGAAAAGATTTACAATAATTATAACAATTCAGTATACTGGTATATGCAGCAAAAATGGAATCTGACAGCAGGGTTTTTGAATGAAGATTTCAGTCTTTCTGAGTATGCCAGAATAAATTCCAGCCAATTCACTGGATGTGCAATTTTAATTAATGTGCAATCCAGCCTAATGTTACATTTGAGATGCCAGCTGCGCTTTTTTGCTAGTCAAAGATTTTGCTCCAAGCCAAAGTGACTGTTTCTAGCACCTCTGTGGCTAGATTTTTTTAAGAGTACTTAAAAGAATTTGACATCTACTACATTCACTGTTTCATAAGTAATGCAGGCACCATCTGAAAGATTTTTCTCAACAAAGAAAGATATGCAATTTGCAGTTTGTATTTTACCCATCTTGCCTGACAATTATGAGCAAATTAACTGAATGACGTGTGTTTGACCATTAAATTGCACTCACATATTGGTATGGTTTGATAATTCATTCAGAACAATCTAGATGTGACTGCATGACCAACATTTCCCTGGATTCTTCAAGACCTCACAGCCCACAATTTAAATATAAGCAAGTAAAGAAGTCTTCTTTCGATAGCCCATTGAAAAATTCCTTGTCATCACATTTTCTCCACTAGCAGTTTATCAAGGTTTCCATTACCCCATCCAGCTTGCTCGTGTCAGACTCCGCAGTGTCTGAAAAAAACACTGCTCTACCACGTGTGATGTACCACACATACCACAGAGGCTGCAGCCTGCACTGCTGCAGTGTCCCCTGGCAGCTGCACGTGGTTGGAAATGTAACTGTGTAGAGCTTCACATTCTAAACCAAAGCAGGTGACTGATGCAGCCCTCTGGGAGATCCTGAAATATTATCAAGACCAGACGGCCTCTTGAGAGGCCTCTACACATTCTACACAAGAACAGCAGGGATCAAAATTGGAAGCAACAGCTATTTTTCTCCATGTTTCCTTATGTGCAGGTGGAATGCCTTATGCAAAGAAATACAGAGAACTCATGCTAACCTGCATATTCCACTTCTATATCTGCCAAAGCCTGTACAGTATTCTCATGTGTTACTTCTTCGGTTTCCAGCATCCCGACACTGTCATACACATGCTTTGTCTTCCTGATGAGTTCTTCTGTTCTTGTTCTGATTTCCTCTGGTGACAGGTCCCATCTCAAAAGGTTTCGCCCTGATGTTATGTATGAAGAAGCCTTGAGCTGGCCTGTAATTTCTGCTCCTAATGTCATTCTCAACACAAGCCGTGGCCCAATGGACCTGAAAGTATAAAAATTATCTTTGTATAGGAAGATTCCTGTTCAAGAGACAGTTAAGAGTAAATATTAAAAAACCAGCATCAGAACAGTTTTAGGAGGAGGAATAAAGTCCTTTTTAGAGCTATCTTTATCAATTAGGTCTCATTTTTAAAAAAATCTGTCTTCTACCTTTTCAATTTAGAGTATGACTGAGTGCAAATTGGGACAAAAACTTTGGTATTGACAAAACCATACAGATTAAATTATGACCCAACCTTCTAATGAAAACAGCATTGCAGTTACTGGAACTCTACAGAAATAGACAGACTAACATTTTCGAAGTGAGGCATAAAGCCGACACAGTGATTTGCTGATGAAAAAGAAAAAGAACTGCAAAGTTGCACAAAATAAGACATAAAAATATCATTTGATTGTATTCATTATGACAAATAACTTTATATTTATACAGGATATCTGCCACATAATCAGCATGAGAGGAAATCTTCCAGTTGTTACTCACTTGCAAATTTATTAATTTAATTGTTTTTGGCTTTAAATACACAGTTTCACTCTTACCAGGAGAGATACATTCCTTTATTATGATTTACGTATTAATGATCTATCAACTATAGTTCTAATCAACTATATTTCAGCTTCTTTAAAATAAGGCTTGCATTCAAGTAGTCAAACTTCCTGCAGTATTTACTATCATAGGAGGATCCTTGGCTGTCAGAGACTTACTATCTATCTTCCTATATCAGCCACATAATTAAAAAAAACCAACAAGCAAACAAAAAACCTCCTCATGTTGTTATGGTAATAATGACAATTTATAATTTTCTATCATAACTAAAGAAATACACAGAGATTGTGCCAATAAAGGGACGTTCATGTAACACTGTTTTACATTAAGTAACTTTTTCTCCTAACATTAGCTATTGGACCTGTATTGATTTTATTGTAAAACCTGTCTGGTATGTGCAGTAGTGCACAAAGAGGTTTTGGCATACAATGCCGGCAGCATGCCGAAAAGACAGCCAATTTCAGCCGGAAGGAATAACAAAGCAGAAGAGGGAAATGCCAACAAACTGAGAACAGCTGCATGCATGGCTTCTGTATGAAGGAAGGCAAAGCTTTTTCACAAAAGTCTTCCAATTCTGTAATGGAATTTCTCTAGAAATAGCCTAAGCAAAATTATACTATGCAAGACAAAAAAACTCCACAACATTTCTACCTATGCTTTATGTTGAAATTTTATTTTCCTTGTTACCACAGTTTCTTCCAATCTTCCCAATCCAATGTAGGCAAGTTGTTTACTTTTTCCTTTAGTGACATATGGAAGCATCAAATGTCCAGAACATTGACAATTCCACTTTGAAAATGAAGTGTGAATAAAGAATGTTTGTTCCACCTCTATTCCTTTTCTCTGATACCAACTGAGTTCTGGCACTAAGGCTTTAGTAACTTCTCTATTGGACTATTGAAGCTTTGAATTTCAAATAGAGGTTTAGGATAAATGAAGCTGCTGTCAGGAAAGCAAAAGCTTAAGTAATAACATTCTTGGAATGCATTAGTTTCCCATCCCATCTATCCTGAATCTGCAAATCCATTAAAGAGCAGTCCTTCATTAAGTCATGAACAGATTCTCAGAGGACTGCCCTGTGTCTAGTTTTTCCAAACACTGCTAGCACAGGTCTGGTAAAACCTCTTGGCAGATAAAGGGGAAGCTCACCAAAAACAGGTTCATGGCTCTGAACTCTATCTCACTCCACTCACACCCAAGAACATCAGAAAGACTACACAATGTTTCAAACTGAAGTCAAAATAAAAGTAAAGGGGAGTAAAAGGAAAACAGCAGCCTGAGCAACAAAGTACGCTAAAGTGAACTAAGCAGATATTCGGTCTAAAGAGAGCCTAGTGCTTTAGGTCATCCAGTATCTTCACCTAGAAATGTAGACAATACAGTCCTGCAACTGACCATCAATTGCATATAATCCAAAACAAACACTAAAGGAGTCACAGTACCAACATATTACATCAATTTCAGCCTGTCAACAAGATTTATTAATAATTAAAGCTGGACTGAGTTCATGAACTGGAACGTAGGGTCTCAGATTACCAGAGAACGCTATTTTTAAACACTAAAAGAAGATGCCACCTGGTTTTCTTAGTATATTGCCTAGTTTAATAAAGGATATACCCACAAACTTGAGGGCTGTATAAATTATAGGCATAAATACCAGCAAGTTGTTGACTACCTGCTAGAAATAGGAAAACACAGAAATGCCCAGTTTTGAAATGCTGATACCTTGTTTACTTCTGCTGATAGGAAGATGCAGTCACTCATATAGATCAAAAAAGGCAGTACAAATCAGAAAGGTTTTTTTCAACACCAAATGAGATGGTGGGCCTTCAAAACCGTTATATAACATTTCATGTAAAATCAGTTGCTACACACAATTCTTCAAATAATCACTTACAGACATGTTGCTACCTTGCTGAAAGTTACTCAGACTCTACTAAGAACCAAATTAACTGACATCAGCTTAATAAAAAATTGTGCAGGTAAATATATAGGCATGGGTGAAATCCTGGCCATTTCTTTCACGGCTTAGTGTTTTGAATTATTTACCTACATAGAAGTATAAATAAATAAATTTCCAAAACTCAAAAACCAAAACATGTATCAGACTGCAATATTTCAAGATCAAAAATCAGAATTAGAAACAAGAAAGAAGAGTATAACTAAAATAACATGTAGCTCAAAAATACTCTGCCATTACATTTGTTATGCTATTAGAAAGAAAATATAAATTGTATCACTGAGGGAACCTTTAACTTCCCAGATATATAACTGGAATATAAGGTCCACTAATAATGCTAGGAACCAGATGCAACAGCAAGGAGTTTTCTCCAAACACTGAACCAAGCAGATACAAATATTATTTCAGACTTGCTTCTTGCAAACAGCACCAACACTACAGAACAGCCAATACAGATTGCACTGAGCAATCAGAAGTTGATTCAGTTCAAATGATATGGAAGGATGTTTTCTTGCACAGGCTGCTGCTAATGCCTGAACTGTTCTGTTCAAACTGTTTCAGCTATCACACTCAGTTTTCTCTGGCGTGGTGTAGAGCTCTAGAGGTATCTGAACAAGCCTGGGTTAAGTATAAGGTTCCCATCCAGCAAGAGTGCTGCCAGAAATGCTGACATTTCTGTCACTGTTCCTCCCTTGCTTGCTCATTTCTGTCCCTGTACCTCCCTACCTCAGTGGCATCAGCACAACTGCTGCCAGAGTCATACTTAGAAAGTATTCACAACAGTGTATAGGTGAAAAATAAAGTGGATCAAAAACCACCCAGGTGTGACAGCTTTTTACCAGCCAATCAGTCCCACCACCCATTTAATGAGTGACTCTGAAACAGGTGTGTTGGCCTAAACAAAGTGTCAGTAAAAAGTGTCAGTAGCAACCTAAATTTGCACTACTGCTAGAAACACATACGAAATCATGAATTTAGTCTAGCAAAGAGAATCTCAAGTTGAATGCTGTCATTAAGCATACCATTTAAATGTCCTGAAGTAAAAAGAGCTACTGATGCTAAGAGGTAATACAGATACAAGAACAAAACAGATTAATCAGGAATACATGAAAGCTAGAATTGCAATAGGTATTTGCAAGCATCAGGATGGTGAGATTCTGAAAGAGATGTCCAATAAGTCCCAGCAAGTAAAAACATCTCTATTTATAACATGGTGCTTGGCCAGTTTATAAAATGTATTATGTTACTTGGTTCCCTAAGGTAGCATGGGACTAGATTTGATCATCCCAAAGGCCCTTCCAGTCCTTGTGCTTCTGTGATTTCTTTCAAAATTAACACAAATTTATTTATATTACATTTTTACAGTAAATATCTAACTGGCCTCTGTTGGCAACTTGCACTGGCCTTTTTCTGGGGTGAGTCCTATGGTATGTAATAATGTCAAAGGAATGACATACAGGGCAGACTGAAATATTTTATGCATTTGTGCAGTGCTTCATCCATTTAGGAGAGCATGAGGAGGAAAGGCACACAAGGTTTCATGTGGACTTTCTCTTATAACAGAGATTATTATAGATGCAGCTTTTTTCATAAATCATTGTGAAAACATAATTTGTGAAAACAGCTAATCTACCAATCCCAAAAGCAGTAAGAATAGTATTTTCTACCAAAAGCAGAGTAAGTTGAACACCACAAAAACTTAGTAGCTACTTCTAAAAGAGGTTTTTAAAGAATAAAGCAAAGCTTCTAAGTTGCAGACTGCAATAATTGCAGAATGCCAGGTAATTTCTTTTACCAATATATCTACAATTTGATTACTTGTTGCTTCTGGAAAATATAAATTTGATTTGATTTTAGAAAGGGGAAGAACCTTTATAATACTCTATTACAACAATACAGTGGCCAACATAACTGCTGCAAATACAAACAATGCAATTGAATTTACAGAGTTGATTTTAACTTATGCAGTATCTTAAACATATTAAACATTCATGTAATTCTGGTTTTGCTTAGAAACATTTTCCATGACTGAAATATGTGCCAAGCAGCCTTTTGTTGGCATGTTCCATTAACACTATTAATATAAACCAAGAAAGCCACAATCTGTGAAGAAGCAGCAGGGAGGTGTAGTACCAGCTTTAGAAAATACAGACAAAAATCAACATGTTCCTGCTACTGAGAATCACTATATACTGCAGTCAAGGTTTAAGCCTGCTGTCTCATTTAAGTCTGATTACAAAGTGATAGTTTCAATTCCATCAAAAACTCTTTAATGGCACTTTCAATTTTCAAATTAATCTTCACCTAAACAGTATTAGTTACAATGACAAGTGTAATTTTACGGAGTGAAGTAAATTAAATAATATATTTATGGGAAAAATAGATACAGATCAATTTATTGTACTAGCAAATACATTTGACAGTTCCATGTAGCCACACAAAATCAGGGTATATTGGATTCATACAGGATGGAAAACTGTATTCTCTCCTGAGAAAAGACATGAGATAACAGCTTCAGAAAGTGAAGTAGGAGCCAAGATTTTAAAAAGAGCGAGTGAGACGGGGAGGGGTGCGCGAGCAAATTCAGATAACTTGATCATTGAGTTCTTAAATACTCTAATACAAATAAATACAATTATGTTTTTCTGGCTGGACCTTATGTACACCTTCAGAGGACACTCTTATGGATATAAGTAAGAGCTGATTCACAAATTCCGACTAATGCCATGAACAACTTTTTCAATCAGTAACACAGTATGAAAAATGCTGGAGTTCAAATTCAAGAGAAACACTTTGGTGCTTTCTATTTTTCTGAAACAGCATATCTTAGCTAAACAACATTTCCTGGTCCTCCAGGCTGCAGGAGAAGCAGTGCTGCGTGCAGGAAAGCAGCACTGTGTATGTGAAGACTGCTGCCCACCAATTACCTGCAAATCAATACCCACAGGGGCTCAATGTTTTGACTCCACCTAGCGGCCTCGCCAAAACGGAAAACAAAACAAAAAACGACGCACACCCTACTAAGGCAATGCAATAATGACTATGTGCCTCAGGACAAGCTCTTTGGTACTTGAGTAATATGCCACACATCAGCATTTCCCTGGATGTCAGAGTCAAGTGCTACCAAACATACACAAATGACAGCAGACAGGCATGGTTTAAGTATAGTTTTTTAACAGCCAAGCCTCACACAAAATGGAATTTTAAAAAAAAATTAAATGAAATAAAAAAGGATTTCAAAACCAAATAACAAGTATTCAGCAGTATCTAATATAGTGTACATTACAGTCGGTCTGTTTCACAGAATGGGCTTTGTAAAAATTTAACTGGCTAAAATATTTGTATTATTTAGAGATTTAGTTCTTGCTTGAATTTTAAATATACCTTTATATTGCTTTCAGTTTTGACACAAAACTTCAGACAAGAACCAACTGTATATCTTATAGTAAAACAATGACAAAACCAACCAAGGTAGAAGAATTGGGTAGCACAAGGTAAAAAACAAGAATGGAAAAAAATTTCCAAGACAGAAGAGCTAAATGGCTCAAAGTTAATCACAGGGCAACATTATTTCAGCTTAGCCAAAGAAATACAAATCAATACAAATCATCACTTTTTCTTGCCAGACAAACATATTAAGTTCTTTTCCATTTAATTTCTCAGTCCTCTCATCTGTTTGGCTCTTAACAGTATATGGAACAGTGAATACATACCCTGAATTCCTGGGAATTTTCCATTTTCCTTGGAAAAGTATTTGGCTCTGTGTCATAACTGTGTTTGGCACAGACATATCTTACTCTACCAAAATAGCATGTTTAGTACTTCCTAGTTTAAAGTTCCATAACTGCCATTAGAAATTGATTTTTTTAAGCTGCATGTGAAGAAATAGAAAATTTAGCAGCTTTTGACATTAAACCTAATTTTTTAACTAAACCTTTAAGAAGAAAAACCCCAAGACTGCAGCTTAGTTCACTGTAGAGTCTACATTAACTATACCTTTAGCTCTTTCAATCTAAATGAGCAAGTTGAAAAAACCTACAAGTCATGCAAACATTTAAGTCTTTATCAATACACTCATTGCCCTCAGTGCTCATGACCTTACTGTCTGACGACAAATGTTTACTGGCTTTCCAATAGAATTAACATAGAAAACTATCTGAAAAGTGTTCCATGGCAGCTAACAAAAAGCCCAGACCTCAAATAGGAACTCAAACCAGAGTACTCAAACATGATACAACTTACTTATTTCTTGTCCCCTTCCTGCCAGTTCCCTCCAACAGGCTTTAAACAAAAGAAATTTGGAAACTGGTCTGATTGACTTTCATAGAAGGAGGTGATTTCCACAGAGCAGCCTGCAGCGGAACACACAGAAATGCTAGAGTACAGTTTCTGCAGTGTCTGATCTCTAAAATTATGGTATCCAAGGTCTTTGGGAAAAAAACCAGAACAAAACCCAACAACCAACAAACCAAACAAACAAAACCCCAATAAACCCCCAAAACCAAACCACAAATTACTAGTACTACTAATTTAGGTTTCCCAGCATTCTGTGAACAGTACCCATTCTATGTCACAGCAAACCTCCAACAAAGTAACTTGCTTGCAGGATCTAAGGAAAGAATATTCTTAACAACACTCGCATGCAGACAGTAATTGTACTATACTGAGTCTGAGGCACAAGGCATTAATTAAGGCTGTCTTACTGTTTGGTTCTACTATCAGGTGAACTGTGCAAACACATTGGGAAAAAAACTGCTTTTAAGGTCCTACAGCTCTCTCAAGGTGCTGCTGCATAAGCATATATCGTATTTCCACCATGACAGCATAAACAGCAAGTGAAGCACAGGCTGTTTAGTGCAAACAACACACTCGCAGGATAGGTCAGCAGCTGAATGCAATCAGGTAATGCATGACAAACACCTTGTTGACTCTGAAGAAGAGCTGGTACCAGAGGACAAAGAAAAATATTGAGAGTTTGTAAATACTTTCTCTGATTTATACTCAGCGGTAATCAGTTCAGCCTCTTCCAGGGAAATATGCTTTGATTTCTTGCTAATCTTGTCTCATACAGTCAAAGCAAAGAGACATGTTCTCTTGCCATCACTAGTTAGTTGGAAAGCTCTGTGTCTTCATAGCAGATGATGACCTACTCTTACTTGCTTACAATCTTAAATCCATCTTCCCATCTTCTTGGGAAGACAATGCATTATGAACATGCCATGTTCATTTCAGTGCTTGCAAAATCCCAAATGGCCTGCTCAACACCACAAATTGGGAAATGAAATGAAACCCGCTTTCTTCTCTGGCTTTTGAGTGAAAAGTGATTTAGTAACACTGTGCTTCCCAGGCTGGTTACAGGTTATGAAAAATATTGTTCCAGCACAATTAATATGGAAAAAAACTTTGCTTATTTAACATTCCATTGTAGAAATAAAGTGTTCGTTACAGATGGTATAAAAACCACATGTGCCCAGTAATATTTTGTGTAGAAACAAGTAAAATTGTTATCCTCACCTCGCCTTCCCTAATCTATCTAAACATGGATAATATTTACTGAAAAAGTCTCCTCTACAGAGAAAAATTCAGACTCACAAATCTATAGTTCAGTTAACATAATCTATTTTATTTCCACAGACTGTTGACCAAAAGATCCTAAAGAAATGATGCTGCTGTGAGATGAGAAGGCAGATCCTCTTGCAGGTAAATGGTTTTAAAAATTAGGCTCCTAAAAAAGCTGCTTATTTTTCTGAATGACCTATGTGACCTGCGGATCCTGCAGGGCTCACTGCAGAGTTCTGTATTCTTTCATGCCTTTATACATCATCTACAAAAAGCTGGGATAAATGAAATGACAGAATTTGCTAATGATCATTTACTCATGATTATGTAGTGTACTTAAGGCAGCCACAAAAAGATGAAAAAGAATGTCACAACACAGAAAAGCTTAAAACCACTAACAAAGTGAATTTCAGTCTTAATAAATGTCACACACTTCTGACTTTACATACACAGGAGGAGCTGAGACATCATTCTGGAAACAAAACAGTTCAACAGAAACATCAACAAAAAGGAGCTGCAAAGATAGAAATTATAGGATTAATAGAGGTGGATTAGAACAAAACAGAAATTCATTATACAGCATGCATGAAGCACATGCATACTACATGCAGTTCTGATCCTCTGAACAGATCCTCTTGTCTTCTGTTCTTTCACTTTTTCAAAAACCTTTTCAAAACCTTTTTCTGTTCTACCCAGTCATGATGACTTACAAACAACGATGACTTAGAAACAGTCAGGTGCATGAAGCAATGGATTCCACTCAAAGCACAAATACTAACTAGACTGGGATTCTATGGGGAGGACCAAAAAATAACAACCAAAACCATCCGAAAACCTGCACAAAAAAAAACAGCAACAAAAAAACCCAAACCAAAACAAACTGAAAAAAAGCACAGCCGAGGAAGTACTTCAAAGATCTAAACTGTCATGAAGGGGATGGAGAGAATGAATAAGGATCAATTTTTAACCTGTAACTTTCAACATAACCAATAGGAGAGTTTTAGGAGACAGTTTCAAAATTAAAAGGTATCTACAGATTTCTACTACAGATTTCTATACAAGATCATACACCAGTTTTGTGTTAGAAGTCCCTAATTCCTAAACTGTTCTGAAAAGAAAATACTGAATGTACATACTACCTTACATTATGTTTTCTAGGATACCTCATCCTGACTCCTGCTGAACAAAGGTTAGAATTTTGAACTAACCCAAACTATTCTAATGAAATCTTTCCAAGCCAGGCATTTCTGGCTTTATAGTGAGAATGACAAAACAGGTATGTCCTCAAAATACATTAACAAGATTGCTCAGCATGGTCTAACTGGTGCTCCATGAGTTTTTTGTTGTTGTTGTTGTTGTTTTGTTTGTTTGATTGGTTTGTTTTGGTGGGTTTTTTGTTTGTTTGTTTGTTTTCCCCCCTGCCCAGGAATTAGCTTAGTACTGAAAATTCTGTCTAATAGACAAACTGCTCTTCAGGAGCCTGCTGTGGTTAGAAAGGTGGTAGCTATTTCTTCTGACCAAAACAAAAATTGCTGCTGCAATACAAAATGTCCCAAATGCTTTGTTTGGCCTTTGACATTTCTGAGGTGCTGGACCTGATGCTTCAATGAAAGCAAACAGACATACTATAGTTACAAGTATGAAATAAGAAAATTACTATGAAAGTTCTTCCCATTTCTTTGCCCTCCAGTGTCATTCCTCCTTTTGCTTTCTCCCAACCGCAATTTCTTGCTGGTTTTCTTCCTCAGCAAGAGAAATGACAGTGCTTAGAGTTTCTTTCCACTTTCTTTGATTACACTGATACTTGTATATAGCACAGTATGTTGGTACCTGTCTCACAAATGTACATGGATTTTCGTACTCAAAATCTGAAGATTTTCAAAGAAACACCTCAGAATTCATCAATCCAAGAAAATTATTCTAGGACACAAAAATTATTTAAATCAGTGTGTCTTCTTTTATTTTTTCATATATAAGAATATCCTCATAAAGTAAGCAGACTTCTATGCTGAATTAATCTAGTCAGCTTTTTCCCTGGGTATTTCATTGCATTAAATCTAAATCTTTGAATCTTTTTAATCTGAATGGGAAAAAAATGTAAAAGCCTCCTTCTGCACAGCTGCTTATTTTAACCAAAAGAATCAAACCTTAATATCATTTTATTTAATGTAAGGCATAATACTTGACACTTGTTAAGAACTGTCATTTTCATCTCATGTTAAGATGCCCTCAGGAAAAAATGGAAGCTAGGAGGGAACCTATTCAAGGTTTCTGTGAATAACTCCTTAACTTTTCAAAGTGAAGAGGTCATTATGACACAATCAAGAATACTGTCTTTCATAAAATAATTATTTGGGCACACTGAAATGATGACTTGGGGAAAAAGAAATCACAATTAATTTAGTGCAACAACCATTCCTCAGTCTACTGATTTTTACTTAAAAAGGAGGTATCTTCATTGTCCAAATGCTGCAACCAAAGTTCAACTCTTTATCTAAAGAAAAAAAAAAAAAGCCTTCTTTCCTACTTTTTGATGAAAAAACCTGTAAGACAAAGACAGTCAATGAGAACAGTGAAAATGACTGTACAGAAAAAGGAATGTAAATGTAAATTTGGGAAAAAAATAGATGTGCACTTTCTTTAGCACCAGAAAAAATCACTTAATTTTCAGCAGGAGCCTTATGAAAAGTTTTTTCTATACTAATTTTCTGTCTGCTAATACCCCTCAATCCTAATTTGACAGGAACAAAGGCCGTGAAATAGTGCAAAAACTGTCCACTTTGTGCAGTAAGCACATGACTATCATTTCTCAAAAGACCATGCGAGGCAACCATCTTTTTTATTTCATGCTGAAATTCAGCTCCATTCTCTTTACCACAACGTGCCCTCCTGCTATTTCACTGCTTCTTATCAAATGTAGTCCTTTAGAAATACTGAGAGGCCAAGATAAAAGCAATTATGTTCATTTGTCTGGTCCACACCTAGAATTGACTACAAGCCCTCTATCGCACGGTTTTCTGGGGTCCATTTAGAGCCTAGAGTTCATTACGGAGAAAAGCAGCAATCCCCTATTTTAAAACCTTACGACGGTACACTAGCACCTCTCTCACCTGTCCTACAACCTGTAGTAGTGACACACCTTTTTTTTAAAGCCACTACGCGCACACCGCAGGTCTCGCTTCAGGCACAGGCTGCTGCAGAGCCCCGCTGCCACAGCCGTATCCTCAATCCATTGTGCTCCTGCCATTCCTCTCGCAGCGAGCCTGACTCGGCGCAGAGGGTACCGAGCGGAGAGACCTCGCCTCGCCCGCCCTGCCCACCTGGAGCTGAGGGCAGGCTGCGGGATCGGCTCCAGGAGCTGAGGCAGCAAACCCCACAGGCGGGCGGGTTTTCCTGCCCCGCTGTCCTCGGAGCGCGCCCCGCGGCAGCCGCCCTCAGCCCGGGGGCCAGGCCCGGCTCCTCCCGCGGACAACCTCCCGCCAGCCGCGGGCCCCCCGGGCTCCCGCGGCCCCCAGCCCGGCCGGGAGGCCCCCGTGCCCCGCCGCGCTCACCCAGAACCCCCGCCCTCGCCCACCCCCGCACCGGGGCCGCCCCGTCCCGGGGCCGCAGCACCGCCGCCCGCCCTGCGCGCCTACCTGCGAGCCGCGCCCGCGCACAGCGACAGCATGGGGGGCGGCGCGGGGGGCGGCGGCGGCGGAGGAGGAGGAAAGAAGAAGGAGGAGAAAAGACCGGAGGAGGAAGGACGGGCGGCACAGAAGAGGGGGAGGCAGGAGAGGAGGAGGGAGGACCGGCTTTGCTCCCGCGCCCGCAGCCGCGCCGCCCTCTCGCTGCCCTCTCTCCGCCCGCGGGCGCAGCGCTGCCGCGGTCCTGCGCATCCGCTTCCGCCGCCCCCGCGTCCCCGGTGTCTGCCCGCCGGAGGCAGCGAGCGCCCGCCGCATCTCGCACGGTAAGGGCGATGCCCGCGCCCTCGGCCGGCGCAGCTCCGCGGGGCCGGGAGGGCTCCGCGCCGCTCCCGCAGCCCCCGGTCCGTGGGGCGCGGGTCGGGCCCCGGGCGGTGCGGCCGCGGTCCGAGGGGCCGGCGCCCCCCTGGTGCGGAGCTGTCCTTGGGGCCCGAGCGAGCGGAGCCGGGCCTGGCACGGACCGGGAGGTGGGCGTGGGGCGGGAGCGCGGCCCGGAGCTGGGACCCGCGCTGTCATCGATGGGGGGCGGGTAGCGGACCGCGGTGTCCCCGGCCGCGCATCCCCGGCCGGCGCGGCCCGGCTGTCCCCGATGGGGCGCGGGTAGGGCACCCCAGTGCTCCCGTCTGGGCATCCTCCGCCGGTGGCCTTCCCGGCTTTCCCTGTCTCCACGACGGGATTTGCCTGGCGTGGGTTTGGTCGCACACCGGTTTGCTCGCGGCTTGTGGAGAGAAAATAACATAGCGAGAGATACTGGTCCTGATCTTGCTACTCATTTAATGCTGTTTTTTAAACGCGCTTTGCTTGGAGAACTGGATACTGTTGCGCCCTTTTACATCAAAATGATTTAAGGAAAAATAACTTGAAAAGTTGTGACTAAAATTGTCCTCCAAGTTATATAACTCCCGGCTGATGCTGAATGGAAATCAGACTGAGCCAGTAGTGTCACTAATCACAAGTATGCCCTGAGGTCATGGTGTTCCATTTCTTTGTCCAAAGTGACAATAAACTGCTTAGAGCCCCATGTCACACCATAGAACACCTTTTATGAAAGGATAACACTGTGTCACACCATAGAGCACCTTTTATTAAAGGATAATAGCATGTCACACCAGAGAACACCTTTTATGAAAGGATAACACCGTGTCACACCATAGAGCACCTTTTATTAAAGGATAATAGCTTGTCACACCAGAGAACACCTTTTATGAAAGGATAACACTGTGTCACACCATAGAGCACCTTTTATTAAAGGATAATAGCATGTCACACCAGAGAACACCTTTTATGAAAGGATAACAGTGTGTCACACCATAGAGCACCTTTTATTAAAGGATAATAGCTTGTCACACCAGAGAACACCTTTTATGAAAGGATAACACCGTGTCACACCATAGAACATCTTCTGTTGAAGGATAGCAGTGTGCACGACACACCGTAGAACACCTTTTATCAAAGGATAACACTATGTGTGTCACACCGTAGAACATCTTATATTGAAAGATAACACCATGTGTGCCACGCCACAGAACATCTTTTGTCAAAGGATAACACCGTATCAGACCAAGGAACATATTTTATAAAAAGGTAACACCAAGTCATATCATAAACCAACTTTTACTGAAGTGTGTTTCTTTTTATCATTATATTTACCACAGTGCTTTTGTAATTGGCTTTGACTTCAGCATGTGCTCCTACTTGCAAGTCTATATGTAAATAAAGTGCAAACCATTAAAAAAACCTATAAATGAAAAATAAGTTGCTAAATTATTTTAGCCTTGGTGAGCTTTTCTTCCAGGAATGAACTGGGGAAATATGTGCTTGTCTGCGGATAGTTAGACTACATGATGGTAGCAGTTTTCTCTGAACTGTGCAAATTCACTTCTTTTTTTAAGGCATCATGTTATTGGGCTTTCTGGTTAAAGATAATGTTTTATGTATTATGTGTACTTCTTACTGAGGTTACGAGGAGGTTGGAATATTGTAGGGGTTCATTTTTCTGAAATAAGATTTTCTGTTGTTTTTAAGACATAACAGAAAACAATTTCAACATGTCATCAGTCAAGCGCTTGGTTTATGCAGTCATCCATTTCTTGAGAGAACAGAGTCAGATGGATACTTTCACTCCAGATGAACAAGAAAGCTTGGAAGGTAAGCAATAAAGGTGCTTTCATATATCTTTATTTATATGTATATATATGTGTGTGTGTATGTATGTAATACCTACACAGGTATTAAATTCCTTTAGTATTACAGAAAGTAACTGAAGTGACATAAATGACTCTGCCACCAAATGTTATCTGCAAATAAGATCATGATCCAAATGTTTCTGAGATTATTAATTTTAAGGCATCTTTTATTTAAAAAGTATTATAAAACTACAAATGTGTAATGCCTTAATTTGAGCAACAGGTACTTTAAATCACATTAGTTTCACAGGCCTTTCCCAGCTTGAACAATTTTGTGATTCTAAGTTAAGCAGTGCTATAATGCAGACACTGGAGATGACCTGTGTGTGTACCACAAATTTCTGCTGCTTCTTCCTCTCTTTTATGTTTGGTTTCTTTCTGCATTTTTTATATGTTAGTAGCTCTGCTGGTTACAGAGAAGTGAAACAATTATTATATTGGTTTTGGTTTATGAGAAGAACTGTTTCCTTTCAAGGATTCTGTGTTATTTGTGAGGAAAAAGGAATTGTAAGAAAATAAGATAAATGCTTTGCATTTTTTTTTCACTTGAGTACTGGCTCCAAAGAGTATGTGGTGGTGAATATTTTCAGTATCGTGTAACATCTATTTTACATCCAAATTCATTTGTCTGTAGATATATTGTCCCTGTATTTCCCTATTAGCAGATACTCACTAGGTCTTTGTAACCTTGTAGTATTTGATGTTCTCCTTTATACTGCTCTTACTCCTTTTCCCGTCAGGTGGTACCAGAATGTGGAATTGAGAGAAGACTTAAGTCTTAACACTGCAGTAGGTTTTTTATAGCAGCTTTTAAAATGATCTCTCTACTGGTTGTGTAAGTCAGCCAGCCAGAGGAGGAATTTGGAGAGAGAAGTCTAGAATCAACAGTGCAGTTGATCACTGAGTTCTGTGAAATATTTGGCATGGAGAGACTGTGCTGAGATGCAAAGTATGCCGTGCTTCTCAGAGGCATAAATTAAAAGATAATGCTGGAGTGTGCTTCCTTCTATTATCTATTGGTAGTCCAGTGTACTTGTTCACAAAAGTAAACAAGAAAGAAAGCTTTGTGTCATTATAGTCAAAGGATAGTCCCAAAGGAATAAAAGCCAAAAGATTTGGTTTTACGTCAGAATCTGGAGCATTTTGTACATTTGAAAAGCATCAACAAATTTAACCTGTGTCAGATCATGATGTTCATCTGATCAAAGAAAACACTGATTTTGGGAATCATATGTAATGAGAGATGAAGAGATTTATTTTTTTTTTTAATAATGAAACTAGTAAGGATTGGGTTATGGTTGAAAATTCACCTGGTAACATGTCTTTGAACAGCCTTAGCCAATGTATATTTGAAAGAATCAATTTTAAGAATCAGTTTTTTAAATAAAAAGTATTACGAAACCTCAGCTGTGCTTAAAAGCCAATGCAAAAGTTACCATTTTAATGCAGATCTGAAATCCTATTTTTAGATTTGTGCTCTGCCACAAGCATGGTACCATATGCTATGTGTTAGAGGATAAGAGGCGGGCATTCTGAAAAATAGACTCATTTTAGTTGTGCAAAATATCTTTAGTGCATGTAGAGTAGCAATAGCCAAGTCTTACTCACTGAAGTGTTTCATGTTAGGTGGAACATAAGAGATGAAAAGAATCGATAGTTTTTGATAGTTTTTGTTGGTACCTTATGTACCTACTTGGTGTCTGTGAAAAGACAAAACACTGTATCATGTGCCAAGAAGTAATTCAAACAGCTCCCATTTCCCACAAAACAAAAAGGAGACAGAACATCACAAAAAAAATTTGAGCCTTTATAAAATGTCTAGCATGTATTCATACATACTCAGTGACAATCTGCATACTGCATGTGTGAATTATATAGGAATGTCAACGACAGTGTAAATTTCCTTTAGGAATTTTGTACTTGCCTGACGAATAAAAACGCCTTATTTTGAGAAAGCAGAGTAATTGCAAGGTAGACCAGAGAAATATATTCCCCTAGCATCTAGAGCAGTGATACAAATCCCTGGTGGTTAGTGCTCAACTCTTCTGTATGAACTAGAAACTTCCCTTCTTCCAAGTTACATTTTAGACTGTGTTTAAATTGCAGTTATTTCTCTTTACTATTTACAGGGTGGGGTTTATTTCTGTCACTCCCTTTTTCTTCTTTTCTATAGCACAGATTTCTGTGGGATGAAAGCAAAAACTCTCTACAACATGCACAAGGCTGTGATTTCCTTAATCCTATAATTGATATACCACAACTAATTTCTCTAAGGCAGTGTTTCCAAAACAGGAGGGCAGTGGATGGATGCATGTAATACTTGACATGGGTAAGGTTATGTGTAAGATGAAGCAAGATGACAGCAAGTCCTAAGGGGGTCTCAGCAGCCCAATTAATGCTCATTATTCAGCCTGCATGCTGGCTGTGATGCCTTCATTCTGCTTTGTGATGGAAACTTGTGTTTGGACACAAACATCCTGGAGCTTTGTGGCACTGGGGACATAGAGCTGAGTTCCAGCACAGCCCAGGTGCTGGTGTTGGTGTGAGCCCCAGCTGTTCAGCAGGGAAGTGGTTTGCAAGGTGGTCACTTCAAGCTTTACTCACCATCCAGGTGGATGATGGTAGATGGTAAATTAGGAGAACAGAGAACTTTGGCCTTTGATACCAGACATAGGAAAAATCTTAGAGGAATAAGATTTTGCATCAAGTCTTTCCCTGATAGTATCAAGCTTGCAGCATTTGACAGTGCCTCGCTTTGATAAATGGGATAGCAAGGTGCTGGTAATCTGGCCTCCTGAGAAACTTTTCAGGCAAAATACAAGTTTCCACTCCTTTGACTTTACTGGAGTTTTGTTTTTGTGTGTAGCATTAAAACAGGGTTGTTATTGACCTTGTCACAACTTGTTGCATTTTCTGATTTGAAAATGTTTCTGCTCAGCAATGTTTATTTCTATGTGAGTTTCTTTTGTTGACTCTCATTTAGCCAGTGGTTATTCTAACCTATTGATTCACCCTATAAGAGGTCCTAATTTTGTTATATCTGTGATAAATAGGAGGATTATAAATCCCAATATCCACTTAAAGGAGAAATATGGGAATTCACAGCTAATTATTTGATGAAAATGCTGAGGACTATAGTCAGAATAACTTTGTTTATAGATTATGATAATACTGCTGCATTTTGCAAAACTCTTCTGTATCATAGAGATTTGGTGTCATAGATTTGATGCCTTGAGAAAGATAAGGGATGGGACTGTATTTTTAATTTATGCAAAACTACAAAAGAGGAGAGGCATTCAGAAAAGGGAGTGCCTTTCAGTAAAAATAAACTGTCAGGGAAAATTAGTAAGTAAACTATTGCAAATGGCTTCCTATTAAGTCATATAAGGAAAAATTTTATGTGTTATTTCACTGATTTTTATAATTTGCCTGGTAATAAAATATTAAGGGTTTATATGTATTTCAAAATTCAGCATAATCTGTGTTTATAAGAATTAAGTTTTTCACACAGCAGGAGACAAAGGAGTTTAACCCAAATCCCTTAGTGCGCTTACTGGCTGATTTAGGACCTGGTCAATTGATTTATAGATTAGAGGAGCAACTTCTATGAATATTTAGCAGTGTATTCCATTGTTACATGTTATCAACTTTAACTTTGTGTCATGCTATACTTTTTGTAAGAAATTTCTTTTGTATAATTTTCTAGGGTTTACTATCTGTTTTACAAATCTCTTCTCCCCCCTTACTGCCAGCTGTGACATAGAAGCTACGAAGATAAAAACTGGCCTTACTGTTGTTAACCTTCAATAATTTTCCTTTTCTAATTTTGAATCAGTATTCAGTTTCATTGTAATGCAAATAATATTTCAAATTATATTTATTACACTAACACTGGATTGAGGGTAAGCTTAAATACTAAGAATCTGCTTTTACTGATCCTAAATTTGAATTCAGATACTCCAGTTTGTCTATAATCTGTGTTAAATCAGCCATTTTTCTGTTAATTTTTCTAGCTTTACAACAAAGACTCTTCTTTGTTCCTCCTCAGTTTTCAGTCTAAGACATTTAGATGTTGATAAGAACATTGTACGAGGGTCTTAATATTATAGGGAAAATAATTATATAATTTGCAATAGTACTGTAACTGTGTGTGTATATATATATATATTTATGTATATAGACAGATTTCTATATAGTAATTGCCACTGATGATCTTTTGTCTAAAAATACAGGCATATTTAAAACTTCAGCTAGGGATATGGCTCTGCATTTTTAAGTGTACTGTGAGCATATTTGCATTATTGCAGGTTTGGGAGGGCCATTTAATCCTTCCACACACAGAACACATGAAAGGATATTGCAGATATGTTTATATAGCATAAAGTTTTGTGATCAATACAGCATTTAATTTAAAAAGTATCTTAAAATAAATATATTTTATTCCAAAAAGATAAGACTAATAAGTATCTTGCCTTTATTCTGTACAGTAAAGATGTACCATTTTCTTCCAGCTGTTATGGCACACAAATATATAACAGTTGTGTGCATTGAGGTGGGGCATGTGACACATGGACATTCACAGTTGTATTGTGAGTTGTGGTGCTTTTGTTAAATCAGTATATTTTTATATTTAAAGAAAAACTTTAAAAAACTGAAAGAATTGAAATTAGATTTTAAATTGGCTTAAATATAATGGCCAAACTATATGTGGACTGTGTATATCTTAGATCTTTTTCAGCAAGCTAATTCTCTGGGGATCAGGTTGCCTCTCTTTATTTTTTGGTACATTCCAAAGAGCTGCTTTTACTAGATGAATAAGGAAATGAGTCACAGCTTTATAAATAAATTAGTGCAGTTATGCTTCTATTGAGAAACTGGTGACTTACATTATTAAATTTTTTCCTTTAAGTTGCAATTCAGTGTCTGGAGACTGTGTTTAAGATTACTCTGGAAGATACTCATCTTGCATCCTCACAGCATTTGATAGAAATGTTCACAAATTCTATTCAAAAGGTAAGAATTTAATTTAGATTCTAGTGTTACTCTACCAATATGTCCTAAGGTTTCATATTGTATACACAATATTGAAGTGCTGTATAGGTCAAAATGATGTGAAAACTTAAGGAAAATATGAGAAAACCTACATTTCCATAAAAGCTAGTATAATGTGAATCTTCGGGGGCAGTGGGAGGAATTAATTTCAGCTAGACAAGGAAAATTCCATATAGAAAAAGAGTGGATGTCTCATTCTCACTTCAAGTTTTTTATTCTTCATTTAAGCATTTTGCTATTTACAGACATAAATGCCTGATGTCATTCGTAGTTTGCTGATGCTTCTCACTTCTTTCTGAAAGTTTTTTTTATAAAATCAGGGCTTATATATTAAAGGAAAAAAACTTGGTTTTTTCTCCCCCAGAATGAGATGCTGCCTCTCTCACGTTCTTTACCAGAAGGCGTTGTAAAGGCTGACCAACTGAAGGATGAAGGTTTGTAATAAAAATAGAAATAAATTGCCTTATGCATTTGTTATATTTTTCCGTTATTGTGGGTTGTGATAGTATAGCAGCTGGGTACCATACACCCCACAAAAAACCTTCAGCATAAAGATTGTGTTGTGACTGCTATGTAATTAGCGGGATAGGGGATTTGCTTTATCCAGGAGCAAAGGAAATAATGCTTATTCTTTTCCTGGCTCTGGAGGTTGCTTAGAATCTAAGGGATAACGTGTAAAGTTGGAAACATTCCTAAGCAGCAGAAGATTTAAAGAATGAACAGCTATTGTCTGGCTGTTTGTGCTTGGAATTGTTATACAAGTTTCTGCTTTTATTAAAATGGGTATGTGATGTCAAACATTGCTAAAACCTGACCCAGCAGAAGCCAGTGGAAAAATTCTTGTGAACTTACTAGGGTTAATATTTCACATATGTGAAATTATTTGTGTGCTTTATAAAAACTGCAGACAAGCCAGTTGTTTATTTTCCCTTTGGCAGCTGTTATTGTGAGGAAAAGCAGCTGTACCATAGAAGTCACTAATGCTGCCTAAGAAGGAATCCATGTTATTTCCCCTCAAAAAGAAGGGGAAGGGAATGGAAAAAAGCATGTAGCACTGATAACTGTTATGAATTGTTATGGATTGATGCTTTCTGAATCACATTGTTTGTGACCTGTTAGATTTTTAGGTAGATGAGTTTTATAGGAAAAATAAGTAAACTTCTAATTGCAAGGCAGATGTAATCCTCTCAAAATTTCCATAATAATGTGGAAGAAGTCCTACTGTTTTTCAAAATTAATTCTATATCTCTTTTACCTTAAAACTGGTCATCTGTAATCATAAATGCAGTCCACTACTGGCTCTGAAAGTAACTTTTCCTAATTGTTGGAGTTGCCCATTAGTTCTTTAATTCTGAAACTGAGACTTCAAACATAGGTCACAAAAATGTGTTAGTCAGTTGTCACCTGCCTGCTATGCATGCTGTCTTTGTTTTGCTGTTACTGTCAACTCATGGAAAGTAAAGAATACCTCTAGGTCTCAATATAGTCATTGAACTGTAGGAATAGTCAGCACTTTGTGGGTGTTATAGCTGTTTTAAATCTGTTACTTCAGTCTTGCTATCTTTCAGTCCACAATGATCTGTGAAATAGACTGAGACAATGAAATTAGCGTGTGCTATGTGTTAGTCTTTGTGTCGTTTTACCGAAGTAATTCCACAGCTCTACTGAAGAGAATTGGAAGGGTCTAAACTTTAGCAAAGGACCAACTAACTGCTTGAAATGCCTCTGGTAATTTCCCATAATAAAAATAAATCTTAGTGTCCTGCTTTTTCTGTTTTGATCCTCCACACATTCACACACATACTATCTATCACCACTATAATGCTTTTCAGTTATGAGTATTTTCTAGCCTGAGTTAGGAAAAAAATTAGGTAATTTGGGGAAGTGTATTTGATGTGTATCTTCAATAATATCATAATTCTATAACTGTGTTTTCCTCATTTCTATCTGTATGCCCTTACCAATGGAATAACTCCCCTCACCTTTGTGGCCACCAGACTCTTCTTCCTCTTGTCTCAAAGCAGCTCTAATATTTGTACAAATTGGCTAATGAATGGCAAAACAAAATCAGGGAGCTGAATTTTCTTTCTTGGTAACCAGGTGGTAATATACCCTTCAGAGTACTCAATACTTGAATTTACTAACCTTGTATATCATTTGACACTTTGGCTTAGTGTAAGATGTGCAAGAGCACAGATTATGTCCAGGTTTGTACAGTGGTGGCCTGATCATAAAGAGATCTGTGTTTTATTACCACAGCATAATTATAACAATAGGTAGTATTTTCAGTATAGAGGACATACGTTCAAAAGTATAACCATTTGTGTAATTTGTTTGTCTTAAGGATTTTGTATGATACTAAAATAGAATAATATAGTTGCTTTTCCTTCTCTCAGCAGTTAGAGGATTTAGCTATTTTTCTGTTTTCCTTTAGCAAGGTTGCAGCTGGAGAGAGAGAGATAACAAGAAGGGTATGCACTGATACTATCTCCAGCTTAGCCTTGTACCCTGGGTCATCCTCAGACCAGTATCAGAAATTCTAGCGTTGATAGTCATTGATGGTATTTTTGTTTTAAAGGAACACTAACTGCTGTAATCTTGCTGCATAATTTAGTGTACAGATCTTTACCTTAGAACAAGGAAAGCAGAGTAAACAGTGGGCCTCTAGAAACAAGAAAGATATTGTTACATTCTGTGCGTATTTTGAAGGTATATATGCAAATACGGTTTGACTTCTCACTGGAAGGGACTGCTTACTGTAATTACAGTATAGTACAGCACTAGTAGAGGATGTGATTTTGTACTACTTTGATTAAATCTGGTTTTGTTCAATGAGCTGTCTGTGTTCACAAATAAATGCAAGTACAGTCGTTTCAGTTAGTGCAAGCACTGAGGACTTGTTCCACTCTTGCTTTCTCTCAGAGATAAACTGTTGCACTGACCTAACTTTTCTAGCCTTTGCTTACGCAGTTACCTACATCAGTAGTAACTTATTGACCTATCCCTTGTCTTGTTTATTTTAGGAGAAGGTTTAAATATCTGGCTGAAATACAAGAAGTCAGTGGAAGTCTGTAATTTTCCTGACAATTTCTTGACATTTCTAGGAAACCAAGGCTTCTGTAGGATCCAGCCGGCCAAAAATTGATAGTAGCAGGGCCACAGACAAGTTTGGGCACTCTGAAGAAGATTTTTTTACTACTGAATCACCAGGAAAGATAGAAACTACCAGGATTGCCTTGTGTTGGGGACAGAAGAATGCATAAGGTGTCTTTTGCTTTGAAAGACCTTAGTCCAGAATTTTCTGTCCATAGAGAAGTTACATAAAGTTTCTGGATTTTTTTTCCCACTGGACTTAAAACACGTGAAATGTGAAACTTTGTTACAGAGTAGAAGTTCTGAGTTTCCTTGGTGAGAAATATTACTCTGGAATCCTTTTAGATTGCTTACCCTATACGTACTTTTCATTATCTTAATGAGTCAATTATGTAATATCACAAAAATGGGGCTTACATGCTTGGTTTTACTTTTGGGTGTTTTTTGGTGTGTTTTTAGATAGTTACAAGCAAGCTGTTGAGACATATAAGAAAATTAGATTTAAAAATTAACATAGTGTATTGGGCTTGCAAAGATAGTTAAGACTGATGAATCTGTATTAGTGTGGACTGCAGTTACAATGACACTTCTCAATGAAGCGAGTTTCCTTAACAGCAGAAACGAGCTGGAAAGTCTGAAATACCAAAATAAAAAGAGGAAGGTTTCTGTGATGTACTATGCAATGTACATAATAAACTTCACAGACATATTAGATGTTTTTATTTGCATTATTCCATTACTTTTCTGTTTAAAAGAATGTATCTCAAAAAAGTGCAGCTGTATCTCAGTTATACAGATGCTATAAGGTAGCTGCTCTGTTTCTTTCATACAGAGCTGTCTCATCTAACTACATACTGTCTCATCCAATGGCTTAAGAACTTTTAATATTTTATTTCAGGTAATAATCATATGAAGGAAGAAAATTATGGTGCTGCAGTGGATTGTTATACTAGGGCTATAGAACTGGATCCAAACAATGCAGTCTATTACTGCAACAGGTAAAACCAAAATGGTGCACATCTTTCATTCCTGGACTTTGTTAACATTATTTTAAAGATAAAATGTCAAGTAGGTCAAAGTAACATGAGGTTTGAAACCCCACTGTTTAGAAACTGATTGTTAGATTTGTAAAATTAGAGTGGAAGTAAGCTCATTCAGCATCTCCGTATCAGTTAAAATGGGCTTTAAAATTACTTAAAACTTTTCAGATTGTGTGCGGTCAGGTTGTCTGTATTAAATCAAAACACAGACTGTGATTTCCAGGCTGCTGAGAGTAGTTAAAGCCTTTTTCTCTGGCATTCTAGTGACTCAGCTGCTCTCTCTATCTCCTCGAGTCCTAGCTACATCTGGCAAAAAAAATTCATCAGTGCAGGAATACCATTTTGGAGATTTCAAGCATTTTGTAAATACTCAGTATCTTCATGTATGCCCTGTTGAAAAATAACAATGCTGCTGTTACAGTTTTCTTATCTAATCTGTTCTTTACCATCATGAATGAAGAAGACATAGTGATTTGGCAGCCGGTAAGCTTGGAAGGGCAAGTTAACCTAGTCACAGCTGTCTGCTCTTGCAGAACACTGCCTGGAAGACCAGCACAAGAGCAAAGGCAGTCTTGATTTTAGGCCCTAGTGGAATGAGCCCACCTCTAGAGTGCCTCTATTATTAATTTAAGGATATAGGATTAATTTAAGTGCTGTCAATCTGGCCTTGTGGAATGGTACCCACTGGATTACACTGTTTTTGAAGCTCTGCATCCATTGCACCAGAGTTTAGTTTATGATAAATACAAATGAAAGATTCAGTGTTTAAATGCAAGTTTAAAGAGAAAGGAAATGATGCAGTTTGCTAACATTTTATATATTTAGGTTGGCAGTTCAAAAGTATAAATCATCTCTATTACTTGTGGAAACTCATCACGGGTCACTTTACTTATAAAATGGAAATACCAGATCAGATTCAAAGGCTTCCCAAAATCACTGGAAGTTTCCTCAGTAGGGGCTTAAATGTCAAAGTTGTAATTAGCAAGAGCAGAAATAATTTTTGTGTTGCATCACATGCCATGTTTGTGAGAACCAAAATTATTCTTGATTTCAGTCAGTACAGTATTGTGTGTAATTATTTAAAAAAACCCTGGGAGTTGTTTGGAGTTTTGTGGATGATAGAGTATTTCAGTAAGTATATACCTTATATTAAGTTTGTTTGGGAGCCATGGGGACATGTTGTATTCAGTGGGATTGCTTTTTATTCACAGCAGTGCAAAAAAGAGTGGGCTGGTATGCCCTGAGAATTTTCACTGGCCATGTAGATCTTCTTGTGAACATGGAAAAATGTTTTCCGTTCAAACACATGTGAGAACAAGCATCACCCCAGCTTTTATTTATAAATCTTCACTGGCATCTGTGGAGCTGGACAACTGTTAAACAGCCCAAAATAGATAAGTAGTCCCATTCAGAAGACATTTTAATCAAAAAGTCAGAAAACCCCATGCAACCTGGAGCTAATCACAGGAAAAAGGATTCTTTATAAAAAGATATGCTTTTTACAATGAAAATACTGTAATTTCTACAATATTTTTTTAACCAAGGAAGAATAAATGGGAGTGGCTTGAGACCTTCCTATCTGGTGAAGTTTTGATTTTAAATGTTTCAGTGTCCTTTTTAATTTGGTCAAGTCTTTAATCTTACTGTATTAGTATCTGCAGCATTTAGTATTTCATCAGTTTAGAGATGCAGCTGTAATTTAGCAATGCAGAAGTTATTGAGAAATGTTATTGTGATTTATCTACAAACTTGAGTTGACTTCTAAAAACCTGAGCAGGGAAAAATCACAGCATTCCTTTGAATGGCTGTAAAATTTTATTTCTTGCTGGAAAACACCAATTGTATAAAATATTTCTCCTTAAACAGTGATTTTATATAAAATTACTACTTGACAATTTCACTTCTTATAATAGGTTTTATGATTTGTGTGTAGTCATATGCTGGATCTTAGACAGTTCCTTAGAATTATTTGTCCTTTGTGTCCTCAGAGGTGAGTGCATGTTCTCCAAAACTGCAGTCCAGCAATGCACTTGGGCACATACTTGGCTCCTAACATTTGCTTGTCCTACTTCATTAAAGAAAGTTAAACATAGCCTAAACAGTGAATGAAAAGTCAGTAAGATTAAATAAGTCACAGACATGAATATCTAGGATTAGGGTTTGGTTGTTTTGTTTTGCTTTGGGTTTTTTCTTTGTTTTTGTGCATTTTTGGTTGTTTGGTTGATAGTTTGGCTGGGGTTTTTTGACAAAGTTTCATTTTTTTGCCATCTTTCTCTTAGGGCTGCTGCTCAAAGTAAGCTCAACAACTTCAGGGAAGCCATAAAGGACTGTGAGAGCGCCATAGCAATAGATCCAAAGTACAGCAAAGCATATGGAAGAATGGGGTAAGCTAATGGAAATCTGAATAAACATTGAAGACCATGTATACATCACCACAGATTTTCTGAAATATGTGGAGCCAGGTTGTTTTACTCACTTACAGAACATTGTTGTTTTATAAGTATAGCAATTTTCTGCAGATGATCCTATCCGATGGTTAGGGAGGTTTTTTAATGTGGTTGATATTAGCATTTTCATCAGATTTCATCAGTGTACAGTTTTTTTCTTTCTATTTATCAACGTGCTGGATTTAGTTTAGGAAGTAATGATGGGGTTTTTTCTACCTCCTAACTAGTTAAAAGTAATCAAAATTGAAACAGTTTTGTTCAGTTGGAATACTGAATCTATTAATGATGGCTGTTAAAGAACGGCATTGGTGCTTCACACTAGCAGGAATAAAGCCTTAACTTTTCTGTTCAGTAGCTCTTTGGAAGCAGATATTTTAGGAAGAATAAGCTATGTCTCCTTGGCAGGTTTTCTCAGCAATGTCTGAGAGATTTAACTGTATAGCCTCTTGAGGGTGGTTTTAAGTGTTACCTGAAAACAATGTCAGGAATGCTCTAACAGGCTGTTGGTTTGAGTGAAGGCCCTTTCTTCCAAAATGTCTAGTCTTGCATTTCAATAATCAAGCACATTGTGGTAGTGAACTTAATGCTACATATGTCTTTTGAGGTTATATTTATACCAGTAAATTAAAAAATGCTTGGGATTGTTTGTTGAGTCAGTTGGCACAAAATGGCTCATGTCCATGTTATTAAAATTTAGTCTGCAGTATGGAGTGGCCACACTGAAACAACCTATTGCAAAACTGCATTGGTCTGTGTTAAATTCTGAACCATGCCCTGAAACTGTGATAATTCTTGTTGGTCTGGGACAAAACCATACAGGAGACATTTATTTTAAGATAAAGTGTGTTAGAATTTTATCACTGAAAAACTTTCCATAATACAGTGCATTTTACTAATACCAACCTAGCCTAAGGAGCTTCTGAAATTATTAATGATTTTTAAAAATTTAGATTGGTTGTTGAATTGGTTTTGTTTCATTTTAACTCTCCTTAGATTGTTTCTTCATATAGCACAATACAGGCTCCCTTGATTTCACTGATATGGAGGGATGCTACAGCCTGATTTGATTGGGAGATTGGAGGTTATTTTACAGTTTTGGGTGTAATACCAATGTTTCTTTAATACACACTGAAAGTGAGACCATTCTCAGGCCATCAAGCTTCTCTTTATTTTATTGTCTGGTCATTCTAATAGAGGACATATTTTGAGCTACAAGCTGATGAGTAAACATTTGGCATAGGCTGAATGAGGAAACTGTGCCTGTTTAGTAAAAAGTGAAAATCCCACCCCTATGCCCCTAGTGTACAAAACACCTTCTCAACAAAAGTCCTTATGATGTGCTCTCTGTATGCATTATGGAGACACATCAATTTTTCTCAGAATTTGACAGAAATTCTTTACATGTCACAGAAGGATGCAGAAATGCCAAAAATACACAGAGATGGGAGCCATTTTAAAGTGGAATGTCAGTTAAAGGTGGTATTTCCAGCAGGATCCTAAAAGATTGCTTGTCTGGGTAGGAGGTGTGAGGAAAGAAATTGTCTGCTGTTCTAACTTGTACTGTGCTCCAAGAAACTTTCTCTGTTAAAAACTGTTTCTGTAAAAAGCACTATTGCATCACAGAAATAATGGATTGCATTTCTTGTCTGGTCCAAAACTATGTTGGCAAGTTAATGTGCCAAAAGGGAGACTGTCTTTTATGGGGAAAAGTAAGTTAAGAGAAAAACCACTAATACTGTGTGGGTTCTTCCAGGAGCAGTATTGGAAATTCCTAGAGTTTCCTATTCTTACTGAGAATGATGACAATCTAATATAAAATGCTGAACTTATATGCATGAGATGAAAGACCAAGGTCTGTTAGTGGGCAAAAGCACAGGCTTATCAACCCAGGCTGTGTTGCTCAGCATTAGAAGGTGAACTGAAGTACTAAATAACTGAATGTGGGTTACACAAATCCTTTTCAAAATGTGGAAAGCATCAGTTTAGTTTTTTGATCAGTATAAATTGAAAATACAGTAGCAGATAGAGTTGAAACGGCAACCAGATCGACTTCTGGAATAGCCTAAAGAAAGATAATATTTTAAATATAGTAGATCATCCAATTTGAAAACAAATACTCCTTAAAAGTAGTAGGTCTGTCCTGTGCTCTTATGAGCTGCTAGAGTAGAGTCTTTTTCAAAACATTAAGTAGACTTCCTTGATAGAAAGGTTTCTTACAGGATTTTACAGATATTACTACTATTTGTCAGGTTTTTGAAGTACAAGATCTGCAAGAGGAATCTTTACATTGATCCTGAGACAAAAATCCATTATGCTGAAACTTGTAGGTCCAGTATTTTAAAATAATGATAATTATAATAATGCTAATAACATAATTTCTAAACAAATGTATAAGGACAACAGTGTAATTATCAAACATCTTCTATAATAAAATATTTAATATAGTAATTATTATATTAAAAGTGTATGGGTTTATATAACTAAATAAATAAATAATGTATTCGTAGGTCCAGTTTCTTAACATTGCATAACTCATATTAAGAGTATCTTTGCCCTACTTACCCATGTAGGTTTTAAAATAATCTCTTGGGTCAAAAGTACTGGAAAAAACACTTAAGATCTTATGCAAAAAGTCACAGATGCTGGGTCCACCTTGTGCTCTTAAAGTGACTAAATCACTTGATGATTCCAAGGAGTTTTTAATTAAACTTGCATATATATACAACAGACAGTGCACTGTTCTTGAGGAATCCCCTTTTCTGCAAAAACAAATGCTTACTCCAAGCAGTATAGCATAACCTGTTTTAATTAAGTGGTCAAGCTAAAAATCAGTTGTGAGATACTGTTTTACTTAGAAAAGAAAATGTATCATTAGCTTTTGATGACCATTTATGTTCTAACCAGGATTTCTTTATTTCACATTAGGTTGGCTCTGACATCAGTGAATAAATATGAAGAAGCAGTTACCAGTTATCAAAAAGCACTGGATCTTGATCCAGAGAATGACTCTTACAAGTCAAATCTGAAAATAGCAGAACAGAAACTAAGAGATATGTCCAGTCCTGTAAGTCTGCTCTGTATCTATTTATTTACAATAGTTTTAACTGGGATTTTGTAGGAAACTTAGCTTCAATTGCAATTTATTTGTAGACTGGAACTGGACTGAGTTTTGACATGGCGAGCTTGATAAACAATCCTGCCTTCATTAGTATGGTGAGTATATCTCAAGGTTTGCATTATCCCATTTTAAAAATTGAACTTTTAAGAATAACTGTTATTCAATAACAGAAGCAATTTTAATGATTATTATTATAGCAATGGTTTTATTACACTGAATTTCAACTTTTCTACATCATTTTACACTTGAAACAACAAGTGAAGCATAGATCTCCAATAATGCCTCTATTCTTTCCAGCTGATTTTCTATTACTTATAGATAAAAACACACATAGGTTAGCTATGCTGTTTTTATGTATGATATGACAGTAAAACTCTTGTCAACAGCATGATGAAAATTTCTTCAATTCTCCACAGAGCCATTAACAATGATACAAGGACTAAAGTAACTCTCCTTTGAGAGAACTACTCAAGAGACTTTTCTGTTATTACTATTTCAAATTATCCCTAATAACCTTTAGAGTTAAAAAAATTAATATAAATTGCATATAGTGCATTCTTTTATGTTCAGTTCAATAACAAATTGTGTATTTCTCCCTTAGTATTCTTTTTTTTTTCCCACATGGCTTTCTTAGCTAAATGGAATTAATTAATTTTGTAGAACGGAATTTGGAGAAAAAAATATAAAATCCCACGGAAAACAAACCTCAAACTTATTTCCTTTAAGAAAGCAGTTAAAACTTTACAAGCCTTCTGGAAGCTTCACTGGAACAGCACATTCCAACCAGTGCTTTTGTGTGGAAGTGTGCTGCCCTCAAAAGACATACATCTGGCTTGATAACATGGTCCAAATAATAGAGACAATAGGCAAGGAAAGAGGGAGCAAGTTCTCTGATGGCATTCATGATAAAATAGCACTGGAACTCTGTGTACTACTTCACTGGCCACATGATGTACTTAAGACAACCTGTGTCTGTTTAGAATCAATGATGTATGGAGCTGTTTTTGGAGAAAGGATCTTTTACATTGTTTTCAGAAGATGGCCTGGCAAGGTAGACAGAACACAGGGCCTTTATCCAGGAATGAATGAGTTATTTTCCCAAGGTGTAGTTACTTGATTTTTTTTTAAGGCAAAAAAATTGCCTCACTGTCTGACCTTGAGAAAATTGCTTGTAGCCTCAGTTTTTGGCCCCTAAACTAGATAAAGCTTATTAAAGAAATTAACCCTGTATTGAGCACAGAACTGACCTGCATGTGACATTTTATATCTAACTATTAACTAGAGAAAAAAGTTGATTTAGTTTTGAGTTATCTATATGACAACATATTGATCAATACAATGAATATTGGATATATATGATTTTTGTAGTTATCTTTAGTAAGAGAAGCAAGAAGCACATACTGTGTTTTATCTAGTGGTGGTGCATTCATACAGACACTGATTTCTGTAAAAATTACTTTAATGACGTTGAAAAATTACTCTTTTTTTTCTATAGTATCAGTCCATAGACACTGTTACACTGTACAAACGGAATATAATTTTAGAAGTATTTAATGAATGAGAAATTTAAATAGCCTTATGCTTACTACAAAATTAGACAATATGCCATTGCCAGAGAAGACATGTATTACCACAAAATCATGCTACAAAGTAAGTCCACACTCTGGTTTGATCCAAAATAGTTTGTGGCCCATAATCTTAACTTTTAACTCATGGTACTACTAATAATTGCAAAATTATTTTATCCAGGCTCAGAAGAAAAAAAAATACTAACTTTTGTCCAAGAAGTCCAGTAGAAAACATTTGTCCTTGCAATTCTTCAATGTTTCATTTGTTTGTTTAGTTTTCTGGCACTGGGTTTTTTATGTTAAATGGTTTGCCCTATTTTTTATGCCTGAATCTGTAACCACTATTTTTTCTTTACCACATAACAAATAGTACCAGCTTCATTTCCATGAAATACATTGCTGTAGCGATTCTTCTTGCTCTGCATGTAAACTTAATTTTGTAACAAAACAGATTGCAGCAATGTGGGGTTTTCCCCCATGTTTTTCTCAGTGATAACCAAGTAGTAAATGTTTTATAATTTCAGCTGTATGTTGTCTATTCTAGGCAGCAAGCTTAATGCAAAATCCTCAAATTCAACAACTGTAAGTATTAAAATGGGGTACTGTTAAAACAAATGTCTTTAGATATTTGAATTAATAAAAGGTGTATAGTATTTATAGCTGTATTTTTGAAATGTAGATATATTACTGAAAACGTAATTTTATTTTGCTTACTGTAAAAATGTAGTTTCTTCTCCTTACAACTTTTTTTCCTCTTAGCAATTCAAAAAAGAACTGGGGCTTATTGCTTACAGTAAAGGTCCCTGCACACCCCAATACCAACACTGTGCTAACTGTTCCAGGATGTCAGGGATGATGTCAAATGCCATTGGTGGCCCTGCTGCTGGGGTTGGTGGCCTTTCAGATTTGTCCAGCCTGATCCACGCGTAAGTAAGAACTTGCACAGTTTTAACTGTCACATTTGTAGTAGGATAACTCTTCAACATCTGTTTAAAAGGGTGCAGTGTCAAGTGCATTATCAAGTGGTCTATTCCCACTGTTTGTTATTAAAACCAAGAACTCGAAGACTTATTTTCCAGGACCTTCTTTGTTTGCTCCATACATTTCCATCAAATGGAATGACTGAACTGCTGTGCATTCAGCTTCACTTTCTGGTACTCATATGTTGTTATTTTCTAATGCCACTTACTAAAAACATTCCTTTAAGTCTTCTAAATACTCCTACACGTGCTTTCAAAATGTGTGGATAAATTTACTACCTGTTATCTCAGATACTAGTTAGGAAAGCTACAGATTTACTCTTCTACAAGTCAAACCAATTTCTGCTCTGACATTTATTATGACTTCATTTAGATGAGGAATGTTTTAGGGAACTCAAGATAATAAAGAATATTTTTACAAAAACCAGGACCCAAGGCTTTTATACTATAACGACAACATCCATCTGGAAGGGTCTGCACAAGAACATGCCATTTCCTTATATGCCAAGATCTCTTATGGAGCATAGGATTTTACTTTATTTCAGCATTCTAGCCAATTCCAAACTATTTTAAGTTTCACCTTTTCAGGGCAAAAGTAATTTATGACTTATATCACAGGCAGAAATGTCTCACTGCAAAAATCTAGGGCTATTTTCACAAAAAAATGTATACTACACAGACATCAATAAAAATGTGGCTTTCTTTCAATCTGCATTATAGTTTGAAAGAGTCTTTATAGTTTGCTACTTGAACAAAATTTAGAAGTAACAGAGAGGACAAGCTAGGCTTTTCATGAAGTCGTATCTTCTACTTATTTGTTTTTTATTAGTAAACAGGTGTTACACTTCTCTTACACATTGGTCTCTCCTATTAATTTTAAGCTAAAACTGTTACAGATAGTTCTGTTATTACTTCAGTCAGAAAAGATATAAAATTTTGATCGTATGCTTAGTTTCAACTAATGACATCTTGTTCACAAGTATAAGTTGGCAGCTGCATACTGTATTTCTGGAACCATTAACAGAAGGTAGCATGCCAACTCTAAGTGTAGTTATTTTGAACAGTTAGAATAGATCCTCTCAAAAAGAAGGGAAGAAATCACTGAAGATGTGTTATTTTACCATAAAAGGTAATGTATCTTTAAGGTGATACTCTTCTCCTCCATGTTATCAAGTAGAAGTAATAATACTAAAAAAGAAAATAAATTTATGATGATGAATCTGTTTGGAGACACTTCAACTAGATAAATTCCTAATACTGCAAATACCCTAAGACTGTAAATCAAGATATCTTTAATCTTAATTTTAATGTAATGCACCTTCCAGCTGTATTGGGATATCCTGTATTCTTAAAAATGTTGCTTTCACTTGCTGATTTCACTTAAAACTGTTCAACACAGGGGGCAGCAGTTTGCACAGCAGATACAGCAGCAGAATCCTGAGCTCATAGAGCAACTGAGAAATCATATCCGGAGCAGATATTTGAGTGGAAGCACTGAAGAACATTCCTGACTTCAAGGAGTCATATGAATTGGAATGATATATAACCCCAAAATGCATACCATAGTTAGTAGCAAAAGCACCATTGTAACTCTTCTGCTTGAATAGAAGACAGAAAATTCTTTGTGTGTGTTTGCAAACAAGAATAAATCTGGTAAACAGATTTCTTGCACATAACTTGGAACATAGCGTCTATGTATAGTTACTCCTCTGAAAATTAATACACTGAATAGGTGATTTATTAAAATCCCCAAGTCCAAGTCATTTCAGTATGTACATCAGACTGACCTCCAGGGCTACTAAGCAGAGAGGAGTTTTGTAGTGTGCTGATCTTGCCCAACACCTAATTCTAAAATATTAGACAGTGTAAAAGACATGTTACTCATATGATGTGAATTATGATGGCTGTACTCCTTTAAACAGCATTGAAATACTGAAATATTGAAACAATAGGCCCATCTGATGTGCCCTGTTAATGAGCATTACGTAGTGTTGCAGTATGGAGTATATTTAAACTCCATATATTAAAAGTCATGCTTGGGAAGTCTGTTTTCTTAATCCCATGGAGGGGCCTTCTTAGTAACAGGAAATATTTTTCAACTTCAGTGGGGAGAAGAGAGGGAGATGACTGCATATGAAGGAGTACCACACATGAAAGAGAAGACAGTAATTCTGTGTAGGATAATGCACAGAAATCAAAATGGAATTTGTCTTGGGAAAGGAAAGAGAAGTTGTAGGCTTTTCTACTGCCATGTTTACCCCTACATCATGATGGTAGTCCTGGAGGTCAGAATTATGGCACTATGTTCCTAGGCATGGCAAGCTGTATTACATTCCGTATGTATGCAGTATTTAATGTAAACTTAAAGTTCTTAACTATAATAAGCTAAAACTGAGCCTGTGACTGTACAAATAACTAGTACTGAAAAATCTAAAAAAGAACTGCCTTAGAAGGATTCTTTTTCTATTGTGTGATAAATCACTGGCTTAAACAATTGGGGATTTTTTTTAATTACACATATCTATCTAAAATGATGGTTATATAGTCAAGTTAAAGATTTTTTGACTCTATAGTATTTGTTTCTTGCTCAGTTAATATTACTCTTGCAAGACTGCTGCTTTCTGTATGTCTAGTATGTTACCTTTTTTTACTCTGCTTACTGTTGACACTGCTTCCTGATACAAAGTACACTGGTTCTTAGCCCAGGGAGGTTCTCAACACCCTCTCAACACTTTTCTCTTTAAATATCTAAACTGATTTAAGGAGGCTGCTTTGATTTCTTAGACAAATTGATCTCTCATGGCCAGTTAGTCTGGAGGTGGTATGTGGAGGAATAACAATAGATTCCCAAATTGAGAAATACATAGGAACTCCTGAACTTCAGATTTTATAGCCAATTGATCTTGTGCTCATAAAAGAGCTCCTCCAGCAGAAGTAAATGCAAAATTTGGGGCCAAGTAATATACTTGATTCTAACAAATTATAGTTGTGCATCTATGGTATAAATCTTACTCTACTAAACCAGAGAGAAAAATGCAGTTGGATCCAAGGAGAAATGAAAGGAATCGGAGAAAACACAAACCTGAGAAATCCATATTACCATATGTTGATTAAAAAAGTAAAGTTTACTAGATGAACAATTTTAATACACTCCATACTTTATTGATTAGCGTGCCTATGTACAGCATTAAAATGCTTTTTAAAATTCTCTCTTTAAGTTGGTGTAGCTGCTTTCTTCAGGCTGTAGAGATACTTAAGCTTTACATTAAATACATTTTCAAGTAAAAGCTTCTGACTCAACATCTGATGACAAGAAAGAAAATCCCTAAAGGGATTTTTTTCCAGAGGTAGCTCAGATCCTGAATCTAGTCCATTCAAGGAAACTTACTTAAGTTCAATTACACTGAGTAGGACAGGAATACCGTTTAGAAAGAAGAATTATGGAGGCTCTGGGTGGGCTACAAAAAGTATACAGGTATTATTTGGAATAGTGTGTTGTGTCAGGAGAGAAGCATTAGTATGTAACTATGCTAAACTTCACCTAGTAGCTACTATGCACCTAGTATGTAACCTGTTAAACTTCACAGTTCCTTTTAATTCTCTTTCATATCTTCAACTGCTCCAAGTGTGCTTCACTAAATTTGATAGGGAGAACCAGAAAATCCATGGTGGACTAGACAGGCCTGCCAACATCACTCGACAAACTCAAATTATTCTCACTTTGCAACAGCAATCCTCAGGCATTCAGTTACTTTTCTGCTGTAAGACAGAGTGTCAAGAATTTAATGAGAGTTTCTTAAGAACTACAAAATATGTTAATATCCAAAGAGGGCAGAAGAAATTTTGTACCTGTACTGTCAAGTACCAGCTCCATAGCTTACTGGATTTATGGGAGAATAATCCCCAAGGCTAAATGGAATGAAGCATTGGTTAGTTATCTGAAAGCTACTCTTGAAGTCATCTTCATGGAGTTGTAACTTTCATTTCATATTCTACAATATTTTTGTGTTTAGGTTTTACTTCAGATAACACACAGTATGTATTAAAATGTTAACAGCATTAGCTAAGCCTTCAGGAATGTACTACAACTGACTGGCACAATACTTTACTAGTAAACATTCTCTGTTTCTTGTGTATTAACAGAAAGGGCTTTATAGCCTAAACAAAAAACAGTGAAACCAGTAACAGGAGCTGTCATTACATGCTTTTCCAGTGAAACCATGAACAGAGAGATCATTTATGCTGAAGTCTGCTTTTCTTTGAATTGCCTAGATTGTTTCAGTCATGCAACATGTCTTAATCACAGGGTGTGGCAGGAATCTTTTCCTGTGTAGTAACTGCACTGTATCTTGTGCTAAAATTTTTCATCCTGCTAGATAAAGTGGTAAACCACAATCCCTGTAAATATGGCTTTAATTTAAGGTCAGTTGCAGTTTACTGTTCAACTGAGCAAATCTGCATTTACACCTAATTGGTTTTGTATCATTACTGTATCCATCAGTGTGTAAGTATAATAATTTGTTAGAGAAGAAAGTATTTTGCAATCAATTGTAAACTCCTGTAACCTGCTTGCATGGGAGTATATTCTTCTAACTATGATCATAAAGACACCTAATGAAATACTCAGCTTAGAAATTGTTTCAGTTGCACTCTTGGTTCTGTACCAAGTGCAAAGTAAAATCACTTACGCATACTGAGATGATAGAACTAACTCTGTAACTTTGAGTAGATTGTTTTATGGCAACAGAAAGTCATACTGGCATAATGCAACTTGTCTACTATTTCTGTATCTCTCCTACCTCTTACTGCCATGTGGTTACATCTCCTTCAACTTCTGTAGTTTAACTTGAAGATATATTATAAATAAAGTAATATACTTTTTTGTCTGTATAGTTGTGGTTTTCTGCTTTAATTTTTTATGTATCTCAAGTAACAGGTAAATTGCATTCTATAAATACCTGTTCATGTTTATCACTTAGGCAGGATACATTTTTAATTTACTGTTTCCTGTATGGACTTAGTCCCTCCATATATAAAGCTGGTCCTAAATTTATCCAATATTCTAACACTGAATACTACACTTTAGATTTTATGCATGGGAAACCTTCAGTAAAATAGTGTCAAAACTAGTAAGGTTGCTAAGTGCCAACATGGTAGCTGAGAAACACACGCTGCTGATTAGAGTCTTTAACACTACTTTACCTACTGTTAAACTAGGAAAGACAGTCACCATTTTATTCACTAAATGGCTACTTCTGGGTGATAACAGATATTTCAGCCAAAAATATTTCCAGTTTTTGTCAAAGCTAGGGAAAAGCACATTGTAGTGCTTGACTAAACTTCTTTCTGTATATGCTTTAGAGGACTTGATCTTACACCGCAATGCAGGACTGTTTTTTTCCTTTATTTTTTTTTCTTAAAAATCCATTTAAATGCCCCTGGGATGGAAAGAATAATTGGCACCACCTTATTTTAACAATAAAAAATTACCTGAGTTCTACTATTTTAGTTTTCAGTTTCCCATCAATTGAAAAATAATATGCCTGTTAACAGCAAGTAACATATTGCAGGGATGCACAACTCTGCTCATGATAGCAGATAATTTTGACAGATTTTCTGCATTGCTTCCTCTTCCAAGACTGAGCCACACCCAACACTGTCTTTGGCTTATACTCCACTTCCTAGCTCCTGCCTCAGTGCCAGCTGCACTCTTTACATCTCACGCCTTTATCAGGTTTTATTTTGTATGGCCATACATGTACCATGCAAATACACTGCCATGCCAGGTACCCCGTATTATTTTATGTTTTGGATTTGGATTCAAGAGACTTTTCTGTAAAATGTCAGTTCCTTTGAACTGAAGCAGTCTTGTCAGAGCCATGATTTTAAAAGGGTTTAAATATTTTTTAAAAAATTAAAATAAGAAAAATAAGCACAAAATGCTAGTATTTCTTATCAATCTCACCCCCATCCTGAGCTGATGTAAAGGCAATATAATTTGCTAGAACAACACTTTTTTCAAAGGTTTTCTTTTTAGTAGATAAAATGCATATGCATATTTTAAAATATTTGGAAACATTCAAGAAATGCTCAGAGAAATAAAATAATCATTATCACATTTACAGCTATATAGGGATTTGATTTTGTTTGTACTCATTCTAAAACAACTGACTGCAAAAACATGAAGACGTTGGTAAAAAAAAAAAAATCCCAGTAAAGCTACAGAATTTTATTCTTCAGTTTTGCTTGATTTCTGAAGAAACCACACAGACTTGTGCAATATCATCATACTCGTATGTTCTCTTCAAAAATGTGTCTGTAAGTCTTAGGCCAGAGACACTCTAGAAGGGGAAAATATTTATAAGAGTTGTTATTAGAAAGACTTGTTAGTATTATAAAACAGCTGTTTTACAACAAAACTGTGCTAATAACTTACCTGCAATCCCTGCACTGAAGACAACAATGTAAGTGCAAGATGGAGGGATGAACTTGGGTGCAGCTTTCCAAGTTGTCTTCCTGAAACTCCACACCAGTGGATGGAATTAGTATTGCACATTTCTAAAACCAGATCCATAGTCCTTTCACTGCTAGAGGAAATTGAAAAACAGGAATAAACCTGTGGGCTTTTTTAAGCATTCAGAAACTGCAGACATGTAAAAACTTGATTATTATTCAGGTTACTATTAATCAAGATTCATAAATAATTGTAAGGTGGCAAGCAGTATTTATTGCGATGCACAGTAATTCAGTTGCAGGCAACTCTCTTTGACACAAGCATCCTGTCAGGGGTTTAACAATAGCGGAAAATATAATAGTGTTTCCATATTGGATGGACTACAAGCTTTTCATGAGAAGTATCTGCAGGCCACATACATGCTTTAATCCCTGGGCTCAACTTCTATTTAGAATTACTTCATTTAAATGTCACTCTTGCAACCCTAAGATGAGTTGTGATTTAAGTATGAGGTGCAATCAAATAATATTGCAGACAGATTCATGGAATTCCTCTACAGATTTTTGGCTATCTCCTAGTTCAGTACAGTATTAACAGATCATGGTAGAAGTTTTTTTTATTGTTGTTTCTTAGGGTTTTGGGTTTTTTTAATCTCTGTGTTTTAAGTAGTTTTGTCCTGCCACAAATCATAGTAAAGACCAGGTCTAAGTAATTTCAGGAGGAAGTACTGGACATTAAACAAAACCAGTCACAACTCACACACTCAGGAAAAAGTACAAGAATCACATGACATTGTTACCTGCAATTTGTTATTTTACATGTAATGTCAAAAGGTTCTTCCAAATTTACAGTATCTGGTATTGTCTCCAATGAAAGCCTTACATCACCATAACCAGGAGCCTGAAAAGGAACAAGAATGTGTATTTTTGGATGTTGGATAGGGAAATTGAAATTTTTACTAAAGTTTTCATTTCCTGGAAAAAGCTTGGAATAAGAGAAATCTGAAGAAAGAAGATGGACTGTGCTTTTGTTTCGTATGGAAATCACAGCAGCTCTCCATCTTCAACTGATGAACACCTTCTTCATAGGTTTAACAATTCATCCGATAAGGATGATCTTTATTATTACATCTTTCAGGAGAGTTTGTATACTTAAAGTTTTAATAGCCATATACTGTTCCTGAGAAGATCAGTTCAACCTAAGACCTCTGTTAGGGAGATAACAGATCTATGTGGACAACACCAGTAAAACTCCCCTGCATAAACCCACTATTCACATCCTAAGAAACAAGAGAAATTGCCATTTCGGTCCTCTATGCCTCTGCCAAAATTATTGTCATCAGTTAGAAAGCCACACGATATGAATACCTGTCAATTACCCATGAGCCAAACACATTTCATATGGTCTACTAATAAACCCATAGTAAATATCTTCATTACTACCAATCAGGGCTGATTCAAAATAGTAACCTGCAGATAAAAAAGCATGTTTATGTTTTCAATCCCCACAAATGACAGATCATGAGGAAAAAACACGGAAAAAAATTGTCCAGCCCGCCAAAGCTTAGTTATTGTAGATGTTCCAATTCTGCTGATAAAAAGAATATTGTAGTGGAAGTTACATTTACAGTGTGATTTAAAGATATTTCCAAAGAGGTCCAGAAAGTCAGTGACTGACAGGCTGGGAACAGGTTTTAGTCACATAAAATTTGCTACAGAGTAATGACAGCTGACATTTCAGAAAGCATGTTAAATTGGACGTTAGAGTAAGCAAAGGGATGTGAAGCCAATGGGGACTTAGATTAGTCAAGCAGTTATGCATTTGGAACTTTGCATGAAAGGGAAGTAATTATTCAGCACTGGAAAAATGCAAATATATTCAGCAGTATTAGATGACATGGAGGAACTGACTGAAAAAATTATACATAGTTCCCTAGACAACAGGTAGTTTTCCATTAACCTTAGGCTCTTTTACTAGAGAGACATTAAGAAAAAAACCCAACAAACACAAACCCACAATACAAGCAATGTTTTAGAGAATCAACTGACCAATTAAAAACAGGATCAGAGTAGATGAGACCACACCATACCTGCTGAACTCAAAAATGAGTTACCTCCAAGAACTGATGGTTAGAGGCAAAGGCCTTGAAGTAACAATAAAAGGAGTGACATAGGTTTTTGAGGTTATTGCTCAGATTATGGAATCAACTAGACAATTTCCTACTTGTGCTACTCAAGAATAATGTTCTTTAAATTCACACTGGTTCTAGTGTTGTCCTGTACTGAATGCCTGTGAGCATGTAGAGCACCCTTTGGCATACTGTGGACATGCACCTGCCTAGTCTGTCTCCCAAGAGACTGCAGTTGTGAATTCCGAGACCAAGCCACATTAAAACCCCCTCCCCCAAACAAACAAATAAACTCCCCAACAAAAAACCAACAAAAAAACACCTCCAAAAAACCCAACCAAAACCCCCAACCAAACCCACAAATTATGGTACATGGATACTTGTTTCATAAGTGCATTTCTGATCTGAGCCATACCAATTGACTGAGGAACATAATAGAGGTAAAATTCTGGGCCTGGGTAGGAAACATAGTGCTGACAAATAGATTAGGAGGAAAGTGATTAAGGGTGAGGTCTAGAAATTAAACAATCTGATAGCACTTAAAAAATTATGGGAAGAAAAGGGAGTTAAACTGCAACTCAGAAGGGAAGAAAATCTGATGCTTTTCTAAAGACAGATGTTGTTCAAAGTACACAAAACAGTTAGGGTTTTTCTGTTAATCACAAGGCACAAAACGATGCATGACCAAAACTAATCCTGTAGTATTGAAGTGTGTGCTTCACATGCAATTCTCAAAGGTTCAAAAAGAAGGGATGCAGAGTAAGACAATACTGATTTAGGGAGGGAAAAGAAATGTGTCTAAAGAGAAAATGATAGTAAAAGTTAGTTAAAAATGAAACTATTTATTGTTAAAAATAAGTGACAAGTTTCAAAGCAACAGGACTAAGTTTAGAAAAAGGGCAGTTTCTGATTTCATGGGGTTATGTACATACTCAACACCTCAATTAAAAATCAAAACATGTTTCAGTGATTTAGTGACTTTTTAGTGATTTCCTGTGAATTTCCAGGATCTGTGTTTGCCTACTTAGTTCCAAGTCAGTGTGACTTCCCTACAGAACTGCTCAATGTACGGGGACTAGGGGAAAGACAGAGGCAGAGACCCAATTATAAGCTCTGTAAACTTAGACTGAGATTCAATTGTCAAAGGTTTAACTACCCTTCCATTCTCTCTCAAAGTCAGAAGATGCAAGCCATGTTTAAGCACTGGATGGCTGTGGAGCTGACTTAAGCAAGACTGTAATTACAACTTAACATTCAAGAAAAATCAAGATATTAAACAGAACAGGATCTGTTTCAATCTGTTTTTGATTGAAACAGATTCAATCAAAACTGTGGACATGAAAGATAAATAATATTATTAATAAAAAAGATAAATAATATTATTCATAAAAAAATGTTATTCCAAGCTGAAACGTCTGTATGAACTTGGGAACAACTTCCATGTTGGCACATTTGAAGAGGTTATTTTGTCAGTTTGTTGCCAAATAGTATTCAATCAGCTAATTTTACTCTAACAAAGATATTCTGCAAGACTGGTTACTGTATTGTGACAAGCGCTCACTCCATTAACTTACCACACTTTACTGAAGAAATACATGAAATAACTCTGTAATACACCCTTCTCACAGAAAGGTGTGAATAAAAAATGATGCTCAGAAAGTAAGCAGCTCACACTTTTCCAAGTCATTATTGAAATTGTTTACTGAGTTTCCTTAAAAATGAGTGCCAAGTTAAACTAACACTTAAGTTATACTTACCATTCTTTGGAGCTGGCTAGTTTGCAGCCTTCCTCGTTCCCCCAGATTAGTTTTCCATACAATGTCTAGTTTACCAATCACTGTTACACCTTTTATTACTCCAGCTTTCTCTGCAAATTCTTGCTTTGGTTTTAGACAGTATAAGTATTGACGTGTATCCATAGGTTGTAAATAAGTCCTTGCACCAAAAGTAGACTCACTGAAAGGAAAAAGGTCTTAAACAGCTATTTTGAAGAAGACTAAGAACTCAACCTTTTTTTCTCCCCATCCCCCATCATTTTTACAGTATGTATACACATACTTTGATAATGGTAAAACGCATAGAATATTATTTGTTTTCACAACAGAAAACAGCTCTAGAATTTATGTAACACCAAGGACCATGGGGAAATAGAAGAACCTGTTCTTCTAAGATAGAAATCCACTCTGCTACATTATAATTAATTATCTGGCATCTTACAATTTAAACAAAAATGCTGGTAATTTTTCTTCTGCTATTTGTTTTCCCTCACAGTAAATCCCAATGCCATGAAACTACGACTCCTATTCAGGAGAAAAACCATTACAGTGGATGCAAACACTTGGTAAGAACAAAGCTTCATTATGCTGCAGATGAATCCTTCAATGAGCAACGAGAAGACAGAATTTTCACTTTAGCCCCTACTGCTGAAGCACTCAACCATCACCACCAAAACCCCAAGCAACTGCAAAGCACAAATAGCCACAGTTACCTTCACTGTAGTCAGTTATTCTGGTATTAGGTGTTTAACTAAATTAAACTAAATTAATTTCAGCATGACGAACTTTTACATTCTAAGACTCCATGAGGGTGTACCATTGATCCACTCTGACTGGTGCCTTGCTATATCATGATTAGAGCAAGTGAAAACAGAAAGCAGTTTACAGATAGGAAGCAAGGATTAGTCAGATGAGTCCTGTAAGGCTAAGTATTTACACAGAGATCAGGTCAAAAACAGATTTGGGTTAAATTTTATATAGGAGATACTGAAATAATAGCATGCTTTCATGCTACCATGTCATTATTTTTACAAATTATTTGAGGAGTAGGCTGGATATTTCTCTGTTAATAGAATTATAGATTAAGAATAGTTTCTCTAAAAAGAAAACTGTAACAGTTTTTCCAGTTGAATACATAATAGGAATTTGATCTTTTTACTCAAGTGAAGACATATAATCCCTTCCATTATAGACAAATAAGTAACTAATACTTGTATCTCATGAAATATTAATACAAAGCATTTCAAAGTAAAATGTCCTGAATGTGAACATACCTTTCCCCTGCTGTGTCAACTGTGTTCAGTTCTGCAACATTGTACATCATAGACGGCTCTAAAGAAACCTTCTCCATAAACATTGGAGAGGTAGTGATATTCTGAATTTGAGCTTCCAAAAACACTTCATCTGTCTGGAAAAAAAAAAAGTTCAAGTTTGTGAAAATACAATCAGTGTTATTGAAAAGAGTAGGCAGTCCTATTGTTAAAAAAAGTCACACATGTTTAGTTCATGCCTGCAAATCAAATTAATTAATGCAAGAAAAAACCTTAATCCCAGTAACAATAGGAGCAAAAGTGTTAGTCAACAGGTATCTTGCCAAACAATGGATGTGGGATAATTTTGCTATGTTCTAACTATCACTTATTTGTAATGCATTAAATCACCACTTCCCAAGGCTTTTGTCAATTTAATAGCAATTCAAGCTTTTATCCAAATTAAAAAATTGAATAAATGGTGAGGAATTGCAGTGCACAAGTACATGCCATGCCAGATAACTAGTGCATCAAGCTGTATAAAAAATTAAAGTAAATGAATTTTTGTTTAACTGAAGTAAAATAGTTCAGGTACATGCTCTGATTTAATATTTATTATTAAATACTAGCATTCTAGCTAAAATGCAAAATCCAGCCCCTTCTCTCCCTCAGCTGCATCATGCCAAAGGCTACCAATATTGTATGTATCCAAAAATTTAACTGATGCTCTACCTTCAGAACATCTGAAGCCAATGCCTCAAGACAGTATTGAAGGACCACTTCTAGTACAGAAACAAAAGCTGTGGAGTTGTTAAACTTCAGAAGATGAAAAACCATGGAACTAGAGAAATTTTTGCCTCACTTCTTTTGTGGAATTGCAGACCAGTGAAGTCACTTTGCATGTCTAAAAATCTCAGGATAGAATATTATGGAAGACTCAGTCTATTAGAGATATGACCTCTCAGAAAAGTGAAATACCACAATTAAAGAAGTGCCAGTTAAAAAAGGGATACCAAATTTGCATTTACAAAGAATCACTGATTCAAGTCATTGGATTAAATGATTCTTGTAGGCCCCTTCTAACTGAAATAGTCTATTCTACAAATTCAGACTGAAGCAATTTGAGTATTTTGTTATGATAAATTTTAAGAAAGTACTTTTGTGGGGAAGGTGGAACAAAACTTATAGTTTATTTCTGATCAGTGTAAACAAATTATTTTTTATACAAATGTAGTCCTGCTTCTAAATTACAAAATAAAAGTGGGACAGGATAGCAAAAATATGTTTAGTCTGAAAAAACTGTGTTAGAAGGACAAATACAGAATGGTTGTGTAACTTTTTGTATTGCCTTATAAACACATTAAATACAAAGCAGCCTCTATATAGTAATGAAAACTGTGTAACCTCAACAGGTTCAGAGACACTTCATGCTTGCAGGAACTGGAAATAAGCCCAACTAAAACATAGTTCTCAGTAATCATTACTACTACTGCCTGTCATTTAATTGATACAATTTATATCCCATAAATCCATTGCTCAAAGTGTCCATTTACCCAAATTTTAGTAGTTTTCAAAACAGCAGAAGTTTAAAAAAGCTAATTTGAAAGGGAAAAGAAAATACAAGCAGCATAATGAAAAAGCAAGTTAGTTTTGTGTTATTCCTAATTTAGTTTAGTATTACATTTTTTTAAAAAAAACAACTTGTCAAAATATGCAGTTTATTTTAATACAAGGCAGGCCTTAAATTGAAATCAGACTGCAGACGTAACATAGTAACTCAATCAACTGTTACATGCAGTTAAAATTGTGAAGTGCAGTTCCAGCTAGCCAAAGGAAGGAAGAACATCCAACTGCTGCTGCTCTCTCCTCAAACCCACTGTCTCCACCAACCAGATGTGAAAAGTTCTGTCACAGCTTACACAAGCAGTGCTGTAGTGAAACCTACATTTCCATGGGTCAAAAGTAGAAAAAATTTAGAAGGAAATAATTTCTCTTTTCAAATTATAGAGCTAATATAATTTTGGTGAGGTATTCTATAGGAGGACCCCCACAAGAATCTGTAACTATCAAGTTCTAGTTTCAACAATGGGTATTAAAGAAAGAGCTAACCATTTAAATGATTAGCTGCACATATAAAGACAAGAAAACATCAGTTTATGATAAGCAGAACAAACATTGCTTTTCCATTATGTTTGTAAAGAATGTCAATAACAAGCACAGAGACAGTTAAGCAATTAAAAAAGCATACATATTTATAAAAAAATAAATAAAAATTACCACAGAACTGAGGTCACTCTAATGGGAAAATAAAAAAAAGAACACATTAGAGAAATTAGGGTTAAATGTTAAAGAAAAAGGAGGCTAACTTCCAAACAAAATGCATTTCTGCATTTTTTTGCACCATTTAAACAAGATAGCATTAGTAAGACAGAAACATAAATAAAAATGGATGCAAACAAAGATGACAACTACATTTCTAATAACTTGTAGGTAGCATGGTTACATGGTTTACTAGCTTTGCTTCAGAACCAATCCAAAGTAGAGCTTAAGGCACACAAATCACAGACAAGATATGGTAGAATAAACTGACTCAAAAAAAATAGAGTTAGTTTTTGAGTAAGTTTAAAGTTTGTCCTGAATTTCAGTTCATGCAATGGGTTGTATATGAAATGGAAAAACAGTCCTTGTCGCCCTATAGACAATTTGAAGTATCCTGATATATAATGTCAAAAATAATGTGGTAATGTGTCCTAGCAAAGCTACCATGTTGCCAGTTATAACAAAATTTGGCATAATATCAAGAAAAACTCTATTCTGAATTTTCATCAATCCAAAGACCCAGCTTTAATTGCAAACTTTGTTATCTACCTCCCTGTGCATGCTTGCAGGAACAGAACCTTTTACAGAGCCTTTTTTTAAGGCACATTAAAGTCAGTGAGAGAGTAATTCAATCCCAGGATTGCAGCAGGTTAGGGCAACAGGACATGTGTTCTATGCATAAATTTCAGGGATCAACTCCATTTGGGTGCTACTGCAATACAAGCAATAAGCAAGAAGATTAAGTTTCAGCATCATTCCTTGTCTTAGAAGAAATTAAATTATGAATTATCATTAGAATATTAATAGAAAACAATTTTAGTAACAGGCATTATGAATAGACAGCATCACATCCATAATCTTAACGGTAACAGTTTAACTGGTTAGTTAAAACCTTTAGAAATCTTTAGTTAACTAATAACTGACACATACCATTTTTTTCTCCCCTGCTCTCAAGGATAATAGTCAGGATGAATTTCTTGGTGCTTTCTCAGCAACATATTATCACACACAACAGATAACCAAAGACTTATTTCTAGGTTTTTAGAAGTCAATTGAATTCTATGGTCACAAGACATAGCAACACTTCATAGACTTTCAGAAATTAGATAGGAATGCTACCATACCAGTTTGCTAGGCAAATGGAAATTGCTCACTTAATATCATCTGAAGTCTTTTTAAAAAGTTTTTTTTTCAATAAATTGAATGGGTAAGATGGTAATGGGAGTTGCATAAGTTCATGAACAGAAAGAATAAAAGGCATCAAAGAGCCTTTTAAAAACTCTACAGCAGAAAAAAAAAAAGTCACAAAAAACACCCCAAACCCACATGTACTAGCTCAAGCGCTAAAGCTTCTCATAGATTTTTACCATTAAGAATTGGTGGCTAATTGAGAATTAAGTAAGACCCTTATTAAGACCAGTCAGTATAACAACTATGAAAAAAAAAATTATCCATGTAAAAAGTTTGCCCAGAATTATCTTAGAGAGGTGCTTCATCACAAACTTTACACAGGAAATATAAAGAGATAGCAACATTTAATTATCTGTCCCTCTTTTCCCTACCACACACAGCTGAAACAATAATATAATCCACACACTAAATAAGAGATTTATTTTGCTCACAGAGAAATTAACTCATTTCTTAGAGTTATTTTTGTTTTTAAATCACAGCAGGAGATATTTCCAGACATTCACACTTACAGATAATAGCAGCTCTATAAAGAGTTTAGCCAGTGCTGTGTTTACGCTCCAATACTGTTTAGGTACTCACACCTGGTCAATGTATGATTTGAAGCCTGTGGCCTACAGATAAGTACCAAATTCTTCTCATGAACAAAGGCAGACATCTAAGTATGTCCAAATATATATGCAAGGCATATATAAGGTGATTTAGTTTAGAAGCACTGTGGGTAACTGTCACAAACCTAAAACTTATTTACTGAAGGGTCATAGTTACATTGGGAAAATTTAAGTAATTTAAATTTAAATTTTCCCCACTCTGATAAATTGTCATCTCCTTTATGAACAATTAATCTCATTTATAGTAAGTATTCTATTAGCCTAAGCATACAAGCAATAATTGAAAGTATTTGAGATCATTAGAAACCAGAATATATCTAAAAGTAGTCAAGTCAATTATATTAAGGTCCTGACTTCTCTTTCACCCCTCCACCAAAAGCCTATCTATTTTTAAACTATACAAGGTATATCTACCACCATTATTCCATTAGAACGGTTCACTTTTTCTCAGAAAGGTGTAGCTACAAAACACTTTGAATTTAATCTAAGTAACCAACCCAGCAGGCCAAAACAAACCTGAATACACACAGTTCTCACCTCTGCATTGTAGAATTTGGTTTTCACATCTAGTGGTTTAAGAACCTGATTGAAATGGAAAAAAAAGACAGATTGACAATTGGTTTTTCAGACAACATCAGCATAGATAGTTTTGAAGTGCTAAGGTCTTGTATTAAGAAGTGTTACTTCTCTGTTTGATCCTAAATATAGCAGGTGCATGACAGAATCAACTCAAGAGTATATCCTTGCTGCTTCTTACCTGTGCACACTTGACTGCTTTCCTACTAAGCAGCCTCCTCATACTGAAAACAAATAATTCTCCACCTAAGCACTGGCCCCTTACAAAACTACCCAAATCCAGCCCTCTAAGCAGATTTGTGTGTTTAAAATAACACTATATTCATCCTGGGTCCTGCAGTGGTCTGCATTTGCTTTCAACTCTGAGCAAGAACTATCTAACATTTACAAGTCCTTCAGAGTTTTGGAACAAAAATTACTGAGGGCTTCTCTAAACATAAACGAAACAGTTAACTAGCCACATGTTTAGCTTTATTAGTCTTCACTTCCTTCTTGAAAATGCAACTGTTCCAGGAAATTAAAGAAAATCATAATACATAAAATAAGTATATAATAAATAATATTAATCTTATGAGAATCAATCAGAAAAAGAAGGCAACTCGATAATATAATAAAGTATTGGTTCTTATTACTTGAATTTTCTGTATAAAGCCACTGCAGTTAACACATTCAAATATGAAGAGTATATAAAGCAATGTAACTGAAAGAAATAATCTTCTATCTTACTTATAATGAAACTAATTTAAATTCTATTTCTGAAGACACTTGTTTCTCATTACACAGAGAAAGTTTCTTTTTTTGCATGTAAGTGCACTGCATCCTGAGAGACCTCTAATGTTCCAAGCTATCAACCAACTTTTTAGCACTGAAGAACTCAAGATCAAAAAGTTTTCTTTGCAGAAATTTTTCCATTTTAAAAGGCAGCAAGTTAAAATCTTTCAAGTATTCAAAACTATCTCTCTCTAGTAAAAAAAAAAATCAAATTTTTAATTTAGGTCTTGGTTGGTTGAGAGAGGATTTTTTCTGTCAAATATTTTTCTTCATATATTCATATTCATATATTTCTTCTTACATTTTTATAAGAAGTGGGCTTTTAATAAATTTTCCAACATACTGATAAACAATCTTTCCATTCATTGCAGTAAATTTCAATTGGCATTCCAGTAAAATACAAACAATTATTGTGAGGTTCACAAACCACCCAACCCTAGAAAGCTTCATTCCTTCTCCATGAAGACATAACACTGTTAATTACTTAGAGAAATCTTTGGACCAGAAAGGCACCATCAATCAGTATAAAACTATATATAATGGTTTTTTAAAAAAGCTGATTCAAATCAACTAACATCAGTTCAACCTATGAAATGCTAAAAAATGTAACTGAAAAATCTGAGAATCTGTAAAAGAGTATTTTTTAAATTATAAAATAGCTAGTGACATTTCAATCACTAGCAGTCATAAATTCTCACTGTAAAGATACAATTCAGTTTTCTGTAACACTTCTTTTTGTTTGTTCTCAGGTTTCCTACTGGTGTCTCCATGTCAAATTTAAAAACTAACAGCCAAAAGTCTCAGTGCAATGTTTTTCTCATAATGAATCACAGAGTATTTACAGAAGGTGCAAAAGTACATATATACTTATGCTTCCTTCTTTGAACAAAAGGCTTCACATTTGACAGACAGATGACTTCAACTGTTTGAACAATTCAGTTGCCTATGCTGCGTTCAGTTAAAAATCATGGCAATTACACCATGCATGCAGAACCCCCCAAAAAGTGCACAAGTAAGTTTGCACACAAAATCTAAAGGAGTCAAATCAGTATCTTGTACAAAGCACTGACAAGAACATCACAAACAGAAAAAAGATGGGATCTGAAGCTTGCACATGCATGTGCAAGCAATCAGAGAAAGCCTAGAGGGGACAGAGAAACAGAACACTGATGGAGAAATGGAAAGGGAAGTAGTTTCATAAGGAGAGCAAAACAAAGCACACAGATGAAAATTACCTTCACTGAAGATGAAGAAACTCTACAAAGATGCTAGTTTTAGAGGGAGGGTAACACAAAAATTTATATGGAACTGTTTTCCCTAGGATTGTAAGGAAACTCCTTAGACTAATCAATACCTGGCATTTCACAGCCCACGAGTACTAACAGCACTCAAATGTTCTTTCTAATGCATCTAAAGACTGAAATTCTTTTTTTCCTGAAGTATACAGATAGAATACTAGAAAACAGCAAAATGCAATCACCCCATAGTATCACAGAGTATCTTGAGTAGGAAGATAATCACAAGGACCATCAAGTCCAACTTCCAGGAATATGTGCCTGAGAGCATTGTCCAAATGCTCCATGAACTGTGTCAGGCTTTGTGCTGTGACCACTTCCCTGGGGAGCCTGTTATGGGGTCCAAAGGTTCTTCAACCTTTTGGGTGAAGAACCTTCTCCTAGTACCCAACTCAAACCTCCCTTGGAACAAATTTGGATGAAACTATGTAATATTACCATATTACCAGATGCTCTGTCAGAGTATCTATAAACATGTACTCAATAAAGTATGTCATGTAATACCCCATTCCATGAAGATCGGTCCAACAATATCCAAGTCTCAATATATTTCTCAAAAAATTAGGCATATGTGAAATACATAGTAAACAGCAGAACCAGTCCACAGATTAGTTTCTTCCTTTCCTCAGTCACTCTATCACAAGTCTTGAAATTTGCATGATGGAAGAAAAGGTTTAAATCTGTCAATTACTTCTGCTGGTACTAGATATAGCACCATACACTTCTTTACTTAAATTCCTTTAAAAACTGAACTCTTTAATTCCAGGTCAATTCCACTATTTAATAAGGTTACACCCACCAAAAGAAAAATCAGAATTTTTCAGTATAAGCTCAATAGTTGGATGTATAAAAGCCAGAATGACCAGTATTTGTTCTGTTTAAAAATAGTCATAGACCTGTTTGCTACAAAAAGTGACTTTTTAAGACTAGATTTTTTCTCAATAAATTAGCAAAAATTATTACATGTAATTTTTATTAGTTCTGAGATGTTTAACTATGTGGTAATTAGAAAACACCAGTTTGTGTGAAGTTTGAAGCAGGGGCTTTTAATGGTTCACTTTTAAAAGGGAATGGATTTTTGGTACATAAAAGTGCTTATGAAGTATTAAATGTTTTAAAATGTGTTTTCTTGACTCACACACTTATTAAAAGTACAATAAAATACTTCAAGAAATACCTGAAATTTGAAGAATTTTCTGAAGTACATCTTCTCTCCAGTCTGCGTAGTATAACTCACTGCACAAACTAAGCTGAAAAAAAAAAAAAAAAAAAAGTTGTGTTACTTTAAATCTTGTCCTACATTAAAAGCAGAACAGCATGCATGTACTGCAGTTTCATTTAAGCTCATTTAATAATAGAAAAAAAAAATTACATATGTGTTCCTATCTCCTTTACTTCATGATGGATCACATCATCAATGCAACAGTCAGGTTTAAGTTCTGCCACTGCAGCACTAGAAGCTGAAAGGTTCAAACGCTGAGAACTTGTCTGAAGATCAGCCTGGGGACAGGAAAACAAAGCACTGGTTAGAACTACAACTGTTTAACACAACCTAAAGAAAGTAACTTATGTTATAAAGTACTAGGTTTCACTGAGCATTTTGCGCCCTACATGCTTTCACACATCCTTTAAGAGCTCAGTTGGCCAGAACATGGGGCTCACAACACCAAGGCTGCAGGTCAGATCCCTGTGTGGGCTACTGCCCTAAGAGCTGGAGTTACTCATCCTTGTGGGTCCCTTCCAACTCAGAATATTATGTGATATTCTTGACTCAGACACCTTCTGTGACATTTGTTAAGATAAGATACTTACAAAGCTAAAGACAAGTTCTAAAACATACAGAACCATTCAGCTTTACAAAATCTCTATTTACTTTTTGCATTGAGTTCCACAATGATTTCTGAAATTTCTACTCTCAGTGTTTTATTTGTTCAGTAAACACAAACCCTCAACTCTCTAGAAAATAATTCATACAATATGCAGATCAGTGTATGCTTCTCTGTATGGAATTGAAGACCTCATTGAAAGTGAACGTAAGTGACTATAACTCCATTTTTTAGCTGTGGAAGTTTTGCCACACCAATTTTCAGAGAAGTTTTAAATAGAAGGGTGCACGTCCAAAGAAGGTCAGTGGAGGTGGGGGGTTTAGCCAGCAGAAAAAGGCTCAGGTGAGGGACTTTACTGCTCTCTGCAAGTATGTGAAAGAAGGCTGTAGCCAAATGTGAGTTGGTCTCTTCTCACACATAACAAACAATTTGAACAAGAGGAAGCAGCCTCAAGATGCACCAAGGGAGGTTTAGACTGGATAGCAGGAACAATTTCTTCACCAAAAGGATTGTCAAGCATTGAACAGGCTACCTAGGGAAGTGGTTGAGCCACCATCCCTGCAGGGCACTGTGTAGAACTAATGTGGGACTTGAGGACACGGTTTAGAAGCGACTTGGCAGTGCTGGCTTAACAGCTGCACTTGGTGACCTTAACAGTTTTTTCTAACCTAAATGTATGATTCTGTAACAAATCAATTTTTTGACACAGTCCTGCTTTTTCATTTTAATCTTCAAAGACTTTTATAGTAATTCCTACTTTTGCGTCTTACTCTTTCCAGTTTTCAGGTAAATTTTCTGGATTGGAAAAAGTGACATATATTTCCTAGAGTCTATGTATTAGCATTAAACATACAATATCTTGTTAGAAAATATAATCATTGTATTTTTTTAATAAATCATTTTTAAGTGGATTTCTCTTCACATACCTTCACCAGTATGTCCTTGACAACCTGATTGCTATCATTGTGCACACTGATATAACTGGAAAATGTCTCTCCCAGAAATATATTTCTGTATTTCAGGAAAAAAAATAGTAACAGTTATTAAAAAACGGAACACTTCACTGAAACACTTAAGTTCACACACACACACATTTGCCAGATCAAACCCTAGAAGTAAACTGGCATTTTCACACCCATACTTCTGAACCCATCCTTCTAAGACAATCAGTTTTAAAAGAGAACAAATCAGAGTTTTTATAGCTAAAAATCTGACAGAAATAAGAAGATGGCTTTCAGTACCCACAAAATTCACAGTAGTAAATTCTGTTAGTATAACATGTGGTTTATAGTAGTGCGTTACCTTAGAAATTCACCCACAGCTGCAAATCTCTTTCAACTTTCAATCCTTATTTGGATCAGTCAGGCTACAGACAAGAAACACCAGACAGCATACACATATATATTTATAAATCAAGCCACACATTATTTTAAAATGACTGAACACTGTTGCAGAACAATGCTACTCAAATAGAAAGAGAAGTATGAATCCTAAACCTTGCACATTACAGTTACAATCATTTATTCTTACCCAAAATTTTGAGGCAAAGTCAGCATTTCTCCCAACATCAAAGTTTCAGCACCCTTTACAGTAGAAGGATCATCTTTCATGAGCTGGTTAAAGAGATTACCTGTAAAAATATCAAGTTGCTATTATTTAAATATTCGCTAAGTCCAAAGGTTTGTCTGCTTTTAAGGTAGACACTTAACCACTTACTCAGATGTAGTTTATTTTAGATCTATTTCTCTTACAATAAACTTATTTAGGGATGAAATACATATCCACAGGTCTGCCTGTAAGTTATAACTAAACTTCAAGATTCTTGCGTCCAATAATGTACTCAGTATATACACAATCCAAAGGCATTGCTCAAATTAACACTGAATTTTTAGAGAAATTCCATCTATCTAAACCACTACATAACAGAACTAACCAATCTCACTTACTTTCTTCTCCTGCTTGCTTTGTATTTCCACACAACTCTCCTTTTTGAATTTTTCCTTTGACTCACTTATACATGACTTCTAGACTTCAACTATTTCTGGGAGACAACCCAGGGATTTCCAATCTATGATGGCACACCAAGCATAACACAACTCAAACCCAGTGATTCTTTGCAAGACTGCTTTTCTGCAGAACATTCATGTGTTGTTTCTAACTACCAGGGCCTTTTCTCCAAATTAAAAAAAATGAAATAGTAATGCCAGTATTTCTCCACTTACACATTTCCCTCATAGAAGCGCTTCTCACTGTGTATGTCAGCTGATCAAACTTTGAGGTCATGTGTTTGAGTATCACCACCAAAGTTTCAAGATCAAGTCAAAGATCAAGAGCTATAGAGTGCACCTTGGTACTTTCTTTAGCTATTACCAAATCTTAAATATATTGCTGTTTCAGGTTAGAGTCTATGGGAGGTCATGATTCCTCTAACATCTAAGTGTCAGATGGTCACATTGCTTAACTTCGTAAAACATACATAATAATGTCAGTAGAAAAGACTTACCTGGCAAATCTCTTTCTTCACAAGTCACTGGAATATTAGTGAATAAGGTAGGTTTGGTGAGCCTCATCACTGCAAAAACAACAAAAAAACCAAACCAAAACCATCAGTCAATCAAACAACTATTTTTAATTCTGTTTTACATGAATAATTATGCCTTGCACTTCTTCCACCATAAAAAAGAAGAACGGGAAAAAAAAAAAAGGCACGCAAACACCCAACAAACCACAACCACCAAATAATCTCAGCTTGAAAATGGATCACATGGCCTTTCACAACAAAAAAACCCCTTCCTGCCTCCCTGTTATTCTAAGATCCAAGAACACTGGTAATGCCATGTTCCCTTTTGCCTTCTATCCCTGGTGAACTAGCCCACTAATCTACCGCTTTCAATTTGATGTGCTAAAAGCCTTACACCTGCTACAGTGTTTAGTGCTTTGTGGTCTTCAGAAATGTATCAGTTTCCTCTCTTTGTGGGACTCTTCCAGGTTAAGGGCCTGTTCTGTGACCCTTGCTGCCCCAGAATGGGACGTGATGACTCCGAGGAACCCTTTTAGTCAAACCCCAGTCTCTAAGAAATTGCATTTGCATCTGCATCTTAAACTGTAACACTCCACACAAGTTAGAGTTACAAGACTAAAAGCCTACATTATTTATACTACTCTATTTTTTTCTAAGTCACGAACTTTAAACTCAAACCACTAAAACGAGCACAAAACCCTCGTGAAAATACTTACAAGAAGCTATTTTATTGATACTGTCAAAATCAAAATCAGTGAGATTTTGCTATTAAAAGCCCTCTACTTCAAGTAAGTGGTATTTTCAAAGGCCATTTTAACTCAGACTCAGAATTACATTATTTCACTATATGACAGATTTAGGTGCTGGCCTCTTAAAAGAATTTCTCCCTCTTCAAATTAACCAAAGGCCCTAAATTTGTATATAGCTTATTATGAAAGCATTCATATAATACAAAATACAGCATTCTAATCTTAGGTGTTAATCTGATCAGAATATGTAAAACCATTAGGGTTTATTTTCTCTGAAACTTAAAAACATAACACTAACTAAAACTAAAAATAAACCAAAAGGAATGCTCCTGATTGCAAAAAGTTTATCAATACTTTTGCACTGACACATGTATGGTGGGTTTATTTTATTGTACTTTGTACACCTACCCTCTCCAGACAGCATCACTGTTTCCAGTGGGTAAGTATTCAATACTTTGATATACATTTGGGTACAGTGGGCTGTATTGGTTCACAAGAACTTATGCTACCATACAGCTGACCTATGAAATTAGGCATTGACACAATTCTCACTTTTCATATAAATATATAATCTTTTTTTATGGTGAAAAGTTGAAAAATCAGGACCTTTGAAGACTTAAAACCATGAAGTATATTAAACAAAACCCAATCAATAGTGAACCACATTCAACATCGAAAACTAAAAGAAAAGATACTAAATTACACATGCTTGTGATATAAACATTCTTTGAAAGAACAAAATGAAAGCCTAGATTTCAGCTTGTATACTGCTACTAACCAAGACTGTAGCAATTCTGCAGAGCAACCAAAGGATGGTGTTCACTCTTACAAATCAGTTCCTAGCTGAAGTGCTCACAGCTAGCAGGGCATCTACCATTATTCACATACAAAGCAGCACAAAGCTGGCAACAATCTCTCCTTCTCTTTAGTAATATGTTTGTTTTGCTCTTTTGTCAATATACAAATAATCTAGTGGGGTTGTATTACTGGCATTATCTAATTTTATTCAAATTCACACTAAGACTGTATAACTAGTACTTGCTGACTGTTTCCAAGAAAAAGTTAAGTCATGTTTCAGAAAATAATACATCACAGAATGAAGCCAAACAAAGTATGATAGGTATATTATCATATTTATTAGGATACTAAATTAATGTAAGAAAATATATAATCTCTTTTAAGACCCCTAGACACAAAATACCTAAAATAGAACTCAAATCACACTGCATTTTACTTCATTTTCTCTTCAAAAATGCAAAAGAAATTTGTTACTATTAATGTTAAGCTTATATAAAGCTCTAAAACTAATAACAACCCTCAGTTACAGCACAGTTATAATGCAGGCTAGACAGCATTTTGCATCAATTTTGCTAAGGGTCATAATAAATGTCACACACCCCCCAAACATCAACATAAACACCTACAAATGTCTAAAGATTCAGCCAAAGTTTAAAAATACATGTCAATACTCAAATGGAGCAATTTTAATCTAAAACCAAAAAATAATACCTACAATAAAATATAATTATTCAACACAAGGATGTCATAAAAATGTTAAGTCAAAGGGGAATTTACTTTGTTTTTACAGAGGAACCTCTGTTATGCTTATGTACACTTTAGTATTTGTAGATTTCTAGGTTGTCATTAATGCCACTGACACCAAACACTTGTTTTCCCCTTTTTCTAAAGCTACAGACCTTGACCTCCAGTTACAGAAAAACTATCTAGGATAGCAGGAGTGCAAATGCATAACCTTGCAGTCATATTGATCCCCGTTTAACTTCTCTACTGACCCTCTCAAGTTTCAGATGAGAAGGGACAACATGCCCTTGGAACACTTCATTCTTTCAGGAGACAAAAAGTCATGCTAAACTCAGCCTTTTATGACCATAAAAGGCATTCAAAATCTCAAGACAGCAAACAAGAGGTTTCAGATAGAAGTCTCATTTTTAATTTCTTCACTTTTAGCTGGAAGCTAGTGTTTTGTTTGTTCCCAAACATAATTAGAGACCAAAGAACAGAAACATCAGGAAAAAATAATTATCAAAGGCATAAAACAGCAATTATGAAATGGTTCTTTATTATCAGCTCACAGCTTCCACTGAAGCTATCATTAATATTTCTCGTGAAAATACTGGTAACATTTTTAAGACAGTGCATATATCCCACAGAAAGTAAGCTTGTACTTCATGGGAGGTATATGCTTTAATTAAAAAATCTCACAACTACCTTCAGGAAATAAACAGATCTTGAAAATCTTAATGTCAGTTACAGCTATTTAAGCTATCACTAACAACTCACTTTAAAACATCTTTCTTTCTTTCTTGCAATTCCAATGAAGCAGAGAGGATGTACTTTGCTCAACTGAAAGCATTAATTTATTATCTGACATAGCTTGCCACAATAGTCTGGAATTTTTACTTTAATTCTTTTCTTTAGACCACCAAGGTAGAGAAAAGCTATAAAATGCAGTACTAAGTCAAACAGAAACTTACTAATCTTAACAGAACTGTAAGTCTTGTGGCAAAAAAAATTACAGAAATACATCATTTAGTTAGAAAACTGTAGCAAAGTAACATCAGTAGTTTTCTTACCATTAATTTATCAGTTGTTCTAAGGTCTATATATTTTACACTGCTTTAAAACTCTAGTATTTCTGACAGTAATTTTACTATTAAATTATATCTTGAGTTATAAACTAAAATAATTCCATATTTATGTACAAGCAAATTCATTTTATCTGTAAGGCTTAGCTTTTCCCTAAGAATATTTCTAACATATTCACAGTATAATATATCACAGAAAATCCATATCTGTCCCACAGATCTTTGGATAGTAGCATTGCAAGATGGCAATTCATTCTGTTTAATGAGTCTATTCAATTTTATCCATATGTCCTCCAATTCTGGTTTTTACAAATAGACTGTTCAATTGTCCACTTTGCTCTACAAAATGCATGCAGCTTTAGTCTTTCCAAATTATTCTGCAGTTCTTGAGATAAAGGTTGAATCTTTTCTTTGAGTTTAGCACTAGGGAGAGAGACACTCCAAGACCTTTTCAATTTTTGTTTTCCATTAGGTGATGGTTCTCCTTGATAGTCCAAGTAATTGTTCTGTGAACAGCCTGTGCTTGAATTAAAGTCAGACCACGTTCATGCTAGAGTGAAACTCAAGGAGAATTTTTTTGTGCAGTCATAATCAGGAGATCCTGTAACATATTCTGAAGGTGTAGAAAGCTGTTTCAATTCTTCCACTTCCTCACAAGAAATAACAGGTGCCTGCTTTCTTGGTTTGAGAGGAAGTCTTTTAAATCATTTGGAAACCAGGGTGCAAAATCTTGGTAACTGGCGAATGGGGAACTCCTTCACTGCTGCTTCTGCAAATTTCTGCAGTTTTATTAGATCTCTCTGATGTGGTCGATAGTGTAAGACCACTTCCATGCTTGAATAGGAGGAATCCAGTGATTCTTAGGAAAACAGTCTCTTGATAAGGATTCTTGTATCTAGACTGAAACATCTTATTTACAAGAATTTCCTTGCCCCACGATGCAAAGCTCAGTGGAAAACAGGACCTAAAGTAGAAGTGTTATAAAACAATAAGATACTACCAATACTAAGACACATGTTGCTAGGATATTTTTCAAGAAAGAAACAGGTAGTAAAAACACGTGAGATATATTTCAGAACATTCTATTTTATCTAGGCTGAACATCAGTGGCTGTTACTCCATCACCACCAGTCTAACTTCAGTACACTGAACATTATCCACATGCACACTGCTTACTCAAAACAGTCCAAGAGAACTCTTCTACTGTCACTATCTCATACTTGCCATCCATCACCATTTCGGTTATAAGGCACACAATTACTACTGTCTGTTTTCAGACAGTAGTAATTTAGCAGACAGTAGTAAATTTAGCGGGACAACTTTTAAAGTCACTTCCCTCCTATATATCAGCATTTTAAGCCAAGGCACATAAAGTAACTAGAAAACACATATGTTAAAGAAACCCTTCCCAAAATAGTACTGACTGATACTGTAGCTTTTGAAGTAAAAAGTTAAAAGGGAAATTCTCTAGGCAAATTAAAGCTGCCTGCTTCCATTTTGTATCAGAACTACACCATCTAGTTTTAGCCTCAGAACTTCCAAGCATTACATGTAACTATGTTTTAATCCCTAAGGAATTGATTAATTTCTTAATTATTAGACTTTTGGAATAACGAAATGATTTATTAAGTCGTTGAAGGCTTTATACTTCCATACAAAGATTATATTAAATGCAGGAGCATCGTGAAGGGAGAACAGAAAACACTTATGAAACATAAGTAAACATGCAGTGTTGCTCTCCTATTTCCTACCTTTTCTCCCCTTTTCCCCAGTCCCTGCAAGAAATTTGCAACCATTTCCCTGATGGAAATTTGCAAGCAATTTGCAACCATGTTCCTTGATGGAGAGCAGTAACATAAATGATAGTAAAACAGTAACATGTAGGATTGCCACTGCTGAGATATTTTTAATACAGCCACAATACAAATAAATCCCCACACCTTCCTCACTCCTGCAAAACCTACAGCCTGGATTAAATTAAATACAATACAAAACCAAGGATGGCACTGGTTCCTTTTAAATGCAAAATGATCCACCAAAAAGCTTTTTGCTTTGAATTAATTATCATCAAAATGCATTTGGCAGCTGCTGATGTTTCATGTTGTCATGTTTTTGCCTTTATTGAGTGTATGTGTGTTTGAAAAGAGCTTGTTGGGCTTTGAATGATGGTTAACAGATATTACTATCACAGGAGGCACCATTAGAAAATTTGCCCAGAAGAGTTTAAAACTAGAAGACGGTCTCTGAAATTAGTCATACCTGCACTACTTTATCCATCTGGGCAGTCTCACTAATCCAGAATGCTAGCAGAGGTGAGATTCTAACCAGCTCTTTATACACGTACATAACTAGCAGCATTTATGATTCAGAAATGATCAAATTCTTCACAGGGCTCTCTTGATTCCTACATTAATTTTGGAGGCATGCAAGTGACCTACACAATTGTATTTGCACTCTTCGTCGTCCCCGAATCAACGAGGTAAGCCTCATAGCTACATATTTAAGCATGAGGTGAAAAAGGCAAAAGCCATCCAAAAGGAAATCACGGAATCAACTGCGTTGGAAAAGACGTCTGAGATCATGGAATCAAACGTAAAATTGAACACCACCTTGTAAGCAGACCATGGCCACAAGTGCCACGTCCAGTCCTTCCTTAAACACTTTCGCTGACGGTGACTCCACCACCTCTCTGAGCAGCCCATGCCACTGTCTCATCACCCTTCCTATGCAGGAATACATCCTACCCACAACCTAAACCCCTCCTGACGCAGTTTCAGGACCGTGTCCTCTCGTCCTGAACAAACAACAAACAAAAGAGCCTGCAGATGGCACTAGAAAGGGAATTTTAGCTGAACATCTTCCTTGAAGCCTTATGCGAAGCAGTGACACAGCCGGGCAGCCGCGCTGATCCATCACGCCAGGTGCACTCCTGTGGTGTGCGGGCCACGGCAGAAACAGCCCCCGCGGCTCCCTTACGCTCTCGGCACCGAGCGCCGCGGGCCCGAGCGCTGGGCCGCTCCCTGCCCACCTCCTTCTGAACAGCGGGGAGAAAACCCTCGGCTGCGGATCTGAACACGCTGTTTCACCACCGAACCAGAGCCGGGAACCGGCGGGGCCGCCGCTGCCAGTACCTTTCAGAGCCAGCAAATGCTCCTGCTTGGGCTGGTTGACGTCCATGGCCTTCACGCCGCGGGATGGCCGGCGGAGCGGGAGGAGCCGCGCAGGCTGCGGCAGCGGCACGGCCGTCCAGGCTGCAGCGCGGAGGAAGGGACTACAGCTCCCAGAGCTCCGCGGGCGGCCCCCGCCTCCTCGCCTGCCGGGGCCGCCGTGGGGCACGCTGGGAGGCGTAGTTCTGCGGTTCTGTAGTTTAGCGGTCTTGCAGGGCGGCGCCTGCGCCCGCCGGGGCGGTGCCTGGGGCGGTGGCGGCTCCGCGCTCCTTCCTGCGGGGCCGCTCCGCTCCGCCCTTCCCGAGATGGCGGCCCTGGCTGTAAACAAGGCCGGGCCGGAGGGCGGCCGCGGGCCCGGCGCTGGTGGTCGCGGCCCGGCGGGCCGCTGCGGTGAAGGTGAGGCGGCGGCTCGGACCAGCTCTGTGGCGGGCGGCGGTTGCCGGACGAGGACGGGAGGCCTGTGGTGCGGATAGCCCCTGGGGTGCCGGCTAAGGGACCTGGTTTTCGGGTTTTTTTTTCTCGCTATATGATCCTCAGTTTTGCTTTTCGTTTATAGCTTGAGATGTTCCTGCCCGCAGCTGTTTTGCTCGCGCTAGTCGGTGCTGCGTTTGTAGCTTGCTAAGTGGCTCGCTTGGTTATGACTGACCTCTTTATGAGCATCATCTGCGAGGGGAAACTCCATGGGCAACACTGTGCTCTGGCAGGGTCTTGCTGGCCATTCCCTTTTCCTGCGAGGATGTTCTGCTGGTTGTGCCTCTTGAGCAGTCGGCTTGTCTTGTGGCAATGTATTAAATAAAGTTGGGTAGGAGCCAGTGGTGGTCAGGCAGGATGCTGAGGAGTTTAAAATGTTCAGTTTGTGTCTAATTATTTATTTACTTTCACAAAATCGATAGTATGCGTGCATAAAGCAAAATTACTGATCGGCTTATGTGCTGTGATTGGCATGAACATCTGTAAAATAAAGTCTTACTGCCTGACGTTCTGCTTTTTAATTAGCTCAGAACCAAACATGATCTTTTTTAACTTACAGGTTCTGCGTGTGGGGTCTGTGAAGATGTGTTTTCTTTGCAGGGGACAAAGTTCCCGGCTGCTGTTGTGTGGCCATACGTCTGAGCCATGACTGTCTTACCCGGCTTCCCCTTCACGGCAGAGCAGTTCGTTGTCCTTTTGACTCGACAAGTTACTGAATAGGTAAGAAATAGAAATCTGACATTCTTGAAACCTGTCAGTCAAAGATACCTAGAAGATCATGCTTGACACAGATCTATTGTGCTCCACTTAGTGATAGTGTTTCCAAATAGGAATGTGCAGTAAGGAAAAGAATAATGAAGATTTTGCCTTCATGTTCTGGACCTGGGCTGCACGCTTTTGCTGGACATCTTCTTGTACCCATCTATTACAAAGGGACTGCTCTGTTTAATGTTTCTTTGTGAGGGTTCCTGAATGAGTATGTTTTCTGTTGTCCTGAATACTAAAACCATGGCAATTAGTCAGTAACGTTTTGACCAACAGATTAGCCTGATTTCATGATGAAGAGGGAAGGAGCAGTGATAACAAACCTGGTTTTTCAGTATTAGTGACTTCTATGCATGCAATAATTGGTAGTGGCAGGCTATTAACAGGAATTCCCCTCCTATAAGAGTGTCTGCACAGTGTATTTGAAAGATCAGATAAAGCTTTTTTCTTACAGTGGAAGTTTATTTTAGACAAAGATGACATGCATATAATTTCTTCAGAGTAAGAATTACCTACTCAACATGGGGTTATAGAGAAGACAAGTTATCAGATGAAGCTGTAACAAAAGAACTATTTAATAGAACTGGCTCCAGCAGTTTTGAATAGCATTGGAGGAAAAATAAACCTGTTGAAAGGAGAACCTTTAGAACAGACATCTCTAATCTGGTAAACCATAAAGAAATGTTTAAGTATCAAATTCACTCGACTTTGTCGTATGAGACTGCTAGGAATTATTAAGGCACTCTGCAGGATGTTTTTGTGACGATAGATATCAGGAAAAGAAATATCAGTCTCGTATGAAAGCGGGGTTTGTTTTCTGTGCAGAGGAAGATGGTAAAGTATGAGAATCGTGAATGATTGCCAATCTAGTAGAGTGGTTAAAAGAGTAATGGTTTGTTGACTTCTTATCTATGACTGTACAGCTGCACAAGATTTCTTAAACTATGCTTTTAGAGGGAGAATGTTTCGAGCACAGCACTCAATCCTGTTGTTATGAACATTTTTGTCCAAGACCACTGCTTTTTTAATTATGATGGGGAGCTTGATGCTTCTTACTTTTTATTGCACAATTTTTCCCCAGGCTTCTGAAAGGATCCTATAATATTTTTTTCAATGTGTTTCATGTTTGTTGAAAAGGAGCTTAACAAAAGCATTTACAGATTTTTTTTTTTCATCTTTCTGAGGGAGTTTTGATGAAGTGCACTGAAATGTTATTAAACCTCCAAGACCCCCCAAGTTAGGAGAAGGATGAAAAGCTTCAGGATCCTTATTATCAAGGATAATAGAGTTGGCATCCTGCTGCCTAACACTAGAAAGAAGAAGGATGCACTGTGATCAACAGTTGCTCACAAAAGTAGTGGGTAGAAAATCTTAGCAAAACAGCTTAAAATAAAAATACTTGTGTGAATAAAAGTCTGCATGGTGATCTGAGGCAGGGGGAGGTCACAGACACTTTAATCTTTCTTTATCCAACAGCCTTGAGATGTTATTCGTTCCAGGATATAAAACCAGGATATAAAATCAGTTTTGTGGAGTGCCAGCTCATCATAGCCCCTCTTTGAGACAACTGTATGTTTGGTGCCTTGCTCTAATCACCTAGTAGTTGCTGCTGTTGGTTAATTTGTTGCACTTGTCTGATTTGTTCTAGAGCTTAGGAGTGAGGAGAGGAGAACTCAGGACGCGGGGGAACTTTTTGTACTTCCCTCCATTTGAGGATATGAGAAAGTGCATTCTATGCTCACCCTACTGCCATTTCACCACGTAATGGATTTAATGAAATAATGTTCTCTAGTCTCAGAGAGTTGTTTAGTATATAAATCTTGATTATAGGGCCGCTGCCAAGAGAAAATTTTATTGGAAGAAAAGCTGTAAAATTAGGACCTAAGGCCACCTGTGCTGAACAGTTTTGTAATCAGTAACTATGGATTTTGTGGAGACTTTTAGTTGGTCTAAAGTAACCTATAGTTCCTTTTTTCCATTTGCTCTTGTTACTGAAGCACTTAATACTATATTCATCCAAGTTTTCCTAAATAATCTCAGAACTTTTTGAAATAATTACTGGGGGATCTGTATATGCATAGATGTAGCTGTGTTTTTTTGGAACTGGACTCTTCATTTTAAATATATAGGGCTGTCTCTTCTTTCTATATAGCTGCATGTGAAGGCAGGGATGAAAGTACCTTGTGAATCAGGATTTTTGGAAATATGTGTTCTGCAACTGAAAATTTAAATGTTGTTTACATGCCTAGCAAAATTTTCTAATAGTTTATAGAACCCTGTTTTAAGAGAAAATATTGTGTAATGAAACAAATAGGACTAAAGATTGCCCAAACCATTCTGCATTGCTGGATAGACAAACATGATTTTTGTTGTGGTTTTAAGGAATTCTTTAATGAATTTGCCTGTGATTAATCTTCTAATGGAAAATTTTAAATTATATGCATGCTGAAATTATGTGAACTGTTGTCTTCAATTGGATTAACTTTTTTAACCAGAAAGGTGCAATGGAAAAGTTGTTTGATTTTCAGGATTTTGAAATAATGTATTTTGGAGATTGTTGATTCAGACAGTTTATATGAGGGAGAATCCAATAAATGGTTGTCTCTAGAAAAAGAAGTCCTCTCAAAGATTTTCCTTAAAGTATGTTGATTTGGGAGAAAAGGCAAATAATTTCTTGCAAACTATTTTCCCTCGTCTTGTGTTGAATTACTGGTGGTGCTGTTTCTGTTGAGCTTTGGGGTTTTTAATTAATACATGGACCAGGCTATTTTTAGGAAAAATGTGCTTATGTTACAGCTTTGGTGTTTCTCTCTATCTACTATTACTACAGAGCTGAACTTACTTTCTATCATTAAACTCATTCACAGAGATATGCAGGTGATGGCATCCTTCATGGAATCCATCTGATTGGTCTTGCTTTACACATGCCTTTGCTAGGTTTTGAGTGCCAAGCTGAAACTTAAAAATACTGTGCAAGAAAATGCAGTTAAACATTCTCTCAAATTTTTTCAGCATTTAGGCAAAAGTTGTTCCTTATCCCTTTCATTATTTATGATACTTTGGCAGTCAAGCTTCATGCTTTTGAAATTGACATTTGTATTGTTAGCTGGAGTCAGTCTTAATATCTTCTCTCTGTCACTGTCTCATTCCTGGCTGACACATTTCCTGCTATTCATGTCTGATCTTCTTTTGAGGTGACAGTCAGAATGTGTAATGATTTTTGTAATGGGCACAACATTCTTTGTAGGCACAAGGATGAGATCACTAGACTCTATTACATTTGTGATCAAAGCAGAATTTGAGGTAAAGTTCAAGAGAGTAGATGGATGTATTTACACAACTCATCTTTTAATGATTTTACGTATAAAATGAACACACTTGGTCAGTTGTGTTGAAAATGTGTGGATCAAGTACCTTCAAATTTTATAGGTAGATTTAGACTAAAGTGGAAGCAAGTCCCATTTTGCAAGTATGTAGGACTTTATGATAGAAACCAGTGAAATGAGACATGACTTTATGAGATGTGTGCTTATGACAAGGTAACCCACCTAGCTGATCAGGAGAAGCCAGTTGATGTGGTCTTTTGGATTTCAGTAAAGTTTGGTACTGTGTCTCACAGTGTCCTGCTGAACAAGATGTCAGCTCTCAGCTGGATAAACACAATCGTGTGATGGGAGAGCAGCTGGCTCATGGGTCAGGCACAAAGGGTGGCAGTGAGTGGGGTGACATCAGAGTGGGGACCTGTCACCAGGGGGCTCCTCAGGGCTCCGCCTTGGGCTCTGTGCTCTTCAACGTCTTCATAAAGGATGGGGAGCAGGACTGGGAGGGATGGGAAGTTCTCACAGACGATACAAACTGGGAGGAGGCGTTGACTCCCTGGCAGGGAGGCCCTGGCTGGGCAGGCAACAGCCGTGTGAAGTTCCAGAGTAAAGGAAAGAGCCGGGCTCTCTGGGAGGGAGCAGCCCTGGATGTACGACAGACTGGGGAATGACAGCTGGAGAGCAGTGCCATGGAAAGGACCTGGGGGTCCTGGTGATGGCAGGATGAACGTGGGTCAGCAGTGCCCTGGCAGCCAGGAGGGCCAAGTGTGTCCTGGGGACATCAGGGACAGCATCTCCAGCCGGGCAGGGGAGGGGATTGTCCTGCCCTGCTCTGCTCTGGGGTGGCCTCACCTCGGGAGCTGGGGGCAGCTCTGGGTGCCACAGGGAGAGAAGGACAGAACTAGAGAGTGTCCAGGGGAGGCAGGAGATGGTGAAGGGCCTTGGGGGAAACCGTGTGAGGAGAGGCTGAGGTCACTTGGTCTGCTCAGCCTGGAGGAGACTGAGGGGAGCCCACTGCAGTCACATCTTCCTCATGAGGGGAAGAGCAGAGGCAGGCACTGATCTTTATCTCTGGTGAGCAGTGACAGGACCCAAGGGAATGGCCCGAAGCTGTGTCAGGGGACATTTGGTTTGGGTATTAGGAAAAGGTTTTTCACCCAGAAGATGGCTGGGTGCTGGAATAGTCTCTCCAGGGAAGTGGTCACTGCACCACGTCTGCCAGGGTTTGAGAAGCGTTTGGAGAATGCTCTCAGGCAAACAGTGTAGTCATTGGGAATGGCCTGTGCAGGGCCAGGAGTTGGATTCAGTGATCCTAATACGTCCCTTCCAACTGAAGATTATTCTGTGATTCTATGTTTTATAGGATGCTTGCTGGTTATAAATTATCTTTTAGTAGATTAAAAGTTAGCATGTAAATTTTGCATGTTTTTTAGCTATGACCAAGTTGGACATTTTAGACAATTGCTAGTACTTGTATTATCAAGTCATTATATGTAATAGAAAGAATGTAAGAGCCATGTATCTTTGTTTTTCAAGACATCTTGAGTTATGAACCAAAAAGAAATACAAAATAGCTACAAACTTACCTTTTCTGATCTTCTTGGTTACAGTTCAGTAAATTAGTTCTGTTTTGACTTTCTCTTCACTGTTAGACATGGAACAGAACTAACATGATTAAAATCACATACAATGTAAACTGAGAAGAGTACTTCTTTGTGTCTAGGGTTTTTTAAATAAACAGTAAAACCTGTGAAAGAAAGACTTTTTAAAGAAATTCTGTAATGATGAACAGCTCGTTCCTCTCTCAGCCTTACGCATTGTTTGCCTAAAGGCTAAGACAGTGTTTGCTTAAAGACTAGGAGCTATAATCTCTTACTTAAGTAGGTTTATCCTTTGGTACACGTACATCCATTTATACTGGGCTATTAATGGCTGTCTGGATTAGTGGCTAATCTGAAAATAGAAGGTCCTTGTTAGTATCAGCAGTCATTATATTGGTGTGTTGTTAATGTGACTATTTTGTGTTCTGTAGAGGCCAAAGTTTGTGCACAGTTAGTTTGCTGTGGGAAAGTGCTAAGCCCTAGAAGGGAATTATGTGGCCACTTTTCAGTGCTTTGTGTTTTCTCAGAGTTTGTCTCTCTATAACATATTTAGCAAATCCAGACCCTGTTTAAAACTGTTTTGATGTAAATTAAATTCTAAAAGTGGATATAGTGCTCTATATTTCTTCGCTTGTAATAAGAGATGACTCTTCTTCTTCTGTGTTATGAAAAAAAACAGTGATCTTGGTAGGAGTGCTCAAGCTAAAAATTACTAAGCTATGAGTCAGAATGTATCAAAGCAGATGACTTTGCTCAGGCTTAGTGTAATTTTGGAGGGAAAACACACCTTCTGTAAATCCTTCAAGATCTGATAAATAAAGTCAAAATATCTTGTTTGTTTGTTTGCAGCTTACTTTGTGGAGTGCACTGATCTTAGATTGGGTGTTGGGAATGCAGTGCCTCTCTGTAGCAGAGAAGGCTTCCACCATAGAGCTGGTTACTGCAGAGATCATGACTTTAAAAGCACTGACTTTTTAAACCACCTTGCTTTATATCTCACTTCAAAATGACTGATCAGTGCTTTCGTAGGTCCATTTCTGGAAGCAACAAATCCATGGTCTTTACTGGTAAGCATATTTTTAAATAGGTTATCAGTGTTATTTTATACCCACTGAGAGTGTTGGAGGAAAATAGTTTTAAATCCTCCTATTTATATATAGGAAAACTTTATCATCCATTCATTGCTTTTAACCTGTGAGGCACATAAATTCTCAGTGGCCAAACTCAAATTAGAGTATTATGGTCTATATTGTAAACTGTGAGGAAGATGGACTAGGGAAGAAAGTTTTATGAAGTTAAACTGGAAGCTACATAAAGCAGTGAAGTATCCAGTGGTTACTAATGGATACTTCTCATAACTGTGTAGTGTTGTCTGTCTGTTCATTTAGAACCTCACTTTCCCTCTAATGATAAATCAAAATCTGAGGAGTGTTTGATAAGTTGTCATATTGAAGAAGTAAAACTTAATGTCTATAAAAGACACTGAATTCCAGAAGGATGAAGGGCACATACTCCTACCAGACTGCCACAGGGCAGCATTTAGGAGTTATGAAACAACATAGAACAGCCGGACAATTCGAGTAGTCCGGGCTCTCTGGGAAGACATTGAGGAATACTATTTCCATGAGTTCATGTAGATAGCTGGTGTGTCATGTGCACAAACTTAAATGCAGAAGTTTTATCTGCATATAAGGAAACAATTTTGACTGTAAGAGTAACCAGGTTCTGCCACGGGTTGCCCAGAGAGGTGATAGCATCTCCCTCCTTGGAAATCTTCAAAGATGCCTAGGTGTGGTCCTGGGCAACCAGTTCCAGGTGACATTGGCAAAATGATGAAGAGGACCTCCCAGCCTCAATAGTTTTGTGATTTTGTTTTGGTTAAAAAGTCATGATCCAGTGCTCAGAAATTATGCTTAATCTCTTGAGCCACTTTTCCTTGCAATAGAGAAAATGTGATTAAATTTATGACAGTTACATTGAAAAAAAGTCAAGGGATGACAAATCCTTGAAGAAACAACTGCTAAGATTCTCACATGCTCCATAACTATACGGTTACCATTTAGCAGCATTATTGGGATACTGGGATATATTGGGATTTTGCTTCTCATCTCATTGCTTCATATTAACTTCTACAAAATCAGGATCATATGGGAGTAGACATGGATTTCTGCATTACTCTGGGGAGTATGAGTGATCTTCCATTTTGTCAAATAGTGCAGTACCTTAGGTTTTCTTTCTGAATATCGTTTTAACTCTTACTCAGATTTTGCTGGCATGAGATCTGCAATTGGTGTTGCATCTTGTGATACAGGGTATAAGGTATCTCAGTATGGAATTCTTGATGGCTTCTGTTAGTACAGTAGAAATGCTCACTATGCCTCTGAAAATAATAGTGTTTATGATATGCAGTGTGTGTTCCTTGTATTCTTTAGTTGTTAGCTGTTGCAGATATTTTACAAGTATTTTACTAAGTTTCTCTAAATTTTAATAATGTTAAAATTTAAACATTAATCTTTTAAGTAGGGAAAATCTGCTAAATATTAATTATCTCAATTATCAACGGAAGGAAGAAGATGGAGTTAGCTTGCAGGAAAAAATGCTAGCTGTATCACACTTTGTTAGTATTAATGTAGTTGATGTGCTCTTATATTGTCTGAATCACATCTATAGTTTGTGGAATTTCTCAAAATTGCATGTGCTTGAGATTTTCTTCCTCTCCTCTCCTTTAACTCTTTGTCAAAAACAGGAGATTCTGGTGTCTGGGGATGAAAAAGAACTTTGCTTTTGTGGAACTCTTGGAACGGTTTGCAGAATGGGACCTGCTGGGCAGTATGGACAGCTGAAGAAGGCATTGGTCTGTCTGGAGAGGGTACTGAGTTTTTTAAACAAGGAGCAAAAACCCAAAAGTTACATTTGCAAGAAGTTATTTCTAAATCGGAAAAAGATTGAAAATTGGTTCTGTGCCAAATGTCATTTCACCAATAATACTGTTCTTTTCTTCCCAGTATCTAGTATTAATTCAATTCATTGTTTATAATTGCTTCACTTATTGTCATAATTAAATACTTATTTATATCTTGACTAAAGCAGAAAATAAATGTATAATAAACATACACACTATTCCTCCCTTTTTTTGCCTTTAGGATTTTTAGAAAGGTTAATCATTTTGATATTTAGTGTTAGTCATCTAAGCACAGTTTTTCTAAAACTCCTTAGGGCTTCTTTTCTGAAGACTTCAGCTATTCTTGCCAATAGTTGCCTTTATAGTCATTTTATTACATCATGTAGTACTCATTATCAAAACTAGTTGCTTTTATCATTTCAGTGTTAAACACCTGGTATACAACATAATCTTGCAGTACCATTCTAGATGTAGATAACTTTCCTAAGTGCTTATTTGACTGTTGGTGTTTTGTTTTTCTGTAGCTAATTCTCTGTTCTGTAGTAACTGCTTTGGAGGAAGTTCCTAGAGCCAGATTTATTTTCTTCTCCAACCTTTACAACTTGCACTGAAGCTCTTGGATTTATAAAATCACTGAACACTTTAAACTTTTGTTTTCAAAAAGTTCTTTGCAAACTGGAATCAAGTTTCAAAGTAGTCCAGATATTTATAAGTGTACAACTTTAAAGAAAGCTTATACTGTTGACAAGTCTTCTGATTTTCCTATGTTATTGGGATTAAGTGTTAACCACTTCAGTTCTGCCTGTTTTCATGGTTAGAGTATCATTCGTTGCGATGAAGATGAAGCCCATGTTGCATCCGTGTATTGCACTGTTTGTGCCACTCACCTGTGTGCAGACTGTTCCCAGCTCACTCATTCTACCCAAGACCCTGGCGAAGCACAGGCGTGTACCCCTTGCTGATAAGCCTCACGAGAAGACGATGTGCTCCCAGCACCAAGTGCATGCCATTGAATTTGTTTGTTTAGAAGAGGGCTGTCAGGCGAGTCCTCTCATGTGTTGTGTCTGCAAAGAATAGGGAAGCATCAAGGTCACAAGGTACTGCTAGTAATTGATTTCTAGTCATGCCATGGGGTGGCTTGCATAATTATTATCCAATTAAAGTGCAAAAGGTTGTCAAGAAAGGAGGATCGATTCTTGATGTGTTCATCCCATTCTTTAATTTTCCCTTCATGTCAAGGTAGTTGCCAAGGTAAAATAAAGAAAAAATTCTAAGAACTCAATGACTTACTAATGACTTACTATGTATGAAGAAGGACAGTCCCTTTATTTGCTGCTTTTCTGAACTTTTCATAACATTGACCCACCAGTTTTAAAAGCTTATTTCGTAGTGCAGGCACTACATACACATCACATCACTGGTGCAATGTAACTATCCTTTTTTGTAATAAATTGGGATTAACAGGCAAGTTTCTGTTTACTTGTTAGTTGCTAGATGTCTGAGTTAGTTTCACCATAATTCACCATATAATTCCTGACTGGATTTTTAAATTGCAAGATGGTTTTAAGTTCTTGTTTGGCTTTACTCTGTTGGTGTAAATATATGCCCCTATACTTGCACATGTATTTGACCTATATAGTAAAATAAAAATATTATGAAGGAAGATTGATTATGATTGATGTTTAATATGTTGCTTTTAATTAATAGCATTCTGTCTTGGAACCAGAAGCAAACCAGATTCGTGCATCCATTTTAGACATGGCTCACTGTATAAGAACTTTCACAGAAGAAATCTCAGATTATTCCAGGAAATTAGTGGAATTGTCAGCATATAGAAGGAGGAGAACAAATAGTTGAAGATGGAGTTGGAATAGCCCATACTGAACATGTATGCTTTTTAAAAATTTTTATTTCCCCCACATGCACAGATTGTTGGCTTTTTTGTTATAACCAGGATAAGGACTTCTTTGAAATATGCGTAGGTTTTATAGGACCTTCACGGTCTTTTATCTAGCAAGTCAATACTGAGGTTAGGTCAGCATACAGATGGGAATTTGTGTGTTACAATGTTTTTAGGCTATATGAAAATATGGAGGCAGTTGGAAAAGTTGTGTAACTGCTAGTGTATAGACTATGTCTCAGGCGGGTATAATACTCTTGAGGTTTTTTTCCCTGGTGATTTTTAGTAAGGTAAAACATACCTTACTAAAATGTGCATGCAAATGAGCTACTTGATTATAGGAATAACTTCTAGAAGTGTTTTGGTATTATGCAGAAAGTCTTATCAGCCCTAACTGAGACTTGAACCATGATGTAGCTAAGCAGATGTGAAATAAATTACCATCTGTAATAAATATTAAAAATCTGCTTCTGGAATCAGCTGGGTGTTCTTCATGTCTTGGATCTCCTTGCTGCAACACTCTAGGTACCAGGAACTGCAGAGAATGCTCGCTCATGTGTCCGAGCCTATTTTTCTGATCTTCATGAAACCCTTTGTCGTCAGGAGGAAAATGGCTCTGTAGTGTTGTTGATGCTCATGTGAGAGAGAAGTGATTTGGCTTAGGCAACAGCAAGAAGACATGACTATTCTCCTGTCACAGGTTTCACAGCTTGCCTTCACTGTGAACAAGACTTTACAACAGGTAGGTTGGCAAGTGAGCTGAACCTATGGCAAAATATGTAGAACTACAAGTTAAGTTTAAACCTACAAAAAATGAGATTAGAACAGTTCATGATATAACATGAAATTTAAGTATCATTGCAAGGGAGTATTGGGCGAAGCTAATCAGTACACAAGTATGGAGTCCTCCATTTGCTGGCAACCCTGTGGCATGACTTTTCTGGAGTACTTTCTGATATTTGTGAGGTTATTGGGAAGGCAAACCAAGACTGAAGCAAAAAAAAAAACCCTGCAGAATTTATTGGAAGGATTTTACAGTTGCAGTACAAGTTTGGATGTTTGAAGCTAGTTGTCATAGGGGGCTGGTAGGAAAATATGTTCTAGGATTAAATTGCTTTAGTAGCAACTTGTAATATAGGTTATTCAGCATGTTAAATGCGTGAAGAAAATGGCTGTGTGAGAGCTTCTTATTGAGTCCCTTATTCATTCAGCTTAATGATAGGAAAAAATAAATAGTATGTGTAGCAAATAGTAAACTGAGTGTGAGAAGCTACTTCATGAATATGTTATTTGTACTTTTTCCAGATTTGTTTTAGAGCTTTTATTTGGTTGCATAGTCAGGTTTAACTGTACAAATGTTCTGATCATGGATGGGTGGATACTAGTACTTTCCTCTTAAGTGTGTTGCTGAAAGTAGTTGCTCAGTTCCATCTGTTTAAATGATATATGAAAAATATAAATACTTCCTTATATAATGTACTATTGTTTCTTGTAATTTATATTACTCCTTGGTGGTCATAAAGAAAGTTTGGGTTTTTTTTAAAAACCTGTGGAACTATTTTAGTATCTGTTAGTCTTAAGGAGAGCTGCTAAAATATTTATATTTGTGTTGCAATTTTAAATAGATTTATTTTGTAAATGTTAATTTCTTGAAGTAGAGTGTTTCTATTCAAGTGCTTTCTTTCTAGCAATCAGGTTTATATTGTATCTGTGGTATGTTTAAGTAAATTACTAAAGGAAAGGCATGCTTTTGTTTTCTTTGTCTGTTTAGGATGACTGCAGAGTAGTGTTGGCCAAACAGGAAATTACAAGATTGCTAGAGACATTACAGAAACAGCAGCAGCAGTTACAGAACTTGCAGATCATGTACAGCTGGATGCTAGCATACCTGTCACTTTTACAAAGGTATTCTAATTTCATGGAAGTACAGCCATCCACTTAATGAAGTCCCAAATCTTAGTGTGAAACAAAGCAAGAATAATATATTACATTATGATGTTGTATTTCTTACAACAAGTGAGGCAATTCATATCAGGTAAGCCACAGTGTCCTTAACACTGATGAGTGCAGTCTGTTATTTGAGCAACAAACCGCTGTGCTATGGTAATTAGGGTGAGAGATGTTCTTTTGAAATGACCATATCAGTAACTTTGTTTGAACATGAGCTGTTTTCTTTTAACTAAATTGGAACATTGGGGGTTCTAGAAACACCTTTCTTTGAAACATATACCTGATTATTTCCTGAAAATTGCCTCACCTATTTTATATGCAATACTACAATTATAACTTTCAGTTTATAATGTTTAATGAACCATATTTCTTATGGTTCATTGAACAGTCATTTGTTTTACAGTTGCTTTGTATTCACTGAGATTTTAACTTAGACATGGTTTCATCTTCTAAGTAGTTTGGGTTTTATTGCTTCAGTATAATTCAGTACCACTTTCTTTAAAAGAGATGAAATTATTCAAAGTTTGATAATGGTACTGCTGTTTGGTGTATTTATATTGTATTATTATTTATGATACTTTCATCATAGGCTAGTAATAGTTTTTGAAACTCAAGGAACAAGAAGTACTTCGATGTATGGGGTTTTTAGTTCTGAGTGGGTGAAAGAGGATCTATGTTGCTGAGACAAAAATGAAAATTTAACTGTAGCTGTGGGAAGCATTTACTGTAGGAAATTAATACTTCATAGGGATTCTATGTCAGTCTTGCTGACTTAAGGAAATTTAATTTCTGCAAATAATCATTTTGTAACCTCAATATATTTGAATTTCCAATGTTAATGCAATGTTTTTACTTCTGCCTGTCTCTCTCCTATTCAGCAGAGACCAGAGCTGGTAGGGCCAAGGAAAACTCTTCTGCAAATGCTCATTATTCCATGAATGAAGTAGTAATCACATTTCACAGATGAAGAATTGCTGAGTCAGAGGGGCATTTTGAATGTCTGTGTTTAGCTTTTAGAGTAATCTATCTGCCTTGGAGAATTTTGATTTTGAATTTTTGAGCATTTGGAAGGAGAACGATAGGAACCAGCTAAGGTGTTACAGGAGGCCTGAAATCGTCTTGGGGGACCCAGAAGACTTGGTTTTCCTTGTAACAATTTGTTTTTTTATGAAGTCTTCTGGAGGTTAATTTCTGAATTTCAAAGGTGATAAAGCAAGTGTAATTTTTCACAAAAACAGTAGCAGCCATGAGAAAATAAGATGAAAGTAAGTCCATCAGTCTCTTACTTGTTTCCTCACATCTGATAAAGTTTAATGTTCTCTTCTTGACAATGTGTTTTAGATTAGGGTTTTTAGATTACTGGCCATTATGCTGATGGCCAGTATTGTGACTTGCAGTGAGGCTTGTTGTCATGAAAGATCTGGACCCTGGCAACAGATACCACGCAGAAGTAAAATCTTCAGATAAAAGACTGTAGACTGTTATTATGTTACTGGAAAATCTCTTATTGGCCATTGATGGAGGAGATGGGAAGACTGATTCATGAATCAGAATTCGATTTTACTCAGGTTTTCCAAGTCATATATACCATTTCAGTAAGGTTAATAATTTCTACTACATAAATTAGGTTTAAAAGATCATACAATCAACTTACGCATTTTACAACATCTTATTGTAGGGGATTGATTGAATCTTTTCCCTTAAGCAGGTATAATCCCGTCTTCTCATAAGCTCAAAGTTCTGTTTGTCCTTGCCACAACATCCTAGTCACCAGACTAGTTATGCTAATTAAGGTCTGTCTTACTCTCTTATGTATTCCCACATCTCCCCCTTCTGTATTAACCAAAACTACTCCTTTAACAGCTTATTCGATCAGTCTCTGCACACACTGAAGCAAGCAAGGTATCATAACTAACATAATTACTATTAAAATTATAACATGCATTCCTATTCTGAGAAAAATCTTTTAGCCAAGCTGTCAAACCCAGCCGCTAAACAAGTTATCTAGCCAAGATCCAGATCTACCTTGAGTTAAACACACTACCCTTCAGCAGCTAATGCTTTTATGGATAGATTCTGAGTGATCAGAAAGATCATAATAAGCATCGTATCTGATCCATCCCATGGTTTTTTGCTTGTTTGTTTGATCTATGTTGTGGAGAGGAAAGATTCCTTTTAGTATATTTCCTTTTTAAAAGATCAGTCAAATATAAGGCACTCAATTGTTTTGTCTGCATTCCAGTTTGCAAATATGGCTATTTTTGGATTTCCTCAGTACTTGCCTCCTGTAGGAGGGAGGTGAGGACCATCCTTTTTTTGTGGCCATGCTATAATTAAAATTTCAATGGCTGTTTACCTGAATTACACCAAAAGGACTCTGTAATATCTCTAGTTTTCACACCCTTTATACTGACACAAAACTCAAAGTTCACAGTTTCTTAGATAGGACAAAAGAACATCAGCTGCAGGCTCTCCTCTTCCTCTCTTCTGTGGACTCGGTGGTGTCGGCTGCCAGTAGAGGTTCTCGGAAAGGCTTCACATTCTTTGCAGGAATCCAGCGAGGTCCTCTTTCTGAGGAGATACAAGCAAAGCCCCTCCCCAAGTGATCAAGGGGTAAAGGCCCAGGATTTACCAGATTCTGGGTCACGGATTAGTACTGGTGTTTTTTTCCTTGCAGGAAAGCGATGTGGATGATGCAAAATGCCTAGTCATGGGGGATTCAAGTTTGTCGTTGAACAGTTTAAGAAATTAAAAATGTATAGGGCTTTGCATAGCCTTTCAGCAGGGCTGTCTCCAGCTCCCCCTTTTTGTTGTATCAGAAGGTGTTTGAGGGTGCCATGGGCACGCTCTAATGGAGTGTCCTGTGGGTGATACCCCATAAGGAGAAAAAATCTGCGACTCTACGGGAAATGTATGCAGGTCCGTTGTCTGTCTTAATCTGTTGGAGGATTCCTAGTGTGGCAAAGGCAGCAGTGAAGTTACGACAGACATCCTTCACTGTCTCTCCTGTGTGAGCTGAGGCAACAGAGCACCTGAATATGTGTCAATGGAAGCATGCACAAATTCAAGTGGCCGAATTCAGGAAAGTGTGTTACATCTGTTGTTGCCAACTCTGTAGGCTTTGTAAACCTCTGGGTTTGACTCTGTGTTACATTAGGAAGGGTGCAATGCTGAACATGTCAGAACATGTGGGCGATGATACTAGAGGCCTGAGCTGGAGTTAAATCAAAAAAGTCATACTAGGCTCCACGCGTTCTGATGGAAAAAGGCATGACTCAGCCAGCTTGCTCTATTTTGTTTGGTAAACATGCTGCACTGATAATGCTAGCAAGTCTGCTTGGCATTACCTTCAGTGAGATTACCTGGGAGGTTGGAATGTGACCGAATATGCATAATAAAGTAAGGAGCCATCCTCTTGTCTAACAGAGTAACCAGCAGTTTGAACCAGGAAAAAGAGTGTAATTTTTAACATTTTTCAAAGCAGCATTCTCTGCTCTTTGAACAATACTGAAACATATGCGGAGTCAGGAACCAGATTAAAGGTGTACTGAAACTTCTGAAACAGTGACCACAGCAGGTGATTCCACTATTTGTGGAAGACCCTTCAACAACAGCAATATCAGATTGCCAGGTTCCAGTTTCCGAATCTTTCCATACAATCACTGATTTATGGGTTTTCCCAGAACTGTCTGTGAATATTGTAATAGCTCACAAGGAAGTCCTCACTTCTCTTTGGCTTAGGGAGTAAGTTAAAAGAAGAACTTAACAATTTGTGTTTAGGTGGATGGATAGATATCTGTCCTGGGTAATCTGCTAAAGCAATTTGCAATTTTTCAGAATTCTGTAGCAACCAATTCAAATAAAACATAGTGAGAGGCAGAAAGATACAGTCAAAATCTTTCCCAGCCAAGGAGGTCAGCCTTTGACGAGCCTTGATAATCAATATGACCATAAGTTCATCCTGCATGGAAATAGTCTGGGGCATGTTATTAGGCAAAAGACCCATTTGATGATTAGTAAAGGGTCTACTTTTTCTGAGGTCCCACTGAATATTACAGCATGGGGTTGCTTGCTGGGGTCAGAATGATTAACCACAATGGTAATTCAGGGGCCCAACGGGCTGGTTGTCTCTGAGAGATGGCATAAGCCACTTTCTGAAGCGCAGTCTGTGCTTCTTTGTTTAAATGCCTAGGTGATAAAAGGTTGGGCTCTTCCCCCAAGAGGGCAAACAACTGGCTCTAAATCTGCATTTGGAAATCCCAAGCAGGGACGAACCAAATTTATCATTCCCTGCAGTTTCTGAGCATCATGTAAAGTTTTGATTTCAGTTGAAATTTGCAAGGGTTGTGCCAAAATAGAATGCATGCTTATTCATCAGCCCCAAATATTTCCAGGGAGATGTGTTTTGAACCTTTTCAGAAGCAATGGTCAGGCCGCTGATGTAACAGCCTGGCAGACCGCTCGCATTGCTTCCTCCACACGAACCACAGTTTCTGCAGAGATGAGGATATCATCCATAATGATACAACAGAGCATCAGGCATTTTTTCCCGTACTGGACTCAGAATTTTTGCCACATACCATTGGCATATGGTCGGGCTGTCTCGCAATCCTTGAGGCGTACTAACCAATGATATCGATCAAGTGGTGCCTGATATTAATGCTTGGCACAGAAAAGCTAAATTTGGGTGCATCATCTGGATGCAGTGAAATATCAAAAAGCAATCCTTTAAATCAATCACTATTAGATGCCCAATTTCTAGGGATCATAGAAGGAGAAGGGAGCCCTGGTTGTAGGGGGCCCCATTCCCTCAATTGCCGCATTATTTTCCCTCAAGTCATGCAACAGCCCTCCACCCCTCAGACTGCTTTTTAATTACAAACACAGGTGAATTCCAGACTATTAGATGGATTATGTGTCCTTTTTTAGCTGTTCTTGTACAGTTCCTGTAATACGCACAGTTTTTCTAATGACACGGGCCATTGATACTACCAAACTGGATCAGAGGTTTTCCAAGTCAGTTGGGGGTGTTGCGCGCAGCAATGACCCTTAGGGCAAAATTGACTGCATAAAAATTCCCCACTGTGATAAAAACTCTCTCCCCCCACAAGACCAGCTGCGCAGAGACCACAAAAGGTTTGACAGTAGCTACTGTCAAGCTCAGATCCTCTAATTTGACACCAGGTGTTGGCTCTGACTAGCTTTGGACTGTTCCCACCATCCCCTGAAAGGACTTGGGGGACCGGCATTAGTGGCAATCATTAGGCCATTGACTTCGAGAGATAAGACTAATGTCTGCGCTGGTATCAGTAAGTCCGGTTTCAAATTAACTCCTTGCCTTTTAGAGACACTTTGCATTGGCATGTGGGAACTGAGAAGTGATACGTTCTGTCAGGAAAAATCTGTGGTACCCCTGTGGAACCAAACCCACCTCCCCTCGGTTTAATCTATCGGGAGTGTGGACAAGGGGGCTGCTGGGAAAGTATAAGCTGAGCAATTTTGCTGCCTGCGGGGATCACACGGGGGCTGTGGGGTCCAAGCCATAATTTTATTTCCCCACCTGTATCAGGAGTCCATGAGTCCTGGCAAAACAACTAGACCTGTTATTGAGGTAGAAGATCTACCTAAGAGCAAAGCATGGTAGCCCTGCGGCAAAGGACCACCAGTTCCCGTGAGGAGACAAATACAGAGCTGTTGGTTAACGTTACTGTGTTACTGGTGATATGTCCAACCCGGTGCTTCCTGGAGTGGCTGCCCCTAGTTCTGCGATGCTCTGAGTGGCGGGGGCTGGGCTGGCTCGAAACTGAAGGTTGGTTCTGGCAGCTGTGTCCTGGGGAGGATGTGGAACTAGTGTCTTCACGCATCGCCATCCCGCACTGCGAGATGAGTTTCCCTGCAAAGGCTGCCGATTTTTGTGAAATTCAGAGCGACAGGAATTAAGCAAAGTGAGGACCCTTCTGCAGCGAGAGCATACTTCGGTTGTCTTTGCTTTTTGTTGCCTTTCGGCAGTCTTTTTTAATGTGCCCGGGCTCCCCGCAGCCGAAACAAACCGACTGCTTTCCAGGCAATATTTTAAAGCGGCAAAGGCATCAGCTATATCTTGCCCCACGGCTTGGTAAGTAACTGCTGTTGTGTGCTGCAATGTCCCCAGGCGATTGCAAGCCTCAATCATTTGTAGCAATGTGGGCTCTGGTTCTGGGGGCCGGTGTTTCAAAAGGCATTTGCAATCCTCATTAGCATTTTCAACAGAAAGTTTAGTAGTACAACTTCTCTGGCTTGATCATTATCAATTTGTCTTTCCAGAGTTTGTTTCAGTCTGTCCACAAACTGCATATAGGGTTCTTGTGGAGCTTGCTTAATATTTATGAAGGACTGTTGCGGGGCTTTGGCATCAGGCACTTTGAGAAATGCGTACCTGGCCCCCCTCAGTGATTCCCTCCAGGTTTTCCCTCGGTAAGGCAGCCTGCCATTAGGATCGGGTATGCACCCCCTCGCCAGCCAATTGGTCAATAGTTAAGGCAGCCAGGGCTTGGGTTGCATGCCCTGCATATGTTAAAATTAAGTTTTCCCGTCTTTTTTTCCATTGTGCCATGAATATTGCATATTGTGTTGGGGTGAGCAAAGGTTTGCCCAAGAATTTAACATCATGAGGAGCATCAGGTGGGTAGTGAAGGTTGCTCTTAGTAAATTACTGAAGTAAGGGGATCCCAAACCATATTCTGTCGCTGTACGGCACAGTTCCTTAATTTCTGACTGGCCTAAGGGCTCCCATCGCGGATTCCCTCCCGCGGGCGATTTGCAGGGGGGCTACAAAGATTTCTGCCGCAGTTTCAAAATCTCTGTCCTTAAGGGCTTTCTTTTTTATCCGTAACCAATTGTTATGCATATTTGGAGGGAATACGTCCAGATCTTTTTCGGGACCGGGGTCAAAAGACTCTCTGTCACTACTAGAGTCATTGTCCGCATAATCAGTTAACGTTTGGCGGCTCTGGGGTCACTGGTGGGATAGTGGCAAGGCTACAGGTGGCGTCTGTGCTCTAATCCCTGGCTTTTGTCGGGGAGGGGCTGTGGACAGGAGGGGGAGTGTGGGACCTGGCCCGATCTGGGTTAACCACGCTGCAGGACCGTCTCTGCAGTTGCCTCACAGGTACCTCACTTCCCCCCTCCTTTTTAATCCAGTCCATGACGGCCCTCCAAGCAGGGAGCAGGCAAAGCTCTGGCTTATGGCCAGGCAGTGTAGCCAGGTCGTAGAGTTTACACCAGCCTTGTCCCAGTAGCAGAGAGTAAAAATAGAGGAAGCAGTGGTATCAGGAAATATGCATAGAAGGGACATAACATTCTAGAAGTGACTCAAGGTCCCTCTTTGGGATGGGGGATCCATGCTTGCTTAGGAGGCGTAGCATGGTTTCATAGACGTCTCTCTCAGTGGACATTCCCTGTCCCATATTTTTAGTTCCCATGGCTCACCTGTCATGTCGCAGCGTACAGGGATTGCGGGCCCCAAACACGGTTCTTTCACCGTCACGATCAGTTCAGGGGAGTCGCCGATTGTCATCAGATAGACGGCTCTCTCCAGTCACACGGAGCGCCAGTGTGTATCGGCGATTGATGGAGAGACGGGAAGACTGATTCATGATCAGAATTCGATTTTACTGAGGTTTTCCAAGTCTTATGTACCATTTCAGTGAGGCTAGTAATTTCTACCACAATAATTAGGTTAAAAGATCATACAAGCAACTTATGCATTTTACAACATCTTTATCGTAGGGGGTTGATTGAATCTTTTCCCTAAGCAGGTTTAATTCGCATCTTCTCATAAGCTCAAAGTTCTGTTTGTCCTTGCCACAACATCCTAGTCACCAGACTAGTTATGCTAATTAAGTCTGTCTTAACTCTTGATCTTGTGTATTCCCACAGTCTCTCTCAGGAGCTGGTGTACACTGAAGGCTGCATCCATTATAAATGTAAAAAAGCATTTCAGACAGTATCAGATCAGAGGAACATTTAATATCCAATGAAAGTTGAGAAGGTTAAAAAATGACACAAAAAAACAGGCATAGTGCCATTTCCTCTTCCTAAACCAGCTAGGGAACTGCCACATATAAGCTCTGAAGGGAGGATTGGAGAATTCTGGTTGGATGTCTGTTGCTGTTTCTTTTCAGCAACTGTGGAGGCTTGGTCTTCAGAACCGACAGCGCGGCATGTACATTCTGCTGGTACCGCCGGGCCTAGTAACAAGCGCTAATACCAACGTGGCAGACGGTTACAAAGGCGTTTATTAAGTCAAAAAATGTAGTTTATATACTCTGGGGTCTTTACTACGTCAGAGGGGATATTGCTACATTCCTGGGTTAGAAGAAGGAGTGGAAAAGTACTGGCACATGTTAGTAAGGGTCTACATTCCTTAGTGATAGCTTATCTAGGGGGGTTGGGGTATGCTCTTTCCTTCCCGTTACAGCCCGAGATCTTCCGCTTGCCGCCTGTCCCTATCCAACCACAGATGTCTTAATGTACTTAGCTTGGTGGCAAGAAAATGGCTCCTCACCCAGGAGCATGACCCTTATTTGAAGGTTGTGTTCTGTCAAATGAATTCAGTGGGTGTAGAATGTTATATACAGCAAAGCATTGGTCATCATAAATACATGTATGTGCATGCTGTGGAGAGAGAAAGCTATTAAGGGAACAGTGCCTGAAATTGAAGATAAATTCTCATTATGGGTTACACCAACTATGGGTGACTGCTAACCCTTACCAACACCATGACTATCTGAGAAGACAGTTTTCTATCAGAGGGAAAGCACTTCAAGATATCATTATGTAAACTTGAACAGAGAGCTTTTGTCTCATCAAATTTCCTGAAAGAGGTCAAGGATAAAAAAGTGAAGATCATGGTTGTGGATTTTTTTCTGCACTTTCTGCACTGAGATTTAAGAAAACAAGTTTGACTTAAATAGAAGTCTAAGGTTACCATTTTTAAAGTATGCTATCAAGTTATGCAGCTGCCACAACACAGACACGAAAGGGTTTTATTCATAATTTTTTAAGCAACATTTTAGTTCAAGGTGTAATAGAGTTGGCAAGGGGAGACTTTTTTCATGTCATTTTCTAGCTGTGATCATGAATAGTCCGTTATTATTGACTCATATTGCAGATTCTACACATTGTTTTCTGAATAGCAACTTTTCCTTGCAATTTTTTTTTTTTTTTGAAGTGACGGAACTACTTCTGTAAAAAGTGGAAATTTTGCATCCATCAGTTTGATTCCTTCTGAGGGAATACAAACCATGTGTTTTCATTCAAACCTTAGAGAAGGCAAACTGCAACAGGATGGCTAAATTTGACAGCATCCCTCATCTCCTAGATTTCCCTGATGATTAAGTTGTACTGCCTCTGCCCTCCAGCCATGGGAGCTGTCGAGGTGATCAGTACTTCTGGTGGAGCTTTGAGAGTTTTGTCAGACTGGCTCACTGTCAGCAAGCTCTGCCCATAGCCAGGGTGCTGCCTCCTGCACCAACTTTGCCTGGTTTTCAGACAGTGTATTTGATGAGATGAGTCTGTGATACAGCTTTTACACTTACAGTCATGATGTTGCTGACTTGTACATTGTGGTAATTGCATAATTATATTTTTAATTTCTACTTTTTAGGAAGCAGTTTCTCAAGGTATTCTTACTCTCTTCCAGGATTGTGATAAGCTCATTGAATTATATTGATTATTTTGAAAGAATGCTACTTCTGCCATGACAGAAGGGAGAATACGGTTGCTTGTCAGGATGACAATATATCCGGATATATAATGGATCCAGTGTGTGTATCTGTATGTATATGGAAAGATAACTAGTTAGATATCTCGCATCATGGGATGTAGATATATCCTGTCACACTGGTGACATGTTGATCTTTTACCAGGAGATGTCGTAGTGTTTTTGCACTCAGTAGTATTCCTTCTGTAGGGAGAAATAAGAGGCTGTGTGGAGCAGACACAGTGCTATCTGCTGTATTGCAAGAAAACAAATACACTGTCAGATAGTTCTGGTGATTGAAACCATGGTGTTTCATCAAGATAGCAGTTTCTAAGTACTTAAAGTGCATTTTAGGAGTATATACTAATCTCAGCCTATGCGTTTATTTGAGAATTTATGCTTTGCCATTTGATCACCTTGTCAGTGTCATCTGCTTCAATACTTAACAACAGCTTGATGTAAACTACAAATAGGGAGGTTGATTCTCATATCTTGTCTCCAAGCAAGATTTGGGGTATTTTGTTTACTTTTCCTCTACTATTTCAGATTAGTGCCTAGTGTTAGTAATGTTGCTGTTGCAGAGGATTAAAAAAAGGCTTAGGGTGACGAGGTAAAGCCATGGAACCTCCAGCAAGGAAGTAGTTTTCTAGTGCAGGCATTAATAAAGTGGGGGGAAAAAAAGAATTTTCTGATCAGAGAACTCTAATTAATTCTTACAAACAATTCTTCACATCGTTTCAGCCAAGAATGATTAAAGAATTTGAAATTTATCAAATTACAGACATACTGTCAAGAAACTGCCTAACTTTCTAAAAGACATGTAAGTCAAGTAGAAATTACAGGTTCACTACAGAGATTACTGGATATTTCGTTTCTATTGTTGCTGGAAGTGGTTGATGATTGTGCCTTGTACTTTTGGAGCCCATCCATTTAATCATTTTAGAAATTGTGACAAAATACATGTTTTAAAACATAAGGGTTTTTTAAATTGAATTTCCAGATTTTGCTGTTGTTTTATGTATGCTGTTTCTTCCAGGACAACAGGGTACATATTGGACCAAAAATGGAAATTCGAGTTGTTACTTTAGGATTAGATGGGGCTGGCAAAACAACGATTTTGTTTAAGTTAAAGCAAGACGAATTCATGCAGCCAATTCCAACAATAGGTTAGTAGCTACAATTTAAATGTAATGATTTTTTTGAATGTTTGATTTATTCACTGATTTTGGTTATTTTATGTTCATACAGAGCAGGGACTGTAAAACTTAAATATTTTTATTCCAGGTTTTAACGTTGAAACAGTAGAATACAAGAATTTAAAGTTTACTATTTGGGATGTAGGAGGAAAGCACAAATTGAGGCCTTTGTGGAAACATTATTATCTCATACACAAGGTAATACTGATACAGCTCTTAAATATATTTTGTCTTCTAGCTTGTGTTTCAAAGCCAGAAAGATTATTAATAGAAATAATTTATGACAGTAGAATGTTGTTCATCTAATGCAAAGTACAGCTGTTAGATTCAGGAGCTAATAAATTTTAATCCAGTTGGTCAAAGTGCCTAGTGCATGATAAAGGTGCATTCTCCATAAATCCATCAGACAGTTCATGGAGCCAAACAAAATTAGAACCTCTGTTGAATTGGTTCTAGCTGACATCAGACAAGGTACAGTGTCCCAAAGTCTGCCTAGTGAGAAGCAGTTCTTGCCAGGTATAAAATATAAATAGCACTTGAAAATGCTCAGCTTTTAGGAGCCTTTAGATAGCAACTTAAATATTCTACCAAGTTCTGTAACTACTGACTTGCTATTGCAGTGTATTACATTATTATAGTACAGATTGAATCTGAAATCATTGATGTATATAGTGCCAACTTAAAAATCCGTGTTGTCCTTTTGTAAATCCTCCATAGGAAAGCAGTTCCTCTTGATTGATTCATTCATAATTATCTAAAATACTTAGGCATTACAAACACCAGCTCACATGCTCCGGTTTGTGCCTTATTTCAGCCTTAAGTGCAAACCTTAACAATTTAAATTACTCATCTTTCAAACCTTTAAAAATTGTATTTTGGGATTTCTGTTGTCCTCTTAAATTATACTGTGTGAAGTAGCATGGAATCATGACTGCCTTGGAACTGTACATTGGAGAGAAACTAAGCAGTTACCCTGGTACATAAGTGCAGTCGGTTATTTCTGGGGTTTTTTTTCATTGCAAACCCTTGATTTAAAATTCTGTCCTCTAGCTCTACCCCCTTGACTCTGCAGTCTTTCTGACATCTTAGTTACTCTCTAGTGGACAGTAAAATCTAATGCTGCTATGTTGGGTCCTTGGCCATCATTTCTGGATTGTGTAGTCTGTAGTTGAAGCAAGCTGTGCTGATTTGGCTGAAGCTGTGAATATTACAGCCCATTAAGGGAAACTGAAACAGCCATATGGGAGTTAATGGAGTATAAATGGATCAAGAAATGGTTTAAACTGAGATACTTAATCCATGCATAGTAAATCTGGTTTTAGACCTAAGTAGTTAAAATATCATGGCCTTTATATTAGACTAGGAAAAAAACCTAGAGATTTTTTCCCCTCTTTAAGATGAATTCTAGACTTCTGTTTAAAATACAGATGTAAGGAATTTCTCAGTTGTCCTGGATTTAAAATTGAAGCTGTGTACTGCTGAGAAACTTTACAAAGAAAGCTTCTAGAAAAAAGGAATTGTGTAAGCAGAAAGCTAATTTTGCAGTTTATATTTGAGTGTATGTAAACATTTCTCTTCTTCTTTTGTAGCGGTGGTGTTTGTTGTTGATAGCAGTCACAGGGACAGGGTCAGTGAAGCATACAGTGAACTTGCAAAATTACTAACAGAGAAGGAATGCGCGATGCCTTGCTCTTGATCTTTGCTAATAAACAGGTACTTGTGATTTGAGTTTACTCTCTTTTCCTCTGCTTGTCTCTCAAATTCCAACCCTTTGAACCCTCTGCTGTGGTAGGGAGTGCTAATGTGTAAAGCATAAAATGTAGATATTTCCATCTGTGTAATGCTGGTCAAATACATGTTGGTGCTATGTGTGCTTAGGAGATTGAACAACCGGGGGGGGTTTCTGGTAATGAGTAGTAAATGCTTAGCTGTTTGATTTGTCTTTTGTGTTTGAAGAGCTGTTATGTGACCAGTAGCTTCAGTCTTAGCCATAAAATGGCTTGAAACACAATACAGAAGAGTAATTGAGTCTTTGTATCTGATTCTCTTGCAGGATGTGGCTGGTGCTCTTCCAGTGGAAGAAATCACAGAACTTCTGAGTCTCCATAAACTCTGCTGTGGCCGTAGCTGGTATATTCAGGGTTGTGATGCCCGAAGTGGTACAGGACTTTATGAAGGATTGGACTGGCTTTCAAGGCAGCTAGTGGCTGCTGGTGTCCTGGATGTGGCTTAGCTTTACATCAGCTGCAATTTAATGTTGTGGTTTATGATTTGGTTTTGTTTGCACAATTTAGGGTGTTGTCACCAGGTCTGCTCTCTGAAGAGGGGACTTGATTTAAGTTGGCAGTTACAAAAACTATAAACCTTTGTCCTGGATTGGATAATTGGTTCAGTAAACTTGTGTCATTATAATGATTTTGAAAGTTGATACATTTACATTTAATGGGAATGGAAGTGTGTTACAGGGATGCCTTGAAATTCCTTTTCATGCCATTGTTACAATTTAAATTTTTTTCCTGATAAAATGTGCATCAGATTTCATGTAATAATTATAATGAGTAGTTAATTGGTGTTTCAAAGATTCTGAGTAGTTTAGTAATATTTCCCCATAAAACTATTCCAAAATCCATCTTAGGTTTATTAGAATAGCCAGCTCTATTAGTTAGAAATAAATGGTGCTACTCTTTAATATCGAAAGATTCCATAAGTATAAATGTGGCATTGAAACTTACATTCAGCTACACCATGTAAAGAAAATGCATCCCTTATTAATTATTAACCTCCTCATTTGTTACAGGAAGGCAGCATAACTGCACAAAGAAAACTCAGAATGGAGAAAAGTGTTGCAGAGCAAAGAGGCTGTGACATTATTTAGCAACCTGTGTTGTATCTTGGGGGCAGGGGTTAGTTGGTTTTCATGCTGAATTATTTATGGACATACTATAATGATACTGAGGTAAAAGTGTTTTGTGCATACTTGGGGACAATCCTTTAGAGATAAAGTTTACTCCTCAAGAAGTCAAATTAAATAAAAAAAAAAAAACTTCTTAAAGAAGTAATGTGATGTAATGTCAGTCCAGCTATGTGCTTCCTGTAGAAGTCATGATTCCAGAATAAGGTAGTGGTCTTAAAATATTAAATAACGCAAGGTAAAACCATTGAACACTAATTATAAGTCTTTAGAAGGGTAGATGGTAAAATGTGATATAAACCTTCCATAATTAGATTTTCAGTTTTTTACTGTATCTTCTAGATTGAACTGTCACTAATGCCTCTATTTTTGAAGATTACTCATTCACAAACCCATGAGATACGGATGTAGTGCTGTTTAAATTTAGAGAAGGTTGCAGTGACTTAGTGATATCTCTTTTTTTCTGCTGGACATGCGGCTCTGCGAACAATTTTATCTGTCTGGTATGCACACCAGAATCCTATACTCTTCTCTCTAAGTCCATGGCCACTGGCAACTGAAGAAACCATGCCATGGACCATCTTCATGTTGGTAGAGGAGCTACAATGACTGTGAGCAGTAGATCAAAACTCTGTATCATCACTTTCCTTACTGGAGTAGTGGTGGATCAGGAGAACCAGATAGTGCAAGTGAACAGTATTGTTACACATGGAGATATTTTTGCCATGCTGAAAAGTGTTTACCTGTGAGAGCTCTAAACCTCACCTAGCTCAGAAAGGGTATCCCATTATCTGTGGCTTTGCTTTCACTGTATATTAGGAATTTTATGTTGTATTCCTATGACATACCTTAGGCAAAGCCAAGAATGTATAAACAAATAATTTAGTACATTTGCACTTCTAGAGGAAGCAGTTAATGTAACTACTTCCTTATAATGACACTTATAGTATTCTTGTTACTTAAATTTCAGGTAAATTATGTTAAATGCAGCTTCAGATTCAGCAAGTCTAGTGACTTGAATAATACCTGAAGGAACACTAAGCTTTAAAATAGTTTAATGTTTGTGAGGTCATCTTCAGTGCCTACTTGTGTACAGGTACTGAGACAGAGTATTTACTCTTTCTTTAGACAACCTTATAAATGTGGAAATTGTTTATAATGGAGTGAAAGGTGGAAGTTTTGTACATACCAAACTTAAAATTGTTCACACTTCCCAGCCTGTGACTTCTTGCACAATACACAGTTGGTGGCTGTGACTTGAGCATCTGCTTAGCCTGTATTGCAGAGCAGTCCCTGACCTGGTTAGGGCTGACTGTTCACAGCTCTTTTTGAAATACGAACAAGTTCTGCAAAGTATGGTGGATACCTCTTCCTGTAATATTTTTAACAGAAGACATGCATTTTTTAGATTTCTATAGAATCCTGATTTAGTTTTATTTCAGCTGGCTTAGGCTTCAGTTACACATGCTGCTCAGTATAGTTCTACTTCAAAATGTTCAAGGTGACTAGTTTGTATTTTATGTAACATTAAATTTGAGGGCAAAGGAAAAATTCTCACTCATGCATATTTTTGAGTACAAGTGATTGCTTGTGACACATGGAATGCTACCATGAAAGTGGTTTTAAATTGAATTTATTTAAGATGACTTGACGTAAATGTGAAAGTGTTGCATTTGTCTGTGAACTCTTCAGTGTAGAGTACGCTAAGAGGTTTACTCGTATTATACATTAATACAACATATAAAGTGCTTCAGTTATAAATTTAAGCTTGTTTCATCAGTTTTACTGAACTTTAGTTTTTAGTGTACTGACTTATGAAATATATAATTGGAGTATTTCTTCAACTAGAACTCACTAAACATTGCTAACTGTTTGGAAAGACTGAATTAACTTTTCAAAGGATTGTGATGTAATTTTGAAATTGAGTAAATGCAACATCCAGTGACTGTGTTGTGGCTTTCTTTAAAGAACCTCATCTCAAAAGTATATGTCTAGGCTAACTGAACAGTCATGTTTTATTACTGTTTCTGGATTCAGTCTTCAAAATTATTGTAGACTATGAGGGTCTGGTTCTGAGAGTGTTGAGTAGATGGGGATGTAAAGATTCCTTTAAAGAAAGGGCTCTTAGTAGATAAAATTCATGAGCTGTTGCAATTTGCATTGCCCAAAAAATGATTTCTTTTCAATAAAATTATGTAAAACTTTGAGAACTAATTTTAATAAACTTGCCTGTTGTTTTGTTTTTAAGGTCATCTCAGAATAGAGGTGTGCTAAATTTAACTTCCTGTAGAATTTTTCTTACTGATCCTATATCTCACTAAATACAAACTTCTGGTGGTTGCAGCAACTTTTGAGGGAATGAGTTTGGTTATCATGCATCATATGTCAATTCATAAGTGAAGTTAGCAGAAGTGTAAAGTGCCAAGTTTTTATGAGTGCAGTGGCGTAAACATGAACAGCCATGCTCAATGTTACTGTTTATAGGGTAGATTTAACTAAACAGCATAGTAGCAGGACCCTATCAAACCAGATTCACAAAGGTTGAGCAGCTTTGTCTGAGCTTTCATTCTGAACCTGTCTTTGACACTGTCTCTCCCACAACATTCCTCTGAGGAAGCTGCTGCTCATGGCTTGGACAGGTGCACAGTTCCTGGGTTAAAAACTGTCTGGACGGTGGGCCCCAGGAGTGGTGGTGAGTGGAGTTACCTCCAGCTGGTGGCCTTTTGGATGACTTGGTGCACCCTCAGTTAAGTTTCATGCATGACACCAGTGTGGGTGGAGTGCTGACCTGCTGGAGGGCAGGAGGGCTCTGCAGAGGGATGTGGGCAGACTGGATCATGGGCTGAGGCCAGTGGTGTGAGGGTCAACAAGGGCCAGGGCTGGGTCCTGCCCTTGGCTCACAACAGCCCCAGGCAGGGCCACAGGCTGGGACAGAGGGGCTGGAAAGGACCTGGGGGTGCTGGTGACAGTGACTGAACATGAGCCAGGCTGTGCCCAGGGGGCCAAGAAGGCCAATGGCATCCTGGCCTGGGTCAGCAATGGTGTGGGCAGCAGGAGCAGGGCAGGGATGTCCCCCTGTGCTGGGCACTGCTGAGGCCACAGAACTGTGTCCAGTTTTGGGCCTCTCAGTTCAGGAAGGACATTGAAATGCTGGTGAAGGGCCTCAAGCATTAAGGCCTGTGAGGAGGCTCAGGGGAGACATTATCACTCTACACCTGCTTGAAAGGAGGATGTAGCCAGGTGGGTGTTGGTCTCTTCTCCCAGCTAACAAATGACAGGACAAGATGAAATGGCCTTAGGTTACCACTGAACATTAGGAAAAAATTCATCACTGAAATGGGGTTAAGTATTGGAACAGAGTGCCCAGAGAAGTAGTGGAGTTACCGTAGCCTGAAAGTGTTCAAAAAAACGTGGATGTGGATGGTTTAATGGTAAAGATGGTGGTGTTGCTGGGTTAATGTTTGACTTACCTTACCAGGACTTACTGAACTTACCGTTTTTCAGCCTTAATGATGCTTTGATTCTGTTCTATAACTCCATCAGAAACAGCTGATGAAAGCTTAGTTTAGATGACTATCACAGTTTAAAATAAATAGAGTATTTCAGTAGAAGCAGTAATGTTTGTGCGACTTGGACTAAAATGAAGCTGAAAATAAAAGCAACCTCACTAGGCTAAAATGAAGAGAAAGCAAACACAGAAAGAAAAAATCACTAGAAAGCCAAACAAATTACAAAGGACTTTATACACTGGCATTTTAAGAGCTGATCATTGCTCTTGGACAGAGAAAACATGTACACACTATTTTTGAAGAACAGAGGTAGATTACATTGTTTGCTTTTCATAGCAAACAGTACCAGAACTTAATCTAATTTCTGATACATGAACGATTGAGAAGTTCATTCAACTTAGTATTTCTGACCTCTTCTTTTGTCAAAGATTTCAGTACAGTGAAACAGATTAATTAAATATGAAAGACGCACATAAATGTGAAGTTAAAACACCATAATAGGACATGGTGGGGGGTTTTATCTTTAATTTTGCATAGAAGAAATGCAAGGAAGACAGCAGACTTTGTAAGAAACATGTAGATGTTTTTACTTCAAAAGTAAAATACAAAGTTACCAGAAATGTACCAATTTAGGTACATTAAAAATAGTACCACTTCAATGTACCACTTTAGGTACATTAAAAATAGTAGAACTGGTGATTGCTCTGTCATGGTATTTGCTATATCTAGCAATTATAAAAATGTTTGCTCTTCCTCTGTCCATTTCTGGGTCCCACATGCTCAGTTTTATTCTCCTTAAGCTGGAATCTTCAATGCCTGCTTACTTCACTGTTATATTAATGATGCTGATATCCTCATAGGGTTTGTCAGTTTTGGGATTGACTTTGACATTTGAGATTCTCTGAACAACTTCCATTCCTTTAGTCACCCGTCCAAACACACTGTGCTTGTTGTCAAGCCACGGCTGTTGAGAGAGCACAGAGGAGAAAAAGAAAAGCATATTAGAGTAGAATGCAACATGTAGACAGGTACCAAACCAAGAAGAGAGTAAGTGTACATGGATACATTTTTGTGTGTCCATGGAACCTAACACTGTGTAAGAACTAGCATGCAGGTAAATCTAGAATACAGCCAACATATATTCATATGCATTTGAACTTATCTTTTCAATTGCTTTGTTAAAGTATTATGGAAGTCAGGTTTTACTAGTGCAGTAGCACTGTATAGTTTATTTTAAAGTGTGTTCTCAGTTCACAGAAATGTTGTTTCAGTCTCTCTATTTCATGGTATTTTCACAGAGGAATTTTAAGTGCCAGTACATAATGCTACCCAATTCAGTACTCATGTAGTATGCCCAGTTTGAATATAGGCTCTCACACAACTTAATAAACCTCAGAACTATGGTAGATGGGTGTTTTTTTAAATTACATTGAAGTGCTATAAGAATGCAGTCTTTTAAGTGTTACTTTTAAGGACTTGGTTTTTATGTCCTAGATTCACATACCAAAATTTCTACTGTTGGCTCTGAACTTACACACAGATCTAATGAAATGTTCAAATCTGAACACTGGTTTCTTTAGGTAGCTACAATTAGGCAATATTAAAGAGACATCCTGGCACCATATCCAAACAATCTTAGTAATGCATAGGTTTCCATCAAATTTAAACCAGTGTTACTAACATAAGATACTCTAGTCATACATAATTGCACACATGCCCAGGAATTCTATACCACCCTCACTCCATTTAAAGGCAAAAGGCCTCTGGATCACAAGTGATGGGAAAGTATTTCTGTCTCATAAGGGACAGTTTCAGTGAAGCCTACACGTTGTGTGCATCATTTCTTTGTAAAAGACTAGCGTGTTTCTTTTTCCATGAGAAAAGAGTTGATTTTTTTTATTATCTATGTAGCCTCTCAGGCCTTAAATTGAGCTTGAACTATTACTTACAGTTGGCACTACTGTTATAAAAAACTGGGATCCATTGGTATTTGGTCCTGCATTAGCCATGCTGAGTGTGTATGGTCTGTCATGTCGTAAAGTCGAATGAAACTCATCTTCAAATTCTCCTCCCCAAATACTTTCACCTCCCATTCCTGTACCAGTTGGGTCACCAGTCTGAATCATGAAACCCTGTGGAGAAATTATACGTTATCACATTAGTGCATAGAGTACATAACCAGTAGTGTTATATGTTAGGTGACATTTTTCAAACTTAATTCAAACCTTACAACAAAATGTGTTAAAATCTTGTGTGTAAGGGAGAAAGCATTTAAGGCTTTTTTAAGTGTCTATCAAGTACTTGTGAATCAGCAAGGTTACCTGCTATTCCTGGTAGTGAAGGACAGAAACCTGACTATCTCTACCATTTGCAAATTCTTAGGCTCTCTCACTCGATTCTCAAGTGACAGAAATAAGAAGCCTTACAAGAAAAGCCTTCTAACATGAAGCAATGTTTTCATTCAAGCAAGATAGCTGAACTTATCTTTCAATTTTCAGTTTTCTGCAACCTTATCAGTTGCAGAAAAACAACTACAACTTTAGTAAGTGCTAAAGCTGTTCAGAACGTCAGAGCTGTTCAGAATTTACAAGCAACTCTAAAGCCAGTCCAACAATCCTGGGTGCAGAAGGGAAATGTTAACAGAGGACTGACCACCAGAGTATATGATGTAAATTAATAAAAAACTAACACGTCGCAAGTTACCTTGATGATACGGTGAATTATGTGTCCATTGTAGTAACCATTCCTGCTGTGCACACAGAAGTTTTCCACAGTTTTGGGGCACCTAAAATCATGAAACAGAAAACACATATTTGGTGACAAGGCCATAAAGATTTCAGCTGGGACTAAGATCCTAATGTGCTGTACAGTTTTTCAGGAATCTTTAAGAAGGAATTTCGCCAAATAAGGAAAAAACAAATTTCCACCTCTCAAACACAGAGCTAAAAGCAAAAGGCTTAAGAAGTACAAAGCTGCATGATTACACAGAAAGGCAGCAGCCAAGCTGATAGCAGAGGGATGTTTTAGCTGTTGCTGAGCAGGGCTTATGCACTGTCTTATTGCACAGAGGCCTTTTCTGCTCCTCATCCCAACCCAGTGAGGAGGCTGTGGCTGTAGGAGCAGAGAAGGGACCTAGCTGAGCACAGGCATGCTCCATTGCACATATGGCATCATGTTCAGCACATAACAGCTGAGGGGAAAAGCAGGGGACACAGAGTAATGGTGATTCACTTTTCCATATATACACTCCATGTGATGGAGCCCTGTTTTCTTGGAGATAGTAGAACATCTGCCTATCCATGTTCCTTGTTTTGCATTGCTGGGTCCATGCCTTTTGCTTTCCCAATTAAACTGTCTGTACCTCACAACTCACAAGTGTTCTTACTCTTACTCTTCCAGTGCTCTCCCATTCCACCAAAGAGAATGTGAGCAAGTGGTTCTGCGGGGCTGGGGTTAAGCCATGAGAGCCAGAAACCAAATTTGTCTCCTCAAGGCCCAGTTCAAGGCACCACTGACTACAGACTCCCCAGCTTTCTAGCTGCACTACTCATTTTCTAAACTGTTTGCTCCGTAAGCAGAAAATTTTTCATTCTTTTGCCTCTACACTTTTAAAATATACATGCAAAGGTGTAGAGCGTTGCATGCAAGAAATAAAACTGTAAAACTAAAATGTTTGATTACTACAGAACTTGGCAGTCAGTAGAATCAGTTATTCTTTGAAACTACTCACCAACATTGTTTGGTGAAGAGATGGAATCTTATTCTTATGGAATAAAAAGGGCCAACCACTTCACCTTTGTGATTTTTTTACGTCTGAGAGTTACTACCAAAGTGAACTTTTTTTAAGACAGCTCTTCAGCTATTATGAGTAGCAGCCAGAGATCTACATCGACATAAAACTTTTCAATTCTATGCCTGGTTTTGGATATACATAACACTAGTATTATATGCTAGTATCAATATTGTATTGGTTTTAAAGGAGCTGCAGTAACAAAGTATAGCACACTGGCCACATTTGGAAGTTGCAACCAGTATTCTGGCTTGCACAGACCTGCTGCCAAATCTACTGCTGCTGCCACCATCATCATTCTTTTTCAAGATCTACGCAAGCAGCACTGCCTTACAATACAGAGCTTACACAGAAAAGTATCATGACCTGTCCAAGAATAAAAGTCAAGTAAGGAATATCCTCCCTCAACCAATAACTAAATAAACCCAAATAAAATTTAAAAAACTCCTGTGCCCCAAACTGTTATTTAGACCTATTTTTACCCTACTTTGTTTTTTTTGTTTGTTAAGAGTCATATTTCCACCTTGGCATATTAAGAAACTGTCAGGAAACAAAGACAAGGGGATAGAAAATAATTATTTCTAGCATGAGATAAGTCTTGGATACTGCAACCACAAGGAACAGAAGAAAGCAACAAAACCAAAACAACAGAAAAAACAGCAAATACATACTCAACAGGAAAAAGCTTGATATGGATATCCCCCATGCTTGTGTGGATGATGGCACTGTCTGACACTCTTTTGGGACCTTCTGCCTGAGTGGCTGCCATCACCTCTTCTTTGGAAGGTTTCTCATTAAATACATCTCTGTCAGAATCTGCACTCTTCGTGTCTTCTGGTTCACGTTTAGTAAACTGAAACACAAAGGAACAGAAGGTTAATTGCTTTTTCCTTTTGTCCTCTTAAAATACACATTGCTCTGCACCCAACACATCAATGTAATTATTCAACCTGCTGAACACTCAATTTGAAATGTACAAGGACAATTCACAGACAGTCTATCCTTGCACTGCTGTGTTGTGTTACCAGCATTTCCAGAGTCACAAATTTCAGTAAAACTACATGCAAATCCAAGTAACTTTTAATAACCTGTTATCTTTAAACTTTGCCCTTTACAACTGGAGTCTGCACTAGTTCAAAATCTTTTCTTTAAAATGAGGTGGAGAATATCAGGCTGTTCTGCTATACTCAGATAAAACTGGCAGCTTTTAATGCCAAAAGGATTAGTTGTGCTTTGTAGTTGTGCTACGAAGTTAAAATAAATCCTCTTATTCCAATATGCATTAATATAAAACTATAAAAACCCATCAAATTTAAGGCATAACAGACAGACCAATCTCTAACGTCTATGACTATGACCTCTCAAATCAGCTACTAACCACTCTGAAATTGCTTGTCTGTTTGGTTCCATCTCAGCTAAAAAACTGTGAACAGGAAGATGACTACTTCTTTCTTGGTTGCCTATAATGTCCTTAGGTTACCAAGTCCTGATTCTGGTTTAATTTTTTTTCTACTATATTTTTATGCATACAGTTACTTATTGTTTCTTTATAAAATCTGGTTACTATTTTAAATGCTCTTACTTAGGGTTTTTTTTCCAACAAGAACAAAAATATATCATCTTCTTGGAGGAATAAAAATCCGTGAAAAAATTCCAGCTGTTTGTAGTTAATGTATAGATAGTTCAAGATAAAAATTCTAAATATACTTGCAATATCAAGGGACTTCTATGTAAAAACTGTATTTGCAACTACAAAAAGCAGGAGAAAGGTGCAAAGAGAAAAACAAAAAATAATGTAGAGAAATCAATACAAAAATAGAGCTATTTAAATAAGAACCACATACCATATAAAATCTGTTTTTCTTAAAAGCTGTGCAGATTACTGTTGGATCTGCCTGAATATTCTGGAGAACAGGATTTTCAGATGCCTTCATCTCTATAGTGATTGCTGCACGATGTTTCTTTGCTACTCCTTGAAACAAGGCCAGTTGCATCATTCTGATGTTCTCTTGTTTTCCCAAGATACGAATACACCTGAAGTGCAAGACGTAAAGAGGTGTAACATTCAGTGCCCAGTCACAGAATGTCTCCTTTTTGACTGTTAAGATTCAGAGCAAAATTTCAAAATCTTCTCAAAATCATTATTTACTAATTGTTCTTATGATCTTTCTCTATTTAAAACTTGCTACCTTGATTTACCAGTCAGCCTCCTTATGCAATAAAACCGCAACTAAATGATCCAACTTTAATTTACATTAACCCAACCAGTTAGCTGGAGACAAATTACACATATCAAGCTTTAAATATGCTCTAATTTGACTGAATAAAGACTTTAAAACAGAAATTTATCTCAATATGTGTCACTGGAACTTACCTGTTAGTCTCTACATTTATGACCTTAATGCCCAGCATTGTTCCATAGAGAACGAAGTGTCCAGTTTCATCAAAAATTATATTAATTAATCTCACTGCATCCACTTTCTCCAGCTCACGCTCAACTGCCATACGTCGGCCAAACTCCATGTCAGGCAGCTGTTGTCTCATCTGCTGAAGTTCAGTAAACATCTACAAAAAATAAAAAAAAATCACTAGTGTATTAATGTATTTTAAACTTTTTATCCAGTAAACAACTAATTCACGTGATTAGAAAATACTCAATTCAAGTGAGATTACTCCACTCAAACTCAACTGAAGGATTTAAGTAAATACAAGTAATCTTGTCTTTACTTTAACAATGCAACAGGCATGTTGTAGGACTAAGCTTAAGCACACAAAAGTGTGCAGTTGTCCATCAAATTCCTTAGAAGATGACAAATTTAATTCATTATTATGAAGTTATTCGCAATGTGACTTTCCCACCATCTTCCACAATTGCTTTCTAGGAAAATGTAATCAACAGCATGAAAACACAAATGAAAATCAACAACTCTGTTTCACTGTGCTGGTAACCCAAACCAGTAAGAATTCATTTTGGGGCAAAGGAAGCTAAGAGACAAGAGAACACAGAAGGCAAGAATCTTATTCTGCAAGAATAAGATAGGAATAAAGCTTGTCTTTAGAAATAAATGATAGCTTAGGTGAGTGTGCTGGCAAACAAATTCAAGTAAATAGAAAAAAACATTTCAAAGAAGGAGAAACAAGACAAAACTTACACTCAGAGATTCATCAAAGACTCTCATGAGCTTTCCCGTCAGGAAACGAAAAATTCTAACTTTTCTGTCAGACCCAAGAGTGGCCATTTTCTTGCCATCAGGTGAAAAACTTATACTGGATGGGTAAGCCTTGCATTTAGCAAATTCATATAGATCAGTATCCGTTTTATACTCCCAGTTCACATTCTTGGGAAATTTATATTCATGAGGAGTACCAGTCCAGTACTCAATCATTCCAGACTTGTCGGAAGACACAACTACTTTGTAGACAGGATTCAGGCGTATCTGAGTAAGTGGGGACATATGGAGTTTATCAAAAACATGAAGCGGCTGGTTATTTCCTCGTCCATCATATATGAATATTTTTCCTGTGCTTTTTTCAGATGTTGCAACAGAAGATATGGCATCTCCAGGGCAATAGACCCATTCACACTGGCCAGGGTGGTAACTGCAACAAAGAGAAAAGAAGAAACATTTAAAAAATAAATAAGGAATAGTTTTATTTAGGTAAGAATCAAGTTATGCTGTAAACTTGAAAACAAACATAAGAAGCAAATTTTAAACTTTACTTACTGGTTTTGCTAATACATATCTTGCTAATATTCAGGATATTATAGACGAGCTTTACCAAGAAATATCACTCAGAGGACAACTACCAGTTTCTGTTCCTTCCATATTGTTTTGTAAAGAGGCTGTGATAGTCAAAGTAGAAAGTGGGTAAAAAGGAGAAATTTGGGCAGAAATCCAGATAAAAAGCCCAAGTGGCATTAATAAATAGCACTCTACTTGTATGAGTCCATACCATTTCTAATCCACCTGTTAAGTGCATAATGACTAAGTAACAACTCCACCTCTGCCACACACATATGGAAAAGTTCAACTAGATCTTTCCAGAAAAGAACCACAAAACCACAAACTCTCCCAAGAAGTGATAGAAACAAAATTAAGACAATCCTGCTATATTCAATAAGGGCTGTGAGTGCATTTAAGAAGGAACTTATTTGCTACTTGCGAAAGCGTAATCTACAAATAAAACAAGTCAGAGATATAGTCAATAATGTAAGTTATGTCTGTTTTAAAGTCTGTAAGCAAAGATTCTGAAGTGTAGATCTCAAATGAAATGGCAAACATCAAAAAAATTAGTCTCCATAGGAAACTCATGTTTAGTATCCTTTTTCAAATCAAACTAACAGATGCTGATGGACTGATGATATTCTGACATTATGACAGACACCAATAATGTGGATTTTCAATGTCTGTTGATAAAGAGAAACAAACATTTCATCTCAGGTCAATTAGAAAGAACAGGATCAAATAAATAAATAAATATGAAGTCTCTGCAGAAATAGCCAATCTTCTCCAGATCACTGCAGAAGCACAAAGCATGGCGAATTGCACAGAGCCACAGTGTACAGATTATTTAGAACTGGAAAGCTCTAGAAATCACAGGTTATTTTTGAATATTATTTTCTTTTTTCTATAATTTTACCAATTATGTAGTAACAGTACAGGGCTGATATGTCAGAAATAACAGCAAAACAAGATTAAGCCTAACTGGAATTATTTCAAAACAGACAGCCAAGAGGGAATCAATTCCTACAGGTGAAGTACAATATCTGGAGAATGATACTAAAACATAACGCACAAAGCAGATAGCATATGCTTTTATCAGAGGTTTCTACGTAAAAGCTTTTCCCCCTGACCTTATACTTCTGTTTAGTTTCAAAATTAACCATACACTACGAAGAATATGTTTTCCAATTCTAAAAGGCTTGTGGAGAAATCATAATTTCTACTGTTCTTGATGTAGCATTCATTGATCCTCCAGCCCTACAAATCCACCTTTTTAACAATGTGGGGTTTTTCTTTGGTATTGTTATAATTCCAGTAACATCCATTCCTGTTTCTCCCAGATCCTTTAGCTACATACTGTGTAAACTACAGAAATGCTACAAGACTAAGGAAAACAACATTGTTTCTAGTGGAGAAAGGAAATTGTATCCCTATGACAACAAAAGAGACAAGACATACAGGCCAAATCCCTTCTCTAATGGAAATACTAACAGGCTGGAAGTTTTAAATTGAGTGCCAAACAACAGAAAGAAATTATGCCTAGCTAAATATGTGAAGAAACCCCACATCTTTGTGCATAATATTTAGCACCAAGGAAGCTCCTTTCCTACTCGTCTCTTTTACTGCTGCAGCAGTAATTTTTTCTATTCAGTCAGGCAGTCTCCAGCCACTGGATTCATTTCAGACAACGGAATTTACTCAACTTGATCTGCCTAAGTCATGGGGAAAGGGGAAGAGCTCAAGAACCCCAAATTACTGATTTACCTTTTAGCAAAACAACCCCCACTGATAATCTCAAATGAACACTTCAGAGAACTAAGTAACTTACCCAAGTTTCAGCATGTTGATCATGTCAAAGTTGACTACATCAAACACCTTCATTGCTTTGTCATCTCCAACTGAGCAGAATAATGCCCCCTCTGAACTAACAGCAATACTCTCAATAACACCTGTGAATAAAGTTGAGATATTATTCAGAAATAGGAAGTTTCAGTACTACACAGGGAAAACCTACAGAGGTTTAAACCTGTCTCCCAAGGTGTTTTGTCACCTTTTCCATTTAGAAAAAGACTACCTGACTTCAATAAAATATTTAAAAAATAAAATTCACAAAACAACACTTTATAGCCTACCAGTGTTTAGGTATGTGATAATGAACAATGTACCAAAAACACAGTAAATTGTTATAATGGCAGCAAGTTTAGTTTAAAATGTTGATTTTAGAAAATTGAGAACATTATGATGAGGTAGATACTATGTGCTCCTCAGCCTGCATCCCTCAATAGGGCAAAAGCAGCACAATTCTATAGACTATTACACCCACCATACTCAAAACTACTCTGCAATTGAGCCTTCCATAAAGTTCTCACACTGCTGATTTTCACATGGTAGGTTTTGTTCTCATATTTTGCTTCTATATATAAAAAGCTGATAGGTAAGATCAAAAGCAGACTTTAGTATTTCTTGTAACTCTTTAAAAGGAAAGCATACTTTTACACCTATTATTAAATATTTTTCTTACTGTAACATTCTGCATATCAAACTGGATTTTTTTCCTTTAATCATATAATTTCTAATACCATTGAGAACAGCATTTCCTGTCCAGCCTATTTAATGTTGAAAAGCTTTGTGTACTCATTAGCTCAGAAAATTGGGTAACAGTTTCTCTTAACTGTTAACTTGCAATATTTCTGATAATTACAACAATAATGCAGAATTTACAGTAACAGTAATTCCAGATGAAAATAACTGCTATTTCCAGGCTGCAAGGGAAAAAATAAGACCGAGTTACCCCATATTTAAAGCAACATATTTTTAAGCTTCTCTGGATTTTATAAGCACTTTTGTGTATCTTGTTCACTTATGACCCAGATATTGTCCCCACAAGCAGGGCACAAGCCAATGCAAAGGCTGTAAGGGACCTGTGCAAGCAGAGTCCCACACATTTCATTTTCATCCTATCCCTGCTAGAGCTTTGGGGGCAAAATGTAATAGGAGAGAGTAATAAAAGGAAAAGGGTAGATATCATTTAATCTCTGACTGCACTAAAGTGACTGCACCCAGAATCTCTCTATTTGCACTCTCTCTTCAAACAAAGAGCAAGGGAGAGGAAAGCACAAGTCCTTTAGATAAAAAGAACAACTTCTTACCCAAGTGACTTCGGAAGTGTTTAACAAACTCAATCCCTTCTTCTATTTTCTTCCAGAATTTTACATGTCCATCATGACTGGCTGTTATGATAAAATCTGTCCTACAATTACAAAACGAAAATAAAAACAAGAAAACAGATGAACAAATTAAGCACTTTCCCACTGGTCAATGATTTGCACTAGAATTAACACTGTGCACAGAATGAAACCTCAAGAAATTACTGTGACAGTCTTTATGAATGGGTACTATAACTCCTGGAAAAACTAAAGACGTATTTTAGTGCGCTCTGGATAATCTATAAAAATTCATAGCCTAAACTGAAGAAACATCATCCTTTTAAAATTTGCAAATATAACTCCTATTTTAAGTCTGCTTTCACTGTAGTAACTATGTGTGCACTGTAGTAACTATGTGTGCATCTAGTAACTGCTGTTTTTTCAGAGTAAGTCAATTCTTACTCCTGTATTTCCTGCATATTTTAACAAGGATTTGAAGACCCTCCCCTAGCATATAGAAGCAACTTTTATCTTACTTCTAGGTAAGCCACTTAGTCTTTTAAAAAACACCCACCACCCTTTAAAAACCACCTCAGGACACTGTAACTTTCCATTATAAAGCATCTACAATGGAAACCTGTTAACATACACAAAAATACACCCCAGATGAAGAACTACAGTAGAAAACAAAAGCACTTACTTTGTACATGCCACGTGTGTAATAACATCTCTGTGCATGTAACTGCGTTCGTACATCGAAGCCGACGGCAGGTTTTCAAGGTAAACGTGTTCAAATTCAAGAACTACACAAAGTAAAAAGAAAAATCTGGGTTATTTTTTTTTCATGTTACATCTCCATTTTGCTCTCTTTTACTTATCCTTGAATTGCTTATTCATACTTTGGTAAAAATTACACAAGATTTTGTGCAAGAAAAATTAAAGGGCTTTTAGCTCTGGCTCTGCACTCAGTCTCACACATTTTCTGTGGACTCGAGCCACTCAAATGCTGCTTTAACATATGTTGCTCTTCCCTTTTAAAGCAACTATTACTGTAATTGTCTTATTGTTTGCAAAAAACCAAAGTCAATTAACAGTCGATTAACAAAAACCAGAAGGTTATTTGCACCCCATTTCATTCTAAAACCACGTGTACCCCTGTTGTTTTTACGAGATCTGTGCTCCCACACGAGTCCTGTAGTCTAAATTATAAGTACTGGTATCCACCTATTTCACTATTTACCTGGCTGACCTAAAATAATCTGATTTCTGAGTTTTGTTTCTGATTTTCTTTTTGTCCTGTGTTTTTGTTAACTGCGCAATGGTATTTTTTACTGAAATCGCATGTTTACGTCTGTTGAACATTGTTTACTTAAAGAGATACCCAGAGAGCTGGGAACTGCTGCAAACATCAATACCACGTGCCAAAATACAGCCTGGAGGCTTGTCTTGCTGCTCCAGCTTAGGGCACTGGTCTGGAAGATGGATTAACTCCATATCCGTAAATAGCACAGCTTCAGCCTGCAGAACAGGGCTCTCAGACGGAAAGTGTCCTCCAGAGAAAGCAGAAATCTTAGAATCATAGAATGTTAAGGGGCTAGAATAAGACTTAAATACCATCTAGACCCAAGCGCCCTCCTACTAGACCAAGTTGCTCAAAGCCTTACTCAGCCTGGTCTTGAACACTGCCAGGGCTGGAGCACCCAAAAAATCGCTGGGTAAACTGTGCCAGTACCTCACAGTAACGAGTTTTTTCCTTATAGCTAACCTGAATTTCCACTCTTTCAGTCTGCGCCAGTTACTCTTGGTGCTATCACTACAGTTCCCATCAGAGCCCGTCTCCGGCCTCCCTCTAAGTTAAGTCCTTTTAGATACCGAAAAGCTGCTACGGGATCTCCACGTAACCTTCCCCTCTCCAGGCCGAACGACCACAACTTTCTCAGCCCCTGGCACCCAAGCGCTGTAATTCCGCATCCGAAAGTTTCCGCCCAGCTTGCCCATTTTACATACGAGACACGGCCTGAGGATACGGGCTCCCGACAGCCGCCCTCACCCCGCGGCCGCTCCCGCCCGGCGGAGCCTGCAAGCGATCCCAGCGCCCCGACCCCCAGCGGCAGCAGAGCTCCTCTCCTTCCCTTACCTCTCCTCTTCTTCGCCTGTGCGGCCTCCCCCGGGAGCGGCCCGACCCAGCGCTCATCCTCTTCGTCCGCTGCCGCCGGATCGCCGCCGGCCGCCTCCACCTCCGCCAGCTTTCGCTTGCGCTCGGGCTCGGCGGCCGCCATGGTGCCGGCGTCACTGCCCCGCGCCGGGCAGGGCGCTCCGCCAGTGACGTACGCGCCGCCGAGGGCACGGGGGGAAGCGGCCATGGTACGAACAAGCGCGAGAGCCGCGGGGAGAGACCCGGCTGCCTCCTGGCGCCCGGGGGGATCCAGGCGCTCCGACATCTCGGGCCAGGAGGTACTCTCGGCCGCCGGGGCCGCGGGGCTGCTTTGCATGGAGGGTGCTGGCTTCCCGGCTGGGAATGGGGCGACGTTCATCCCGCTCTTGTGAGCGGGGCTGTCCCGCCTCGCGTCCTCCGGGGGTTGTGCCGCGGGGGTTCGCATCGGGGCAGCCGGGGTTCCCTGTCTCACCGCTTTTGCGATGCTGCTTGTACCCTGCCGGTGTTTGGCTTCCTGAAGTCCGTTTGTGTCACTTTCTTTTAAAGGCCTGCTGTCCCTTTCCCCGCCCTCAGCGTCTTCCCGCCGTTGGTTGTTTTGAACTTGATCACGTGACGCAGTTCGCCCTCACTGTCTCTCAGTATGCGAAGTGACAGTGGCGTTCTCGTTAGTTCTGAGCAATAGGACGAGACGTAATGGGCAGAAACTAATGACAAGAAGCTCCACTTGAACATGAGGAAGAATTTCTTTGCTGTGCAGTTGACCGTGAACTAGAACAGACTGACCAGAGAGGGTGTGGAGTCTCGCTCGCTGGGGATACTCAAGAACCATCTGGACATAATCCTATGCCGTGTGCTCTGGGATCACCCTGCTTAAGCAGGGCAGTTGGACAAGATGACCCTCTGTGGTCCTTTCCAACCTGACCCATTCTGTGATATTTTTGTAAAGTCTTGGCTAGCATAGAGCTTACACTTGGACGTGTGTATGTTTTACCTAATTATATAGTCCTAAAACAAGGTGAGAAGGAATAACACTTTGAAACTGGAATACATTAGTATTTATGCCAAAAAAACCCTTCAGTTTTCAGGTATGGTGTGGAAATAGAAATGTAGTTTAACCATACTGAAATAGGGGAAAAGTACAAGCTACAAGAAAATAACATCTGAAAATGATACTTAATTGTGTGTACCGTGTAAGGTAGTAAAGAGCACAGCATTGAGCACTGCCATAATTAAGAGGACTGCCAGTCAATTTGGCTTGTGAAAGCCTTGTCATGTCTCTCAGTGTGTACATTTTGAAATCTTTTGTGAAATTGATCCAGAAACTTAGAAGTCAAAACCAGCAGAATCATTTGATTATTTTTGTGTGATGGAGATTTTCTGGCTTTCTTTTCAGAGTTTTATTTCATATAATGCTTTCCTGGTGATAAATTGTAGTATTGCAAGGAACATGAGCAGAAGAGGTTTTTATCCCACCCCAAGACAAGACGCCTTTCAAATTTCCAAAGCATAAGGTTGTTTTTCTCCCCTTTCTTTTATTATTCTTGCTCCCCACTGTCCTCCCAGACCTTCTCTGTTTGAGTCCTGTTATAAATGATTAGAAGCCAATTCAAAATAACAGAATTTATTTAGCAAATTTCCAAACCCAAATTAAAAAGCCACAATAAAATCAGACAACATCGATCGAATGCTGGGTGGGCAGAGTAACAGTAACAACGGTACCATCAAACCTCAGCCACACAACACTGGGTCTCGGTGCATGGTTTTTATACAGTTTATTTGCCCTGAGGCTAAATCCATTCAAAGTTCAAATATTCATGTATTTCTTTATTTTTAAACGAGGTCTTAAAAGGGGTTTCTGTAAGTATGAAAAGACGATTCAGGAGTCTTCCTGGATCTTATCTTTGGGGTGCTGATTTGATCATCCTCCAGATCCGCTATCAAGATTGATATCAGGTGTCGAGCAGCTGTGAAGTGGAGGCCCATCATTGATGAATGGGCCATCTCCAGTCCAGCCATGTAATTTCTGTTGCAAATGTTGTGGTTTCATAGCTTGCAGCACAGGTCTTGGAATCTTGGAGATGCCCTGGAGTAGCTTTTAATACACCAAATCTTTGATACACGAATTTATCTATTAGATTTACCACGGTCCCCCACCTTTTTATTTATCCAATAAACAATAAATTCGTGTTCTACAGATCTTAGTTTTTCCATTTATCAATTATTATATTTGTCCCATTCATCTTGTGTTATCTCACAGTATTTCTGGAAGGATAAATTTTTTTCCTTAACTTTATTTTTAAATTTTTTAAGGCTTTTGCTGCTCTGTTTTACTCTTTTAACTTCATTAACGTAGATGCTTTGGAAAGCTGTCCAGTCTTTTTTCTAGTTAGTTCAGGGTCAGTGAATTGGCATGCCTTGTACTACTGAGTGAATCAGCTGAATGAAACGGGGTGAGACAAGATAGAAATATGATTCAGGCTGTTGAGCATAAGATAAAAAATACCGCTTTTTTCCACCAAATACCTTGTTCAAACAGCTGGTCCCACCATGTTTTTATTTCATGTTTTAGGTTCTTTCCTACCCAATACATTTTTCCATACATAGTATATATTTTTAATTTGTTTTTGTCAGAGCATAGTCTATTTATTTGATAGTACCGCAAAAAAATAATTTCTTTTTCCCACTTTTCCAAACAGTCCCGTTACATTGGTCACACATAATTGGTATCTTTTCTGTTTTTCGTTTGTAAATTTTGTGTGCTTTGGCCTGCCCGTTTTTAGTAATTGCCCTTGGGTCATGGCATACTACCTCTTTTTCTGATTCACAAATTTTATATTGAGTACCATTAAAGGAACAATATTCCTTTTTTTTATTTCATGGACAGTCATAATGTGGTTGATAGTTCAGGGTTTTTTGTTTGTCCCTTTTGTGTAACTTCCAGGCACGGTTCACACTCTTTTATGAGAGTCAGCCTCTGCAGGTTCTTGGGGTGGAATCCCCCTACTTCGCTCAGGACTAGGCTCAGGACTACGAGAACTTTCCAGCACAACACTCCTCTGCCTTTTCCTTCGCCCATGGAGTAGCATTCCGCAGCAGGGTAACCCATCTTCTTGGCAGCAGGTGTATGTTTTTGGGGTCCTGTTGGTCCGAGCCGCAAACCTCCTTTTAAAGACACTCCCCCCGGGACAACCTGGCTGTATCTGAGTAGCAAGATTGTCCTTCGGCACTCAACGTCGAGCACTTCGGCCTCTGCATCCAATTGTCTTTTTATTTTCTTTTTATATATTTGATACCACTCTGGAGAATCTAATTCCAGGGTCTCCCCTTCCTGAACCTTGGGGATATTTACTGTGAGCAATGCTGCATTTTTTGCATTCTTGTCTGCCAAATTATTTTTTTCTGGTCTGGAATTGTATACCCACCCGGTGTCCTTTGACATGGACAATGGAGATTTCTTTTGGATCCCTGCTTGTTTCTAGACTTTGCCTTATTATTTCCCCATGAATTAACCCTCGTCCTTGAGTGTTAATTAAACCTCTTTCTTCCCATATTTTACCAAAAGTGTGTGCAACTCCATGAGCGTATTTTGAATCTGTGAAGACAGTGCCTCTTCTTCCTTCTAATCTTTTGATTAGAAGGTCTGCTTGGGCAGACCAATTTGCATTCAGAGGCCCTGACTCCACTATTTTCCTGGATTTGCCATCCACTGTGGCATATTCTGATTTCCTTTTTCCTTCTATTACCCTTGCTGATCCGTCTACAAACCATTTTTCTCCTTCTTCCAGTTTTTCTTCTCCGAGGTCTGGTCTTACCTTGGTTTGCAGTTCCACTATTTCAGTGTAGTCATGAGTGGTTTTCCCCAGTACCTCTCCAAACAGAAACTGGGCTGGGTTCTGAGCAGCTGTTGTCCTATGTTCCAAACCATGTGAATGCACCAAAACAGCCTCATACTTCAGGAGCTTGGCATCTGTGAGCCATTTATTTGCCTTTTGCTGCAGAATGCTCCTCACATTTTGTGGTGAGTATACTACTAGGGGCGCCCCAAATGTTACCTTTTTGGCTTCTTCCACCAGCAGAGCTACTGCCACAAGAGCCTGCAAGCAAGTAGGCCATGCTCTGCTCACTGGATCTAAAAGCTTAGAGACATATCCTACAAGTTTCTTGGTCCCTGTCCAATCATGAGTTAAAACACCATGAGCAGTGTGATTACTGACATCCACAAACAACTGAAACTGCCTTTTTACATCTGGCAAACTCAACACAGGAGCAGTTATTAGTGCCTCCTTTAACCTCTTAAATTCTAATTCATCTTCTTCAGTCCATTTCACTCTATTTGTATTTAGTCTCTCATAAAGAAACTTTACCTTTTCACTATATTCTTCATTCCATTATCTGCAGTATCCTAATAGTCCTAACAATTGCCTGATTTCCCTCTTTGTCCGTGTAGGGGGGAAGAGCTATAATTCCAGCCACTCTTTCAGGATTTAATTTCTTTTTACTTTTGATATCCAGTGTCCTAGGTACCTTACCTCCGATTCAGCAAATTGTAGCTTTGATTTGGAAACTTTTAATCCCTTTTTTTTCCTCAGAAAATTTAAAATGAGATTGTACGTTCTCTTACTTGCTCCTCCCTTGGGCCAGGTATTAACAAATCTTTAACATATTGAAATAACTTCATTTCTTCTGCTGGCATGAATTGACTTAATAATTGTTCAAGGGCCTTACCAAAGAGATTAGGAGAATCCAGAAATCCCTGTGGTAGAGATGTTTACTTAAGCTGCTTTCGGTTTGTTTCAGGATCCTCCCATTAAAAGGCAAAATAATCCCGAACACATATATTGTTTTTATTTTTCTCCAGAGGACAAGTCTAAAAGGCACCTTTTAGATCTATTACACTGTATTACACATTCTCCAGAGGGACTCTGTTTAGAACGGTATAGAGATTGGCTATTATGGGGAAACCTTTAATTGAAATTGGTTCAATTTTCAACCTCCCCACCTGGAACTGACACTGGGGCCGGGACCGAGAAGGGGCGGTGCTCTCTTGTGCGGGGGCGGGGCTGTCTGTGGTGGCAGCGGCAGTGAGCTTGCCAGAGAGGGTCAGGTTACAGGGGCTGGGTGGGGACAGGACTCCCCGGGGCTGGAGAGGAGCATGGACTGCACTTCTGCCGGGGGAGCTGCCGCCGCAGAGACACTGAAGCCTTCAGCCAGGAGGGAAGGGGAGGAGTTTCAGAGGGAGGAGCCTGGGTTTGTATGGGTTTGGGGTAAAAGTTTTACTTTACACATGTGAAAAACGAGATTCACTTTTTGGTAGATTTTAAGAAATAGGCTTTAATAAAAAGATAAGACAATTAGGAGATAAAGAAAAAAAAGCAAAGTACGGCCGGCCGGGTGACTTGGCATTTGGCCAAGTCCACAAATTGCTATTTCACAGGCTTTCTTTAAATACCCTTTCTGTTGTATCAGTCTGTTGAATATTCATATTTTCCCATGAACTAGTTTCCATATTCCAGGAACTATTTTGCATGGCCCCTCCTTGGCTCCGCCTTTTTAGAGCTGCGTGTTTCTTGGCTGTGTCTTCATTATCACCTCCAGATTGGGCCTCGGTCCATGCTTCCTTCGGATGGCAGACGCTGATAGTTGGTATATCAATAGCAGGGTTCCCCCTACATGTTCACTGGATGTTATCCCAGCCAAACAGATAGTTCAAGCACACCACATCACTAGTACCACTATGCCCAATCCTCTCCACTAACAGCAGAAAATAAAAACCTACATCCTTACCACAAAGCCATCAATCATATAGCACACATCCTGCGAAAAGCCAACTTTATAATACCATTTATAACACACACAAAGCTCTTTTTGGTGTTTGCTTTTCTCTTGTCCTATTATATTTTAAAAAAAACCAACTTTCTTACTTTTTTTGGTGGTGGGTCTCGCGCTGAATTCTTTCTTAGCTTCTGCTAAGAGCTGGGATTCTTTCCCAAATTGTTTTATCACAAACCAGGTTCTGCTTTTTGGATTACTTACCTGTCCAGTGAGCTGAGCTGTGGGTCTGTTTGTCCAGCGATAAAAACTTTGGTGTGCGTCCTGGGCTTCTCACCAGCCCGTAGCTAAAAGGCTTACCAGTTTCCTGAACTCAAAAGAAAATCTCCTTTTCTTTTAGCTTCCTTGTGATCGGTTCCCCAGACTCCCCTGAGTCTGAGTTTGATGAGCGAAATGAGTTTCATGTCTCATACACTCACCCAGTCACCCTCACTCAACCAGCAATACTTACAGCTATTTTCTTGCGTGGAATCTTCATGGATGGAGAAATTTTACAAGTGAAAACAATAGCTGCGGTTCTGAAAGACTCCCCCTAGGTCTTTCCTGAGCTCTTTGGATCCAAAAAAACCCTCTTTTATTGTGGTGCTTAACCTAAATTTATTCGTGATACAATAGGTGCTACGGAGTTTCCCACTTCGCTGGTGGGCCACCGAAAATCAGCAGCGTGCCTCCTGAGCAAAGGGGTTCCGCAGCACCAATATTGTATCTGAGTCACAGCACCAATCTGTTATAAATGATTAGAAGCCAATTCAGAATAACAGAATTTATTTAGCAAATTTCCAAACCCAAATTAAAAAGCCACAATAAAATCAGACAACATCGATCGAATGCTGGGTGGGCAGAGTAACAGTAACAACGGTACCATCAAACCTCAGCCACACAACACTGGGTCTCGGTGCATGGTTTTTATACAGTTTATTTGCCCTGAGGCTAAATCCATTCAAAGTTCAAATATTCATGTATTTCTTTATTTTTAAACGAGGTCTTAAAAGGGGTTTCTGTAAGTATGAAAAGACGATTCAGGAGTCTTCCTGGATCTTATCTTTGGGGTGCTGATTTGATCATCCTCCAGATCCGCTATCAAGATTGATATCAGGTGTCGAGCAGCTGTGAAGTGGAGGCCCATCATTGATGAATGGGCCATCTCCAGTCCGGCCATGTAATTTCTGTTGCAAATGTTGTGGTTTCATAGCTTGCAGCACAGGTCTTGGAATCTTGGAGATGCCCTGGAGTAGCTTTTAATACACCAAATCTTTGATACACGAATTTATCTATTAGATTTACCACAGTCCTTAACAGTTTTCGGTCTGAGAAAAAACTAAGACTGCTTAGTTTCTTTGTTAGTTTCTTCTTTCTGGGCAGTCTTTGCTGCAGGCATTTCAGAAGTCTTAATAAGTTACGGGAACGGATTCTGTTTACGTAATGTAGACATTCCAAGACTCTTAAGAAGATAATGATGTTCCTTTGCAAAATCTGTGCTCATTAGTTCCTTCAAGATCATAGTAAGTTAGGTTTTGTAGTGTTTCACTTTAAATGCAACAAATTTGCCAGGAAGACTTAATAGAAGTATTGGCTGCTTATGAGTTGTCCAGTGTAATTCCACGATTCAGTGAGATGTTGTAATTTTTTTCCTCATCCACTTTGCTATGAGGTACTTGGAACTTTGGAAGTATTAGTTGAATATTTCACTCCTTTTAAATTGGGGTTTTGACATAGTTTTCTCTGATGCTATGTTTCTGTTCTGAAAAGAACAAAAGATTGAATTAGTCATTTGTGCTTCATTAAGAAGGTAAAGAAGTGTAATTCTTCTTTAGATCATTAGCTATTTTTAATGTTTCTGTTTAATTTCTACGTGTTTGGTGAGCTTAGCGATCCACTAAGGTATTTTTAAAGGCTCCTTGCATCTGCTGCATCTAGCCTGTTCATTGTTTTCCCTGCAAAAAAAAAAAAAAAAATTTGGTCGTTTTTATTTGTTAATTGCTGATGTCATTCAGGTATCACTTAAGGGAGAAAGCTAGAATGAAATTTATGAAATTGTATGTGTTTCTTTCTGACCCAACAGTTTCTCAAAGTTTTTAATTTAATTTAGTTTGATTTTTCTTTTGGCTGTCCAGGTGCCCTCTTTCCTTGGTCGTCTGTATATCTTTCAAATTTTTTTGTTCGTATTTCTAGTAAATTTGAGGATGCTTAATTTGTTAATCAAAAATATTCTGAATTCAAGTGAAGGAGAAATAGATCACCACATTTATTGGCAGAGGAGAGGTAACTGCTTAAAAACTTTACAGATATCTGCCGGTAAAGTGTGGCTTTTTAGATGTGAGGTTCTCTTATTGTTTCTGTATTAAAGTTGTTGGAAAATAAAGAAGCCATTGCAATAATCAAAGCAGTTATGAAAATTTAGTACTTAGTCATTAAATTTTTGAAGTAAATTATTACTGTCTTCTAATTTCACTTAATGGTTGGGTGCTTTCTAGAGCTATAGAGGAGTTAGCTAAAAGCTTTGGATTAAGGGAGTTTATTCTATTACACAGCTGATCTAAAGTGGCAGGTATGATTTAGGAATCATATTAGAGATGTACATGATAACTGTTCTATTTGATTTTTAACAGGCTGAATGTTTACCAGAGATCCCTAATATAGTTGGCCCTGTACATCCCAAGGAAGAAATGCTGATTGAATGTGAGAGTATTTGGAGGCAAATAGAAGAGGTATGCAAATATAAATTATAGACTAAGTTTATTATAAAGCTTTTTCAGAATTATTTTCAAAGAAGCCACTTGAATAAAACCAAATCAACCAACAAACTCCAAACAAAAAAATCACAAGCAAACAAACAAAAAAAAAAGGAAAGAAGATACTCAGAAAGGTCAAAATTAGAAGTGCTGGCCGGGATGAAGCATGCCTTGTAGTGTCAATGTGCTGATGTTATGATTTAGTTAGTGTGGGAATATATGTTAAAATTGTGGAAAATTAATCGATTTACTTGTTTAGCCATAGTACCAGCATACAGAGACCCTTCTCTCTTTAGCCTCACAAAAGATGGGATTCCATTTCACAGGTCCTTTGGATCTTAGAGGAGAGAGAAGAAGAGAAGGACAATGTTTCCCTACACTTATGCAAACTGACAGTTATATTGTCATGGTTAAAATTTCTCTCTTAATACATGGTACAATAGGCTAACAAATAACAGTCTAGGGCTGGTTCAGAGTCTTAATAACTTCACCCAATTTTTTTATTGTACTTACATGCTATTTGCTTGAGTTCTGAGTTATAGGTTCTATAAAAATACATAAACAAAATACATAAACAAAAGTAAAATTGTTTCCAAACTTAAAGTAGAACGAAGTACTACTCACGGTGCAATAATTTTACACAAATTGATTAAAAAAGTCTAATGGCATTTAATTCTTGTTGAGTATTATTATATGTTTGCATGTAACAGGTGGCAGGGAATTCTCTGTCTCAGTTTTGGAACTTTTGTTTTGCACCACATTGGAGGACCTTAACTTTCCCTGAAATTTTCAAATTAGAAGGGAAATTTGAGTGTTTACTATTTTTAATTTAATTGAAAATATTTGATATCTTCTATTTTATTCCCAGAATGCCCAAAATAATACAAGAAGCGATGTGTTAATTTTGGAAGTTGATGAAAACAGTAGGATTTTTATTCAGATTTTGCATCCTGAATGCACTCACGTTTAAGCAAAAGATTTAAACTAATAATCTTTTAATTAGCTCCTAGGTTATATGGTTACTTGTAATGTTCCAATGATTGTGTATCATCATGAACAGTTTTTGTGGGAGAAATCCTGTACTGTGTTCTGTTATGCAAACATTAACAGCAAGGTTTCCAAAGTACTACGTAGTGGAGTATGTCCTGCCTTGTTATGGGGCAGGTTAAATTGATGACAGTTAGGAAAAAAACCAAAACAGTTTAGCAGGTGATTCCTGTTTATGCCTTGGATAGTAGTGGTGGCCTGAATTTCACACTGCATGTACACCTCATTGCAGTCATGACAGCTGATGTAAGACACTCCCAAAAATCAGACAACTTCTGAACTGTACAGTATACTGCCCTAAATGACTTAAAAATATGTGTTATAATGTGATTGCTCTGTTTGGAGAGCCAGAAAAGTATCAGAATGTGTGTTAACTTCTCAGCAGCTTCCCTGCTCAGCCTTGTCCATGATTCTCTTTCCAGTTTCTCATGTTCTTCATCTGTTCAGTGCCTTTCCTTATGAGCTCGTCCGTCATAACTTGCCCTTTTACTCAAAGGATGCATCTTTCTTTAGCTGCTTCTTTTCTGCTTCAGAGTTATTTAAGCTCTATTTTACTGTGCTATGATTTCAAAACATTTCTCAATTTGTTCTTCTGGGTTAGGGTATAAGGGATGTGGAGGGATCCAAGTTAAAGTTATTTTATTCCTATATTTTAAAAGTTACATTTAAATTTCTAAGAATTGTGTTTTGTTCTTAAAAAAGAGAAGAGTAAACAAACTTTCTTTGTGTTTTATTTCTTTTCTACCAAGCATCAGAAGAAGCTAGTGCTATTAGGAAGTGATACACTGCAACCATCAGATGCCAAGGTAAGACAGTGGGTTTTTAAAAATACTTCATTTTCTGTTAAGACCGTAGAATCACAGAATGGCTGAGGTTAGAAAGACCTTAAAGGTCATCTAGTTCTAACCCAGGCATAGGCAGAGATGACTTCCACTACATCAGGTTGCTCAGAGCCCCATCTAGCCTGGCCTGGAACCCTTCTGGGGATAGGGCATCTGCAGCTTCTCTGGGCAGCCTGTTCCAGTGTCTCTGTGCTTACACAATAAAAAATTTCTTCCTAATACCTAATCTAAATTTGCCCTCTTTCATCTTAAGGCCATTTCCCTTTGTCCTATCACTACATGAACTTGTAAACAGTCTCTCTACCTTTTTTTAGGCCCCATTCAGGTACTGGAAGGTCCTATGAGGTTTGCCTGGAGCCTTCTCCAGGCTGAACAACCTCAACACCCCTCACCTGTCACTATAAGAGAAGTGTTCCAGCCCTCCAATAATCTTTGTGGGTCTCCTCCAGACTTACTTGAGCAAGTTCATATCCTTCTTATGTTGGGGATCCCAGAGCTGAAGGCAGCACTCAAGGTGGGGGTGTCACCAGAGCAGAGTGTAGGGGCAGAATCACCTGCTGGCCATTTGATGCAGAGGTTTGATTGGCTTTCTGGATGGCAAGTGAACAACTTTTCACCCACCAGGATCCCCAAGTCTTTCAGCTGGCAGGGCTGCTCTCAGTCAACCTGTGTTGATACTGTGGGTTGCCCTGACCCAGGGACAGGACCTTTGTGAGGAGCCGCTTTGCTCCTCACATGAGGCACCATTCAACTTCCTCAGTCACTCATCATTTCAGAGACTATAAAAACTCCCCTGACTAATGGTAGGCTCAAGAGACCTTCACGGAAGACAGGTGTCTGTATCAGCAGTCTATTGTCTTACATCAAAGTGCTCGTAACCTTCTCTCTGTTGGATCCCACAGGCAGCATGACCAGCCAACCCTGACTCCTCCATTTCTCTCTCATGGCTGGCCAGCCCAGTCTTGTAACACATCTCCCTACTGGACACAGACTTTACAAGGACAAGGCTGTTTACACTCTGTTGTGATTATACACAGCTGCAGTAAGAGTAAGGCTGCCCACAGCACCATCCCACAGACCTTGTGCTTGGGCTTGTTGGGCTTAGTAAATTCCATACTAGTGCAGCTCTCAGTCCTGTTCAGGTCCCTCTAGATGCCACACCTTCCCTGTCACATCTTCAGCTCTGCGACTCCAGGACCGTGTTGGTCGAGACTGAGGTGGCCATAAATAAAAGGACAGGTACTCTGGAATTATCCAGAAAGTAGAAGGGTTTAATAACGGAAGCCCCAAGTCGGAGAAGCCAAACAACAGTTTAGGACTAATTCCAATGACACAGGACAGGGTAGGTAAGATACTCATCTAGAGTCAGTTGAGGGGCAGAGCTGAGGGTAATGGTCCAACCAGAAACAATAATTCAGAATATATAAAACTCTGCACCAACTGACAACCAAGCAGGGAGGAAGAACTAGACAATCTTCCAGAACGACAGCCTCATATGAATGAACTGTCACCATATTATTTCCCAGGAGTCAAAGCTGCCTGAATCATGCTCGTCCTAAGTTGATCATTGGTTAGGTTAACTACAGAGCGAGTTCCTACAGTCTCAAGCCAATGCCCTCAGGCAGCTCGACTCCCACACTTCCCTGCAGTATGTCAACTCCCCCACACAGGTTGGTGCTGTCAGTGAAGGTGACCTTGCTGAGGGTGCCCCTGATCGTACTGTCCATGTCCCTGACAAAGATGTTATAAAGTGCCCATCTCAGAAAAAAGGCTTAAGGAATGCCCCTTCATGACTGATCTCCACCTGAATGCTGAACTGTTGACTGCAGTGTGACCATCCAGCCAATTCCTTACCCACTGAGTGGTCTGTCTGTCTGTCAAATCTGTGTCTCTCTAGTTTAGTGACAAGGATGTTGTTCCAAAAATTGTCAAATGCTTTTGCAGGATTCCCAAACAGATGACATGAGCAGTTCTTCTCTTATTCACCAATGCTGAAATCCTGTTACAGAAGGCCAGCAAATTCGTTGGGCATGATTTGCCCTTAAAATCATGTTGCTTAATATCAGTTGCCTCTCAATTTTGTACATACCTTAGCATAATTTCAAGGAGGATTCTGCTCTATGGTCTTGCTGGGCACAGAGGTGAGACTGACCAATCTGTAGTTTCCAGATCTTTTTCTCTTTGTAATAATATAGGCTGTGTGTCTCTTTTTCCAGTCAGTGGCATCTTCACCAGACTGCCATGGTTTTTCAAATATGATGAATAGTGGCTTTACGACTTCACTTGCCAGTTCCCTCAGGTGCATTTGTGGTGGGTTTGATCCCATCTGGCCAGCATAGCTGTTCATCACTCCCCTGCTCATCTGGACAGGGGAGAGGAAATGTAACTGAAGCCTCATAAATCAAGATAAAGATGGATTTTCTCTTACTAACTTTGAAAAGTGTAACCTATAAATGACTAACATAGGCAGCAAAATGGGAGGAGAAGGGAGTGTAACTTCAATACTTATTTGGACTTTTTCCTAATTAGTGGGAATGTAACTTCTGCTTGTTAAATGTCATGGTTAAGCTGTCCATCACAGCATCCTTCTGGACGTGTGCAGCTGTGGGATGAGCAGGGTCACAGTGTCTTGGGCGAAGACCTGGCTGAAGGGCAGAGCTCAGCTGGGTGCGGTGACTGGGCTGCATCTGCCTGCTGACCAGCAGTGCTCCTCAGGGTGTAGCTCCAGGGCCAGATCTGTTTCATGTGTTATCAGGGATCTGGATGAAGGATTGGGATGCACCATGAGCAAGTTGGCTGACAACTCCAAACTGGATGGTGCTGTTGACACTCAGCAACCAGAGGCCTTGCAGAAGAATCTTGCTAGCTTAGAATATTGGGCAGTCCTCAATGGCATGACATTTAATAACAACGAAAACAGCAGGAAAGGAGTGGCTGTTGGGCCAGCCCTGCAGGAAGGGATCTGAGGGTGCTGGCTGACAGGGTGAGACCTGGCAGCCCAGAGGGCAAACAGCATCCTGGGAGCCTGGAGCATGGCACTGCCAGCCACAAGAGAGGGGACTCAACTGCACTGAGTACTTCAGGAGAGGCTGCACGGCCACAATTCAGGGCTGTGCAGCCTCTCCTGAAGTACTCAGTGCAGTTCAGGGCCCCACAGTTTAGGAAGGTTGTGAAGGTCTTTGAGTGCACCCAGAGGAGGGCAACAAAGCTGGGGAGAGGGCTGGAAGGCATGTCCTGCGAGGAACTGCTGAGGACTTTGGGCTTCTCTGCTGTAGGAGCATTGGACGATGGCAGGGAGAGGGTTCTCTGGAGACCTGAGATGCTTTTAGAACACGTGGTTTTATTGCAATGGGTCGTGAGTAAAAGGGCGTTGCCTTCAGCCACCAGCCTCAGCTGAAGGGGTGCCCCAAAGAGAGAGAGGAAGAGAAGGACCAGGGGTAAGAGGACAAGGGGTAAGAGCAGGAGAGTAAGAGGTAAGAGGGCTAGGTCTTTGTTACAATACAATAAATCTCCTTTTCTGTTGAATATTCTAATTTACAGTAACCAACCTGTGCAAGTTGGACAGCAAACCTACAGACTTTGCATACAGCCTATAAGAGCTGCTATATTACCATTTCATTCTGTATTCTAAACTTCAAAGGCTACTTTCTTATCTACCTTTTCCCTGATACATTGGTGGGGCCATTCCCTTGGGTCCCTTGGTGTCCCTTTGTTTGCTATCTCTCAACCCATCTCCAGCAAATCACCATCTGCCTGCCATGTCTACATCTCAAAGCTAGCTGTCATTTCTATTTCACTCTCAGGTTTTATATTTTTATATAAAATTGCTTGCCAAGCAGTCATATGTTTAAGCTTTTCCTGTCTCATCTTACCCAGCAATCTACTTTGGAGAGAAGGAACTGGGGGGTGCCCTGATCCTCTCTACAGCTTCCTCAGAGAAGTGGAGATGGAGATGCTGATATCTTCTCCCTCATACCCAGTGATATTATTATATGTGGGGATGGTTCAAAGATATGCAAAGGGAGGTTCAGAGATGACATTTGAAGGCATTTCTTTACCTATATGAACTTCCCTCTGAAGGATCTTCACAACTTGGCCAACACTCATTTGCCCCTTTTGAAAAAACAGTAGAAACATTTCTTGATCCCTGTGACTAAAATATTTTGAAGGAACTGGTGTTCTATTGTAATAAATGCTCTTTTGTTTTCTGCTGTACCAACTTAATAACTCAATTTCTATCGCATTCTACCTCATTTTATGCCAATGCAACTCAACACACTTCAAGAGATGCTTCTTTTCTTGTTACGCAGCTTTCGTTGTTACTAAAGTGGAGAGCTTTAACAGTAGATTGTCATGAGTGGCAAACAAGAATACCTGAACGTAAGTAACTGTTTCCTTGTAAAGAATGCTTATGTGAACTTCTGCAAAGTTTCTTTCACCTAGGCTATGAGTATAGTGAAGTCTGCTGATTGTATTTTCATTCCATAACTACTTAAAAATTAAATTTAATGCTGCTTTAAAAAGTAGCATGTATGTTTCATTTCTTCATTATTTTTGCACTAAAAGTGAATTCCACTATAACTTAATCCTATGATTCTGGACAAATAAGTGCGTGATTCATAATATCAGTCAGTTAAATGGAAAAACAACCATTAGCAGATTTCCTAACCAAATAAGAAAGGTTAATTATTCTGATACCCTTCTTCATATTCTTTTCTATGTGTCTTGGTTTGGCAAGACAGGTATCTGCTAGGGAAAGCTGGAGTTCCCCTTGGAATGGAGAATGTAACCCACCTCTCGCCTTTCAAATTATTATAATTTTGTAATTGAAAGCTTTTCAGGCAATGATTTGGGAATAGGAATAACAGTTTCTTTACTAGAAATATTAAGAATACAAATGCAGTAGTACAAAAACCAACCAAACAAAACAAACAGAAAAATCCTAGAAACACTGACAGAGTCAGAAAATACAACCTGACACCCTGTTGGTCAGTATATTGGAAGCAGCCCAAAGCAAGCCCTCCTGGAATGGCAGATGGAGTAGAGATGGTCCTGTAGAAAAGGGTCCAGTAATGGCAAGATGGGTCTGGTCCTCCTCTGAGAATCCAGTGGGAGCACTGGATGTCTGGTGTTCCTACCTCTTAGCTTTTATCCAGGTAGGAATGCCTGGCTCTCTCCCCTGGGTGGGGCATCTCACAGTGTGATGATTTAATTTTATCGGTCATGCAGTGAGCCTCGATGGCCCATTAACAGCAGATATCCCCCCCGTGGGAGGATGGGCCATGGAAAGAGATAAGGATCAATCCCCCACCCCTCCACCTGGTACCTGGTCTTAACAGCTGCCCATTACCAGAATACACCTGCCACCTCCCTCCTGGAGTTACAAGAGATAAAAAGCATCTCCCCAGTTGCTTTCAACAGATTAAACAGAATACACTTTTTTTTTTTGGTTACATAACCCAAGGCATTGTGTGATTGTTTTTCTCCATCTTTTATTTGTATTTTCTTCTTAGAACAGAAATACTTTGCCAAATAATATTGTCTTTATTTTATCCCTTAAGAAGGACAAATTATATCCTGATACATTAATCATATATCTTCTCATTATTTTTTATTAATATTTTACAAAGGTGTGTTGTATTATGCTGTGCTAGTTGAAACTTCGAAGCAGACCTTTAGTACTAAGCCATTTACTGTAGTAAAATACCTGGTTTTAATTAACAGAGATTGGAGGTTTCAAGTCAAGATAAAGTGGTAAGACACACTAGAAATTTTTAACAACACAGGAATCCAAAACACTTAGTGATCCTGAGAAGCACAAACCACTGAGGCTAGTGGTAATTCTTTTATTAGGCAGCATCAGTCAAAAGGTATAAATTCGTCAGTTCTTCAAAATTATCTTTGTACACTAAGCACCACTGTGCTTATGTCATTGCAAGAGAGTAACAGATTTCACTCTCTTGCAAGGCTGATATGGCTAGACACTGGAAATAAAAGCATTCAGGGATCTAAGTGTGAGTAAAGTATTCTTTGTTTTCAGATGTCCCATATGGAGATACCTAAAACAGTTCACACTACACTATCATTAATATTCTGGTAGTACTCATGGTTATGTCTCCTGTCTAGGACCTGTTAGTGCCTGTCAATCCAGTAAAACTTCTAGTTAATATTTAAATTCATTGACTCATTTGAATATTTTTATGCCAGAAGAGGCTTGGTTTTGTAGTATTTGCAAAATTATAACAGTGTGTCATAGAGAGCACATGGTGATTCCCAGTGTTTTGTCATTTAGACAAATGGAAATGCCTTTTCAGATCAACGTTAGGGGTAGTTCTCCAACTTTTTCCAAAGTCAATGTACTTGCTGCATCTCATCACTAAATAAGAGACGCTGGGAAAAATATTTTTTCTTTCTTATAAATAGGTACTGTTGCTATATTAGAATAAATTCATAGTTCAGTGTTGTAAGCCTCACTCCAAGAACTGTCAGCCTCCAGTGCTTCTGAGGTATGTAGACCAAAGGCATGTCACTGAATGAATTTGGAACATTCTGGTTCCTGGCTGCTGTTCATGAATAAGCTGCTGGCTTAAAGCATATTAATTGAAAGAACTTAGTTTTTATCTGGGTAAAATACCTGAGGCTGTTAGATTTCCGTACTAAAATATGTATATTAAACTTCAAGCTATTGGCTTAAAAATATCCTTGGCTTAATTTTTTGGCTTGCTGACTTGCTTTGTTCAACCATTCTTACTTCTTCCCAGATGATAATATTTCTTATTAGAAATCTTAATTTTTTAGTAAAGAAATTATCTATTTATAATTAATAATTTACAGACAAATCTCTGCCTTTTCTGGCTCCCTTTCCATTGGAAGAAAAAAAGTTGCTGCTAAGAATTTGATTAGAGTTATGGTGCTTATATGAAAACAAGGAGTCCACTTTGCTTACTTCTCTGTCTTGGCTTATTTCTACCTGCTATTTGTTTTGAAGGAGGAGTTGCTTAATTGAAAACACTGTCTGATTTTATCTAAGTAGAAATTGCAGAAATACTGATTTAATACAGTTTACTAATAGAGCATGAATGGCAGGCTGTCTTGTTACTTTGGTTTTTGCTTTTGGTAGTGGCCAGTTCATTTCCTGTAAATGAGGGCCTGTCAGCATTTCAATCTCAAACCTTATTTTCAGAGGTTATAACTTGGCAATTCTACATTTTTTGAGCACAATATTGGCAAACACACTTAAATTCACAATGCAAATTTTATTTTTGCAAAGCTTTTACTTTAGTCTCTTTTTCTTTCTCAGTTTCTGGTATTATTTTTGTAGCTCTAGATCTGCTAAATCAGCTGAATTAAAATTTTTTTTTAAAGCATTTGGCTTATAAAAGTAAAATTTAACTTGTACCTTTGCAAAATCAGGAAGTGAAAGCAACCATATTTTAAACCATTTCAAACAGTTGTGGTCTCTGCATAATTTCCGTTTTTCTTTGCAAAGTAGCAGTATTCTGCCAAATACCTTTTTTGTTTTATTTTAATGTGAGTTTCTGTATAAACATGTGCATAGTAGTTGCTTTTATATTCCTAGCATCTGGTAGTATTTTTCTTTGTAATTGTACTTTGTATCACTAGCCAATTCTGTCTGACATTTGATTTTTGCAAGTGTAGTGATTCTACAGCTGAAAAATATTTAATTGATAATGGATTGAGCAACCAGTGAATTTACAGCAGCTGCTGGCATAAGTATGTTGTCCGACTGTTTTAGATCTGCATTGTTCCTTCACTAAATTATGGTTAGTGGTTTCTTTCCCAGGAAGATAGAGCCTTCTATTCTGACACTCACACAATATGAACACAGAATGGCAAGCATAAACTCAGGATTAGGTTCTAAAAATAAAGAAGTGTTATGAGGCAGTTATAAAAATTGATAATAATTAGTAAGGGAGGACTACACAGATCATGTTAGCGGGAAGTGGCAGGGGGAAGAATTGTATGGGTTTTTTACAAATATACCAGTGGATGTGAATAAAAGTGCACCAGTGAATTTTATCATGTGGAGGTAGGATATTCATGTAAATAAAGAAATCTTAATCTAATAAAGCACAGACCACTATCTCCCACAGCTTTTAAGCTAAATTGAGAGCACAGTACTCACATTCTGTGTCAAGATTTAGAAACAGTAATTCTTCAAATAAAAGGAATTTTAGCGCAGCATTTAATTTAATGCATTTTTAACTCAGTAGTTCTTCTGATTTTCATCTCAAGAGTGCTTTAAAAACTACTAATCTAAAGCTTCTTAAAATTTTTTGAGGTAAGTACAATAACATTACCAAAGAAAGTACTTTTCTGAATTTATTAAATTGACTTGGTGTATTTAGAAGATTAATGCTGTCATGAGAGGGTTAAAAGTTTTCTTTTTGTAAAAAGAATTTTTAATTTAAATAATTATTTATAAGATTAGAGATTTCAAGCCCAAACTTGCACAAAAAAGTATGTCTTATAAAATTCGTAATCCTTTACAATAGCTTTCATTTCTCCTGTTAATGTATTGAAATAGTTCAAAAAAGGCATGTGTATATGCAGAAGCTGCAAGCTGACATGGATCTGAGAATTGACTGGAGTCTGTTGAATGCTGTAAAAAACAAGAATTCAATTTTTATTCTGAAAATGCACAAGTCATAAATCACTGTATTTTGTAGAAGCATTCTGGGGAAACATTTCCATCTTCTTGAACTGTACTTTGCTTTCACTTAGGTATTGCTGTTCCTCAGTGTTTGAGTTAGGATGTTGGCCTTGCTGGGTCATTAACTTCCTTATGTATAGCTGTTCTTGTGAACAGTAAGGGTGGTGACATGCTTCTGAAGTTATTAGAACCAGGTTCTGTAGTCCTGATCAAGCATTTGGGAGGCTATTTAACAAGGAATTGGAAGACTGGAAGAATTTGATTGCCCACATCGGTAATGTTGATTGAATGCCTTCTGCTGAAAACATCAGGCTCAGTTGTCTTGAAAGGTACAGAAATGTGGTGTTCGTTCATTATGCATCTACACCAATGTACTTGGAGCTAGTTCAGGGGTAAAAAATGATACATACACATTAACACTGTCCTTTTTTCAGTCTAATTTAATTTGCTGAATAGTGATAGTAGGTTAGCCCAGCGGGATGCTACAGCATGTGGTTGAACTGCTACTGAGAGCCAAACTGTTTTTTAGAAGGTACACAAGTTTCTCTCTTGCCAGGCTGTTTTTCAGTATCAATAAGTCTTTATCATCCAACCAAAAAAATAACCAATTCATTTTATTTTTCAGTAATTTCTACCAATCCAGATGTCCTGTTAGAATTAGGAAAAGAAGACGTAAGTATTTTTGTTTGTAAGAGATAATAAAATTCTGTTGGGAAAAAGGAAAAACAGCATATGCAATTGCTGCATTTTCCCATGACTGTTCCTAGGGTAGACTACTCCTAAAATGCTGTGTATTTTCTTTCAGCCATTTATGTTGTTCTAATGCTTTTTCCCTGCTATAGTGTAACTAGTAAAATGTCCTAGTTGTAATGAGTGGGGTTTTAAACTGAGTTTTTGCACACATCAGAGAGTAATGCACAATAAACAGTATTTTGACTCTGGACACACCATCTAATCACAGTAACTCAACAAACTTACATGCATGCAGTGAAAATTATGTGATAATCAACATCTCTGCTACATTAATACTCCAAGACCTTATTTAGTATTGGAGTCCCATTGGGCTGGATGCCACCAGGAGACAGAAATCTCTTGCCAAGGAGACTGATCCATGCCTTGCAAAGATTTAGCCACCATAAACATCATGCAGCAGGGCCTGTTTCTGTGGCTGAAGCTTACACACTGTACTTTTCAAGATGATTTCAATGTAACATTGCACAAGTGCTTGGTCAAAAATATCCACTCAGATCCATTCACTTGTGTTTTCAAGATGATCTGTGGCTGAATTTTAATTGCTAAGTGCAATTTGTCACAGAATGGTTCCTTAGAAGGGACCTTTGGAGATAGAATCATAGGATAATTTAGGTTGGAAAAGACCTCTAAGATGATCGAGTCCAACCATCCAAATCCACCACTAAACTCTGCCTGTAAGCGCCTCACAGGATTTTGTCGAGGTGGCTTTTGAATATCTTCAAAGAAGGACACTCCACAGTCTCTGGTCAGCCTGTTCCAGTACTCAGTCACCTTTCAGCAAAGGAGTTTTTCGTAATTTTCATATGGAACTTCCTGTATTTGAGTTTGTGCCTGTTGCCCCTTTTCATATCACTTTGCACCACTGAAAAGTCTGACCCTATCCTCTTACTGTGTGGTTTTTAAAAACAAAAAGTTATAATATATTGCATTTCATACTTAATAGAAAATTCTGTTATACTATGTGTTCCGCAGAAGAGTCAGCTCTCTTAGACATTGAGTTCTATGGCAATAATTTGCATATAGTTTGTTGAGTTCCTCCAGTGGAAGAAAGAGCAAATCAATTTCTTGTGGGTAACATTACACTATATTGATGGGCCATAGGAATGCTACACGACTCAGGAATGTTCCTGTGTCTAATGCCTTCTAGTATCACTCACAACAGCAGATCTGACTGCTGTTAAAAGTCACTATCAAAAAGTTGTTAGGTAGTACACTTTGATTTGCCTGTATAGCTATGGCATGTTGGTCTGATATTTGAGGATTCTAGTCTTTTTCAGCTGTATATATGGATACAGCTGTGTCCTGGTTTGGAGTAAATTAGGGAAGAACCTCCAGAAGGAGTCCCCTAAACCAAACCTCCACCACCCCTTCCCCCCCCCAGCCCTGGGTTCGGGAAGGAAAATACCTCGGAGGAAAGTGGAAAAACCAGTTTATTGACAAAAATACACTCCCCAACACCGGATAGTGGGAAAAGACGGGTTCCTGTGATGATGAGGAGGGTGCTGACGCGTCTCTGTCTGGCCCGGGTCTTCTCCAACTTCTCAGGTCAGGTCAGGTCCGGAGCCGGTTCAAACCTTGCCGGGGGGGGAAAGAAGGAAGGAGGGAAAAAAAACCAAACAGAAGCAGCGGCGGGGGGGGGAGAAAAACGGTGGCAGGGGCAGCCAGAGAGCAGAGCGAAGCAAAGCGAAGTGAAGAAGGCAAAAGCAGCTGAGCTAGCAAAAGCAAGAGCCGAAACAGCCAAGAAGGAAAAAGAAGGAAGGAACTGCAGGCTCCCGCCCAAGAGGGCAGGATTCAGCTGCGAGACATAACAACATATCCAAGATATAGGATGGATATATGGGATAGGAGGCAGCTCATCCCAGAACAAGCTGATATGTATATTCTGTAGCTTATTTTCAGATTTTGTATTTCTTTGAGCTAAATTCTCAAGTGCTCCTATTTTGTATGCAAGCAGAAAATATATATTCAAATGATAGGCTTATGTAAGAAACATTTTGTAGAAGACCATAGTGCTCCAACAGGTAACCTCATCAATTTATACAAATATCTGAAGAGAATGGAGCTAAGCTCTTCTTGGTGATGCCAAGCAATAGGACAAGAGGCAACGGGATGCACAAAAACAGAAGGAAGAGCTTCTTTACTGTTCACTGGAACTGATTGCCCAGAGAGGTTTTGGAGTCTTCCTCGCTGAAGTTTCTCAAGAACTGTCTGGATGCAACCTGTCGCATGTGCTCTTGGATGACCCCTGCGTATGTGGGGAGGTTTGACTACATGACCCACTGCAGTCCCTCACAGTGGTTAAGAAACTTCCCTGTCCCACAGTCCAGGAGCTGTTGTCAGTCACAACAATCCAGCTGACACCGTTGTCAGTCACTAAGCCCATTTGCAGCTACACATCCCACGCTCACACAGACAGATCAGGTTTCCTTACTACCTCAACCCCAGGTTTCCTTTTTCCCTTAGGCCAACACATCCCAATCCTTAAAATAATTTAATCATGGCATAATAACAGAGTAACATCTTGAGCTGGTTGCCTCTGAGGACGGACCCAGAACAAAGGAAACCTTGGGCTTTTATACTATCACAGTGTAAACACAGGAAAGTCCAGGTGTCATCAGCTCCTGCCAGGTCTCAGTGTCCCCTCACCTGGCAGGGCCACAGGTCCCCAGGTCCCTGGTTCTGCAGAGCTGGCAGTTCATGGCCCCTTGCCTGGGGCTCTTGCCAGAGTTCAATCCAGAGCTCAACCTCCAGCTCCCACTGCAGCTGCACCCTGAGCTGCCTGCACTCATGTATTCGTCAACACTACCTTACCCATTCTGTGATTATATAATGAAAGGCCCAGCCAACTGAGAGTCCACTGTTCCCTAGATTCAGCAATGCCTATAGCTTCTGACAACAGTAGTTTTATTTCTCCATGTTTTCTGTCCCAGATATATCCATAGCACTGAGGATCATTTAATTAATGGATGCAGTTAGTCTTTCTTTGATGCATCTTCATTTTCTGTACATTTTATGTGCTGCAAATAGCATGGATTCATACTTGCTATCAGCTGCAAAAATTTAGACAATAGAGCCCTGGTGCTGTAGACATTTTCTCCTCAGGTATTTATCAGCTGAGCAGTTTGTGTGTGTGCTCCACAATCTGCTCCAGGTAAAATTAAGTATTTTGCTAAGCTCTAGGAGCTTCAAGAAGATGCTAAGGAGCAACTGGTCATGGTGACATTTAGAATAGCTCTTGCATTTTAAACTGGATTTTAATATTTATTAAGAAGTAACAGATGACTGCCCCTCTTTATCAGATTTACAGATGCAGCCTTACATAGAACAAATACTTCAGCCTGGACTACCTGCAAACAGTAGGTTAATTTCTATTCTTTTATAGTTGCAGAAAATAAAAAATGATCTTGAAAGGATGCTGTCAGCAGTTCAGTCAAAGAATAATCAATTGGAAGAAGATCTGAAAAGGTAATACAGTAATTTGGACTTCGGAATGCTGTAAGCTTTTTTCTTTCTTTGACTGCTCAAGGAAACTATTTATCTGTTGTGCCATTTCTTACTTTTCATGTTTCAAAGAGAAGAGCAGTGGTATGAGGAACAGAAACAGACCATAGATACCCTTAATAAAATGGAAGAAGAGGCAAATACAGAAGTTAAACAACCTGCCATAGAGAGGTATTTCTACATTTTTGAGTTATAAATTGAACAATTTAAATATCAAGAGAAGCAAATGAACAAGCAAACTCTTAAAATGTATTCCTTGTTTTGTTTGATAGATCAAATAATTGCTCAGTAATCCATATTTGAAATACGAAAGTAATGCTACTATATCCTGTGATTAAAGATGTTGAATTTCTAGGAATAGATAATAGGGTTTGGGTTTTTTTACTTATGAAGGACTTTTTAGTTACTTGATTTGATCCCTTTTTCTATTGCTATGTTTGTACTGTTTGAAAACTAGAGAATCTGATCAACTGGGAAAAAAAATACTGAAATTAAAGACCCATAGGAAAGAACTCTTGAGGGCTTTGGGTGAATTCCTGGATGAACATTTTCCCCATCCACAGGAAGGTGAAAAAACTAAGAACAAGGTAAGATTTTCTTTTCTTACCTATTAAATTTGAAATGTTCAATTTATATTTAATTAGATGCAATATCTGTTTAAAAAGTCACTAGCATTGAACCTGTAGTTGTATTTTGATCCTCTATGTTTAATTTGTATTTTTTGGTTGTTTTATGTTATTTAAGGCTGTTTCCAGCTGGATATTTTCTTAATGCATATATCCTTTCCAGAGTTAGATGTATAGCAATATATTGTACTTTTGACTGAACTGCAAGCTATGCCAAATTTGGAAATGGTATAGGGTTCAATCCAAATTTACTTTTTTTTTTTTTTTTTAACTTCACTGGGCAAGTAGATTCCTATTTTCCTTGGCAAAGCAAATTTTAATTGTCTAGCAATGTTTTTGGAACAATAAGGAAAAGTATTTATAATTACAGAGTAGTTTGGAATGTTAACCATCAGATTTTGTTCAGGCAAACTGAGTCAAAAATTACCTAAAAACTTCAGGGAAAATAGGCAGCCAGGGAATACTTTGCATAATAAATTCAAAGAGTGCAGTAAAAAAAAATAATTACCATTACTATTTGATAGATGCAAGAAAAAGCTATGAAAAAGGCAGGTTTTGATTTTGATTTCAGGCACACCTAACATTACAGAAGTAAAAATTATGTCTTTAGTCCTATTCTGTTATTTCAGGTAACTACATAATATAATCTTCAATATTATCATTGAGCTCCATTTTAGAACAAATAATTTTTTACAACTGTTTCTCCTGTGTTTTTTCTTCTAGTACCTCAGTACTTTGGTTAGAAACTGTCTCATAGTTTCCAATCTAAATTTAATCTATGTCTAACACAGATCCACTGGCATTCTTACACCAGAATTTTCCTGAGGATAGCTCTGTTGCTTTCTTGTGTTTATTCCTCCTTATGTATTTATGGCAGCAATCTCATATCCTCTCTTTCTTTGTTTTGCTGATTGAACTTACATTCAATTTCTGTTGATTTATGTTCAATTTTTGTTCATTTTTATCAATTCAAGTTTAATTTATGCCATTATGTTCTCCTGCAAGATAGTATTTTTCAATTCCCTAGCTTATCCTAGTAATACCCATTATCTATGTTTGTTTTTACTTGGATTCATATTTTTTGTAACCTGATAAGAAACAATATTACAAAGAAAACTACTAGCTCACACCCATCACTAAAGCAACAAATTACACCCTTGTCTTTTTCTGTCTGTAATTTGCAGCTAATGAATCCTGATCTTTTAATTAAAAAAAAAATCATGTTTTGCACATAAGCACATATTTTGTACATAAAAGTATCAAGTCAAGATGTCAGGACATGATGTTCAAAGTATTATTCTAATATCTTATTGTGTTGAATCTTAGTTTTTCTGCATACCAGTTCCTTTCTTACTGTTAGTCAATGTGACAGATTTTGCTCTCAGTCTCTCTATTTTAGAAACGGTCTCATGTGGGACAGTGTCGAATGCTTTGCACAAGTCCAGGTAGATGACACAAATTGTTCTTCCTTTTTCACAAATACTGTAACTGATGTAGAAGGCCACTAAATTTGTTGGATGTTGGTCTATAATGAAACCATGTTGGCTGTCACCAATCACTTTACTTAAAGAAAGAAAGTACTTTGATTAATTGCAACACAAGCTTTTATCTTTCCTTAGCTTAATTTTTATTTATGCATTTCCTGAACTCTTAAACACCAATCTGTTTTCTGACAAGTCTTTTTCTTTCTTTTCACTCTTTGTGAATTCATAGCTTTTCTATATCTTTTGACTCACTTGGCCTAACTACAGGTACCCCCTAATCTGCATCTAAGTAATTGACTGTGAAGGTAGGATAGCCACCCATTTTTGCCTACATTTACTGAGTGTCAGAAATACACATTGGAATCATTGGCATTGAAATTTGCTGCTACGTTGATTCAGGAGAACACATTGTTCACTTCTGTTATCAGGTTGGTTCAACAGTCTAGCAGCACCAGACTCTTAACTGTGCACATCAGTAATTTGCTTCGCTTTGTGGAAGCATCTTGTGTTCACAGTGGTTCCATGTGAGGGCAAATGTGCAGAGTTGATGTCTGTAGGACATGGCTGCAGTATAGTTTGAGCTGCTCCAAGCCTTGCTGGTCTGGTTCCACCCTCCTTTCCACCAACCTGGCAACATGCATGTGGGATTGAGAGTGGGAGTGAAGTCTGGGTCATAGCAGCTCAGGTTGCCTTCTACTGCCACTGCCCAACACCTTTAATATATGTGGATAGTGACTATAGTAATAATTATTTTGCATTTAAAGTCTACAATAAAAATCTACTTCTATTTTTCAAGATAGTAATATGAAAAAACAGAGGCTAAGGAATATTTTGTATGCAAATCTGTCTGATTAGAAGGGTGAAGAAGGTGCCTTTCAGGCTAAATAATGAAATGCTGAGCATCCTGCTTTAATGACTTCATAATCATTAATTGATTAGTGGTACTTATTGTATTAGTAGTAATTTTGACCAGGGAAATATATCAGCAGAGGTTGTGAAGTACCTTCGTGTTTGCTCTAAAGAACCTTCTGCAAATAGGTAATGTAGGTCCTGTTTTCTCAGCTGAGTATCAAGATAAAGGCACATAGATAGATGTTACTGGGCCATAGCTCTAGGATTTGCAGTTTCCATAGAGAAGGCTCTCCCTGGAAACTGAAACTTCTGACTCTCTGCTGGTGAGACTATTACAAACTGTGACTGGAAAAAAAGATCCAGAATTTGCCTTTCACATACTCTTTCTTGCTTGTATTCTTTCTCTCTTCCAGAAGTGGAATTTGTATAAGGCACTGCACACCTGGTAATAGGACTTAGATTGATATATTCAATAGCAGTCCACAGAAAGTCAGTGGAATGTTATCTCCTTTATTTTTTTTGAAACTGAAATGCATGGGGAAAAAGAATAAACCTAAAGAATCAGGCTTACCATGCAACAGTACAAGCAGATCCACTGACATTGATGCCAAAGGACTCTTTATAGACAAATGGCTTGATTTGCTTGCTGCAAAGGAAAACAAATAATCTTCAAGTGATATTTTATCATTACTTTTTTTTTTTTTTGCCAAAAAATTTATAAAATATTTCTTAATCTTGATAAGACACTTGTTTTTAGTTGATTTCAAAGCAAGTAAGTATTCACTGTCAAATAATGAAAAAATATTAAGGCACTATGAAATGAAGTCTTGAGTTGTGTCAAATTTGTATTATAAATGTTTATTTAAAGCTCATGAAAAACATTTTTTACTCTAACAAATCTTGTTCATAGAAGGTTCTGTACTACATTATAAATGTGATATACTTGGTTTTATTTAAATATAAACACAGGTAAAAACAATTATGATCACTTTAGATTAAGCTCTTGATAATTCAAAAAATGTTACATTTGAAATGTAGGATTTTGAACTGGTACATTTAAATGCTACCTTGTATTTCTGTTAGGATCAAATCTAAGTTAAAGTTTTCATCTAATGTGTATTGTGCAATCAAATTATTGTGTAATTATTTTACTTTGTCAATTAACATTTTTCCTGAGTAGTTTTGGGTTTTGTTAATTTGGCTGCGGGGTGGTTGTCTTTCCAGAAGTCTCCTGAAGACCCAGCTGTAGAACTGATAACATTGAAAGAAATTTTAGAGGTAAGATGTTTTTACTATGTAGACATTTGAGGAATTTTAAAATATTCAGATGTAATGATTATGATAATCATAAAGTGTTTATTATTAGTATAAATAACAGTATGTGTTATTTAGTTAAGACAGTTAATCTAGAATGATTAAGAATGTTGTGTCTACAAGAAGACTGTAGGGAGACCTCATTGCAGCGTTTGGTACTAAAATGGGGCTTATAAAAGGACAAAGAACAACTTTTTCCTGGGGTAATAGTTTTAAATTAAAAGAATAGCTATTTAGATTATCTGTCAAGAATAAATTCTTTACTGTGAGGCACTGGAACAGACTGCCCAGAGAAGCTGTGGATGCCCCATCCCTGGCAGGGCTCAGAGCCAGGTTGGATGGGGTTTGGAGCAACCTGGTGTAGTGGAAGGTGTCCCTGCCCATGGGAGGGGGCTTGAAATGACATGATCTTTAAGGTACATTCCAACCCAAACCATTCTGTGAATCTGAGTCAGTTTTCTATTTTAATTCCTGTCAAAGTAAATTTTTACTAAAGGTGTGTCAATTATCTTCAGTTTAGGCTGGGTAATGGCTCTCTTTTTTTCTTGATTTTACAATGTTTAGTTCAAAGAAGTTTTATGTGCTTTGGTGGCACATGTTGGGAGAGACACTACTATGTTTGACAAAAATATTGGTCCATTTCATGCTCTATTTTATACTGTTTCAAGAGAAATATTTCTGAAATACTAATATTGACAGAGGGACCAATTACTATGTAGCCTCAGAAGGACCAATAGTCTTGTGCATTAACTGCATTATTAACTCATAAAAGTAAATCAATTAATCCAATTCATGCATTTCTAATTGATTTTATAAATATACAAGTATATATTGCTTAGTGGGAATTTTAAATTACAGTGTAATTTATGAATGTGAATTGCAAAGCATAATTTTTCTTCTTGTCTGAAATGTAGCATTTGAAGTGAAATTTTCTGTTCCTCCTCCTTAGACAGTTCTAGACTTCTATATGTAACATATCCCTGGGGAATTTTTTTTTTTCTTGAGGCTTCAGTTATCTCAGCATACCTGTTAATGCAAAATTAGGCAGAGCTTGAAAACAGATTAGAATTTAGAGTAGTCGCAGCCCTTATGGAACAAGAATTTTGAAGTTCTTCTGATGTTTTAGAATTGTCTTTCCTATTTTTCTCATACTGTTAATCTCCTGAAAATGTAAACATATTCAAGTAATGTCTGATTCCTGTTTGGAGGAACACACTATTTGAAAAATTCAGATTCATTCTGAATTTCAACATCCTGACCTAAAGTGTCAGTGTCCCTTATCTTTGTATTCTGGAATATTTTTCTTTGTTGAGTTGTGTCATTCTAGCTTCAAGTCCCTGTTGAATTTGAAAAATGTTTTCTGAGATACAGATGAAGTTACAGCCATAAAGGCAATTTTGGAGTATCAGATGTCAGAAAAAACTAAGTGAAAATTGGTCTGGAATAATGCATTTGGAGTAAATTCTTATAATTGGAAGCACAAAATATGTTAATTGGAACAATTCCTCTTCAGAATGTTCTAAAAAAGAAGAACAGTTGTTTATTTGGGTCTTTTAGTTGTAGCAGTGGGTGCAAAAATACAAGATCTGGTAGTAAGAATTTTGAATTTGTCTTTAGCACTAAGAGGCAAATAATATTTTTTATGTACTGAAATTGGGACTGATTAGCATTTAAAAGCTTTGAATAGAAAGATGAAATATCTAGGATTAATAGAAAGAGGACCATGTGATGGGTAAAATTATTTAATCTGTAATGTACTTCCCATGAGCAGTATCATGAGGGTATGAACATGATCTCCATGAACTGAAAAAGAATGACAAAACTGATGTTGTTTTTAACTCCCATTAACTAATATTGTATTTAGATACAGCATTTAATCTACATTTATTCAGGGGAAAAAAAGAGGATTCTGGTTCTAATTTTTAAATCAAAAAAGATATTATGACATTAATTGGAAGTCCTTCCCTTTACTTCTACTTTGAACAGGTCTCATATTTCTTCTTTAGTCCTTTATTTTTTATATTGCTTACATCACAGTAATTTGTATAAATTTGCATATTTTTAAAATAAATTTTGGTCTTCCAGATTCTGATAAACAAATTAATAAACACACCACATGAACCTTACGTAACAATTGATGAGTCGTTTTGGCCACCCTATATTGAGCTGCTTTTGCGATATGGAATAGCCCTGAGACATCCAGAAGATCCAACCATGATGCGCCTCCAAGCTTTTCACACATAGGATGACCTACACATGCACTTCAGAACAAAACAACAGCAGTACTCTTAATTCAGGAGTAGGACATACTTAGGTTTCATTATAAGCTTTTTTAGTATCAAGGATCACTTCCTGTAGGATGATTTTGTTACATCAAGATTTGCATTGTGGAAGAAGATTTTTAAACTGCTTTTTACATATGCTAATTCATGAAATAGACAAAGACTTTCAACAGTCTTTTTAACATTAAAAATAATTCAATCATTCTGTTAAATACTTTTACATTTTAACATATACTTTTACATTTTAACATTACTTTACATGTTTTTTATTACATTATACATTTTATACATTACTTCTCTGGTTTAGATTTTTAGTTTGCCTGAAGACGTCTCAATTTCCTTTAGTATTTTCTTGTACTGTGTTGAGGCAAAATTCAGAATTAACACCACTCCTCTTGGTGTTAACATGACCTTGCAAACATTTGGGACTAACAGGGAGGTATCCTCTCAAGAATGTGTTGTGCATTGTTTGTTTCTTTAGAGCCTTTGCAAACAATTTTATTGGCTCCAAGATAAACACTTAGGAAAGCTGACACATCTTTCTGTGCAAAGTGCAGCAGATGTCAAATCTGTGCTTTTCACGGCATGCTTCCCAAATGGCCCATTTTGTGTTATGCCATATTGCCTTACAGTATCTGTCTTCACATTTTCAGACCTAGTTTATCCAGGCTTTTAATGGGTCTCTGTTCTGTTATCTCTACAACTTCTAAGTTATGTCAGTTGAGAATTACCTTCTGACTCAGTGCTGGCATTCCTTGTAATCTCAGTCTTTTCTGTAGCCATTGTTATTGTATTGTATTGTATTGAGTATAAAAATTCTGCTCTTGCATATCTGTAATGACTAAAACTTAGAAAAATAAAGTTTGTCATTTACAACCAGATTGTAATTTATTGAGAGAGGAATTTTTGTGGTTTTTCAATTGATGGAAAAACAAAGAGGTTTATACTATCATAGAATGTTTTTGTGTGATGGTTTTTAGAATGGTGTTTATGTGATTCGATGCAATGACTTGTAAAGATGATGTAAGGACACGTGGGAAGAGGTAAGGGCAACCAGTCTAATATAAGTTCCAGTATAATTGCCCTTTTGTAGATCAACTAAACGGTAAGCAGAAAAATCATTCATCTTAGGTAGTTTGGAGTGAATGCTGTCAACTGGTGATTAAGCGTGTGTATAGACTGTGGTGTTGTGCTGTTGTGCACGAACATTGATTTCTTTTTGGTTCATATTGCTTGTGTAACTACCCTTCTCTTGGGGTTTAACCTCTCTTATTAACTTACAAGATCTATAGTCTGATCAATCTATAGACATTTACCTTACAATATTTTAATTAAGAATTCAAATAACTACATTTTGGCTTAGATTTATAGGATTGTCTCTTTAGGGATTTTTTTCTTCATTTGTGTTTAAATGCTTTGTATTCTGCTAACCTTTCACCTTATTATTAATGCTGTTCTAATACCTCATTGACACTGGACGACTGCTTCTGTCATGACATTGATAAGTACAAGAAAAAATGCTAAACACTCAGAAGTAGCCACTAGTGTTTAAAAAGAATAAAAATACCAGTCCATAACACCTGCCTCCCAAAACCAAACCCAAGTACTGAGGAGATAAGATAGTCTATAAAGAAAGATAGAAAGATGCAATAAAGAAGATGCAATATTCATTATTTTTTATTCCAAAATCAAACCTTATCCAAGTAAAATACCAGAACAGATTTAAATGAAAGTACCTCACTTAAAGCTTTACATTAAATTATGAAACTCACTGCCATAAAGTATGTTGTAAGATTACATATGAACTTGACAAAAAAGGCTTATAGAATTCAGATTTTTGAGTGGTTGTTAAAGAAAACTGGCAGTGAGCAGGTTCAGAAATCTCTATCGTACTACTAGTTGGACCCTGAGGAGATACACATAGATATTCCCTGAGATCCTTGTGCAGCTCCACAGTATCTTCTGCATTCTCTGAAGCCTTTCTGCTTAAGGCCTGGATTTGCTCAGAACCCAAAGGTTCAGGGTAGAGCTTTTTCCTCAGGGTTGTTTGAATCAGTACTGCAGAAGAAAAGCTGTAAAGAGATAATGCATTTTCTCTCATGGCTTAAATGCATTGCCAGTTTTTAAGAGAACCTGGTTTTGACTGAAACGAAGCTAGCCTCTAGAAAAATCCTGACAAGTAAATTGAAGCAAATCAAGGCAGTGATGAAGAACAGATTTTCCTTTTGAAAAAAGCTAGTAGTAAGCTCTTCCATCAGTACTTTCAACAATCAGGCATGTTGGGGAATATGTTGAAAGAGTAGGGTAATTTCTCCATTTTTTCTCTTCATTCACATCTAAGTAACTGTTGTTTGGAATTAACACCTCTCTTAAATGCTAATATTGGGATTCTAGGTGCATTCTATGAAATAAGGATTTCTTCAGTTTACTGACAGTTTTTAACTCTACAAAGGTAATACAAAAAAAAAAAAAAAAAAAAAAAAAAAAAAAAAAAAAAGACCCCAGGATGTTAAATGAACATTGAGAGCTACCAAGCCTGAGTAAGATGACAAACTGATCTATGAGCTGGCAGTGTATCCTTGTGCCCAAGAAGGCAAATGGTGTCCCAGGTGCAATAGGAAGAGCAGTGCCAGTTGAAGTTGCTCATCCTGCCAGTCTTCCTGTGCCTTTGTTTCTTTCCCTTTAGTTGACCAGCAGTTCCCTACTCAGCCATGCCTGTCTAGAGAGAATCAGGCTTCTTGGTAAACCTAAATCTGTGCATTATAACCCATTCAGGTCAAGACATATGTCATCATAACAACCTGCAAAAGGACAGATGTCTTTGATTTCAGGCATTACTTAGTAAGGAAGTATTGTACTTAGCTGGGTCTTTTTGATTAGGCCCCTATCTCTGGAATATTGCTTAAAACCCCTCACAGCTCTGCCTCTGCACCAGATAAGCAGGCACTTTCTCCATCTAACACATACCACATTCTCCCAGTATGGAGCTGGTGGTTTTAGTGTGGCTAAGAATAAGACATCAGTCACAACTATGTCACCAGCCAGGGCATCATTCATGGATGAGCAGTCACCTGCTGAATCAGATGCCAAACTCTGGGGACTGGTGCTTTCCACTGTGACTGTTGCAGTAGAGAATCTCACCCCAAGGGAGTATTACTTGCCATTCAGATTTGGTGTGATCTACACATCAGACTGGCATTTACATGAAGAGGAAAAAAAAATGACTCATTATACAGTAATGATTCTTCTGGAATGTGCATGATTTGCAGAGCCCCTGACCCTTCTTGCTTTTTGGAATACATCAGTACAGCAAACTTCTTATTGTGAGGAAATTATCTAGCAACAGGAAGACCTTGTCGTAGTATTATGAGGTTACAAGGAAGAGCAGACCATGCCTGCCTTCAAAAACTCAACTCTGCAAAGGACTGTTGGGACAATGATGTGATTTTCTAGTGAAATAACTAAAGTTTTTTGCAGATTTTCAACTTTTGGTATTGGTGTTAAATGCAGCTCCTATATTTATCTGCATTTTTCTGCATTGCAAAAACATCTCATTTTGAAGGTTTGGCATAAAAGTTTCCGGATGTAAAGGTTTGGCAGAAATATACATGAGATGTGTTTGTGGTTTTGACAGAGTGCCGGTGATGCTAATGAAGGCTGTTGTAGCTAGTGACAGGCATATAACATAACCTCAGAAAAATAAGCCTATCTTGAATTCTTGAATATTCATTACTATTTTGGTAAAATGGCACTGTATTTTCTGTATCTTAGACTGCATTTGAAGCTTTTTAAAAAAAAAGAAAAGTCCAATAAAAGCATGTGATAGCAGGCTTGTAGCTGTTTAAATCTTTATGTCATCATTCACAAAAGACAGACAATCCATGTATTTTCTGAGAAAAAGTTACCTGTTTCAGTGTTTTGGTTTGGCTTACTGGATTTACTCTAGGGTGGTTTTTTGCGGTTTTTTGGTGTGTTTTTTGTTTTGTTTTTGCTTTTTTGTTTATTTTTTTGGTTTTTGTTTTGTTGGTGTGTGTGGTTTTTAGGGGGAAGGGTTGTAGAGCTTTTTTGTTTGTGTTTGTTTTCGTTCTGGTTTTGGCTTATTTGCTGTTTGGGGGTTTGATTTCTTTGGTGGGTTTTGTTTCTTTGTTTGTTTTTTGTTTGTTGGGTGTTTTTCTGTTTGTTGGTGTTTTTTCTTTCTTTCTTTTTTTTGGGGAGGGTTGTTTTGTTCTTGTTGAATTTTTGCTTTATTTGCTTATTTATTTTGCTTCAGACTGTTTTAGCACAAAATAGTTTGATCACAATGCTTCCACTTACTTCCAAGCATGACATCCTAGTGATTAAGACAATGAGACTCTTTATTTTGTGCATATTCTCAGGTAATACACCATGTTTTAGTAGATTGTTTCCAGATTAAACAATGAGCATTCCAAGGTACCTCAGCAGTGCTGAACTACTCGTAATTATAATCAGTCATGGTTACAAGAAGTTCTTTGTTCTGCAAACATTTCAAATTCTGTACTTCAGAAAATTTATTGTGTCAAATGGAACATAATATTGCCTTCTCTATCTGGCAACAGATGCTGCTTGCAGGTGCTTGCAAATGAGCTTTTGATTATAGCTAGCCAAGACAAATGTAATTTTGGTGGTATTCCTATTCTAGTTTTAATTTAGGTTGCATTAAATGAGTTGCTGGAGATAGTTTCCGTTAGAAAAACTTAAAATGCAAACTAAACTAGATTCATGTTGCTGTTACTTGGTAAATAACTAATCCATTCATTTCCTTGACAATTGTTTGCTCAAGTTTCCTTAAGGTTCTAAAGTGGTTATGTTTTATTTCATTTAATAGAACACTGGGCAATTCTGATTGTTGATGAGGCAAGCAATTATTTTTGGTGATGTGATCTAGACACATCTTTACTAAAACGTAATTTTTACTTAACCACAGAAAAAAAATTACAGCGCTCAAAGCTGATATCTGTCATAAAAGTTAACCTTTGCTACTTCTATTGCTTTTATTTAAAAGACTGATTAATTTTATGACTATTTGCACTGACTGAAAAACTCTTACCGTTATTAACTTACATTAAATGTTGCAAAAGAACAAACTTATAATGCTACTGTGTATGTATGACCTATTGCAGTGGTGTGTACATTTTCATTTGAATGGGCAGCATGTTTTTATTTCAGTATAATTCTTTTTATATCTATTTCACTTTTTAAAAGTGAAAGGTTTTGTTTTGTCATACTCATTGCAATGGAAGTTGTATTTTTGTTAGATTTGGGAACATGTTACTTATAGTCCTACAAAAGTGAACTGCAGCACTAGAAAAGAAGGTGATTGTTTTGTTGTATTTAAAGGAAGAATTCAAAGGCTGAGGTTAAATGTGAATGAAGCTGCTTAATAGAAAGGGAGCAAATGTGTGTTTCATAACAGAGAGGTTAAACTGTTCAGCTGAGCTGAATTTAAGGTTAGTTAGCCTGTTCAGAATAGTTCCCCTACCTCTTTTGCAAGTTAAAAATTCATCTAGACTTTATCAGGTAGCTGCCAGATGGCTCTAAATGCAGGACAAGTCCCAGTCACAAAGAGGAACTTAGTTTTAATGCTCTTTGCTTATGAAGGCTGAGCAGTCAGTACATTATTTGAGTGCAAGCTTAACAAAAATTCTGTAGCTGGATCAAAGTTCCTTGTATATGACAGGATTCTGGCAACATTACATGTAATCTATTATTTGGGAAGACAAAATATTGAAGAACTGGCAAAAGTATAAAAATAATACCATAATTGCATATATGAGAGTCCCAGCAGAATTCTGCTAAGAACAACACAAATTTGAATGTATATTTCCCTTTACGGCTAGAACTGATGTGGGCAGTAACAACAAATATGAATTTAAAAAACATTTTCAAGTCTCTGGACTGCTAATTTAAGAGATTATTAACTCAGAAAGCAAGCTCTCATGTACAGGTTACAGTTCAAGAACACTGAAGCTGAGAGTAACAACTGTGTCTCGACTGTTAGTCAAATAGTGTCTGCTCTACATCAAGAAGAGTGTAGCTGCAGCAGCATTCAAATTTTATAATGTAACACAGATATTAATTTAATGAAATATTACATCACTACATCGACTGTGAGTTACTGCAAGAGAAGCAGCATTTCTGAGAAAGCCAAGTCACATAAAACAAAGTAAATTGAGGGAGGACAGACAGAGCCCCAGAATGATGTACAATAGGAATAGTGCTTACAAGAAGAATTCTCCTGTGTTCCTTGTGCCAGGAACATCCTAAACCAAGTCAGCTAACTCTGCATAGAGCTACCAGGAGTTAGATGTAAGCCTTCACCTTAAATCAAGAGAGAGTTATTTTACTCAGACAAATTAATTCCTGCTGAAGTTCTTTTCCACTGGAGATAAGACTGTCCATGGGGCTATACCTGGGATGAAAGAATCCCACAGGAGTACTGCAGCTTCAAAGAGGCTTTATCATAACTGCTGAACAAAGTTATCTTTGCAACATTTTAGCAACGTTGTTTTCAAGCTGCTTCTATTAAAAAATACAATCTGGATGGTAGTCAACATGCACAAAATTCCTCAAGGGGACACAAACCCAGTGCCAATTCTAAAAAGCAAGAGACTAGAAGAGAAAATAGACACTGAAATAATTGAACTCAAGCTCATGTGTTACTCTTTCAAACAACTAATTCGAGGTTTGCAGTTCTGAACTCAAATTAAGAAGCAAAAATGAAAAATATTAATGTGAGGCTTTCCAGTAAACATGTGTATGTATGCCAGGGATCAGGCTTATAGGATAAAACATTTTCAGATATGGGTGTTTGGCAAATTATTAGCAAACTACACAGTTGTCTGTAAGACAAAACTTAGTTTAGTCAGACCAAAGAGAATATTTTTAATATATTAATGAGAGTGATGTATTTTCCCCAAAAATTATTTTGTTTCAAAGATCTATGCCTGCTTTTTGCATGGCTAAGGAAATCCTTTGATTTCCTGACAATAGTAATAGAGTTCAAAATTTCCTCTTTTATGGAGGTAATTTCAACTAAACTTAAGCAGTAAGTAATCATCACAAGCTTTATTGATATTTTATATGACTGGATATTAAAGTAGATTGTTTATAATTGCTATTCTTTTAATAAAAATTGAAAATTAAAGGATAAGACAGAATGTCATAAGTTTAGAAAGTTGTCTTCTCCTTTTTGGCATGGTACATAATGACATACAAAGAGCATGCTACTGTTTTATATATTACTCAATACACAGAAGCACTTCCATTTCTTTTAGGATCTGATTTTTTAAAAAATATTTGTTGCTTGCTATGATGTTAATATCTCAGTCCATGTATAGCACATACAGTAATTATATAGTGTAGGAACTCGTTCACAATGTGAGAGAATTATGCTTCTGCTTCTAGTTGTGTTTCAGTATTGTTGTCTTCAGCCAAAGTTCTTGATATATATTCACTTGCTATCCAGTTTCCATCAGGCTTGCAACACACATGGCTAGTTTATAACATAATCTGAGATAAAGACACCAATCCTGCAACTAAATATTCTCTAAAGTACGGATATTGGAGAACTCTTAAACGTGTGGATTAAATAAATGTCTGCTGAATCACACGGATAATGTTTCCTCATTTTAGTATTACTTTAAAGAATCACAAGAGAAGGGTACAATGATCTACCATAAGATGTTGGATGGATCTTATGTAGTCCCAGAAATAGCCAAGAACCTAAATAAAATTGTTTTCATTTTGTAAAAGTGACTATTCAGACTCCTTTGCTCTTCCAAACCTTTCTAGAAAATTTGCATTCAGTTCAGATTTGCTGGTTAAATATGCACACTGCTACAGACACCTGTAATTCATACGAGAAATGAAGTGGTGCAATCAGATGTGGAGAGGTGCAGGCAATAGCCAAAATTTTTGTTGATGGCATGTTAGGTTGGCTGCGTCTGCCACTTTTCCTATTTCACTCAAACTTCCTTTTAGTACTATGAAGGAAAGGAAAGCGAAGAATCATTTTCAGTAAATTTATTTATGGCTAATATCCCTTTCTGAAGAGAAGCTGGCCAAATCATAGGAGTTTAGTGTTGAATCAGATAGAAAGCTTAGTATATAGAGGCAGGAGGAATTTAAATTTAGCAGCAGCTCTGTGCCAAGTATATAGTCATTTTTCTTCAGGGAATTGGTTGAGTCCAGAAGCATTGGCAATGGGTAAGGGGAAACCTATTTTGCTTCCAGCTGGCCAGTCTATGACTTTACAGCTCAGAGGTTTAAAGTATTATGCTGCCTGATGTGGGATGATTGCCTGATGACCAAGTGTGAAGTTGGGAAATAAAAATTACCTATTCTGACAAAGTTGTGCTATTTGTACAGAGATTCTGCTCTTGTTACCAGTATTATGAAAAAACAGTCAGGTATGTTTAATTCAGTAAAATAACAGGCATGAAGATGGATAAGAAATATATCACACACGCACCTTTCCTGTACTTTAAAAGGGTAATTCCTTTTAATTACTTTTATATTTTCCAACAGGAGTAAAAAGCAATGTTCATTAATCATGCAAATTACTTTCCAACTCGACACATAATTAGTCCAAGTTAAATTTGACTGTGTTTAAAAAAATAATTGGAGTAATCTAGATCTCAAAGACCTGTGCACCTGTCAGAATAGCTAAATCTTAATGCATAATCACCAAGGGGAGAGCCCTTTCCCCATTCTCAGCTGTAAAGACTTCTCAATTGCAAATACATGCTGCTTAGAAGTTCACTACTATCAAATCATCTGAATGTTTCAGAAAGAGCCTGTCCAGAAACAATGATGAGAAAAGCTAGGAATCTGAGTTGGGAATCTTTAAAAAGCTAGGAATCTTTTAAGACTCTACTTTAGCCATAAGACATGATCAGGTTTAGTGGGTTTTTTTATATAGCAAAGCACTATTTTATAGAAAATAAAATAATTAAAGAGTAGCCTTGCCTACCTTTCCAATACCAGCACAAGGACAGTTTACATTTTTACTTACATATCATTTCATGAAACAAATCAATATTTAAATCTGTGTAAATAGACCTGATTAAAATTAGTATAATTCTGGTAATATGAATTAATGTTGAAGTCACTAAGCCACAAAATCATGCCAGTTAATCTACAGTAAACTGGTTTTTGTATGGTTCTTTAACAAGCTAAGAGGTAAGAATCACTGGATTGGATGCACATACCACTATTAATGCATTTATTTACCATTAATATTCTTAATATGTCTCAGAGGTCAGGGGAAGAATTCACTGTCTCCTTAGCCTGGATCAGAGAGGGAGCCAGAATGAGAACAGCCATGATAAGTTGTTGATCCCACTGCTGATGGCTGTTTATTGTCCGTATTGCTGACCAGTGTCACTGGCTCACCTGAAAATACTGTAAGGTTTGATAAATGTAATATTAAATACTTCACAGCCAGGAGAACACAAACAAAATGGTATTCTTTTCTACAGCTTTTTCACATTGAGTCATACAAGGTTAATTCCTGTCTTTCATGTAAAATATATAACAAAAAAGTTTGAGTAGCTTCTGAGAAGCTTAGAAGCTTAAAGGTTAGCAAGGAGCAGAAGACACTTTGGTAGCAATGCATACATCCAGGCACATTTACTAGGACCTATGTCATGTTTATAGCACAAGCACAATGATTATTTTTTTGATAACAACATTCATATTATCTAATGATACTTAATAAAGTGTGCATTTTGTCATCCAGGGTCCTGTTCTCAAGATAAAAGTATTATTTTCTGCACAGCATAGTTCAGTCAATTCCCCAAATTCTTGAATTAAAGCAAAAAATACCAACCCCAACCAAACAAACAAAAAACACACAAAAAAGGAAAACCTATAAAACAAATCCACAAAAAAACCCACCTGGTGCTGTCATTCTTAGAGAGCAGCAATCAACAGATAACTTAATCTTCAAAATTGCAGTTACACTTCAGAAGAATTACACTAATGCACTTCACGCCCCATCTTTGGTAAGAAACCATGTAGCTAGTAAATAATTTTTGTTTTAAAATGCTTTTTGTGAATTACTGTAGAGTACAGTGTGGTGAATGTTGGGCTGACCTGCTTGTTTGAAAAGTTTCACAGTGGACATTTCAAGCTTCTGAATTTCTTTTTTTCATGGAGCCTCACAGAAAACCTTTGCAGAGACAGTGCACAAAGTGAAATCCCTGGTATTCTTTCTTTTGTTTCATCCCCCAAAAGAAAGACCCCAATAGAAAAGTATTCATTCATGTGCAAAGCTGAGATTCTGAGGCAGAGCAAGAGCAAAGGTTACCCCTGTACCCTCCCCCAGGCCTATTCAGAGAGAATCCAAATTCTCACCTCTGAAAGTCAGATATACTATCTGAGGGCAGCTAAAGAGAATGGCCCAGGGACAGCTTTTGGAGGACGAGAAATAGAAATACACTGTGTCTAGACTTTAAATAGAAAGGACAGGCTATACCCACAGGTGATGCTTAAAAATAATACTTCAGGAGAAGTATGAGCCAATGCTAAGGGAATAAGCAGCCCTGCCATGGAGAAAATAGCTGTAAAATGTATTTTTACAAAATAGAATTCATTTTAGTAAATTTATCAAAAGATACTTTGGCCTTAAAATTTGTACCAGCTGTAGTGAAGATGGGTTCTTGCACAAATTTAAACTGAGTAATGCAGATCCTTGAATTATGAAAAAAACAATGCTTAATTACACCTCCCTTGCAGTCCCACTTGATCTGCTATGAAACACTAATGATACCTGGTAAAGCACCAAACTAAACTTTCATTTCTGCACTACTCAAGCACTAGTTGGCATAGGAAATAGGCAAACCTTGAAGACCTGCTTTTAAAGACAGCAGGAAAAAATTAATCATAGATACAGTTGCAGGTGGGATATGTGTTTGTGTTCTTTAAGTGTTTACCTGAATTTTCTTGTAAATACAATTTTAAGTTGGCTACATAGCCAAACTTTATACAGAAGATCAGTATGGGAAGAGTTGTGTGAAGTGTCTAATTAAATCTATGCAGAAAACTTCATGCAATAATTTGAGCAGATGTTTACTCTATTTTTTGCCAGATAACCTAATCTGTAGGTGAAATTGTGTAGATGCAATTGTGGACGCAATGAGCTAGAAATAAATGTCCAGAATTTTCTCCAAGATTGGAGATTTCTTTAGCTGTTACTCCATTTGCTTTGAGTACTTTTATTCTGGCAGAGAGATCTCTTGACATACTATTAATTTAAAAGTTTACAAAAATAATATACAGAAGTTATTACCATTGATTGAGTTTCAGGTACGGTGGGAATACAGAGAGGGCGTGGTGGTGGATTGTTTTGTTTTGTTTTGTTTTGTTTTGAATAAAAGAAAAACTGAAGTTAGGAGAAGTTAATCTTCCAAGAACTCAGAAGGTTGATGCAAGAATTAGTGTGAATCCATTCCAGAGTTTGCAGTGATGACCACATAGAGGATGAGGCCTCTTTTGATCTGGGCACATAAGTATGTGTAAGTACAAACACAGGCTCAAGTTGCTTTTCCTTTGCCCCCAAGCATCTGTGAACATCATCTTCATATCTCTGAATGGTTTTATGATTAATTCATTTTAGAATGCCAAACTGATAGCACAGACTCTACAAGTCTCTTTAATCATAATATTAGGCATCTTGAAATCTTTTGAGAAAAACTGAATCTTATCCTTTTGCAGTATAACTTGCACATTGATGTTAATAATCCCCTAATGGCTATAGCAGGAACAGAAGCATGCCAAACCCAGTTAATATTTCAGTTCATAGATTGTGCCCAGAAAATAAGCTCATAGCCAAGAAAGGTAATATTTTGACTCCTTAAAATCAAAATTTTGTTTGTGATTTTAATGCAACAGCTAAGTTTTCAGTAAATGTGAAAAAGATACTCTTGATGCTGGAAAACTTACATTGAGACCTTTGATCTTTTATTTCAAGTCCTCCACTTTTGTTTTATCTTTAGACAGTAGCTGTGTTCTTTTACCAAATAGCAAAAAAATATATGCAAGACTGAGTGTATATTTACAGGAATAACAAAATATTCATTGCACAAATTACTATGAAAGTGTTAAATAAACCTCAAGCATCATGATATTTGTTCTTTCTCCCAAGCTTCATATAAATGTCAGAGGTCTTCGAGAGGTTCATTCGACAATTACTTGTGGTCATTACTAGAGGACCAGTAACTGTTCTTCTCTACAACTTCTTTTTATAACTCTTCTCTCATGGGAGATCACTGGTCTCACAGCAGAGCAGCTAAATACAATACCTGCGTGCTCCTGAGCTGCCCTAAGGTGAAAGTCTACAGCGCAGTGGATTCTTTTCTATGTGTGTGAATGCCAGTGGATTGCAGTGGGAACTAGTAGGAAGTGGTGGGTGGTTTTAAGCTATTCCTCTTACATTTGTACTGAAGGAGTTGAGGATTGGTTTTAGCATAAAACCAACTGCTGGGTCATACCAAAAGATTAATCTGGCCTTGGATTTTGATTCCAAGAGCACCTACAAGGAGATAACTTGAGTTAACTGGGCAAAAAATGGGACAAGCTTATATGGCAGTTCTTTCTACTCACCAATCTGCAGTGTTTAATCACTCTCAGGTTAGACACATAGATGAGGGTCAGAACACTTACTACTGCACAGACCAGCCTTATGGAAATCCAGCCAGTCCTAAATAAGTCACAAAAGAGAAATGCCGGACTTTTTGAAGAGACTTTAATGAACTCCTTCAAAGCAGAACACTATTTTCCGTAAGATGTTAGTGCTGTGGTAATCCTGTAAAAAATGAACAATGAAGTTACTTGTGAGGTAAAAGAACACATTTACTAACCACATTAACATAACACCTTACAGCATTCAAAATAAGTTACTGCATTTTAGAGTGATACAGAAAAGTTACAAGGGGAGAGGTGAGTACTGGGATTTTTTTTCAATTCTTCCTCAAACCATTGTCTTAACAGAATGCATGAAAGATATTTCCATTTGTAAACTATTGCAAGACAGTGAGATAGAAAGAATGCCAGAAACCCACCTAAATTAGACAAAGATGTAACCTGTGTCCAAAGCAGTATGCACAGTATGCTCCAGAATCTTTAATAAATATTTTCCACCAATAGAATCCAGGAATATGGAAAGTCCATTTTTTTCCATTCAAGATAAATCTGTGCTCGTTTCATAATCCAGTTTTACAATCTCTGACATTGCTCTATGTGTCCACATTTATATATAAAGTGTATCAAGAAAAGGGGAATCACTTCATGGTCCAGCAGATACTAAATGACTAGTCTGTGATGCTCATCAGCGCTCTCCTTCAACTCTAAAACAAGCCTAACTAAACAAGCCAGTCAGGCACAAGACCAAGATCCCTAATTCTGCACCAGGAGTGTCATTCCTGAAGCTAAGTGCCAGACTGCAAAATGCTGCAGTGTTCTGCATGGTAATAGCCAGGTCTTCCTGTGAGTTAATTCCAGATCTTTCATTCTAAAACCAAAATAACTGAATTCTTATGTATCCTAAAATTTTCTGCACAGCTTTTATATGTTTCTGTGTACACTAATCTTGGAGGAATACCATTTGCCAATTTTTTTATAGAGATTTTCCACATACACATTTTCCACATATTGTATAATTTGTCTCAGCTTTGTCCTCACTAAGTCTTACAGATTGTTCAGATCTCATGAACAACTTTCTCTGGAAATAGGAAAATAGCAGAATGAGAATACACAAAAAATTATAATACATACAGCTGGGAAATACTCCCTTATTTAAACATGCCTACTGACCTAATCTTTCTGGTATCTCTCTCGACTTGGAAAGCTAGAAATAGACAAAGCAGGAAAAACTCTGAAAAAATCCAACTCCCTCATCTGATTTATCTTTTGTTGTTGTTGTTGTTGTTTTTGTTTACTATTGTTCCTGTTCTTATGTGGATCTTTATTGGATTTGTTTTCTTTATTTTCTTAATAATCTTAATGAGGATAGCATATGTTTCATCTGATGTGCCTGCAAAATTTGAGTTGATCCATTCTGCTATGGGATTTCCCTAATCAATTTGACAAATCTAAGATTCCTCATCTCAGGTTAAATAGATACTTAATCTTACGCTTCTCACTATCCATCTTTGAGCAAGTTTTATGTGTCACTCTCACTGCATTCATATTCTCTGGTTTTTCTGCCCAGTCTCATCTGTGTTCACCAGGGAGGAAGCTGGCCTGGACATTTTGGAGGATGTGAAGCTGACATTAACTTTTCCAGTTTTATTTCTAAATCTAAAACTAAAACAGTCAGGTAGTCCAGGGGGCTTGGGTGAGGATAAGCCCCACATCAGCATAACACACAGAGCTTCATGTGGGGGTCCTGCCTTCGGCAAGGCTCTTCTTATTTAAATGAAGACATTACTGGCAATATTGCATTGCTGGGCAGAAGTAGCCTCAAAGCCCTACTTGAAGCCAAATGCATCACTGTGAATTTTGTTTCAGAGGGCCTTCAAAAACAGCTCAACTCAAAAGGGATGCATTCTCCAACTGAAAGTACACTTTGATATGCATTCTCTCTCTGAAATGCAATGTAGCAGGCACAATTGCACATACATAGCCTAGGGGCATTTATAGAGATGCTGTTAGATCTCTTCCCAAAATGGAAGGTGAGATTTGTAAGCAGTCTGAATTCAGACTATTTACAAAGAAAAGTCAGTGAAAGATCCTGGATTTCAATAGCACCATTACCTTTAAGTAAGAATAATTAAGAACCTAGAATCTTTTATTTCAGGGGACTACAAATGAAGTTCTTATGCACATCAAAAACTTCTCCTTACCAACACAGAAAGTATAGCACATATAAATGCAAGTGTATCATTACTACTTTTTCAACTCTATGGTAAATTGAAGTATTTTAATTATATACAGTATTTAAATTTTACAGAATATAGGTAATTTATAACATAATTTAATATATATTTCTTAAAAAGGTTTATTCTCTCCACAAACACTGCTGGGATATTTCTAAGTAAGATAGGTTACAGTCTTCAGATCCTCACTGGTCAGATAAAACTACCTGAAAAAAACCTCTAAACCAGAACAAACACACGGTTAAGCATATACATCCAAATGTTTAGGTAACAAAAAGCTCACATTACAGAAATTGTTACCTTCTTGCCATGTCTTCTATATTTATTTCACTAAAAAGCAAAAGTTCTGGAATTGATCACAAATACCTTCAAATACATCTCACAATTCTAAATACAAATTCAACATGAATGTCTATTTAAACGAAAAAGATTGTTTCCCAGTCTTAAAAGTTGACTAAACATCCTGAAGAATTCAAAGGCCTGAAATCAAGACTGCTTTAGCTACTTGCTCCCATGGTCAGCAAACACTAAAGCATAGAGTGAAACACTTTGTGCTCAATAAGTTTGTAATTCTCCCTAGAGCTTCTGAGACACAGTTGCTCAAACAGTTTACACGTAATATTAGAATTCAGAGCAAAATTACCATCCCTCCTAGCAAGACTTCTAATTGCAGCAAAGAAACATACATCCTAAGAATCTGTAAAACTTCCGTACAAACTTCTTTTCTAAAAAGTTGTAGTTCATAAAAATCTATGTATATGGATAATATTAGGGGTGAGGACACTAAAAAAAGTCACCAAATGAGCTCACTATTTTTAGCTGAATATGGTTCACTCTGAAATACTGTTTTACCCAATAAAGCAAAACAGGTTAAGTCAAACTGTAATGGTAGTTCTGTCAGAAATCGTAATCACTGACAGAAACTTCTAAAGATGAGCCGAAGCTTTTCCTGGTAATGGACCAGTTTTGACTGGTATATATACACCACTGGGCTTAGGCAAGAAAATGTCTGGAACAGGGAATAAATAACTTATTGGTCTGAGCGAGCAGCTGGGTTTTGTGAGGTCCATATATCTTTGCTTTACTTTGCTAGATTTAGAGCAGGAGTTGAATCCATGTGAGGACCCTAACCAGACAGTGATAAGCTGTCTTTCTTTTTAGCTTGATGAGTATTTATTCAGTTATACACAATGGAGCAGATCCAACCACGAAGAGGCCAGTCTTTAACACCAGAATAGTCCCCAGCTCAGCCATCAGACAGCAACGTGAACATTCCTGAGTCTGATTCAGGCAGGGTCTGATTTGAAGGCAGGTCTCCCAAATCCCCCGAGGATACCACAGCAATGAGGCAATTGGCTGTGAAGTGTGTTTGTCTGTTCAAAAGGTTACTTGGTTCTGATGCATTATGTGTAAAAAAAAGGTCTCCTCACAGTCTATCCATTCAATAGGATAGCCTGTCCTGTTCTCTGTACGTACCGCTGAGTTTGCAGAAGGGGTTGAGCAGAGCCTCTCACAGTGCCTGTCCATGAAGATGTGACTCAGGTACATCCGGCTGCATCTGAGCAGGTAGTGCAGGTAGTGCCCCGTGGCTTTTCCACGGGAACAACGCATATAATGAGTTGCTGCAGGACCGGGAACTATGGAATATTAACAAAAAATACTCTTCTCAGCGTCAGAAATAGCCATTTTAATGAAGTAGACGTACCCAGACGTACACACCAAAGCGGCAGCTGTTCACGCCCGTACAGGACGAAGAGGAAGGGCGGAACTGCCTCCCCGGGCGTCCCGGCGCAGCCAGCATCCCTGCACATCCCGGGCGCTCCCCCCGCTCGCCGACGCAGGATGGCGCCCTCCGTATGAGCAATTAACCCGGGGGGAGCAGGTTGGAGATGCATTTCCAGAATAAAGCATTTCTTTCTGAATGTCCCTATTCCCAAGGAGCACTGATTCTATAGCTCCGGTTTTCAATGCAGTGATACATTCTACTACTCCCCTAACCATTGTTACATCAATTTGCCCGGCGACAGTAAAAGGATCTCTCGAATAAGTGTTCACTGTGCTGTTCCAGAATGAACGGGGACAAAGGCGACTATTTAGGACGTAGTGCTTATTTTTGGGACAGCTGCAGTTAAAAGAAATTTCACATACTTGTACATAAAATGTAATTTAACCATAGTGGGTCGTCATATTCAAATGTAATTGTGTAGAGTTTATTTGAAACGATGAATGCCAGCCACGGCTCTGATTTCACCATCTCACAGGGCACAAAGCCAGCCAGCCCCTGCTGACCATCAGAGTCCTGCTGGCTGTTTTGACTTTGTAGGCCGATCCTGCTCTTTCGATGCTCGGAGAAGTCCCGGAGTAACTGTGCTCTTGGACCTTTCTCTCCAGTCATTCCACAGTCCAGCCAGATATCAGAGATTCACCAGAAGGTGCAATTACACCTACTACCTCCGGCTGGGGAGGAAAACCCGCACTGCACCATTTGGGAAATACAGTCAGCAGAAGCTTGAAACCTTAGAACCTAGGTTTAGGAAGGCTTTGGTGCTTTTTTTTTTTTTTTTTTCTTCCTCCTCGGCAACTAGAAATTAACTTGGTGGTTAGAGGGCCAGTGGGAGTTCCAGCCCACTCCCCTCGTGTGACCCTCTCGCCGGCACCGCTGGCTTCCCGGAGCAGGGGTGATTCGCACGCCGCCCGCACCTTCCTGCCCCGCCACGGGGCGGCCAAGCCGCGGCCCCCGCCCCGGCCTCGACCCCCGCCGCAAATGAAACTGAAAGCGCTGAGCGGGCAGCGCTGGGACCCCCGGCTCCGGCGCGATGCTGGCCCAGCTGCCGGCGCCCGCTCATGCTTCAGACACCGCCTCCCCTCCGCTGGAAATGGTGTTGAAGAGCCTTCCTTTTATTAACGCCCGTAACGGGGCACAGGACGAGCGGGGACCCGGCAGCCGCCCCGGACCGCCGCCCCCCGGCAAGGCCCGTGCCCGGCCCCACCGCCGGCACCCCGCGGCTGCGGCTCCCCGCCCGGGCCGGGCTCCCCTCAGGCGGCTCCCCGCCCGGGCCGGGCTCCCCTCAGGCGGCTCCCCGCCCGGCCCGGGCTCCCCTCAGGCGGCTCCCCGCCCGGCCCGGGCTCCCCTCAGGCGGCTCCCCGCCCGGCCCGGGCTCCCCTCAGGCGGCTCCCCGCCCGGCCCGGGCTCCCCTCAGGCGGCTCCCCGCCCGGCCCGGGCTCCCCTCAGGCGGCTCCGGCCGAGGGTCCCGCCGCCCCCCCTCCGCTCGCGCTCCCCCGCCTGCACCCCTGCCCCCCCCGTCGCCACGTGACGGGCGCGCATGCGCAGCGGCCCGGGGCACATCTGCAGGCTGACGTCAGCGGGCCCCGCGCCGTCCCCCGGGCGAGGCTGCCAAGGCTCCCCCGCTGCCGCCGCGCTCGGCTTGGCCCGGCGCCGGCAGCCGGAGGAGGAGGTCTGGGGCTACTTCAACCAAACTTTCCTGAGTCCTTCCTGCTCTGCCTGCCTCCCCTCTGCTCCCCCTCTCTTTCCCCCCTCTCTGTCTCCCGGTCCCCCCTCCCCCCCAACTCAGATGATATTCACATGGTATTTTGCACAGAGGAGGCTGCTCAAGAGGAGGGCACCCACCCCCACCCCAATATAAGCCTGTTTTTCCCTCCTTCCTCCTCTCCCCCCCCCCTCTTTTTTTGTTGGAAAGACAAAATGTGCAGGGTGATAGCTTGGGTGAATTGATGGCATCCTTCCTCCTGCCAAGCCAACCCGTTTTCTAAAAAACCCTTTAGGAAGGCTAGAGAATTTTATTCTGTTGGAGAATATAACCCTGATGGTTGCTTGCACAGAGGGGAAAAGCAGAGAGGAATACGGGAATCGTCCTGTGCAATCTCTATTGTTTGAAACTTACTTTATATCAGAAATTGAAGATGAAAACGGTAAGGAAGATTTCACACTATTCAATGAAACTTTTTGCTTTTCTTGTGTCCCGAATAATGGTGCGTGCAGGGCTTTGGGGAGCGGGGGGAGATTTATATTGCATTAGGCGAGGTGCATTTGGAGTAATTTCAGAGAGAAACCTTGAGATGGGGGAAGGGGGTGCGAGGATTTTTCAACCGGTAAGAGAGGTGATCGATGAAGTACCATCTCGGATAGTGCACTTTAAAAAAAAGATTTTTTTTTTAATATACTTTGAATACTAAGTCGTTGGTAGAAGCAGAAAAGGAGAAACAAAACCCAACCAAACAACAGATGAAAACCAAAGCAGCCCCCAAACCCCAGCGACAACCCAAGGCTATTCCGGATTGCTGCTGAGTGGAGGAAGCCCCGCTCTCGGCCGTGCCGTGTCCGGCGGTGTACGCTGCCGCGGTCAGACAAGTGCACACTTTGTACCGGGGCTTGGAGGGTCGGCGCGGCCGCCGTCCCGCAGCGATGCTGGCGGGGATGTCGGGCTCTCGCTGGGCTCATCAGGAAGATGGAAGCGTGTGGTTTTGATTTACTTCGAGCCGCTTGGGATTTGCCAGACTCTTAACCCCGCGGACTCGTGTTTGTCGGTTTATGTCTGTCTCCGCAGTCGCCCGGGGTTGAAAGGGACTTTGTTTGGTGGGAGGAGGTAAGTGGGCTCTCGCTCCCCGGCGATGTGTGTGCGGATTTTGTCTTCGCTACTTTCTTTCATTGTTGTACAAGAGAGAAGGGAGAGAGAGGGAAAGAGTCAGACTCTTGTTTTTATTTGGGCTGCCGGTGCAACGCGTTTGGGCCAAACGCCAAGTGTCTGGGTCACACGCGTTTTATCCAAATAGATTCAGCGCTGCTGTCTGGAAACGGGCTGCTGAAAGTTAACTTTAGGATCAGCTCCACCACAGCAACTAGACTCTTCCCTTCAGCCTCTCTAGGGAGGACGGATTTTTTTTTTTTTCCTTCTGAATTTTTTTTGAGGGATGTGTGCCTGGTGACTTCCAATTTTCTTCAGTACCAGTATTTTTAACTCTGTGTGTGTGCAGACGTGTACAGATAATGTGCATGTGTGTATGTGTTTAACTCTGTGTGTAGCCATGTATTTTCCTAGCCCGCTGACTTTTCCTTGTGAGGGGCTGGGTGTTGCATTTTCGGTAGGTGCAGTGACAGCTGCCCCCTCGGCACGGCGGGCGGGGAGCCTTGGGGCTGGCGGGGGGGTTCCTACAGTGGCAGCCCCGTCGTACGCCGGGGCCCCGCACGGCAGTAATTTTACTCCTCACGCCTCGGCTTCTGGTTAATTCCCGGGGAGGAGGGTTCGATCTTTTTCCCTTTGTACGTGTCCCTCTCGCCTTCACTCCCGGCCCCCCTTCCTTTTCACCGAGCTCTTCCCGGCGCGGTCCGCGCGTCGCAGTTCTCGCCTGGGGAAGCTCCCGGGGGCACGGCTAATCCCCGGCTTTTGAAGCCCTGCGAAGCTTTTCACGGCCAGCCGCGATACCTGTAATTGAATTTGTGTGATTGATGCCCGTCCCCCGCCCCGTCCCCTCCCGCCGCCCTCCCCATTTCCTTAGCAACCACTCGTAGAGCCGGGCGGGCGCACGGCCGCCCCTGCCCGCGCCCCACCGCGGGCTCCCGCCGCCCGCTCGGCCCGGCCGCGGAGGGCGGGAAGGCGGCGGGGGCCGAGCCGCCGGGGCGGGGGCGTGGAGGAGAGCCCCTGTCCCGCCCGCCGCAGCCGCGGGACCCTTTCCCTGTCGTCGGTCTCCTCCTGGAGCCCGCCCCGAAGCGCAGCGGCGGTGCGGGCGCTGGGATCCGGCGGTGCCGTGCCGTGCCGTGTGTTTGCGGGCGCCCCGGCCGCTAACGGGAGAGAGGCCCCGGCACTGCCGCCGCCGAGCGCGCCGGAGCCCGTCCGTTCTGCGGTGGATGACCCTGGTGTGGGGGTTGTCTTGGGATGTGTCCCTGTCCCAAAACCTGAGCTGCCTTCAGGTTAAGTGATGCCGTAGTTTCACAAGGCAGCTTTGTTTAGATGGAGGCTCCCATGGCGACTGCTCTGAGACGTTTGCCTAGTCACTTCCTCGTAGTCCACTTTATCACGGAATCATATAGGTTGAAGAGGACCTCTGAGGTCTTGGAGTCCAACCTGTGACTGAACACTACCCTGTCAACTAGACCATTGGCACCAAGCCGCGTGTCTAGGCTTTCCTTAAACACCTCCAGGAATTACTTCCAGGGTAATGATCACCAACTTTCTGACCGCCCCATTCCAATGTTTAATCATCCTTTCTGCGAAGAAATTCTTCCTCGCGTCCAACCTAAACTAGCCCTGCTGCAGCTTGAGGCTGAGTCCTCTCCTATTACTTGTGTGGGAGAAGAGGTTGGCCCCCATCTGGCTACACTTTCAGGCGTTTGTAGGGAGTGACAAGGTCATCCCTGAGCTCTCTTTTCTCTGAGCTAAACACCCCTACTTCCCTGAGCTGCATCTCATAAGACTTGTACTCCAATAACTGGGCCTTTTTTCTCCATTTCACTCATGACACCAGTGATAGGACTGACACAGTTGTCATTAGTGCCTTCAGAGAAATGCCAGTGCTATGCAGCTGTTTTGTCATTGGCATCAGAAAACATCTTGTACTATTCCTTTCCTGTTTGGCAGAGCTGTTACAGTTAGATGGGATCTGTGGTTTTAGGTGGTGGTTGAGGACATGGAGCCACACCTACATTATTTACCACTGGGTGAATGTGTGACACACTGGAAGTTTCTTACTGTAAGCTTAGTGTTGACCAAATTCTGCACGTTAACAGCAACCTACAATGAAAATAGGCTGCCAAAGAAGGTGGAAATAAAACAAAAAGGGTAGAGAGTCCAGACTTTGAGGTTCCAAATGGCATATTTACTTCGTCCTGAAATTACCTGAGTGCTTTATCATTCACATGCATTACCACCACTCTTTAATTGGAAACATTAATATAGCTTCATATGGTCAGCTTATATCTGTTGTGAAACTGGCCATATTTTTGAAGAAGAGTTAAAAAAATCTGCTGAAACTTTCAGAAAGCTTGGTATGAAAGGAGATAGGTCTTGTGTGAAACTTTGAATTAGGGAGACCACTTTTGTGACTTCTACAAGAACACTAGACGTGAGACTGTTTGACATTGCTGATCAACATATGGTTATGGTTCATCATGTGGGTCATTGGTGGCTAAATAGTAAATAATGGTACTAAATAATGGGTACTGTTATTTTATGTCCAGTATTCTGAGCTATCTAGCTCCTTAGGTACTGCAGTTTCAGGAGATCTTAATCTTAGGATAACTTATCAGTGTATCAGGCTGAAATGAGTTCCCTGTTAGGATATTTTGGCTAAGTAGAAGCTGTAAAGCAATATTTCCTCTATATATGGTGGTAACGAGCCATTACTGGACTACAGTGCCTGGTTCTGGTGTCTGCAGATGAAAAGGGATGCTGATGAATTGGAAACGGTTCAGAGAAAAACTGCAGCAGTATTCAGTCATCTGGAAACTGGATTATACAGAATGAGATACACCAGATAGGTTGAGCTGCTTATCAGAAAGTGTCCAGAGGTGCTTGTATCAGGTTATAACTATGCAGACAAAGACAAGAAACCAGCTCATTAGCAAACAGGGATTAAGCAAGATTCAGTGACAAGAATTTGAAACTGTACATTCTCAGATTAGAAATAAGGCACTTTACTTATTGTACTAATGCACCTGAAAGAGTATGGGGTTAATTGTGTATCTTCAAAAATTGCAAAATTCTAAGAATTGCAACTTAATATTAGCTAGGAAATAGGGGTTCTACATAGCAATGCAAACAGAGAACTTTTTTATTAATGTGCTTTGAGGCCTTGCCACAAGTGCATGGCATCACAAAGTCTTTATAATTCCCCAGGAAAAAAATACTACAAAGCATGTTGCAAAGTATCTTTTAGTCTCTTAGCAAACCTGATTAAATCCTGGGTCTTGAAAGATTTTTAAAATGTCAGATTAACCTTATTTACATGTTAGTGATTAGATGGGTTTCAAACCTAAGTATTCAATGTAATGTTGGTAGATAGGGTTTGGGCGATGTTGATTTTTTTTTTTTCCCTTGAGATTTTATGTTACAACTCTTTTTAAAACCTTCATAAATAATCCATTAGCTGCAGCTGTATTACCTGTCTGAGTGAATGTTGTAAATCATTCCCAAAATTTTAGAAAGGTAGGTTTATCTGATGCATGTATAAGTGATTCTGTATGCTTGTGGAAATTGGTTTTTAAACAAGCTCCCCTTCTTAGCTGTTCTTTTTCTTAACTGTCTGCTTCAGCAGGGTTTGTGCACAGGTGTGCTGTGAGTGTTTAAGTGAACTAAAGAGTACCAGCTGACACAACACATAGTTTGGTATCCCGTGATACTGGATTGTTAGTTGACTGCATGTATCTTCCATTTAATCCTTGGCTGCAGCTAGAGCTACTTTTTACTATTGTTGCACTAGTGTTGTAAATGAGAAAAAAAAATGACAACAAATGTTTGAAATACTAGAATGTGTGTGATGAATAGCCTTTAGATAGTGAAATTTGTTCCTTAGTATTCTAATATGCAGCATTCCCATTTAAGTGAATGGGAATTCTGCCTGCATAAGCAGAACCCTGGCCCGAGTAATAACAAAATACATGCTTCAGAAAGATCAGATAACTGTACTCTGGATTCCTTCCCAGGTTCTTCCTTTATCTACCCGTATATTGGGACGTGTTATTAACAGTTGAAATCAATGAGTACATAGCATTGATTATAAATGGAACAAGTCTGAACACAATATTTGAGCTACAAGAAACACTAAATAGGTATAAGAATTCATAAAAATAACACGAAGTTGATAAGTGCATCATAAGCTGCATGGATCTGCTTTTCAAGGTTAATGGTAACTCTTTTTCTGGTGGTTTTTTTTTTTTTTTTTTTTTTTTTTTTTTTTTTTTTTTTTTTTTTTTTTTTTCCTTTTTGTAAGATTGTGACCTTGGATGTGACCATAAAATTGTAACTGTATATTACCTCAAACTGTTGCCCTGTGTAGTTCACTATAATGGGTTAGTATTTGCAGCATACATCAGTTTTAATAGAAAGATTTTGCCTTGACTCATATTCTTCTGTTTTTCAGGAGAAGAAACGGCTCAAGTTCAGTAACTATCCAATCTAACATCTGTCTCATATCTTAAGGAATCTTACAAGTACTTGCTTTGAATTGAGAACATGACTGCAGCTATAGAAGAAGGTACCTGTCCAGAAAGTGGAACATCCTATAGTTAATTTGAAAGTAGTGTAAAATAAATATACCTGTTATGGTGCGATTCTGGAGTGAAGTTAACTCTATAGCACACAGGTAGCTCTCCAAGGAGAAAGAAAAAAAGGACTTTCTGTTTTTTCTAAATTATGGAAATTTTTTGGAAGACGTGGACATGGATTTTGAGCCTAGTCATGGTTTCATCGGAATTTCACAGTAACAACAGGCTTTCATACAGTTCTCAAGGTAGGGCTCTGATCTCTGTAGCTGGCAAGACGCATTTATTTTTCTATTGTATTTGTGTAATATTTTCTAAACGTTGTTTATATAATTCATGAGCTCATCTGGGCTCTGCTCTTAGCTTTATCATGATTAATTGTCATACAGATTAAATTTCCTTGTTCTAATTTCTCTCTGTCTACTTTTAACTGTAGGAAAGCCTTGCAAATTAAATCTTGTAAAATGTACTTGATAATATTTGAAAGACTTGCCATGATAAAATTAACATGCTTTTAGACTAGGAAGTAAGAATCTAATCTTGTTTTTACAACATAATCCTTTTCATTACTACTGTTTGTATTCTTTCAAGTGGATTTTATAGCTTTTGTCTTTGGTATCACTGGGAAAAATATGCCCTTATTAAGTTAACCCCAATTATTTACATATTTTTGGTAAATAGGAAAAGATAGGTATTGAAAAACTTTAATATTTCCAGTGATAAGCAAATTGGTAGGAAACCAAACACATTTTCTTGACTTACGAAGAAAGAAAATAATGTTACTTTACTTTGTAAAATGCTGCATCATGCATTTATCTGAAGGTGACTTTTACTCATGAGAGTGATGAAATTTACCCAAAAATGGTCTATGTTTATGCTACTACTTGTTGTTTCCTGTTATATTTTCTTCTCTTCTATGCCCACTCCCTGGACTGTCTTACCTTGTGATTGATTACAAAGAGGAATTCCTGTCTTACCTTGAACACTACCAACTAACAATCCCAATAAGGGTTGATCAAAATGGAGCCTTCCTCAGCTTTACTGTGAAAAATCCTAAACCCTCAAGAAGGAGGAGGAGCACAGACCCTTATGACCAAGAACTGGCAGCATCTAAATTATTTTTTAAACTTTCTGCCTATGGCAAGCACTTTCATTTAAACCTGACTCTCAACACAGATTTGGTGTCCAGACATTTTACAGTAGAGTACTGGGGGAAAGATGGACCGCAATGGAAGCATGATTTCTTAGACCACTGTCATTACACAGGATATTTGCAAGACCAACACAGTACAACTAAAGTGGCCTTAAGCAACTGCAATGGTCTGGTAAGTCCATATTACATATTACAGTAGAATAGTGTGCTTGTCCCTTTTTAATTACGGAAGAAGAATTAAATTGGCATATCTTTCAGGTTTTTGAGTGGGAAGAAAGTAGACAGGAAGGTGTAGGAAACCTGAGAAGTCAGTTCTGTAGTCTTCTAGCAAGCAGCCTCTTTAGTGTTAATAGTGTCTGTGCTAGGGTTGCAGGATTAGGTCTGTGCTGAGATCTTCACAGTTATAAAAGCCTTCCAAGCTCAAGGGGCAGGGAGGAGGAAACAGTGGATACTCCAGGATACTGAATTTCTACAGAGAGATGTTGATTGGACTGAATACCCATTGTCTTTGAGTATTTGGGTTTAAAAACTAAGTAAATAAAAAGAAGAATTGCTTGGTATAGACATCATCATTGCTATAAATTCAAAACATGAAAAGTCTTTAGCAAGTAACAGCATCAGAAAGTAATTATATAACTTTTTTATGGGAAAGATTTTGTTTACAAATCATAAACTTTTGCATTTAGAAGTAGAAGTTCTTAATTTATACTGATCTCTTACTGGTCATCTTTTGATCACATGACAGTAGTACATGCATGTTAAAAGAAATTAGAAAATGAATATAAAGTAAAAAAGCAGACTGTTGAGTAACAAAATACTAAAATAGAAAGGCATGACTATGAAACATTAAATCAAGAGCCAGTGTTTTCTCTATTAAAAATATACATGTATATTATGGTTTCTCATTCTGGTTTTTGTTATGGTAGAATGCTGGTCGATCTTATTGTTAGGAATATGCAGATCTAACTAATTGCTAAGTTAAGAAAAAAAAGATTACACAGTTGCTAAACTAATTCCTATTTGTCCTTAGGTGGGTTATTGAATAATGCCTCTTGGGATGTTACTTTCAAAAAAAAAAAGCCAGCTCTTTCAAACCTAGATAAGTTGCATTACACCCAACTACTTGTGATATGCCTGATACTAGTCTAGTTTAACATTTCAGAGTGTTTGTGAGTAAAAATATTTGATGGGGATTTCCAGCTCTAAGTGAACACTTGCAAAGAAGTGGGGTTAAAATGATGTTCCATTGACTGTAGTATTACAGTTTGGTTCATGTAGACTTACAGCAGATAGGTCTGAATTTAGTACAGCTTTCGCTTTGATTGTAATAGCTTGCCCTTTTTTTTTCTTTTTTTTTTTTTTCTTTTTTTTTTTTTTTTCCCTGGTCACAGCTATTCATGCTTCCAAACTAGTACACTCCACCTTTGCTTGAGTTCTTTTGAGCTAAAAGTATGATAAAGACCAAGTCCCTTCTTTCAGGACTCATTTCTTTAAAAGAGGGTGCATGCTAATTGATGCACTAGTTGGTCCCCTTGGAGACTGCACTAAGTACCATGGTGATCCCATTTCAGTTCCTCTTTGACCTTGGCTAAGGGAGTGAGCCAAGAACTCCTGCCCTTGCCCTAGCTGACTCTTGTTTTCCTTTCATGTTAGGAAAATAAAGGTGGCATGAAGCACAAAAAAAGCCTGTATTTTCCTACTGTCTTTGCCCATCTGTTGGTCCTTTTGACACTTCTTCTAAAAAGCATGGAGGATGTCATGATGAAGCAGAAACTTCAATATGTTTTTCTTCAATATTATTCTTCTGTGTCACCCTGAGGTGACATTAGCATGTTTTTCCTTTGCCCTCAGGCTGTCCGTTTTGCTGGAGTGAAGCTGCCGCTGGTTCTAGGTGTCAGTATGTTCAGTATGTTAACTTCGTGGTTGTAAGTTAACTTCAATATAGTGTTTCCCAGTTAAATCATCATTTTCAGTGGCTGTGGTTGTCATCAGTCCTAGTGTATGTCTTTCAGGTGTTCAGGCAGCCTTAATCTAGTCTTTGGGCACACAAGTTCTTCATGGTCATGCTTCTTTGCTCGGAACTTCACGTATCAGGTGTGCACCGCATCTCTTAGGAAGATTTGGTCACAAGCATGTAATGCTCCTGTGTTGCTCCAGAAACATCAGCAGGGTGACACATGGCTCTCTCTCAGAGGCAGGAATCCTGCAGAGGGTGCACCAGTAGTCTTGACTTGGTACCATCCTCTACTGTTCAGAAACTCTTCTCTCATCCAGTGTTGGCTGTGCCTTCCAGATCACAGTGTATGGATTTCAGATAAATGCATCACCACTCCATTCAGATAAATGCACCACAAAGCTGCTTTTAAATGATGATTCCTCCTAATGAATGTTTTGTTATACAGCTGCTGGCTAGAATATGTTTGATAAAGCAATTGGTAGTGAATACTGAATACAGTATTAATTGTTTTAGAGTTAGCAGTAGCTCAGAATGTGTTGTACTTAAAGCATTTGTTGTATTTTCTAGTTTGATTGCTGGTCTGTAAGTGACTACCAATCATATTCTAATATTCCTTGATTAACATCTGTATTAAAGCCTGTCATTGTAACTTTGACTCTGAAGCAGGTAGTAGGTAATATTTAGCAATGAATGTTGCTCACAAACAAAATGTATGCAATGTATTTACTCCAGTTGTCCTGTTAGGTTTCAATGTTGACAAATAGGTCAAATTTCTTCCCCTTATTTGATGTCTTGAATTATTCTTAGTAGTTATTCAGAGTGGGAACATGATTTAAATAACGTATGTTGTATTACTTTGAAGAGCACTTACGTTTGAGATAAATGTGAAGAAGGATTTCTCTCAGTTTCGTTATTAAAAAAGTGACAGTCAGTTCATTTTCCTGTCATTGTTCCTTGTTTCAGCCTCTTCTTCTATATTTCTCATTACCAAGTGCCCTAGAATTACAGGCTGCTACTTACTGAAGTTTCAGTCCAGCAGCTTCCGTCTGCTGGGCCCTGATTATGCTGCAAACTGTCTGAAGTTGTGAGGAAAGCTCTATAATCCAGTAAGCATTCATGTGAGGAAATTGAAGGTCTTGTCTGCAGGCTTGCTGGCTTCCAAACTCATGTTTACTGTAGTGGATGCTGCACTTGTGGATGGATTGCAGGTTTGGCTGTATCATGAAAGAGCCTATAATGAGCAGCGTTTTAGGGCCCTGGGATGTTGCGTACAAGGAAACCAGACTGAGGCATTTTCTAAGCTGTCCATTTCATACCGAAGGAAAGAAGAAAAGAAATGGTGGTAGATTAGCTGAAGAGAGAAGGACTTCACCTCAGGGAAATGGAGTTTGACTCTGAGAGGAGCAAATCTCAGAGGAATTCCAGAGCATTCAGTTATGAAATCAAGCAGGTTCCAAGCTTTTTGCATTCTGACTCACCTTTGTCCTCTGCCAGGTGTAGAAACACCTAACTGAGTGCTAAAACAAATCTTGTGTGGAAGCAGATTTTGCAATTTTGGGCTGAAAATGTCAGTAGTAGGAACTGGTTTTAGGCTACTGTGGTCCCAAGTAAATGGTTAATGTAAAACACACAGTATTTCTATATATGTGAAGTTCATGCATTGGTTAATGTTTGTGCTGGACAGCAATTATCTCCATCCAAACAGAAATGATAAAGAAAGGACAGGTAGGTAACTGTGGCTTAAGAGCATGAGCTTACTTTTCCAATGAGTAATTACTTTGCCATAAGACTTAATCTTTGCTTCATATATTACTAAATACAAATGTTTAGAAGTTACTAATATTTTTCTTAAGAGTCTGGTCATTTGAAAGCTAATTTTACTTTAAAGAGTACATCTACTTTTATAGAATATAATTTACATATACTATGGGATTTTTGCCAGTATGTGAAATAATTCTATATCAGTGTCTTTAGGGCTATCTTTGGTACTCATATGTTTTTGCAGTATAACGTTAGTAGTCAGAAAATTATATACAAGCTGTCCCTATCCTAGTCTTAAGTTTTTGTTAGATTCCACAATGTGCTGTCTCAGGCCAGATCACTGGTTTTTTTTGTCTTTGAGAGCCCAGTAAGTTAATGCAATCTTTTCCCTCAGTCATAAAATCATGCTATAGCCAGCTGTTGACATACTGAACAACACTGACATGTTTTCAGAAGTTTCCATTACTAGTACTTTATATTAAAAATGGATAAACCATGCAGCCTAAAAAGATTCAAAGCGTGGAAGAATTGTGAAACTATAGTGCTGTGTGGAAAAGGCATGTGCTTACTTATCCCCCATAATTCAGTTTGCTTTTGCAACTGATGGATGTCCCCCATCTGAAGGAGGTTAAGGCCCTGGCTGGACAGCCTGACAGAAAAAGATTCTTTTTCACAAATTCGGGGGAACTCCATGTGGATTCACAGATTTGTCTGAGCATGTCAAACTGCTGGAACCAGACCTTGTATATGTTAGCATGAGTTGGCAGTCTGTAGTGGGATTGGATAACGCAGGACCTCAAACAATCTGTTTTAGATAATAATCTTGGGAATGTTCCTTGTAGTAACATACTTGGTGTGTTGAGCTTGTTTCTTATATCCATGGTATTATGTCAATACCTTTTCTGGTCATTCTTACGTCTTAATGATATTTATGATGCTTTGGAGCAGAAGTTTAATTTATGAACTGTTAAAATACAATAGACAATAGCAACACTTAAAAAGAAAATGAAAATTAATAAATTTTAACACTTTAAATGGACATTATTTTAAACTTCTTTTTCAGCTGAGATTTGGTTTTCCTCTAATAGTGGATTATAAATCAAAGTTTGTACTTAGAATATTGGTTTGGATAGACTAGTATACTTCCCCCTATCTATTAATCAGGCATTACTGAATACATAAACAATACAAGTATCTAGCTGCATGAATTTTTGAAACTTCAATTATATGCTGGCCATCACCAAGGTACTTTTTAGCTGCAGAATTTAGAGTGCTTCTTAAAAAAACAGTGATTTCAGTGTTGAATCACTGTGATTCAACAAGATCGCTCGCTTCAGTTTAGTACTGGAAGAACACATTTTGCAAGCAAAAATAGTGTTAGGCTTAAAATGGTATACCTAAGCCAGGCTTATGGGAAGGGCATATGCAGGGTCAGTGTGTTTCCAGTGTTTGTTGAATCACTTGTCTGACTGCAGCTACTGAGCACACATGTATTTTCACTACCTGCTTGTAGAACTATGTTAAAATTTGTGGTTCCTTAATAAAATGTTATTTAAATGTCTTTTCTTAAACAGCATAGTATTTGTGCAAATGAGATCAGATATCAGCTAGGCACTGGAAAAAGTAGTGATACTCTCCTTACGATTTTCACTGGTGGTACCTGAAGGAGCTGTGACCACTGTTTGCAGATATTCTTTATGTATTTGTAGGAGCAAATATGCAATTTGTATAGAGAATCTGTGCTCCAATTAAGTGTTTATGCTATCTGAATTGACTTAGTTCCACTGAGGTAATCTTGCCACTTACAATTACCAGTTTCAGTATCTGATATGATTATCACATTCATGCTTAGACTTGGAAACATGACTGGACTTGAGTACAGACAGGAAGGATATATGCTCTGGAGGAATTTAAGTTCTGTCTCGGAGACAGTGCCACAGGTTGGATGGTACCTCTGTCTCCTCAGGCTTGGCATGAGGCAGGCAGCCTGATGGTGTTGGCTAGAACCACTCTGCAGGACTCTCTTCCTGTGGGAACATAATACCAGAGCTTACAATGGCTCAGGATTAGCTTCAACCCAGATGTCTGACATCCAGACTGGACGCAGTCCAGACTGTCAAGGTTCTTTCTGCACATCTGGCAAGCCCAGTTACAGTTTGGTTTATATTTTCAATACTATTTAAGCAGCAGTGTACTAGTAAACTATTTATTTTCTAGTAAAATCTTAGACTTCAAGTAACAAGAAGGCATTGTAAGAGGAATTTGATACTGGCATCTTCCAGGTGAATTAAGACCCTGATATCAACTTCTGAGTTAATAATTGAGTTAGTAACGAAATATTCCACTGAAGAGGAACACTTACTTTTGCATTCACAATGTAATTCAAATTGCATTCAAAGGCTGTAGTCTGTTCATACATATATTTTCACAATTAATTATAGACTTCTATTTTGGAAACATTTGTTTTGGACATATTACATAGGATTTTTTTTTTTAAATTTTGTAAGTTTTATATTGTTTCAGAAGTGAGGAACAGAACGCATTTTATGTACAGAACAGTAGCAGGATGAGAGCTTTGACCAAGAGTACAAAGATGAGCTCTGGTCTTTGAAAACAGCGTTATGATTTTTAGAGCAGACACAGGGCAAGTCGTCTCGTGGCTGATCATAGAGGTCTTAAAAAAAGACCTCCAAAATGTGTAGTAGTTGTTTTACAGATAAAAGATGTGGTAGAAAGTTGTGATTCATCAAGTCAAGATATGAATGTAGCTCTTGCTTCCAGGCTTCTGTCTGATGAATAGCTCTTCCCTGTGTAGAAAGTTTATACATTCAGAATTTTCTACATATGGGTATCAGAATTTTTTATTTAGCAAACATTGGTGTAGAAGTCTGTCAGGGCTTATTCCCCAATATTTCTATATCTGAAAGGATCCAAAACCTGGATTTTCTGCTAAAGTTCAGTTTTAATTGCTGAAGGTTCAGGAAATTGCATAGTTGGCCTGAAAGCTCCTCTTTCTTCCATAAACCACTTCCTGTTTGGAAGAAGCTGAGTTCACAAATGTGAAAGTTATGAGAATAGAATATCTACTATTCTGCATTTCAGTATGAGGAAAAAAAGTTCATTTGTTATGGAGAATGAGATCTAGTGTACAGTCTGCAATAACTCTTATTTGCTAGATTTGTGCCAAGAGTTTTTATGGAATAAATGCTTTGTAGACAGTGTAACTTAAGTTAATATAAATAATTTGATTTCTATTAACTAGCTCAGTTTTGGGATTGTGTCTGGATGTAAAATAAGAATGTTTTTTTAAAATATGTGTTCTAAAATTAATTCTTCATGGTGTTTTGTCTTTGATGAAGTATTTGGCTTTAAGAATCTAGCAGTGTGGAGTCACAGAGGGATATTGGACTCACCATTAGAGCAAGGCCATTTTGGCTTGGTATAATTTTTAATGGATATGAATCACGTAGTTTCAGAACATCTTCCTGAAGAGATTATTTGTAATATTTTGAGAATATCTCTTGCTTTTTAAAATTGCATCTACCAAAAAAAAAGTGAAAGCACTCCACAAATAGGACAATGATACTTTTATTTTTTCTCACTGAATTGTTTATAGGCACCTACTCTGCTCATACTAGAAGCAGCAGAGGAGAGCTGGTTCATGCGCTGTTTTATGTGTTTCCTTGTAGCTGTGGATTTCCTCACAGAGATGTTTCTTTGAGTTATATTTTGTGATAGTCATTCCATATTGTCTGTTGTAAGCTTTTGTTTTCTTATTTGCTTCTTTAAGCATGGAGTCATTGCTACAGAAGATGATGAGTATTTTATTGAGCCTTTAAGAAATATAACAGAAGATTCTAGTAACTATAATTACGAGAATGGTCATCCTCATGTTATATACAAAAAATCTACCATGCACCAGCAGCACCTCTATGATCACAGTCACTGTGGAGTCTCAGGTAAACAAGAATGAGTGTCATTGCTTTTAAGAAATGATAACTTGAGATGTATTTTAAGATCTTGCTTGTTTCACATTTAAGATATAGTGGAGAATGTAGCTATGAGAATTCTCCTTCTAGGTGATGTAATGTCTTGTTGAAAAGTAGTTTTGATTTTTCTTTTTTTTCAAATTCAGATTGAGAATATAGTGTATTTCAAAACTAAGACCGCCGGAGTATGTCTTGTTTTATGCCCATGTTGTGTACAGTGGTAGAAATGAGCACAGACTTCCTCAAAATGTGTGTTAATGTAGTTCATTCCCCAACAGGAAAGCATGCTTGAGTGACTACATATTACAGCTCCATGTCTAGCATGTGTTCCAGCTCATTTGAAGAAACTTGATATGCAGTAAATATGTCAGCATTGTGCTGATCAATACATTTGGAACTGGGTGTGCATCTTTCTGGTTTACGAAGGTTTATAGTGTTTTGGTACTGTTTTTTGGTCCAGTTTGGTTGACGTTATTCCATTATAGTCAAATACATGATTTACATGTGCCTTATGGGCAGGATTATGTAGTTTTGATGGAGAGATTTTCTTTGTAAAATAGTTTTAACTTCTACAGATACACGCTTCAAGTACTCTGACATAAACCTTGATTAAACTGAAAACTAATTTCTTGAAGACAGTGTGGAGTAAATCTGACACATTCTTTTAGAGCACGAAAGTAGGTTTTTTACATGCTAGAAAAATGTTCTAACCTTGTCAATTGTTTATATTTCAGTAATAGCTTATTCTTAAAAGTTTAGACCTAGGCAGTTGTATTCAGTGAGATTCAGTGCATGGTGCAGACTGACAATAACTAATTTAAAATAAAATAATATCACTGTTCATTGATATAATTTATTTTAGCTTGTTTTGGAGTTTATAATGTTTAGTGGCACCAGCTGTGTAAGCTTACAGTACAGATTGTCTGCAAGATCCCATTCTTGAAGATAGCTTTTCCTTGAGTGTTTCAGTTAATTGCGTTTATAGAATGTCAGACTTCATGTATGTAACTTCTGTTTTCGTTTGAGAGCATTATTCAATGTATGTGCTTCTAATATTGCAAAACAAGAATCTTAAATATTACTGCCTCCTAACTGATTGTAAAATAAGGGTACTAGTATATGTTCATTTTATTGGGAGATAAATGAACTTAAACCTCTTGAAATAAGTGCAAAGTTTTGAAATGTGGGAATTTCAAAATGCAATTTTTACCATTATTGTACCCCTGCAAAAAGAAAAGATACTGGCCTCTGTTGGATTTTATCTTCTAGAGTAATGCTTAGAAATCATTGTCCTCCAAGCCATGAAGCAGAGGCAGCTGCTTTTGTCAGGTTGTGTTAAGTTATTCTGCTGGTATCTGTCACATGGATCACAGGTTGATCAGAGCTATACATCTTGCATGTGTTTTTTGTAAAACATGGTATAATATTTAGCATTTATTACTTTGTATAATTGATGGTACCTTTATTCTTGTAAGCTCCTGTGCACTCCTTTCATAGCCCGAAGTCCCTAATTACTGTAGTACTAAAGCACTGCTTTTTACAAGCCTGAGATTGTTATGATGCTCATTTCATCTCAGTTTCTTTTTTTCCTGTTGTTCTGTATACTATTTCCACTCCATTAAAATGTCTAAAAAAATTTACTCTCTGCCAAGACTGTAAGGTCTTGCTTTTCCAGATGACTTTCTGTTTTACCCTCATGGGTACCAAAGTCTTTTAAACTCATTTTCTGAGCACTGTTGCAGCTTTATCTTAAAGGCAAATCGCGTACAAAGCATCCTGAAATACCTAAAAAAGAAAGAAAAAAAAAAAAAAAAGAAGGTAAAAAAAAGTTAAGTCAAATATTAATTTTCAGTTTTGCAGCTTTCACACCCAGAGATTGAAGCCAGGTATTCAGATATGTTTAGGGAATTCCACTGGTTTTGAACAGTCCAATTCTGTTTTAAAATGCAGTTCTAACAAATCTGTAACTACCTTTTGGCAGCATATGATTTAGGTTGTCTGGAGACTGATTTTGACTTTACCTTCAGAACAGTTTTCCTATATGGAACAGGAAACAGTTTTCAGCAAAGTTTTATATGTAGGGAGGAATCTGCTTGAGTAACTGTACCCACTATTGTTTTTCAAGTTTCCCCTACTGTAACCTAGTTTGTTTTGTACCTGTTTTCCATCTGGGAAATTGTCAGGATTTCAAAGTGTTGATAGACACAAGGGGAGTGTAGTTTCTGACCTTTCTGAGAAACAGGACAATAGAATTGAAAGTGGATTACAGAATTTGGTGAAAGCACAACCAGAATTGACTGGGATGAATAAGTGATGGGCTACTTCATAATCACTGTTAGAATTATGGTAGCTAACTAATACAAGAGGAAAATTGTAGAGGCATGGAGAATCAGATGAGGGCGCAGGACAGATTGTCATAATTTAAATTAGATTTTAGGTATTTAAACATAAAAATGTTCAAAATATAAAATGTTGAACTTGTGTTTCATGTATGTATTGTCACCAGTTAATTACATTTTATTAAATACAGCTGAAATCAATGAGACCTTGGTAAGAAGTTTTTCACTGCCAAATTCCAATTGCTTCAATGGGGTTTGAGACCACTGGATTATCTTGTAAAACGCTGTATTTGAATAGGATTGAGAAACAACAAAAATCAACATATGAAAGCTGCAGAGTAGCAGATGATTTCTGGATAGCTCTACTATTTTTTGATTTAGGTAGTGAATTCACTTGTGTCAGACTTTGCGGTTGGTATATTCTAAAATGGAATAAAAGCTTGCTAAATGCATGAAATAATACTCCTAAAATATTTAGAAAAAAACAGCGTAATGTTTTGCTTTGAAATATTGTCATAGTTGCATCTAACATAAGAAGTTTGTTATTGCATTTTGAGATATTTTTCTGTTTGACCTTCTTCTCTCTACCTTGACCACTACCTGATGTTTTTAGATGACTGACTTAGTAAAACTTGTGTACAGTAGTTGTGAACTCCATGTCTACATGGGTTTGGATTTCTTTTCAGTTGCAATTTAAGACCTAATTTCACACTTCTGCAATAATTATTTTGGGTTCAATTATAGTATTTTTCTGTGTTTTTTCTTTTATTTTTCCTTTTTATTTTTACCTTTTTTAACTTCCTTATAACTATGTTAAATGTTAATGGAGTTTAATTTTTTCTTTTTTAGCTTATGATTATGATGAAAGAATGATGTAAGCTGCCACAAAACTATTTTCATTAAATGAATCTTAGATCTTTATTTATTGATATATTTTAGCATTTAAATAGTTTAGTCACCATTATTTCAGGGTTTTTTTAGAGAAAAGCAGCATAAGCATTCATACATGCTGGAGTGCAAGGACTTTTTCCAGCTTTCTCATTACTTTGAGATCAGCTGAAGCCTAAGCTTCTTATCTGATAAGAAAATGAGGAATGGTTGTTCTTGTGGAGTCTTCTGAGACCTTTGTTTGAAAGATAGTATGAAGATGATTCCAGAATAATCCTTTTTTTTTTTTTTATCTGAAAGTTTTATGCTTGAAATCAGAAGTTTTTTAATGTTTAGAATAATTTGCATTTTGAGTGAAAATTTTGAATTAATGTGGAAGCAATACTGCTTTTCTAAAATACTTCTAGCACTCCAAGGGCATCAGAAACCATCAGCATTTGTTATTTGAAAAATAGGGAATTTTAAAAAAAATTAGTACAATATCTGTCAGAAAAAATTCCAGACATTCTTAAGTCACTGTTTAAGTGGGATTAAAATCTTTGAAGAATTCAAGCAACTTTGAATTTTCTACAACAGACATGAAAACCAGGAGAAAGCTGAGTAGTCATTATGGAATACAAACCAGGCTTTAGTACTTTGTACAGGTTTGTTTTGGTTTTTTTTTTTTTTGTTTTTTTTTAATGGATTATACCCATTGCAGAATGAGAACAGTTTTGCTACTGGTGTTTTTATAACTACCAGGTTTATTTGAATTTTTTGACTTTTCTAAAATATGTGCCTTTAAAGCCAATACCATAGCCTCAAAAATTATGAAACACTAAAACAGTGGGAATGCCGAAGGTTTGTATTCCTGGTTTTGACCTGAACATACATTCTTTGTGGTGTAGTTTTTCTCTTTGAAATCAGTGTGCTTTGCTGACTTGCATAAAGCATTGTTTTATATGGGAGGTAGTGGTTCTATCTCTGCTCATCCTTAGCTGACCCTGTTTTAGTAGAAGCAATGATGCGTCTCAGAAATTGCTCACTTGATCAATCCTGTTCAGACAGATACAAATATATCTGTTAATGTTCTTGTGCTCATCTGTAAATACCAAAAATATCTTAGAAATTTTGAAATCTTACTGAGATAAAACCAGCATAACAATATGCTTTGATAAACTTTAGCTTGAGATATGTATTGGCTCTTGTGGAAAAGGGATATATGATATACACTGAAAAAGCAAAAAAATTGAATCCGTCCTTCCCTTCCTTTGTAGGAAAGGGTGGATTCAATTTTGGCCTGAGGACAGGAATTATAATTCAAAGTCATCTTGTAATGTTTGTTTTGCTGATAATTGCAGCTCTTTGGATTTTTAATAATTTATCTCTTGCAGACAATAAATATTTTTCTATGTATTTACCTGAAAGAAAAACAAGAATGAATGTATTTGAACTGAAATTTGTGTTGAAATAACTATGGCAATTATCCCATGTCAGATTTAAAACTTTCTATTACAGTTATTTCACAAGTTGATAAAATATAATCTGAGAAGTTTCTGAAGAGTAAATTGATTCATTTTAGGCATGTAAGCCTAATTGCCTAAAAATTACAGACTTTTGCAGGAGGCAAAAAAGCTTTTTAGTGTTTTATGAGTATGTTTAATTCCTTCATAAATTTTGATAACTTTTGCATTAATTTTGAATTTTTGGTTTCTAGTGTTTTTTTCCCCAGATGTTAGTATTGTTCTTATTCTTCAAATTCTGATGTGTTCTTGTGGTTAATTATAACTAATCTTTAATAGTAACATAAATGTGCAAAATTAGATCCATTAGGAGAGCATTGTTGATTTATCATCCATATTCAAATTTAAGGAGAGTTGGGATTGTTGGAGCTCAAAGCTGGCTTTCCATTATATAAATTATTTAAAAATAATTTAGAAAATAAATAAATTTAATTTTTCATCACCTGAAGAAAGACTTCCTTGTAAGAACCTTGGAGATGGCGATCTCCACATAAAAACAGCTGCATTTGAATGAGTTTTACTAGTGACTCCCTCTCAAGTATTTAATTGTTTTGGTTCCTAGAAGACCTCACAAGGAGCGGGAAACCTTGGTGGATGAGTGATGTATCTGCTTTTCCAGCTTCACTTCCAGTCAATGACACACTAAGTGGTCGTGGTCGGCAGAAGAGATCTGTAAGCCTTGAACGGTTTGTGGAAACGCTGGTAGTAGCAGACAAAATGATGGTGGGATACCATGGTCGCAAAGACATTGAACACTACATTTTGAGTGTCATGAATATTGTAAGTTTCATCCTTCTCTGTGTTCCTATCACTACGTGTGTACTGAAATGATAACGGACCTGGCGAGTGTTTATTTATTGCCATGAATAATAATGCTTTAATATATCTACTAGCTTGCAGGAATAGTAGTTTAAAAACTGAAAATCATAGCATTTTGGGTATAATGCAGTACCTTTTCTATCAAGAAGTATGTTGTGATTACTTTTAAGTTGTTGCTTTTAATTTTGAATTCAAATAATTACATTCAGATTGTACAGTTCTATTCTGCTTATGTCGACACTCTAAGTGCTCATTGGGCTGGATGAATTATGGAGCAAGGTATAAACAATTCCAGTTGAAAAGTGTGACTCAAAAGGGGTTTTTTTTTAACTGAATGGTCAATTTTTGGTAAAAAAAATCACTTGTATTTAGTGACAGTAATACTTTACATTATGGAACTACATGAGGAAATCGGGTTAATTTTTAACCATTTAGGAAGCAAGTAGTGTTTCTTGTCTGACTTTGTGCCTTTTCTTATTTTCTGGAGGTCAGGTTGCCAAACTTTATCGTGATTCCAGTCTAGGAAACGTTGTGAATATAATAGTGACACGTTTGATTGTCCTCACTGAAGATCAGGTAAGAGCTGTTGTGCTAAGCTTTATACCTGTGAAATACAAATTAGATTATTGGATACTATACTATAGAGTTATTTAATTACAGCTTGAAGTGGCTGGCTCTGAGTACAAAACCTATCATGTAATTTTTCACTGCTTTAATCAAGATGAAGCAGTTCAAAGGAATATTCCTGGCGTTTCATCTCAAAGATATATATTCTTACTTCAGGTGACTATTACACCTTCGGGGATGTCTGTTTTATTTTTAGATCTGTATTTTGATTTTTTTTTTCTGTATTGACAAAATTGTTATTAAAGTTGGAGCAGAAAGAATGATGGTTCAGTAATGCACAGCTGAACTTGGGGTCAGATTTTACAGAAATAAAATTTGGCAAGAAGATTTTATTCCTAGAAACCACTGCTTCTAATTATAGTCCCATTTTAGTTTTCAAGAGGCTTAACAACTGACCTTAGTAATTTGTTTGGAACATTTCTGGTATGCATGTTGTATTGCAGCCAAACTTGGAGATAAACCACCATGCAGACAAGTCCCTCGATAGCTTCTGTAAGTGGCAGAAATCCATTCTCTCCCACCAAAGTGATGGAAACACCATTCCAGAAAATGGGATTGCCCACCATGATAATGCGGTTCTTATTACTAGGTATGGTCATTATAAGTATTGTGTTTATTTTATTTCTTGTAGCTTTCTTGTTCTTAGCATATATGTGTCTAGAGGCTAGTTGCAAAGTAATGTATTTGGTAGGTAACCTTAAAAGGAGGAAAATGATTGGATGGCTTGTAATAAATATATCAGATTAATAAAGTTTAAATTGAGAATTTGGAAAAGTAAGATCTGCAAATCACTTGCTTCTGCTGTTATTTTCACTTCACAATTACCAATACAAAATGTTACAGTAGAAAAGATGGATCCTATTGAACATTTTATACTTTAATAATTGAAAAGAATTTATAAGATCACAGAGAACAAAACAGAATGAAAAATGTTTTGTTAACCATGTAAAGTGGTTTTGTAAGAATTTCAAGCCAGAGCTTCAACTAGTGTAATAGTATTTCTCTGAAAACAGGTTCTTGCAGATTCCAGCAATATGAGACTCTGCTTTGTAGCTGGTTTGATTTATTATGCTTAATTAAGATGAGAACTGACAATTTTAATAGGTAGTTTCAAAGCCTGCATATGTGCCTTTTTTTTTTTTTTCTTCTATTTCACTGTTATTGTGATAAATTCAACATAACCTGTTCTGTAATCTTGTGATCCTGTTAAAGGCATTCGTGTCTGTCCCTTTGCAGTTTGGGGAAGGTAACTGTAGTTCAAAAAGAGATGTCTCACTGTTGTTTAAGGACACTTTGTTCGTTCTTTGTTTTGTTTTAAGTAGCAGCAGGTGCAGTAGCTCTAATTTGGATTAGGGTCTTTTTATTATGATTTCTGCTTTCCAGGACAAATTCTGTACTGCTCTGTACGTAACCTATTTTGGATTTGCATTCATTGCAGAAAATTTCAAATAATGATTAAAATAATGCATTTTTTGTATAATTTTGCATAAAATTTGTGGAAATTTCTTTCCTGAGGGAGGTGGTGTCTTGGTTTTGTTTTGCATAATGAACAGATCTTTTTATTTTTGAGAGGAAATAGAAGCTAGTGAATCACTTACATGTATTTTGTATGCATATTTCAGATATAATTGTTATGGTTGATCTTAAATACTGCATAGTAAAAATCAGAGTGATAAAATGCTAGAGTGACTCAGAAAACTTTTAGGTTTCAGAAGTGTAAAAAGAGATTATTGCAAATAAATTGAATGAAATTAAAATAGTTGCATTCTAAAGTCTTGCTTTTTCACAAAGGCTTTTTGTTTATGGTAATTTTTGTGCGTATAAGTAATTGCTTCACTAGGACTTTTGAGGCAGAATATGTGGTTACGCTTTACTACACATGAAACTTTTACTGGTATAATTTAGACAAGTGAAAAAGGTGTAATCCATGGGTAGTATGGCTGTGTCATCTTAAACTCCTCAATATACAATTACATGTTTTATTGGCAATTTGGTATTTTTACTGCTACGGCTGACTAACCTGACACTTTTTTGTTGTTATTCTGGCACTACAAATCACAGTTGTTTTCTTTCACAGCTGTGCTTTAGTGTGTATTATTACTGTATATTCTGCACTGGCTTCCTGATGCGATAGGATGTTCCAGGATCTTCCCAGTGTTGTTCTGTGTTTCCAGACAAAAGCTTAAGCCAGTGTTAACTTGTGGGCCTCTAACTCTAGAAGGAGCAAATTTTGAGAGAAGATGAGTAATAACTATTCATAATTGCATTTTTTGTCAAGAACCAGTAAATTGGGGTGGGTGTTTTATTCTTCTTTATGGGGACTATAATTATTGAAGTATGTAGCATGTGTATGCTGTCTTTTAAAAGGGATGTAAGAATTTTTTATTTTCCTAGTTTTCTTCTAAGAAGTTTATACCTCTAAGAATATACCTGCATTTTAAATCAACAAAGTGCTTCAGTGTTGTGTCTGCAGGCTAGTAATACCTACCTTTGTAAAGTTCAGTTATGCTTTCACAACAAAGTGCTTCTATTAATTTATAATATAATAATTCCTAAAAATAGTCACAAGGGCTGATCAATGGATAAATCACACTTTTACTGAAATTGTTACCTGTCCTGGCTGTGACTAATAAAATGAATGAGTTTATGTGAAGAATAGATAGTTCTTTTTGGTTGGAATGAGTTAAGACAAATTTGTATTCATATAAACATGTAAACCACTAACTTTAATAATTCTAAATGAATTACTGAAATGTTGATATACTTGTTTTCATTCTGTTGTCTATCTTTCACTTGATGAGCCAGATTTAAGGCATTATATGTGAAAGAGAAGGATATAGCTCTGGTTCTTTCAAATAACAGTGTACTGGAGAGGTCTTTATTAACCTCGCCTATCCAAAGGAATTTGGGCCTATACTACTAAACATTAGGATACTTTTTAGCCGCTCTGATAGTATTTTGAAAGCAGTTTCCTGAATCTGTCCCACTGATGCTGCTCTGCTTTGTACGAAGTAATTACATTTTTATTGACTTTGACACTGGAATAAATTTTTGCTCATTGTGTGTACTTCTATTTTATGGAAAGTAGGAGAGTTTCAGTTCAACATTATGAATAGTTTTGTGTTGATTGAAACCAGATTTTTCAGTAAGTAATTTGATGTATTTGAAAATATTACCAAGTCCTAACTAAGTATTTAAGTTTGCAAATACAACAGTCTTTGTCTGAAATGTGGTACAAAGATTTTAAGAAAATGAGTCATTATCTTCAACTGTGTAAATGAAGACAGCGCTTCAGCTTTTCTTTGCTATCCCTTCGTGTTGCTTTCAAAGATGGCATGATCTTATCTGGGAAAAGCAGTATTAAGGCTCCATGTGCTCTAGGGGTGTCTGCTTGACCAATGCAGACAGACTTTTGTATCCTAAAAACGCTGTATGCTAAAACCAGGTGGCCTCACTGGAGTGGAGGAATGTCAAAATGATCTCTTGGGTCCTGGGGAGGTGTTGCCATGCCTACTAAGCCACCAGTCTTTGGACAAGAGCCTGCCTGTGTTTGGTGTGCCTGGTGAATCTGGTCGTGGTCCTACAGCCACCCTGCAGTCTGCTAAGTGGGTAGGGAATTGCAGAAAACTTCTTGTTTGCTAATTAAAAATACACAGGCCAGAGACAAGTCTGAATAAGACCTTATATTGTATATCACCTACATTTTTTCCTGTAAGAGAATATATTTTCAGACTTCAGTGTTTTATCCTGAAATTGTCCCAGTTGGGTTCTTGGAGGCAGGTGAAAATAGAATACTAAGGAGAGAAATTTTAATTATGAGGTTGATTATTGGTGTAATGTTGTTCAGACAATGTTGTCCTTTTTTGTGAAGATTTTAGATAAACCTAGTGAATCCTTAAAATTATTTTGTACTACAAAATAATAAAAACAGGAGAAAAACTTGTGTGGATGTCTAATCTCAAATCCTTTGACAAAAAAAGAGCTCTTGCATTTAGTTCCTGTATTCCTGCATCTTTATGTGATAATCTTGCTTTTTAGCACAATGTCAGATTTTCAGATAAATAATTTTAAAAGTCAGTGTGAATTTTGAGGCTTATGCATCCCACCCCAGTGTAGAAGTATCAATTTGCCTTTTTTAAATTCTTATTTGATGATTTGGTTTTTTTTACCTTCCTTGGTAGGCTGCTTCCTCTTTTTGTTTCTTCAGAAACTCTTTAAGAATTAGGGCCTCCATAGATTACAAACTTATGAAACTTAAGACTTATAGTATACAGCTATTACTTTATTTTACTTACATTTTTGAACCAAGCTCCCCTTCCATTTCAATTAGTTGCTTACTTCTCTTGATCCTAAAGATCATGAAGTAGGAATTGTGGTATTCCTTAAGAACACCTCCATTAACGATACATCATAAACAGAAACACTCCTTTTCCTGTGTACCTGCACAGAATGGTAAGGGCCAGAAGGTTAGATTCTAGGTTACACTTTGTATTAGGATTGAGAAAGTGAAACTTTTTTTTTAGATGTCTTTTGTTTTGCCTTTACACTGGAAGTGTTCTCTAGTGCTACATCTCTCTATAGATCAACAGGCTTAGTTTGATTTGTCCAGGTACTAAATAGTTGTTTATCCAAAGGATGTGTGGCTGACCCTCTAAACATTGCAGCAGGAGAGTGTTTTGCTGCTGAGATGGAAGAGTGCTTTGCGTCCTGGTGTGTTAGTAGATGAAGTAAAAAGGTGTACCAGACAGGTGGTAGAAAGGAAGGTTTCGGGGGGAGGTTGAAGTGTGTATCTCTAAAGGGACAGAATGTGGTCTGTGAGATGCAATGGTTTTAAACAAAGAAGCATTTGAAACCTTACTCAGTTAAGGAGACAGTACTTCTCAAAAATTGTTGAATGAAATGTCATCTTCTGTTGGTAGTTTGCACACCATGAGTTTGTTTTAAAAATAGAACAAATTCACTATGCTTGACAAAAGCATTAAGGTCTCTGTGCAGCTATGGTGCTTTTATGGGAACATTCCTTGCAAGAAAGCTTGCTAAAATTAATTTTAAGACTGCAAACCTGTATGGTTTTATGTAGATACACCTTCTGAAATTCCTGACTTAAAATACCGTGAAATACAAAAATCTTTTACTTGGATAGAAATTCACTTGAGTTAAGTTCACGAGTGGTTTACTGCTTTAGCAACAATTAATTCCACAGCTCCACTGAACTGATACACTCTGTTGGAAGGATCGTCATTTGATTGAATAAAGAATCAGAACTGTAAGATGTTTTTATTGACTAAGTCAAATGCACCTCAATTTGCAAGTTGTACTGATGAAAGTAAAAATGCTCAGTACCACAGATGGTATTTTCTATTTGTCTGGGTCTTAAGTGGATTTGTATATGTTAATATTGTGAGACAGTGAAAGAGCTCTCTCTTAATCGACACTTGTATTTTTGCCAGTATTATGACTGCTGTTAGCATTAACACCAGTATTAGTATGCAGCATTTCTCTAGCAACACTACTGAAGCGCGTATGGGGGGCATTGTTACACAGTGGAATTTTCATATCTTTCAAGGAGAGAATTTTACAGAACTGGTTTATGTTTATTGTATATGCACAAGATTAATTTCACAGTGCTTCAGTCAGTTGTTTCCTCATTCATGTGCCCTTATGGGTAAGGGGCACGTTCATTTGTCTGTGAGATGCATCTGATGTTCATGCCAGTGCTGCCAGTTTTTCCTGGGGCACAGAAAGTATATTTAAATGGCAGCAATTCTGAACTCCTGTAATTCTTGTGGTTCAGAATCTAAGAACAGAATTTTTTCTGACATTGCTGTAGATGCTCAAGAGCAACAAAATGTTTCTTCTTTCATTTTGCATACCTATGTACAGCTGACCACAATCATGCCTTTAATTTTTTTAATAATATTAAGAGTGTTTAGGCAGCTGGGTATGGTTTTGCAGTTGCATTGTCCAGGCAGCAGTCCTAAAAGGAAATTGTTTAATGGACACTCTTGCCCTTTTGCATGTCAGTTGCCTGTAGATGATTTTTATTTTTGTTTTTATTTTGTGGTAGTAAGTAACATTTCCCCATCAGGTTCTATACTAGTTAAGGCACTTGGTAACTAGGTGAGGCCAACCAGCCAGGACTCTGCACATTCCTTTACTCCTGCAGGTTCAAGATTGTTATGCTTCTTTTCTGAGGCACTTTACATTTTTCTTCTGGGCTTCTAAAGTTTTTTGCAAGATTTCTCTTTTATAGAAGGCATTCTTATCCAGCTCTGTGAGCACAATTTCCTAGCTTTGTCCAATAAATCTGTGGATCCAAAACATTTCTGTTCTCACAAAACCTTGTCTCAGATCTTCATCCTGTGGCTAGTTCCTCTGTTAGTAAAAAAAGCTACAATTTCAAGTTATAGTTCTTGTCTTGTTTGTGTGTCTTGTTTCTTACTTACTTGACTCTGGAGTCCATTAAGCAGTTTTCACCCTTGTTTTTTTGTGTAGCCTTTTAGTTTGTTCTACTGGAGTTCCTTGAGATGAATTTAAGCACCTGACAGGAGATCTGTGTTTCCTTATTTGATGTTTGTGCAAAAATCGTAACAGTGCCCATTGACTTAGTTTTCTTGTGACCACATGTGTAAGATGTGTGTGTAAGAAAAGCAGAGAGGCATATATTGCCTTTAGTGTCTGTCTCTGCAGATGTATAAAATAAAAAAAGCTTTTCAAATAATAGCACTAAATTCCCCCTCATCTTTGTTTTCAGGGAATTGAAAGGACCTAAGAGGAGAAAACATATCTGCATATTCAAAATTAGGTATTTGGGGAAAAAACCCAAACAAAATTGAAGTTTAATAATCTGCCCAGCAGACTAAGGAAAGCGAGACATTTTATGTTGTGTGTGGTGCTTTACATAGGAATATTAATTCCAGGGTTTCTATACAGGATGTATTCCCTACACTCCTTGTTAGAGACCTGCTATTAACCACTTGAATCAGTTATGTTACTAGATATGGCACTCCTGTCACAGCTTTTATATTCTTACTTCTGTGTCAAAAACATGTTGGGGGTCTTTGCTATCTCTGCTAAGCCATATTCTTTGGAATGGTGACCCTAAGATTGATAAAAGAGAAATTGTGACTGAGACATGCAGCATAAAAACTGTGAACCATTACAGCAATACAAGATCTCTGTGTAGATAATTCACTTTTGATAAATCTGGGTCTAGAGCCATGTTCCAAGATTGCAGGTGCTGTGCATTCTGTGTGTGGGAGGAAATCCATTCAAAGATCTCAGTGAAGAATTCTCTGTTACCCATTTTCTGTCTTTTTGAGGGGTGAGGATCTGTAGGCTGTGACATGATAGAAATCAATAGGTGAAACAGGCAATAGAAGAAAATAGAAAATAGTTGGAAATTAATAAAATTCCTTGGCATATTATGTAATTCCCCTTTCTGTGACAGTTATAAACTTGTTGGGTGGGTTTTTTTATTCCCCCACCTCACGTTAGCAGAATAAGGTTGGAAATATTGTTCAGGTGTCTACTCCTGGCTGAGAAATTTTTTTTGTGAGTGCTTTTTTGGTTGGTTGGTTGAATTTTTTGAGGGCTAGATTAGGGTAAATTTTATCTTTAAACTTTATTCCTAGATTCTGTAGCTGAAAGGAGTCAAATAGACTCCGTGGGATTTGAGAGAACGCATGTGGAACAATAAAGTAGCTAGAATGTGAATCTGAAAACCTGCTTATTGCATGGCAAATGTCAACCAGCAGGTTATTTGCAGCTAATTAACAAGCACCGTGTGTTGGTGGAATGTTTTCTAATTAATAGCAAGGCTGTTGTTCTTAATTTCTGATGCCACTAGTTGACTCTTAGTGTACAGATGGTTAGTTACAAGATGTGTATTCTGATTTAGTTTATAAAATTTTAGTCTGTGAGGGTGAAAGGATGGAAAAGGTATAAGGTATACCCAGAGTTTGCCTAATCCATTCCAGATGGACAAAATGTGTTCAAAATGTGCTTTGTTTAATACCAAATCCAGAAGAGTGACCAATGTCATGGAGTTAAGCTCAGATTTTCATGCTCAGACTTGAAGTCTGAAAGCTCTTTTCTTTTTAATTTTTTTTGTTGTTGTTGTTGTTAGATTGGATTAAAATAAATGGTACTGAATAAAAAGACTGAACAAAAATAGTGTTTTCCTATTCAACTGAAATAGAAGAGACAGAATTTTGGGGTGTAATCCCACAATTTTATCTTCAGATGTGCTTACTGAGGGGAGCTGATTGTACACCTGGTGATTTTTTGAATTGGAAAATTTGAGAATGTCTACCAGTACACAGGATGAGCAATGCAACTTATAACTGCCCCAGTTAAAGTCTTCCTCTAAATGCGGCAAGGAAACTTTTGGCAATTAAAAATGTATCAGGATAAACCTCTAAAATGCCAAACTACATATGCAGTTGATAGTAATGGTATGTTAATGTCTTCTGTAGTTTATAAATAAATTTTCCATTTGTACACTAGACTTACTAGAGAAAGAAAAAAACTCCAGCAAAAAATACTTTTTAATGCTCTATTTCCCCCCTTTTTTTCTCCAGGCATTCACCTTCTGAGTTGCACAAAGGGCCATAAAACTATTCAAATTATAGTTTTTCCAGGAAATGTTTGGTGGTAATAGTTTGGGATATCTGCTAAAACATTCAGTTACTGCTTGGCCAGATATCTGACAAAGGGTTTTCTAGCAGTTTGAAATGTTGGTGGTGTTTTTTTAATGAAGTACATAGACTTGTTTAAAAATCTCTCATTTTTAAGTTTTCTTAGTCTAAATAAAACACTTACCTTATTTTATGTTTTTCCCTTTTCTTGGAGATGTTATTATTTTTATAAGCTACAATGACTGGCAGAGTAATACATTTGCCAGTGAGTATTTTTTTACTCAAGAGTCCAGAAAAACATATTAGCCAGTTTATTCCCCAGATTTTCATTAATTTCAGATTTTGTTTCTGATCTGTTGCATAAATTCTATCTCTTGCCATACATGAAAATGTATGTACTAGAATTTCATGTTTTCTTCACATTTTCCACATGAGTCTGGACTGTTTAACTCAACTTAACAGCTACCTCTTATTAGATTGGTTATGTATAAGAATACATCAAAATGTGGTTTTAATTAGGATACTGGCTGTAAATTCATTCTTTTAGTACCAATATCATATCTATTTAATTTTAGTATTCACTCTTTTCTAGTTTCTGATAATTTGTAACCATCTTTCTAATGAAGGCCAGGATTCTTTATGCTTTGAGGTCAGTTGCAACATGCTCATTATTTCAGCAGGATCTGGATAAGATTTGAATTTGAGTTAATGGCTATTTAATTATTTTAATTATGCAAATACCGAAGTAAAACCTAAACTGAGCACTGTCTGTTCCATGCTATTTAAAACTTTCTGAAAAATGTTGCAGTGGAATAATGAAGTAATGTTAATGAGTGTCTCAATCTTTTTTAAATTAGGTATGGTATTTTCTCTCAAGAGTTACTAATTTCTGCATTAAATTCATGGCTGGTATAAACTTAGTATTTTTAAAGTATATTCAGTGTGTTAAGTGTACTTTCCAAGGTGATTAGCACTACTGACAGTGAGGGTTTTTTGGTGATTTTCCCCCCACCCTTGCTTGCTCTCAGTGAATTTACAGCAAAGAAGTGACACTTCAAGGGAAGTGTCTGGAAATTTTCTGGTCAAAGAGCAAGAGTAAATAGGCAGGAGCGGAGGATATTACAGAATCATCTCAAGTAAAGAAATAAATTGTATTTCATGTCTGCAGTTGTAACAGTTCTGTTCACTTTCATAATATATGATGAAATGCAACTTGAGTAGCTATTAAAATTCTGACAGAACTGGATGATGGAAGTAAAGTAAAAATCTGTAGTTGAAGTTCCATACTTTAATATTTTGTAATTGCTGTGCTGGACTAACCATATCTACAGGGCTAATTGGTACTGAAGCTGATTTTGAAATCAGATTTGCTAAGCAAGAAATAAATATTTTCTTTAAACTCATATAAAATCAAACTCTTGTTTTCAGCTCAAATATAAATACTTTAATGAATGAGAAATTTGACAGAGAAAATAAGAAACCACATTTGTTTACATGTGGTATATTCAGAATTAAATTACTGCCTGTGTTGCATACCCAATTATTTGTGAATATGCATTCCCAGTATTTCCTTAAGTGGCATTTCTAATTTTATAAAGATACATGTTTTACAGTCATTACTGTATGAAGTAAGTGTAAGACACATGTTATACAGTCTTCGTTATATAAAGTTAACTCTGGAAAATATGGTTTCTGGAATAAAAAGACTGAGATAACACTGAGAACTAATTGAAATTCTGGTCAAACTATTCATTTTGTCATAGCCTGTGAAAGAGCAGTGATCTGGCAAACTGTAAAGAATTAAATGTGAATTGTAAATACATTTAATGACTAGAAAGTCTTGTGTGTATTTTACTCTCTCATACACTATATTCCAGTTCCCCCTTCATTGTTTTCTTTATTCTCTTTTATTGCAGCTGCATTGACCTATTATCAGCAGGTGAAATTGTGGCAGTGGGAGTATTCCAAGTATTCCAATTGGGATTATACTCCACAATTGCAACAATTTCTGGGTTTTTCTGTGGTTTAGTTCTTACTTATTTCTAGACTTTTAAGTCTTTGAACTTCTGATTTGGCCTTTCCTAGCTGTATATCTTCTCATCAGTCTAATACAGGCTAGCATTAACAATTTTATCAACACTGTGAATAAAAAAATCTCTTCTAAGAATCTCTTCTAATACTGCATAACCAAATATCATTCTTAAATCACTAGTCACTCATTAAACATCCAAACAAGCGCTTATGCAAAATGGTAGATACTCCTAATTTAAACTATGAATATACACTATGTATAGTATTTCAAATCTGCATTGAAGCAGTCCAAGACACCTGGTCTCCTGCAGGCTGATGGGGCCCATCTGTGTCAGAGAGGGAGAAGAGCATCTTCAGTCATGGGCTTGCCAAGCTGGTGAAGAGGGCTTTAGGTGAAAATTGCTGGAAGAAAGAAGTCTCAAATCATTCCACTCCTACCAGGTGTTTGATCCCAGGGCCAGCAAGAGATGCCCAGACCATGGAGAGAGACCAGAGGTCAGCAGGAGAACATGTGAAGAGCAGCACAAAGGAATTCCAGCTGCTCAAGCCAGCAAGTTGACTTCATCCTTCATCAAGGACCCATTTTAAGTACCTCTGTGCTAATGCCTGTAGCGTGAAGAATAAACAAAGTGGAAACCTGGGCATGCCTGCAGGGTTCTGGTTTATCAGTGTCATAGAGATGTTGTGGGATGACTCCTGTGACTGAGTTTTGGAATAGAATGATAAAGGCTGTTTAAAAAAGACAGAGCAGTCAGGGATAGGGTGTTGCCTTCTATGACAGTGACCAGTTGGAGTGCACAGAGCTCTGCCTGATTATCTGTAAACTGTGAGTTTACAAATTAGGATTAAAGAGAGGGTAGGTGACATTACAGTGGGAGTCTGAACAGGAAGACCAAGTGGACGAGGCCCTCTATAGACAGAGAGGAGCAGCCTTATGTTCCTAAGCACTGGTCTTCATGGAGACTTCACCCTCTCAGAGAACTGTTGAAGGGACAACACAGTGGTAGAGTACTGTGGAATAAAGGCTTGCACGTGAAAGAGGGGTCCAAGAAATCTGGTTAATATTCAAGGATCATCTCTAGGTCAGAAGCAATGAATCCTGACAAAGAGGAAGCTAGGCAGAAATGCCAGGAGGCCTTCAAAAATGAACAAGGAGTTTCTGGATGAATTCAGACACAAAAATGTAAGCCTGTAGAGGGTAGAAGAAGGGACAACTAGCCTGGAGGGAATACAGACAGATTTGTGTGAGCAGGCAGGGATCAGGGATTTAGGAAAGCTAAAGCTCTGATAGAATGAAACTCGATGAGGGCAGTCAAGGACAAGAAGAGAAACTTCTTCCAGAAGGAAGCAGGATCCCTGGGACATGGAGAAGGCCAAAATACTCAATTACTTTTTTTCTTAGTCTTCACTGGCAGGTCATCCAGCCACGCGGCCTGAATTGTAGAAGGCAAAGGCAGGAACTGGGAGAATATAGAGTCACTGGCTGTAGGAGAAGATCAGGTTTGAGACCATCTAAGGAACCTGAAGGTGGAAGGGTCCATGAGACCTGCTGGGAGGTATCCAGCTGTCCTGAGGGAACTGGTGGAGAAAATTACTAAGCCATTCTTCATCGTATTTTTGAAACTGTAACAGTCCAGTGAAGCTCCCAGTGACTGGAAAGGGGAAACATAACCCCCATTTTTAAAAAAGGAAAAAGAAAGTACCTGGAGAACTACAGCCTAGTCAGTCTCACCTCTGTGCTCAGCGCAGTCATTGTTGAATGCTTCTGGAAACTGTAATGCGGCACATGGAAAGTAAGGAGGTCATTGGTGACAGCCAACATGACTTCACCTAGGGTAAATTGTGCTGGACCAATTTAGTGGCCATCTGTGACTGAGTTATAGTTTCGATAGATAGGGGAAGAGTGGGTGATGTCTACTGGGACTTGTGCAAAGCATTTGATACTGTCCCACATGACATCCTCATCACTAAACTGGAGAGACATGGATTTGATGGATGGACTACCCAGTGGATAAGGAATTGTCTGTGTGGTTGTACTCACAGAGATGACCAGTCAACAGCTCTATGAACTCATGGAGATCAGTGACAAGTGGCATTCCTCAGGGGTCAATACTGTCGCTGGCACATTTTAACTTCTCTGTTGGCAGCATGGGCAGTGGGATCAAGGGCACCCTCAGCCTGCCAGCACCAGGCTGTGTGGGGCAGTCGACTCGCTGGAGGGAAGGGATGGCATCCAGAGGGACCTGGACAGGCTGGAGAGCTGGGCCAGTGCAAACCTCATGGGGTCAACAAAGCCAAGCGCAAGGTCCTACACATGGGTCAGGGCCATCCCAAACATGGATACAGGCTGAGTGGAGAATGGATTGAGAGCAGCCCTGCAGAAGGGGTCTTGGGGGATCCGCAGATGAAAAACTAGACATGACCTATCAATGTGCATTTACAGCCCAGAAAGTGATTTTTTTTTTTTTTTTTACTGGGCTGCATCTCAAGGAGTGTGGCCAGCAGGGCAAGGAGGTGATTCTCCCCCTTTACTCTCATGAGACCCCACCTGCAGTCCTACAAGCAGCTCTGAGGCCCCCAACATAAGAAGGATGTGGACCATTTGAATTAGGTCCAGAGGAGGGCCACAAAGGAAATCAGAGGGCTGGAACACCATTAGGCCAAGGGATCTGGAGCTGTTTAGTTTGGAGAAGAGGAGGCTCTGGGGGGACCTCATGGCTCTGTAGAGCTACATGAGAGGAGGTTGTAATGGGGTGGGGGCCAATCTCTTCTGCCAAGTCTCAAGTAAAAGGACAAGAGAAAATGGTCTCAAGTGCCAGAGGAAGTTCAGATTTGATATTAGACCACATTTTTTTACTGCAAGTGTAGAATAAGCATTAGAATAAGTTGCCCAGGGAGTCACCATTCCAGAGTCACAATTTCTGGAATTGTTCTCAATGTGACACTTAAGGATATGGTTTAGAGGTGACAATGGTCATGCTGGGTTGGTGGTGGGAGAGATAACCTTGAAGATCTCTTTCAGCCTTGATTATTCTGTGATTCTCTGAATTGAAAGAGGGTGGGTAGAGGAATGAACAGTGTACCCTGGCAGCCAGGAGGGCCACTTGTGTCCTGCAGGCATCAGGCACAGCATCTCCAGCCAGGCAAGGGAGGGAATTGTTCTGCACTGGGGCAGCCTCCCCTCAAGTGCAGTTTTGGGCACCACAGTATAAGATACTAAACTATTAGAGAGTCTAAAGGGGTGCTACAAAGATGGTGAAGGATATAGCAGAAAAGCCATATGAGGAGTGGCTGAGGTCAGTTGGTCTGGAGGAGACTGAGGTCTCATCATGGTCTACATCTTCCTCACGGGGGGAAGCAGAGGGACTGACACTGATTTCTTCTCTCTGATGACTAGGGACAGGACCTGAAAAATAAAATTAAAGAGAAGGTTTATAGTGGGTATTAGAAAGTTGCTTCACCCAGAGGGTGGTTGGGCACTGGAAAAGGCTCTCCATGGAAGTGGTCACAACAGGAAGTCTGCCAGAGTTCAGGAAGTGTTTGTACAATGCTCTTGGGCAAATGGTGAGATTTTCAGGGAATCCTGTGCAGAGTCTGGAGTTGGTCTCAATGATCTCTATAGGTCCCATCCAACTCATGGTATTTTACGATTCTATGATTTAGATTAGTTATTGGAAAGAAATTCTTCACTGTGTTGGTAGTGAGGCACTGCTACATTTTCTGTAGCAAAGTTGTGAATGCCTCATACCTGAAAGTGTTCAAAACTAGGTTGGATGAAGCTTTGAGCTTCCAGGCCCTGGTGATGGCGGAGATATTGGAACTAGGTGATCTATAAGGCCTGATATTCTGTGAACACTATGGAGATGCCCCAAAGTTGTTGTATGTGCATTGCCAAGGCCTACTGCATTTGACATGTGGTAGTGATACCTCAAGCTAATAGATTTAATCAACAATTTGATTTTATTTTTTTTAAATTTATTTGCACGTACCTTCTTTTGTATACAAAATAAGTAATCTGCAAAGACTAGTCTTAACCAGCTAAAAAACAAAGAACTTTTTTATCACCTTTGCCTCTTTCTCTTCTCATCTACTTTCATCATGCATGGTGAAAGTATTCTTTAATTTCTTTAATTTCTTTAAATTCTTTAAATTTCTTTAATTTCTTTTAAGTATTCTTTAATTTCTTTAATTTCTTTAAGACCTCCAGGTGAGGTGCTCCATGTCTCTGATCATTTTTGTAGCCTCTTCTGGAACTTGCTGCCCACACTGCTCTGGATGCAGCTCAGGACATGTTTCCGTACCTTATGTATTTATTCTCTGTTATTCTCTGTTTTTTCTCTGTTTTGAACTAGATTATCACTGTGCATCTCTTCAAATTGAAATATGCTTTTCTTATTGGTTTATAGAAGCTTTTACTTGAAACTTATTCAGGCAAGCACTGAATATAAAAAAGTATTCTAGTGTGGAAGAATGTGGTGGTGAACTTGCATTCTTTCAGAGAGAGGAGAGGTATTTATTTTCAGTATGTATTTTCCTGCCTCAAGATTAAAATTTCCTTTAATAATCTTTATACTACAGTATGATTTTTTCTGTGGTAGCACAGTGCTGTGAAATATACTGTGTTCTAGTTGGAGAAAAATCATTATTTGTTACATGCAGGAGTTTTATTTCAATAAATTTGATACATCTATTTATGTGTAATGCATAAATTGCAATTGTTTGGATCATTAGAAGAGTCAAAAATATGTTAAAACATCCAGCTGTTAGAGACACACAGATGCTGTGTGGCTGTTTTGGCTGTAAAAGAAGATTTTAATCTTCTTCAACCTCATCCAAAAGGCCTTTCTGCCATCAGAATAATATATAATTATGTAATTATAATACATAATTTTATTATGCTTTGTGACCTCTATACATTTAACGTCTCTTTAAATGTTTCTATTTAGTGAGTTATCAGGAAGAGTATTTACTATGGCTGCAGTCCTGTATTTTGATCTAGAAGTCAAACTCCAAAACTTATGCCAAGTGCCTTAAATATTAACTTGGCTCTGCACAACTATATATATCTAAAAACTAGCACTGCATGAGTATATCATATTGAAGGATTTAGGCCATTTAGAGGGTAAATTACTTTCTTCTTGCTTAGGGTGATAACAACTAGATTTAGTGTATGGAAGGGAGCGGGAAGAGCAAAAAAAACCATTTTATATGTGTGCATGTGTGGGGAATGACACCAAAACCACTTTTTACTTCCACACTTTAAAGCCAACAAAACCATGCAGATTCCTCAGCCTGAATCACCTAAGTGTCACTCTTTAAATAAAACAAAACTTAGGACTTCTTTTACAATGTCATACTGTTATTTTTAAAAAGCATTTCTCCCAACTTCACATTTTCTTTCTCTGCCATGCTGATGTTGTGACTTGAACTCAAGTTATGTGTCCTGTGGAGAATGAGGAAAGAGAATAAAAATAGTATTTTCTTTAAGCCTGCAAAATTATTTCTGCTATTTCAGTGATGTTATTTCACTGTGCCTTCTTTTGCTAGAAGTCACTGTTAGTGACCTCCTTGTATCGTGCAAATATTGTATGCCATAAGCTCTTCCTCCATTCTTGAGATTCAGATGTATCCTTTGCCCCCTCATTCTCTGTTAAAGAGAGTCTTCTCCCATACAAATCTTTAAATCACTTGTTCCCCAAGTGTCTGGTGCAGCTGTATAAAAGTATTTTCTGTGAGGTTGTCTGGAGCAATGTTTTGTGGGACTGGTGATACAGATGTGTTTTAGTGTCCTGTTTCTAAAATCACCTCATCTGTAGAAATAGAATTGCTCTATTGTTAAACAGTTATTTGGAATCATACACCCATAGCAGGGTAAAATAAATGTATACTTTGGAAATTTTTTTAAGGTCTAGAAACAATAGGTACATAATAAAAACCTCACAAAACTGAAGGGTTCATCAAGGTCCTTTGGCTAAGAGTTTAGTTCCTGTGCTACTCTGTAGTCTTGTAGAAGATTTGGCAGTGAGAAGTCATGTTCAACTGGGACAGATTTCTCTTATTTAAAATTCTTTCCATTCCCATAGGGTATTTCATTGAGGAATTTCAACCTTTCTGTTGTTAGATCATTGTCTTCAACTTTTAAAATACTGGTGTCCCTTGATTCCACATAGTTAGAAATATGCAGTCTGTAAAGTCTGTTCAGAGGCTCAGAGGAAAAGTTTTTTTATATTAAGTAAGACAATGTACAGTCCTCAGTGTGTGAACCTCCTTTATATAAGTACGTGAATTTTGGGATTTAGACACACTGGTAAGTGTATTTGATTTCTGTAAATGACAAGCATATGATAGAATTTATCAGTGTGCATTTTCAGAGACAAGATACTTGGGTAATCAGTTTAAGTGGAGCTGTTTCCCCAAGTTATCTTATATTTTTACTGTTTCAGTATGTGTGTCGTTTCTTCTAGTTCACAATAAAATACTTTGGTTCTGAAATTGCTGTTTCCATTGTGTCAAATACTGTTAGGAAAACTACTGTGTAAGGTGCTAGACTAAAAATTGGATAAAAATTAAGGAAAAGAATACAATCAAAGAAAGATTTTGTGTCTGGTAGCACAATATCAAAGATACATATATAGGTAAGTGGCAGTTTAGTGCAGTATTTTGAATAAAGAGGATTATAAAGACACAACAGAGAAAAACGTCATGACTACCTCATACATTTGAGGCAATTTCGTAGATTACCCTTTCTCCTATCATAACAAGCTCTTGCAAAAGGTCTCTTCACAGCTTTCTTGTAAGCTCCCTTTAGGTACTGGAGGTGTGCAGTAAAGTGTGCCCGAAGCCTTTCCTTCTCCAGGCTGAACAATCCCACTCTCTCAGCCTTTAGAGAGAGACCTCCAGGTGAGGTGCTCCATGTCTCTGATCATTTTTGTAGCCTCTTCTGGAACTTGCTGCCCACACTGCTCTGGATGCAGCTCAGGACATGTTTGGCTCTCTGGGCTGTCAGTGCCCATGGCTGGGTCATGTCCAGCCTCTCACCCAGCAGTATCCCCAAGTGCTTCTCAGGGCTACTCAATTTATTCTTCACAGACCCTGTATTTGTGTTTGTCATTGCCCTAACCCACATGTCTAAGACCTCCCCACTCATTAACAGCAGTCTGTCTCCTTTCCCTTTCATTGCCCTAGGTTGAGACAGGCCTTTTTCTTCTTCCAAAAGGGCAAACCTCCCTTCTTTTAGCCTGCTGTGTATTTGTTGTAATGTCTTTTATGTAATTGGTGCGAGGAGTTTCACTTACGTATGACTAAACCTACTAAATCCAAAAAGATTTCTTTACTGCTGTTTGCCTTTGTATCTGAAAGATCTGGAATAACAGTAATTTAATTAAAATTACCCAATGGATGGTGGTCTGCTAAGGAAGACCTTGCCTTACATTTCAGAACTCATTCCACCATGCATGTTGTGGTAGCTCTGTTGAAAAATATTTTCCTGTCTGCCATGGACCACAAAACAATCACTGCGGTAGCAAAGTGCTTCATACTGTAAGGAAATGCAAGTTCTTGAAGAACCTGAACATAAATAAATCTGTAGGACTTGATGAGATGCTCCTCAGAATCCTGAGAGAGTTGGCCAGTTGTGCCAGTCAGGTGAAGTGCCTGCTTGGTGGAAAAAAGTCCCCATTGATCAATATAGTGACCTTTTAGAAGGAAATTACTAAATGGGTATAAGGGAAGGGGATACATGGGGATAAGGAAAGAGCTACAGATGTCGTTTATCTGGACTTTGTAAACCTTTTGACATGGTCTCTTAGAACACCTTTCTTGCTAAATTGGAGAGACATGGATTTGAGGGGTGCACTATTCAGAAGATAAGGAACTACAGCTATAGTGAGGTGGGAGTTGGTCTCTTTCTCCAGGCAGCAACTGAGAGAACAAGAGGACACAGTCTTAAGCTGCATCAAGGGAAATGTAGGCTGGATATTAGGAAAAAGTTTTTTACAGAAAGGGTATTAAAGTATTGGAATGGCCTACCTGGGGAGGTGGTGGATGTGTTTAAGAAAAGACTGAATGTGGCACTTGGTGCCTTGGTTTAGCTAAAGTTAGGGTTGGGTTGGACTTGATGATCTTGGAGATCTCTTCCAGCATAATGGTTTTGTGAATTGGTTGGATGGTCACATCCAGAGGGGAGTGGTCAGTGGCTCTGAGTTCCGATGGACATCAGTGACAGGTGGTGCCCTCAGAATCCATACTGGCACCAGAGTTACTTATTGTCTTCAAGAATGACATAGACAAAGAGATTGAATGTGCCCTCAGCAGATTTGCAGCTGACCCCAAGCTGAGAGGTGCGGTTGACACACCTGAAGAATGGGATGTCATCCGATGGTCCTGGACAAGCTGGAAAAGTGGAACCACGTGGACATCAGAAGATCCAACAAGGCCAGTTATAATGTTCTCCACCTGGGTCATGGCAACTCCAGTATCAACACAGGCTGGGAAATGAAGGGATTTAGAGCAGCCTTGCCTAGTGGGACTTATGGCTGGATGAAAAACTGGACATGATCCAGCAGTGTACAGTTGGATTCCAGAAAGCCAAATGTTCCCTGGGTTGCATCAAACATATGTGGGCAGCACATTATTGGTGGAAGTCATTGTTCTGCCCTGCTCTGCTCTTTAAGACCTCATGCAGAGTATTGCATCCAGCTCTGAGGTCCTCAGCACAGGAAGGACAGGAGTGAGTCCAGAGACAGACAATTAGGATGACTAGAGGAATGGAAAATCTCTCCTATGAGGAAAGGCTGAGAGGTTGTTTCTTTTGTAAAGACAATATTCCAGTCAGACTTTATTGCACCCTTACAGTAGCTAAAAAGAGACTGCAAGAGCTGGAGAGAGGCTTTTTATGAGAGCATGTAGTGATAGGGCAAGGGGAATAGTTTTAAAATGAAAGAGAGTAGATTCAGGTTAGATACATGGAAGAAATTCTTTACTCACTGTGGTGAGGATGTGGAACAGGTTGCACAAAGATGTACCTGGTGCCCCATCACTGAAGATGTTCAAGGCCAGCTTGTGCCCTTAAGCAACATGATCTAATAAAAGGGTTCCCTGCTGAGGGTGATGGGGTTGGAACTAGATGATTTTTAAGATCCTCTCCCGTCCAAATCATTCTGTGGTTTCTAACACAGGGATAAATGTTCACTGTGAACACTGGATGATTGCTTGGGATGGATGTGGCTCTGAGTAGATACACACAGTTTCTTCTATTGCCCTGGATCCCAGAAAGAGTCTCCAGAAACTCAGTGCTACATTGGAGTCCTCTACAGCACTATGAGAAGAAAGCAAAATTACTATTGGTATCTACTGTGCGTCAGAATTTACACTGATGCACCATGTTCTCCCATTTTGCTGTCTCCTTCCTAAGTCTTCACAACCTTGATTTTGAAAATTAGGGAAAATTAGGAGTGTGTGGAGTGTAGGAGTGTGTGGAGCATATGAAATCATACCAAGTCAGTACAAACCAGAAAGAGAATGGTTGCCATTCATTGACATTGCTATGTCAGTACTAGGGTAAAAAAAGAAGTCCGTAATCATATCAGTAGTAGTATTTTTATGAAAATGTGCATTTGGATAAAGTATCTTGAAGAACTCTGTTTATTGGTGAGAAACATGATTTATATAAACCACCAAAATAGCTTACTTTTTTCCAGCGGTCATTTTGCCCTTTATATGTCACAGCATATATTGTTATTAGGAATTACCTCAGTTTTATATGCTGAAGTCAAGCTGAGAAATTCTTGTTTTTCAGTACTATACACTGAACACTATATGAGACGTAGTTTTATAGTTGCTCTCAACCCAAAATCTTGATCTCCTACTCCATGCATCTATTTTTTTTTCCAAAGTTACCAAGTAATTTCCTGTTACATTTGGTGAGGTTAAATCCAAGAATGCCAGCTCATGATTACTTCATATTTCAAATACAGCTTTTTGTGGGAAACTTTAGAAACATGGTCAGATTTCTAAGTTTTGCTTTCCACAGATGAAATTTTTTGAATTTTTTTTAAAATAGCCATCATAAAGCTGTGGTTTATGATACTTGAGTAAACTACCATCTGTATGCATTTGGATGTGTTTTCCCATTAAGGTAGTAAAACATGAGTGAGGCAAGCTATTTGAAAATTGAAACAAGGGAGGTGAAAAAGTTGAAATCAAACATTATACAAGTATTTAATAGTCTTCATGCAGATTTTAAGTTTGGCAAGTGTTCTACTAAGCCAGTTTTCTGTTTTACTATGCTGTATAGGAGAACAAAATTTAAGATATACCTATGGCATTTAAAGAGACATTGACAGTGCAGTTTGTTCTCCATTTCTAGTACTTTTCACTGACCAGATTTCAGGGGTGTATTGTATACTTAGCAGATACATAAAGCACAGGAAGAATTGGTTCACAAACATCCAGAACTAATCACTTGTGTTATACAATTGAAGTTAAAGTGTTTGAAATCTCTACACAAAAAATATTCTGCTATACTTGGCAAAGAGTGAGAAACAGAACATACCAAGAGTTTATGTATTTTTCTTTGACTACTGCAAATGTTTCTAGAAGTACATAGTTTTGCTGAGAAGTATGCTTTAGGTTGATTATCAACAAGTTTGTTAACCCAAAGTTCAAACAAATTCAGAATATGTTCTGTAACTTGTTCTTTATGGGCTTTTTATTGTTTTGTCCTCCAACATAGTTATACTCAACATCAGACTCTTATATGAAGGAAAATAAAAAGGCATAAAGACCTTTTTCAGGTGTCATTTTGAGCATCTTCATGTTTTTGTGTCTAAATATGATGGTTTTTAAAAAGTCAGATTATTCAGAAAATGACATCTTTTACTTGGAAATGAATGCTCCTTAGTTGCTTAGAAATAGAGGCCTCAGAACCAATTCAGACATATTTCAGTATGAGTGTTAATTCAGCTGAAACACTAACCTACTAAGAATACAGAGCCACCCTCATATAAACTGTAGTAATATTTCAGAATAAAAAACTTAGATTTTCAATAGGAGAGAGAAGGCATTTAAATATTGCTTTTAAAACTCCTTTTCTATTTCACGACAAAAATAGGATTTGCCAGTTGTATTATAATTAAGTTATTGCCTCAGTAGATGGCAGTCTTCCCTCTGAGTCGCCAAGGTGCCTAGGTCATCTGTATTTAAGGTTTCCTTTTTTTAGATACAGTATGGTATTGATCCTGACTACCACTGCTCATTAGAATATGAATATCAAACATCATATTCTGACAAAATGTCTGTTTAACTGTTACATTCTAGCTTGTCTCAGTCTTTGCTATGGCTGCTTAATAACATCTTTTTCTGTGAACTGCTGTGTGTGTTACTATTAAGATACTTGCTGTGCTCTCCCATACATACACTCCTCCACACTTCACTCACTCCTGTTAGCTTGCACCTAACAGGGCCAGATTGTCAAATCTTTAGTCACCTTAGTCTTATGATTTTGTTAGAGTTGTGTTCATGCCAAAGTGAAAATTCTGTGTGTGAAACGTATACATTTGATTGTGTTGATATTCTGCACTCATTGTATCCAAACAGGATCTCTTACCATGTGTTCTTACCTGCTAAAAGGTCTGATTGTGCCACTACAGGCATAAATGTAAATGACCTGTAAACTCTTTTAAGTATTAAGTACAGTGTTTAAATACATGCTTTTCACATGCATGTTACTGAAATTCACTTGAAAATTGAATTTTACCACCAGTGTAGTTGGGTCACATAAAGTTACAGTCTTAGAATTTTGGCTGTTAGTACCTTTGTCCATGCCGTGCCACAGATGTCTGTGTCCCCTGAGCCCATAGCAATGAGAAAAACTGGGCTTCACTATCTTTTCATTATTCTTAGTACTTATGCCAAAGACACTGCCCTTTTATACCAGCCACAGGCTTCTACACCATGTGCTTTTTCTTTTATATAGTAGAGTAGGGTTGTCTGGATTCTTCTGGTTTTGTGCAGCCTGGTCACTGAAAAGCAATATCCACACCTTCTTCATACTTTTTCTCTGCTTTCCACAGAAGAAAATTTAGCAAGTTACAAATGGAAATAAGAACCAGGTTTAGAAATATACCCATATTGTAGTGCTGCTCCTTCTATTTTATGATACAGATTTGAAGTAGCATTACTGGACACATCCAAAGATTTTTGGTGTTAGGGTGGTGGTTTTTTTTGCTTGCTGGTTTGTGGTTTTTGTTTGTTTAGTTTGGGTTGGTTTTGTTTTGTTCTGTTTTGGGTTTTTTTGAGAGAACAATTAAATCAGGAAACACAGTCTTAAGCTTTTTATAATATTCAGTAAGAGCTTCCACAAAGCAGAAAAGAATGATTTATGCTTATTTTATAATTATGCTTAAGATGCATTTTCTGCTGTTCCTCTTGGATTTCATTTTACCCTTTAATTGGAGTCTTTCTTTTTCTTTGGAATCTGGTAAAATTAAAAAATAAATCCTCTTCAGCCTCCCAAACAGAAATTACAATCGAGGTGTACTCCTGTGATGTTTCATGATGTTTTGTTCCTGATAGCTGTGATATATTCTCAACCAGCAATCTAAGGCTGGTTTACTAAAAGCCATCAGCTATCTGCTGATGGGATTTGTGATCTATTGTATGGTGACAAGCACTGAGGAGTAGATTCTCCCAGAATCAAATTTATTTCTGTGATGGCTTTGAAAGCAGAATCATTATTTTGTGCACTTTCCTACTTTAATGCTCTTTTAATGGTCTACCAGTCAGAATTTCCATTTTTCTCCAGATTGGATAGTAGGCCATCTTTCTTTCTCTAGAATTTTAGATTAAATTTTAAACTTTTAGACATTATTACATTTCTAGATTCTAGGTTTCTAGATTCCTGCTTGCCTGTCCCCTGCCAAAGAAATCTTCACGTGATTTGAAATAATTAATTAATTTTTCTGCCCAAGCCCTTCTTGGGCAAACAGATTGTCCTGAAAATATCCCCACAGCTTTATTTTGTCCCCACAATAATTTTGAATCAGTACCTTCGTGAGTTTTCAGAGTTTGACAATTTACTGTTAGTCTGCAGTCTGAGTTTTTGTGCATATGACATTACAGTTTCCTTGCAAGATACACTTCTGTCCTGGGTACTGCTTGTGTCCTTGCTGCAGAAAAAGGATGTTTCTACACCTGTGCACTTTATATATATATTTTTAAATGAGAATCATTGTGACTTTCATAATTTGGAATTGAAAGCTTTTTTATTATCTTTCAGAATATAGTTGTCATTCTGGACAATTCTCTGTTTAGGTAATTATCGTAATTAGTATTTCTCCAAGTAGAAGAAGATATATGTCCATAATACAGAAGTTGCTACAGTAACTGGCATTGTTTTTAGCAATCAAACTGCATGAATCTATTAGTGATCTTTGAGTCAGTTTTGGAGGGATGCTGTGAAAACACTTGCTCTGGAATTACAGGTACTAAAATAGGTCTGTGGATAAATGGAGAGATGTTTTTCCCTTGTAAAATCAAGTTATTATTAGTTCTTAGGAATAAGAGATTTAATTAAAAATTCCTTACATATCTAGAAACAAAAAGCCATGAAATATTGCATTGTTTGAAGTCAAATACTTATTTAATTTTCTCTGGTTTTAATTCTGACCCCCTGCTGCCCAACACCCACCCACCCCTGCCCCCCAAAAACGATGTTTTCAAAAGAGTGAGATAATTTCTGTTCTTCACTTGCTTTTAAAATTGAAAACGTTGTTAGTAGCATATCTTAGCAGTGAGATGTAATTTTGGTAGTTTGGAATTTGTGTAACCTTACTAGTTACTCACTCACAAAAGATGAAATTTTGGAACTCTTAGTAATGGCTTTAGATTTAGTATAAGACAAACTGGAGTGTCAAATCCTGGTCAGTCGAATGGAGAAGGAAGAATATTCAGATCATTTAACTAAAATATTTTTTCATGTGTTTGTTTGAGTTCTTTCTGAAGTTGAGACATAGTTCCTGAACAACTTACAGTTTTACGTGTTTTGGAGTACATGTTGACCAACATGACTTTTCTGGGAAGACTCCTGGTCTACGTAGAGTAATACGCATGCCAGGGAAATATAAGAGTCTGTGTAATAGTTAAAAATCTAAGCAACTTACTAGGAAGTACCAAGACAACAGAAGTTAGATTACTCCACAGAGCTGACAGTTTCATTGTCAATAAGCTGAGAGTTAATGCAGTTATAGTTTTGGAGGACAAGATGCCTTAAGGTCAAAGGAAGAAGAACAGAAACTGCCAAAATTCATTTTTTCTTTTCCATATGGCCAGTTACAAAACCTTGTTTTAAAATTAGCTTTGTACTGACTTGCAGACCATCCAATACTGCTGTTTGAATCAAACAGCTGCTGTAGGTATTTGTAATATTATGTTAGGACATCAGGTGTAAATTATTAAAGTTAGTATTTTTGTTATTTCTGAACATTTTGTTCAGGTTGTGTTCTGAAAAGCTTGTATTTTTGGGAGCTGATAACATTCAGCTTCCAAATGTATGTGATTCTTTTTCAGACCTTTTAAGATGGCTCTTTGGATAGCGCCGAGGTTGCATTTGGATTGCCTTCATGCTACTTTAGCCAGGCACATGTAAATCTCTCATTTATTACTCTTAGCAGCTTGAAAAAGGGAGTGCTAAGTGATTGGATAAATAGGTAGGAAGAGGTACAGGCAGTTCCTTAGCTTGCACATTAATTTAGCTGTAATGAAAGGTATTTGCTTATATTGTTATTTTAGGACAGTTAGTCCTGCTTAGAAATTGCAAGGTCATAAGTAACGCTGACAAATGTTCATTGTCCAGATTCTTTCAGAAGAAATTTCTACCCTATGAGCTCTTTCAACCACCTGCCAAAGCAGAGTGAAATATGTTATGCAATTCTGAACAGTGTGTTTGGAATCAGTAAAGAACAAGAAATTGTACTTCAAATACTAGCAAAACCAAGGAATTTTTCAGATGTGTGAAATGCAATCTGTTAGGCCATGGAACTGTTTATGCGTCTTTGACCAAGACTGGTTTTGAAGCCGTTCCATTTTAGTCACATTTTGGCTATAATTGTTAAATTATTTAGTGGTTAAAAAAACCAAGCATGAAACAATAGCAATAGTATGAGATGCACTGGTCAGGATAATTGTAATGTTTTGCAATTCTGTTGTTGGTTATGTCTTGAGTCAATTAAGCAGATTGTTTGACAGTCCAAAAAATTCTGTTCCTGTATGTCTCCCTTCCTAAAAATCGCATTCTAAATAGTATGGTACTGTGCTAGAGGTAGTAACTTCACTGAAACACTTGATTCTTCTTTATAGTCTGTGCACTGCTGAATTTGCCCTCTCTCTCTGCATTACCTTTTCCTGCACATTCTTTTAAGTTCAAGAACTTAAAGAGATTATTGCATCTTAAGTTAATAAAAATTTTTAACTAATAAAAATAACATTTTAATTCAGATTTTTTTAGAGTTTTACAAGTTAGAATCTTAGAATAATAAAATAATTAAGGTTCAAAAAGACATTTAAGATTATCAAATCCAACTGTCAACCCAGCATCACCACCACCAAACCATATTTTCAAGTGTCATATTCACATGTTTTTTGAGCACTTCCAGAGATGGTGATTCTACCACTTCCCTAAGAAGCCTATTCCAATGCTTTACAACTCTTCCTGTGAAAAAATGTTTCCTAATATGTAATCCAAACCTCCCCTGGCACAACTTAAGGCTATTTCTGCTCATTGTGTCACTTGTTGCCTGGAAGGAGAGGCCGAACCTCACTTTTCTACAGCCTCCCTTCAGGCTGCTGTAGGGAGTGACAAGGTCATCCCTGAGCCTCCATTTCTGCAGGACAAACACCCCCAGCTCCCTCAGCTGCTCCTCACAGCACTGCTGCTCCAGACCCTTCCCCAGCTCCATTGCCCTTCTCTGGACTCTCTCCAGCCCCTCAGTGTCTGTCTTGCAGTGAGGCCCAGAACTGGACACAGCACTCGAGGTGTGGCCTCAGCAGTGCCCAGCACAGGGGGACAATCCCTGCCCTGCTCCTGCTGCCCACACCATTGCTGATCCAGGCCAGGATGCCATTGGCCTTCTTGGCCCCCTGGGCACAGCCTGGCTCATGTTCAGTCACTGTCACCAGCACCCCCAGTCCTTTCCAGCCCCTCTGTCCCAGCCTGTGGCCCTGCCTGGGGCTGTTGTGAGCCAAGGGCAGGACCCAGCCCTGGCCCTTGTTGACCCTCACACCACTGGCCTCAGCCCATGATCCAGCCTGCCCACATCCCTCTGCAGAGCCCTCCTGCCCTCCGGCAGGTCAGCACTCCACCCACACTGGTGTCATCTGTGCATTTGCAGAGGTCTATACACATAATTGATAAAGGTGCTAATAGGATTGGCCCCAACACAGTCCTGAGGAGCACCAGATGTTTTTCTCCAGGTTCTTCCAAGCAAAAGTGGGAATTTTATTAAAGTATTTACATTTGTAAATGACTTGTATTTAGCCATGCTTGACAAAAATAGAAACACTAAAATAACTTAAACTGAACAAATGAGAACCAGACTACTTTATAAATCAGAAATTACAGTTAATAAATTAAAAAGAAAATCAAATAGTGGTAGTTCCTACATGTTATCCAACCTCTTTTAAAGCATCCTTACTTTATTAAACTTCTAAATTGATCCTTCCATTTCTATAAATTTGAGGATAAGTTTTTTAGTTCAATAACTTTACATAAATGAAAGTAATAATTAAAAATTAATAATTTTGTGACCTTAATACAGTGAAATTCTCCTCTTTTTTTCAGCCACAATTGAAAGAAATACTTTCTTGGATGTGAATTTTTCTTGTTTCTAGAACCTTATGTTATTTACCTGGCATTATTTATGATTTAGGTACAATAATTTCTAAAATTTACTGAGGCAGAAATAAATAAGGCCTGCATATTCTTCTTTCAGCTTGAACTTTCTGGATTTCCTACAGTTAATGTTGTGTTGGCATCACAGAAGAGAGTGTGCTTTACAGAACAATATCAGGTGTTTAAAACTTTACAGTCAGCTAATTGGGGAATGAAGTTCAAGAGGTTTCATGTGTAGTTGTAAGGAAGATGTAGAATTGTTCCAAATCAGAGTGGAATGGAGAGGGAGCCTCTGTACTGATAAAAAATATAATACTATACAATAACTATGGTTCTAATGATCATTCCGTTTTGAGTAACATAATTTACATGTAACTTACTTTCCAGTGAAAATTCTGAAGAATTGCAGTAGAATGTAATATTTATTGTTTCTTAATTATTAATTAAATTATGTGAAGATTTTTAGGTAACATCTACTTATAATCTATTGGATTCAGTCCAGAAGGGACCTCTGGAGGTCTTCAGTCCAATTGTTATCCCGTAAGCAGGTTGAGCTATGAGATCAAACTAGGTTTCACAAGAATTTACCCAGTCAAATCTTGCAAAACCTTTTTGGGCAGACCACTTTACTACTTGACTGGCCTCGTGGGGATAGAAGTTCTCCTTAGAGCCCGCCAAAATTTCTGTTCAGCATTTAAAATTTTATAAAACTTGTGGGAATAATTATTTTAATAGTCTCATGGTAATATGCCGTATGTGGTAAAAAATGAAACAGAAGTTCAGGTCAATTTTAGTATGAAGGAGTTGATTGTCAATTAAAAAAATAATGGAACTTTTCTTTCATAACATCTCTAGGGGGAACCACACTAGTTTTGGAAATACAACCTTAAGTGTTTTCAGAAAAGACAAAAGTGGCTAAATACTTGGTGGGCTTAATAAATGTAATGAAGAGGAATTTATTAATTTATTTTCCCACTTCAAGATAGGTTAGCTTTGAAAAACTGGTTTACAAAGTGAAGGCTTGAATAATGTATGGAAGGTTTAAATATAAGGAATCACTGAGAAATTCCTTTTGACAATCATGTAGTTTTAATATGGATTTAATAGCTTAGGTTGAAGAATTCATGTACAGAGAAAGGTGTCCTGAGGTGTGCATCCCTTTGCAAGACAGGTCATGGTTGCTGAAGCCCATTTTCTTTCCTAGCTAGTTCTGTGATTATTTTTTTCTGTCAGAAGTAATAAAATGAATTGCACCAGCTTCCCTCTTACATTCTTTGAGGTGAAGGGAAGTAAGGATGTATGTCTTCAGACAGCCTGGATAGATACAGTTGACTAATCCTAACTTGTATACAATAAGAGTAATGTGGTTTATGAGGAGCCACTGCTATAAAGTCAGTTCATGTTCTCAAGGTATTCAGCTATTCATTCACAACAGTTAGTTGCTGTTGTCATTAAAATGATTTGTAAAAAATAAGTTAGACATAAAATGATTATGGATATCACACAAACTTTTTTTTTGTCTTCAGTAGAGCTAATATTTCTTCCTGGCTTGTGTAACATGGAAAAGAAGATGAAACAAAGATTTGCATGCAATTCTGAATTGTAGAACCCATGTTCTGCTTTTCATGCGGACACACTTCAATGATCCATGAAAAGTGCATGTATTCCATTTGCCAGCCCCTTTTTAAGGACACAGAAAATCAAATTAAGTTCCTTCTGGTCTTAACATGACACGTTGATGTGCTCTAACAAACTCTGACATATTTTTCTTCTGATAAACTTGTGTATTTCTTTTAAACTGATCCTCTTTCTCAGAACAGTCTTTGCTTCTGCTGCCATTTCCTTCTGTCCCTCTGTGTATTTCTTTTACTTTCAGTTCACACACAGAGTACAGAATATGCTAGCTTCAAACTTTGTTAGCTGTATTTTGCATGTCGTCTGGAAAGCTACCACGCATGTCCAGCACTCAATTGGCTTTGTATTGTTCTTTAGGCAATCAGATCAAATTGCTGACTGACATTTTTCAAAGAGGAGAAATCCTTTATTGTAAGTTACTGTAACACATGCTTATAGAGAAAAGCACTATACTCATAAAATATATTGCTGCGAGTATGCTGTTAGGAAAAAAAATTCTTTTGATTCTAGACAGGGTTAAAAATAATTTGGGTGGAGTAACTGTCTTTTTTCACCTTTAGAAGTTATCAAATAAGCTTTTTTACGTTGACTGAAGAAGTTTCTAATTACTGCATTAAGCTATTGAAATGTAACTCTTTGTGTAAATCTAACTTTGTGATTCTTTAATTGAGCCCAAGCACCGGGTGTACTGTTGTCATTATTTTCAGGAAAAATAAGTTCTGACAGTATATGTGTAAGAGTTTCAATCTTTTTCTCAGAAATTTTGTACAAATATGAACCAGAAGTAGTAAAAAATTGTTCCTGTTATTGTAAAATACTGTTACTTTTCTGAGAAAATTTGGGCTACATGTCAAGTATACGTTGCTAATCCAGCAGATTAAATATGTTTAAGATTATTGGGAAAAGAACAAGGAACCCTATTATGCTGTTAATTAAACTGGTCATAGTATGCCTAGATCATGAATAGTTTGCATCACACTGGCCTTCTCATTTCAAAAGGTTTTGAAGAATTGGAGAAGAGAAGTAAGGATGACTGAAAAATCTGTGTATTTTTCTGACTGTTCAGTCGGAAAAAATCTGATTTTCAAGGATGACTGAAACATCATGACTTTTTTTATAAAAAATTGACTAAATTGAGGATTCCCTTACTTGGAGAAGTCAACTGTTGGACAAGTCAGATCTGGGATGACCCTACAGTGATCTAACCAGTTACAAGACTGTACGGAGGGCATAAATGAGGAAAAAAATCATTCATAGCATCTTTCACCACAAGAACTTGAGGCTGTCCAGAAAATATAGAAGAAGAAAGACTCAAAACCAGAAGAAGGGAGGCAGCCCTTTTTAATGCAAGGTTTAGCAAATGTTGAAACTTCTTGGCAAGTCACTTTATGGAAGCTGGACATATGTATAGGTTGAAAGGTTGGCTAGGCATGTTCACAGAAGAAAAATCCATTGAAAGTACTAAATACACAGAAGCACATCTGTCTCAAAAATTCTGAGCCAAAAATAGTTGGGAGAGTACTGGTATAATTGACATTTTATGCTTGCAGTGGTGTTATTCTTTCTTGGGCCTTCTCTTAGTTAGTTCTGAAGGCAGGGTATTAGGATAGTGGAATCTGTGGTCTGGCCCATGTTCCAGTTCTTGGGTTCTTCTGTACCAGGTGTGGTCCATCATCCTAATGAGCTGCTATTCTTCACAGCCAGTGCTTAGCCTTTTATACCATATGCAGTGTGAGTAAGGGTAAATAAAGTGGACATTTTGTGTACAAAGATATGTGATTTTCTCAGAGTTTGTATATTAATTGTTTACAGTATTCAGAAATTTAGGAAAAAAAGACATACGTAAAATCATAGAAAGAAATCATAGAAATAACTTAGACATGTATGTGCAATATGTTATTGCTCTAACTTATCTAATTTATTTCTGTAGAACAGAGCTAAAACTTGGTTAGTAATCATAGTTATTAGCTGTGTTTCCCTTCTGCCAGAGGTCTAGACTAGTTGCTTCCTATTTTCTGCTGTGTGGCAGGATGCCCCCAACCACACCTATGTAATTAGTTTTGCTAGCTTTCCTTTTCCCCAGATTTGGTTGTATTAGCATGTTCTAAAAAACCCCATTGCCTGCCCTACAAGCTGCTTGAGCTGTTTAGTGTCAATGTCCTCTGAAAAAAAGCTTTATGTACTAATTGCTGGACTTATCCTGAATGTACTGATAGAGGAATTGTTAGCAGTGTACTTAGAGTAGATCTGTAGAAGTTTCTAGTTTATTCTCTAGCCCAGTTTGAGCTAGTTATGTCTGTGTAACTCCATCTACATTTGGGCTCAATACTGGGAACACAGTGAAAGTTTCAAATACTTCAGAGGTTCAGAATGCAACAAATCAAATATTTCCTACACTCTGGTCATAGTGCAAATGCTGAATATTACTGAAATCACCATTGTCACACAGGTAGGTGGCTCAACATTTCTGGTTCATTTGCCTAATATTTTTTTTGTGTGGATCAGGAGTTATCCTGAATGTCCTAAGGGCACTAATAATACTACTGATTGTGATAAACTTGCAACTGTTATTCTATTGTTGAACTGCCGAAATTGATGAATGCAAATGACAGCTTTAATTTTTTTTTTCAGAACTGTGTTTATTTTTACTTTTTTTGACTGCATTTGCAATTTAGAAAAAGTGGTATGGAAGTGTTTCATTTACAGTGCAATTATTTAAAAGATTCATATAAATCAGGAGAACTAGAACTTACAGCAGCAATAGTTTTTCTGGCTGTAACTCAAAATTTATCCATCCAAGCTAAGTATCAGAACAAAATCCAATAGAGACAGACTTTGGTTGTCTATGGAAGCATTAAAGACATGGAAAACTAATAATAGAAAAAGCTATTTCTGATGAGTGGTGTGTAACATGTATGTTATTCTTTTCCTTCCTTGGTTTAAATAGCTCTTTTTGGTTTGTGGTTTTTGAGGAAGGAACCAAATAAGACGTGTTCTTTATTTTAGGGCAGAATCCTGTTGTGGTGTACCACTTTCTGTAAGGCAAAGGATGTGTTGAAGAAAAGCTTTTAGAAAGACATCAAAAATACTGTAGTAGAGAGTATTCCTGTTGGCAACCTGTGCAAATCTAATGAATGACCAAATTATCTTAGGAGTTACTAATTCCATTGCAATTCTCTAGTATTAGTGACATCCAGTTCTCTAGCATTAGTGACATTGTCTGCACTTGCAAAATGACCACTTTTTAAATATAACCAGGTATATGCATTAAAAAAAAACAAAAAAAACCCACCAAAAAGGTAGGGAGGTAGGGTGAAAGTACAAGCTAGTCACTTTTTTTTTTTCCCCTTATTTTCCATACTTTAGAAATAGGAATTGGAGTTGTCAGATAGCTTGAAGGTTTTGATTTGAGGTTTTCTCTCAGCTAAGAGAAAGCTGAGATTCCAGTCTGATCTGGCAGCAGTTCAGTTTATAATATAGTAATAGGTGTTGGAACTAGGTTAATTTAATTTTTCAAAATAGATATCTTTTTGCCTGGTCTTCTACTTTATTCAAAAATGAGACATCTATGATAGATGTAATAAGGATGGACAAATCATAGATAAATAATGTTGCACAGCACGAAGAATAAAAAGTAAAAAAATATGTAACTCTAATGAACTTGTTAAGTTTGTTGACTAAGGGTGTGTGAGAAGGATAGTTCTTATTTAAAGAGTTTGTTCTCGAAACCTATAATAAATTACAAGTGAGTGTCACAAAGTATAATTTGGTTTAAAAGTGAAAAATAAAACCTTGCTTTCAGAGATAACATGTCTGGAAATATTCCCTAAAAATGAAATAATCATAATTTGTAGTATTTAGCTCTGTTTACCCTTAATCAGGAGAGAATCAGTGTTTGGGCTTTATTTTATTTTCTGACAACCTTTATAAGCAGATTAACTGGTAAATCTAATATTATATATATGAAGTACATGTTCACCTATCTGAAACTTACACAGAGCTTCATGTCCAGTCATACATACTTGTTGGTTTTGCCTAGCCTGAATTTTCTTATATTTTTTTTTAAACATTTAAATGCCATCCAACTTTGTAGGTGTTCCCTCAGTGATTTACTGTGACTGTATTTTGGTCTCCTGTACTCCTTTCCATCAAGAAAGCCTTGGTTATTTATGTCAATATCTATCTTAAATATTACTCATGCTTATTGGTAAGTTTCAGAGTAATTTTGGAGTAGTTTGATGTCTGTATAAGTAAACAGTTGATGTTTCGTACAGATTTTGAACAGTTTGCTCTTCTAATAAGAATTTTCATACTTTACTCACTTACTGTACCTAAAGATATTATGTGTGTTATTTTTGTTGATTAATGAAATTCTTTAAAATGTATCTAATACTAGGATTCATGTATGTTTCCAATCTTGTAACAGGTATTTTTCTATCTCAGTGTTAATCTGATACAAATAGTCCTTTGTGGTGCACTGGACATTTCCAGTAACATACAGCTAGTAATAATAGTGTTTTATAGAGACTTTTTTCAGTTAATGGGTCAGTTTGAGACTGGTAGAAAGGGCATTGTTATCCTTGAATTTATAAATACACATTAACTTGTAAGGAGAAATAATTAATTTTGCCTTTGCATCTACTACTGTTAATGCCACTGTTAGAATAACTTTTTTAACTGTTACACATGTTTCAGGAAGTTTAAAAAGCTCCTGAGGTGCACATGCTGGTGACAGAAGGGCCACAGCGTAATAGTACAATGTGAGAAATCCCATATATTAATCTGATTTAAAGGAAAATTTAAAAAGTGGTTTCAAAGGGAAGGAGCTCAGTGTGACCCAACTTTGCTGATAAAGGCGTAATCATGTCCCCCAAACAGACACTGAAACAATTCGGTTTTTTCAGAATAAAGAGGAATTAACAAATATCTGAAGACAATAAAAGAAAAACAATTAAATGCAGTCTCTGTCTCTGAAGTGCCCTAAGCCACAGAGCTGGTGACTTCTATCAGGGAATGAGCTGTCCTGTGTTCTTTGCAAACACTCACAAATGACTGCTGTGGAGGGAAAGGTAGATAACTGGATAACCTAGGGCAGTTGTTCTCCAATTATGCTCTGAACAATTCTTAATGTGTGACTGAATAGCTTTTAAAGAGTATTTTTTATCTTCTCTAGCTTCTAGAATAAATTACTTACAGTTTTATGCTAAGAGAATGGAGGTACAATTGAATCATTGTGATGCTTTCTTGTAATCAAATCTGTGAATTAGTATGTCTCTTTATTTTTTAATTTATTTTGATTTTTAATGTGGGAATACCTTTGCTGTCACAGAACTCTGTGTGAGGTACGTAGTTGCACAACTGCATGCATTAGGCTGGAAAACTGACAGTTTGCAGGAATCAGGAAGAATCTTCTCTCTTTTCTCTGCAATGTACCAGGAGACAAATGGCTGTATTCCCCTGAGGTGCCTGGGATTGGCTATAGCTGCAGATAATTTACCTGACAAGTTTGAGCAGTGCTTACAGTATTCACAGAGAATTTGTCTTTCTTATCTGTTTGACTTAAGTGTCCTACTCAAATAACCAGGATCATGCCAGTCATCAGATTTGCAAAGGAAATGGATTTTTCTTCAGGTTAGAGTTACAGATAACAGAGACTTCTTGAAGAGATAGTCTGTAGCTTACATCTACACTAATAGATTAAATAAACATGTCAGTGGCTTTTTTACTGCACTGAGTACCACTGGCACAGATCTTGTGTACACACTACTAAGCTGGCTTCTCCAAAACCGATTAGTTTGGTATGTTTTGCCTGTTAGTAATCATGGCCATCTCCACAACTTTTTGTGGGAGTTCTTTGAGATCAGTTGTTCTCATAGTACAAATCTGTGCAAGGAACATTTCTTAAAAAATTGTGGTAGAGTTTTAAAACAGCTTGATAATGCACCTAGAATTTCAGTGTCTAGTGTGATCTCTTTAATTTTTTCATACAGTATGTAAGTATATTTTAGCATGGTGCATGTATATTCTGCCAAAAAAGACTAGAATTTTTTCTTTTTGAAATGTCCCTGTATGTTTAAAGTGTCACTGACTCTTGCTGTTTGATCCGTGGCACGATCGTGACCGGAGTGTATTACTGCTCCAGTCCTTGAGCATCCTGTTGAACAGATAATGGTCTGTCTATGCACAGTCCTTCTGGCTGATGTGTCAGTCAGAGTTGTCAGTGACAGCTGTACATTCATCATGCATTTCCTGTCTGTCTGCTGTAGCTTTTCAGCAGCCCCATAGGAATGCCCAGACCTCTTCCCCATCTGCCTCATGAAATGACTTCTGATTTCTTCAGGGCAGGCATGGCCATGTAATCAACCATCTTCCCTCCTACCTCTTTTCCATTCCACTTCCCCAGTGTGGTCACATTTCAGGGACTGCACCCACTTTATTAGGAGTTATATGATCTTCATTTTTGGCTTGGGCACAGATTTTTCTTGGCTGTCTCAAAATGATCTGGCTGCCATCTTATCCCAAGTTATCTGCCTATTTAACAGTGTTCTTTCATTCAGCTTTTGTGTGGTGTCCCTCTTACACCATCTGTCAGTGAACTGAACCAGCATTTTTGCAGTTATCATAATTGTGACTGTTATCATAATCTTTGATGGTTGGTTGAGATAATTGTTGGCTTGAGAATCTTCCTTTTTGGTCTCTTTAGCTCGTGAAGTATTTAGTAGGCTTGTGGCAATCAAACTGTACCTTTGTGCTGCTTTTTTTGGTGTGGGCTTTTGGCTTTTTGTTTTGTTTCTTTGTGGGTTGCCTTTTTTTCTCTATTCTTTTTTTTTTCTCCTTTTTTTTTTTCTTTTTCTTTTTCTTTTTTCTCCCATAGCAATTAGACCTATCTAATCTTATGGGCAGTTGTGATGATTTGTATTTTGAGGGGTTTCTTGGCTTAAAATTACTATCTGTTAAGTACTACATCTATAGTTTCCTGCATTTGGAACCCAGCATCTGAGAACTACATAGATTCCTTGAAGGCTCAAAATAAAGTTAGAGGAAGTGGTGTGAAAACAAACAAAAAGATAAGTTAGTCTGATTTAAACTTGTTTAGAGAAGCAAATTATGGAAGCAAGCAGTTTGGTTCACAAGAATGCTGGGAGCTCTCAGACAAATCACTAGCAGAAACCATTCATATGAAAGCAATAAGATAAAAAAATGGAGCTGGAAGATGATGTAGACAAAGTAAGTCATTAGATACTGAAATTTTTTTCAAAAGTTAAAAAAGCTTTTTCCTGTTAAACTGGGGCCTATGAGAGTGTATTAATATCCTTATAGAATATTAATACATTGTCTATAAAAATTGAATATTTAGTGATGCACATTTAGAACATGTTAGTAAACAGGTATGTTGTTGCAAAAATAATTGGTGTATTGGAAAATAAATTTATCTTTTCCTTAGTTTTATTATCTAATTTAAGTTTCATTATCATCATATCTTCTTAAATATGCCATCTGATGCATAATGAAAAATGCTCACTTCCGAGCAGAACCTGAAGAATACTGTGGTCTTTATTTTTCAAAAATATCACATAAACAAGGGACTTAATTAATAATATTCTCTCTTTAATTAATATAATTCTCCCACAGTTATTTGTGAAACTGAACCTTGGGTGAGGAGTAACTTCAGATGCATACCTGTAGGATAGTAAGGTGATTAAAGGCATGAGGCAAGTTTTCAGCTCTGCTGAACTCAGGGACAGCATTTTACTTGAGCTGAGAAATCAATGTACGTTTGAACCACCTTGATGGAATTAGTGCACATGAACATTTAAGTTCAAAATTATAGCTTAATCCAAAAACTGCTCCACACTCAGTACCCTTTATAAATCAAAGGAATTCCATGTGGTCACAGCAGTCTGCATGCATAGAGAGTTTACTGGATTTGTTCCAAATTTTAAGCTTTGTTATTTTGTCCATGGATTTGGCTTGCAGACAGACCATAACTCTTTTAGCAGTGAAAGGTATATATCTTGTGATCACACTTCTATGTGATAATAGTTCTTATGGCATTTTTAACAGAAAATGTCTGGTGGCCTGAAATTAGTAACTGTTTGGGTTTAAAATTAAAGCATTAGGATAGTATCTTTTCATATTTTTTCTCACTTGCCTTTCTAAAGAGTAGAAATTACTCTTAAGCATTATATGCTTCAGAAATCAAGGAAATCCATATAAATCATTGAAAATCAATAGCATTGTGGGAGTGAGCTTTTATCACTATCCATATGATAGGATTGCATTATCAAAATATGAAGGTGCAATTAATGAATTGACTGCTGCATGACCACTGATATTTTTAAAGCTATGCCACAGAAAACATTTTAATTTCATTGCTAGCTCCAGATATTTACGCATTAACTACACAAAAACTCATTAGCTTCTGTATTTGAAAGATTCTATCTACAATGACAAAAATTTTCCTTCGAAGAAATTTTTTATCTTTTTGCAGATTGTTTTTTTCATTTTAGTTTGTTAGCACATATTCTTAAGATAATTATGAAACGATAAGGAGAAGGGCGCTATGATGACAGTTCATAAGATGTTTTTAAAAAATGGCATAATAATTAAGAGTTTGGGTTTTTAGTTAGAATTAAAGTCTAAGTAGTACGACTTACACTTAATATTGTTTGATTTGTAAGAGTAAGACCATAGGAGGCTCCCAGTTATGCTGAGTATGTAAAACGTAGGGTTTAAGAATCAGTAGCGGTCTATAGCCATGCTGCTGTAACTTCATAACAGAATGGTAGACTGCTTTATGGAGCTGGTGATTACAAAGATCCACTTTAACCATTTTTTTCTTGCTGGCAGGTGTCCCACTGGCCTGAGGCCAGCGGCTGTGAGTGTACTGCAGCTTGTGGTTTACACCAGAGTGCAGAAAATGCCGACACCAGCTGGCTGCACATAATTAAACCGATTGCGGTCTGACAACTTGGACTATGATACAGATATGTGATAAATATACCAAGTATCTTGCAAACGTGGTTCACTGACATGCTTTATCTGCTTTTTTTTTCTTAACAGATATGATATCTGCACTTATAAAAACAAGCCTTGTGGAACACTGGGTAAGATTATAAAGAGAAATTTTGGCTTATATTTGCTATTTCCTTGCTTTATACGTAGCTACTAGTTTATCGACTGATTAGATCTTTTAAAGTTTGTACTTTCAAAATTTTGTAGTTTTATAAACATGAAAAATAAAAGATAATATGGATGGATTTTTTTTCTTTCATGCGTTGCTGGAAGTTTGAAGTATGTGAGTTGGTGCTGTACAGCTCTGACAGCTGTAGTTCTGATAAAACCTAGCAGATGACTCAATTTTACTTCTTACAGAAGAGAACTTGCTGTTTATTTCCATTTACCAGTGTCCATAATCTAGTTAAAAAACAGAAGTAAAAATCTTCAGAAAGGTTATAAAACTGCCCCCATAAACCTTACAAAAGAAATGGACTTTTGAGGTTCACACTGTTGCTGTGTTGTATACAGGGAGTACAGCTTCTTTTTTTCTTTCACAGACTTAAAAAAACCCCACAGCGATAGAAAATACAATAACATTGAAACTACTTAAACAGTGCTTTGACAATGGAGAAGTGCACATGGCAACCTTAGATTAAGGATGGGGAGCTATTGTTCTCTCCATACCTAAATATGTCACCAGAAGTTACTTACTACAATAAATAACTATAGATGAGCTATAACTATAGGTTGTTGCCTCCAATGGTGCTTTAACATATAAAGGAAACATTATTCAAAGATTAATATAACACTTGTTTAGATATTTTTTTTCAGTTTGCACTCTTTTGTAAGCTGATTTTCTTTCAGGTGATTAAAGACAAAATTCTAACTTAGCTAGATCATATTATTAATACTTTTCTCAGTCAGAGTTCATTATTGGATTTGCTGTGTCTTGCCCTATGTTACTGTATGCTTGATAGCCTTAACCTGTGTCAACCTTTTCTGTAAGTCTCTGGCAAGTCAGTACAATGCTTCTGGCAGAGGGGTGTAGTTTACATGGTACCAGAAAGGTACCAGAATTTTGCCTGCTATAAATTTAGACAAAACCTGCAGCATGCTTTAGTAAAAGACAAATCATGCTGATGAATTTCTAGATGTAATTGATTTTATTTGACATTGGAGATGGTGAAAGTGAAGAGATTATGTTGTAGAAGTGGTTTGCAAGCATTAAAAAAAAGATTGTAAGAAAATACATTCATGCATGAACTATTTAATATTTTTATGTGATACTTTTAACACAGATCATTAGTGTACTGGTTCTCAGTTGATCAGATTTTGGCATAAAGGCAAATTCTGCTTCACTTGAATCCAGTGTAACAGAGGATAGATTTGGCAAATATTTTATTTAAAAAAAGTTCAATTAAAAAAATTAAAAATAAGACTCACATATTATATCAGTTCCAACTTACTGTTATAGGGGTCTTGGCAACAAAACCACAACAATTTCACTGCATTATAGGCACTGATTTGGAGAAGAGACAAGGTCCCGTAGTCCTCTTTTGTAAGGCATTTGATATGCTTGTCACACTGACATCCAATAATTAAAGGTAATTATATACATAAGGAGTCTGTGAAAAAATGTCACAGAGAGGTCTCAGAAGGTTGAAAGAAATCTTAATAATTGGTACTCTAGGAAGAGACAGAAGTAAAAAATTTAATGTGGCATAAACATCTGTATCCTATTTCAGACACCTGAAGCAGGGAACCTTTCACAGAACCTCTTAGAAAAGGTGGACCTCAAAAGTCTTTGTAGTGTCTCTGTGGCTCCAGTGAAGGACAAGTCCCTTTAAAGTCTGAGTCACTGACTGAGTTCTTAACTTTATCTCTCTCACTTTCTGCAAGTATGGTGTGGAGTTATGTTACTCTGGTCTTCTAATACGCTGAAGCAAGTCCTCAGTTATAAGACCTGAAGATGGCGATGACTTTATCATTCAAATATGGTGGACTTTGCAGGGGAACATGATAGTTGTATATAAATGTATTGCCATGTTGTCTTCAGAATTTCTTCAGTTAGAACAGTGTGGGTGAGCTGTAATTGCTGCATTTTTTGCAGATTCCAAACTGCAAACTCTCTAGACACTGAGCATTGTCAGCTTTTGCCCATGTCAGTTTGGCTATCAGACTAGTTTTACTGTGTCCAAACTAGATTTGTTTGGGAGAAAACATGGAATGCCTACCCCCCAAATCCTCTATATGTGCCAGCAGGAGACCTGAGATCACCTGTGGGGTGTGTTCTCATGATACCCCTGCAATATTTTTTCCCTTCAGGAAGCTTTGAGTCACATGTGTAGTGATGTTCAGCCTGTAGGATTCAACTAGTCCAGAATGGCCAAACCAGCCTGCAAAGATACACCCGGAGCCTCAACACCAGTGCTTCAGTGTGATGATCCACTCCCATGGCTTCAAATTAATTACTCATGTAGACACTTGCCATATTATGACTTCCTTACTGTTAGTCCAAATAGAATAATTTTAAGTGTTCAAATAGTTTATTACTTGTATAAATAGTTTGCTTTCTCTCTTCCCTACCCTCTGTTCCATTCCCCTCATGTCTCAACCAAAGTTAAGCCGTTTCAAATTTTTTCATTGTTATTTTTTTGGGGTTGTTTGGATTTGGTGGGGTGGGTTTTTTGTTGTTGTTGTTGTTGTTGTTGTTGTTGTTGTTGGTTTGGTTTGGTTTTTTGTAATATAGTTAACTGAGCAGGTAACTTCCTTAAAGAAAAGCTTGCTGCTTCTTTCAAATAAGAAATTCTAGGGGAGGAATACATTAAATAAACATGATGTTTAAATCTTTCTCTAATGGCACTAAATTATGGCTGCAGTATGTTCTGTAATAATCTGTTGCTGAAAAATGTGTAAGATACAGAAGAACTGTAGTTGGTAAATGCCAATGGTGTTTTCTCTCTGAAGAAAGTTTTTAAAATGCCCTTGTAACACAATAAGGTTTTAATGCCAGAAGATGTTGGGTGATAAATGGAAAAGACTTCCATGGTTAAATGTGTGCTTGTTATTAACATGTCTCCTCTCTCTTCACTGATGCATTCAGTTTTGTTTTTTTAATTTTTTTAACGTACCATGTGAGGTTTTTCATAGCTAAAAAAGTTGCTTGTATGCTTTTATGAACCCACTAAACTTAAACAGATTTCTTTAGAAAAATAATGTGGATACATTTTGCTTTCTTCAGGCACAAGAATGTTAAAATAGAAATGCTTTCTTGAATTCCCTCTCCTGGCTCAAGTTACTAGGTGGTCCCAAGTTACCAGAAGTAAAATTTATAAATCTAACCCCTAGTCTAGACATTTTCCAGCACTGACTGCAGTTCAAAAAATATTAATGTCTAGCCGGCAAAGTGAAATTCCCCCCAGTGATTTTGCAAATGACTAGAAAGTTAACCTTTTGCCAACTGCTCCTTCTGTGCATAGAAGTTATTAAAAAGAATCCAGGCATTTATAACTAGGGCTTTTAAGACTGAAACACCTTGGCATGACCCTTTGTGTCTCCTTCTGTTTATTCAGGCTTGGCCTCTGTGGCTGGAATGTGTGAGCCTGAAAGGAGCTGCAGCATTAATGAAGACATTGGCCTAGGTTCAGCTTTTACCATTGCACATGAGATTGGTCACAAGTGAGTGAGTTTAAAATAAGAATACATTTTAATTTATCACCTTTTTAGTATTAGTTAATAATCAATGTGATTTTTTTCTTGCATCATCTCTATTCTGATGTTCGTGTTTCTGTATATATATTCATGAGTGGCATTACATTTTATTTAGTATGTATTACCAGGGACTTTAAATTTAGAACTGAAGACTCATTGTATACCCTTTGATTTCAGATTCCAGTTAAATCTGTCCTTCTGAGACTTGACTCATAACCTTCCTACTCTGTTTCATATTTTTAAATATTTGGCTTTGAAAATATTTTCTCCTCCATTACCTTTTTCTAACTTTCTTTATGAAAGAGAAGTGGTTAAAAGGTATTTTTTTTGTTCTTTTTATTTTGTCTTTAATATAATTCACAATATTATCATTGAAACATTGATTATGTTGTCAATATTCATATACTTTAAGTCCTCTTTCACTCCAGCATCTATATAAAACAGACATAGAGCAGGCAGAGTCACTTGTTACATTTAAAATATCAGCATATAGTTTTAAAAAGTATATTGCTATGACACCGGTAAAAATCTGAGTAGTGTTTGGTCTGGAAATATTTCAGGCCTTCCATCAAAAGATAGCACTTGTAGTACATTGTGATGGCTCTGAAAAGACTCATTAGCTAATGGAACTATTAAAAGTTCCAGTGTGGACTGAAATGAAAGCTAGAAATTAGCTGATTAACAAAAAGGAGTTGGAAGTAAACAGTTATTTTTAGTCCACGTATTATGTTAGATAATCACTGGGCAGTTATGCTTTCATTTATATTGAATGTGTAGAGGCTATGAAGAAGCCCCTACACATCTAGTGTAGATGAATTTTAGAATTCAAAAGCAATTGTATAAGATCTGAACATTAATAATAATAACAATTTAAAAATACCTGTAATAACTTCCCTCCCTCCCTCCCTCCCTCCCTCTTTGCTTCTCAGCCTCCCACCCTCTCTCCTGCTTCTTGAAGAAGGAGAACTCCTCCAATAAATAAATATTAATAGCTCTCAAATTCCTGTAAATAACATTTTGTGTTGTATTGGTGATGTTGCTGTGAATTTGTCACATATGTTACAAAACCCCTAATCTCCCAATAGGGTTTTTTCATTCTAATTCCTGTTTCATACATCTACTTCATGTATTCATGGAATGACAGAATTACATGGAATGACAGAATTACTGGGGTTGGAAGGGGCCTCTGAATATCATCTCATTCAAACCCCTGTCAATGCAGGGTCATCTGGAGCAGGTGACACAGGAACATGTCCAGCTGGGTTTTGAATATTTTAGGAAAGGGAGACTACATGACCTCCGTGGGCAACTTGCTCCAATGCTCTGCCTTGAATGCAAAGAAATTTTTCCTCAGCTTGAGTGGAACTTGTGTTTTATGTTTTGGCTCCTTGTCCTGTTCCTGGAAACCACTGGGAATAGTCTGCCGCCATCCAATTGGCACCTGCATTTGAGATATTTTTGTGTATGTTCTATACATGTTATTGCACAGATACACTATATTATTTAATATATACAGCGATTTTATCATGCAAACATGGCATGTGACTGGAATTTATGTGAAGAGCTTAGACTGGTTAGAAGCTGAAAAAAACCCATATAGTGATAGCATATATCCTGTGATCATAGGAATGTTTTTACCATAGGCTTTTTCTGTGTTTGATATCTTTGGCTTCTTATAAAATTCTTTTAAAATTCTGAATTCTCAGCTCTTTGAGGCTTTTAGCTAATTCTTCAGATGGCTTGATATGTCAAATGCCAATTTGATAAGATGCAGAAATCATATTCCTTTAGCTTTTATACAAGTTGGGGTTTTTTTAACCACACAGTTATTAAAGAAAGTTGCACTGCAAGTTTGGTTTTAAGAATTAACATACCATGTGAACACCATCAGTAAAACCTGGCAAGAATGTATGGGCAAAAAATCTTCAAGATACATGTTTTGTGGTAGCCAGAACATCATCTGTCATTCTACTCACGCAATGACTGAAAGCCTCTACAGCTATGTCAAAATCTTTATTTCCTCTCAATTTCCTAGTTTCCAGTAGGTACTAGACATTATTTGCATATGTGAGTAAAATAATTGTTTCTGAGAGCCTTGTAAATATTTTTCTTCGGCTGTACCTCTTTTCAGACTTAGAATAGGAAACTGACTTAATTGTTAAGTGAAAAATAGAGACATTTAAAGGACACGTCTGCATCAAATATGTAAAATACAGCCAAAGAGTGCACAATGACACAGAGTCACAGAATGAGTCAGGTTGGAAGAGACCACAGTGTGTCTTCTGGTCCAACCTCCCTGGCTCCCAGCTGGGTTATCCCAGAGCACATAGCACAGGTTGTATCCAAATTTTTCTTGAGTATCTCCAGTGAGGGAGACTTCACAGCCTCTCTGGGCATTCTGTTCCTGTGTGTGGTTATCTGCACAGTAAAGAAATTCTTCCTCATGTCCAGGTGGAACTTGTGTACATCAGTTTCTGTGCTATTGCTCAGATCTCTGAGAATAGCCTGGCTTGGTACCTCCCCTTCGTATACTTACAGGCACTGATGAGGTCCTCTCTCAGTCATCTCTTCTCTATTTATCTTCACACCCCTCTGCTGGACCTGCTCTGGCAGCTCCATGTCTCTTTTGTCCTGAGAAGCCCAGAACTGGACACAGCACTCCAGGTGAGGCCTCACCAGGGCTGAGTACAGGGACAGGATCACCTTCCATGACCTGCTGCCAAGCCTCTTCCTAATGTCCCCAGGATCCCATTGGCCTTCTTGGCCACCAGGACACACTGCTGGCTCATGGACAGCTTGTTGTCCACCAGGAGCCCCAGGTCCTTCTCCTCAGAGCTGCCCCCCAGCAGGTCAGCCCAAGGCTGTGCTGGTGCCTGGGGTTGTTCTTCTCCAGGAGCAGGAGCCTGCACTTGCCTTTGCTGAATTTCAGATTCTTCTCTGTCCATCTCTCCAACGTGCTGAGGTCCTTCTCAAGGGCTGCACAGCACTCAGGGGTGTCAGTCACTCCTCACAGCTCTGTGTCCTCTGAATTTGCTGAGCAGGCATCTGCCCCTTCATCCAAGTGACTGATGAATATACACATAAAACTGTATAAGTAGCGTGGAACAGAGGCAAAAAGAAATTACCCCCTCTTCCAGTAAATACTTAACAGAAGGTATGACTGAACCACAATCAGTCTTTTAAGTTTTCAAGAAGAAATTTTTTTCTGGATAGTCTTCTAGATTAAAATGGGAGAATTGCACTTTGAAAGATCATATTTTATTAATTGTTAATTATTTATTCAGATCCTTCAGTCTGAATTGCTGTATATCACAGTGTGTTAAATGTAATTCATTTAATCTTGTATTGATCCAAATTAGTTCCATTTGATTGAAGAAGATCAGGAAAGTATTTCTTGAAACCTTAAAGGAACTGGTGGTCTGATTGTAACAGTCAGTCATACTTTCTGCTAAATAGTTACAGATTGGTTTTTTTTTGTTTTTTTTTTTTTTTTAATTTTGGCTTCCATTCCTTACCACATGTAGTGCTTCTATGTAAATATATATATACCAGTTTTGGTATTGTGCAGCTGTGTGCAGTTCAGATTCATAGCCACTGTTTTTATTGAAGATGGTGGTATACAGTGATTGTTTTTTTCTTGAGGGCATAAACAATGGAGAAACTTAACATTTTATGATTTTTTCTTCCTAGCTATGATTCAGAAAACAGTCTTGTATTACTCTCAGTACTTCTGTGAATTAGATAAATTTCAGAGTTGCCCTTTAGACTTCAGAATTTCTCTAGAAAACTGAATTCTGATGTTTGACATACAGAATGCTGGTCTCCTACCATTATATATTTCACACAAAAATTGCATAAGATTCCTGGTAAGCAAAAATGACAAACAGTGACTTGTATCAGGAGTGAGAATTGAGTATGTATCCCCTAAATTGTCAAGCAAAGTTTGACTTTTTCTTCTTGGTGAAGAGAGGAACTCTTTGCAGGCCTGACTATGCTTTCATCTCAGACAAGTTGAATGACATAAAATCCAGTCCCATTTTTATTCCCCAGCCAGCTGAGTTAAGTGGCTTTCTGCTCTATGCTTTTATATTTCTATATGTTCTAAAATGTCTAGCTTGTCCCATGCATGCTGTACAGCATGCTTAATTAAACTGGTAAGGAGTTCCAGATTCCACTGGAAGAGGTGTATCAGTAAAAGAAAGGTATTTTACCATTCTTTGTTGCAGCTTCTTGGAGGAGTTGAGATTTGGAAAGTGAAAAACAGAGTCAAAAAGAATAAATAGAATAAAAATGGGTAAACAAGGGATATGACAAAAATGAGGATGGTGGACTAGGCTTAGGATAAAAAGTTGCCCATAGAACTTGGAATAAGAAAAGAATTTACTAATGATAGACAGTCATTGAGGGGCTGTATGAAAGGAGCTGTAGATAAGCTAGGTGGCTAAAATAGTTTCTGAAAATTCAGACTTGTCTTTATTACAGATGACATTATGAATTTAAATTTGAAAGTTTAGCAGTCATATTTTGATAAAGATGTGAGAAATAGTAAGAATGTGTAGTCAAAATGGTGAATTGACTTCAAGATGAAGAACAGTGGTAGTTTCAAGCATGCTTTTAGTTCTAAATGGGTTCATACAGCTAAAGTATGCCTGCAATTCTAGCACTTCTCAAAGTCTCTTTTCAGCCATTGTATGCAAAATGAAAAATGTTATAAATGCACCTCCTTCTATATGAGAAGCATGGTCTTCAGTGCTGGAGTAAAATCTGGGGGCACTTTCTGAAGATTTCAGGAGATGCTTGTCTTTACCTCATTCAGTGACCAGTGAGCTTCATGTTTGAGCAGCACATTGGGTTTCCATGGCTAGGTTTTAGTAGCAGGCAGGCTTCAGAGGAGTGTTTTGTGGGGAGCTGCCAGAAGCTTCCTCCATGTTCCACAGAGCAGTTGCCAAAAGACTCCAGGATGGAGTGACAGTGGTAGGCCCATGGTGGCCCACCAGTGACAGTGGCTTCTGGGATAACACGTTTTAGAAAGGGGGTAGAAAAATTGTTATACAGCAACAGCCAGAAAAGACAAAGGAGAATACATGAAATAAACAACTCTGCACACACCGAGGTCAATGAGAAGGCACTGGAGCTGAGGTTCCCCTGCAGCCTGAGGTGCAGACCATGGTGAGGCAGCTGTGCCCTGCAGTCCATGGAGGGACACAGGGAGTCAGAGATCCACCTGCAGCCCATGGAGAACACCATGCTGGAGCAGCTGGATGCCTGAAGGGAGGCTATGCCCCTGTGGGAGGCTTGTGCTGGAGCAAGATCCTGGTAGGACCTGTGACTCCATGGTGGACCCACACAGGAGCAGGCTGTGCCTGAAGGATGAGACCCACGTTGGAGCAGTTCATGAGGGACTGCAGCCCATGGGAAGGACTCACATTGAAGAATTTAATGGAGAACTGTCTGCTGTGGGTGGGTGGGACTCCATGCTGGAGAAGGGAGCAGTGCAGGGCAAAGGGAACAGGAGAGATGTTTAATGACTGCAACCCCCATTCTCCATACAGGAGTAAATTTGTGCCTGGGAAGAGGGGGTGAGTGGGGGCAAAGTTGTTTTAAAATTTAATTTTTATTTTTCATACTCCTATTCTGATTTAATTGGTAATAAAATTAAGCTGATTTCAGCAAGCTGAATCTACTTTGCCCATGAGGGTGATTAAGGAGTCAGTGGTCTCTTCATGTCTCTATTTCAACCCACAAACCTTTCCTGGTATTTTCTCTGTCCTGTCCAGATGAGGAAGAGAGGGGCAGACACCTGCATTGAGCCAGGGTCAACTCACCACAGTCAGTCAATCCTCAGCTGCATTATAGGACCTGAGTTTTAGTGAGAGGTTTTCTAGAAGAAGTGCATGTTAAGGAATGTCTTTTTTGTACAACTAGAAAGAAAATACTCCAGTCTGAGTTAATAGAGAAACATACACCAAACTTTACAATAGCTTTTTCAAACCTAGTTGAAACACAGCTAGGAAGGATTGTATTAACATCAGCTCTCCATTTGATGCAGTTGTCATTGTTTTGTCTCTGATGTCTTCCTTCTTTAGCTATAGCAGTGTCTCTGAAGTCTTCAGTGTATGAACTCCTCAACAGCAAACAGAGCACATTAAGCTTATTCCTGCTAGATGTCCAGGAGAGATGGTGTTCAAGTGGCTTGAATTTTTAGGGACTAGGTACCTTTTTTAGTTTGAAAACCCCAAACGAAACCAAATCAAAACCCAGCAAAATGAAATTAAGCAAAATGAAACCAAGCCAACCAAAGAAACAAAAACCCCAACAAAGTGAAACAGCAAGAACCTTAACCAAAATATGTCCACAAGTCACATAAGACCATGCATAATTATTTCTATCTCTCTCACTCCCCACCCTCCATCCCCTGCCCTCATTGTTTTTGCTAAAGAAACACTGTTTGTACCTGCTTTTATAATATTGTAGGTTTTAAAACGTTTTCTTTGAGACTTCAGTTTTAGTGACATGCATATAAAATAAAATGTCATAAACAAAGCAAAATCCTCCAAATTGTGTGACATGTTTATATTTAAAATATGGCAAAAATCTATCTCTACCTATCTGAAATAATATTTGAAGTTTAGAATTTGCAATATGAAAATAATTTTTCTAACATCAAAGTGTTTTTATCAAGGAAACTGAACATAGTAAGACTTCACAGGTCTTAACAAAAGTGCAAGAAGAAAAAATGGGGGTGAAGTGGAATCAGGGCATCTTGAAATTTCCAAAGAATATGGGAGCTCAGAAGTTTGCTTTCTGATTGCAGCCAATACTTTCCACTTTGACTTAAAGTGATACATTTGCACTATTGGCTTTGTATAGCACACAAGCCTTACTTGGTGTTACTGTGGTGCCACAAAAGCTGGATAACTGTGGCACTGTAATCCAGAAGTTTGTGCTCTGCTTTTTTGCAACAATCCCTCAGAAATCTGCCGTTGTCCCATAAGAAAGTTTAGGTTTCTGAAAAAATAGCATTAATTTTTAGTAATTTAGAAATTCCTGTGGTTTTAAGAGCCTTATATGTTATTTAATACTAAATTATGCTTGTTTATAAAAATGGATTTTGATGGGGTGTTTGGTCATCATCCATAACTGAGAGAAGAGCAATATTTATGAAGTAAATAGGAAAATATTAGGATAGAAGTGTGCTAAAATTATGTTGAATTTCATGGCAGATATGCCTTTTATAAAGTTCCTCTTATTGAATTAGTTTGTTTCCCCAGTTTTCAGGCAACTAATATGTTTCACCTAAGTTTAAAATTCTGTATTATATCAAAATAAAGCATTAGGGATACTCCAAACTGCAGAATGATGTCCAAGTGCAGGAAATCAGTAGTTAAGGTTAAAATCCATGTTAAGACATGGAAACAGAAACTGAACTAACTAGTTAACCTTGATTCCTTCCTTGAAGAATATACAGTTAGGTACTTTAAATACATGCTATTAATGTTTGGAATCCTAAATTAAAACATTGATTTTTCAAGACAATACTTTTTGATTATTTATCCCTTCATTTGCAATGTCATCTAATGGTAAATTTTAATTTTCATGCTGTTATGTAGCTATAACCAATACTTTTATTACATTGGCTGAAATGTGTAGGGCTACATAGAAAGAGGAGAATTCTCTTTTAAGAGACAGTACAGGGGAAATATTTACAAAGGTAAAGAAAAAGCACTTACTTTCGTTACTGAGAAAACATTAAATCTGATGATTGTAAGGTCTCCAGAATTTACCATAACCTCATAAAAATTAACAGATATTGTCCCACTAGTAGACACAAGAATAATTAATAAAACTACCATGTGTGTCCACGTAGAAACTCTGCTTTGTTTCATGTAGCTCTGATATTGCAGGGAAAAAAGCATTCTATTATTCTTTAATAGTAGCTCATGTTCAGATTCACCCACTTTTTGCTGAAGAAAATAATGTTGAAACATTTCCCTTTCTTCCCTCATGTATTTTCTACTGACACTAAAAAAAGGCATATTCAAAACCATGCCTGTGTTTAAAGATATGGGGAAACTAACAATTTTTCAAAGTAGGCTCTAAATAGACATTCCAAGCTATATGAAATAGATTTATATGTGAATATATATGAAATAGATTTAAATTAATATGAAATATTCATATTTCATATGAATATATTAAATAGACTTAAATGACGCTTTTTAAACCATTATGTGAATAAGTGCAATACACTGGCAAAATTACTTAATAATAATCTTACGAAATTTTTTGTATCTAATATAATAAACTCAGTTTCTCCAAGCAAATTTAGGTAATCTGTCACTATTTAGGTCTTCTGTCAAATGCAAAAATACTTGTTCAAGCATGTCCACAACTGTGACAGAGATTTACTTTTAAATACTTTTAAAGTATTCTTCACTGATGCACTTTATGACCCTTCCCTATCCTTTTGCTTCATTCCCCATAAATGTTAGGTCAGTGTGTCTGTTCATGGCAGAAGTACTTGCAATGTACCTAGGGTCAAGATACTTACTTGAAAATAGCCCGTTTCACTCTTAGCATGTGAGTTCATCTCCTAATACAGCTAATTACTATCATCAAACCTCTTAAGGTGTAAGTTGCTTTTCTTTCTCTGAGAAAGATAGGGTGCCAATTCTTTATCTTGAGGATATGTCGGTTTTGGAGCTGTAAATCAGCTTCACATAATGGTCAAGAAGATCCAGTGCTTGTCTTTTGAGTATTTCTCTTGCTTGTGCTTGTGTAACTTCTTTTCTCACTTGACTCACAGTTCTGTCTCTGGCACACTTCTTCCTAATCTTGTTAAACAAGTGGCAGAGCAACTTGAAAGACACTGCTTTTAAAAACTGGATCGATACCATGTAACTAATGAGTCAGTAAGAAACAAAAAACCCTAACATTCTCTATTTTATTTAGCGAAATGAAACATTAGCAATCTCTGCTTTTCTGAATGCTCCAAACCCCTAAGAAAGCTAGGAAATTGTTTGATACGCAGATAATTAATACTTCAGCTGGATAGCAGAGATAATTGGTTGAGAAACAGCAGTTCACCTGACTACTAGTTTTAAGGTGACATTGGGGCTAATAAAGTACATGATATACAAAACAAATCCTAGGGAACATTATGGAGATGCATTCAGATTGTTGTGGATCCATGTTCTCTAAGTCCAAGGTGTCTGGGTAGTAAATAAGAATGGAAGCATTCTAGCTGTCTCACAAAAATGACTGCTGTAATTTCATATGTATGAGCAATAAGTGTTTTTTTGGCAGCCATAACCATCATTGTTTAGAACTACCAAGCAAATCAGTAACCAAATGAAACTGTAGGGACCTGCAGTGCTGTTTTTCTGCAAGATAAAGGAAGGGTAGTCAAGAAGTTTATATTCACATCCTTCCCTCTGCTTATACTCCAGGGTCTCTGCTTATCTATTGCCCTTTTATTCGATGCAGCTGACACTAGTTATCTCCCCTGTGATTTCTGGGGTTGGATTTTAAGTTGGATGTGTATTACAAATAATTCCCTCAGATAATTTTTTCAAATATAAGGAAAAACAGATTGCCAAAGGAAAAAAAATCTGTTCAGTTACAGATGTTAGTAAGTGAAACAGAGAGTGAGCACTCCTAGAATGTGCTGCCTTAGAATTTTTTAAGATGCACATGAACTAGAGATAATTTGCAGGAGAGTTTCAGTTATAATTTTAAAGTTCTTAAGTGTTTCTACACAATTCTTTAATGTAAAGTAAGTGCTCTCTTGGGAAATGAGGGGCCATAATGCATGAAAACACAAGAGCTGCTGGTTTAAACATGCTTCCTTGAGATGGTAGGTGGAAAGATAACTTCATTGAATAACTTCTGTGTCAGCTGAAGAGATTTTAGTCTCTGCTCACCCATTTGGCATTTCTTGTAAAGACAGAATTATACTGGCAGTTTTAGACAGGCTTTTAAGCCAATGAAAGGAATAAAGTCTGTGTATGTTTAGTGAGTTCGAAAATGGTAGGCACATTATAACAGTGGCTCCACAAAGAATATTTTATGTTCCTTACTTTCTTCCTAACCTTTCCATGCCAATCCAGTTGCAAACAGGCTTTTGTAAAGACCTGGTTTTAATGTAATGATGGCCAAATATGACCAGCATGTTCTGATGGAAATAAAACTGGTAATTTGTTCAGAAATGTGTTTCCATCTGCAATCCTGCCCACAGGAGGGCAAATTACTGGACTGTAATGGCATGCTGCCACTAACCATCTTTGGAAAACCCTTCTGCAAACAGCAGAAAAGTTACCTGCACCTCATGAGCACATTCCTCCTAAATTCAGAAGCAAGGACAAGTAGGAAAACCTTCTTGGAAAGGATTAGATGATTTAGGTGAATGAATATTTATAAAGTATACCATTGGCTCATGGAAAGGCATTGATGGAGTTCCCATGTGCATCAGAAATTACAGCTTCCATCCACAGATGTGCTTTTTATCAGGTATATCACTGTCATCAACGTTACCTTTTTCACAAGGAGAGCAGGTAGATGGAAAGTTATTAAACTATGCTCATTCTTTAACTTACATGCCCAAAAGGTAAAAATTCCGTTTCCCAGAGAACTGAAGTCTGTTAGTTTTTAAATAAATGGGATACAGTAACTAGAGGTAAGGTGAATATAAGAATCATCCAACTCATTTCTATGAAGGAGTAATTTATGGAGATTTATTAAAAAATAAGGTGTCTGTTTTCAGAAATGGTACAGAGACATTTCAAAAAGGAATGTTTCTGTCTGAAGTACCCCAAATTCTAAGAAATAATTGCTGCTGAGAACAGGTAAATAAAGCATGTTTTTGTTTGTAAAATTCTGGTTCAGTTTGCAAGTTCATGTCCAGTTGCACAGGCCATCTAAGTTCTTTCCTCTCCTAATACAAATACCTATTGATAAGATCATAATAATTAACACTGGTTTGAAAGTTTCATTGCATTGCATGCATTGCTCAGATGATTTGATTGAAGCTGTATTTTTTATAAGCAAGGGATATTCTGTATTTGATTATATAAGTCTGAGGTGTCAGTCAGACCTTTCCAGTGTCTAATACAGTAAATGGCTTCTGCATTTTTGAGATATAACAAACTGAGCCAGACACATGCAGGCATTGCTGCAGAATATGTATTCCATAGGGACACATTCCACAGGCAAGGCAGCCTTGCTTTTTTGATGATGAAGTCCTTCCTGATCCTGTAGGAATCATCCATCATTCACTGATGTTCTTTTTTCTTTAGGAGTAGTGGTTGCCAACACCTTCCTCTTGTAGGTTGTTATGATCATCTGAAGAGGTGAAATGGAAAATCGGTGTGTTGAAATTCAGGGCAACATTAAAGTCTTAGGGTTTTATACCACATTCTGGAGCAATGTGTTCAGATTACTATAACAAAAACTGCCACTGCTTTCAGTGAAAAAACTGGCATGAGCTGGTATGAAGTGGTATTGTCAGCTGATAAAAGGTTAGTTTCTTATCTGCTGCTTTTTGTACGTTCTTGTAGTCAGTCCCAAATGTTGTAGAAAATCAAAATGGAGTGCGCCAACACAATTTGTGTTCCTGAATGATGAGTAAGAAATCAGTCAGTCTTTTTAGCATACTGAAGGGTCCAAAGACAGACATCTGTATATGATTCTGGGAATCTCAGTTTTGGCACTGTTTTCATTACTTCTCTGTCTCATTATCAGGGAAGTTCCTGTGTCTCTCACTATCTGCCCCTCTGCTTTCTTAAGCCTTCAAGGAGGGGGGAAAATTGATCAAAGCTTAATATTTAAAAAAATAAGAAATGAGGGAAATTTTCTCCCCACATGATTGTATGGAAACTAAACTAAGACTAAGGAAGTGGAGGTTTAGAAATGTGTATACTATTGAGAAATATTCTGTTCAGGTGACTCATTTATGTCACATCCATAAGTATACGTTGTTGGTTATCCTAAACAAAGACAGTCTGCAATGAAAGTCTGTTGAAATAGATTGTCTGTGAATTTACTTCTAGTTTTAATTTAATGGTTGTGTTGATGATCTGTAGTTCAAAGGGTTTCTAAGACATGAGGATTCTTTAGGATTTTTTTTTTACTAGGGTCATATCATCTTTCTTGAAAGTTAATTTCTGTCCTGAAAATCTCTTTTGGCCAATTTACACCCAGAGGTTTCTTCTTATATTTTCCACTGATTTTTAATTGTCTTCATTTTGACATTCTTTGACAAAACAAAGCTCTAACAGAAGGAGTCCAAGTTCCTCTGTGAGTGGATACAGATAGGGAGTGTGAGTACAGGATGGTCCTAAAAATTATAAAATGTTCTACTTGACTTATCATTGGTTCCATTGTGCCTATATATAGGGTATTGTTACAGCAACAGCATCTATTCTTTGTCCTTTTTTACTGATCCTAGAATCTGCACTATAATATTCCATGTCTAGGTACCATACCAAATAAAGGCTTGAGTGTTCTCTATTTGTCTTGCAGGAATACAGACATGTTTTCTTTAAAAGCTTTAGAAAACAAATAAAATGCTTCCAAAAATCCATAGAAGGAAAGAAAGTTTTGTTATTGTGCTGTATTATGAGATCTGAAAAAACTAATCAGGACTTAACTGACTCTCTGCTTAGGAGTTCTCCTGAACTGTGTTCCTTTAGGTCCAGTGTGATTGCTGTAAATGTGACATTATTTTTAAGTGATATATGATGCTGTAGAAAAGTAATGGGCTGTTTCTCTCCTATTCTTTTGAGCAGTTTTGGTATGAATCATGATGGAATTGGAAATTCCTGTGGGACCAAAGGTCATGAAGCAGCAAAGCTAATGGCAGCTCATATTACAACAAACACCAATCCTTTCTCCTGGTCAGCTTGCAGTCGGGATTACATCACCAGCTTTTTAGAGTAAGTAATCTCTCAAGAAAAATGAGTTTTCAAAAAAATTGACACCTTTTGGGATCAATTGTAGAGATATAGTGACTTGTTCTGATGGTTTACATTTTTATAATGAATAGACAGATATATAGTAAGTAATTCAAAACTTTTTTCTGTAGAGTATTATTTCAGTGTAATGGCAAACACTTCTTTTGCTCCATTCACCACCTTAAGACTTCTCTACCATTTTAATCTACTCAAAAGATTCTGAAGTGCTGATCATATCTCATTACTTCATTAATCTGAGAGTGGGAAATAAAGGAGGGCAGAATTTGTCTATGGATCACATTTTGTAAGCATACATAATGTGAGGAAATCTAATGAAGGGAAGATGATTTTAGCCCTGTTCCTTCTGCTTTTCATTCTTCTGATGTCTGTTACACAGTCTTGTGGGTTTTTACCTATCAATGTTCTTTGATACCATTGGTGAGAATATAAAGGTTATGGAAGAGAATGGCATAGATCTTTATATTAATACCTTAAAATTCTGATAGCCTCTTCTTCTGTGGTGATTTTTAACCAGAAGTAGATTGCTACCTGAAATTTCACTATGAAAAAATTCAAACAGTCAAAATACGTTATTCAAAAAATATACTCATATCAATATATACATTGGTAAAGATGATTCATAATTCATAATTAATTCATAATTAATTAACATTAAAAATAATGTTTGTGTTTTAAATTTTGAAGACAAGTACTTATAACCATGAGTTCACTGAAAACAGATTCTTAACAGATTTGTTTAGATGCTGAAAGATGGGCTTTATTGGAGGCAAGTAACAGTTGACAGGTTCAGTGTCATCAGTGCAATCATTCCCTTAAGAAATACAGGTTGTTCAGTAATTCACACACTTACTGTATTTTAAGAGAGGGACTTAAACCAGTCAGTTGTCTGAGTGTGAGGCCACTAAGAATAAAATTTGCATCTCCTTTTCTTTTAGGGATCTAACTTGAGAATAAGATAATGTGTATCTTTTCTGAAGAGACTCATCTAGACCAAAATCTTTAGGTTGATTCAGATGTAGCTTCCCACATGATCTAGAGAAGTCACTGACTTGGGCTGTCAAGGTGCTTGAGCTTCTGTAGAGTCAATGGGCAGAGACAGACATTTAATGTTGGTGCTATTCAGAGGAAGAAAACTTCTCATCGGCCGCTGTGATAAGTTTAAGGCATTTTGTATCACACCTCTGTGATAAAAAAAAACCTGTGCACTCACACAGTTTTATATACTGGTGTATTTGAGATGAATGTCTAAACTAAAGCAGTAATGAGTAAATCATCCTTACCATATATGTGTGATACAGGTTTCTCTCAATATGATTTCATTTGCTAAGGGGATATATATATGTATATATATATGCATATATATATACATATGTATATGTATATATATGTATTTATTTAAAGCTAGCATTATTTTTAAAAATACACATAGTTATTTTGTTTTATAATCACCAGTTGCTTATGTTAATTCAGTGCTGCTCCCATTAGTAGTCTTTCTAGTAGGTCATTGCAGCCTGGTTTTAGCTATGAAAAAGAGTATGCTTTTCATATTTCTTCTAAGATTGTTTCACAGCTTTGTATTTCTGACTGTAGGCTTATCATCACCTTACTACAAGGTATTATTTTTAGTATTGGGAGTATTTGGGAGATTGTTCTTGCTACAATTCTGCTCTTCTCTCATTTGCTTCTATTTGTTTCTCTTTGAAAAACTCCATTTTGATCCCATAATTTTCCTGACAATAAGTTGTTTGTTGGTGAGGACATAATTCAACATAAAGTGAAGAAGTTATTTCTACAGATTTAGGGAAAGGAACATGACAAAATTCTGTGGCTTGTGTTATGCAAATATAATAGTGCTGGACAGTTGTTCATAATGCTCCTGCACAATTTCAAATTGTAGCCAGATATATGCAGTGGTCTTTCAGATTTTATTGCCAATTAAAAACATATTTTTCATGAGCCTTTTTACACTGAGTTTCTTCATTGATTTAGTTAATTATTTACATTCGCATCTCTATTATTCTTTTCCATTTTTGGTTTGATTTATGGCTAAATTTAATTTTGAAGTCTATGGGCTGGGATGAAATTGCAGTTATATTAACATAAATCTAGAAGTACTCTGTTGAATCTCTTTCCATAGTTCTAATCTCTTCAGATTTTTTGAGATACTTCTCTATCATTGCCAGTGTTTGCAACACTACTTGAATTACTACCATCTATGAACTTCAGAAAAAATCATTACTGAAGATACTGAGTGATATTTGAACTAGAAAAACCCAAAAATTTATGCATAGGAGATTCAGTGATAAATTATTTTTATAATACTTCAGCTGTATTTTTTTAACCTGGAATGAAAACGCTATTTTTTAGCAAAGTCAACTTGGACACAGATTATGTTACACATCACATTTTTTTTAGATTTTTTCCAGTTGCATAGAATACTGTGTTAAATACTGTACCAAGAGGCAAATATAATTTTTCTTTCACCTACTAATCCTGGAATCTGTTTTCTGAAATGTCAGATTTCTCAAACATGATCTGTTCATTATAAACCTAGGCTTCTTATTGTCTTTGAATCTAATATCCTATAAATTAGTTGATTTTTTCCCCTTAAATATTTGATTTATTATTTTATAAGGTTGCCTAGTCTGTAAAACTGTTTTGTTTCTCCAGTTTCTAGTTTCCTCACCATTTATGCCAACTCAATGACAACAGGCAGCTGTTAGAGGAACACAAATAGGATAAATATCGGAACCCAAAATCACTTTTTTACCCATTCACATCTTTCTTTAAGATAGAACAGCTCTAAGAGCAGGTACATTTCAGTTGCAGGTAGTAAACAGTTAGCAGGGAGAAAAAAAAAATAGCAAGTTTCGTGTGATGATCTATCTATGACTACTTTTAGAAGAGCAGAAGGAATCCTGACAGGAAAAATTATTTGTTTTTCCTAATATTTCTTCATGACTCAGCAACAGGTGAGAAAAATGCTGATTTAGATCTTTAGAGGCCAAGCTGGTTTGGAATGCATTTGCTGTGTAACAAGACAAGTAGGACGTGAGAGTATTAAATGCAGATACCCAAGCAGAAACCTGGTCTGTGAGACCTTTTAGATTTATGGACCTTTGGGCCTTTGCACATGTTTGGGCCAGGCTGTCATGGTACCACGTTAGTGCAGCTGGAATGACTTTTGATTGAATTTCATTACATGTTCACAGTTAAGGAAAATTAATGTGGATTTACTAGTTTACCAGCTCAGGTCACCACTTGCTACAGCAGTTTTGCACTGAAGAGTAACCATGAAGTATCACCTGGAGGGTATAATTTCCGTCAGGCAGTAGTGGGAAAGCAAATTATTTTGTAGGAGTGCTGGAAAGAGGATGGAAAGAGGATGAATATGGCTCAAAGGATGACAACAAGACAAAGCAAAGTTGTGTAATGCTAAGCTAATACATCTACCAAAACTCTCAGCAAGGGTGATTAACCAGCACATGCAATGACCAAAGGATTTTTATTTCTGGAGAAAACATTCCTTGAAGTACATAATAGTTGTTGTCTGCCAAGCTTATAATAGCTGTTGTCTATGAAGCTTTTAGGTAAAGATTGTTCATATATGCTTTGCAATGGCTTTAATTTCACTAACATATGGAACTAATTGCAGTAATACTGACTGAGAATTGGAGGCTTGGAGGGCAGTCTCAGGGGACAGAGATTTCTGTGAGATGAGTAGAAACCTATAATATGTCCTGTTCATAGGAGAAAAGAGCCAAGTGTAAAATTTTAGTGACTGAAAAACAATTAGTATGAATTTCATTCCATGCAACATGCCTGTGTATATATATAAGTTATATGTTTTGTTATTAAAAAACTGGGTGATTTCTGGAATCATAGTTTATTTTTCTTGTCAGTAGCAGGAGAGGAGTTAAAAGAAGCAAGACGGCCAGCTCTGTCTTTCAAAGGCAAGGTTGTCTTTTGAAGATGGAGGAGAACCAAGAATCTTAAATTATTTCAGTTAGATCTATCAGAGGAAATTCTTGGAGACACTCTATGATTGCCATACAGCAGGATGTAGATCTTAGACTACAATTTTCTAACTCTGGAAGGGAGCCAAAACGATCTTGGTCTAAGCAAGCCCATGCAGACAATATGGAAAAAAAAATATTCAGTGTTCTGGTCCAGGTATCATCTGCCCAAGAATCCTAAATATACAAGTGGATATGCAAGGTAAATACAGGATATGTCTATATATGCCTCATATATAATCTGTGGCACACTGGCCAGTTCCCTTGTACTCTAGAAATGTAAAGTAACTTCTGAAAAAAACTATAAATCAAGGCTAGTTTTGAAAGATAAGATCACATCAATTGTATCAAAATTTAGTATCTGTTTTTACAAATCAGTGGAGAAATTTTGCATTCAGTATTATGTGTTGACCTACACTTTGGATTATTATTTGCTTCTTTTCTTTAAATTATACTAAGATTTAAATTATTTTTTGCTAACAGATAGTTAAATAAAAAACATGCACTCATTTGCTATAGATTTCTGAAACTTTGAAAGTCTTATGTTTTACTTAAAAGGCTACTTGGTTGAAAAAAAGACCTAGGAGTTTCTGTATTTATGGGATGGCAATATGGCTTTGAGTGTTGATTTTGCAGGTATTACTCTTTGTCTACCTTTTGATTTATTTAAATATAATGAAATTGTAAAGGGAAGAATCAGCAGCACATTTCCATCAACTTATTTGTAGACTAACTGATTAAATAAATGATAGGTCCTGTATTTTATATGTTAATATCTCCCAAACTCTTAAAACCTGATTTTGGTAGGAGGATGGTTTTGACAGATGAACCAATAGGTTTTTCTTAATACGGCTGCTGGATAATTATTCCAGTGAATAAAATAATGCTTTGGAACACAGGGAAGTATGTGGGATAGAATGCATTAAAGAAAACAGCAAGTTACTACCTCCAAGCAAAAGGAAAATTGAACGTGATGAAAAGATTGTGCAAAATTACAAAGTCTTTAATATGAAATAGATACTGAGACAGAGCCAACCTTGGCATAAAATAATGGAAAGACATAGATTTTATCAGGAGAGTGAGTGGTAAATCTGAATTTCCGTAATATTCAAGAAAGTTTTTATTTAGTAATTGCATTTGGCTTCATTTTAATTTTAAGCATGCCAAATCCAAATCACAGTTACGTTACTTATGTCCAGTTTCTACGAATATTTATGCTTAGATCTGTAGACTACTGAGCAATGTGCAGAGTTTACCCATTAATGTCAAGTAAAGCAGCTTTTGTAACCTGTACAGAACTATAACCTGGTGCTGTTAAAAAATCAATTTTTAATTATAAATATAAAGTAAGGATTCTTTTAGGAGCCAGATGCACTGGCATGTAAGTAATTAATGGTATGTATATGTAAAAATGCTCTGTGGTTTTTGTTAATAATTTTTACTATTGCTTTTTTCATATTTTTTCAGCAATTTGGTATCAGAATTAAATAAACATGGATACTACCAATGTATTCATATATATGACTTTTTAGTCATAACAGATATTCACAAATATTTATAATACATTTATTTTGTGGTCATTAAGTGTAGGTTGCATTATAGTTCACATCATTATTATGAATGACGCCATTGAGTGACATTCAAAACCAATTTTCAGAGCCAACATTCTGGGATATTTTCTTTAGCTGTTGAAGGAGTTGGGTTATACTGTCTAAGTAGGGATATTTGGGAATAGATATTGTAATAGGCACATAAACCCTGAGAGATCTACATCCATTGTTTTTGCCTTTTCTCTTTACTGGTCTTGATACAACTGTGATATGTGTGCTGAGGTGGTTATCCTGAGTTTTGTGTTCTTCAGTCTGTAAAGATTTAGAAACATTTAATCCCTTGTTGGTGTTTATTTGGTTGAGCAGTTAGCAGTGATAGGAGCCTGAAATCTTAAGCTTTCTTAGAATGTTGTAGTATCCTTGTTATCCTTTCAAACAAAAGAATAATTTGATGTCTTGTGATATTAAAATAAAAAATAGAAGTTTATATTATATTGTAGAGTGTTTTAAAATTATCTCTGGAGATACTACACTGGAATACTGGGCTGAAATGACATCAAGCTTAGCTATTTTATAATTGAAACAAGTCCCAGTATGTCCCATAAAACTTCACAAAATTAACCTGAAGTTAGGAAAATGAGAAAAACTATGAGTACTAGTTGTACCTTGTAGGGTAATAGAATGTAATGGTCAGTTCGAGATCATCTTATTTCTGTTGCAGACATTAAAGATTTATCCGCACTATGTTTAAAAAAGCAAATACTCTACAGGGATATCCTGTAGATTTTTTGACTTGGTGTATATGATTCCTGTATAAGGCAGAGTCACAAAGTACAAAAGCAATTGTGAGTAGAAATTTTCTAAAATTGTAGATATGAAGGTATTTGAGGCAATTTTTCCTATCCTTTTTTATGTCTTTACATCTTCGTTTTTATATGCCTGACTGATAATAACTATTAGATCTGTGTTTATAAAGTTCTCCAAAACCATTAATCTTCTTGGGCTTTTTTGGTTCATTCCCTAGATTTAACATAAATTTTTTTCTCAAGTATATGGGTTTTGCTTTGATGGAACAAGGAAAGAGAGAACAGGAACATACACACAAGAGTATTGGACCATTCCCTAGTCCTGTAAAAGTTTTCTGGAAAGGTTAAATGGTCCTCAGCCTGGATTCATCCTTTGCACAGCTTTGGTCAGACCTTTCATTACCAATGGAAAGTCTCTGGTTTTATTAATGTGTTTATAAAGATCATGCCATTTCTTTTCCAGGATACTTCAGTTCCCACAGTACAATATCAGGGGTCAGTTGTGCTCAACTGCTTGAGACAAATAATAGAACTGAAGCAGAAAGGAAGACAGAAATAAATGTTCAGTCTAGAGGTTGTGATGTAATGTAGCTAGTAAGAGAATGACTTCTCAGTAGTAATTTTCTCACTTAATTACTACAGCAATATTTCATAATGGTGCAAATCTGGTAATTAGAGCAGAAGAGTAATTTTTTTTTTTCAAAATTCAATTATTTTGTACATGTTTTTCTGCCATTGTATATCTTGTAGAGTAGGTATAGATTTTAATTTAGTATATCTAAAAATTTAGAATGGATTATGTAATCTAATTTGGGCAGGGGCTCATATGCCTGTGGAGAGAAGTCACTGAAGGTAATGAGGTTTTTTAAATACTATGCCCTTGGCTGTCTGTTTACCAGATCATAGTTTACAGTCATCTTGTCAACTCTGTAATATTGGAATCTATGGAAATGTTCCCATCATACAGCAGTACTAGCTGAAGCTGGTGCCAAATGCTAAACGTCTCACTGCTTGTTTAAGGAAAGATTCTATCTGCAATTTAGCCCAGACATTGCAGAAAAATCAGCTTGTATGTCAGTTATTTTAATACTGGAATTATTAACATGCTCTCCTCATACACGCAAAATACAACACTGAAATATATGAAAAGATTGAAGGACATTTTCCCAACTGCTAGGGGAGAAAAGATATATATATGTATATATATATATATACATATAAGTAATTATATAAGATAAAGGGGAAGTTACACCCTTTTTTTAGTGCCAGAACCACACAGTTGATATTTTAAAAGTAGATTTCAGCTGAGTGGATGCATGGGTATGGTGTCTATGCATGCATGCATGCATGCAGGTGAATCACACCAAACTTTTTGGAGTTTGTAATCAAATACTGTATTTTTTCCAGTATTTACCTGGTTCCTGTATTAATTGCTACTTGCCACCCTCTGAAGTGGTTAGCAGAGGTTTGTTTCTTCATTTTTCCAAAAGATCTTTTATAGTGTTTTGAAGACTTGATCAAAATAGAGTTAAAATGAGAACATAAATATGTAGTTAAAGGACACTTTTTTGCTCTTTTTTTATCTGCAGATGAAAAATATAGAAAATTGGAGATCTCCAAAAAACAGTGTAGAACATTCACTTCTGAAATTACGTTCCTTTGGCAAGGTACATGGAAAAGATTTGGAAAAAAACAGAACATAAGTGCTGGCAAAATTGGTAGGAATGTCGGAAAAAAAATTTTAAGTGTTGCCATAAGAATTCTTTGAAAATCCTCACTTATTCACATGTGAAATGAAAGTAAAAAAGCATCTGTCCTCTTTTATGCACACTGACCCAATAAAAGTGAATAATTGTATTTAGCAAAGTACAAAGTTTTCTAAACAGAACTCAGTCTGGTTTTGGCTTTCTTTGTTATTTATTCCACTACACTAAATTATTGTGGTTGAATATGGGCATATTTTGGAAAAAAACCATCAACCACTGAACAAAACACTGAATATAAAAAGAGGAAAATATTGAAGTTTGCAAAGATGATTCTTTTTGTTCCAACATGAATATTTTAGGACTTAGGATTGTATTAAATATTGATACAATCAAAAAGATCTTGGACCGATAAATTTTTTTTCACTCACCCTATTATAGGTAAATTTGAAGTTCCTGCAGAATTTTTACCTCTGTAACTATTTTCTTTACTTGAATGGAAGAAAAGCTTGCATGTTAAGGTCCTGATCCAGTAAACATTTCGTCATGTTGAAACTCGAATGTGTTTTAATTTTACATAAACCAGTTGAGCTGCTCCTATCTATGAGATTACACTTAGCTGTTTGAAGGATCAGAAGGGTCATTTCAAATTGTAAACTGAATTTCTTGCATTTGCCTAATTTGTTTATTTTTCATTCCATGACTAAATGTAGCTGTTCTTCAGTGAAAACAAATAGGAATCCTAAACCAAAAATGAAAATCAGTCTTGTGTGGCTCAGAAATTATCACACTTTTAAAAAGGATACTATATTAAATTATTTCACAATCTAAAAGAAGCATTTTTTAAAATAACAATGATGAAAAATTATTTTAATTTCCTAATCACTTCTAAATATTTTCTCTTGTTAATATGGGTGTACCTTCTTACTGTCTGTTTATTGCAATCATATGTTTCACACCCAGCGCTGTTAAAAGTAAGAACTTAGCTACGTAATATCATTACTGTGATTTACAGTCAGTAGAATTCCTAATCGATTTGGTCCTTTATGTTGAACAGTTCGGGCCGTGGTACTTGCCTTGATAATGAGCCTCCCAAGCGTGACTTTCTTTATCCAGCTGTGGCCCCAGGTCAGGTGTATGATGCTGATGAACAGTGTCGCTTCCAGTATGGAGCAACATCCCGCCAATGTAAATATGGGGTAAGAAGTCTTAATCCTTATGCTGAGTGTTCTGCTTAGTCATTTGTATATATTCCTTTATAGTATAAATCTTTAGTTAGTTGTAGTAGGGGGTTACAGATTTCCAAAGGCGTGTCCAGTGCCATCATTTGTAAGCAAAGGGTTAATTTTAATCCTTATGCTGCATCTTTTGCTTGAGCCATTTGTATGTGCTACTAAATGTGGGTATGATGAGCTGGGTAAGCTGGTCTTTAATTGTAGGAAGAAAAAGAGCCCAGAACACTCAAGCCTGATCCTTGTAAAGTATAATAGAGAATTTTCCCTGATTTCAGTTAATTGAGATCAGGTTTATGTCATATTAATCTTGAAACATAAATTCTGGTTTTTTGTTGGCTTTAACCTTTCATATAAAGCTACATTTTGAAGTTTCTTTTGTGCTTATATTGATTTATCAGATCTGATTTTATTTTCTTGTCTGTTTGTATGTTTGTTTTTCCCCTGACATTGAGTCTATTGCATCTGACATTATTCAGATATCTACTTTGAAAGATGAATTATGGTTCTGGTATGAACATAGACAAACATGAAGCTAGACAACTGGTTAGAATACTGAGTAGCAAACTACTAGCAAAGATTTGGCTGCAAGTACCAGTATGCAATAATTAAAGTAAATAAATTTACAGTAGAAATGAAAACCTTCACATGTAGGTCATTGTGTTACAAATAGTTACTTAAAATCTTCCAGCCAAAAGTACGCAGTCAAGGGACACATTCTGCTATGCTTGTTATGAAATAATCAGCTGAGACCACACTAAGTAAACATTGAGAACGTATCTTATGGTTTAAGTAGTTTTAATAATTTAAAATTTTTAGATTATTCAGATAGAATAATAAAATAAAACAAATTCAATTTTTAATATTCTGGGGTGATAAATACAGTATTATTCTTGGGACGCCTCTTTGGCAGATTGCATTTTGGAAAGGAGCTAAGAGCTAGGTAGCTGGCTAGCTAGCTCTGAATCTTCTGATTCCTCATCAAGCCTCTTTCGGCCTTTATTGTTCCTCTTTAGGTTCTCACTTCCCGTCATTATTTTTTAATGGCCTTATTTCCTGTCTCTTCGTCGAAGTAATACCATTTTTCTTTTTCTTTTTTTCTTACAAATTTTCACCACAATCTTTTATTTGCAGACTTGGGAAATCTGCAGGTATTTGATCTGTGATTAATGGCACAGTCTTTGGACACATTGCATTTTAAATTAAACTGGAAAGTTCATAATGTGTAAAACCTGGCTTTTCTGCATAGATGTAGGTTTTTTTAAACACTGTTAAACTGTGTAACCATTGTTGTGATGATCGTGCTGCACAGTGTATTTTCTTTCTCAAACTAGTTTCTAAACCAGAAATAATTGGAAGTAATGAAGACATGTGATTTATCTTTGCCTCAGTGTGCCATTGATGTGAACACAGCTTCCAAGTGTCTCAGAAAATGATCACTCTATTTTTTATAATAGAATTCAAACTGCATATATTAATAAGTAAGTTATTGTAGAAGTCTGGTAATAGCCATTCTAAGAAATAATATGCATTAAAAATAGTATATACATTGAAAAATATTATCTGCCGTGGCCATAATGCTCTACAAATGTGACCATGGTGATTATTGTCTTAGAGGTTTGAAGTGATAATTTTGAAGCAGGAGGGAAACATCCTTTGGAGATTGTAGTGCAGATGAAAATAACCTACTTTTAAAAGATTTATTTATGAAAGGGTTTAAGGACTGAAGAGTGAAACTAGGTCTAAAACCCAAGACAAGCTAAATCAAATACTCTGCTCAACCCTCTAACTATCAAAAGTTAACAGTCAGTGCTTTAGATTTTTTTTTCAGTACTATTCAATGAAGATGCCATTAATGGTTCATGGATCTTTTTCAGACACATGTGCAACTATGATGAAAACACATAGCAAAACCTACCTAATTACAGTGACTGTAGTTCATATACTAGCTTCTTTAAAGCATTTCTTTCAGCTCTTTTTATTTGAAGTGTCTAGTAAAAAAGGCATAGAGTAGCTTTTCCAATGGAGTTTTGTGACTCAAAAGGAAATAAACTCCAAGTCTCAGAGAAAATTTCTTGCATTTTCTCTTGCTCAGGTTCTTTACTGATTTTAAGTGGCAATCCTTGGCAAGAGAAACAGTTGAATTCTCAAATCAAAATACATGCAGGCAGAAAATCTTCAGTGGCCTGTGATGAAGCTGTTGATATAACTGGTGTTTTTAAAATAATTTGGAAAATCTTCACGTTCTTTCTGCTTAGGAATTCTGCCATAGTCTTCTAACCTTTAGAAAAAGTACCCCTTTCAACCATGTAGCTTTAATGTTAATCTGCATTTATTGCCTTTTCTCCATTTTTTTTCTCATCTGCTCCCTCTGGATGTAAAGTTAACCTATTGCTCTAGATCATAGATCTTGCCCTAACTCTGCAATGAATTTTTCACAGTTAAAGCTGGAGTTGTTCTCACTTAGGAATGTGTAGTTAAATACATGGAGAAGTGTTTGACCAATTAAAGCATCAATACTCTATTATTAAAGGGACTTAAGTTCCTTTTTTTGGTGTGTATGTTTGTTTACAGACAAGTGGACAACCTAGCATAAAAAGGAGCTCTTCAGTTGTTTTGGTGCTGTTTTAGGGACTACTCTAATTAATTTTTTTTAGTTATATTTGGACAGAACTCTTGTAGCAAAAGTGTTGCAGCTATTGCTCAAGATTTCTCTCTGTTGTTTAGCACATTAAGTGGGACAAGAAGTTAAGGTCATGCCTTAGCTGTTTGAGCTGAAAAAATAAAGCTATATTTTACCAAGTAGACAGTGATCCTTTCAGTGTTGCATGGGCATTGTTCTCTATACTTTACTATATCAGTCTATATACTGTACTAGATCCTTTCTGATACATGGAAAATTATAGAGAATTTAGGTGAAGAAATGGGTATTTTGAATAAAAAAGTGAAAGGCAATATTGCAAGCTATTTAAAGTATTTAATTTTTAGGGTATATTTTTACACTCGGGAGAATGTTAAATTTATGACTTAGAGTGAGCCAAATTCTAATGGTGGAAATTGAACCACTTCATACTGATGCATAGCTTTTTCCTAAAGGTAGTGCATACTTTCAGGTACCTTACTGGGTTCACTGCAGTGGAAGATTTTGAGGTTATTAGAAACAGTGCTAGTAACTGTAACTGTGGAATATCCTACATCTTCTAGGATAATGCAGTATGGATTTTCTTCTGCTCAGATATGTCTCAATTCTCTGGTATGTGTTTTAGTTCCACTGATAGTTCAGAAGCTCCTCTAGTCTTTTGGTTCAGGTGATTGTAAGGGAACTTTTTCATTGGCTTCTGATCTCCTTATCCTTTGATGATCTACCTGGTAACAGTTGGCTGTTGGCTGTCTCTGGGTTAACTCAGGAAAGAATTGCAGTCTTGACTTTCAATTTCTCTGTTTTATGAGTTTAAATACCTGGAAAATGCATGACTGTAACTTGCTGATTTTGTGGCTCAAAATAATGCTTTGCTTTAGACCTGGTCCCTACGTTTTTAGGACAGAGGCTAAAACCTCAGACATTTTAAAAGCAGTTAATACTTTATGCATATGTTTAGTATTGCTGTGTTGCGTTTTATGATCTGTGAAGCTGCTGGCTGCTAGCAGCAGGGTTTCAGAGATGGCTTACAATTATTTGGGTGTTTTTTTTTCACATTTTATGCTTTTCCACCATCATTGGTCAGCTGACTTTAAAATCCGGGGGAGTAAACACATTACTATATACCCAGAGTTCTACAATGTTTCCACTAGGGCAAGAAGCCTGAGTTGCAATTGACCCCTGTAATCGGGTGATACAAATTTTAATGTTTATGAATTAAACTGTCACTTTACTCATGAAATATGAGTGTGGTTTACTCCAGTTAAATGAAGGGCAGTAGTATTGAGCTTGATGTAGGGGTTTTATAGGAAGGTAGAAGCAGATTCTTGAAGCTGGTTATTTTTTGGAAGGAAAGGCAGAGAAGCCACTGTTGTATCTTTGCACCAAAACTACCGTTTTCCTTTTGTTCCCTCATTGTTGATATTATGACTAGGATCATGCATTTAGTTGAATTTCAGCATAATAATAACTTACTGTAAGGTGCTTTTTTGACCCCAACTTCATGTATCATACAATAATTAAGCTGTTTTATACTGGTTTGTTAGCTGAGCATATGTAGTTTCATCAGATGGGTTTACATTGCATTGTTTACGAAGTAGTGTTAAAAGTATGTGTAATCAAAGAGAGGAATTGAAGATACTGGTATCATTCTCTGTAATTTTTATCAACCTTTCATTTTCTTTATTTCTGCTTCCTAGCCAGTTGAAAGAATTCTGGCAACTGTTGTGCAGGCCTTTAGCATCACAAATGGTTAAAGTTTCAAGCTTTTCTTGTATAGGGACTTAGAGGACTGTATTGTAATTAAATGAATTTTGTTCCCTGTTTTCTTCTAAGTTTATAATGCGTACAGCCAATAGAAATCCCAGAAGTTTTCCTTTTTCTGGAACCTAAAGCAGCTCTGTATCCTTTTTTGAACAGGTTTATGCAGTCCCCTTTTTTTCTTCTGTAGGAGGACTATGTCTCCAAAGCCCCTCTTTTTTCCTTCCTTTCTGTCTTTGTTTTTATCTTTCTGTCTCTTAGAGATAGAGATGTCCACACCAATGTGCCTGCATCTTAGGAATGCTGTAAAGAAAGTACAAAGAGAAGCTGGTGATCAGAACAGGAGGAGTGCATTAGATGGTTGTAGAAGCAATAAAGAATGAGATTCCAGACAGCAAAATGTTGTTTGAATAAACATGGATAGGTTGCATGGGTTTGAAAAGGAAGATGGTGTTCAGAGGTGATTGGTCTTGTAGGGTTCCTTTAGTTTCCCTAAGGTTCACATAAGCACCCAATATTTATGGAAGGATGTTGGTAGCATAATACGAAGGTGGGACTTAAGTTTTGTATTCTGTTTTACATTCTTTCAGCATGTGATTCATAACACGTTGCGCCACTTAATGAGCTTTTGGTAGTGAAGCACTAAAATGGAAACTTCTGGGTGCTTATCTGAACAAAACTTAGACCCTTCAGAATTTCACTTATTAATTAGGGTCTTCTAGTTCTATTTGAGGTGTCATCTTCATTTCAGCAATGAGCCTGAAAATACTCTGTTGATGATTTTCAGGTCTGAATTGCAGTTCAAGCTAATTATTTTTATGCTCTCTTTTGGCAAATGCTTATCAAGAGGTGCAGCATATTATAAATTAAACATGCTGAAGTAACAGACAAACCTAATTAGGATTTTAAAATTTTATGAACAAAAGTTGAACCTCCTAAGTTATCATAATTTAATATACCTTGTGAATGTATTTCCCATCCGTTATTTTTTTTTAGTTTCGATTTTATGGGCTGAACTGCTAACATTTGTTGGAAGCTTTGATGAGTTTTGAAAACAAGAGCAGCACAGCAATTTGATCTTTGCTCATATTACTGAGATTTTATTGTGCTGTATTGTAACAATTTATGACAATTATGGTGTAGGATGCTTAGACATTGCATAATTTGAAATGCCTGTGTGTAACTCTGCATGATGCAACAGAAAGAGGCTCCATCATTTATTATATTTAGGCACAAAGAAGGTAATTTGATTTGCTGTGTTTTTTTCTCTAGATGGGTTCAGCTTTGTTTAATTTACTGCAAATACAAGCATCCGAATTCCAAACTGAAGTCATGGAACCCTAAGATACACCGTTACAGGTTGTCATCTATCTTGTCTTGATCTTGTGAAAGGCCTCAGCTTCAGTTTATGTTTCCTGGATTTTTAAAACTTTTCCCTTGTTTGCTTTACAAATTAGTATTTACTAAATCCAGACATTTGGAGACTGACTTTGAAGTAATTTATAAATTTTCGGATTATGCTTCTTTCTCTTAGTTTCACTAAATTATTCAAACAAATATAATGTTAGGAAAATGTGTTAGCTTCATCCTTTTCCATGGAATAAAAGACTAATCTAAAAGGATCACCTCTTGGTGGGTGTGGGTGGGTGTGTGTGTGTGCTTGTGTGTGTGAATGTATGGAAAAAAAAGCAGTATACTTTCTATTAGTTATTTTGGGATTGACTTTTTCAGGGCAGTTTCTCATATGTTTTTAGGGCTGGCTGATTAAAAACGATTGGTCAGAGGTGTTACAGATAGTGGTGGTAGTAATGAAATAGCTCCAGTCAATAGCTAAAGAAGTAGGAGGTATGGGGTTTGTGGGGTTGAGCTGGAGAAGAGAAAGCTTTATGAACCTTAGTCACAGCTCCTTTGTTTAACTTTCTAAGGTCAGCTAAAAATAAAGAAGACATAGCCGTAGATGTACCTGGTAGAATTCCATTTTCATTTAATGAAATAACAGCACAGATGGATTTTTTTTACATCTATTTTGGTGTCTTATTTGTTTTCAAGTGACTATTGATGTTATTTTTCTTTTCATGTACAGGATGATGGAGAGTATACTTCAGAGTCTGTGTTTTCTTTTAAATGCAATACAGTGAGGAAAAATAAACAATATCCTAAATTTGCCATATTTAAGAGATATTACAAAACCCTTTTCATTTCTTGGGTTTAATATAAATTATGTCTACAAATTCATTGTGTTGTTTTTGTGAATCTTTGGTACTTTGAATAGTTTTTCTTTGTGGAAATATTCTGTTGATTTTAGGATACTGTTTATCTCTCTCAAACAGAACTCCTGTCTGATTTAAGTAGATGTTCTGCTTACACATTAATAGTATGATAAAGCCCGTAGTAATTTTACACTACTATCATTCTGTCTTCAGGGATTTACTGAGGTAAATTCCTGCTGCAATTATGGTCTGAAAAGGACTGTCAGACTATTACAGTAATAAATCTAGTTTCGATATACTGCTTCTCAAAACAATTCAGGAATAAATACTTTTCTCATTTTATGAAGTAGGGAGGTGAATTGACTTGCTTGTAGTCTTCCTGCAAGCAGACAAATGACTAAAATAGTTTTGGGGTACTGTATTCATTAATTCACACTGTTGAATTAAAATGTCAGTCTGATATTAAACTGGAGTAGTCTAATGCACCAGAGAAGCCTGAATATCCAGAAAGAATCCTACTGAAAGGAAGTTATCAAATGCTCTCATTTGTAGAGACAAATGGCAAAGACATGTTAATTATTACTTCTACGTACATGACTGTATATAGAAGGTGTACTTGTGTAGGCATATCAGAAGTGAGATTCTGCACATCAACTCCAGAGGAAAAAACAGAATTCTGGATTCAAATCATCATTAAACATAGATGTTTTAAAACTCCAGAGTGCTATCCAGATTGGATTTTCTTCTTTTGTCCATATGGGAATGTTCAAAATCTGTGTTTCTTAATGCAATTGAATTTTTTTGCTTTTCAGACCATTTAAGCAAACTCCATTAAGTCAGAACAACTGTTAACTTAAACATTTGAACTTGGTCAGATCTAAAATAAATAGAAGGTCACAAGTAGAATTACCATAGTCTGACACTTTTTAATTTGACAATGTAAACCACACATGAAGCATGAGCAAGTAAATGACACCAATTTTGTTCAACAAAATGAGGAAGTAAATTAAAGGTTAAGGTAAATAAGGCAGGATTGTAACAGGAGGACCTCATGCTGTGTCTGAAAAGAATCCATTTTAGGTTTTCACTTTGAAATCTGTACTGTATTGAAGTTTCATGGTTGATTTAGATGTGAAATTGATTTAGTGTTGAATTTTAGCACCTTAGTTGCTGTGAAATTTGTCATCAAGTTATATTTTTCAAGAAGCTTTGTGATGTATCTTCTGTTATTTCTCTGTTTTATTTTAATTAGTGTATTTATTTACTGTATCTTAATTTGAAAATTTTCCAGCTGTGAGAAAAAATTTTCCAGTGAGAAAAAAATTTGTTCAGGGTTTTACATTAAGCAAATATTTACACTGTTTGCATTTTGTTATTGAAAAAACTTGAAAAGTTCTGCATCAACTACAGGTAGACTTTTACAAGTGGTAGTATATCTTCCAAAACAGGCTGAATAATAATTTTAAGTTTTCATAGAGCCAGACACTAAATAGGATGAACTAACTTAGGCCTAATTGTCAAAAGTTGATGGAAACTCCAGGAATCACCAGGTTTCATTCCATATAATTCCAAACCATTCCTATAGTCTATTTTTTTGTGGATTATAGATAAAATACCTATATTGCTTCTTCCGGTCATGAAACTAAATACACTGTACTAACATCTCTGCAAGAATGGCACCAGCTAATTTTAAACTTCATAAATAATTTTTCATTTTTCAAGAAAAGATTCTACTGTTGAACGGTTGCTGCAGCAGCTAGAGAATAATGTATAAATAAATCAGTTTTTATATGCAGTACAATGCAAGAAGCATGAATCTTGGGGTAAAACATAAGAATTGTTCTTGTTGATATGTATAGAACTTATCATATAAGGTCTATAGATGCCTGATACTTGTTCATTACCTCAGAGAAACAATGAACTGGGAGGAGAGTGGACAATAACTTTTAATTAATTCACACTGTCTTTTCCTTTTTCTTTTTCTTTGAAGTTTCACTATAGAATCTATACAAGGATTTTTGTAGGGTATTATTTCAAGCAGCAGTTAAATAAAATGAAACAGTAAGGATTATCATAAGGTCATTTTAAAGATCTTGGTCTATTCCAAATTTTAAAAAATGTTTTCAAATTTAGAATACATATAAGGAAGTTGTGAACTCTTGCACAGATCCCAAAGTAACACAGCAAAGATTATTGTGTAAGCAATTTACTGTAAAAGCAAACATCTCCTGACTCTTTTGTGTGTACACAGCTAAATCCAAGGGCAACTGGAGCAACTATGAAGATTTCCGGTGTTCATCCAATTTTGGATCATACCCGCATTATGAATTTCAACCCTTTGCTAGTTTTAACAATTTATCTCCAGTATCAGCAGAACTGGCTTAATTTAAACTAATAAATATGCAAAACCAAATGGGAAAATATGGAAGGAACAAAAAGATGATTTGAAAATCTCAGATTAACATTGACAACATAGGGAAATAGGATAGGCTAAATAATTTCTGAAAGAGCAAATCTAAAAAGCCTAAAGGAAATACTTTAGTACATAGGTTAGTTAGTTCTAAGTACACATGTACTGCTTTAACAAGTGCTGCAGAAGAGGGATGTGGCTAGTCTGAACTCAAAAACTTTCTTTTTGCATAAGGGAAAGAAAAGTAATTGTTTCATATCTCAAAATTATTGGAATCCTTTTTAGCAGGTAATTTTGAGGCAGGTAGCAGCCTTAATGGAGACACTACAACTCATCCAAAGACTACTTCCGTAACAACACTAAAATATACCAAGCCCAGTCTTGGCACAAATTAAGAAAAGTAGCAATTATAAAACATTATTGGAATGGCAGGTGTGAAAAACATATTATTGTTTAGTTTTGATGCTTCCAGAATGTTTTTTTGGGCAGAATATTCATAGGCAAAATATTATGCCTTCAAAATAGCTGCCCTCACAGCCATCTTTAGATTTCTCTCTTCAGACTATGTCTTAATTCAAAACAAATTTGCATATACATATGTGTATGAGGACTGGAAGAAATTTGAGGCTTTTATTCTGATCAACTTGCTTCTGCCTTCTTTCCTAGGAAGTGTGTAGAGAGCTGTGGTGCCTCAGCAAGAGTAACCGCTGTGTTACCAACAGCATTCCAGCAGCAGAAGGTACTCTTTGCCAAACAGGGAGCATTGAAAAGGGGGTGAGTACAGACAATTTATTGTTTGAAGTAGAAATTTACTGTTACTAGAGGAAGAAAGAACTAGAAAATTGAAGTATTTCACAGCAATTATAAGAGTTCAACCCAAACCTTAGTTTTCCGTAATACATTTGCATTGTAATGGGAAGTGTCCTACAGAATTTTTTAACCATTATTTTATAAGTGTAATTTAATAAATTATTTATCGTCTCTAAAAGCTCTAGAGCCTGGATCAAAAAACAACCTCAAAACATGTTCTATTTTTTCTGTATATTTTTTGAGTAATTTTTTGTGAAAACTCCTTTAGTTTAATCTTTATTTGATTTTATACCACTCTTCCATTAAAGATTGTTACAGCTTTAGGTCTGCCATGGACTTTGAAAATGTGCAACATAAATCTACAGCTTGAGCTATGTTATTTTGTTTGAAAGGAAAAGAATTTTATTTTTTCAGATACAAGCCAAATCATAAAAGTGTGTTGAAAAAAAAAAGACTCCATAAAAGGGTTTTATAAAAGCCTGTATTTCCCAGTGACATTTCTATTTTGACTTTGAATTATTCTTTCATTGTTCAGTTATGCTTGCATAACTGTTTAGCTTTATGGACCTTGATGTACAGTCAGATAAACTCTTCTACCTAACAGAAAAGTACAGAAAGTCAGTGTTGCAATAGATATATTTAGCACTACAGTATCTGTCTGAATATGAGAATTATGATTTTAAAACGATCTCTGTGTATCAGTAGTTTCAGACAAGAATGTTGGAAGACTGTTTATCAGTTACAAGGTAAAATCTGTAAAGATCTTAAAGAGGAGTGAAAAGTACTTTAATTGATTTAAAATATATGTACTGGGGAGGAAAAAATGCATTCTACATACCTTTTTTCAAAATAATATATTTTATGCAGGTTTGTACAAAGTGAAGAGAGCTTGTTATATTAAACCATTTCCAGTATCTGTCTGAGAGTGGCTGCATGTGTTCATGAGATTCAGTGATCCAGATTGGATTTTTTTTCTGAACAATGACCATTCACATCTATTCTCACTCTGACTTTTGTCATGCTAGCTGAGCTGGTTTCAACAAAGATAACAGTGCATTTTGACTTGCAATCTGATGTTTAAACAACAAGAATGAAAGCTTTTGGGCAACTGTCACAGTTTATTAATGCGTGTTGATGGCTTCATTCAGGGCCCATGACCTGGTGTAGTTCTGATGGTTTTTCCATGCTGGGTTTGGAAATATTGGTAAATCATGTTAAATTAATTTATTGAACCAGTCATTTTAAAAAATAGAGCAAATAAAGTTAGCCAATAAAAATAGAGAGCATAGTACCAAAAATGTTACCTTATATTAGAGTAATAGAAAATGTTAGAAGCCTGCTCTTAAATCAACAGTCTAGGTTTATTTTGGAACCATCCTCCTTTTTGATGACAAAGAGTAATTTACCTCAATTTATGTTTTTTAAACAATGAGGCTACAAGTTGAAATCCTTTTAGACACTGTTGATCTATTCTCTTGTCAAGAGGTTTTAATCAGTTTGCACTCTACCAAACATCTTTTTCAGTCACCAGCATCTTGTTCCATTGTTAGATTTTGGATGGAAATGAGAAAATCCATGCCATTTTACAAAGATAGACCTGTTAACCAAAGATGCCTGTTAACAGCAGAGAATTGTCTTTATAAACTGTATCCACAAAGCTTCCTGTGAATTAATTGTTCCTGGTAGTAATAAACCAGAAATCATGAGCTCTTTCCAAGTATGTTGTTCCCTTTCCCAGAGAGGAATGTGAAATAAATTGGTTACCATGCTGTAACACCTTCCTATTGTTGTTGGTTTTGGTGTTATTATTATTATTATTATTGATAGATCTGTACTGCAGTCATGCCTAAAGGTCCCAACCAAGTTAAGCCCTATTTTGATGGATTCTGTCCAAATATATAATAAATGAAATTTCCAGCTCTAAATATCAAACAAGATCTCAGAGTATTTAATCTTATTTAGGTATTTATTTATGCATTATGTGTAACAAAAAACTCAAAGCATAATCTGCTGCAATGTACATTAATATCTTATTGGCAGAATTTTTAGGGATTTCTACACATCAAATAGCCTAACGTTCTGTAATAAAACCTTCCTTCAGTTGTTTTTATTAACCTGCCAAGCTTTTAACTCTTGGGGTTGAAATTTTCCATGGTAGATATCTGCTTACACCTGAAGGTTTTTAGAGTGTTTTCCATAAGAGTTATTCAGCAGTTTTCTGCATGCAGGGAAAGATAATAGAATGGCTTCTTGCTGCTGATAGAACTGTTACATCTGTTCTGTTTGGAGCTTTAATATGTTCATGGTTTGGTGAAGGGTTTTACGTATCAGCTAGGTTCAAAAAGGTACACTTTTGCTAATTCATAATGAGAATTTTAATTATGCATGAAGCTTTTCTCTGGTATTCCCAGGGATGTGTTTGTGAATGTAAATTAACTGATAGATTTTAAAAAATACACAGATGAAGAATTTGTGCATATGAAACAATAAGAGAAAACTGATAAGAACACTTACATCATGTTGTCATTTAAAGTAATAAAGTGACCCTTCCTGAAGATCATAGATTACATCCATGTTAGGGATGTAGAAGAGGGGCAAACATGCAAAAAACGAAAACACAGTGCTGAAAGGATAGTTTACCTAGGTCCATTGTGGATTGATTGCATTTTTGATTTGACATTAACATAAGATAAATGTAAGTTATTACTGAACATAATGCTTTCTAGCAGAATAATTATAGAATGAATGATTGAAAATTAGTAGTTAAAATTTATGCTAATATTTTTCTTCCTCATACAAAATAGGAAATCAATTTTCCTATTAGAGTACTTGCTATGTGTTTTTTCTAAAATATTGTTATAAGTGTTAATTCTGTAAAGCAGCTAATACTCATAAAAGGGATCTCAAATGTGCCACCAGGTCATATTTTATTTTCATTAGTCACTTCTTTAGGAAAAATTTCAGAATGCTTTTATTCACAGAGGATTTGCATATTTTATGCATATTTAAAAGCAGCACTGTCATCTTTCTGTTGAAATAATGGAAAATTATTCTTTCAGTGTTAGAGAAGAATTAATATTTCAGATCTAAGCCTTCCATAAAGAACTGTTCTTTTAAAATAGCTATCACTTCCTCTTCTTTCTTAATGTGGTGATTACTCAATAGTCCTAACCTCATTATAGCAGATGAGGTTGCTGTCATTCGTGGAGGAAGCGCATTTCTGCAGTCCCATTAGAAATAATGAAGATTTTTATCATTTTTAACTACTCTGACAGAGATTCTATGCGTCATTGGCTTCTAGTGAAAGATAAATTTTTACTAGAAAATTAAGAAGAGAGACAGAGGTGAGCATTAAATCCTCAGATTTAAGTTCAGTAGAAAACCCAGCATTTAAAGAAGTTTTCAGGGCAGTGTGGGAATGTGGAAGACAATGTTTGCATGACAGCAAAAATTACACACTATGGGGATTTTATACAGTTTTGGAAAAATAAAGTGGGTAAATTTCTCTAAAGTAAAGCGGGTCTATTGTCTCTATTGTTCTAGTAGTATGGAATTAAGATAGTTTACATGTTCTGTTTTATATCTGTGATTTTTTGATGTGTTTAACTTTAAATCTGAGTAGCTTGCATTTCTTAGCTTGGATCTTGATATGTTTGTAACATATGTAATGTAATTTTAATTAAATTAGTTGCTTACATTTTTACTTTTAGAAGCATTTTTATTTTTGACTTTAGCATTAAATATCTGTTAGTCCACTTTTGTGGCATCTCTGATAGCTTGTAAAAGGAGATTTTGTTGTTTGGGGAATATAATTTCTATCAATTTATCACTGTAAAGAGAAGAAAAACATTATTTTAGGCACTCCTCTAGTTTACATAAATACTTTATTCTCCATCCTTATTGTGTCATTAAAAGCATTGCAGAACATTGTGTTATTTGGATCTATCTAAACTAGCTAAAAATGTGAGTGCTCTCACTATATGGCATGAATTGAGTTATGCAGACATTCAGGGGTAGTCTAGATTTAAATGGAGGGTACAGTCCTCTGATGAAGTCCTGACTGACTCAGTAAATTTAGAACTCTGAGAAGAGGAAAAGAAAGCTTGGCTTTGGTAGACATATTACTCTGAAGGAAAGCCTGAGTCTTCCAGTAGTGCTTTACAGAGGAACAGGGATATCTGTCTGTCTGTGCCTTCTGTACATGTCTCAGTGTGTCACATTCATTTGGCTGGTTTCAGACACAGAAGTTGTTTGTATTTCATCATGGAAAGGGCCAATACTACAGAAATTCAAGGGAGTTTAAAAACAGCACTGGTTCAGCTTTTGGAAGGGAACTGTGCAGATTCAAGTCATTATAGACCTGAGTCCATGCTCAGCTCTATCACCTAAGCCTGCAGAAGTAGGAAAGGTGAGCTGCATCAAATTCCCAGTGATGCAGTAGACACCAGAATGTGATCAAAATATGGGCTCTAGGATTATTTCTGAACGGTTTAGAAAAGGTCTCTGATGAACCAAATTATAAACTTGTTTTAATGGTTAATATTTTGGGCAAATCGTCTGTCATTTTTTTATTTCTGATTCAAGTAATAATATTGCAGGGTTCAAGTGCTTGCTTGAATGAAGTACACATGTCCATTCTGCCTGGAACAAGTGGCCAGTCACTATTATAAATTGATTTTCTGTGCCATGTTTAAGGCTTCAGCATTGCTTTTATTAAGTTTGTAGTGCTAGTGAATAAAATACTGTTACAAATTCTACCTTCATTGTAAGGTCATCCAGACTTCCTTTTATAAAAAGAAATACTTTCTTAAATATACTCTCAGGGGAATTTTTCATTTTCTGTGATGAGGCCTCTACATGAATCTTCAGCAGAGGGTCTTTTACCAAACCAGGCTTGGAAATGAGTCTTAGTGTTTAAAAGAATGTAAGCAACTTCTTGTTTCTTAATTGTGAAACATTGAGGAGGCTGATGAAATAAAAAATACTTCTGGTGTGTGTTAGGGACCTATAATTCAAGACTGAGTGGAGACTTTAACAAATCACACACACCCTCACCAATGTCTAAACATGGCTAGAAAAAGTAAAATACTAGTCGTGTTATCTATACAGGGAATGCTAATGCCTATAATTGGTCATTGTCCGACCCTTATATTTTTCCTGTCCTGATAACTCTTGTCAGCCTCCAAGCTAATTCTGTGTTTCTTTTGTGAAATCTTTCAGTGGTGTTATCAGGGGGAGTGCGTACCTTTTGGCACTTGGCCCCAGAGCGTGGATGGGGGCTGGGGTCCGTGGTCCATCTGGGGAGAGTGCAGCAGGACCTGCGGGGGAGGCGTCTCCTCCTCCATAAGACACTGTGACAGTCCAGCGTAAGTAGCTAAAGTAAGCCGGAGCCAACAAAAAGACACACTTGGAAGTCGTTCAAAACTGTGGTTTCGCTTCTTATCTGTAAAAATGTTTCGCTAGTTTGCCAAATTTTGTCTTCAAAACAGCAGACAGAAATGCTTAAACAGGAGTTCACTAGACAGATGTGCTTCTAGCATTTTTGATGTATCTTATGTACTGTAGAGATAGCGGGATTTATATTTAGCAGTAACCAGAATGGTTTTCTTTATGTGATTTGTTGTTCATCAAAATATATTTAAATTATGCCTTAGAGAGGTTTCTTTTCTAGGACATATTTCCTTCAATGCACGATATAAAATAACTCAGAGGTAAATTATCAATTGCCAGTTATTTACTAAAAAAATAAACCCCAAACCCAACAAGTATTTCCAAGGTTTTCAATAAAACTGCTTACATACAAATCATAGGTAGTAATATTATATTGCATACAGTATATTTATGTGCTGCCTTGTCCAGCATTTCAGTTGTGACTTTCTACTGACTCTTAATACGATTCAGCATCTTTTTTTTCCCTGGCACTACTCTCTATTGGTCTGTTTGCCCTCTCTGAAGAGGGACCAGCTTCTCCACTGCAGCTTGATCTGTTGTATATATCTGTACTTATCTTACAATCTGTCTGCTTTCCAATGTCCTGAGCACTGTTCCAGAGAAGTTCTGTCAGGTAAGTGCTCCTCTCTGTCACTGTCTCTTCTCAAATGAGGAATGCTTATTTCTATTGCTGTTCTTTGCTGAATGAATCACTGCTCTTTTCTGTTTTGGCTTTTACCTGTTCTGATTATCTCACCACAGCTATAGATCTCCTCAGGGTAGTTGTTTTACTCCATGCTTTCTTCTTGTCATTTCTCATAATAACTATCTCAGTCACCACTGCTGGTTTTTCAGACCCTTTTTATTGAAAGTTCAATCTGTGTCTTTTGTCACTCCTTTTCTTGTCTTCTGCTCTCTGTTCACTCAGGTTATTTGTTTCTTATATCTGTGTTTTCCAAGCCAGGCTATCCACCAGCTTTCCACTGCGCTCTGCAAGACAGATACCATAATGTCACATCACTGCTACTTAAGGTGGTCTCTTTGTCCCCTCTTATTAGCAATAACTACCTAATCTGGCCAATATCACTACTTAAGGGATATAAAAGCAGAAATTATCTGTATGCATCAGTAACATGTCAGACTAGTTAGTAAGAGAATAATAATTATTTTTTTCAAAGCAGTATTTAAAAAGCCTAGTGAAATATTTGTTTGGAGCATGAATAATATCCTAAGATTTTTTTCCAGCTTCTGTCACGATGTATCTGGGTTGGTTTGATGAAAATGATTAAATTTTAAATGTTTAACAAGCACAAATGCATTTGGGAGAGAGTATGTCTGCATTAGGAAAAAAAAAAACCCCTTTTGATTATGGATGACATTTCCTGGTTAAATACTGTAATGTGAAAAATAGTATTGATTTATTTTTTTAGTTAATTTTTAATTGAAAAAGTATATATATTTTACTATGAAAGCCTCATAAAGTATTTTTTCTGTCTGCTTTCACATTGCAAGCCAAAGAGCTAATGTCTGATTAATCTTCCATATAAGTCTAAGTTAGTTCATTATTTGACCTCTTTGGAAGATAAATAGTGTCCTTGAGTAATTTGGGAATTTAACAGCCAATTATCTATGCTAATAGAAATCTGCTTACTCTGGAGTTTCCTCAGATTTACTACTGATTAATTCAAATCAGAGTCAAATTTCTAAAGTACAATATACAATCTTTCTGGTTATGAGTATAAAACCAGTCTGTTGGTTTTTAAGTAAGATGAGATGATTGAAAAAGGAAGTATCACATAGGTTGTTTACACATTTCTCATTTCAATTTTATAAAGCAAGCAAATAATTAAAACCAGCAGGTTTTTTTATTATGTTCAAAATGCAATTAAACTGTGCTGTCTGGAACTTATGGAAGCTACATTAATATTAGGAGTGAAGATTTTTCAAGTACCCAGTAATATTTTGTGTCCGCTCCACTGCAAGTCAAAGATACAATTCTTATCAAAATCTCATCTAAAAACCTGAACATATTTTTATTTTTATTTATGTAATATATATCTCTTGGACTTGTAATAATAGTAAGAATGCATTAGTATATCTCATGCAGTTGTGTTTGTTTCAGTGCATATCATAACATATAAACATGTTTTTCCAGGCCTTCAGGTGGAGGCAAATACTGTCTTGGAGAAAGGAAGCGTTACCGTTCTTGTAATACTGATGTAAGTAATTTTTGTTCCACTGTGATCAATTTGACTGGTTTATGTTTTAGCAGTATTTTTTCTCCAGTTCAGAAAGTGTATGGATTCTGTGTTTAATTGGCAAACATTCCTGTAAGGTACATCCGTATTGCAGGCACCCTCTGTGTTCTGGTAAATGTTAGGATCCTATCGTGATGTGGTGTCTAGCTAGTGCCTTTGCATTAAGGCCTGGAGTGAGTTCAACTTGAGCTTCCACAGTAAATGTGAACAAGAATCATTCCACATCAGAGCAAAAAATCTGTTTAGCCCACTGTTTTGTCTTCCAGCAGTGCCCTGTAACAGGTTTTTATGGAATAAATTACACGCTTTTGACAGGCAAGGGATGACTTTTCTATTGGTTTACCTTGTGAGTTTCCAAAAGCTGTGTGTCTGAAGATTTCTGGAACTTATACTATATAGGTGCCACATCAACTGCCCCGAGTTAAGGTATCCTCCATGAATCCACTTTTAAGTCCTCTTACACTTTTTATGCCTTTTTGACATTCAGTGCTAATGTGCTACACAATCCTCTTACACACTCTGTGCAAATATGTTGCAAAACCTGCTGTTTTGCCACCAGGTATTTTCTAGTTACTGTATTACCAGAATGATCCTGCAGTTCCTTTTTGCTGATCCTGCAGCTGAGCCCATTGGACAGCAACCCTGAAGGGGCAGGACACGGTATAAATATATAAGGTCAAATTGTGAATCTAAATTACAAATTCAAGTAACTTAAAATTCAAACCCGGAAAAAAATACACATTAATAAAGGATTTCATTAATAAGTTTCCAAGTACAATTACAGTTCAGTAGCACTGCAAACATAAAATGGATTTCCTACTATTTTAGCTTTAAATTAATATTAATTTTCATCTTAAATCAAGGAAGTTTGTAACAGGGAGGGAATCTATACCTTAAGATATTGTTTCACCTCTTTATCTTTCAATACATTCAGGGAAATATAATAGCTTATATATTGATTCTTTTTTAAAAAAATTGCATTTTTGGTCATTATTAATTATCATAATTTTTGTCCCTGCAAATTTCTCTGTGGAGTTTATTCCCCTTATTAATGAATTATTTTCCTTATTGATAACCTGTGGAGGTTGTTCTCATTATTGGCAGTATTTAAAATTTCTGAATGAAAAATTACTTTGTTACTGTTAATCACAGCTGCCCTGTTCACACAGCCAAGAAGTTGCTGCAGTGTGGTAAGAAAAACTAGAAGATTAGATCGTCCAGTATGTGCTGTGAAACTTTTCCAGTTGTCCAGCTTTCCAAATCCCTTGCACCATTCTGAAACCATGAAGATCCCTTTTTTTTTTTTTTTTCTGTAGATGCAAATCAAAGAAAAATCTTTGCATTTGTCTGTCTTGGTACAATTTTAATTTGAATGAGTCTTATCAGATTATACTCTTCAATTTATTTACCTTTCTCTTTACTTTCACTCAGGTGATCTTTTTGTAATTGGAAGATTACATAAACAGGAAACATTTTTATAGTTGAAGTTCACAAATGAAAATATTGAGTTACATCAGGAGTGTCTTTCTAATTCTTACGGCTGATAGGAAGTCCACTTTCAAATTTGACAACTGCATGATGACTGCCTACTGAAATCTGTCAGTCAATATTTAGTAAATTTTATGTGTACTGTACTGAACTATTACAACATCTTCCATGATGTTGTCTACTACTAAGTTAAGTGATTTACCAAAGTCTAAGCATGTTTTATTATTCTTTTAATTTAACTAGAAATTAAAATAAGTTTTAGTTGATAAAACTTATGCAAAAATACTGATTTATATTATTATTTATCTTTCTTTTAAATCTGTATCAGTCAAGTATCTGCTTGCTTTTCTGTTTATTTGGGATTGGTATGATGCAAATTGTAATCTAGACTATTCTATTAATCCTTTTCAAATAATGATCCTTTTACATTAGCACTGTTTCAGTTTGTACACAGTCTAAGATTCGTTAAAAAACACACACAGGCACACAGCAGCCCTCCTCTTTTAACTCTTGAAAGCTCTTGCAAAGTATTTGTCCAGACATTATTATTCAAATGTTTTATTTGTCTCCAATCTGCCACAGTAACTAGTATATAAAAATGTTTCCATAATATGTAATCCTGTTCCTTCAAAAAATACATTTTTAATGCTTTTTTATTGTTAAAGAATGATGCCATATCTACCTAGACATACCATGGAAATGTTGCTATGATTTGTTTTATTTTTATTGTATTAAATTTCTAATTGTCACTTTTCAGACAGTTTTATTCTTAGTTGGTTTTGCTTCCCCTATTTATTTATTTATTTATTACAGAGAGGAAGTTTACAGAGTCAGAGGAGGAACATACAGAAGGTCTCTGAGGAGGCCATTCAGGCTATTTCCTGGCACAAAGGCAGAACAATTCTCAATAAACCATTCTTGCCTAACCATCAGCTGATGGTTAGGCACCTGACCTGTTTGCAAATACCTCCAGTCCAGGAAATAACATTAGGATTTTTCAATAACCTTACAGTCAGTACAATTTTCATAAAATATAATGTATGTTTTTCAATCCTTTAAGATCCCTTACTCTTTTCCCAGTAAGAAGATAACTGGTATTATTCCCTAGATTGGTGCCTTTCCCATGTTTGCAGATTACTGTCATATCTGTTCTTAGTTTTCTTTACACCAGACCATCTTCATGTTGGTAACTACTGGGATCCCAAGTAGCACACACCTAGAAGCATGGTGCTCAAACCCCTGCACTAGTTGAGGCCTGTCAGAGATAGCTTGAATTTTAAGCTTAATCTGTCACCTTAGTGATGGGATTCTATTAATTCATTTTAGTGTTTTGTTAATTTTTCTTATGGCAGGGACAATGTTCATTTAGTCCAAGTTGATTCATTATGCCCAAAACACTTTCTTAAAAGTGCTGTTTAGGAGGTCACTCTTCAGCTGTGCTTTCACAGCTAATTGTTCATATGTGAGCGTAGTATTTTGCATCCATTCAAACCACTGCAACAATGAACTGAAATATTTAGAAATAACAGCACTGTATTCCAAAATACCGGTTTCCTACCTGTCCTCATGTTTCAGTCAGTAATTTTGATAAGATACTGGAAAGGGAACTTTGCATTTCATTGTCTACGTCTGAAAAACAACTGAATGCAAACTCAAGCCAAGCAGTTTGGAAATGCCATTCTTGCAGTTTGTGATCTGTTTTTTTAGCATGGCATATTTTCTGGTATGGTTTTCCAGTGTGTGAACATCTTGGTACTTACATAACTCTAAATTTACAGTCTTAATGGTTTTGACAATTCTAGTCTGTTTCTTTCATAGTAGTATTTAGCAATATTTAGGATTCTGCATCACTAAGATTCAGACACTAGTAGATTTTGTTTCAAGATTTATGTTAGTCATTAGAGCTTGACAGTTTTGATGGAATGATATGTTGATTAATGTAAGTATAAGAGCATGCAAATCTCTTAATGTTTTTATTAATAATGTGCTGTTTGTACATTTTTTCTGTCGAAGTTTCTTTTTCAGTGTCAACATTCATTGACTATCTGTAACTTTCAACATAGCCCTGCTAAAATTGCCTACTGCTCCTAAACCAAAAACTACCTCATTTTGACTTCAATTTTCTTGCAGACATGAGTTAGTTCTCTTGTCTTTGTTTTTTTTTACCATTTTAATCCTTTGGAAACAGTGCACACACTCCTACTAGACTTATTTCTCATCAAGCATTTCCAAAGCCATATATGACTTCTTAATTCAAAAGGCATCTGCTAATGGAAACATTGAGATCAGCAGAAAATAACATTAGCTAATAAGTAAGTTCTAGAAACATAAGGGTGGTAGAAAGAACACACCCATCAAAAAATTGTTTTCTACCATCAACTGCATTATCTCTAACAAAAATTACGTCTTTTTCCAACCAAAGTGTTTTTAATTTAAAAAAATGTAGTAGAATCACAAGAAACATAATTTCTCAGTTATAGTAACTAACTGATTTAAAATATTTATAAGAACGTGAATCTTAATTTGACATACATCGAAAATTATAGAAGTGCCCTTTTATATATATATATATATATATATATATATATAAAATGATGAAAAACATGGTTTGTTTACAGATTCTGGGAATGCAAATTCTGGTAATACAAACTTTAAAAATTTATTTGTTTTCAGTCCTTTCTCTTAAAAAATGTTGGTTTCTTTCGAGGGGGTGTTCCTTTCGTTATGCATGCATTCACAGATACTGTTTGTTGCTTTCATAATTTCAATATTTTCAAGCAATTTTTTTTCTGAAATTAATTCATGTGAGAAGCTGCATTTTGTAATAGTAGCTGAGTTTTAACTGTCACTCTTCTGGCTTGTTTCTCATCTTCTCTGGGGAGTTTTATAAACCTTTGTTAATAGGAAACAACAAGTTCAGTTGCTGAAATCTGCCTGACTCCAAACTCTAAGATGAACAGGTGTTGTATCAGTGTTAGTTGAATAATTTGTTAACACTTTTTAAACTCAAAACATCTTTTCTCAGGACTTTTTCAGACCTGATTTTAAGTTCTCATATGTTTGCTGGATTCTTACCTCATGATTTGCAGTCTCATTAAAGAGCATTTGGAGAATCAAGCAGTCTTTAGTTTGACAAGAGTTATCCATTGTAATATAATTGCATGAAAAAAGTGAGATATCTTACCCAATAAAGAAAAGCAGTTATTGCACATTTATGTTATGAAAAGAGCACATACACGAAGAGGTAGTACCAAAGAGATCACTCTGTAAATGCATTTTGTGGCTTACCTTGTAGTAATCATTTTGCATTTCTATACCTTAGATTTTCAGATAGTCAGAGGTAGCAGGGGATCTCAAGGACTAACTGGTCCAACATTTCTCTGCAAAAACATGGTCTGGATGAGATGGCCCAGCACCCTGTCCAGCCAAGTCAAAAGTATCCATTGGTTAGGAAACCAACACTGTTCTGAGGAGATTATTCCAATGGCCAATTGTTCTCATTGAGAAAACCTTCTCTTCTATGTTCTGCTCAGGAACTGTATGCATTACATATTCTCTATGTGATTCCTTTTGTAAAAGAGAGAATCTCCATCTTCTCTGTAGCCACCCTTCAAACACTGTAACATGGGGATAAGGCCTCCTCCAAGCCTTTCTTTCCCAAGGCTGAACAAACCCAGTTCCCTCAGCCATTCCTCTCAGCCTTCCCAGCCCTGTGACTGCCTCTGTGGCCTCCTCTGGACCCTCTCCAGCCTGTCCACATCTGTGTTGTGCCAGGGGCCAAAACTGAACACGGTATTCCAGGTGTGTCCTGACAAGCACTGTGTGGGGTGGGGTAAGGACTTCATCTCTGCTGCCCTCGATGGAGCCACCCAGGATGTGTTCCCTTCCTGTGCTGCAGGAGCACACAGGTCACTCAGAAGGAGCTGAGCCCACCAGGAGCACCAGGCCCCTTCCCAGAGAGCTGCTCCCAAGCTGGGTAGATCCCAGCCTGGGCTGCACTCCTGGATTATGCTTTCCCAGGTACAAAACCTTACTGTCCTCACTGAACTTGTCCTCGCTGAACTTCACAATGTTCTCATTAGCCCACTATTCCAGCTTATCCAGGTCTTTCTGCATGGTGGCTCTCCCTTCACAGGTGTCCACTTCCTCAGACAGTTTGCTACTATTGCAAAATTTCACCAGGATACACTTGATCTCATCCTCTAGATCACTTTAGAAAATAAACAGTGCTGGGCCCAGTATCAGTCCCTGGGGATAACCTTTGTGCCAGGCTGTCAGTTTGAAGAGAAGTGATTGACCACTGCCCTGGGTCAGCCAGGACCCCACCCACCCTACAGACCCCTTGTCCAGGCCATAACACAACAGCTGCTCCAGGAGGAGGCTGTGGGAAGCAATACTGAGAGCCTGGAGACATCCAGGCAAGCAATGTCCACCACGCAGCCAACAGAAACTAAGCAGGTAACTGTACTGTAGAAGGCAACCAGGTTGGTCAAGCTCAGTTTTGAATGCATTTCTTGAGATCATAGCCTTTAGTTTAACCTCCTATTGGATATTGGTGAGATACTAAAAAAAGATAGGAAAATTAGGTAGCAAGACTACATCTCAAACACCAGATAGTGAAGGATGTTTTTTGGAGTATAAAAAAGAAAATCTTGACCCTTCTTTACTCATCTTCATATTTTATAATTTTGTCCTAGTATACCTATTTAGATGCAGGGTTTCATTATGGACATGATTTACATTAACTTGTAAGGAGAATAATTCAGTACAATCAAAATACCAGTTCTGTAGATCAGGAGCTGAGCAATTGGGACTGAATTGGGAGTGAAGTGACCAGTACCAGAGAGATTCAGGCTCTAGCTTTGAGGGATGTCAAGACTGATCCTTCTGCTGCTTGGAGAATGTGATGCAAAGAGGCAAATTTAATTTGGGTTACTATGAAAAACACCCTAAAATTAATTTTAAATTTTTTTTTGTTGCTATTTTGAATGCTTGTTGTTATCTGAAGGATTATTGAATAAAAGTAGTTGCACTACTGTGTTCTCACCAGCTAATGCATTGTAATTTAAAATGTATTTTTAATTAGGATGTAATAGAGTAATAAAGTAAAAAAAAAAATGATTACTGTCTAATGTCTAGTGTTTTAATTTATATTGCTTCAGAGTAGCAGAAAAAAATTAAAGCTGCTGAATCATATGACAATAGGATGGCTATCATGAGATCTTGATTAATGTAAATGAGAATCATAATTGTGTTTATATTTGCTTTGTGGGATAAATTTTTAGAAAATTTTCACCTGAATGCATTTCAGATTCCTGGGAAGTGCTATCTGGTTTAGGTACACAGGAAGACAAGAAAAATGCCATAAAATTGACTCTTCTCTTGCTCATAAAGCAGTAGTATTTATTAACACTTCTGATGTCTGTAAAACCTTTTCTCTTTCAGTCTAAACAGAATTTTAATCTGTGTTTTAAATACTTTGTGATGAAGCTTGCAATTTCAGCAGGTTCTTAAACATTGATAACAATGTTTAATGAAATGAAGGTATATTCAAGATTACTTTGAATCTGCTGATGAAAAATGTTATAAATAGCAAAGAATTCTATTTCTCCTGTAATTCTTTCCAAGATTAATTTTACTTAAATCTGTTCTCATTCCAAGTAAAAATGTTACTTCATAGTTTTGTAATTGTTAATGTAAAGCAATGAAAAGTTAAATGAAAATTTTCATTTCTTCATGCGTGGAGACTGGTAATTAGATCCAGGCATGCTATCTCTTCTCTTTCTCAGCCTTAAAAAATACTTTTGTCAAGACTACAAGTAAGTAGGAGTGATATAGTTCCGTAGAAATCTTTTTTTTTCTTGATGTTTTAATAATGTGTCAGTACAACTAACACTGCTTAGTACAGTATAATTGAACCTACAGCTCCAACCAAATTTTTTTCCAGCTGTTGTTAATGTGTTTATAAGAAGGTAGCTGATGGATTGATTATGACACATAGTTTGACAGGATTCTGATTTTCCAGTTTTATGGAAACTGTTATGTAACACTTACCTTTTTTAAAATTACTTCAGCTATTTCATACCAGCTTAAGATTGCAAATGAGCATTTCAACTGTAAAGTAACAAAGCAAGCGCCAGAGTCAGAGCCACAAGGCAAAACCTAATCACTTGCATGATTGTGTTTGCAGTATAAACATCTAAGCATTGCCTTTCATGTTTATATTTGGAATTAATTAACTGTTCTGTGTCATTTTTTAGCCGTGTCCTTCAGGTTCTCGTGATTTTAGAGAGAAGCAATGTGCGGATTTTGACAATATGCCTTTCCGGGGAAAGTATTATAACTGGAAACCCTACACTGGAGGTAATGGTTAGCATTGCAAGACCTTTATCATATGTGATGATTTTGAAATTATATAAACGTTGTATAGAGGGTAGTGTTTGTAGTACAATGTTTTGACTAAAACAGCATGAGCTAAGATTTTTAACCTTGTACTTTGGTCGGTTGCTGCTAGTGTTACTGAAAAGCAAAATTTATTTATTCTGGTAGATTTTGTTTTGGTGTCAAGGAGAGTCAGCATCATTGTAGAGACTCCACTTTAAAATTATGGAGGCATTCTCCACCTGTGCCTGTGCTAGAATTATTTCATAGGTGATTTGCAAGTGCCTCTTATGCTCCTGTGATGAATTTTGAATTAAATAATCTCACAATATATTTTTCTTTCCTAAAGTTGAACATATTAGGAAAATGAGAAAGAAGTAAAAGCATATATAGGAGTCTCTAAAGATTACTTCAATGATTACATTATTTATAGTATCATAATTTATTTTTTTTTCCTATGCTAAAGTTGGAGGGTATAACTTGTGGTTTTTTACACTTTATTGACCTGAATAAAATGATTCACCTTTTTTTTTTTTTTTCAGTTTAACAGCTTAAACAGTTTAACAAACAGGTTTTTTTGATTAAAAGGCTAAGAAAAGGTCATCATGATCATGTGGTGTGAGTTGTAGTGTAGTTCAACAGGACTAAATTCTCAACTGAAATTTCTGATCTTGGTTTTGATATACTTCTAGCATTACACCTGTTGCTATTCTTGCTTTTCAAATAGTCAAATGATACCCTTTTTGTTTTGAATTGTTCAATAATCATTAGGACTATACTAGCATAACGGCATCGTTATGAGCCCTGCCATCCTTGTCATATCTTACTGTGTGAAACAATCCTTTTTGCAAAAGAGAAGTGAGAAATGAGAAATCATTAAGGGGAAGTTAAATGAAGTGTGTACCTTGTATATGTCAGGCATGAGATAAGATTGTAAATTGCAGATCTGTTTATGTGTAACAGTTTTAACTAAACCTTAACTTTTTAAGGTTACTATTAATTTTTTTTCCCCATCATTTGATTTTGTTGTCCAGGTGGGGTTAAACCATGTGCATTGAACTGCTTGGCTGAAGGGTATAATTTTTACACTGAACGTGCTCCTGCAGTAATAGATGGGACTCAGTGCAATGCTGATTCACTGGATATCTGTATCAATGGAGAATGCAAGGTTACAAACGTTTTATAAAGTACTTGAGGATTACTTTGTTGTGTCTGCTCTCACCTGTATTTAGTTATGGTACTTGTATATTACATGAAAGGGAAGGTTGACAGGTCAAGTTGTTAATAAAAGTGTAAGATTGAAACAAAAAGCTAAAAAAGGTATTGCATAAAATAGACAAATAATTTGAATTTCAGTGATTTCTCACAGACATTAATAGAATCTGCCATTTTTTATTTTTTCTTGCTTGATGGTTTCTGTAGAAGAATTGATGGAAATGGCAACAGAAGATGAACAGGTTCCTTGCACTCTTCCAAAGCCTGTTCCATCATTTCAGCTAGAACATTACTCTGGCTGAAAACCACTAAATGTGAACATATTAATCTGTTAAACTAGTTTCATCCTCTTGCAAAAAATCATGCTGTTAATATAATTGAAACAGAAAGTTGTCACTATTGCCCTATGGTTCTAGAAAAAAATCTATAGTGATGCAAGTATTTGCCATTTACTAAAAATCTGATTATCTTCTAATATTCCAATAGAACTGCATTACAAGAATTTCAGTAGGATCAGGGTTCTGTGCCATATTTTTTGGTTATTGGCATTCCGCTGTTTTCTCAGTTTAGCAAAGCATTTATTTGTGTACTTAGGTCTAGATATTTGAAAAGTACTGGTGACTCTGAAAATTATTTCATTTTAACAAAATCACTGACATAACTAAAGCTTAACTTAATGCTGAACTTTTTTGCTAAATGGAGGGCTGAAGATGTATGTTTATTGAATGACATAGTCATATCAAAAGCTTTTGCCATATTTTAGTAAACTGATGAAAAGATTCTTAAGTTGAGAATGAACTGTGAAGAAAGTTGGGTATCTGTCATCTAAACGAATCAGTAAGTCAAAACTTAAATAGTTAAAATACTAATATTTTGTCAGTTATTGAAAGTATTTTAACTTCCCTTATGATGTGTGCATTAGCTGTTTACAAGATGGCAAATAAAACTGCAAGACAGGAAACAAAGACAGCTAGACAGTTATGAATCTACCTTCTTCTTCTTATGAATCCTGGAAAAAATATTGGCAAGCTGCAGTCTTTATTCTGTTTACAACCTACTTGTTTCATCCTAATTTTTTATTCTTTTCCCAAAGGTTCTTTGTTTTCATTTATTTTAGTTTTTTTTTTAATCTGATGCAGCATGCAATTCAGTTTTTCGCTGTGTTTCATTCTGCATTTATTCTTACTGTGAAGTCATTTACACTCTACATTCTTAATTGCAAAAATTGCAGGTTTTCCCTGCCATATGTGGGAATATGGTCTATGAAGCTGTAATGCCTTAAGAATATGACTTATGCTGTCTAAGTGTTTATGGATCACACAGCAGATGTTTACCTTAAAAAAGCAATATAGAAGTACAGATGGCATGAGGCTGTTGTAATATCAAATAACAACATCAGTAGTCATTTATTGATAAGTATAATAATTGTGTTACATGCAGCACATTGTAAAATCCCTTCCTAGAAGTCACAGTAGAAATGCAAGGTTCTTATTAATCACGATTTGATAACAACCCAAAATGCGAATTCTTCTTCTTTTTTATCTCCTTTCATTGTTAAGTGAAAACCCACTTAAAGTACTGGTTATCAACAACAGAGTAGATAGAGAACTGAATATCTCACACTTGAGAGAAACACTTCAAAGAAACTTTAGAAATAATGGTGCACAACCATCGTCGTGTTAAAATATTTGTTCTTACCTGTTCTCAGCATGTAGGTTGTGATAATATTTTGGGGTCTGATGCTAAGGAAGACAGATGCCGTGTTTGTGGAGGAGATGGGAGTACATGTGAAGCCATTGAAGGTTTCTTCAATGATTCATTGCCCAGAGGAGGTATGTACATGTGTGTCCATTCCATTGCACAATGCTTTTAGATGACTCCTTAGCAAATACCAGTGCTGCCATTCCTAGTGTGGCATTGCTGCAGGTCACTTTGACTCTGTGTGCCTATTGTTTCCTTTTTTTTGAGTGTTAGTTTGGATTTACTCCAAATGCAACAATGTGATTAATTACTGAATGCTTAGTTCTGTTAGTGAAGGGGTTTTTTTGTTATTGTTTTGTTATGGCAATGTGTTAATAGTAATGCTGTGTATTATTTTACGGTGTATGGTAGAATCTGATAGTCATGCATGAAATTTTAGAATAGCAAGAATACAGAAGAATCTCAGAAGTTCATCACATTAAGAATTCAGGAAATATATGTAGACTATTATTTTAAAACTTAGCTGAAAAATTATTAATCTTGTAGTTTTAGCATTACCAGATGTTTTTGATTCCATAATTAAGGAAAAGGAGTGATGCACTAAAGTTAGTTCTGTCCAATGGGGGACCAGTAAGATTATAGTGGTCTGGACCATTTGACCCTCTGTGAGGAGAGGTTGAGAGAACTGGACTTGTTTAGCCTGGAAAATCCCCTGATTTTTGAGAACCTGGTATGAGCTTTCCAATACTACGAGGAGGTCATGGTGAAAATAGAGCCAGGCTCTTTGCCCTGGTGAGTACGTGGTGGGAGACAAGACAGTAGCTATAAACTGATAGAAGAAAGGTGACTAACCAAATGGAAGAAAAAAATGTTTCCTCAGGAGGACAGTATAGCAGTGGATAAGATTTCCCAGAAAGGTTGTAGTTTCCATCTCTGGAGTTTTTCTCTGGTCTCCTGACCCAGCAGGATAAAGCTCTGAGTAACTCAATCCAGTCTCTTAGTTGCACCTGCTTGTTGCAGGAGGTTGGACTAAATGACTGACTGAAGTCCTCTAACACTTGAATTATCCTATGATGCTAAAGACATTTTAAATGTTTTTTACTTAAGATACACTGTTGCAAAAACTTCATTAGCAGTTAAAAAAAGGAATTTCTGAATACTTTAGTTCTTGCTGTCAATTAAAAAATTTTGTTTGAAGTTCAGAGAGTTTTCCTTTGTATCTGAAAGAAAATGATCAAGTACATTTGAATCCCATATCTCATACTAATTTTTAGTTGTAAGTAATTAATTAATGGTTAGTTTAATTACTTAAAATGGATGAAAGTAAAAAAAACACCAAATGATATTTTTCTTTGTCTTACAGGATATATGGAAGTGATTCAAATTCCAAGAGGTTCTGTGCACATTGAAATAAGAGAAGTGGCAATGTCAAAAAACTACATTGGTAAGAGCGCTCTCTATATAGCAGATAGTTATTAAGATGCCAGAGTTTATATTGTGATTTGGAGGTACATTTTCTGGATTGGCCAAACCTTATCCACAGTAGAAGCAACAGAGGGAATAGTTAGCTGCTAATACAACTAACTTGTGATCAGACAGTTAATAGTTAGTTAGAGTGTATTCTCTTTGATGGAGTTATTGAAATACACAACATGTTTCTTCCTTGTCCATTCAGTGCAAAATCATGCCAACTTCACTTTGAAGTGTTAGAGTTGAACTGAAGCAGATGGGGAAATGATGCTTAATGTAACGAAATAAAATACTTGGTAACAAGGAAATAAAACTCAAATAATCTCCTGTCCCGCTGTGAAGTAGTGTCTTCCATCTGGAAAATCTCTTGGGGTATTAAACTGTTTTAAAACACAATTTTATTTCATCAGCAGCCGTAGTTACTTAAATGCTAATAGTTCTGTGTCTTTACTTCAAGGGAATTCAGTGTATCAATTGCACAGCACTAGATACCATTCCTGGTTTATAGGTAAGAATATAAGGTGCAGAAACACTATGGTGATAGTTGAAATAGTTCAGGAAGCCTACTATAAATCACAGAATCAAATTCAGATTCCCAGATTCTTACTCATTTCTTGAGAGACTGTTAAGTGTGCTTTCTGGGTTTTTTAATACTGGTATTTACGAATCTGGCTTAGTCAAAGTCAAGACAATGTGCGTTGATGTAAGTTTATGTACCTTGGTTTGCATGGCAGTCTGACAGTGGTACAAGTCAGAACAGTTTCTTAGTCAGAAATAGATTAGAGGGGTGATTAGTTGTGCAGCAAACTAAGAAATTAACACTAGCAAAAGCTATTACCTGTTTAGGCTGTAAAACAGTTGCTGAGGCTACTTATTTCAGTCTCTAGTTTGTGTGCTTGGTAAATAACACTAACATGTTAGAAGGTATTGTGATGTCTGTGGGTGCAAACCATTAATTTCTAAGTGATTATATTGACAATAATGGCACTTTTTTTCTGCCTGCCCCCACCCTTCTGTAATTCAGCAGATAGTCAACCTCCCTCATTCTGCAGGATTAATAACACTACCAGGAATTGAGTGATTATTATTCTTTCAGCATCACACTCTCCAAAGTCCCTCCCCCATGTCAAAATATGCCACCTGTAAGTTTGCTTCTGTATCCTGTGCTGAGTTTCATTCAAACAGAGCTGGTGTCAGGGAGTCATGCTATGTAGCCTGTCATGGTTATTTTCTGCTGAGAACTCTGTAATTGACAGCTGAAAAACAGAACAATGAGGCTGCTACAATTGATTGTTATTCCTCCACAAGAATAGAGCAGGGGAGAGAGATCTGGAAAAGCATTTTGATTGGCACCATCTGAATTAAGTAAATGAAAAATGCAATTTTTTTTTGTTTAAATAGAAAATACATACAACGTCATTGATATATAATCTGGCCACAGATATAAAAATGTAAAGTTGTAAATAAATGTTTTTTCATGTGCTTATCACAATTTCAAAGGATTCCTGGGCTTTCAGGCTCTCTCCTCCCTTGCTTGTTTCATGCCACAGAGCCCTGACTACAAAATGGGGGTCTTCCTCTCCTTTACTAGTTTCTTGTGTTTCCAGCTTTCAAAAGTGCCATTATATCCATTATACCTTATGGGGTATATTGTTCAGTGAGTGCAAACCAGATCTCTATTTTAGGATATCCAGTTTCTGCAGAAAGGAAGACTTTGGTTTGTCTGCTCCCTTAAACAAACTAGTCAAGCAGAATTGATAGCTAAAATGATTTTATTGTGTTAAAATATATAACCCAAGGGTATTGTTTTATGGATGTTTCTTTATGGCAGTGTCAACTTCACAGCTCCTTCTTTGTCTTTATGGAATATTCCCTGTTGTTCCAGGACAGCTGTTTGTGTGGCTGGACTCCGAACGAGATTAGAGAACTAATCTACTGAAAATAGCCATTTGCACATACTATTATACATTCTCTGACATGCAGTGCTGCTGAATACATGATCACAGTCTAAGAAATCAATTTCTCCACAAACCTTCTCAGTTTTGTAGTAGTCAACCTGTTCTATTTGGAGATATCCCAGCTTTTTGCAGAGTATTGGACTAGATGACCTTTAAAGGTCCTTTCCAACACAGACTATTCTGTGATTCTAACATAACAAAAAAATAAACCCTTCTTCCTCTGAAGTTTTCCCACTGGCTCCTTTATTCAAACTCAGGCTTTCAAATTAGCTGACGAAGAATATCCCATAGATCCTTAAACTAGAAAGCCGTTACTTTGAAATCCATGACCTCAAATTTGGAGTGCAGTTAAACAATTCAGTTAGTTCAGTTAGCAACTGTGCTCTCTCCCCTTGATCTGGCTGATCATTTTTTCACCAGTATTGCGCCTAGTTATGTGACAAAATTAGTCAAACGCCCATTTCTGCAGCTGCATGAATAGTACAGTATTTTAACTGATTTCTGTAACAGAGAAATCATCAGCAACAAAACTCTCTATGTTCAGAGCTGCAGAAGAGACTGCATATTTAGTAGTGCTGTTATCTTCCCTTAAATGGCTTGATCCAGGGTGACACCTGGCTTTATATTCCTCTTATGCTGATTTTCTGTGGGCTTCCTGCATTTCAGGTTCTCATAAATTATTTGATTATGAACATGAGCATTGCCCCTTCTCTCATATGCTGCTAGCATTATGCCACTGCATAATTTTTGTCATGTAATTACTGGACTGCTATTCACAAATGTGGCCTTCACCTGTGCATAACAACTGACATTAGGTAAATGTACTTAGAGGATGAAAACACATTTTTCTTTGGCGGTCAGGTAGAAAATTAACTGCTTTGCCTCTGGATGTGTATTAGTTTAAGTGCATATAATTTAAGCATATATAACATACATATGTTGATTCTCAGACCTTATGGTGCTAATGGAAATGGGTACTAATGTCTGCTGAATATCACAGTCACCAGTAGAACAGTATTGCCTCTCTCACTATCTCCTGCTCACATGAATGCTCCCTGATCTGTTTTAGACAACTTAAGCATCACAGAGGCATTTTCCCTAACTGTTTAAGGTAAACTAACTGTCCACACACATGTAGTTGAGAGTAAAATGTCAGAAAACTGAAGTTGTCTTAGTCCTTAGCATTATGATGTGAAGTTTTCCCCTATACAGTAAAATCAGTTATTTGTCTCAATGCTCTTTGACTATGGGGTTCCAATCATCATTTTTCCTTCAAGAACATTATCTATTTTAAATAAATAAAATATGTAAAACTTGGTAATCTTGACCTTAAATCAAGAAGTCAATATTTAATTAACTGAATAGTCAATTTAAGATACAATGTCAGTTTCATATTTAGGAACTTAATGTAATGTTATTAATAAAATATCAAATTCAAATCCCTGAATTTGTGTGCTTACCCTTCCTAATGGTTGGTTAGCTATGAAATTTCTGTTTTATCTACAGTACTTCCATGTTTTAAGGCACTGAATTAGGAAGGAAAAAATATTTTATCAGATTAAGTATCTAATATTTCAGTCTGCAGTAGAAATATCTTGTATTTGTGCTTTAATAAGGCAAAAAAAGGAAGTAGTGGACATAGGCAACAAAGCAACAGCTGACTGGTACAATACATCAGACTCAATGTTCCTTCTGGGTTTTTTTCTCTGCATATTCTCTGTAATACTTATTCCATACCCCAGCTTCTTCATTTTAAAGATGAGGTTGATAACTGATGATACATTTCAGATAAATTTTCATGTGTCTCATGTAATTCAGAATACATTGCACATGGAGTCAGTTTTAAAGTTGAAGATATATTGCAAGTTGCATGAGGCATTCTGGTTCATTTCATGCAGCTTCTGCATGTTGAAACGTTTGAAATAATCTGCACATTGAAGATTATTGCAGAGGCAAAATTGTTGATTTACATGAGGGATATCTTTCACCAAGATTAAAGAAAAGGCTTTATACTTCTTAAAAAACCAGTGATATAGAGCTGAAGCTTACGTACTTCTAAGAGATTAATAGATTAATTTACAGTGGCTTCTCCATTATAAATGCTGCTTCCAATTTTTAGGTGGCTTGTATTTTTTTTTAAGCTTTAAAATCTGAAGAGGATGACTACTATATTAATGGTGCCTGGACTATTGACTGGCCAAGAAAGTTTGATGTTGCTGGAACAGCTTTCCATTACAAGAGGCCAACAGATGAACCAGAGTCTCTGGAAGCACTAGGCCCTACTTCAGAAAACCTCATAGTCATGGTAAAGTTATAATAAATGTATTTTTGAAGTTTGAAATATGTATTTGTGTTCTGAGAAAAGACAATGCCATGAATGAAATTAAAATAGGTTGAGTTTACAAACAGTATACAGCTTATGTAGCTGGGACTTCATATGAGTGTTTTAACACGTTTCCTACATTTTAAAACTGACTGGCAAACATTTTGATGAAATGGGGATGAAGTCAGAGAAGCACCAAGAAGTCTCACAGAAAATGAACCACATCTGTAAATGTGGTTCACAGTAATGGCAGTGAAAATGATGAATGGGCCATGTATTGTATCTCTGCATACTGCTGACACTTGACAGCCTCTGACAGTTCTGTACATTTCAGTAGTTTTAAGCCTGGCCTGGGTATGACATCTACATATAACCTTACCACAGAATGAGTGTAATGGTATGACCCATGTTAAAGTATGTTACTGAGACGTAAAATCTCAAAAGATTTTATGAAGTATGAGAATGTAACAGAAGATATGACCAGGATCCTGATGCCATCTCTGACAACAAGCAATACTGAACCTGCTGTTTCACTACTATGTTGAGGAGGAGTATGGGAGGAAGTTGACATTTTCCAAGTGTATTTTGACAGCTGCCAGATTTGCAGTTCAGTGGTTACTTGAGGCAGATAGGAATTTTTTTGTAGAGAATAATTGTTGCATGGATATCCACATTTTAGGCAGCATTTTCAAACACCTGAATAATCTTTTTTTTCTTCTATAGCTGTGCATAGGCTAGAAAGTCCATACAGAATAAGTTCCACAAATATGGTGCCTTCTTTCATTCAGTTTGTGTCACTGACTTTCTTTCTGAAAGTTCTCTGCTCTTTTGCCATGTGGAGGTAGGTAGATGTGCCTCTGCAAAATGTAAGAGAAAGTAGAAATGGATTAAAAGTAGCTCTAAGGTGAGTCAGATTGCTTCATGTAACTTGATTTTGTGCTATTAGCAGTGAAGAGAGTCAAAGACTAGGGCTGGACAGGTAATCTGTAGAAGTGCAGTTCAACAGTGAGGATAGACAAAACTCATGGTGATGGTTGCACTTTTGTCTACATTGTCTGCAGTGATGTGGCTGCAGTTAGAGTTATTTTATTCTTTTGAAGGAATCACAGGTGTGATTCCACCAAGCTTATGCTGTTGACTATTGCATTAGGGGGAAACAGTGGCCTCAGCAGCAGTCTGTTGGTGCTACCATTATTACTAGAAGTAATGTGCTATACTGTAGTCACTGGAAGTGCTAGCAAGGGAAGAAATAGGTTCAAAACTATGTGGATTATACTCTTCAGTTAGAACTGCTGCATATTTCTACAATAATGTGCTTTTTTCCAACTTTGACCTCCCATAATTATTCAGCTCTCAAGTTAATTTCCATGAAGACATCAATTTTATGAAAACTAGCAAAATTTATGAAATTTATGAAACTAGCAAAACTCTGAAATTTTTCAGGAATAAGGAACTGACAGAAATAATAAAGTTGTGCTAAGGGAGAAAAACAAAAAGGTAAACCTCACCCTGGACAATAATATTTTTTAATATGTTTTTTAAAAGTTAGTACAGATTCTTTTTGGGAATATCTAAAAAGAATTACTGTGACTTCCTTTCTTGCCTTCTTCCTTTTCAGCAGAACATAACACATGCCTAGAATAAATGTCACTGTGTTTGCCCTCTGCTTGCCTGCTTTAATAGTATAACCAGTTGTTTTCAACTACAGATTCTGCTGCAGGAACAGAATTTGGGGATAAAATATAAATTCAATGTTCCGATCTCTCGCACTGGCAGTGGAGACAATGAGGTTGGCTTTGTATGGAATCATCTGCCTTGGTCAGAATGTTCTGCCACTTGTGCAGGAGGTAAGACGCCAGACAGCCAAGCTACAGGGTAAACTGAACTGCAAGATGCACTTCACTGTATCTAGGTGACTAATTGAAAACATTTCTTCTAGGTATGCCTCAGATCTTAATGAACTTTTTTTTAATCACGGCGGATTTTGTTTTCAAGTACCTTTAATATGTTCAGATTTTTTTGTTAAATGCAGTGTATCTTGGCACGGTGTCTTTCTCTGCTGATACTTCTGAGACTCTCTTGAAGCTGGTATGTTTGTTTTTCCCAGAAGCTTTGTTGATAAAGGACATCAGAAGTTTTAAGTAAGGAGAATAAAAGAGAAGGCAAAATAGGCATCTGTAAATAAAGAGATGTGTCTTTGTGTGTTTGTAGGTGTGCTTCACACAATCCTAGTCAGCTGTCCTATCCTCCAGCCACCAAAGTTTAGGATGCAAACTGGCAGCTCCTTTGTAGAAGATGATAACAGTTGGATTTTACTTGCCAGCCCGTAGCAGTATCTGAGAATTGTTGCCCTTGGGCAGCAGCAGGGGATTTGTAGGTTGTCCCATGTGGTTCATCATGGGTGGCCTTTTGCCAGCAACTTACTGTATTCCTAATCCTCCCTCTAGTGGCCACCAATGCAATTCTTTACCTCTGGCTGGGAGAGCAGGACAGTTGGCTTCCTTCAAAGCCAACACCATTGCTGCTGCAAGAACTGGTGAGTAGAAGTGCTGTGTGAACAGTATCTTTCTTCTCTCTGGAGACTGAATGAAATCATCTCCCCAACATACCTCTATTCCAGAAGATTTAAATGCATCTCAGAATTTCAGTTTCTACGGCACTGTGGACAGTCCTTATCAAGAAGAAGACACCATATTTTTAAAGGAACCTTTGGACCAAATACTTGTTGCTTTCTTGTTTTTTCTGTCTATGGGAGGTATTCATCATGACTCACCTTTTTGCTCGAAGCTGCTGTGGTTGGCACTAAGTATGCAGTTTAAATACAGCCTAGCCATACATAATACACAAAGAATAGCATAAATTCTTTTCCTTGCCACTAGAGAAAGTCTTGAAACAAAATAGAGGAGGATGCCAAATTTCTCCAGTATTTTTATTATTAATTTGTTGCATTCCTGGGCAACAGATTGATTTTTAAATGTGATTTTAGTAACGGTAAGTGTGGCAGCAAAAAAAAAAAACAACAACATTTTGAAGGAGAAGTATAAAGAAGAGAAGTGCCTAGTTCACAGAGAAAGTAAGCTCCAGTTATAAGAACCTTAAAGTTATTGTCAGATCCTGTTTTTTGTGATGGTGATGAGTTAAAGATCTTTTCGAAGTCCTGGGAAAACTGCCACTGATTTTGGTTCTAGCTATGGATATTCTGTCATGAATGTCGTTGCCATTTCACACATTTGGCAAAATACAGTGGTTAAAATAATTGGCTCTGAAGGAGTAGGCACTTGTTGAGATTATAAAGTTTGGATGTGATTAATTAAATTTCAAGGGAAGATTAGTGAATCCCTAAAAGTGGCATATATTTATTAATTTAAACTCAGAGGAGGTGGAGGAGAGATTTTCTTTGGTAGCTTATGGTGGGTGAACCAGACATTTTTTCTTCTCTCTTTCAGCTTAATAAAAGGATATATTGTGGTCAGTTATTTTCACTCAGCATAAACATATACTTCATTGTAGCTATAATTAATGTTAATTCATAATTGATTATGAATTCTTACCATAATTCATGATTAAAATATATCTGCTTTTTCCCTGAGAGAGCTTGTTATTTCCCTCAGCTTATGAAACACCTTTCACCATATGCCAAAAGAAGACAAAATTTTAAAGAGGAATTGAGTCAGGAAAAAAGAAAATGAAGATAAAGTTTGAAGAGACAGATACTTTAACTGGAAAATGTAGCTGATATAAATATTTTATTAAATAGAGCCGAATTGAATAAGGACCATTTTAACAGGCTACCTTATGTCCACTCAACACTGCTTAAGTCAAGTTCTTTCTAAATCAGTTTAACTGTATCTGCATTACTGAATGACTTAGTGACTTAAGCATTTCCTCATTGCTTAGTGACTCTTAAAACATCTGTATTACTTGATCTAGTAACCAAAGTGAATTGAGCATATGTGTTGAGTGTCATGAAGCAGAGCATAAAGACATTGTGGCTGTGCAATGTTTAAATAGTTTTGGAGTATTGCATGTTGCAGAAGCATCTGATTTTTTGTGCTATTTCTTCTGCATATTGTTTTGAGAGCAATCCACTGTATTCAGCTCTTCCTAGACCTGCTAGTATGCCTTATCTTAGAGCAGTCAAGGAACAAGCTAAGAGCAAGCCAGAAGAAACCTACAATCTTTGACTGAATAGTAATATACTGTCTTTTCCACTGGACTTCTATATTACGTTCATCTCTGCTGTGCTGAGGAGTCACATCAGAACAATAAAACACTTCAACTTTTCAAACAGGACCCCTCTTCTAGGTCCTGTCTTCACTTTGAAGAGCACAGTAGGTGGAATTGTAGGAAGGAGAAGAAAGGTTTCCTGTTTATGACAGTTCCAGACCTCTCGATTCCATTCCTGCCTTCTGTGTGTCTTTCTCATGCTATTGAGCAACTCAAACCATACATTACACTCTAAATTGCTAATTATGAGTTCATTATTGTATGCGTAGCCCTCTGGAATTTCTGACCTCCGAAACATCCAAGGAATTTCATCGTCTCACATGAAAACTCATCCAGGCACCTGAAATCAATGGGCTTTTACAGTATAACTTATACCTCCTGTGCCTCTGTATTCTCAGTAGAATGGCCTTGGAGTTAAGTTAAGAGTCCATGAAAGAAACAGTTACATGTTTAGATTGCCTCTGAAAGGTGAAAGAAAATCCTATTTGAGAGACCTCCTTGGCTGTAGTGACCATGAGGTTGTAGAGTTCTGTATTGAAGTAAGAGGTAGTGGGAAAAGAAAGATTATAACCGTGGACTGTAAGAGAGCTAAATTTAGCCTCATTAGGGATCTTTTTGGAAGAATCCCATGGGAACAGGCCCTGCAGGGAAGAGGGGTCCAGAAGGGTGGATTGATACTCAAGGATCACTTACATCAGACTCAGGAATGACGCATTACAGTGAGAAAGAAATTGAACTAGTGAGGCAAGAGATGTCTGCGGATGGATGAATGGGGGCTACTGTCATTACTCAAGTATAAGCAGGAAATACACAGGAGATGGAAACAGGGTCAGGCCACCTGGAGTGAATATAGAGAGATGGTCAAGGTGAATGCAAATGAGGCTATAAATGCCAGTGCCCAGCTAGACTTAAACTTGGCTAAGGATGTCAAGCATAATAAAAAGGGTCTTTTCAAATACATCAGTAACAAAAAAAAAAAAAAAAAATTGGAGGCAAGACCCTGGTAAGAGAGATAGATGAGAGGGCAGAGTTCCTGAGTGCCATTGCATCAGTCTCCACTGACGAGACCAGGCCTCTGAGGAGACCAGGCTGAAGGAATGTTGGAAAGAAGACATTTCGTGAAGGAGGATTTGGTCTGAAACAACTAGACAGACCTACTCAATCCATGGGCCTTGATGGAATGATCAGGTGATCCATCCACTAGTGATGAGAGAGCTGGTGCACACCATAGCAAGGCTGCTGCTGATCACCTTGCAAAGATCATGAAGATGAGTAAAGATGCTGAGGACTGGAAGAAAGGAAATGTCACCCCAAAATGGGCAAGAAATAGGACCCAGAGAGCTATGGGCCAGAATCCCTGGGAAGGGGATGAAGCACCTCATTTTGGAGGCTATCTTTGTCCATATGGAAGTCAATGTGATCAGGAATAGTCAGCATAGGTTCGCTAAAGGTAATCAGGTGTTTGATTGCCTTCTACAATGAAACAGCTGCCTGGATGGATAAGGGGGCAGCAGTGGGTATTGTCTGCCTCAGCTTCAGCAAGGCTTTCAGTAGCCTTTCACAACATTCTCATAGGCAAACTCAGGAGGTGTGGACTGGATGAACAGCCAGTGAAGTGGATGGCAGATCCCAGAGGGTCATAATCAGTGGCACAGGGTCTAGTTAGAGGCCTGGTACTGGTGGTGTCACCCAAAGTTCAATACTGGCCCCAGTTTTATTTAACTTACTCATCAATGACTTGAAGGGCAGATGTCTCCTCAGCAAGTTCATTGAGAACACAGAGCTGTGAGGAGTGACTGACACCCCTGAGTGCTGTGCAGCCCTTGAGAAGGACCTCAGCACGTTGGAGAGATGGACAGAGAAGAAACACCTGAAATTCAGCAAAGGCAAGTGCAGGGTCCTGCTCCTGGAGAAGAACAACCCCAGGCACCAGCACAGCCTTGGGCTGACCTGCTGGGGGGCAGCTCTCAGGAGAAGGACCTCTGGGTCCTGGTGGACAACAAGCTGTCCATGAGCCAGCAGTGTGTCCTGGTGGCCAAGAAGGCCAATGGGATCCTGGGGATATTAGGAAGAGGCTTGGCAGCAGGTCATGGAAGGTGATCCTGTCCCTGTACTCAGCCCTGGCGAGGCCTCACCTGGAGTGCTGTGTCCAGTTCTGGGCTCCTCAGGACAGCAGAGACATGGAGCTCCTGGAGGATGCTGCCAAAAGGGTGGATCCAGGCTCTTCTCAGTGGTGCCAATCAATGGAACAAGAGGCAATGGAACAAGAAGCATAAACTGATGCACAGGAAATTTCACTGGATGTGAGGAAGAGCTTTATTGTGCTGGTGACCATGCACTGGAACAGGTTGCCCAGGCATGTTTTGGATTCTCCCTCACTGCTGATATTCAAGAAGTGTCTGGACACAATTCTGTGATGTCTGCTTCAGGATGGCTCTGCTTCACCAGGGAATTTGGGCCAGATGACCCACTGTGGTCCCTTCCAACCTGACCCATTCTGTGAGAGATTGTAAAGTGTGTATTTTGTAGTCATAATCACTTATGTTAAAGGAGAAAAGTACACACAGTTTTTCTGCCACTGACCTTGATGCTCACTCTACAGTGAGTCAAGAAGAAATCAAATCTCCAAATTTCTGAGATTGTATTTTCAATTTTTTTTCCTTAAAAAGAGGTTCTTCAGATTTACCAGATAGTTTAAAAAGCTTGTCTGATGACAGGCAGCTTATTTATCTAGGATTCCTATGCTTGTATGTAGGATTAAAATATAATTTCATTTATTTGTAATATCAGTATTTTTCTTAGGCTTGGGGATCCAGAATTTTAGCTCTTCTTTTGAAGAGCTATAGAATCTGTATTTTCTGTATTGAAAAAATTTCCTTTACAGTACGAACTTATAGTAGGTGAGCTAGTTCTTTTTTTTCTGTGGACATTATGTAAAGCTGATCTACATGTATTCTTCATATTAATTCTCTTTTTTCCTGAAAGTACACTACTAACTCTTCTCTTCTGAGGCAGGTGTTTTCAGAAAAAAATTTGTTATCTCAGATTGGTAGGTCTTTATAGCCAGTAGCTATAAAGCTACCCCAGCTATAACCTGGACAAGACTAAATTAAAGCAATGCCAGAGAATACTGGAATTTATGGTGCTAAGTTATCTATAGAGAGAGGAGTGGGAAAGGAGAGAACACAGGGAAATCAGAAAAATATTGATGGCAACAACAGAAGATTTTCTTTAAGGACCTGAATATTATTCAGTGAGAAACAGAGAGAAAATTAAAATAAGATACATAGAAATAGGAACTGAAAGAATACAATGAATTCTGCAAAGTGAAAGGAAAGGGCAGTTATATCACTTGTAGATCACAGAATTATAGTTTATTTACTCTCAAGCATGTCTTTCCTTATATCTTGTAACTTTCTAAGAGCAAGTATCAGATCTACAAATAATCTTAATAAGGCAGTTCTGGTGGTATTGTTTAAAAATCCAGCAAAGAAAATAAGTCCTTCTTCATATTCTTTATATTTTATGCATTTAAAAATAACTCACATAAATTCCTACTCCCTTTTAAATTTTTTTTCATGCTTAATTGTGGCAACAAATGACAGCATTTATTATCTGGAATTTGCCAGTAGTCCTAAGAATTGGTTAGGATTTCATTCATTCTATTAGAGTTCATCTCCAGATGAATTAAATGTCATAGATATTCATGGGGTTTTTTTATAAAATAGTCAGCATACTATTATTATCACAAGTAAATTGATTGCTGTTCAGTTTTCTTTGCTGTTCCTAATCATGTGGAGTGATGCCTACAATGTTTTTCTTTCCTGCCCTCAGATGAATTACAAAACTATCTTTACGCAAATAAAATATACTTTTTCTCATCAAACAAAATGTAAGTTTGGCTCTTAGATTAACATCTTGTGATCTGATGAGTGAGCTCAGAAAGTATGTCTGGGTTAACCAGCATGCACTAGTTTTAGTGATGCAAGATTCACTATGTATTGGTACTGGCATCTTTATAATTAACTGTTGCAATCACAAGCCACAATTTTTGGGATTGCTTTTAAAAATAGATACAGCATTTAAATGCCTGCAATTTTAATTCAAGAGTAAAATGTGCTCCATGAAAATTAAAATTTGGCTGCTGAAAGTCATGCAGACTATTTGTGAATTGAAATTGGCAAAGCATTTCAGTTCCCTGGAGATTATGGTCACTAAACCACTGGAGTTTCTTTTTTTATTAGGATTGCATTGATCAGTGATGAGGACATTTTACGTCTTTTATTATAAACTAAAAATCTGTAGATTTGAAAGCAGAGTGTTTCTGTCTAACTGCTTGTAATTATTCCCCCCAGAATTTAAATGAACACGTTCATCTGTGCTTTTTAGATTACTTTTAAAAGAGACCATATATTCAGGGAAGAGTTCATAATTTAAAAATAATTTTTCAACACAGGGCTTAACAAAGCTGTTGCTGTTGTCTGGATAAAAACACTTCTAGCTTTTCCTGTTTCTTTTTCATGTCTTAAAAGTTATCAGACTTTTTTTTTCTCTGAGAATTTTTATTACATGACATTATAATTATACAATTATGTAAAGTTTATATACTGTGTGAAAAGATGCTGTAGAACTTTTAAAAAATGGATTAATGTATCACCTGGCATCAATTAAATATTCTTCATTGTAAGTGAATAGAGTGAGCACTGTTTTACAGGTGGTATGCTACCTGAACAACATTTAGTAAATAGCACACTTGAATTTTTTTTTAAAGCTGAGCATAGTAATACTTTGCAATCATAGAACTTTGGAATATTTTCTTATTACAAAAGTCCTCAAAAATTAATTTGTTTAGAGTACCAATTTTTAGCCAAATTCTAGAAGGAAATGTTTCTGATGCCAGTAGGAAATTCAGTAAAAATGAAACATTAATACCAATGCTATCCAATAAGTACATTTGTGAGAATGGCATGCATGGAATGCTTAGTTCCATAGTGTGTATAAATTATATTTAAGCAAATATATTTGAGGAAGATATCATTATGAAGGCCACATTCAGCCTATTCAACCAAGAGAATTAAAGCAGTTCATGATAGAAAGGATAAATGACTAGTCAGAACTTAACATGAATTGTGTATCAGCTAGCAGTGCCACTTTACTAGTACTGCTGTTTGTCTAGAGCTGTTAATATTATTTCTTATCATGGTGAAATGTGAGCAGAAAATCTCTAGCAATATTCCTCCTTAGGTTGTCAGGTCTGATTTGAATTATTCTCATTTGTTGACAGTTTTTTGCGTTGATTATAAAATTCAAAGTGAATCTTGTCACAGCTTCTCACACTTATTTTTCAAGAGCCAAAGGATTTCCTCCTACAAGGGAAGGCTGAGAGAATTGGGTTTGTTCAGCCTGGAAAAGAGTTGGCTTAGGTGTGACCTAATTGCAGGCGTCCAGCATCCAAAGGGAGCCTACAAAATAAATGGAGACGTTTTTTGAGAGCATGTACTGACAGGACAAGTGGGAACAGCTTCAGACTGAAAGAAAGCAGGTTTAGATTAGATATTGGGAAAGAATTCTTTACTGTGAGGTTGGTGAGGCAACTGGAACAGGTTGCCCAATGAAGTTGTGAATGCTCCAGTCCTGGAAGTGTTCAGGGTCAGGCTGGATGGAGCTCTGGGCAGCCTGGACTAGTAGAAGGGTCCCCGCCCACAGCCAAGATTCTGGAACACTGTGATCTTTAAGGTCTCTTCCAACCAGATCATTCTATGATTCTATGCATGACTTAAAATGAAGAGATAGCTGTAAGGTAAAGTAAGCTGGGAGGTTTTAATCTCCATTTAATTGTATGCATTTCACATTTTGACGAAAGTTGAGTCCTCTTTTGAAGAAAGGTGCAGAATTTTTGAAGCTTTTATAGTACAAATAATCCCATTATTTCAGTTTTATAATTACACATGTTCAGTGAAGACTGCATGTGATTTAATGCTAACAAACATCTTACAGCATGATTTTAAGAGAGGAGGAAGGCAGTGTGCAACAATACCCTGTCATCAGATCAGTGGTCCTTTATTGCTTAAAAAAAAAAAAAAAAAAAAAAAAAACAAAAAACCAGAAAATTTGCCTAATAAACTACCTTCTAATGTTGCCTTGACAGTGATAGGTATCATGTTTTGGGAATAAGGATCAATTCTAAATTACCCTGTTGATGGTTAACAATGAACGAGGAGCTGGAAGTGCCAGGCAAAATGAGTATTCACAGAGACAAACTGCCTCTTTCAGAATGAATTATAGTTCTATTATTTTATACAAAAAAAAATAAAATTGTGGGATAATGTATGAAAACGCAACACTGTTTCCCGGTATTTCTGATTTGTTTTAAACCAGAACACATTAACAATTCTACATTGAAGTGTAACTGCATTTTATTTGGTGATGTTTCATTTGAAAATTTAAGTGTCTTTAGTAGGAGAGGATGGCAGACAGAGAATGGATTTTGTGCAATATATAAATAAAGGCAAATTTCTAGTAAATCTAAAAATATATTCCCTTTGTTTTAGAAAACAACAGAATCTTGAATTCCTCTCTGAGTGAGGTAGCCTAAAATTGAAGGAAAATTTAAAAATTACTGTGGCTAGGGGGCATTCAGTCAATTTAAATTCTCACTGCTGTAGACTTTGGCCAAATAAAATGGGATGGTAGAATTAATGATCAATAGGTGAAGTACAGTTAAACTCAAAAAGTTGAAGAGCAAGAACGATTAACTAATGGTCTTTCATTTCATCCCAAGGTGTCCAAAAACAAGAGGTGGTGTGTAAAAGGCTGGATGACAGCTCCATTGTACAAAACAATTACTGTGACCCTGACAGTAAGCCTCCAGAAAACCAAAGAGCCTGCAACACTGAGCCTTGCCCACCTGAGTAAGTCATTAATCACTTAAGATGGACATCTGTTTTGCATAGAAAGAAAAGTCTTCATAACCTATAATAAATCTTGTTAACCAAATGTGTATAAAATTCTCATCTAGTATTCATGTCCTGTCTTATCAGAAAGGCTATTTGGGTTTGGTTTTTAGTTTCTTGTTCCTCTCAAGTTAGCTCTGGAAAATGCATTGAGGAGATCTTGACTGAGGAACAGTAGTGATCTTTGAACAGTAGTGATGTTTAAAAAGATACTAGCAAAACAGTTTTGTAGGATCTGAGTGTCATATGCAGTGAGCGTGCACGGAGTAGAACTGGGGACAATCCTTGAGGCAACAATGATAAAAGAATGTTGAGGTGAGATTTAACTTTACCCTAGTTATTAATACTGCATCTGAAACATTTGCCATATTTTAAAGCACATTATATTAACATTTGTGTTGAAGTGTTCACATGAGAAGTGGCAGATATGGAAACTTCTAAGCAGACCAAACCATTTCCTGCCAATAGTTTTGTCAGAGTTTTTCTCCAGCATGTTTAGTGTTGTACAGTAGTGCTGTGTGCCTTTAGGATTAGGTGCTTAGATTCTGTTTAGATTTATTTTTAAAGATCGCTGTCTGGTATATATTGATAATTAAAAAATTATCAGCAGCTCATTATATCAAAAATTAAGTTTGGCAAAGACATAAAGCATAGCTTAATCTTACTACAAAATCTGTTCAGAAACGTCTGTGGTGTTTTGTTCTAGAAAATAATATCAGCATGTGAACAACAGCTTTTTGTATGTTTTGCAACTAATAAAACTTGTGGAAAAGGTGGAACAGATACAACAGTTTAATTATTCCAATGCTCTGATTAGTTTGAGTTTGATGATAATCTGTAGCTGTATTCCAGCTGGGTATGAAAATCATTTATTTTGATTAAATTCAGAATAAATGCACAGCATTGTGGTCACCTGTAAATGTCTCTTAGAAACTGCTAAACTGTAGCATGAAGGACATTGTGAGGAATTAGACAAGATTATTGTGTGCATTAAAATCCCAGCAGGTCAATGAATTTGCAGCTGAAGTCAGTCTCTTCCCAGAGTATTAGCTGCTTGCCTGGTGTGGTGCCTGGTTGCAGAATGGCAGAACAATGTCTCTTACACTTCATCCCACTGTGCCATGCAACACGCTCATTTGGCATAATGCCAAGTGAAAACATTGCATTGAATGTACATGAGCCGTGTCACAGGCAGGTCTAAATTAGGTCAAAATCATTGTCCCACAGTCTATGAGTAAATGTATGTTTATCCTGGAAGGATATGCATTTTTCCTTGTGTAGATAACACTGGCATGGCTCAAAGTGCACCAACCATGTACCTGAGGGCAGAACATGAGAATCAGTCATGTTTGATCAGTTCCTTTTCACCAAACACATTCCCATCTCTTCCTTTGTGTGGCTTAGCTATTAGCAAATGAGCGTTTTAAAAAGTGATGCTAACAAAGTTATTCCAAACTAGTTAAATTTGGGTGGTTTGTTGTTGTTGTTGTTTTGTTAGATTTAGTTTTTGTTTTGGTTTTTCTTCACTGACACGACTTAAAAAACCCCCACAAACCAACAAAATCCAGACCACAAAGTGGGAAGCTTTTGGATTCCTCATCCAGTGCAACAGGGACATTGATGAACGTGGTGAACATTGAGATTCAGAGAAAGTGGGTAGAGTGTATTAATTAGCATCTACTTCAACATATCAGAGCAGTTCAACCGATGTGTGCCTCCATTCTGATGTTCCCCACAGAGTGAATACAAAGTGCCAAACTAAGAAAAGGTTCTCAATTCTGCAAGTAGTCTAGTAGAACGCTGTTCAAATAGAAGATAGTTATCCAAAGAAGTTTAAGCATTTTGGCAGAAAGTTTTATCACGCAGTAAAACCCAATGTTTACATGGACTGGCCAAGTATTTTTAATTAGCACAATTCTGCTCTTCTCGTGGTGTATCCAAGAAGCAATGATATTCTTTCTGACTGAATGCTGGTTATGTTATACTTGATGTCTCTGAACAGCAGAAGGCTATGTTGTTTTCAATACTTTGTTATTACAATAAGTAACTCCTACATTTCTGATTTTAAGAAAATGCTCTTACAGTTCTATGAATTATGGATAGTGCTGTCTTATCATACAGTATAAATATTAAAGGTACCTAAGAGCAAAGTCACTAGAGCAAATCATAGTACCAATTAAAAATTAACACTGCAGCCTCTTGAAAGCTCTGAAGAGCTTCAGATTCTCTGTATTGTAGTAAAAGCATAAGAATTCTTGATGAAGAATCAGAAATTAATTTCCTTTTGCTCAGAAAGACAGAATACAGCATAATTGTTTCCATGTCTGTATTGATCTAGTTTCCTGTTAGGATACATTACACATAATGTAACACAAAAGAGGATAGCAGCACTTTTTTTTTTTTACAGCAGCTTGAGAAAAGGACAGATCTTAGCAGGCAGCTCCAGGCATTCCTCCAGAAACATCCACAATGACTGACATGCCTGGCATTTTTGGCATGTTGGCAACATGTGATAGCATACTAGACTTCAGTTTCATCTTTTGCAAGGATGACTCAGGCGAGCATCTAACCAACATATTAAATACTGAAAACAAAATGTGCTTATCAATATTATGAGATACTTCTATTTAATTGGGCTGCATTAACCATTCATAAGTAGAAATATTTAACATTACAGCCAGATTAATAGCTGCTTTAATCTGTGCAGCAGCACAAAGTAATCTAATATTATTTACAATTCTTGGTTTCCACAATGTATGCAGGAACACTCAGAAGTTCCCTCTACCACCTATCATACAATTTTTAAATTTTAAAAGAGTTTGTTGAAATGATTCTTTTTTATGTGATGAATTCATGTCTTACTAGTGTTTGCTTCACTTTAAAAAATGAGAATATTTTACATTTTAGTATCACATTTTATTAAAAAGTTTACAAAAGTTTTGTAAGCAGATGAGAATTAAAACAAGCCCAATTTTGAGATCAAATTATTTTATTGTAATGATACTAAAGAGGTGAACATCTTGGCTTTTGACTTGTGATGTAAACTTACAGCAATGTTTCCCAAACGTTTCCAGTTACAAACCACCTTCACAGAAATTATTTCAGGCAAGTCCAATACAAATCTACATAAATAGCTTCAGTTTTGTCAGGCTCAAGCACTCCTTTGTAACTACTATAGACTAGAATGAAAATTGCTGCTCTAGAACTGAACAAAGTAGTGTTATTACTGGAAGATATGATTGCAGTGGGGCATATATTAAAATATTTATTAAAAAGACCCATAAATTTCTATTTTTTTTGACCATGAACATTTGTATTGTTAAAAATTACTTAGGCTTAGTGATTCAAACTATTTACATTCTTGGTTTGTGCGGTTACCAGCTCTGATTCTGGAATATCTTAACTGAGTCTCCTCACACTTTCCATGCAGATGGTTTATAGGAGATTGGTCGGAGTGCAGCAAGACCTGTGATGGTGGAATGCGTTCACGAACAGTTCTGTGCATCAGGAAGATTGGCCCTTCTGAGGAGGAGACGCTGGATGCTGCCAACTGTTTAACACACAGGCCTGTTGAAAAAGAGCCCTGCAACAATCAGTCCTGCCCCCCGCAGTGGGTTGCTCTGGATTGGTCAGAGGTAAGGAAATTTCGCTGTGTTAGCTCATTGCTGACAGGGGAGGCAGGACCACTGTAATAGTACATTTTCTGTCAGGACTTGCTAAGTAAGGATTAATAAGAAAATTTCCCAGAGGAGGTTTCACCTGTGCCCATTGTTTTGTTTCTTGCCTCTTATGAAAATGCCCATAACCTATAGTGTGTCACTATACCCTAAGTTAGCTCCTTCTCTCCCACAGGTATCACATACTTGTGGACTCAGTATTTTCTGAGCTTGAGAAGAGCTAGCTCTTCTCAAGGGAAACTTTTCAACAGTTTTCTTTTTCCCAGAACAACCTTCTGTAAACAATATTCCTTTCCCATAACAACATATGTCATTTGCTGTTTCTGTTGCTTAGCCAGTGGGAGAGATGTCAGTCTTATGGACCAATAATGTGCCTCTTTAGCACAGCATATTATAAAAGAGCTGAATGAATTGTAAATAAAGCCTTCTGATTTCTACTGCCTTCTGACTGCAGTCAAGCATCTTTATTTCATGTCCCATTGTGACACATACTGGTTACCTGAAGTAATTTTACACTCTGTTATCATGTCCAGGTTTTTTATGCAGCAAGATCATGTAACAATTTTGAGCCAAGTCTTTCTAATTTAAAGATTCAAACTCTGCTAAACTTCTGGTTGTCATAATTAATCAGGATTACGGAAAAGTACCAGGCTTCTTTCTAGTATGAATTTTATTTGTGTGGCTTGGCAGAGTGTCTTGACTGATGATACCATTTTAATATAATGAGAAAAATTGCTTTTCCTTTCTGTCGATCGTTTTTGGAAATATATTAAAATCTCTATGGTATTTTAAATGTAAACATTTTTATATGTGTGTTTATATGAATTTCTGACAGAAACATGAAAAGGAAAACAAGAGGGAACTTAAAAAAATAAAGAGATGAATACTCCTCTCATTGAAACCAATGGCAAACCTTGCTAATTTTCTCTGGAATGCGAGTTATGAAATTTTCTTTTCGTACTCAAAACAATGCATAATACAAATAAAACAATTATAGAACTGTTTTAACTGCTGATGCACTTGTTGGCAATCAATGTAATTACAAATTTTCAAAACTTTCAGTGATTATTAACAAGAAATTGTCTTTTGTATCTTTTTGGTCAAAGAAATAAAAACATTTTGTAAACACATTGGTTAAATTAAATCGTTAAGAGAATGTAAATGTGGTTTAATCAGATTGAAATGAAAACTAAGGATGTTCTTCCCGTTGGAATGTAGTCATTCTTAGGTAGTGCCATAAGGTTTTTTATACTTTGCAATAGTTGAGCTTTGACAGAATTAATCTACCCACTCTAAATTACTCCTTTTATATTTTTCAGGTTAGTTTAAAAAAAAACAGAAAAAATATTCTAATGATTTTTTGGGAAGAGCTTTATTAGACAAGCACAGAAAGTTTGCCTTCATGATTTTCACAGAGGCAGTCAGAAATTCAAGAAGCATTTAGTAATGGAAGATAATTTTTCCTCATTTGGTTTATCTGGATATTTTCTTTTCATTTTCTTTGGAAACATACAATCTTTTTGGTTTTCTTTCTGGTGTTTTTTATTCTTTGTGTTTCAATATTATTGAAGGCAACCTATTTCCTTCTTTCACTTCCATTTCTGGGATCTAGTGTAGTCCATCTTAGTAGAATTTTTGCTATAACTCCACAAAAGGGAGTGTTGTTTTCTTCTGGCACCAGTAGCTGGGAGAAGATCTTTCTCAGATGACATTTTACACATGGATTAAAGATTATGTCATCAAGTAGTACTAGAAGGAAGATGCTCCTAAACTTAAAGTTTAGTCCTCAGGGTCTTGGTTGTTTGCTAACATACTCTGCAGATTATGAAACCTCACAGGCCCATTGAGTTTTGGTATTTTGACACAGTCTTTTCAGCATTGTCATTTTTCTGTTTGTTTTGGCAGACTGATGAGATTTTTAAGCACCCAGCTGGGAAGGGGCTCATACTTCTACTTCCGACTTAAAAAGTCATGTGTTTTGCATGAAATACATGTGGGAGAAAGTACTCATAACAGTCCCTGGAATCTGGACCCCAACTGATCAGTCATCATGAAGATATCAAAGACCTCACATATTATCTGTCATTGGGTTTTTGTTGCCAGTTATCGTTAGTATTATTTGTGTAGTTCTACCAGAGATCTTCTCTCCTTCATCTAGTTTTCTAGTGGGCAGAGTGCTCAAGATTTGGTGTTGAAGTCTGTTCTGTATAAGAACATTCAAAACTATTTATTTCATACCAGAATTCTAAGTACTGAACTACTTTAGATAAAGAGGCTGCACCTCAGTAGAAAAAGAATGAATAGGGTAGAAAAGAAGAGGTTACATTTTAAGGAAAGTGGTTATATATCTGTTTCGCATTCTGGATTATAAACTCCAAATGCAAGACTCATCTTTTTGCAGCCCAGTTTAAGATCCTAAATCCAAGTGGAGATAGCATTTGGAATAAAATAGTTCATTCTATATGGACTAGTTTACGTGCCTCCCTCTAGAGATGTTCTTCTTGTTTTGAGATATATGTAGATAAAAAGTTGTACATATTCATAGGGTATATCCTTACATAATACCGTGGAGCTGCTTTAAAATTTCTATAAATTACTCAAAGACACTTCAGAATTATAAAATAATTCTATAATTTTAACTATAAAACAATTATATTTGCATTACTTAATTAATTAAGTACTTAATTTTTTTGAAAATTAATCTTAGAGGTGTTTCTTTTTCCCCAGTGATGTAGTGAGTTGTTTTGGAAGTGTGGAAAGCCTTTGGTATGTGATCTCTTAAATGTTATTCCAGTTCCACATAATGTTGTTTCCCAAATAATATTTTGTCTCTACATAATAAAGGCAGTTCCAGTCTTGAGCAGGTTAGCATAATCTGCATGTAAGGTTTATGCTGCCAGAAATTATTCTGATCCAAATACTGCAGATGCGTTTATGGGATAAAGGTTAACAAGGATCATAAAGCCAGGCTTACAATATCTCATGTTAAAAAGGCACGGATTTAGGAAAGGTCTTGAGTTTTAATTTTGTTAGCACTTGTCTCTTGCTCATTCTGCAGTTGAGCTACTGTGTGTGACAGTCAGTAGCAAAAGGAAAGAGAATGGCAGTGACACCATGGTGAGGGAAGATGAAAACCAGTGATCATCAGGCCTGCTTCTTTCCAACTTGCTGTTTCATTGTCTGGTTTGTGTCAGAATTGCACAAGAGTGAGAAAAGAGCAGAAGACTGTGAAATCCGAGTTAAAATTTAAATAGGAAAGGAGAAGAAAGCATTTGCTGTTAGGAGAGGGTACCATATTTTGATATATCAGAATGATGTGGTTTCTATGAAGTCAAATACAGCATTTATCTTGCCTTTTGTTTATAGAGGAAAAATGTATTCATTATCTGTGGATAAAGTGAAGTGGATAAAGACCATACTACAGTGATATTAAGAACAGTCTTATTTTTCATTATTGAAACACTCAAATTTGTTTCATAATAGTGTTACATGTGGCAGACCTTTCTACTTTGCAGCAAGTGTTTTTCTTAAACCTGACATAAGTAGTAACACTGTAGTCTAAATTTAAACAGCAAAGGAAATCTAAAAGTTAGGAAAGCTTGTACATAATAAATCTTCACGCAGCTTGTTTGTGTTTCTAAATATTTTAAAATTATTATTATTATTGTATTGTGATCGTAGTTGAATTGTAAGATCATAAATATATTGCCCTGCTTTCAAATAGGATTTCTGAGAGTTATTGGTGTTTTACTGAGATTTGAATGATTTATTTGCATAAACCTTTTTTTTTTTTTTTTTTTTTTTTAGTGCACACCGAAGTGTGGGCCGGGATTCAAGCACCGAATTGTTCTGTGCAAAAGCAGCGATCTTTTAAAAACCTTTCCAGCCGCACAATGCCAGGATGAGAACAAGCCGCCGGTGCGCATCCGCTGCAGTCTGGGGCGATGTCCTCCTCCTCGCTGGGTTGCTGGAGACTGGGGACAGGTGAGATAGTTCTTGCAAGTCTTTATTGCTGTTAGTAACCCACATTAGCACCTCTTAGACTTAGATGTCCCTGGAGATAGATAAGAGTTAAGGGAAAGAAAATGATTGTGCCCTTTTGACTCAGTGGTTCTCCCCTTTTGTGTCTATGCTTCTCCCCTTTTGTGTCAGATTGAAATGTGATCCTTTATGATGGTTGTCTGAGAACAATCTAGTTTCTACTGGGTAAGTGTCTACATGCACTTTAAGGAAAAAAAATCCTTGTTTTTTTAAAGGGTATTTTGAGATACAACAGTGTTGCAGGGTGTATTATTTTTAAAACACACTTAACTTCCTTGAGAAACATGATGGAAATATAAAGCCAATTTGTATTGTAGTAGCAGATATATATATATATGTCTCTGAAAAAAACACACTTTGAGATCAATATAAATTTTTACATAAGATACACTGAGTTGTCATACAGGGAGCTAAATTACTCCAAGACAGGTTGAATGATATGCTTCTAAATATGATGTACTAAGTTTCCTTCTTTCTTTATGTTTTTATCTCATTAGTTATCAATGGCCTGCTTTAATTATTCATTAAATGAATGAATAATTTTCTGTTTGCTGAGCACTTTTCCTCTAATGAAAATGAGGCATTTTAGTTTAATTAACCAGTAGAAAATAATTTACATATTACAGTCCTGTTGACCTTTTTCATGGTGGTTTTTCAGATCTACTTTTATATTTAACGAATATTGTACTAAAATTTTAACTATTTAGTTACAGAAATTAAGAATGTTTTGAAACAGCAAAGTGTATTTGTTTGAAAGATGTTTACTTTTCTCTTAAAAAAAGTCCTGTAGCAGATTTGAATTCTTGTTCTCTGGTTTTTTCGTTGTTTTAAAGTGTCACTATGTGATATGAAATAGAGTAAATAATATTCTTATATCTCAAATCTGAACTGTTCAGGGAGTCAATATTGCACTGCAGTTTCTTTTCTCTATTAATCAAACATCTTCAGCTGCCTATCTTTAAAGCTTGTAGATATGAAGTGTTTCTGATTGCTTTCTGTTGCTTTATTTTATGTTTAAAAATTGGATGCAGGGTTTTAATTTTTTTTTCTCCTTAGTGTTCTGCACAGTGTGGTCTTGGGCAACAGATGAGAACAGTACAGTGCCTCTCATATACTGGACAAGCATCCAGTGAGTGTCCAGAAACTCTCAGACCTCCATCAATGCAGCAGTGTGAAAGTAAATGTGACAGTACTCCTATTTCCAACACAGAGGGTAAGTCTGACATCTTAATATAATTTATTCTGAGAACAGTAAAATTACATAGTCAGCATTACTGCATTGGTAAAAGTCTATGTGATGTCATCTCTCAGGCTGTGAATGACCTTTTAAAAATTATTTTCTGATTCATTGTAGCTCAGTGGTAAAGTCAATGAAAACCTGAATACACACTGTTTGTTTAAAAAAATACCCTTAAAATATATATAGCCTAAGTCATGGACAAAATACTATTGTTTTTGTCATTGATTTTTTTATTTCTCCATTGGTTCAGCGGAAGTGTTCATAATAGCAGGGGGAGCATGATACACTTTTTGTCCACTAATCTTCTACCTGCCTAATCAGTGTTAAACACAAGACTGGCAAAAAATAGTAAATTCCATGTTCATTGGAAGACTGGACCATAGGTTTCATGCTACACAGTTCTTGTAAGGGCAAGTCTGTCCTTATACTTTGACTTATTTTCAGCTTCTTCTAATTTGTAAATTTTTTTGATTTATAATGCCTGTTCAAAACAATTATATTATTTTTTGCAATATACAGTACAGTTTAAATAGATTATTAACCAGCTTTATTGTAACATATTTTTGGTAGAGGATATATGAGATAATATTAAGATATACGAGATACATAAGGATATATGAGACAATAAACTTATTCACATTTATTAAATACTTCAGATCTGAACTTTTAAATGGTCTAGGCCCAACTATTAGGAAATGCTGACTTCAAAGTAGACTTGGAGTGCTAGGCAGTAGAAAATATGTTTCCTCATTGATTAAAAAATTCAGAATAGTTGTTCATGAGATAAGTACAGTTCCTTATGTGTGGAAGGGGAAGAGGAATAGAAAATTTCCCAAACTATCCAGAGATTACACAGTGATAGAAGTGTAAAAGACTTTTAAAACACCTATTCCCTCAATTTTGGACTGGAGTCCCAGTCTCCTCTTGATTTCCATATGACAAGGTCATGTTGTTATTTGTAGTGATTACACTAGTAATTATTCAATATTATCAGAAAATATGCTAATCTCTTATAGAATAATGCAGTCAGGGGTTTTCTGTGTGTGATCTCTCTACACTGGGTGGCCTGAACTTCTCTACAGTAGAACTGTGCAGGCTGGCTGTGTACAGTGAGTCTGTGGGTAATGGTGTTTTTAGGGACACACACCTTCACTGGAAAATTTTTGGGATCCACAAATAGAAAATGTTGAAAAACACTTAGACCTCCACTTAGACCTCCAATGCTTAGATCCATGCAGTAGAATTTTGTGGCAATCTGTGAAAGACTAAGGTTGCCCTATCCCAAAATCAAACAAAAATGCTATCTTCAAGGTATTTTTTTCAATACTTGTACAAGTATTTCTTATGTATATATATTCTGATTTATCAAACTTTTATAGCTGGTCTTAAATAGTGAATATGAGAAGAACAAACAGGATTTGCAGAATAATGTGCACATTTGACACACTTTCTGCTTTTAAAAAGTCCTCTGAGACACAAGAGGAACTGATATCTCTTAGTTCAGTAAAGTGTCAGTAAAGTGTCAGCCTTTAAACAGAGAGCCTTTTCCCGATCCTGGAGCTAGCTAATCCTGAAGAGCACAACTATTTTTGGAAAAGTAGTACTTTCCAGGAGAAGTTTTGGAGCTATGATATTTTGTCATGAATGCATTTGTGAGTGGGGCATGCTGTGCTCACTTCTGTCATTCTGCAGGTACAATGGGATATGATCTGACTGTCAGTATTTGGGTTTCAGGAAAGGAGTCAAGTCTCCCAGAGAGAGTGTTTGTTTACTTGGGAGTGTGTGTGTGTAGCAGAGGATACCTGCCCACACACTTGCAGTATCATGTTGATAGCGCTTAGAAATTTTTCCTTTGGGAAAGTATGGGTGGTTTGCATAAAACGAGTCAAAATTTTGAAGATGCAGAAATACGAAAAGAATGTTCCATTGAATCTTGTCACATTTTACATGTGCTGTGAGGTTTTTCAAACTTTTCATTGGTAATTTAGAATATTGTAGATGTGGTTTTGATGGGCTGCCACAGATGAGGGTAATGTTGCATTTTCTGCTGGAAGTGAACTACAGACATCATGTACTGCACTACTTGAAATATATTCAGAATTATTCTATTCTCTTAAATACATATATGTCTGCTGAATCTAGACTGCTAAAGCCCATCTAGAAGTTTACCTGAAAAACTGTTTTGTCTATTTTTATGTCATTTCGGTTTTTCTTGTATTTTATGTGATACATCTTTGTAATTTCTTTAGCTGGAGCACAGTGACATTTCGTGATTTTTTTAATGTAAAACAATAGTTAATATCATAACATCACCTGATCTAGCCACAAAGTTCAGCAAGGCACAGCTTGTACATGTAGCTTACTGAAACTTACTAACACTTGTTACTCTAAACAACAGGAACTCTGTTAAACATTGTCTAAACATTCAACCGTAGTCCTATGAAGAGCAGGCTACTTCATCAGCTACCATATCTATTTCAAAACTGATTTTTAAAACAGAAGTTGTGGGGAATTTTCAGAATATTTTCTCATTGCTGTCCAAATGGTGTCAACTGAACAGGGTCCAGTTTTACACAAGAGGAAGAGTAACTTAAAAGAAACATGATAAAGGATCATTTGAAATCCTACTTTTAGCAAAAATGCAGTTAGTGGCTTTGCTTGTATTTAACTAAACACAGTATATTTGGGGGTTATGTTTGGAATCGGGTGAACTTTTTATGTCTTTTGCGATCAAGTGAACCTTTTTTATTTTTCACTTCATTTATAATTCACCTTCTGTCTCTCCTATATGCCCAGTCTTCACAAACATGAGGACCTGAAATATTTCTGGAAGAGACTTGACCTCTTTCGTGAGGAGTTTTTGAAAGTCATTCAAATACAATAACCATGTGTGGTTGCTGGTACAGAAATATCTGTTTCAACCAGCTACCCACAATGTCTTTCCTCCTGTCACTCAATTATATTTCCATTAAGAATTTTAAAAATTAAAAAATCAGTATGTGAAACATGATGTAGGTGGAGTGAAATAATTGCAATGAAAATGCTATGTCTGTGTTAATGAAACTGAAGTCTAAATAATTTCCTAACCACTTCTTGCTTAGCTAAAAGCATGTATATTGCCATTATCACAAATACTGGTCAGTACAGACCTGGAAGTTCAGTCTCATTAATGCTTTCCTAGGTTCAAATACTAAAATTTCTCATCTGTGCTCAATTTGCTGCTACAGTATGCTTGCAAGTGTTAATTCACTATCTCTAACACCCTTCCTAGAGCAAGAATAATGTATTAGGAGATTATATGGAGACTGAAGAGCTGTAGAACCTGAGTGTAGTGGAGAACCTTTCTCCAGCTGCATCAGCATAAGAACTGTGCAGGGGCCAAACTATTTCCATTCCCCATTCCCACCTTCTTTCTAGAGGTGCAAAAAATGGGTTGGATGAGAACTACAGCATATTCCAGCTCCTGTAGTGTACACACAAAGTCACTCATTATGTAACCTGTGTGGGATGCAAAAGAGTGAAACCTTCCTCCATGGAGTTGAGCTCTATTCTCCCTTCCTGGGAAGGCTACCTGCCAGCACAACTGGGCAGCCGAGGCAGTAGGCCCAGCATATAGGGAAAACACAACTTTGAAAAAGCTTTTACATCTATTACAGACATAAAAATGGCTTTCCTTCTAGCAGAGAATAAATTGTGTGGAACCAAGCCTAAAGTATAATCCACCATTTAGTTTAGTCAGTGAAGTAACCCTGTTAGTACCATTGTTCATAATACTTAAGTAATTTTCTCCATCCCTGTTAACTGTTCATTCTGTTTTAAGAATTCTTATAAATGCATGGGCGTGGTATCAAATAGTGTGAATCATGGTAATGATAACCTCTCATGGATGAATAAAATAACTCCTGAGATGGAAGTTAAAAGTAATGGAGAAAAAACCCCTTACATTTTCTAACTGTGTGAAGTGGTAATTTAACCCAGTAAATGATAATTCTTCCAACGCAAAGACTGCGCACTTCAAAATGTCTGAAAGCCCTGAAAACATTTTTATGGCTTTTTAAACTTGCAATATTGTATGCCCTTGACTGTACTAGAAAGAGTAGTTACAAAGAAAACAAGATAGATTGATAGAGAAGTTATGTTAAACATCAGATTTTCTTTGTGCTTTAATTTATATTTCTGGGTTTTTTTCTCTTTAATTTTCTTAATTATTAGAGTGCAAAGATGTGAACAAAGTGGCATATTGCCCACTGGTGCTGAAGTTCAAGTTCTGCAGTCGAGCATACTTCAGACAGATGTGCTGCAAGACCTGCCAAGGACACTGACCCACAGGAAGCAGAAGAATGTGCCTTGTAATTATCATTGTGGAAGAGTGTCCATCGAAGAGAGCCACACAGTGGAATGAGATTGACGTCCTTGCAAATGCATTACCCTGTGGAAAGCATAACCACTGGTCAGCCCCAGCTGACAGGATTTCAATATTATTTTAACTTCTGTGAAGTGGGATTTATTAATCCAAAGTGCTGGACACAGTATTGAGGGGATCCCAAATTTGAAAGAATCACACAACATATATAGAATAGCTTACTGTGGAACATTTGTGTTCTTTTGACTAAATCCAATAGTCTGTTTACATCTTTGGACCATTAAAATAAGTTTTATTATGGACTTAGCAATGACACTGAATCCATTTCTATTTAAAACTTTGTTTAAAATGTAGTTCTTATGAGTTGGTCTACTATGGAAGTAAAGAAGAATCAAAAAAAAAGGTTAAGTCATCGCTTAAAAATCTTTACTATTTTATCTCTTGACACAGCACCACAATTTAAATTATAAAATGAGCTTGGAAATGTTATTTAAGGAGCAAAAGTTTTTTAGAAAAAGAAGTATTTTTCCTTCATTCCACCTATTTCCCTTTGGAGTAATCCATATTTCCTGAACACTGCTGTGAGCCATATATAAAGCTATACTAAATAGAACAACCATGAGGGACTTAGTTTTAAGAGGTGCAACAGTTATTGCACTGGTGCATGAAATACAAGTGTGCTATGAAACAAAATGAAATCTTCATTGCAGGTTTATAGCCGTCTTACCATTGTGCTAGTGAAACAGATTTCCACTGAAAGGAGCATATTTCAGTTATCATGGGGGAGGCAGACTCCAGCAGTGGTGAAGACTGGATTACCAGTTCCTTCACTACTACCAAAATGGTTGTTTAGGACTTACACTTTGACTCCAGCTCACTCTTGTTTACAACACCAGCCACAAAGAAAAAACAACTTTGTGGGCTTTTAGATTCGGTTTACATGTTAGCTTTGATTCTCCAAAACTGAGGAATTTGAATGCAAAAGATAAGCCTACTGTGTAATAGCAACAATCCTTTGCAAAGCTGAAAGTTAAAATGGATTTCAGATGTTCCCTCCTTTGATACCATAGCAGAGGTATTGTTAATGAGAAGGAATGTGTGAATGTTCTGTTCAGGAGACTGCATCTGAGTGGCAAGGATTGCAACCAAAGAGTAAGTGACTCATGGAGGTATCTAGGTTCTGTACAAATGAGAAGCCAAGTGTGCTGGAGCCAAGAGGCCTGTTGGGCTGCCAGGAGTAAGGCACACTGGAAAAGAGGTGGTTGTGGTGAATTCTGGCCACCTTCACTTAAATGGCCAGGTATCTGTTTAAAGCTGGACCATATTTAAAGCAAAGGGCAGCTTTCAGCATGAGACTGGAACAAAGTCATGCCTGTAAATTAGAAGCTAGATGCCTTAATTATTGGCTGCCAACTTATTCATATTACCCTGTTTTTAATATTCACCAAATACTTTGCCTTTTTTAAAAGTGAAACCAAACTTCTTAGGCGAGTCACAATCAGGAATATAACATTAAAAATTTAATTGTCATACTCCTCTTCCCCTTTGCTTTTCAGTAACAGACTCAACAAGGAGATGAGGAGAATAGGTATTTCTTTATAATAATATATTGTACTTGAACATTTGCGTTTTGCAACAGGTACTTCATGAATGTGATTGTGTGTCCAACTATGACTCCTTTTTTGTAAAGCAGTTTAAAATTATGTGAAGAATAATGTGTTACAAATTCTAACTCAAATAGCACTTTTTAAAAAAATGTAATCTTTTCAGTGAAAAATAATTTCAAAATATGAGATTGAAGTGTACCAATGTATTTTACCAATAGCAAACCAAATATGTTGCACACTACTTACTAATGTGAATTAATATGGAATAATGGATACTGTTAAGAGGACTTACACTATGAAATCCCTCCAAGATATTGACAATCTGTCAAGGGGTTTTGTGTAGCCCCATGTCTGTACTCATGACCATCAAATTCCTGTCATCTGCTACCTCTTGCCAGTATTTCTACTTCTGTACGCTTGTGACCAGTGGAATTAATTTTCAGTTGGCTTGCATGTATTCACATATGCTTGTTATCTGTTGCTCTCATCACCGTGTAAACAACTCCTGTTAAATCTGACACCAGTAGATAAAACATCCCAATTTTGGGGAGTTGCACATAGAGATTAAGGGCAGTATGTAGTCCTTGTCTGTTAACTGAATTGACTTCCTGTATCCTTTTGACAGAACACCTTGGTGCTAACATGCCCTGGTTAGATCAGAAGTATGATGAAAGGGTAAGGGGTTGTTACAACATTCCCCGAGTAGGAGGCCTCTTTGTATCAGGGTCCAGTTTTCTCCTGGGCATGATTTTGTTTATCAGCTAATGTGTCATTTCAGCTAATGAGAAAAGGGTTTCCTCTGTATTGAAAAGAAACCTCTTTTTTTTTACCTCACTTAGGACATGAAAACTGTAAGGAATGTTTCCAAAGACACATTTTGCTCTCTTACTGGTGCTAGAACACCGGGGATTCTGATGTTTACTCTGCAATATAACAGCACTGAGGTTGGAATTTAAAGAACTGCCTTGAGCAATGTTGAATTGTATTGTTAAAGGGAACAAAACACAGAATGTATATGGATTTACAAACTAAGCAATACTACAGACTAAGACTGAAATATGAAACCTAATTCAAAGAAAAAAAATTGGTTTCAACAGCACAGTTCATTGCTGCTGCTACACTGTAGCCATCTATATAATCTAAGCTAAATAGTGTTATATTCCTAAATAGTGACAAAAGGAGTCTTTGTGCAGGCTATAAATATGACAGACCTAGAATCAAATAGTACAATACGAGATGCAGAAACCTGGTGCCAGTACTTCTGCTGAGCAATACTATCAGCTGATAAAGATCAAAACAGAAATAAAAATCTAAGATTAATCCTTCAAGGTGTATACATCCAAAATAGTCCATTTTGTTAGGAACTTTATAAAGGAGTGAATGTCACATAGATATCCTTAATAATACAGAATGAAATTACCCTTGTATTATTGTGATTAGTTGCTTATTATTTTATACTCAGTATTAATGTGGTACACTGTTACTTTATTATTATTTTTGCTTTTGTAAATTATATTCTAATTTATTGTCATGTTTCTTAACACTTGTTCTACATGCATTCTCCTGCTTGTAATGAAAACAAAGATATTGTAACACTTGATGCAGTGAAATTCCACACCAGGCACAGATTTGTTTTTAACATAGATAATTTAGTAAAATAAAAGTGCAGCTTTTAAGATTGATACCCGTGGTACAGTTGTCTCTTCCCTGACTTACAGTTACTAGAATTCTGTATGCTTAATGTTTGCTTCATCCAATGCATCAAAATATATATAAGATCTCTTCTTTGAAGTAACATCTGTGTTATGCTAGAATCCTGTCCTGGGCAGCAACAATATTTGTCATATATGAGCAAATAAGGAAATAACGGAGAGAAAAAAATCAATATGGTCATGTACATTATAAAGTAATATTTTAGCCTGAGCAGTAATGTAGATCAAGGATGAAATTAATGGCAGCAAAAAATATTCTGTACTTCTTGAAAATATTTCTTTAACAGCCAGTCAATAGTAACAATAAAATGTCCTTTTGCATTGAGCTTTTAACGCTTTATCTGAAGTTTATCTGAAGTTTATATGAAGCCATGGTGTTTTTAAATATAAGGAAGAAAGTAATTTCAGTAGACTTGGTGCTTGGATAACTTGCCAAGAGGTGCTTCCTTTCTTACCTGGCACAGTATAAATAATTTGCTATGGAAATATCTGATCAAGTCCTATGAAATATTTCTTATTTCTGAATTAAAATCTAGTTTCTGATTTAATGAACATAAACACTCTACTCTTGTCAATAAGATGCTAAAGAAAGTACAGAGAAGCTTAAATGTATTGATGAGGTATTTATTAATTTTGATTATTCTTTGTTATTCTATTTACAAATAAGGATTAAAAAACCAATTGCTTGTTTTAAAAATACAAGCATTTCTATCTGTGCTTGATCACAAAATTTTATTGCCCTTCAGACCAGAAGTTAGAGTAGTCTTAGAGAAAACTGTCACTAAACTGTGTTATTTACTGTCATTGTAAAGCTGTTGACTTTCCTCCCATACATTGACACTGTAAGTTATAATCTGATAGATTTCCCCTTATTGTTCAGTTTGTCATGTTGTTTTTTTTCCCACTGGAGTGGTTGTGTTTTGTATTACAATGACAGAGTGAGAACACTGAAACAGATGTGTTTCTCCCTCCTTTTCTCCTGCTACCTTAAACCTGACATAACCCATAATGATTGTAGAACTCCTGACACAAAAAATTCCCTCCAGTCTTTTTAAAGTGCATTTTTTTAAACTAGAATTTCATTCTGGAGCAAATCCTATTATAATTCTCTGCTATACTTTTTCAGTTTATTTCTTGAGGAAATGAGCACCATTTTTACCTGAGATATTGGCTTTTCCTTTCCCTAACTTCCCTTTCTATGCCCCGAAGCTGTTCCTTCTTGAATATACTCACTTTTCTCTTATCTGAAGCTCTCTGATGTACAGGAAGCATTTTACATATCCTCTGTAGAATTCTGAACAGGCTTTGGTTATTCTCCTGGCTTCTTTATAATTTTTTTATTGTTACTCGGGACTAAGAGCTGGGACTCTTCTGGATCCTCCTCGGTGGAGGTTTACTGCAGTGGACTTTGGATGAGCCCTGTGAGCCTCATCTGAGGGCAGTCACTCATCAGTCCAAGAGCCTTGTAGAAGGCCATTACTAAGCTGAGGCTGTCATTCTGCAAGAAGTGACACGCTGTCTGGCTATTTTCCCTTCACCACAAACAGTTAGGTGGAAGGGTGACTGCTTCTGTGTGGTCCCTCCGATCTTTGTTCTAGACAGAATGGTGTAAGAGCATTTCCATGCAGTAATCAGGATGAAATCCCAAACGGATTTATAAGGGCTCAGTCAGCCACAGAACAAGGTTCATTACAGAACTAGTGAATTGGTCATTGCCCAAGTGTATTGGGCCCAGCTAAAGTGGAAGTTCATGTCCAGTTTAGGAAAATGAGCCACTCAAAATGTGGGGTGGTGTACATTTAAGGATACTGCATCCCTTAAACAGGCCTACCACCTAAGCACCACATGTAATTTGTTTTCTTCTATTTCTGCACGGGACTGACATTTTCATTGAGCTGGACTGGCTACAGGACAAAGTTTATGTTCAGAGGTCATATAGCTGCCAGTCAGAAAATTGTTGAAGTCTGCCCTGGAAAGGATATATGTATTTCTGCATTAAGGATTGGAAGATTAGATTTCTACAAACAGGAAGGCCTTTTCAGAGAAGATCTATCAAGATCAGTAAATAAATAATCTCACTTCTTTAGTAATCCTGCTTGAAATAAGTGTATCAGATCACATCTTGAGATAGAAAAGGAAGTGTTCTGGAAGCTAGAAATGAAGACTCAGCCAGTGAGTGCTCCAGGCTTCAGTTGCTCTGACCACACAGAGAGATAAGATTTGGCCTGTTTGATAAGGAATGACTGGATTTTGGAAACTGTATTTCTTCATCTGCATCAAGACAAGTACTTGTTTATTCTTCTCCCCAACTGCACCTTGACATCAAAGTCTACAAATGTGCACACTCTTGCAGTGTTTATAACAAAACAAAATTATCACTCACATAGTTTGAAAACCCCATCTTGCAATATGATTTATCTTTTGCAATGAAGATCAGTCTTCTGTGTAGAATCTACCTTCCCTTAGAAGCAATGCTGAGTAATGCTTCTGGTAACACTTCATCTCCAGGTTAACTGTGGGGTAACAGTTCTGGACACGTGGGAATATTTTCCTGGTTATATCTCTGTGAAAAGACCCAGACCCACTCTAGGGATTTCAGAAAACAAACTTCAGTTGAGAATGCATTTTAAGTTATTATTGTCACATTTGTTCTGAGGTCAACTATGTTTTATTAAGCAAATAAATTTACAGAAGTTCAGTGTGCTCAGTAGGATCACTGTCTTCTAACATCTTTGAACACTGACCATAAATAGAGGCAGGACCTTTTGTGTGAATGACAATGTGTGGCTGAAAAGTTTACAGTCCATTTCCAGGACACTCTCTTTAGTTTCTCAGACTCCACTCCTCACAATCCACACACTGGTACAGGATGTCTCTTCCCTCTATCACCTCCTCCCCCCTGGTGGCTGTTTCTCCTTTTTCTCACTGCTTTAACACATCTGTGCATCTCATATTTGGTGTACAGTACTGCTGTCTTTGATCAGATACTTTATTGTAAATGTTATTGGGAGTTTTCACATCTGTAATTTAAAAGAGTTATGTGTTAAAAATGCTCATTTTAGGCTGGTTTTGTGAATTATTTATTGAAGTGTAAAAACAAATATAAAATCCAAATAAGTATTTCAAGAAAAAAAATCTAGAAATACATTGATTCTTTTTCAAATAGTATTTCAAGTAAAAATAATATTTAATTTTTTTTTCCACTGCAGTAATTAGAGGCCCCCTCAAGGTATTTTTTTTTTTTGTATTATGAAAAATACTGATTTAGGAGCAAATATAAACAGGAGGAACCGAGCCTCTCTTTTAGTCTCAGATTTTCTTTCACATGTAGCCTTTGTATTGAAATGCACTATCAAAACAAGACCTTCTGAAGCAAAAAGGAATCTCAAACATCTAATTTGGCCTTTCTAGCTCGAGGTTTCCTTGGAAGTTTATTTACCTAAGATAAAGTTACATTGTTGAAACTATCCTGTCAATTAGCAATAACATTTGACTTCAGATGTAGTATTCTTCAAAAGCATTTTGTCAAGGATTGTAACTGATTTTTGAGGGAGGAGGGAAGGTACAATGGCTATAATTACATGTATCAATTAACAATATCTTGCTCAGAGTTCTTGTGAAATAAAGGGCAGAACAGCCTTTTTAATGAAAACCGGAAAAGAAATTAAACTGCATTTTATACTAGCTTCAAAATGAAAACACAAGGGAAGAATATTCCAGTTTGATTTTCAGTGAGGTTTAAGGAGCTGGCGTAACACTGGTTGCTCACTGCACTGTAAAATGTTTGTAAAGCTGTAGACAAATGACCTGAATTCTATTTCCATGGAGGGTTTGGATTTTTTAACTCTGTTATCCTAATCCATCTAGGAAGGGTCTCAAGCACTAAGACAAACACCATTCTGTAAAGTATCCCCCCCGGATTTGCAGATTTGCCATGCTGATTTTTTTCCACTTCTTGCAGTTATGATGATCACAAATTTTAATGAGAGGAAGACTAAGAATGATGGGTTTGAGGCCTTGGTCTCGTGGCTGTGGATGTGTCCTCTCACTCCCTTTCTCCTCTAGCTGGAAAACTGCCATGTGGCCTTTTTCCTCCCATTTTGACCAAAACAGGTTTCTGGCACTGCAGGCTTGCTGCCTGCTCATCTGCAGTGTGGGCAGATGCTCCTGAAAGACTCAGTGGATGAATATGGCATCAGGTATCACAGGTGCCTCGGACCAGCACTGCATAAAATTGTTTCCTGTAGAATGTGGCCTATCTACCCCCTGGCTTTCATGCATGGACAGGGTTCCAGAACATCTTTGAGATTTGGCCAGCAGCCACCTCTTGGTCTGCAGCAGCAGGTGTCCCTCAGGCCTTTGTTGGGGCTCAGCTGTGGCTTGTGGCTGCTCAGAGCTGGTTTGGGAAAGTTGTGGAGGGGCTAGGGAGCAGGAAGAAAGAGTGGGGCCATGAGATGGAGTGTGAGGAGCTGAGGAAATCTCAGTGAGGGGATCCTGGGGCAAGAGTTGGGTAAATATGTCAAGACCACAGGTGCCAGCCAGAGGGAGAGGTACCCCTACAGAGGAGAGGACATGGCTCCTGTGGGTAGATGGAGTGCAAGAAACTTGCAGAAATGTCTTGAGCTGCGAGATGTCCCTTGCAGAAGCTCAGTCTTCAAGGTGAAGAGTGGAGAGCCCTTTCAGAACCTGCAGAGATAGGGAGACCCTTGGTCAGTTTAATCCCTTTGGTGAATACCTGAAATGCTGTATATGTACTACTAGCAAAAGAAGCTATGAGTCTTTCAGTGAGTTACAGCAGTGAGCAGAACTCTATACCACTTTGGATAAGCTGTTTTAATTTTCCATGCTGTATTTAGCAGATGAGTAAACTGCAAATAATCACAAAAACTAGCAGTCGCAAAAATCATGTCTGCAAATTTGCCTGCCACAAAGACAGCTGTTTTCTTGAATGCCAGATACTCACTGGGTCCTGAGTAATTCTGCTGAACTGATGAACAAATGCTTACAGGGTGTGTTGACTCTCAGCTGGTAATCAAGATAGAGGAGGGCTGCCAAGAGGTATGTTGCTCGTTAAGAGTATGACACTTATAGCCTTCAAAACAATGAACCTTGAACCTCCTTTAAAAAGAAATGGGAGAAGTAACATGTTTTGGTAACTTTGGACTGAAATTTTGATCATTCCTCTGTGGCTTGAGAAACTTGATTACAAAAGCAGTGACCTTGCATAGGGTGTCCAGAGTTGTGCAATGGAGTCTTGTGGTTACATGTGAAGTCCCAGCTTGATTTTGCTTGTGTTTTTCTTATTATACCGTGTATGTCATTCAACAATATATGTTTATCTTTGTTCTGATTCAGTTCATGCTGGTTTTGGAGGTATGGACCATTCTTACCTGGATATAATGTACAGAAGTTTTGAAAGGAATGGACAGATGACAGATCACCCTACTGCACAAAAATCTTGACCCAGGATTTAGGAAAAAAAATCATGCAACTATCTGTGAGAAATAAACTACCAAACCAAAATCAAACTTCTGAGTTACCATTCTCTTAGTGGCCTTTTTTAAGTCTTATAGTTTGCTTGTTTTGTATTTTCCTGCTCTGTATACTGAAGAAAGCCAGAAAATGTCTTTCTAAGGGGAAGAAGGAAGGTAGGAAACACAGCAGTTAGATTTATGCAACTGAACAGTCTTTCAGTAGAAAACACAAATATTTTAACTCATATTATTTTAACTCATATATTACGCAGGCTAACAGGATAATAGCTTATTCTGATTAAAAACTAAATTGTCATTACACTTCTAAAAAAGTGATAGGTATCTTCCTCAGTGAAGGCAACTTTTAAGCTTTAAGCTTTTGCTCCCATTTTAGAAAAATAATGACCTGACTTAGAAAAATGCTGCTTCCTTCTGGGTCATTACAAGGGATTGTCTTCCAGCTGGAAACTCTCAGAGTCCAGGGTAAACTGCCCATGTTCTCTTTGTGACCTACTAGGAAAGAGAAGGCTGCAATGCCAGCTGTGTACTAATTAGTAAACCATCAACATCAATCTAGCATCATCCTATCTTACTCATAGCTCCTTTCAAGAAGATGCCCAGTGAACCTGAGCTTCTGGTCTGCTCAAGGATTCCTCAGAAGCTACACAGACAGTGTTGTCTTAGTCCTACAAGAGTCTTGCTGTGCCAGAGAAGGTGAATCTGGCAAAAAATCAGAAAACTGACAATTTATAACCAGGTTTGAGTGGACGTACGCAAAACCAGTGCCTTTGGGTTCCATTTGGGCTGACTTTTTAAAAAAAATTTTTAAACTTTCTGGAATGAAGTATAGAAAAGGTGGCTAACTTTGTCTTGGTAATAGAGTACCAAAAGATAGTAGATCATAATATAACTATTGTCCTCATAGTCTCATTCTTAATCAAGGCCTCTGTTAATTACATCATCAAAATTTGCCCAGTTGAGGCTGTAGATACAGCTGCTATAAATACTTGCAGAGCAGCTTGAGGCCAACATAACATTGTTCCAAATCAATTTTTAAGCTGAAAAAATATACCTTTTATTAAAGAGTTGAGAAACAGTGGATTCCTGTGCATCAGAAAATACAATGAATAAAGTATGTAGATTTAATTATGGTAGAGCATTTATTACAAAGGAACTGTTAAAAAATCTTGAGGAAAAAAGAAATAAATCACACAGACACAATTTAAAATAATTTCTAGTAAATAAGCATGGAAAAAAACCCTCAAACTAAAACATCTTTTGCTGTTTAGAGGCAAATAATCCATTCTTAGTCCACTGCACAAATTTGATTTACAGTGCGTTTCAAAATATTTATCTTCTTTCTAGGGTTTCCATCACTGCCTAAGCCAATAGCCTGCTGTGTTTGAAAATGTCCCGGCAGTAATTGTAATTGTTTTTAAAGCTATTTTGGAAAATAGTGAGCTTCGTTGCATTTTGTAGATTTAAGGAATGCAATTATCAACGTTGTATATATAATCCAAATGACCTGCTGGCTTCAGAAGCTCAGACCCATAGAAAAAAAACTAACAACAGCAAAATGTTTGTTTAGTTTTTGTTCTGTAGTTGGTCAGTGCTAGGTGAATTACGTTATAGCCAGTTTGGCAATAATATGATTAAATAACAATTCCATATAAGTACATAACAGTGTTGAAGTAAACATACAAGGAAAAGAATGATTTTTCTTGGTGGATAATCTGACCCATTTTCATATGTCAGTATTTGATGAAGTACTGAGCTGATATGATGGTATCTGGGTACTCCTGTGATTCGTCCAAAATTGTTAACAATTAGGTCTGAAAACTCAACACAAAGTAATACATCTTAGAAACTTATATGTAAATATATTAGATAAAGAACAAAGTTTTCTTCAGTGTTGTTCCTTATAAACTGATAGAGATCTTTCCCAAATTCTTTTGTCTCTTTTTCCTTCTGTTTAAGAAGAAACCTACATGAGGTTCCAGACTGACTCTACTTCTCTGATAGGCATATGTTGAAGAAGTGCTAGGGTAAGGAGAATGAAGAATATGTTGGAATTTCAGTTCCAATTTTTTGAAATAAGAAACACAAACAGCATTTCTGACTTAGAACTCAAATTACAAGTCAGGCTCTAAAAACTGTTAGCAATCTGCTTTAAAAATATATACCTGCACTAGGAAAAAAACTCACAAAACATTCGTTGGAGAAACAACTTTGAAATAAAGTCTTTCACCATGACCCATACACTGCATAGCTAACATGCAGTTGCAGTTTACTGACAGCACAAAAATATTAAAACCAGTTAGGGTCTCATTTCAGTTAAGCCTTATTGTACCTTGACACATTTAACAGAAATCAATTAATGCTTCAGAAAGTTCACCAGCATTCCCAAGATCGTGTGTAAATGAGCATATCCAAGCATGAAGTTATTTATTCACTGATAGTTGCATAAGCTATACATCCATGTTATGTATAACCTCTAGGAACTTCCAGCTGTATTATATGCTGCCTTGTAACTGGTGTATTTTTCTGTTAATTTTTTTTTAAATTTTTTTTGGAAAGCAGCTTGGGAATGATTCTATAGCAAAGTTACCTATAACTTCTTTTTTGCAAACTGACCATTAGCAATCATATTTAAGCCTTAAAAGGTATAAGCATTTCATTCCATTGTTACCTGGAACCAAGTGCCAAATTATATACATTGCATGTTTCTACATTTATTAAAAAATCCTCCTCTTTTCAGATTAGTTACAAGTTTCTTGTTGATTAGCAAGAATCAATACAGTGTCACAAGATGCATTTACACTGCTTTCTGGTTAGTGAAAAATAAATATATATTTTAAAAAATACTTGTTAATTGAACTATTCATCTCAGAATGAGCTTATTTTAGATGTTCATTTGCATATCCTGGGCTTTGTGCCACCTGATATTTCTCAAAGTCAAATCAACGAGTTTAGACTGGGTCACAAACTTGACTGCCTGTTCCCATATCTGGACAGGAGTTTTTTCCTCTCTGTTGTCATGTTCATCTCTGGATCTTACCTCCTCCCTAAAAATAAAAGCCAAATCTCAGCCCCAATGAAGCTTTAGGATGTCTCTGTCAATACTGAGCTCATCTTTGTGTTCTGTGTAACCCACAGCAGATCCTCTTTTACATTTATGAAGACCTTGCTCTAGGCAAACTGTAATTCTTGCTCTTTGTGTCATGTTCCTTTTGTGTATAAGCCAGCAGAGACAGACATGGGGCAGTGATATCACAGAAAAGAGGGAATGTACTTGCTAAACTGATGCACAGATGAAATTGACTGGAAGAGTTTTGGAACAAAACTGCTATTCCTGTTTAAAGGAGCTCTGAGATACTAATTCTGGATGGCTAAGCCAAAAAGTATATGAGAAGTGAACTGACAATACGTGTGAGGTGCAGTCCCATGTTTGTTTAATTTACAAACTCTTCAGGTGCCGTACTCCGTCTCTCTGATGTGTTACTGTCTGCTTTGGTTTTGTCATTGCAGCTGTCTAAAAGGCCGTATACAGATACGACTGTATACAGAGTCAAATCTTGCACATTTGCAAATCAGAGACTCTAAAATTCTTGTGAAACGAAAGTAGAACATCTATCATGCACCAGCTGGGCACTGGAAATACAAATAGATTTGAAAAAGCTTGGAAACCATTTGTGAACCCTTTGCTGAGAGTTTTGAGAAACCATTTGTCATAGGTAACCTCAGGCACTTTCTAAAACCAATAGAAGAGGCTGTCAGGCTGTAAACTGGGTTTATTCACACCCTTGCATTTCCTCTCAAAACTGCCTTTGGCTGCCTGTCCCTGTTGGGAGGCTACCAAGGGGGGAGGTTGCAGAAGATTGTTGATGTGTCCTTTGGAGTTTCCTTTGGGGTTTGGAAGGGTGCTTCTGGTGTTGCTATTGGAGCAATTCTGTCTGAAGGAAAGCTAAAACTCTCGATGATGTTCCTGTGACTTGAGGTTTGAGCATGCAGTTCTAGTGAATAGGAAGTTGCTCCCCAAACTTTTTCAAGAGGTTTTTGTGGTACTATCATGACCTGATCTCTTGAAGTGATAAAGTGGTCCATACAAATGCCTGGATTTCACAGGGAATGCCTGGTCTGGAGCTGGGAAAAGCTGCAAGCCCACTTAGGTTATTTGATTTGTGTGGAGCAAGTTATCACATTTAGTCAATTCTCTACATTCTGTTTTAGTCAATAAAGTCGTATGAGAACAATTAGAAAGACATAAATGCAGATCCGAGGTTGACCATGGTGTTGCAGGATCCTATAATCTATGTTTGCTCTCTCTATATCTGTGTATTTAATAATTTTAATAATATATTTATAATTCTAACAGTTAATCTCTTACCCTGTGGAGCATTCAATAGAGGGCAAGATATACAGGTTGGTTGCTGTTTGTAGTCCCTTTTGAAGGTTACAAGAAAAAGTTCTTTATCATTGATGAAGATTAAGATTTTTCCCTAGCAAGTTAATTGTTTTTTTAGATGTCGGCTTAAACAGGCAGTAAAATAGGCTTGGTCTCATCCCATAGTACTGGGAACCCATAACTGAGCCTGCTTCAGTCAGAAGAACTTCAGTGCTGCCAAACTCAGAGCACGTAACTCCTTTGGGACTACAACGACTTAGGGCTGATATAATATTGGTTTTCAAGTAGTTAATGCAGTTTTACTGATATTCCTTGCAGGATGTCAAGGGAGGTCACATCACTAACGTGAGAGGCAGTAAGCATTTGGTATCTGGTAATCAGGTGAAAATCTACATTTCAGAGGTTGTAGATCATGCAGACATTAGCAGAGCAGGAATAAGTAGAGATTGGTCTGACTAACCAGGTCTGATGATCCTTTCAGAAGATAAAGTCATTCTGACTGAGTCTTTGCTTTGAAATCAAGTAGTGTTCTGGGATGTGTGCACATTACGAGACAATTCTAATGGTCATTATTGAACTCTGTTAACAGTCTTGGAGAGTTAGATCCTGCATTTGTGTGATTAGCTATTTTGAGCCCTGTTAGGACAGACAGAGAAGCAGAAACTATGCTTTCACATAGATACTATTTTTTTAAAAGAGCTAATAATAAACTGAAAGAGCAGTAGTTTGAGTGTTGCTAGGTTTAGTCACAGTTGTATTGTCAGTATTCAAAGAATTATAGATGCTGCAAGCCCAGGTGGTTGAAATGTCTGAAGTTGCTGTCTTGCTGAGTTGCTGATCACTTGAGGAACAGGGAGTTATAAAAGAGAAATCCAGTAATCTTAATAAAAAGCCATTGCTAATGGTCACACTTACGCTAGTTAAAAAGAGCAATTATGGTTTCTCTTTTCCTGATCACAAGGAACTTTAGACCAAAGACAGTGAAGTGTGATTCCCCTCCTTGCATGTTTATAATATGTTCATTGGCTTCTTTATTAAGATGAAGACAAAAATCCTTTGGTGCTGTATTTATTAAATTTATAGTGTGCTACTGAACTCTGTATTATTCTTATTTTAAAAGCAGTAGAAGAAATTGAGGTCCCTACTGGTTTTGACAGAACTTATGAGATCTAGAAAAAAATTAAACAGTTGGCTCTAACCAGACTGTCTGTGTCCAAGTGAGGTTTCGCTTGAAACCCACAGTCAGAATGTATACTTATCCCATCTAATGCTACTTTTCATCACATATCTGTCACTTGTTACATGCTATTGAAACAGGCAGAAGTTTTCTGAAAGATTAAGCTAAACCTAAGACAAGCCCAGGAAAACACAGCTCAGTGTTCAAAATATAAGTCTTTTAAGATCAGCTGAGCAAAGCAGAAATAGTAAGAGAGGAAAAAAAAAAACCCAGGTGCAAAACCAAATGTAACTTTCTTTTTTTAATTACTACTTTATCTTCACTTTACTTTCTGTTTTCCAGCTGTGCTTTTGTAAATGTCAGCATCATTACACCTTGAAACTGTAAAGATAAATTGAAAGTTTAAGTTATAGGTAGTAATTTTCTTGATATCCTACAACTGAACAGCATCCTTACAAATTAATATTTTTTTAAATTCTTTGCTTATTTCTTTTTTTCTAAATCTATGGGACAAAACACCCACAAAGGAGCTCAGAAGAGACAATAGCAGGAGGGGGAGGCTGCCAAGTCCATCAGAGGAGCTGGCAGCTCACTCCATGCCATTTGCACACAAGAAGCCAAATCAAGGGCTCCTGAGGAATGACTATCTTGTCTGGTCCCTCCCAAAAAATGGAAAAAATTCAAAGTGGAATGGGAGGACCTTGTATGTAAGGAGTAGTCTCACAGGGTGTTTGATACAACTATTCATTATCAGATATGGCAGACAGAAAAACAAGACATTCCTGGAGAATTCTTAGTGAAGAGAGTATCTGCATTCTTAATAATGCAGATAATTTTTCTGCTAATTTTTTTAGTTTAAATTGAAAATAGAATTTTTATTTCAAAGCCATGAGTACTAGACAAAGGCGTGTCTTCAGCTTCAGTCTCATAAGAAGGTGGCTCCCTTGCAAGATGAAATCTGTTTGAATGCAATTTTTGAGAACAGATTCATTGGGTCTCCACCTAAATGATTACAGGCCTGTCAAGTGTCCTACTTCAATGTTCCATCTACAAGCCTGCAACTTGATTTTGTACATCCTTGGATCAATGCTGTGGCTGTGGTCGTGAGCTAGTAAGAAATGCATTACAAAAATTTAGGTGGGACTTAATTTCTGTAAATCTGGGCAAATCTTCCATCTTTTTATCTTTGGCTTCTAGTTTTGGGGGAAACAAGCTGCACAGATATGTTAAGGAAAAGCACCAGGAAGTAGCAATAGGATTACTCAGCTTGTGAACAAGAGATCAAAATTTGGTCATATTATTTTGATTTTATTTCACTTTACCTTTCAACTCATATATGCAGATACTATTTTGTACTTTTTTGTTTACCTTGAACCAATATGAATACTTCTATAACATACTACATTTTATTATAAAACAAGGCATATTTTGGAACTGGACATATGTAAATTATCTCTCTACCGTGTATTTCAGAACTGTTCTCCGTAAGTTAAATCAGAAGGGTTGTTGACATTGCCAGCATGGAGAAAGCTACTGTTCAAGGAGCATTTATTGAAACATAGCTTTCTACATTCAGAATTAGGAATTTCATCTACTTGTTTACCATGTTTCCTTCTTAAACCTTGAGGAAGGGAGAGAGGATGCTGTATGACTTAGACATAGTTTTTTTTAGGAAGGGGAGGGAAGAAAAAGGGAGGCCATTACAACCCTATTAGCCAGATATTTACATCCTTTAACTGACATCTAAAGGTAAAATACAGACCTGTGATTAAAAGCAATTATCAAAGCATGCAAAATTGAGAGATGAAGAACTCTCTACCTTAGTCAGGGATCCTTTGTACTAGTTTCTTATACCAACAAAATTGAAGAACTAACCTGTACTTCAGCCTAAGTAAATAATCAATCTTATCATCTCCCACCCTGTATTGATACTGGGGGTGGTCCCACCCAGGTGAAAAACCTTGTGCTTCATCTTGTTGAACTTCCTGATGTTCATGGGGACCCACTTCTCAAGCTTGTCCAGGACCGTCTGAACGACATCCCATCACTGAGGTGTGTCCATCACACCACTCAGTTTGGTGTCATCTGCAAACTTGCTGAGACTGCACTAGGTCTCATTTATGTCAATAATGAAGATACCAAACTGTTGTGGTCCCATTACAAACCCCTGGGGGACACCAGTCATCACAGATCTTCATTTGGACTGTTGACCAATACCCTCTCCAGGTCACTATCCACCACCAAACTTCCACCCATCAAATCCATTTCTCTCCAGTGTAGAAAGAGAAGCCATGGCAAGGTGAGGCTGATAGGTTGGTAGTTCCCAAGATCCTGCTTACCTTTTTAAAAAATGTGTGTGCAGTGTTTCCCTTTTTTCACTGAGGACACCTGACTTCATAAATCACAGAGGGGGCCTGGCAGGCTTGGAAACTGTGTTAGCCAATTCCCTTAGGACTCGGATGGATCTCATCTGTCCTCATAACCTTACACGTGACCTGGTCCCTCAGGTAGTCATGAACCTGAAGTTCACTTACAAAACCAAAGACACACTTCACTTTCACTCAGTTTTTAGGAAGAGATATTTGAATCATGGACAACCTGGAGTTCAGTGTTAAAGAGGAAAATTTCTTTCTCGCAGATCTAGTGCAATAAAAAAATCAAAGGTATGGAGTGTAAAGTAAGCAAGAGAAGAAACAAAACAGCTCATTTTAAGATTAATCCATGTAGGAAACCCACAATTTGTCTGTGAAGAGGAGAATAATCACAATCTAATTGTTCAGTGTTTTGCAATGATTTTGGATTATATGTAGCCTGAAGCTTTGTGGTCAAACCAGTATCAGCTGAAGGAAGATTATAACAAAGAAAGAGGAAAAAGACTAAGATCTTTATTTGACCTTATAATAAATTGCCAGCTTTTGTAATAAAGTTCTCTGCATTTTACTGACCCCAATGAAGGAATATACTTTCTGTCCTGAGAAATGAGCTTTAATCCAAACTACTGAGGTCCTTCTATTTGACATTAATTTTCTAAACAATTTTACATTTTAGAAAGTTTTAAAGCCTTGACCTGTGAAACCTTAGAAAATAATCAGACCTATAAGTATTATTTCCTTAGTGTGAGCTATTTCATTAATAAAGTTCTAAAGATGGAAAAATGTAAATGTAATTTTTGTGTTTAAGACAAAAAGACCATATTAGATATTGTAGAGATTTAGAAAATAAGATAAAAACACACCAATTAAGAGAATTTTGCACAAAATAAGAGAAAATGGCGTCTATCTAATCTTCCTCTAATGCTTTATTTGGTAATGACAGTATAAAAATAATAAAGTATAGAAATAGTAATATATAAAAATAATTATAATTCCACAGAATTGCTGTTGGTTTCCTCCTTTTGAAATTTAATAATTACTAAGCAGGATGACAGTGCTAAAAGGAAAGCTGTTAGGAATTTTGGATTCTGTTGTTAAACAAACTCAGCATTTTTAAGCAGGTCCTTAATGCAATGTATAGGAGTTTTGCACATGGGGCCAAATATATTCTGCAGCTTTATTTGCTTCACTACTTCTGATAGTATAACTGTTGATGAAATAACAAGCAAACTAACATCTCAAGCCAACTATATTTCTTGTGCTTTTAAAAATTATGCTAAATAAATAGATTTATTAACTTCCTGATTATGGAAATTGACATGACACAATCTAAGCATTCTCAAATAGTAGTCAAGTATCTCTGATATTTTCAAAACACTTTAAACATGTCAATAGGTTGCATATTTCATAATTTAATAGGTCAGAACTTAGTTTTGCAATTAAATGTTCTAACCCACTTTGGGTATCCAGTTTCCAAAGTCTTGAAATTATTTTTTTCTATGTTTTTTTACATCATTGCTTGCTCCTTCCTTCCTTCCTTCCTTCCTTCCTTCCTTCCTTCCTTCCTTCCTTCCTTCCTTCCTTCCTTCCTTCCTTCCTTCCTTCCTTCCTACCTACCTACTCAGCATTGTATGGCATTGTATAGCATTTATTAAAATGAAAAGGGTTATGCAGAAACAGGTCCAGAGAAAAATGCTCCAGATTATCACTTATCAGACTTGACTATGAAACCAGACTCTTCTTTCTGCAGTTCTGGCTTTGTTCAAATATTTTTCCCAGTGTTTTTGGCCAAGCAGAGTGCTTTCAGAAGACAGCCTCTTGTACTTCATGTGCAGCCTTGATTCACCCTCCAAGTCCCAAACACACAGAATAGGGCAGAGGTCATTAATGAAAAATTGTTCTGTGATCATTAAAGTATGCAACATAACATCATGGACAGATGAAGGGAGGGAGGATTGCAGACTCATAGGGAGTGTCCTGAGGTTCAGGCTCTCCCTGCTGAAATGCTGTTACTTCCCTCAGTTTTAGGAATTGCCACGTTCACAGGAAAGGAATGTGGTGGTGTTTAGTCTCTTAGTCTGGAATCAACATTTACACAAGAAAATGTTAGACAAGTAAGTAAATAGCTATTTACCCAAGCTCAGGATTAACTCCATAGTTACAACGTTAACTTAGATGAACTCCTGAAGGATTTTTTTCTTTCATTTGGTGAGGACTTTCATGCTTCACATCAAGACTAAGACTCAGTCCGCCCAGATTCTGTCAAAATGTTACATGTAATATTGAACTTACCCTGAGGCTTTGCTCAGATTCAGCCCCCTCTCTTACTAATACAAACACGAGCAGAATTAAATGTCATTTGTGCTTGTGGCTTGTTCACAACCCCTACCTGCCTTGAACTAGAAGTACTCTTGGGCAAGGTTCAGGCTCCCAACAGTAAGCAGAAAATTTAATGACTGTCCTGCTGCTAAAATACATACAAAATGTTACACTGTTGTGAGAGTAATATTGGACTGATGTTTTCGGATTTGGTTCTAGAGTGTGTGTGTATAATTGCTTTCTGAACTGAAACCTATTTTTCAAATAGGCAAACTGAGAATTTCAAAAGCATGCACAAACTATTGCTAGCTCTTCTCTGAAACTAGACAGGATGTTTTAAAGTAACTTTCTGAATGTTAATTATTTTGCAGATAATATTACTAGCCTTGGCTTCAAGAAATGCCTTTTTTAAAAGGCTGACATCCTTTCAGCTCCCTTCTCTATTAGATCTGACCTGAATATACATAAACAGGTAACTGAATTATGTTGCAAAAGCAGGTCTCAGTTTCATATCTTTGTTGCTCTTGAGTTACTGATTTTGAAAATCACACTGCTTTCTCCAAGGTGCTTTTTTCATTCAAAATAGACTGAAATTTTCAACCTTCAAAGAAAGCACTTTAAAGTAAGCAAGTAATTGGCAGCAATTATAGGTTGCTGTCCTCTATGTGGATCTTGGATGCTTTGACAGTGGTTTTCATAAATCTAGTTGGTGAGGGAACAGGGAAGTCTAAGATGAGTATTTTCACTAGATCATGTTCTTTTTAAGCTCCCCATTTTTTTCTAAACTTTTTTTTCCCCCCAGAAACAGCTAGATCATTTTGACTGGCACATTAAGCAAGCCCTGCTTGCCTGCAGAGGCTACTCCTCCCAAGATCTCAGATTGCATTACTCTCACAAAAACCTGACAAATTTTCAAGGTGTGTGTTTTTACTACTTAAAGATAGGGACACAAAATAAAACCCAGTCCTTTATTACTAGCATTTATTACTAGCATAAGCGTCAGTTTTGGGGAAGTGATATACAATCTTGCTATTTAATATATTGCAAGCAGGCATCCTTAGGTTTCTTGTAGTTAAACAGTAAAAAGTTAACAAATGCCAGGACTTAAAGCTGCTCACTGCTGAGTGGAGTTTATCATTTGAGGCTCAATAATGTGCTAAATGCACAGTATGGCTTTTCATTCAGAGCTGGCACATGTCCTGCTGGCTCTGTTTGTGGAATTTTCATGTGCCTGCCTGCAAAATGCCATGTAAACAAATACTATGGGGGGAATTTCCAAGAATATGTAATGGCTAGGTGCACAAGAGCATGTTGTGTCAGAGTAAGGGGATATCTCCCTTAGTGGCACATGCCTTCACCTCTTGTTTAAGATGTACCATAGCTTGGTCTTTGGGGAAAAAATACATTGAGAAAAAGCATAGGTGAGGTATGAATTCCAAGCCTCAGGACAGACATAAGCATGTGCACCCTGGTCTCTACATCCTGGACACTGGTCTTTGTTGAAGAGCAGAATAAGTTATACAACATGAGCAGCACAGCTGGTTTGTTAAAACTTGAGCAGCAACAACTTTGGATCTGATCAGGCAGCACAAACTGTGTCTGAGAAGATGAAACACCACATCCTGTTCCTCCATGCAGTGAACATTCAGGACTCTCCAGGCAAGCACAGGAACCTGTAACCAGCAAACATTAAGTGGAGCATCTTACCACAGCTTTGAAAAGTATAAATACAAGCATTTGAAATCAATAAACGTCTTTGCACTAACACTGCAGAATCTGTGCCTTATTCTACCGTTAGGTCGTAATCACAGGGTAAGAGAGAATGATGATATTTCCTTTGTGTCTTGTCTGGAAATACATGTGTTCTGAATGAATATACCTACAAGTGAGAAAAAGTCAACAACTCTATTCTGCAGTTAAGGATTAACCTAGTCCACCCCTGCTTAATGCAGCTAAAGAGGTACATATCTAAATCTAAGTTAGTTTCTTAGTAACTTTGTTTATTTGCAGACATAGGTAGGGAGGCTTAAGGAACAAGGTTTTTACAGGTTTCTAAACGGATGCAAGTCTTGAGCCTCTTTATAAGCTTAACATATTGACATATTACCCCTGTCCTGGTAGTAAACAAAAAATACTTCTCTTTGTTTGCCTGAAGGTCAGTCTTAAACCATTTTTCTGTGCTTATGCTAATTAAATAAGATTATGAATGAAAAAAAAAATCTTTTTAATATATTTGTGAGCTGAATGTTCCTGCAAAACTTATGCTGCATTTAAATAACGTCAGAAACTCTTTTAAGAGTGATAAGTCCTGAGGATAAGCATTGATTTTTGTGGGTTTTGACTAGCTAGAATATAGTAACTGGGTGTTTGAGACTTTTAACTATCTTTCAAGTTCTTCTTAGCTTCTTTTTCCTCTGGGGTAAGCTATGCCCTTTGGAAGCTTGGAAAGGAACAATAAGATTTGATGCATGTTTATGCAAAACAATTCGGTTAATAGCTGAAGGGGATAATTCTGTAAAAGTGACATGATTTATAAAGCACAAGGTCAGCTTGGAGTTTTTGAAGCCTTAAGAAATGGATGATTACAGTGCACCATATGTGGTCAGAGATAACATAGTTTGCACCTATGAAAGAGCAGTTGCTCTTTGAACCTTTGTGCTCTGTGCAAGTGATTGTTCAGAGGCCCCCGAGGCTATCCAAGATGATATGGTCTGACCTGCTAAAATGAAGAACAAAAACAGAAGGTAAAAACATAAAAAAGCAAACCAAAACAAAAAACCAAACAAAAAACCACCAAGAAAACCCAAAAAACACCAAAACAAACAAACAAACAAAAAACCCGAACAACCACCACCACCAACAAAAACAAACAAACAAACAAACCAAGAAAACTGACCAAACAAACCCCACAACCAACAAAAACAAATCCAAAAAAACCAAAACTAGAACCAAAAAACTAGTCTAGGCAGAGAAAGTGTGTCAGAAGTTGAGTTAGAAGCTATTCTGTGTTGAGTCAAAAAACATTACACTTCTTATTTGGTTTTGATCTTATTGTATATAATTAGCAAATAGTCCATATGGCTGTGTAGCACTTTTAACATCAGCTGGGTTAATTTCTTTGTTCAATCAGTGTTTTCAAAGGCTGTAAGAAAATGGTAGGAATAAAGAGTGGAAAGACAGTCCATAGGTTCTCAACTTCCAGCAAGGTTAACTGTATAGTTTAGAATACAGAGATATTAAATGACAGATGATGAAAAATTTAGAATGGTGCTACATAGAGCTGGCCTCATAAAGTATTGGAGATGCTAATATGGCTATTTTTATTGTTTTTCTTCTCACAATTTTTACATTTAAAGATTAGTTGTATTGAACTTCTAGCACTGCTCTTGTCCGTCTGCACTAATTCGATAGTGCAAACAAAACAGGCATTTTTTGTTGCATGGCAAATCTTTCTTTGCTTTTGATTTTCTTCTCCTCAGTGAATCTTTTGATAACTGCTGTTATCAAAGGCCAGGCTACATGGGGCTTTGATTAACCTGGTCAAGGTTGGCCTCCCTGTCAGAGAACCATAAGACCTTCCTGACTTTTAAGGTCTCTCAAGCCCAAACCACTCTATGATTCCATTGTGTATGTATTTTAAGCTCACGTTATTTTCTGATGATGAGAAATGCTGTCCATAACAAGAAGTTGGCATGGTGATTAGGGCAGTTAGAAGTGCCACTTAATGAACTAAACAGCTCACTGAAACTAAACATAGTGGTATTTCTTGAATTGTTGCATACTGGTGAAGTGTGCCAGTCTTTTAACATCACTTCCCACAGAAACTCTTTCCCCCTCTAGAAAAGATAAATTGTGTGACAAACGCTGGACAGGAGTGTGCACAGGCTTGCTGATAAGATGGGTGAAGGCCTTTTTATAAGTATAAAGGCTGTTTTGTGGCTCTGACTCTTCTATGATTATGGTTATGCTTTTTTAAGCTTCATCTCGTTAAAAATGTTCATCCTTCTGTTTTGAAAAAGTATCTCCCATGATTGTATAGTACTTTCCTCCACCAGTAATATGAAATTTATGAGAGAAGATCTTTAAAGAAGTTAGTGGACTAATTTACTACCTGTATCTGGGCTCCATGTGCCAAATCACATCATGGAAAGAAAATTTGTGTTTAGACTATTTTTAAATTTGGCAGCTCAAATTTTGTACTCAAGAGTCTAAGTGCACAAACAGAGAACTGTAGGTACATATTTCTGAAGTTCTGGTCATAGATATTTTCAATTACTAAGGCTAGTAAATTCTTATAAATAGAAAAACATAAATACAAACTATTGTCTTCCACAGTAAACTAACAGTGTAATTTAGAGGAATTAATTTGGGGTAGCGCTTGGGGAGAGAAAAGGAAGAGATTGCACATATCAACTTACTGTTTTTAGTCTTTTCATCTTACAGAAATTATTCTCTTTAATTTTTTCCATTTTTATCTCACTTTGACCATGCAAATTGTGATGTCTGCATTTATAAAAGTGCTTACTTATTAAAGACACTTCTGAAAGTGTCCCTTCAACACTGAGTTGTGTCTCACATGTTTTTCAGTGGTGTTCAGCTGCTGCTGTAATCTCTGAGCACTATTTACATGTCCTCATGGCTTGTAGCACTTCGGAAATTTCTCTTAAGTGGTCAGATGTGTCTGGTGGGTTATTCAATTAACTTCAGCTTCTGTGAGGTTGGAGCCTGCCACCGGAGTGAACACATTCATGCTGTACTGACTGATGCAGCTGTCTGTGATAGGTGCTTTATCAGGATGAGCTGCTCTCTTCAACTAAAAACACCCTGTGACAATCAACATGAATACAGATATGGGATATCTTCTTGCCCTTAAACAAAGATAAATGGCCTTTACTGCATGTCCCCTTTTCTACTGTTAGGTGATCAATATTAAAGTGAACAGATATCCAAAGAAGCAAAAACCAAGTGAGTTCCCTATCTTCCCTTTCTTTTTATTATTTCCAAATCTTGTATCAGTGTCACACAATTTTTTAACCTTTTCTAGTGAGTCTTTACTATACCTGTGTCTACAGCTCAATGCATTTGTTCTCTGGCTCCTTCCTTTCTTCTTCTATTGAATGTGGCAATTGCATCAATTCTTTCTCCAGCTCTTTTGTAATACCCTGTTCTCAGTAACCTGTCATAAATCTTTTCTATAAGGTTTACAGTTCTCCTCTCTTCCGCTGGGTATTTAAGTCATCTGGGTCTAGTGCTTTGTTGTCTTTCAGGAGTTCTAATTGCCTTCTTATCTGTTTTATGGTGACGGTAAAGCTTTTCAACAATTCACTCCCCAAGCCTAAGAAAACATACCTCAGCCCCTAGGATGCTTTCTTTTTTCTTTTTTTGTGGATTGTTAAGAAAATAAAAAAGTGACACCTGCAACATACTGACCATCTATCACAAGTCTCCTTCTTTGATCAGCTAGTGTTCCTCCTGCATAATTTCTGGGTTTTTTTTGGTGGCATTGGGCTTTTTGTTTTGTTGTTTGCTTGTTTGCTTGGGGTTTTCTTGTGTTTATTTTTGTTTGTTTTGGGGTTTTTGTGGGGTTTTTTTTTTTGCTATCCTTTCTTAGTTGTTTTTCCATTTAGGAACTGTCTTAATTGACTATAAGTTATAATTACTTTGGTTTAATCCCATCTGTCTTATTCTTTTCTTCTCTTGGAAACATGAATTTCTGACAACTCACTCCCTTTCTCCCTTGTTGAGTCTTGTTTTTTTTTTCCCCAGAATTTTATGTTATTTTATGTTTATGATGCATATTTTTGGCAAAAGGACACACAAAAAGTGCTATCAATGTAACTAAATGTAGATCTATACAATTTTACCTATAGCTATTTCAATAACTTTGAGCATGTATTTCCTTGGCAAGTGATTCAAATCTCTTGCCTAGAACTAAAAACTAAAAACCTTATTGGTCCTATCACTATTCAAACAGACAGACAGTCACATTGCTTGCAGTTTTCAAAGCTCTTACTGCATGTTCTAAAAAAATTGTGTGGTGTGTTTGGCTTTGGTTTTTTTGCAGTTGTTTTTGTGTGTGTGCTAACACCTTACTCAATGTTGGAGGGGGAATGGAATGAATATTGGCTGAGTGTAAGTGTCTGAATCCAAAGGAATTGCACAGGAGACTGGGAAATGTGAAATCAATCTAAACAATCAGGTTCTATTTCAGCATATGAAAATGAAAAAACTAAAAGTAATGTAATGCAATGAAAAAGTATGTACTGTAAAAGTATGAATTGTAAAGGTTTACTTATATTTGTCCCTTCCCCCTGAGATTTATCAAATGATAATCTGCCATTTACAGATGAAAAAAAATTTTTTCTTTCCAGATACTCTTGGTAACACATTTCCTTTCATAAATGTTTAGCATCTACACTTATTTATTGCTTTTTAATTTTATTAAATTTATTTTTTATTACATATATCCATTGCTATTCCAGCCTCTATTGCTATTATTTTGGTGAAAGTTATATAGTCCAGGAGATTGTATCTTAGTCCAGGAGAGACTGGGCGAAGTTACTGCACGTGGATCCTGCACAAGGAGGGAAAACTATCTGCTTGCTGAAAGAACCTGCAGAAGCACCAAGAGACAGGAAGTAATGTCTGCTTTGTTGTTGTTTGTCATCATTGTTGTTTTGTACTGTTCAAAATAACTTCTCCCTTCCCCAGAGAGGTAATATTTATATCACTCTGAAGACTGTAGTAATGAATGGGTTTCACTGATCTGGAGAGAAAGCCTATTACCTTGATCTGAGATTACTAGTTTCAAAACAAAAAGAACTTTGGGTACTCACAGATTTGTTGTACTTCCATAATAAGTTTTGGGTTAAAGGGATATCTTTTACTTCTTATGTATTGCTAATGGGTTTTGACTTGTTTATGTTCTGTGTCCTTTTTGAGTCATCTCCCATTGCCCAAATCCACTAGGGAAGCTGTAGAGGTCCTTTATTTTGGATGGATGGTGAAGGATTTTAGATTATCCCATAAAAGGGGACCTTTCTCTCAGTGTTTGTGACTAAATCTGAGCTCATAAGACAAGATGGTTCTTGTCTTATCACTTGTTAGTTGGGAGAAGGGACAGATCCCATGTGGCTACAGCCTCCCTTCAGGGTGTTGTAGACACCAATAAGGTCATCCCTGAGCCTCCATTTCTGCAGGATAAACACCCCCAGCTCCCTCAGCTGCTCCTCACAGCACTGCTGCTCCAGACCCTTCCCCAGCTCCATTGCCCTTCTCTGGACTCTCTCCAGCCCCTCAGTGTCTGTCTTGCAGTGAGGGCCCAGAACTGGACACAGCACTCGAGGTGTGGCCTCAGCAGTGCCCAGCACAGGGGGACAATCCCTGCCCTGCTCCTGCTGCCCACACCATTGCTGACCCAGGCCAGGATGCCATTGGCCTTCTTGGCCCCCTGGGCACAGCCTGGCTCATGTTCAGTCACTGTCACCAGCACCCCCAGGTCCTTTCCAGCCCCTCTGTCCCAGCCTGTGGCCCTGCCTGGGGCTGTTGTGAGCCAAGGGCAGGACCCAGCCCTGGCCCTTGTTGACCCTCACACCACTGGCCTCAGCCCATGATCCAGCCTGCCCAGATCCCTCTGCAGAGCCCTCCTGCCCTCCAGCAGGTCAGCACTCCACCCACACTGGTGTCATGCATGAAACTTAACTGAGGGTGCACCAAGTCATCCAAAAAGGTATTACACAGCACTGGCTCCACCACTGAGCTCTGGGTAACAGCACCTGTGTCTGGCCACCAGCTGGAGGTAACTCCACTCACCACCACTCCTGGGGCCCACCATCCAGACAGTTTTTAACCCAGGAACTGTGCACCTGTCCAAGCCATGAGCAGCAGCTTCTCCAGAGGAATGTTGTGGGAGAGACAGTGTCAAAGGCTTTAATAAAGTTCAAGCAGACAACATTCACAGGCTTTTCTCACCCACTCTGTGTGTGTCACACTGCCATAGAAAGAGATCAGGTTTGTCAAGCAGGACTTGCGTCTCACAAAACCATGCTGGCTGGGCCTGATCCCGTGGTTGTCTGGCATGAGCTGCATGATCACCCTCAAGATAATCTGCTTCATAACCTTCCTTGGCACTGAAGTTAGACTGACGGGCTAGTTCCTCACATCTGCCTTCCTGCCACTCTTGTAGACTGGCATCATGCTTGCTAACTTCCAGTCGGCTGGAAACTCCATGGTTCCAGGAGCCGATGGTAAATGATTGAAGGTGACCAAAAGAAGAAGCAGAAGAAACCTATTTGAAAACAAGGAAGAATAAGGAGAAAAGAATTTTTAGAGAAACTGTAAAAAGATATAAAGAGAGATAGAAAATGAGAGAGAAATTGAGCAGGGTTATCTATTTGAGTTTTATCCCCTTGTAATTTTTCCTTTTCTTGTGCTACACATGATTCTAAATAGACCGTCTATGTGATAAAGTAGTCCAGTAATGACTCCAGAATAGAGAGTATGATGACAATTATTTTGAAAGAATGACTACAACTTATTTCACACAGTACTTTTTTCTTTTTTAATTTCATGGAGTAATTAGCTTTATAGGCTAAGAATGAAATTATTTCCTTGATGACTCCTTGGAGGGGAGTTGACTTTCCATTCAACAGTTTCCAAGAAGATGGAGAGAGAGAATAACTTTTCTAAAGCAACAATACATTTTTTAGGTGTAAGGTTGATCTACATGAGAACAGATTGGATGAGATCTTAGTTGGATTTTTCTGTACCATTAGCTTTTAAGTCTGTTTTTATTTTATGAAACATGCTTTCTTTCACTTCAGAGAAAAAAACCTTCATATGCCCTACCAAGCAGTTCATAATAATTTTTGTGCAATACTGAGTACTAACTCTCTAGTTGCCATAATATATTGATTCTGGTGAAGGAGAAAAAATTGTAAACAGCCCAGACACCTTTCTTTCAGCAACTTCCCAAGATATAGGATGATACCATTGTTCTGGGTTGACCTGCCTCCTATGCCATATATCCCATATCTTGGATACATTGTTGTGTCTGGCAGCTGCCCCTCCCTCTCTGGCGGGGCCGGCTGGCTTTTGCTTTTGCTGTTGCTGTCGGCTTTTTCTGCTTCGGCTTTTCTAGCTTGGGTGCCTTGCTTCACTGCTGTTGTTTTTCTGCTGCTTTCTTTCTCTCTCTCTCTCTCTCCCTCTCTCTCTCTCTCTCTCTCTCTCGCTGCCCCTTGCCGCTGGCTTTTCGCTGCTTCTGTTTGGGTTTTTTTTCCTTACTTCCCCCCGCAAAGGTTTGAACATGCTCTGGACCTGACCTGACCTGAGAAGTTGGAGAAGTCCCGGGCTCGCAACAGACGCGTCAGCACCCTCCTCATTCACAGTAACCCCTTTTCCCACTATTCGGTGTTGAGGAGTGGTTTTTTTCATTGTCAATAATCCGGTTTTTCCACTTTTCCTCCAAGGTATTTTCCTTCCCGAACCCAGGGCTGGGGGAGGGAAGGGGTGGTGGAGGTTTTGGTTTAGGGGACTCCTTTTGGAGGTTCTTCCCTAATTTATTCCAAACCAGGACATTTCTTCCCCTTCAGATTGTTCATGAATAAAGAAAGTCCATCTGAATCTATTTTAACGGTATTTGCATTCAACTGATTTTGTGCATCAAATGGATTTAGAATCACAGAATCACAGAATGATTTGGATTTAAAGGGACCTTAAAATCATCTTCCAACTCACCTTCTCCTAGGCCAGATTGCTCAGCTTCCCATCCAGCCTGGCCTTGAACACCTCCAGGGATGGAGTATTCACCACCTCTCTGGGCTACCTGTTCCAGTGCCTCCCCACCCTCACAGTAAAGAATTTATTCCTAACACGTAATTTACATTGCTTAGTTTGTCCTGTCACCAGATGTCCTTGTAAGAAGTCTTTCTCCTTCCTTGCACGCTCCCTTCAGGTACTAGAAGGTGACCTGAGCTTTCCACACACCCTTCTCCTCTCCAGGCTGAACAATCCCAGCTCTCCCAGTGTGTCTTCATAGTCCAGGGATTAACTCGATGGCTCTCCTCCAGGCTCTTTTCTACAGGTCCATGCACTTCCTACACAGGATTCCCCAGAGATGGAGAAAAATTGGTATGGAGTTCAGTAGGGCCGAGTGCTGGGTCCTGCACTTGGGTCACAACAACTCCAGTTGCTCTAGAAAAATATTCTCAGAATTCTGGTGAAAGAGAATTCAGGAAACTTCCTCTAAACATCACAAAATGCATGATTATTTTTCTTTTTCTCACTAGAAATGTAGTCTAATGTTTAGAGCCTTCAAGACTGCTACAGTTTTAAATCTCTCAGGTACTTCAGAATGGCTTTTATGTCTCTTATCTAGTCTAAAACCAAAATCCTGAGTTTGAGAGCTGGTCTTGAAATACCAAATCATTACTCAATACCTAAAACTTGTCCTAGTTCTATCTGGATGTAAAATGCAATGAGGGTCCAAGTACTAAGCAGGGATATGCTCTGTTTGATTTTAGGGGAATGAAGTTCTGTCTTCAAGCCCTTAATTTTAGATTTGTTCTTAAATTAAGATTGTAAGATTTGTAAGCACGGGCCAGTGTAGCAAGGGACTGTAGCTGTATTTTTTTGGAGGTGAACTAAACTGCTTTCAAATACCATTGTCCCTGTCTGTCTTCTGCCTCCCTACAGCCTAAGAGAAATTTGGCATGGGTGCTATGGAAAAATACTTGTAAAGAGAAGAATGTTCATATTAGTAAAACCTGTACAATAAGATGGAAGGTTTAATGCATGCTTTTCTGTTTGGTCTTTTTCCAAGACAGATTTTGGCAAAAAAATGAACCTCCTAAACAAACACAGCTTTTTGGTCTTTTGGTAACAGCAGCTTCTAATATCAAGTAAGTAAAAATAGGTAAAAGAGAAGCAACTGTTTTGGTGCAACCAGTGTATAAACAAGTAGTGCTCTTTACCTCCACAAAACTTTGTGTTTGGCTCTAACAGGAAAACAGTTGTTTTTCACTGGACAGCATCACAGCATAAATGAGGTGCAAGCAGACAGAGGAGGTAAGTTATCCCTGTGTCTGAAGCAGCATGCAGGTGTTTCCAGCTAAGACAGACTGAGATTCTGCAATATGCTTCTTAGAACTACAGCCCAGATTGCAGCACTTAAACATGGTTCTTTTTTGCCTGACAGGTTCTGCTTGGGAAGGAGAGGCTTGCAATATGAATCCAGCTCAATCTTTATGTAGGACTGCTTTCATTCAGTTATGAAAAGATGAATATTTAATCTTTCTCTTTAGACCTGAAAAGGTTTTTTTCTGTGAATCCTACAGTAAAAGATTTCAGTCTTGTTTGTCATGCTAAAAATCTTCTCATTTCAAAAAAATGAGACTGGTGTGTCTTTTGTAGGAGATGTATCTTTGACTGTTGTTTGGCCAGCTGTTTCTTATTGTCCAGGGAACAAAAATTTGGAGTCCTAAGGCACAAACTACTCCTACAATAGCCACATCTGTTCTGATTAGGTAATGCCCACTGAAAAAGTCTTGTTGAAGAAATGCAGAAGTGTTCATTTATTCAGATGATATCATGTTTGGGTCTGAGTGGCTCTGTTCAAGAAGTGTCTCATTTAAGAAGGGTCAAAACTTTGAGGAGGGGAAGGGATAGTTCTACAGAATGCATCAACAGCAGAGCATGAAGACTATGTTGATAGTAGAGGAGTAACTGTATGTCCAATATCTCTCAGGAAACAACCATCTCTATTTTTTACTTGTAAGAGGTTGCTCTACTGATTACCAGGATTAAAGCAGTGTATTGAATATACTATTCCCCTAAACTGTACTGGTGTATCAACAGGAACATGGTAAAGCAGTTGTTTCCCAGTTCAACAGACTTTTCAAGACAATAGGTATTGTTTTCCTTAGATTTTGTAATGAACTAGCATGTCTCAGCCACAAAAACATGCCATTTCATTCTGACAAGATGGCCAAATCAAGCTATCTAAAGTCTCACTGATGTGCAGAGAAAGAGCCACAATCAAGGGCTAGTTATATCAAAGACTGCACTACCAAGGACAAATATATTTAGACTTGAATTGTTGCAACAATTCAGATAGAAGATGTGTTCTGATTATATGTCAAATATTTCAGAAGATAAGAGATGAGAGATTCATCATCAGCATCACCAATGACTGAATAGATTCTGTTCTCACATGCAAGGCTGGGGGTCTCTTTCAAGAACATCCCATTATCTCACCCTGTGTGCAGTTGGTTTTCATAAATGTGAAATGCTGTTTTACATTCACAGTCACCACTAAGTATTTCACACACTTAGCATCTCCCTTATCTTCCTTCTCTGTAGACTGTAGGCTTCCTTCCAGTGGCAGTACACTTGACTAAAGTGTAAAAAACCATGTGAAATCTAAGAACAATGGCTGGAGGCATTCCACTTCCTTTGTGCAGACATGTCAGATCAGTTACCAAATGACAGATGAGAACAGTTGTTCTGACATTTTAATTCTTTTTCTTTTCACTTTCTCCATTGGTAAGAGAAATTATAACCGTTCACATGAGGACTTACAGGAAATGAAATTGTTTTAGTTACTGTGTATACATGACATGATTTGCCATGTCAGCACAAGGAAGATTCCCTTTTTTCAGAAGGAGCTCCATATCCTTATCCTAACATGAAAAGATTAAAAGAGCTCAGGAGTGTTTCCCTCCTTCACATCATTCTGTTCAGACCCAGAGCTGCCTTTTTATTCACTTCCATACTTTCATCCAGACAGTTTAAAGGACTTGAGGTTTGAGGTATAGTAATTCCTGCTGTTTGCAGCCAGGCATTATATAGCTATTGTTCATGATACACCTGGGGAAGAGAAATGCCTGTAACTGACTGGATAATCAGGCTTTAGCCTCAACTCTGTGTTAGCCTGGTTCATTGCTGTTGGATTCAGCCAAGTATGAAAAGCATTTCTTATCTTATGTAGTTTATATAATATTAACGAGAAATTGCATCTCAGAGTATATTTTCCTTCCAAGGAGTAAATTGTTTTCTTCCCTCATATAATTCCTCAGAACATGATGAAATTTGCCTTAGTTTTGAGAGCATCAATTAACTTTTATTGCCAATTTGAAGTCTGGTGTAGGGTAATAGGACTTTCATGTAGTAGAGGAATAATGATGTTTGATCATGTGATAGTTTGACCAGTTTCATATGGCACTCTGGTAAGGAATCTGTGAAGTATTGAGTCAGTGAAACTCAGCTAGAAGGCCTTCCAAGCATGTTTGAGAATGAGACAAGCTCATAATGATTGCAGCTATTTGATAAAAAAACCAAAACAACAGAGTGCGCTTCAATACGGATAAATACCAAACACCACTACTGGAAATAATCAATTGCTACAATAAAAAAATCCCCAACCTGCTAATCAGTAGGGTAATAGCAAAGAATTTGAGAATTATAAAGGTTGAAAGCAAAACAACATAATTTAAAAAACCTGTGCAAATGGAGGAGAAAGGAAGACCCTTGCTTGGATGTATAGGCAGGGTTGTTGTGTGTTAAGATTCATTCCTCTGTTCTTATCAAGAATCAGTCTTTGTTGAGATTGCTGTTCCCAGCTTTCTTTAGGTAACACAGGTAAAGAAAAATGCAGGTCATCTGGGAGAAAAGCCAGAGAAGATTAGTAGGAATGATTTAGAGATATACAAAACATGACTGTTAGGGAGAAAACTAAAATTTTAGGATTGTTTATTCTAGAGGAGAAAAAGGACATGATAAATCTTTCAATATATAAAATACTGCTGTAGAGCAGAAAAGATTATTCATTCAGACTGGTACAAGAAGTTATGGGTTGTGCTACAGCAAGAGACATTTAGGTAAGATTTTAGGAAAATATTTCTGAAGACAAGAATAATCATGCACTGGGAAAAAAAAACCAAACAAATGTGTGGAATATTGAGGGAGGGAGGTTAGACAAACCTCTCTCTTAAATTATAGAAATATATCTGATTATGTGCTGTCTGTTTTGACTTGAAATGGTGTTTAGTGGTAATGTTATTATTATTTGAAAACTCAGTAGAAATAGGATGCTATATATAAGAGCCAAAAAAGCATGAAAAGAGAAGTTTCAGGTATATTTTTTTCATATGTAGCTCCATGAGGTGTTGTAGCCTTGATACTAAACATCCTTGATTAATTCACTGCTGTTAAGGGACTCTAGGGGACTTCTGTTTGGTCCTGTTTGGCCTTTGTACAATAGCATCCTTTTTTCCCTTATTAGCACTGCAGCCTGTACTCTCCCTTCCTAGCGTTGCCTGTATTTCTGAAATGTAATAATTAGTGTGCAATAGTGCACAATAATCAGTTCACTAGTTTGTGAATAAATAGCACCTCAGCTTCCAAACTCTCTTTTTAGATGCATTTATATGATTTATAAATGTGCACTTTAGGTATTCAAGGTAGAAATCAATAGATAACTTGAGGCACTGAGTCTTTCTTTGTGTGAGATATCTTTGGACTTTTCCTCTAACCAGGAGTTTAACATATTTTTCTTCTAAAACTACATTCCACACAGGGTGTCCAGAAGCCAAATACCGTCTGTCCATAGCTGTGTGATACTGTATTGGCTTACTCAAATGGTTCTGAATGCTTGTGGCTTTCTGTGGTCACAAGAGACTGCTACTCCAAAAGCCACATTGTGGAAATAGCAAACATTTTGTCGTTTTGGAAGTTCTTTACTTGCTTCTCCCCCTCCTGTCTGGAACCTGAATTAAACCTGTGGTCTGACAACTGAAAGACCAAATTATATTTGTGAAATACAGATCAGACCAAAACAGATCAGGCCAGAACAGAAAGACCAACAGTCCACCCTCTGCTGCCAGTCTCAATAATGTTGCTGCTTTGACCAACAGTCTACAAGAAGTATTTTCAAAATTAAAAGGTTGCTTAGACTGCTGTAGTTTTTATCATATGGTAAAAAGTCCCAGATTTCTGCATGTTTTGTGCTGTCAGAAAGCACGGACTTAATTGGCACATTAACAGAGGAACAATGGCAGCTACTCCACAGTTCTGTAGGGTAAATCAACATTAATTTTCCATACTGAAAGCAAAACTATTACAGAATTTTATGCAGTGGCCTGTGTACCATGGTTGCCTAGCTAAGATCCTTACACAGATACAGTACTTTTCCTTCCTTGGCCCTTGGAGTCTTCTGTTGTGCTTCTGTTCCTCCAAATCTTAATTCACACTTTCCTAATGAGTCTGATGCACTGAGATTATTTAAGTGCCAGCTGATTTTCACATGCTATAATGTTTTGGTGTATATGGTAGTGCTCATCAGGTGTGGATTTTTAAATCTTAGCAATTTTCTCAATGATTTTAGTCAGCAACAAGGACAAGTTTCAGCCCCTAAAGAATTAGAGTTCACCAGAAAAACTGAAAAATTGACTACAAGTAAAGTCGATGGACGAAAATTGTTTTCTAAGAATAGACCTTGAGAAGAAAGAAAGATGCTTGTTTTACACTAATTGCCTTCAGAAACACTTAGTCCTGGTACTAATTACTTTGGCTTTGAAGAGTGTATTGTCTTCACCTCAGTATTTTTAAAAAGCTTTTTATTGGAGTTCCTGTCATTACTCTCCATTCCCTGTTCTGAGACTGCAGCTGAGAATGTGCTGTCCTGTCTGCTTATGAAGTCATATGTCTGTGTTACAAAGTCCCTTTTGAAAAATATATTTTTTTAATTTTTAATATTCAGGTAGCTACTGAATTCACATCTATTTCTCACTTGTGCATTCATATTTCTGGTTAAGCTCAGGAATTCCAAAAATAATATCAGGGAGGAAAACTCAGAAGCTCATTTGCTTTTGTGGCTTTTTTCACTGAGGCCAGTTTTAGCCCATGTTGCCAATGATCAGTCTGTACACTTTAGTTCTATATTGTATACTTAAGCTGTGTGTGCAACAAATGATGTTTTCTTAGCCTCTCCATACAGCCTATTAAACAGTGGTTGGAATACTTCCATCTGTAAAGCAAAACCTTTGGCATAAATAATATTGTCATTTGGATAGGCTAGACATACTTTTGCAAAGTGACCTTGTAAAAATATTGTCTGAGGTATGACTGAGCCTAAATTATATGACAGTGAGGTAGTATATTTTGGTCTCTCTGGTATATGAGGTCTCATCTTGTAGCAGTGAAACCACCTGAAATTAAACAAAAAATAGTAATGTGTATCAGATTTAGAAGCTGAAGAAAGCTGGGCTGAGTTTTTGGCTTTTCTTAAAATCTATTTGCAAAATTTTATGTAAATTCTTTGCTTGCTGTGGTCTTCCTCTCTGACGATTTTTGCCTTTGTAAAATAAATTAATATGAAACACTGTGAGGAAAATCTTTTGACTACATTATAAATATAAGTAAATCTGGAATAGTTGGGTCAGAATTATTTTCTCCTACCCCATTTACAGATTTTTCAAATATTTTTTTGTTTTCATTTGGGATAACTCGGTTGTTTGGGTACCCTAGATAAAAAACATCTTTTACAAGATGCACAAGATGAATTATTTTTTGTGACCCCTCAAGGGTCAATCATAAAAACTGACTTCTCAATCTGTAGTGCAGGGTTAGGTATTGCAGTTAACAACCCTATTTACCAGCCCATGCCCCTGAATCGTTATCCTGATGTTCATACCTAATCTTGCAAGTCTACTCAAACACTTAGGACCAGCTCATGCCCTGACATTTGAAGTAACTCATGTGTTTAATGTGTAAACTCTTTGGTTTGTATATTCTGTAAATGTAAGGGAGAGCATACTGTAGCTGTAATGGAAATTTTTTTTAAAATGACTGACCACATACTGGCAGTTATTTTCTGCTGTTCCAGTGAAATAACATTTTAGATGGAAGGATGCAATACCTCATTATAGAGGTCAGACCATACTTCCCAAGACTGTGGAGAGTCTTTCCCAAGACTGTGGAGAGTCTCTGTTAAAGCATGTGAAGGAAGTACCCTTTGAATGCAACGTTGTATTAAAATCTGTTTTACTCAGAAGCTACTTCTGAAGAAGAACACATGTGATTTTGGAACCAAGTTTCAATAGTGGCTGCAAAAATGTGATCTTCAGGCTGTGTTGAATATAAAGAGGTTCAGCTTTCAATGCTTTATTGCTGCCAAATAAAGCTGCCAAAACTTAAGGCTATCCTAGGGCTATTCTGTAACTGTGCCCTTTTACAACTACAAACAAATCATAAAGGGCAAGTGTGCAGCCTAAATAACCTTATGAACACTGGACTGGACATCCAAGTGTGTAATACCCATTGACGTAGAAATACGACCATCATGTTGTGCTTTGTTCCAAAGGCCAGTGCATTTCATAAATTAGAAATAGGAACCATAGTAAAATCTGTTCATATCAGGACTTGTTTTCTCTTCCATGTGATTCTCTAGGTCAAGAAGTGTAGATTTCCCACCTGCCTTCCCTATAATGAATTTTTTTTTCATTTAGATTTGGTGAATTAATCTTAAAAATGCAAATGGTTTTCTGATGTGTTGAGGTTTAGGATAATTTTTTTCCCACAAGATGCTGTCTTGTTGTCTGTAATTTTCTTTCACGTCTGTAAATTTAGGGTTGTTAAGGCTTGTGCTTTTTTAAAACAGTGCTTTAAGAGTAGAAGGTTATTAGTTCCAACCTATTTGTGTTCTAAAAAAAGGTCTTACCCCCCCCCCCCCCCCAAAAAAAAAAAAAAAGTAGCTTTCAGGCTTTTGTACCACTTTGGCATACAATACCAGACAACAATTGCAGGTTACAATCAGCAGGTCCTCATTCTGTGGCTAGATTGGGTACAGTGCTATTTTGATATGTGTTTCAGGAATAATAATTAAAAACAGTAATAAAGATATACAGAGAAAGTGCTTGAAACATAAAAAAGTTAAAATCTAAATTTTAAGCCTACTCTCTGAAGCTTTGACTTCATGTTTTTTGCATTTTTAGTATGCACAAAATCTACACAGGCACACAGTAAAATAAAACGCAGCTTCAGCTCTTGTGTGTGACTTTTCTGCTGGTTTACAGATTGTCCAGCTCAGCACTGGGAGACAGGAGACATAGAGAGCTGGAGAGGACAGTGGGGCAGAGGCTAGATATGAATGCAAAAGCTATTGAAAGGTTGAGGAGGAGGACATAAATTCCTTTTCTGGCTGTTGGCAATAGAGGCTGACAGCAACGGCATGATGATGAGAGATGTGGTGATGAAGCCTGGAGGCAGAAACCAATTCTTAGGTGTCAGTGTGAGATGCATAAGAAAGACCTGCACAAGTGTGCAGCAGCTTTTTAAACACTCTCCTCTAATCTGTGACTTATAAATGAAACTTGTGCTGTGTGAGCAGGTTGTTAAAAAACCAAAAGAAGTGAAAAATCAAATGGAAACCCCCATCTCTGATGGATACTGAAGTGGAAGTGAAATCCTGCCAAGAAAAAGTACTGTGAAAATGAATTCAGAGGAGTATTTTGTTGTCACAGCAGCTGAGGTTCACAGGCTGTGTGCCACCTGCCCTGGATGCCTTGCACCAGAACTTATCCATCAGAGAGCCCCCCTGTGGGTACAAGGTGTCTGTCAGTTTGCATATGGAATTTGTGACTATCAAACTGGAATGTGGCACATCGGGCCAGGATAACAGAAGGGAATCACTTTGTGGCACTCAAACTTCCTGTACTTGCTATACCAGTAGGGCAGGAATGTGCTATTAGATACATTCAAAAACTTTTCAGTTTACATTCTCTATGCTGTATGTACATCATCAGGAACTTTATAAATATAGCCACTATGTGATCATTCTTTGTTTCAATGAAAGATGTAAGCAAATACCTGAATTTTTTACTGAGAATACACAGGTAAGAAGTCCCGTCATCTTCTAACAGCCTGAGTCTGTCATAATTTAAGTAATGACAGATGCACATGTCTCTGCCAGAATGAGGCAGAGTCTGGAGCTATCCTTTCTGTCTGAAGCTGGTTTTTATGTTGCCAAAACATAATTGTGTCTTTTGCAAACTTGATGTCCTCTAGACGAAAGCAGAAAATATTGCTGTGTAGTTACTTTAACCATTATAGTTCAGACACTCTTCTGCTGGAGAAACAGTATGGGAAAAAACCCCTTCCCAAACCTGCTCATGCTGGAAGCCAGCAGCTCAGGGAAAGCTACGTAATGTGGCATCGCAGACTACACCCCTAGCAGCCTAGGCATAGTGGCTATTTGACAGAAATAAACCAGGCTCTGTTGTACTTCAGGGTTTTTTTTAGCTCCAAAGCAAAAAGCGCACATTGTACTAGCTGTTGGCATCACTGACAGCATTTGAAGCAAGCCTTTAAGCTCTTCTCAAGGATCTTGCTATTACCAGATGCGGCCTAGAAGGCCCTTATCTACTCAAAATCCAGCTGGTTTGGAAATGAAAATGTTGACTTTATCAACATAATGGTATCTGCAAGGATGAAAAGCTTTCCCCTCACCCCTTCTTTTCAGTTAGGAAAGTCACATTCCCTCTTACAGAATGAAAGGCTCCATTAATGCTCATACTAGAAGAAAGGCAGGGATGACTGGAGGGACTGTCTCACAGAAGATTTGTCAACACTGGCCCACTGTGTCAGTAGCAAAGCTGATGTATTGAAATTGCAGGTTAGCTGCCACTAAATATCGGTAGACCTTTGGCAGATCTAACTCAAAATTTGGGCATAGTGTGGGCTTTTATGATTTTTAGCTTGATGTAGTGAGTAATCAAAAAAGCAGGTGGTGATGGTGGGGAATTAGAGCATACAGAGCAATTTTACACTGACTTGTCTACAGAAATTATTACATATCAGCGTTGTGGTTTGCATCATCAAGCTGGGCAATCTGTGCTCTTAATTAGCATTTTTAGGAATTAAAGCCTCACAAGCAATGTTAAGACACTGTTTTTGTATTGTTAATGCACAGACAAATGTTCCTGGCTGTATGTTACAGCTATGTAGAGATTATGATCATGTTTATACAGACAGGTGTGGTGGTGGCCATAAGGGTGGGAACATGGGAGATGCTTAATAAAGATTTAAGAAAATATAATCTGTGAAAAATCTCATTACCATAGAACAAATTCTTTCTTCAGCCACAAAACCAACTGCTCCTTCATTTTTCAGCCACTACCCTAGCTCAATGTGACTGTTTCTCAGAGAGGGAGGCACCTGCCCATATTGTATTCCCCACCTGATTTTCAGTATTGTCAAATGCAAGGTAACCGTGAGCACACACATTTCAGAGTCTATAAAGAATATTGCAATGCTACACAACTCAACATTTTGTGTACTTACAAGAATGCCAGATAATGAACGAAATAGGTTTGAGTTAAAATGATTCTGCCAGCCTTGCAGTAGGGGAAATAGGCAGGACTGTTACTGGCAGAATGGGAATTACCTCTGACGCTGCAAACTACTTGTTTCAGACAAATGTCATCATTTCAGCTTCTTTCTGTGAGGTTCTTACTCTTTGGTGCTGACTTTTCCTGACTGAGAATGTACTTCTGAAATACGCTTTTCTTAACTTTGCTCCAAATGTCTCCTAAATGAAATACGGAACTACTTTTGCTCCAGTGAAATGAGTAAAATTTAGACACCTTAGCCCATTTCTAAGTGACTCTCAGTTGGCTAGTTGTGATAATCTGACTTTCAATGCACACTTACCAAGAAAACGTCAACATAGTTACTCTCTTGTTCTTGTCAGGTTACCAATCCTGTGTATGCAAGGTCCAGACTTTTCAAACCTCTCCAACTGAGCAGAGTTTTAACCCCCACATTAAGTTTCCTCTTTGGACTTTTCTTAAAACTGGGAATCATCTAATACAGCTTACTCAGAGCTGCTGTAGGTAGTCGGCAAAAATATTCAACTAAGAATGGTGTTAGTCAACTTGCCTATTTGTTGACTCACACATCCTACTTTAGCTTGCAGGAAAAATATGTAATTAGAACTTTTCTTTTATTCCAGGGGCAGTGACTGTCCTGCAATTGATGCTTAAGGCCCTTTTCAGATCTAGCCCTCACCTTTCCCCATGTTCACTACCTCTTCCTCTCTCTCATCTCTACCAGAATGCGGGTTTGATATGCTCATTTCCTGTAATGACTGATTTAAAATTTTCTCCATAAAGCAATGACTAGAGGTAACAGCATGTGACATCAGATGTTTTTCGCTTTGCCAGTTGCAGCCCAACAAAAATGATTTAATGATTAAAAAACTTTGACTCGGTAATTTGTGAATGGCCATGTTGAGGAATGTAACCCCTCTTAACTTCTTTACACCATGGCACAGTATAATTCACTCAGCCTAAGAGGAGGATAATGACAGCTTTATATAGGATCTCACTTCACACCTCCAAGTTTTCTCCTTATCTCAAAGGTTGCACTGTGCATTAAAGCAATAGTCTGTATTAATCTAACCTCTGACATTTGGGCCATATTAACCCACCAATGCAGGTTTATGTATCTCACACTTCAAACCCTATCAAGAAATTTGGCAGTGGCAGCTTGATAAGGACACCATACCTTACTGAACTTGTTCTAAAAACAACATCAGCAAAAACACTGCTCTGGTGGCACTTTTTAATGACCTTGTTCACTCTTCTTTAGCTATGGGCCATTCGGGTAATTCCTGTTTCTGTGGCACCAGAACTGCTGTAAAGAAGGAACAGTGAAAATTACTGTTTATCTGCAAAAATATTAACACCCAGGACTGTAAAATCTGAGAAAAACTTATGATCTGGAACCTTGAACTGTTCAATTTTAGATGATAGAATAATGTTAAAAGCAGGGTTATGTTTTTTATGAGACTGATCACATTTTCTTTTGTTTCTGTACTGGACTAATTTATAAGCCAATTTATAATTTATAAACCAATGCTCATTACCTGCTACTTGACAGTGAAAATTCTACTAAAGAATTTTCCCAAAAGGGATCTTTCTGGTATTGCAACAAGTGGTTTAAGCAACCATTACAGCAAATTCAGACTCTCTTTTTTTATTCATGTGGTATGGATAGTGAAATAACATATCTAAAATGTATTATCCCAACTTCCCAATATGGGATCTGGACCTGAATGTGTATTTCAAAAGAAGGAGGCAATAGCCAGGTTCCCAAATTAAACTTAGCTTGTTTCAAGAAAGCTGTGACCATTCTAAAAAGGACTGCATCGTCTTAATTCTGGGTCAGAGTGGTTCAAGCAGGCAAAGTTTACATGTCTTTTAAAGAACAATGAAAATAATTAAAATTGTAGTTTCATAAAATCTTAAGAGCCTGCAGATGGAGTTTCCATCTTCTAACCTGACCCTCACTTAGAAAAATTCTCCTTCATTATGTTGAAAAGTTTTTGATTACCATATTTGGATCAAACAAAGATTTTGACTACTGTAATTAAAACACGGACAAAAGTCAGCTGTTTTATTAAATACATAATTCTAAAAACCTTTAGAGAGGCTGGATAATGAATGCAGTGAGAGCACTTGAATGCACAACTTAAGAAACAAATGATAACTCTGCTTCAAAACTGCATGACAGGTTCTTGAGAGATTCCTTTTCACACTTGTCCAGTGGTATTTTTAGGATCAGCTTACAAAAGAGCCAGTGCTTTATTGCAGTCACTTTCCAAGGCAGCTCTGGCTAACTTCACACTCCTTTTATCTCCTTTCCTTTTTTTCTCTCATTATCTTCTTGCTTTCTTCTCTTCTCCTCTTAGTTACAGGATTCCGTGGATCATAGATCTCAAAAGTGTCTTCATCCTGCATGCTTGCATCTTTCACCTTTCTGCTTCTGTCTTCAAACTGAAGCACATGTGACATCCTACCAAAAAAAAACAAACAAACAAAAAAAAACAAAACAAAACAAAAAAAAAAACAACAAAACCCTCTAATTCAGTGAAAGAATGGAAAATACAATTTGTAATTATGATATGCATAGCAAGATTTCTGATTTAGTTTTGGGCATAGCAAAAAAGAACTGACCTGGATTTTTTCTGTTGGTGTTTTTTTTTTTTTTCTTATAAGACCCTATTATAAGATGACAGTTTTTGTAAAGATTCCTTTTAAAAATACAGCTAAATACAGATAGAGTTGTCTCTGGATTTTATTTCACATACTAAAGTATGGGTTTTTGTCTTTTTCTATTTAGCATATTTTCCAAAATGTATGGCAAATTTTTTCCCAGGAACAGGGAGTGTTTCTCCATTTTCCTATTAGTCACTTTAGACACCTTTCACCAGGGTGGAGGATTTCACAAAGTGGGGACGAGTTTACATGGAAAACACTTGAAGTAGGTACACAGAAGATCAAAAGGGGAATGCTTCATGTCCTGCTGCTCTACATTAACTTGGTTCAGATCATGCTTTTTAATTCTCTGAAGACCAGATTAAACAAATGCCTTGTTCAATTTCCTAATTTTAACAAATTTCCATTAATCTACAAACATCACTGTTACTTAACAGAGAAGTGGCTCATGTGAACCTCAGGAGGTTCAACAAGGCCAAGTACAAGATCTTACACCTGGACAGCTGCTGATATCAATACATACTGGAAGAAGAAGAGATCGAAGCAGCCCTGCCCAGAAGGACCTGGGGGTGCTGCTGGCTGAGAGGCTGGACATGACCCAGCAATGTGCACTCACAGCCCAAAAAGCCATCCATGTCCTGGGCTGCATCCAGAGCAGTGTGGGCAGCAGGGGAGGGAGGGGATTGTGCCCCTCTGCTCTGCTTTGCTGAGAGCCCACCTGCAGGGCTGCATCAGCTCTGGGCTCCCAGCACAGGAAGGACATGGAACGGTTGGAGTGAGGAAGAGGAGGCCACAAAGATGGTCAGAGGGATGGAGCAAATACATGAAAAATGAGCAAGTTTCAGAAGGAAAGTTTTGTGGACAATGAAGTACTGCTTTACAGGTCTCTTGCAACATGTAAGACATTCTGAACTAAACAGTTTTCAAAGAGCTTTAGTGCAAATCTCCACACATAAAGAAAGGGAAGGAGAACCAGCTGTTACTGCAGATTACAATACAGTACTTTAAAGAAATCAGAAAATAAAATCAAAGCTATAGACCATACATGATCTGCTTGAATGCTTTAGAAAATTCCTCAAAACAAAAATTGAGAATTTTCATCACAACTGATTCTTGACATATGTGTTTCATAAATACTTAAGAGTTGTTTCCAGTGTGAAAAACTTAGGTAGTTTATAATCCTGTCCACACTACTAACACCCAAACTTATTTTTTTAGTCATCTCTACAATTCAGAATAACATGATGTACCATTGGAGTGACTCATGGTTGCATATTTCTAGTTTAATTATAAAAACATTGTCTCACAGTGGAGGGACTGAAGTAATTTATTTTAGCTAACATGCTTTCTGCATTTGTCATATTCTTCTCAACTTATTAAAGATGAGTACACATATCAAATCCCTCTGTCCTAGTCTGAATAAAGTACAGGCCTAAGAGATGGAGTCATTCCTTGGTGTATGATTTTAAAGTGTGTTATAGGAGTGTAAGCAGAAGTGTAGTCACACTTAGTCCTTTCATCAACTCAGATTTTTCCAAGAATACAGCACAGGACATAACCCGCAGGATACAATTAATAGGAATTAAAATTAAATACATCTCTAGTTCTTGTGTCAGGCCATACAGTGTCCAAAGTAGTTTGCAAATTAGATGCAGTAGATTCAGACTAAGCAATATTTACTTCTCCACAAGAGCTGAAAGAAGTCATAGTCTCTGACTCTTATTCATAACTTTCCACTAAGACATTCCCAGCTGTGATTAAAAATAAGCCAATATTAGGAAACTTTTTGATATTCCCAGATCAATTTTAGATGCAGCATCTCAGAGGTAAAACAAAATAAACACAGACTGCTGTGGAGATTTCAAGAAATATTTTCCTTCTGTGAACTTAAGCTTATTTTAGCAATTCCCACATCTTCCCAGGTAGACCTGTTCTGCATCCATATGAATGGTGAATCACAGTGAATACTGCTTTTCAAAAGCAATTAAATTTTTTTTAAAGGAAAATAGGAAGCATTTAATAATTATTTCTATATTAAGCATTTCAATTTAAACTAATCTTACTCAAGTTCCTCCAACTGAAGTTTGCATTTGCATAGTTTTCCAAGTGCAGAGTTAGGGTGTAGTTCCACAAATACAAAGTTTCATAAGACTTTTCCTTGTTCAATTTATAGCTCTCTTCCCTTCTGCATGCTCCTGGGTTCAGTGAGGAACTGACTGCCTAGTCATGTTTCTGCAATCACTGTGCTGAAAGCAGTAACTTCATCTCTGTATCTTGGGTCTTCAGGAACCCACTAAATTGTGCTTATCGCTGATTGTTGACAGCTCATTTTATATGAGAGACATTAAATTTTGAAGTCCACTTTTCTTCAAAATGTAAAGCATGAGAGGCAGTCAGTTCTATCAAGCTAAACTCAAAAGAAAACAAAAACTCAATTTTGCAGTTTGTTTTTTTTGCTAAGAATTTGTAAAATAAAATAGCTTGCCAAAACTGATGACTTTGGGCTTGAAACACCAAGTTGTGCAAGTTGCTGTCCTTCTTTAACAGAACACATAATCACAAAATTATTTTCTTAACAGAAATGAATGCAGCAATCTTGGTATGATTGCTGAAGAAGCTGATTTTTACCCTGACCAGATGACAGCATCCTACAGGTTGACCATGGTCCTATCCCATGTAATGAGGCAGCAACTGCCCTGCATTTCTTCCCTTTCATGTTACTAAAGAACATCCAGTAGCTGCCTCTTTTCTGTATTCCAAAACTGGAATGCCTTGAAATGTTAGACTGAAATACAAAAAATTAATTTAAGATAGTTTCAGAGACAGTGCAGGATTTCAAAGCTACATGGATACTTTCATGGCCTAGTGATATTCTCAGACCAGTAAACAGACCAGGCTCTTTTGAACTACTCTAGTGAGATGGTACTTGTAAGAAAAGATATGATATACTGTAATCCCTCTGCTTTTGAGATGTGAGAGCCATGCACTGGATCTGAGCCATATGCCAACTGCTGACAGGTGGCAGTCATGTTGAGTGTAGCGTAAAGAGAAGCCCCATAGTCCAACAGCTTTGGCATTTCCAGAACCCCCTTTGGGAGAAATTGAAGTGGCAATCAGTAAACTGAATAATTTTGAATCTTGGCAAGAGTAAGGAAGCACTATGCTTTTGCTCTAGTGATGAAGCTGAAACCTCCAGGTACACTCATGCATCAGTGATTTTTATACTAACTGAAATGGAAGTGCAAAGCTGTATTGCCTAAGACCACACTTGTTTTTCAAACTGATATAGCTGTTGTCTGCTACCACCTGCCTACTGCCCTTTTTGACTTTCCTTGCACAGCTGGCCCTACAGAGCAAGCCTGGTGCCTGCAGGGACACCTAGGACATTATCTTGCACTCAACTACATGAGCATTTTAAATAGAAAATCATCAATAAGTGTGAGCAGAAGTTACATTAAGTGTGAGCAGAAGTTACATCCTGCCAACTCTGTTGTAAGAGTAGTAGCTTCTGGAAGAGCAGCAGTAAATTCTTAAGCAGTTTTAGGCAGGTGCCTGCACTTTGGAGGTGCCTGCATAAAGCACTGCAGTTGGTGCCATATTCCTTTTTGCACTAGATGCATACAAAATAAATAAAGCAACCAATCACGTCTCTATAAAATATAGAGTATCATAATTTTGAACATTATTGCTATGTTTTATCATTGTTACTGATTATTTCCAACAAGTTGCTTAAAAGGAATGCAGAAGGAATAAGTATCTGTGTTAAGAAATTCAGTGTTGCCTCCTGCATTGTACAGTCTGTCTAAAAAAATGGGACCATTACGGACCATAACTACTAGTAGTACCATTTGTTTCTGAGTTGAACATTGATTGTGAGTAACAGGCTTCCTATTTTTCTCACTTTCACAAAGCACCCATATTTAAAACAAAAACAATGATAGGTACTCAAACGCTATTGCTTTCTGTAAATTATATTCTACTTCATGCTAATTTTCCTTCAAATACAGTAAATGTTGAAGTACAATCATCAACCATTAATGCAGGAAACATTCTAGCACTTTCCTTCCATTATTTTCAAGACACCTAGACAGTGGACAGAAAAGTAACTCAAGTGGACAGATGAGAATACACAGATTAAAGATCTCTCTCCCAAAGGAAAAAAAAACCAGGCTGTTGTGGAAGAATGAAATCACTGGCAATCTCTCCATTCCCAGCAGAGTAGTGGGTGGCAGAGGAAGAATAGAGACATTTGAGAAACACTCAGAGAGAGTTAAGGGACTACCAAAAAAAATATTAAGGAAGGTAAAGACTAAAAAAACATAAGAATGAGGAACAAAAACAGAGAGGAAGGAGAGGAAGACTTATCAAAATATATATCAAGTGAAGAAAATTGTCAAATGACAAGTAAAAGAAGCATAAATTTTGAATCAAGACAAGATAACAAGAGAATGAACAAGGCAAAAAGAATGTCAAGGCCATAAAACAAAGGGAATTTTGAAGGAGAAAATACATTACTAACATCTAATATTTTCCCTTTTATTATTATTATTTTTAAATTGAGATGCTACAAGCAAAATAAGCCTCTTGGATCAGGCTGCTGTCATCATTCCTTGCATAAATGTGTCCAAGAGCTTTACAAATAATTTTGTAAGCACAATACAGTAGGAGAGAGGAAGTATGTTTGTGTCTCTAATGAAATCTGCAACTACCACTAAGTGCTCTGTGTAATACAACTCTTGTAAGCAAATTCTGTAGCTTCTGTCTGCCCTGTCTCACCATCCAGATTTGTTTTCCTTCTTGTGTAACATCATCCCTCTTTTCATCCAAAGGAGTCTTGTAATTCACATTTCTCTCCCTTACAAATCATTAAAAGAAAAACCATTTTTTTACCAAGTACTTCAAGTAAGTTTTAATTCTTAGATTAATTCTTTAATTCTTTGATCTTTAAGTAAGTTCTTAATTCTAATATTCTAAATACCCATGATAGACCCAGTCTCATAGATGGATTAATCACTCTAATTATCAGTTTCACACAGCCACTTCTGTCTCAAAAATGTTTCGCAAAACTATTTCCTTGAGTACTGTTTGTCTCATTAACTCATAGTACTGGAGCTCTGCTTAATTACCTACAAAAGCCTGTATCTCTCTGTGGCACTTGGTATTTAAACCTTACACTGTATCACACATTTCTACCATGCCTAGTGTGCCAAACCAGGTATTTCAATTTAACTAAGCTTCTAATCAGAGAGCCATAGAAACACTGAGTTTGGTTTTGGATCAGCAAAATTGCCTGTTGATCCAGCACTGCCAAGCCCACTAAATCATGTCCTGAAGTGCCACATCTACATGCTTTTAAATGCCTCCAGGAATGGTGAGTCAGCCACTTCCCTGGGCAGCCTGTTCCTGTGCCTGACAGCCTTCATGGCAAAAAAAAATTACCCAATATCCAATCTAAACCTCCCCTGACACAACTCAAGGCCACATGCTCTTGTCCTATCACTTGATAACTGGGAAAAGACACTGACTTACACAGTACTGTCTAGTAATAATTTCTGATCATAGGTTTCTGCTGTGATAGTTAGCACTAGGAGATATCACTCTTTCTCTTTTTCAGTACTTGTTTTCACCATTCCACATTCCTTGTTTTTCTTCCTCATCTCCCTTCCTAATGATAGGACACCTTGTCCCTTTTTAAAATTTTTTTATAACATCCTGTATTTTTCATGTTTATTGTCTTGATATTTAAAAAGAGAAATAAAGTTTGCTATTCAGATCTAGCAAAATCCAAATAATCAGTAATTCCACAGAAGTTTTAAATGTTAAAAAAATGCTAACAAGAGTTGTTAGTAAATAGTTACAAACACAGCTATGTGCCATATTGCAGTCCACTTCAAATGTTAAAGATTCACATAAAATACTTACTACTTCAAACTATCTTCTCAATCCATGTTAGTAATTATGATACAGATTTTACAGAGAAATTTTAAATTTTACTGTTGCTATAAACTCCGCCCCCCCCTGCACTCTCCCGAGGTTAACTGGAAGACCCACAAGAGTCTACTAGCTTACAATATTTCAGCTTTCAGTTGTTTGTGCTGCTTTTGGCTAATGTAGAGTTGGGGCTGTGCTTTGGATTTGTGCTGAACAAAGGGTCGATAATATAGTGATTTTTTGTTATTGCTGAGCAGAGCTCACACAGAGCCAAGACCTGTTCTGTTTCTCCTGCCACACTGGTGAGGGGGCTGGGGGTGGCTGGGAGGAGACACAGCCAGGACAGCTGACGCCAAATGACCAAAAGATATTCCAGACTATGTGGCATCAAGCTCAGTATATAAAGTGGGGGGAAGAAAGACGAAAGGGAGATGTTTGGAGTGTGGCTTCCCAAGTTACTATCATGCAGGATGATGGGGCCCTGCAGCCCTGTAGATGGCTGAACTGCCCATGGGACGCAGTAAATTCATTCCTTGTTTCATTCTGCTTGCGTGTGGGGCTTGTTCTTTCCCTGTTGAACTGTGTGTATCTCAACCCATGAGTTTTTCAGGTTTTACCCTTCTGATTCTCTCTCGGACCCTGCTGGCAGGGCAGTGAGTGAGCAGCTGCCTCAGGCTTGGCTGATGGCTGGGTTAAACCACAACAACAACAAAGGTATTACTGCTGCTCTTGCACAAAGCAATAAATGTCCGCAGTGCTGAGCAAGTAAAATGGATGAAAACTTGCTTTAAAAATATTATAAAGAGTCAGCCTGTACACTTCTGTTAACTTTAACTAGCCCTCTCAATTTGTATATTTGAATTAGTGGAGGATTGAAAATTAGTTTAAGCTCTTCAGAACAACCAGCGAGTTTTGGGCCCTCCACAGACCAAATAATTAATTGTTTCTATTTTCTCTTTGTGTTGCCTACAGCATAAAATGATGAGAACAGAACTTGTACAGCTATCTTTAAAATAATACTTTATGAGATAGTTTATTTGAATGTATATCCTTAGTTTTATCACAAGATAATCACTGCCAAAATTATAGAAAGAAATGAATAGTTTCACTAACCATGGGACCTCCAGCTTAAAAAGAACCCCAAAGATACCAGATTTTGCAAAGCTAACAACAAAGTAACCTAATCTTGGTGAAGACTAATGTAGTATTGTTTCCATGGATTGTTCAAGACAGTACTAAAAATCTTTTTTCTTGAAAGAACATTTAATTGTAAGTAACCTTCTAAGAGAAGGGGAAATCACCTTACTATGAAAAAGCTCACCTTATTCAGTGATAATCTGTGGGAAAATGTGATGAGATCTCATAGTATCAGGAGAACTATGTAAAAATATGATGACTTACTTTTTCAAGCAATAAATACTTTTCTCTATAAAATTCAGTTATCCTGTCTTGATACTGCTTCTGCTCTATAACAATTAATATATATAGTATATTTACATTACATCTTTGACCCCTTCACAAAAATGTTAAGTAGTTTGATGCAAGAAGACAGATGCTTTAAATAGACAACTGCTCCTGGTTGAGTAGATTGGTATGGAAGACTAAAATGCAAATTCCAGATGTTCTTCCAGACAGCACACCAGTACAGAAAAACTCTACACAGCATTTACTACAAGGAGATGGGAGCCACCATACCGGAATAGACCAGTGATCCATCCAGTCTAGCATCCTGTCTCTGGCAATGGCTTGTACAACATCTGATACTCTGAAGTCAGTCAGTCACCTCCCCAAGTTTACACAAGCAGTCAGGCATTATTCTATCACCACAGCACAGACTGGAGTGAAAAGAAAGCAGAGGAGAGAATTTCTAGCAGAAAAATACCCAGATTTTCAGAACATTCAGATTTCTCTGGACAACCTCCCTTTTATTTTGCCCCCCCCACCTCATTCTGAATATCTGAATACATCCACATCCTTACTTCTTAAATATGTCTGTCATTCAATGAGATGAAGTTGCGGTGCTTGAAAACATGTGTTAATATGCAGGAAGCTTAAGTCAGGCTAATAAAGATTTAGAAGATTATTTCTTCTCTTCACTAGATTTTCTGGCAATAAAAAAAGTCAGATTTCCAGACAGTAAATCTAACACTAGATATCTCTTGACTGAAGCATGGATCATCTCTGAATTTAATTCAAACAGTAGTCAAAACTCAGATGCCTAGTCCAAATAAGCTCAGCTATGGAGGAATTAACAAAAAATAAACAAGCAAAAACCCCTGCTTAATATGCTTTGAGTTTCTCAGACATGCTGAACAGCTAGAGGCAATCAATACACAATGTCAGCAGAAGAATGATTTGTTAATAAGAATTACTGACTAAAGTGGGGTAGGGGTTGGCATTTACAGATCAAGCAAGGTCTGACCATATTCTAGCAGTACAGGGGTGAAGGTGGAGACGAAACTGGAGGAAAAAAAAGGAAGATTTACAGCAGAAGGGTTTTTTTCTTTCTTCCTTTAAAGGTTAGTGGCAGTACTAAAACCCAAACAAACGCTTATTTTTTTGCCAAATAGAAACCTCTCTTTCCAATGTGTTTCTAATACAGACCTCTGGCATTCATTTATCCTTTGTAAAAATCAAGTAAGTATTTTGTCAACTTTTAAAAAATGTAGTTGAGTAAATCAATGGCCTTAGCAGGAGAGACCTAATATAGAGCCAGTTTTTCCAGACTAGTGAAGGAACGCTGGCTCAAGTCTGGATGGGAGGAGGGGAGCAAACATGGCTTTAATCCATCTTTGTGCCTCACTGGCATAAATTACAGCAGCACTTTTTCTGTCATTCCCCAAGCTAGCATCAGCATGTAAAACAGACTGCAGCTTAGTTTTCAGGGGTTTACTGTGTTTGTCACAGTTAAGCTTCTGAAACTGAAGCTGCAAAGACTGGTGCTAATCTTGAGGAAGCCATATTTCATAACTCTAATTTTGAGGGTTTGTAGGAAAGAAAAACCTGTGCTTTATAAAATGTATATAAAATGAAGTTTATAAAAGAAATATAACCAATACTCTGAGGTGTCTATCCTGAAGAATTTCACACTGCAAATCTCTATAGTATATGCTGCAGTAAATAGGAAATCCTGGAAATAAAATGGAACACATTATCAAATGTATATGGACTAAACATTGACAGTGTGCATCATGACTTAGTTCTTAACTGAAATTAAATACTGTAATATAAAGACAGTCTGGCTAACTTCAACATTTACTTGATTCTGAAACTGCAATTTCAATTAAAAAAGACCCAAGTCAAAACCAATTCTAGCCTACACTCTACAACAGTAGACACTGAAAAGTGATGCCGTGATACTGTTATAAGACCCAAATCTCTCTGTTACAAAACCTTTTACTGTGAGGATGCAAGGTAAGTAAAATATTGTGTGCTTCCACTCCTAATTGTGCCACAATTTTCATGAAACCAATCATAAATATTCTGAAAAGAGACTTCCTTGTATTATGAACAAAAACATTTTTAAAAGGAGACAGAGGGCATAATTATTGATGCTGGACAGAGAATACCTTCATTCAATATACAGATCCATTTTCTGTTTGCTCTGGAGTAAGAGAAATCTATCTCTGCAAACTGGGTAAAAAACTGTACACTCAAATTGCAATTATTGTCCTGGCAAAAAGAGCTCAGGATTAGCACCCAATGTTGCCACAATATTTAACTGGTCTCAGTGACAGTTGTCTGAAATTCAGAATTTGGAACAGATTACAGTATCTGACTTGTACAAACCAGGCTGCACTTTAAATGGTTAGCACTGAACTGCTGTGAGTTTTTGCCCACAAAGCCAATAAATAAATAAAACCAGACCTATTCCTTTCAATTTCTGCTAAAATCAGGTGATATGATCTATGTAAAGCATCACTTGTGCACATCAAAATATTTTATGACCAAGAAGAAGATCTGTTTAAAGGCTTTCTAAGACACATGAGATTTTAAACAGTGCATTAAAGTAAGCATGTCATTAAATTCACTTGAATTGGTTTTAATCCTCATTATCTTACATGAGATTTTTTTACAAATAACTTGAAGCACAGTAGTTCCAACAACACTATTAAAGACACAACAAGGACAGGAAACCACCAATTAAGCAACATATGAAATAACTTTTTCTTTAAAATAGAAGATCTTTACTGTCACACAATTTTCACAACAACCTTTTGTGCAAATTGCCTGATATTTTCAGGTATTGACTTTTTCACTTCGATTTTAAAAAGTCTATTTTTCCTATACCACAAATTAAACAACATTCAGAATAGTTTAGACTCAACAAAAGTAAGTAACCAGAAGAATTTTAGACTGAAAAACCATGTGAAAAACTACCACCTCATTCCAAATTCCCAATTTACTCATTCTTTTTTGTCCCACAGCATATCTGAAAGCTGAATGGATTTATGTTATTTCAAATAAAGACTAAGTTTCAGAGTCTAGACATACTTCCAAAAATACTTAAGTGACTTATTTACATTTGTCGCTTAGTTACAGCTGTGACAGCACTCCACACGGAAGGAAAAAGCTGATCTCTTCTAAAGATTAAGAAGCTTTATGTTTCACATGTAACACCTTACATTCCACCCAGGAAACACTGCAAGTGGTTCAGTTATGAAGCACTGGCATCACGTGCTATTAATTAAATGAGCTATGTAGCATGCTGGCAGTCTCAGTCAAATTCTGAAAGGCTGCAGAGTGCATTACTGGGAGTAGATAAAGGCCAGTGATGAGATCTGAATCCCAAAAAAGAAATCCTAAACTTCTAGCCAGGTGCAGAATGAAGGAAAAATTACTGGGCTTCACTGAAACACAAACTCTAAAGTCAACTGGGGGTCTGCTTGCAGCCCTGACTTGTGAACTCATTGGATTAATAACAGACCAAATCCTTCTACTAAGGATGATACAGCTTTTGGCTGATTCTCTGGTGGCAGCAACTTTAATGCACTTCACATAATCATGTTCATCTGATAAGGAACAACTTTCACATGTTAGTATTTCAGTTTGTACTGAATATTGAAGGTCTAACAGGATGAATTTGGCATCTTTCATGAAGTCAAAACTGAAGAAGTAACAATGTAAAACCATATTTATCAGAACTCAGATTACCAGTATGGAAATAATTTTTTAAGCAGGAACAGAATATTACCTCAATGCAATGTTCATATTATAGAATCACAGAATGGTGTAGCTGGGAAGGGACTTTTAAAGGTCACCCAGTCCAACCCCACTGCCATGTGTCAGTCATCTGCCACCCCTCTGGGCAACCTGTTCTTGTGTCTCTAGTCTCTTGAGTAAAGAATTTCTTCCCAGCATCTAATTTATATTTCTCCTCTTTTAATTTAAAATCATCACCCCTCATCCTGTCCCTATCTGCCCAATTAAAAAGCCATTCTCCCTCTTGCTTTTAATCACCCTTTAATTACTGAAATACCTACCACCTACCATAAAGTATGTCCAGGTTCTTCTTACCTAGCCTGAAAAACCCCAGCTTCATCAGCCTTTTCTCACAGGAGAGACATTCCAGCCTCCAATCATTTTTGTGATCCATCTCAGCTTAAAAAAGTCCATGTTCTTCTGTGCTGGGACCCCAGAGCTGATGCAGCCCTGCAGGTGGGCTCTCAGCAGAGCAGAGCAGAGGGGCACAATCCCCTCCCTGGCCCTGCTGCCCACACTGCTCTGGATGCAGCCCAGGACAGGTCTGGCTCTCTGGGCTGTCAGTGCCCATAGCTGGTCCAGCCTCCCATCCAGCAGCATCCCCAGGTCCTTCTGGGCAGGGCTGCTCCCAGTCTGGGCTCTTGTCTGGGACTGCCCTGGCCCAGATGCATCACCTTTGCATTGCTGAATTTCATGACATTCACATGAACCTGCTTCTCAAGTTTGTCCAGGTGCCCCTGGATGACATCCCATTTTTCTTTAGTGTCACCTACCCTGCTCAGCGTCCTGCAAATGTACTGAGGGTGCACTTCATGCCATTGCCTCTGCCACTGATTAAGACACTAAAAGAGTATTAGTCCCAAAAAGTGAACAAATGGGGGTATCTTTTCAATCATAAAATTGACCCACCACAATTTCCTAACCTTCGTCCATGTCTTATAAGGTTCTGTACACTTGATTGGTTTTGTGTGCAATGTATGGTATTTCAGTGGTATGGAGTGATGATCATCCTGAGTTTTCAGTTACTTGTTAAGGATGATTAAGTTTTAAATTCAAGAATGGTACTGGAGTTGATACCTGAACCTTTTCGTGCATTTTGTCTGTGAGACTGTATAAATAAGGGAGATCCTACACAGATATGTGCTAAATTGATCTGGCAACTAGGTGCTTTTTCAAAAAGCAATGTGGTGGCCCCCTTACTACAGAAAACTTCACCAACCCAAAACCTGTCTAGCACTAGATATAGTTTAGTGTGCCAAAAAGTCTTGCAGTTTCAGGAAGCATCTAATTGCTTAAAAGATCAGAAAGAGAAGAATCTAAGTACAGAATTTTGGTTAAGACATGATATGCATTTTTATAGCAGAGAATCTGTTCCTTCCACAAAAGCCAGTATTCCATAAAGGAAACTGTAGATTTATTTCTTATGTTTCACAAGCATGTATAATTCAGCTGGAGAGCCCTGTCTTTAGGAGTAGACAGCCACAGTTCAATGTAAAAGTGAAAACTGCCATGTGGTAATGGTAGGTTAGTTCATTTCCACTTACTGGAAATGAACTTACTACTCCAGCTCTACTGGAGAAGAATATAATTACAGAACATATGCATAATATGAAGTTTTGAATGTTCATTTGATTATTTAGACTTAATGTGATTTTGGAAAACAGGACTAGCAGTATGAAAAATGGGGTACAATTAAAAAAGTGCAAGGGCTTAATTCCAGTAAGAGTGATCAACAGTATGGGTACAGGACAGAACTAAGTTTGGCAACCATTCAATAGGAAAGGATTTGTGGCTTAGAAAGGATTGAAAACCAGGAATGAAAAAAGCAGCAACAAAAAAGTAATCCTTCCCCTCAACATGATAAAGACTTAGCTGAGTGTTGTATCTAGTCTCAAATTTCACGTTTTGAAAGAAGCACTTGGAACTCTCAGAATTACTTGATGGAAGAGTGTTTTACAGTACTGTGTACCACTCTTATCCTCTTAGAAGAGGAATATTTTGCACAGATTAATCAAATCAATTTCTGAATACACTTGATTGCATCAGCACTTTTTATCCCATTGCTGGATTCTCTCTCTGAAAAATATTTTGTCATGTTCACAGGATCTGCATCATTAGTTTCATTACCTGCAGTTCCTGTAACACCTTCTGGAATTAAATCTGCATTTGACTACAGCTGCAACTATTTTGTATTATCATCAGAACCCTGAAGTGTCACTACTACCCGAATAGGTATCACACGCACGCAACTGCATTACATAATATTACAAATGTTACAAATATGTGTTACAGTAAGGCCTAAACAAGATGAGTAGCAGCAGTGTTCTGAGTAAGTGTAGCCTGTGCAATATTTTCTCTTTCAAATTCATGCAAATCAAGTAATCCAAGCGGCAAGTATCAAGCAGACAAACTATTCCAGCTGGGTATTCTGTTGTGACATATTTGGTTTTCACAGTTTTAGTCTCTAAGCAAGGGACACCTCACTGCCACTGTGACTGACCTCACCTACATATTGGGGAAAAGTCTTGTTTAAGATTTTAAGCCAAAAATGTAATGGAGTTCTGTCCAATAATCACTATCTACCTCTACAGAACTCTACACAACCTTTAAGAAAGAGAAGAATCTAGCAATGCATCTGAGTCCTTCTTATTTGGATTGTAAACAAAGAACAACTACTAATCAAAAAGTACTGAGAACATTGAAAAAATCATTATGAGGAAAGCACAAGCACTAGTTCTCAATATGAAGCCACAAGGAAAATAATGCCTGGAAGAACTCAGATCAACAATGTCTTTCTAAGGTACCCAGATGCTGTAAAATTTTGTCTACTTCCTTACCGTCAGACACTTTTATTCTTTAACCCCTTCTTTGAGCAGATACCATGTTTATTATGCTATTTTGAAATACTGTAAGGGAAACTGGATTTTGATTGCTGCAGACAAATATAGATAATCATTCTTACAGAGCAGTAGAGGTTACAATAAAATGCTTCAGCAAAGATTCTGATATCCCACATTAAAACTTGGTCTTATGCATTTCTCTTCAGCACTCCTCACAACAGTTCCTCAGATGCGTTCTTAAGACAGTAAAATCTGGTAATAATTATCAAACACCATACACACTGTTTACAATAGAGTTATATTTCTTCATTTTTTATTGCATAAAAAGTAGAATGCTGCTGAAAAGTGCCCAAACGTCTGCTATGCGCCATGCCAATACAGCAGCTCAGCCAAATATGCAGAGAGAAGTTTGCCAAACAAAAGAAAACATAACAAATTGGTAATGGTTTCTATCTTGACAGAGAATGAAAATTATACCTCAATGTGTGGCCACTCATGGACACATAAAAATGTCTTAGAGGCAATCATTTTACCTCAGATAACACACCCTGACAGTAGAGCAAAGCACACTGGCAGGCTTTCCCTTCCCATAAAAACATCAACCATGACCTACAAAATGGCCTGAAGGAATCATGTTGTTTGTGCGTATCATATATGCATATGCCATACGCTAACTGTATTTCACAAAAATCAAAGTAAAATCACTGTCTTTTGAGAAGATTCAAATTAAGAAAGAATTTTAAAGCATAAAGTCACTATAGTTATCTCAAATATTCCTCTACAACAAAGGTACTGAAAATGTAAACAATCCAAAATGTGCAATTTTACTTACTGAGTGCTTCACACAACAATTAATAGCTTTCAGAAGATTTCATTACTTTGTTAATGTTGTTTATAGCCAATTTGTGTAACATACATTTTACAATTTAGTTGGCCTAGAAGTAAATTATTTGAAAACAGACTGCCTCATCTGTCTGTAAAGTTAACATGAACACTTATTGAGCTGCAAAATTAATATGATATTATTAGTCTATTATTTAGTTTCATATTAGTCTAAGTATTTGTTTTTTTGCGATTTGAATGTAATATTGTTGTCAATAAAAAAAAGTTGTATAAAATACAACTTCATAATCTGAAATTACAGCACTTCATTCAGTAGGAATTACAGTGGATAGCATTACTGACCATTAGGTATCAGTAGTTACTCAGAAAGAAATATGAAAGATAAAGATATGTTTGAACTCCATAGAAGTATTTAAGAGACTGGTCATATTACTGTGACAAGAAAATGTTTGGTATCAAGATCAAGTTTGTAAAAAGGCCCGATAAGGGAATCTTACTCTGGACATGAGATGTTCAGACCAGATATCTGGAAATATTTCTATAGCAAGAGGGTAGTCAAACACTGGACCAGGCTTCCTAGAGAGGAGATCAATGCTCCCAGCCTGTCAGTGTTCAAGAGGCATTTGGACAATGACCTAAACAACATTCTATAGCTTTTGGCTAGCCCTGAAGCTGTCAGGCAGTTGGACTGTATGATTTTTGTAGGTCCCTTCCAAGTGAAATAGTTGCACTGTAATTTTTGGAGGACTTGAAGCACTTTGGTAGCACATAAGGATCTCAAAATATCAGTGAAATCCAAGGATCTTGAAATTTATATAGTATGTTATCTCTCATCCTCAAAGAGCCTGAGGTAGGAAAAGACGTAACAAAGGAAGAAAACACTATTTGAAGAAGCAACAAAATAATTTTAAGTCATCTGAGATACAGAAATACTGGTTGTCTTGAAACATTTGCCAAGAACTTTGTTCAAGTTTCTATTTTACTGGTGATTTTGCTGTAGCTTCGATGGCTTATGCACACAACTATGAAAAAAACTCTGGGCAGAGACAGCTTATTTTGTTGGACAAGCTGTAGTGTTTGCCTTATAAACAGAGATGACATATCCTTACAATTTTTTTTGTTAGTATTTCTTTTCTTTTTTCCAGGCATTTTATGCATTTTTGCATTAATGTATGCTTTTACAAGCATTTAACAGCATGCAGCCTAGAGATTCAAGATCACACTTCAAACCATTTTGGTTTTTATCCCTACTGATTACCTAAGGTGGGTAGTTCGCATGAAAGAAGAACATAAGACAACAGGGTACACACTGATTCCTTGACTGGGAGGCACTGAGGCAGTAACTTCTGCAGTGCTTTATCAACTTCAGTAATCGCCCACTGTCTTGGGGTCACCCTGCACTTCAGATGAGTCAGTCTATCTTCATCTCATCCATCATTTAAAAATACTTACCACCCCCAAGACACAGTTTTAGAAGGATCTGAAACTACAGAATGCTAAACGTCATGTACTTTCATGCCTTATTCTTTCAGAGTGCTAAACCAGTAGTGCCTTTTAGCTGACTCCTAACAAAGCAGCTGCCTTTACATTTGGTGTTTTCTGCTACTCAAAGTTATACTTACCAGTTAGACTATGTTAGCACAGCAGGAAAACACAGAAATCCAAACAAAAAACACTCACCATCCTTCATCATTATCTACGTCAGGTTCAGAAAACTCATTTTCAGGAGTTTCTTCAATTGCCTGGGTTAATTTGCTTTTAAATCGGTCCAATAATGCCAGTGTCTGAAATTACACATATGGGTTTAGAGAAGTTGTGTATTTCTACACACCAACAGGCACATACAATAATTTTTACTATTTTGAGGAGAAAGTACAAGGAGAGTAATCTTTCATATGAATTTGTAAGAAACACTTTCAAGAGGCAGGTAGAGAGTGAGAGGTGATGGTAGGTGTGAGACAGGGACTGCACAGAGGACACCCATGGAGTGAGTGGGGAGGAGTGCTGAGGCAACAAGAGCAGGCAGGGAGGGGCCTGTCAGGTGTGAAAAAGCACTTCTTTCCCCATCTAGTGAAATAAGAATGCACATTTAAGGAACAAATACTTGTAGCTACTAACAGAATAAAACAGCTGATTAAGTAACACTGCTGACAATGAATTTTACTTTTTGGATGTGCTATTGTCCTCTTTTAAAGCAATCACTGTATAAATTACAAACCATTCAAGCCTTGAAGACCCAGTTTAACTGATATTTATAGACTTTTGTTGATAATTTTTTAAATCATGTGTGGACATTGAAAACATTCAAAGTTTTTGTCCCAAATAAAATGAACCAGCTTAACTAATTCTGCAGATACAGCTTCTTACCCTGCACACATAAAGCTCATACTCATTTAAATCTGCTATTCTGTTCTCAGATGGACACTGCCGGATCTTTCAGGGACAATGAAGTCAACAAATCTCAGATGACACCTGAAGATCATACCATAGCTCTTGTTTATGGTCATCTCAAATGGGAGTTTGATTATACTAAAGTCATATGTCTGAGCCTTGTGATGGTAGAGGGGGGGGCTCTTAAAAAAAGAGTGAAGAATATATGAATAATTTGCACAGCCCACAGGTTGGTTTTGTTTTTTTTTTTTTTTTTTTTTTTTTTTTTTTTGGTTTTTTTTTTTTTTTTTTTTTTTTCCTGATATTTGAGACATTCCTGAAAACAAAAGCACCAGGGAGTAAGTGCCTAACTGAATTTATGTGGCAGGCTACATTTGATTTGTAGGTGATAGGTTGGCAACCTATGTTGTAAAACACCTCTCTACGGCTGTGTAGTTTTGTTTGGTCAAGTTTTTCAAATTTAAAAGAATAAAAACTAAACAAGAATAGAAAACAGAAATAGGAAATACCAGAAGTGTTCACTGGAATCAAATTTCCTTCTGGGAGCAATCTTAACTTGAGGAGTTTCCTGGCTTTTGAATTCTTTCAAAAACATATTTTAGCACTGCCAAGGGCAGATTTTGGGAGACTTTTTTTGCATTTACTTTCTTTATTTTCTGTCTAATCTTCTGTTTAAGATGAGAGAGATGAAAGTTTTGAGGATATTTTTGCCTGCAAATCACTAGTTCTATAGCTTTCCATACTAATGCAAATGAACTCTGTACTTGCAACACCTGAGACAGCAAATCTTTGCCTAGGTCATCAGAAGGAAACAAACTGACCCTCTTAATATTAAACTGTGACCAACAAAAGCCACATTCCTCATCTCTTGTCTCATTTTCTCTAGTGACAACATTCCTGTGAATAGACCTGATGACAGAAGTAATTTTGAAATATCTTAGCAGGCATTTTTGCAGTGAATGACTAGATGCTATACCGTCCTTCAAATAACTTTAAAATTTGACCCTTGTAGAATAGAAGGGCTAGGACTTCCATTACCTAGTATTTTAGGGAAATACACCTTTTCTCCCTCTTCCTACTGCACTAAGGATGTAAAATGGTATTGTGATGTAAGATCAGTTACAAGAAGTGTGAGACTAGAAGAGGCTCTCCACAAGTAAAACAGATTACAAAGAACTTGATTAATTATTGTTGAATAGTTGCCAGCAAGGTTATTTTAAAAAAATGTAAGATCTAATAGAATATATATCACTATCATATCATCTTGTTTTCTAGAAATGTCCAGTACAGGGCTGATATAAATTCATTAGACATGGTTTTAAGTCCCTTGAAGCACATTGCCAATAGAGCTTCAGTTCTCTTTGATTCAAAGATAATGGGATTTTGAATGTACAAAGTTTCCATAAACTTCTTAGTTTAGAGGTAAATCAGCTTGCTGCATATATAAAGGTTTGCCAAATGCTGCTTTGAAGTTACTAAGCATCAGGTTTCCAATCTCTTCTAGATTCAACATGTGAACAGGAACATCTTCGTAGCTGAATTGAGATGCTCTTACAAACCAATGAGTTTGATGTACAGCACAGATTTTAAGTTGATGGTATTTCCACTTCACAAGTAGTTTCATATATTCAACCATTTCAGACTATTTTAGAAAAAATGAATACTTTTGTACAGCAAACCTCATTTTGCTCATATTCACCTACTAAAGTCTACAGACATTCTAACTAATTTGAGTAATAATTTTCAGTGTATTTAAAATAGCTTCTGTTTTTACAGTACTTATAAACTATTTCTTTAATTTCACTACAACAAGAAATACTGATGAATTTAATATTTTTAAACTGTAATTTAAAATGTTAAAAACCCCAGCTAGAACAAATGCCAACCATGTAAACTTCTGTCCCAGTGTTACGGCAATGTCCCAATCTCATGGCAAGGAAAGCCTAACGTGAAGAAATGCAAATTCTCACAAATGCAACCAAGGACATCTCTTCATGACTAGCATTTCCTTTCAGAAGATTTTAATAACTAAACTGGGACCCTTTCAAGCACACATTGAAAATTCACTTACCTGTCTACCTCGGTAATTAAAATATTGTTTTTTATGAATAATAACCTTCTTTTAATGGAAAATGAAACAACAGATCTTAAAAACTTTTCTTTTATACAAATGAAGAGATAAACATATTCAAAAATGAACATAATTAATTTTCTGGATTTTTGTTGTCCAGGCCATCAAAATATTACCTGATCTTCACGGGATACTCCTTTCTTTGGCTGCTGCTTTCGCTTGTCTTCATATTTTCTCTTCTCCTGAAGGTATTCTTCAACAACACTGTTTGGAGCAGGGTCCTCCTCTGAATAAGGAATCGTATTTGGTTAAACAAATTTAATTTGGTTTCATGATTTAGTGTCTTTTTGGAGATAAAATACCAGGCAAAACACTCCCATAAAACATTTTAGTTGTATTGCTTTCTCAGCAGTAGAATGATTTGCTACTTGCTGAAATGAAAAACACAACACTGTACTGGGCAGAGAATGAGTCAAAAGATTTTTGTTTCAATTATATTTTACTATGGAGCCAGGGAAAGCAGGATAACAGAAATAAAACCTCTGATGAAAACTGTTGAGATTCCTTTAACCAGATGACCTTCATTTCTGAAGATCTTTCTTGCAGCAGCTGAAATGTTATGTGCCTTAATACTCTGTGACTATTTGTTTAAAAGTAGACAAATACAATTTATAGAAAAATTCAGTTTTCTTCTTTTGTAGGCTGAAATAGCCACAAATCAAATCCTTGATTTTCCAATAGGGAAAAAACCCAATAACATTTAAATTTTAAACAGAGTCCATCTTACCAATCAGGAAAAACCCCTCTTTTTTCTATTAACAAAGTGATACATGGATGAGTCAAAAGCTACTCTTGTCTTTTTCAACAGTATCTTCACTGCAGAGTATTCATTGTCCCATTAAAATATGAATAAATTAATTATTACTAATTTAATGCGACAAAAACTGAACTGGAAAATTGATCAACACCATACTTTCACATTATTTTCTTCTTGAATAGCATTAAGACACTGTACATATTGATTTAGTATACTTAAAATTTATGTACATGTAATTTATGTACACAATTGTTATTTCTGGTAACAAACAGAAGAATAAACCCCCTGGATGTCCATTTCCAATGATGATCAGAAAACATTTTTGGAGAAAACTGTTTCAAGAAATTTCAGGATATATTGCTAGTGAACTGTAAATCTAAATGAATTTGTTGTTACCAGGTTGTTACCAGCTATAAAGAAAAAGTTTCTGAGTCCAAACTAAATTTCTCTCACAACTCAAGACTTCTATGAAGTTTACAACCACAGGACTTTGTAATAAAAGGAAATAAACTTGTAATGATACATCTACATGTAAAATATTTGTTTATGTATTTCTACAAATAAAATATCTTATTTCCTTTTTATCTTAATTTCTACATTGTATTTAAACAACATTTAAACCCTTTGTACATTGTATTTAAAGGGAAAATAATCAAACATACTTAATAGCATTCAGAGCTAGGTTTTTTTGCTGCTTTCCAGTTATGTTGGATATAATCATGAACAGAGTATGACGGGTACCAGCAAGATAAAGAAAGAAAAATCCATCTTCCAGAATGACCAAAATAGATAAATGCATAAACACACAGATTTAGGGATGAGCTGCATGAATGAAATAAAATCTGCCATAAAATCTCAAGCAGCATAGTACCAGATGAACTAAGAACAGAAGTTCACAAAAAAACTACCACACATAATGACAAAGTTCAGTATTTTCTCCTATTATGTCAGTCTCTTCTACTAATTAAAAATCCTATTCTTACTTCAAGACCAACCCCTTGTCAAAAGAATGCATTACTTCTTGCATAAATGCATGTTGATTATCTGGAAACAACATGTCTTCTTTTACTAACATTTAGCCCCTTGATAAATAATTTGAAGCACAAAACCATCTGCTTCCTTATGAAAAACAGGTGACATTTACCTAAATGAGTGCTTTGAAGGGAATCACATTTACCCTATGATCAACATAACTGCCCATCTATGACAAGCAAAAGAACTGAGAAGAGTGTTCTTGAACATGTACGAAAACGAACATCACAAACTGGCCACAAACATTTAAACTTGGAATCCACCCTTTGATATACATATGCTGAATTTAAAGACATGATCCTTAGTCATATAGGTCTTTTGACTAAAATTTGATCTAATGAAGTCGAGCTCAAATACAATTCTCATACAAAAAGGGTAAAATTACCCTGAAGTTGTGTGCATTTTTATAACACTCCTATGTGTGCCACTTACTGTTAATACAAATAATTTAAATTTCAGTTAAAGCCTTCTTTTGAGATTATTGTTTCTTGGGTCTTTGCCTGTCAGAGGTTCTCTAATCCTCAACTTCATGATCTCTGCCTCCTAGGAAAGTCTTTTCATAACTTAGACAAAAGATAATCAGATCCACTTGAACTAACTTCAGAGTGAGCAACCGAAAGAGCTGTGCCCTTGTACGCATCCTATTTTCACATCTTTCATTAAAATTACTTAAAAACATGCTTGGACCTCTTAATGAAGTCTTACAACCTATCACACAACATTTAAAGCAAGCAACAAAACAGGAAGGATTTTCAAGAGCCCCAAAGTCAACGGGTCATTAACATTTTAAAACTTGAAAACTCCAATGACTACAAAACCACTTTTTAATAGAAATTATGTATTAAATTTTTGATAAGCAGGAATTATCTGATAGAACTATTACTTTGTGTCCGACTGGTGATCAGCAAGCAAAGAAAAAAGCCCAGAAGAGAGAGACTTGGTGGGATGAAACCTTTTAAAATCTGATAGACTGCTGACTACTACTTCCTATCTCCCAGTCTGCAAACCAGATTCCCTGCAAGTCTTTTGCAGCTGAATTGAAAATAAGAGGAACAACAGCACTGTATGATCGACCTGACCTTATATCATGCTTAACAAATTTAGGTCCAGCTTGCTCGTTCAGCAGAAATACAAGGATAGTGACTTTGGCATTAATCTCCTTAATCTAAGAGGATTTATTCAGACAAAAAAACATAATGAAAAATGACATGGATACACAGAAGTGAAATAACAAATTCAATTTGGTATCACATGATGCAGAAGATAATTTAAGTAAAAGGACACTTGCAAACTTGTTCCCTAGGAGGATCTAACCACAAAGTGTATAAATAACATGAAGTAAAGAATTTCTTCTTTAGTTTGAACAAGCTGTTTTGTATATTCTGTCAGTAAGGAAGGTAAAGGGAATAAACCCCCAACAGAAAACCTTCCTTATTAAAAATACATTTCATCCTACTTTCAAAAGAATTTATAAGTACATCGCTATTTTTGTAAGCTAGCTTGAGTTACTACAAAGAAAGTCTTCATCTTACTGTGGCAAAATCATTTAAGTAATTTATTCTCTTTCAGACAGATTCTTCTCCCCTGAAATATGGCCAATACATGCCAACATGATGGTGTAATCTGACCGAAAACTTTGGGTTTTGGACATGGTTTACAGTGATAGTCTGAAGCTAAGGAGGAAATTCTGAAGTCTTTAAACCAGAAAGGAAGAGGCTGATTTTAAAAAAATATGGAAGACCTTATTTGGCTCACACTTAAATAAGGAACAATTCAAATTATGCCAGTTTTTAACTACAAAACAGAGGAAGTATAACAAAGGCAAAACTTGATCCAAGGTCACTGAACTGAAATGAGTGGACAGTTTAGGGACAGATCAATTCCAAATAAGAAGTGAAGCAGAAAAGAAAGTTTGGCAATTTTAAGCTTAATTTCTAAAGCACCTGGTCATTCCACAACATAACAAACACTCAATAATAACAACAAAAAAATATATCAGAATATATCTGTTTTCAAAACAGCAATTTTATCTTCAATTTCATGAAACCAAGAAATATGAATTCTAATTCAGCTGTCTGTGGTAGATCAGAACAATATGATCACTGCTTAGGCTCAACTGTTACTGCTCTTCAAAACTGGGCTCCATTTCTAGCACTGCAGGTAGGGTAACCTTGCCATTACAAGGCCAGAAGTCCAATTGTGGCACAGATAAGATACAATTTCACACAAATGCAGGTCTGAGAGTATGCATACAATTTTCCAGAGTAAAAACTTTTTTCAACAAATCTTGTAGTAATTACTGTTCTTGTAATTAGAAACTGTACAAAATTCTACAGATTTAATTTCCTTTTTAAGAAAGAGATAAGGAAGTTGTGCGTAAAACAACTTGCTGGAAAAAGAAGGGAATTTGGTTTGGCAAAAGTATTACCAGAAACACACATGAAGGGTAGAAACAATACATATTGTGACAGAGAAAAACTCATGCTGATTCTGAAGATATAATGTCACCACAAAAAAGCAAGAGCCTATATAGCATTGAAAAGGATCGATGAAAGATTTATTTTCTTTGATGAGATACAACTAGCATGGAGATTTTTACAAATACTGAAATATCTTACATTACAAAACATTCTTGATATGCTAAAGTAATCCCATTAACTACTGTAATGCAATTTCCATACATAATCACGTGTTTATGCAGAACTGAGGTAAGATAATAAGAAGAACATACAAAGATAAATAGATAAAAAGGCATCCCAGCTTATTTAGCAGGGTTTGTGTTTGTTTGAAATGTGGTGGGCCCTTGAATTTTCTTCAGTATCTGAAATGTACTCTTTAGCAACTCAGATGACACATTTCATATGATAAAATACCTACTGGACAGAAATTCCAAGAAATGCATGGAATAGCTAGACTAAATACCAAAGGGGAGAAAACCTCTTGTTTAAAGAAAAGGAAATTATGATTGAATGTTCTGGTGAATTAAAATGAGGGGCCTAAAACACATTCCTGTATTAGTTCAGTATATTCCACTTCCAGCTCATCAATATTCAGTTTATATGGCATCCTTTTGGAATTGTAAAGGTATGCAGTACTCATTTTAAAAATCTTACTGAGACTAAAAAAAGAGAAGTTGCTTTTGCTCCAAACCAAATAAAATCCTCACAAATTATAAAAGAAATTCTAATATGCTGTAATATTTCAGGAATTAAAATAGCATTCCAGAAGAAGTTACAAATACAGAACTTAGAGTCACTTTGGGTAATTAATAACCAAGACAAAAAATTAACTTCTTCCAGAATTTGGAAAAAAAAAATTACAGCTTTAAATATTATGTATCTGAAACTTAAAATACAGTTTAGTGTAAAGCAGTGTAAAAATACATCAGAAAAACATTATGAAATAATTTTATGCTTGAGAGAATTAGTAACATCCTCTCCTGTATATTTTTGCTTAGGACTAGTTCTACTTATGGTTTTCTTTGCACCTTCAAGAACTATTCAGTTAATGTTGCTATAGCTCTGGCCTGCCTAAGATCCTAAAGAGCCACTGTTTGCCAAGAAGTTAGGTAAGAGTCAGGAAATATTTAGCAACTGTGAACAATTCAATATATTTGCTACAAAATGAGCTTCCAGGGTTGGACTGATTACTATATTTTCAGTTTGCTAGAGTGAAAAATGCAGTTCTAGACCAAACTTACTAGTTCATTTAGCCAACTCAAATAATAAAATCTTACAAGTAATTCCTAGAGCTTCAAAACACTTACTTGAAAGACCAAAGCAGATTTGCAAAACAGCGTGAACTGCAAGTTCCTAGTAAATGATTTCTGAACTTTGGTAGCTCTTAGGCACATGGTCCTAGTCTAAAACACGATTAATTTTCAAATGTTGGTGGATTTTGAGTAAATGCTTAAGATTAGTACTAAAATCAAAGCTAGTTTACAGTTAGGTTTTGTTCTGTTTTCTTCTGCAGACAGAGAGACAAAAGGAAAGAGAGACTTCAGCAGGAAGGAGACTGCACAGGGATGCTGGGTATTAGGAGATTAAATGTAAAAAAAATAGTAAGTGTGAGAAAACAAAGTTTTGTAAAGATGACACATTCCAGGTGGTACTTTAATGTAATTATATTATACATTAATATAATGCAGCTCTACTGTAAGTACTGAAAAAACCTTCCCAAACCATCAAAATTTGGATTTCATTATTTTCAGAGTGCTCTAAAGAGCACAAAAGCCTATTAAAGTCCCAGACTTCAAGACAGTATCTTGTAAAGATACTACATGTAAGACAGGGCTTAATTCTTTGAGTGCCCCTGACATTACCCAAACTTTATAATAAAACAGAAATAAAACATAATGTTACACTGGAATCCTCACTTGATTTTGAGAATTTTCTAAACATTTCAATCATTTGGTTATCGTATCACAATTAAAAACAAAGCAGAAAATGCCTCGGTATTAACACGCCTCAGTAGAATTCTTACCCTTGAATGTTGGTTTTTACACTAGTTGTTAGGTTTCCCTGCTCAGACAGTATTTTACAGCTTTTCTGTCTTCTCATGTATGACAATTAAATTTCATCGTCCACAGATTATTTGTCAGTTTACAAAAACATTCTAACAAGAAAAACTGAAATATTACTTCCTAAATACTACTACTATTTAAAACTGACATATAATTAACTGGGCAGATGCTATACGTCTGAAGCAGATTTCACTGAAGTACATTCCCACATTTACTCTACAGAACTTTGAAAAGTCTATCTTTTTTGAATATTTGACCAAGTATTTCAAAATGCTGAACTAATTCAGCACTCAAATCATAGTGTTTGATGTAATTTCTGGCATCATTACAACAAATGTCACATAAAAGAAAAATGTCTTATTTAAAGTAAGGTCTTGACAGCAGTCTGGCATAGTCAAGAACACTATTCACAAATTGGAAGACTGGTTATAATCAAACATGTACAGAGGGAATTATTTTTTTCCTCTGACCTCTTGAAGCAATGTAAACACTTAAATTTTCACTCTCCAGTCTTTCTTAAATAATCTGATCTCCAAATACAGAAAAATACTAAGTAAACATAATATGAACAATTTGAAGAAATGATACTAAATGTGATGCCAATACTAATGAAGATCTGTGCAGTAGACTTAAAATAGATATGTCATGCTGCTGACCCTTCCTAAGCATCCTCTCAGAATAAGACCCAATCTTATCCAGTATGACTTAAGCCTTTATTCTCACAGTTCTGTGATCTTCAGTGAATTTCTCCCACTATGGTTGCAAGTTTTTGGCTGAGATGTAGTGTTTATTAATCAGGCACAGAATCACATTAATGTGGTTACATAGCCTGTCAACTAACATTTTTCCTAATGCAGCCAGCTCAAAGCATAGGCAGACACAATGCAAGTGTCTGCACCATCTGCACAGGCATACCTGATACAGCATGACACAACTCACTCCTCATCCCACATTTCCCAAGAGAATAGGCAGAGAACAATGGAAAAATCTATTGCTACTTACACATCAACTTCCTAATAGAAGTATTTTTTAAATATGTAGGAATTCTTATTTTTAAACTAAGGTGTAATAGGTAAACTATCATATATTTAGCAGACTGTCTTACATGTTGATTGTACTGGTGAAAACTCAGGCCAATAAATACAAAATTACTAAGTGCTTTTAACTTTGGGGCAAAATTACTTACTTGGTACAACACTTCTACTTACGTTAGAGGCCATTATATTCAAGATAAAGTCTTTCTAAAGTCTATTCTATTATTCCTGAGTTGTAAATTCTGTTTCACAGTAAAGGTATGCTTTGCTCTTTTGACCTGAGATTTCACTCTTCCACCCCCTTCCCTACAAAAATTACATGTATCTTCAAGTATCTCCTAATAAACTTGTCCAAATAGTGTTCTGCTAGTTTTGGGTGGTTTGTCCATTTTTATCAAATTGTTCATTATCTTTTCTTGGTGGTACAATGCTTGGAACTGAGTACAATAATACAACCATACTTCTAAAGTACTGCATTTGTAGCAACACTACACCACTGACAGCCACATCAGAGTGTAAATTCATGTTCAATTTATTTTCGAGTACAAACCTGAAATCTTTCACTAAATGTTCATTAATAATTTTATCCTTCACTAGTTGCATCTCACTACATCTTTTTAATTATGCCTTAAATTTTAGAACATGTTTATTTTTAAGATTTTTAGTTAGGCAATCCACTAACTAGTTCAATAGGTTCTTTCCTATTCTCAATAGGTACTGGAACAGAATCTTCCTATCACAAAATAAAGCCATGATTATTCAAGATTATTTTTAATATTAGCTGTAACCTGCAGATTTTCAACTCATTTATGGCTGCCCTGCTATTTATTTAAAAAACAACCCAAGTGCTTTACCAACCCTGGTATACATCCTTTTGCTTGAATAAAAGGTATCCTTCAAAACTGTATCATAGTAGTAGTATTGCTTAAGTATTGCTTTAGTCTGTCACCTAAAGGTGAATTTCCTTGAATTATGAAGTCCATGGACTGGCACTAGAACAGGGATAAGTTTAAGAACTGCCATACATGGCACTATTCAAGATAATTTATCATATATGTACATAAGAACTACACTTTGCCTTTGGTATACCTCTACTCACAGTTCTTTTTTTACATGACTAGTGACAGCATTCATTATTTTGCCAGTGAGAACTTATATTAATTCAGTGACTATTAGAACATTTTCAGAGTCAGTAATTTTTAACATTTGGTGCCAGATTTCATATACAAATTCATGATACTGTATTTTTTATATTGTCAAAATGCTGCTGATCAAGTTCACCTGTTATTCAAGATAATAATTTTTCTAAAAACTATGTTATCCTTGCTCCTCTTTTGTAAATTGTGTGTCATCTGAATTAAAAAAAATAGTTTTATATTTCCTCTCATATTTCTATGGTATTGAGAACTGAACTAAGAATCCACTCTAAAAGTGTGTCTTGCAACCCCAGAGAGTTTAAAGGCACTTTTTTGTTTCGTCAGTTTGGCTAATAAAGGACGTTTCATCCTTCTGGACAAAAAAATGCACTTTACATGCTATTATAAACTTAGCAACTTATACACATTTAAAAAGCAACAGAATATAAAAACTGTCTGACAAAGAAGTGGGCAGCTGTAGATCCCATTTTGCTAACGTTGAAGGAAAATAAATATCGTACTGACTTTCTGAAATTGAGTTCCATTGGTGTCTTATGCAAAAGTTTGAAGTCAGTAGCTTTGAGTTCAAAGTTAACCATCTGCATTTAAGAACCTTTCCAAGTCAGAAAGTCAAAAAGATCTTACAAGTCAAGAGGTCACAGCATGGATGTAACTAAAGAACACTTGGAAGGAGAAATACTACCTGATTTGAGAATAAATGCTACCTTTACAGTTTCCTTACATACTGGCATCATTACATTACTACCACCCCTAGGGAAAGAAAAAAACCCCCTACAGTTCAACAATAGTTCACATTTATGTACATAAAACACAAAACCAAAATAAAAAAACTTTAAAACCTTAACTTTAACTGAAGATCTACACAAAACCTCTTACCTTCTTTTTCTTTGGGTCTTAAAGCTCTTTCTTCTTTCTTGTGCTTTGCTTCCAGCAGTTCTCGTTTCAATTGTCGGGCTTCCTTCCGTAGCTCCTCGCTGCAAAGAGAAATATTTACAAGAATATAATCTTCTGATATGTTCAACCACTCAGAAGAAACAGAATCAAAGTTAATGGGCAGTACATTTTTGACACAAACAAAGGGTAAGGTACAGACTCACTGATGCTAAGAACATGGCTTAAAAATCACTTAGGACCTCAGAAAGTCCGTATTTTCATTAGTATAGATAACAAAAAAACATTAGCAGACATCTTACTTTAAGATCCTGTAAGAAATATGTTAAGGAAATGAATAATAAAACAAAGACTCCCCAACTGAATTTTAGCATTCTAATTAGCCATGAGACCCACACAAAGAGAAACTGAAACAGAGGTACTGCCAAACAAATATTGCATATATTATTAAACGCATTTAACTCAAGTGGTAAGTCTTAGTATCCTGTATTTTTTGGTTGGACAAGCAATGCAGCTGTTCAGTGACAAAGACATGAAACATACATAAGTGTATATTATTAGACATGAAAATTAATTTCATTCTACAAATATGTCATGTGGTAACACAAGAAAGAAAAAGCTAAAATTTGCAAATCATTGTGCCAATATCAAATGAAATACTTTTCTTCACAGAATCATAGTTTGCAAGGGACCTCTGAAGACCAGACAGTCCAGGTTCCTTGTTCAAATGAGGGCCAAATACATGAGGATGGTGAGAGCACTGTCCAGTCAGGTTTTGAATATCCAAAAATGCAGACTCCAAAATGTCCCTGGGCAACTACTTCTGAACTTTCCTCAATGAGAAAAAAAGCCCTTCTGTAAATTGAATTTAAATTTTGTTTTAGCTCATGCTAAAACATGAGCTAAAATGTCCATCTAATGGTTACCTGTGGAAAAGAAATTATAATTATTACAATTATATAATAAATTATAATATAATTATAATAATTTTAGAAAATAATAATACAATAACCATATAATTATATAATACACTGTAATGATATAGTTATAATTATACAGTAAATTATAATTAATTCAATTTTTTCTGATGTTAGAATTTGATTTTGCACTTTTAAATTAGGTTCCAATTTATTTAAATTTCATCACGATTAATGAACTGCAGAAATTATTACAATGCAGGAACCTGACATGCAAGTATTTCCCTGCATCTGTTTTATTTACCTTAATGTTCATCTTTAATACCACTACTGACTACATCCTTTTCTAAGCAAAACACTTGGAACTGTTGAGTGGTAATTAATTTTGATTTTCATCATCATTTCTATGTATGCACAAATACAGACCTTGTGAAAAGCACTACCAAAGAAGACTATCACTGTAAAGTTATTCAGCCAACCACATCAGGAGGTCGTTTTTTTCAACAGCATGGCAAAAGCTACACTAAGCAAGATTAAACAGCTTTTACAAAAAGCTATACTTCTACTTTTCTACCTGAAAAGAAAATCATAGGGGTAAAAGAGTTAAAGAGATATTTTAAACCAAATATCAAAAACGCTCTTCTGTAAATTGGGGAGATCCCCGTAAAAAGTTGCATTACAATACTGTTATAGTATTCTGTGACACTTTCTTATTGAAGTTGCACAGCAGGAACAACACATGCCAATAAAAGGTTGTAGGTTTAAAATATTTAGAGTGTCAGACAGTGACACAGAGAGAGTGGATTACAAATGGCACTTGGGAATAAGAATCTAGCACATCACAAGTTTCCTGTAAGGGGGACCCATTTACTCTTTCTCTTATTTAGTTAAAACACTATTGCATGGACAATGAACTAGCTAATGACAATTATTCAGCTCCCCCACCCCTCTTTTTTCCCAGTCAAAAGAGGTTTTTGTACATAACACAGAAAATCTTAATTCTTAGAAAGTCTAACTCCAAAATATTTTTTCAGGCCCCTTCTATGACCAGTACTAGGTTAATAAACAACTTTGATACTTGGCTCTTTCCAGAGTCCACACTTCATGTATTTTTTATTTCTGCACTCACTTTGCCAAATTAAGTTGGTGAGAAAGGCAATCCAAAAAGGCTTCATGCTGGAGAGGAAGCTCACTGATAGGAAGGCCAGATTACATTTAAAAACCACATTCACTGGAACAGAACTAGAAATGCCTCTTGACTTTGAATCAGGAAAATGTCAAACTGATAAGGCAGAGCAGAATCAAATAAAGGACTACAGTCTGTAGCTATCCCTTTCACCTCTGAAGCCTAGGTCTTTGAATGCAGTAAATTTGCATTCAGGTTTCATATGACATAGCTGTTAGTTTGTAATCAAATATATAAGTGCCTACTAACCCTGGAAAGTTTCTGTTGCTAAAAAAGCACAGCTCTCTGCTCCATCCTTGTCTCTCTGCTCCCTTGATTCCACAGCTACACTGCAGGATCTCTTCTTCCTCTTGCTTCCTGCTCCTTCCTCTTTTCCAAGTTTCTGAAGCCTGGAAACTGTTCTTCTGCTCTCTACATGCAGAGATACTGCCAGAGCAGATATAACCTTCCTGTGCAGAAGACTGAAAAGGATCTAGCCAGATGGTTCGTAACTCCAGAATTTTCAGATTCTACTCAGAACAATAAAATTATTTTATCTAGAAAATTTATACTGAAATAAGTATAAGATTCCATTTGAATTTCTGGTTCAGCTGTGCCTTGTTTTGATGGGACTGTGAATAGTCAACCGATAGGAAATCCAGAAGTTAAAAACTAGCACTTAAGTACTGCTGAAATCTAGTCACATGCTAAAGATACCATGTATGGTGAAGGCATCAGCTTTCCCAGTGAACTGCTTGAATGCACAATCAAGAAACCACTACATTACCACTCTGGCATTTTTTCAGCAGGGTAATTCATATTGTCTTTAAAGAGCTCTTTTTAAAAGAAAGAATGTTCTCCTCATATTCACTTTAATCACCTCTGTCTAATCCATAACTCCTTGCAGTATTTCCTCAGCCCTTCTGAAGATGGAATCTGGAATCCACTGATACACTGATGGGTTCCAGCTTTCCTGCAGGTCTCTGCTGGTGGTGTGCTTGGTTCCTAACTCAAAAAGGAACATAAAATCATCACTGCACCAAGCAGCTATTCCCCACAATGACTCTCTTGGTCACTCCTTTCCAAAATGTCATTCAGCAGTTGTACTGTCCTGCAGCTACAATCTGCATTTTTGATTTCCAGTTGTAAAATAGAGCATTTAGTTATATCACAAGGATATTTTATTGTATTGTGCCAATTTAGGTATTAAATTTAAATTATTTGTAGTACTCTGTTAATATATACTCTATTAATTTCTTATGAGGACTTCTAAAGAATAAAAGTAAGAATGTCAATGGCTTTCAAAAAAATGCTTGATACAAATCTACCTGTACTATAAACACTGAAGAAGCTCAGTTATCTCTTTACATGAAAAAGTCAACACTTTCAGAACCTGTATCATATCCTTCCCTGTCTCCAGTTTTCCCAAAGGGCAATACAGTTATCTACTACCTTCAAAATCACACTAATTAGCATTAATTTCCACTTTGGTAATTTCTCTTTTTCCTGAAGAGTGTACCAAACCATTCTATTATACCAGATGAGGAATGAAGGATGGCTAACTTGCCTTAATTTCTCTGTATCATACCTACCACCAAGGCTGGACTAAGAAACAGTAATTCTGCTCTTTGAGTTCTTGTAATTTTCTAACTTTTATTAAAACGAACACTAGTAAAGCAGAAAACATTACATTTACACCGAAGTTCTCATATTTAAGTTAGCTAACCCTGTTATCTGAAAATGTTTACTCTTACAAGATGGGAGATGAAGTGCTTGAGAATAGCCCCACTGAGAAGGACTGGAAGGTGCTCAGGATGAGAAAATGGACATGATCCATCAGTGTGCACTCAAAGCCCAGAAAGCCAACTGCATCCCGGGTTGCATCAAAAGCATGGCCACCAGAGACAGAGGTTATCTTCTGCAGTTATTTCTTAACATATATGCCATGCTTCAGCTTTCTAATATGTATATATATATTATTTTTCTTTTGTATTTTAGATCAGAATAATACTCAGTTAATAAGAAATAAAATCAGTTGGAAATTTAGCCGAATATTTTATGTTAAATGGATAAAACTGTTTCTAAGTGACATGTATTAAAGGTATTTTTCTGAAAGTAATTAAGGGTCTTCTGAATTTACAAAGTAACTTTATTCAAAAAAGAGAAGTTCTGTATTTGACTTCACTTTGGCAAAAGAAAAGCGAACTGATTACAGAAATAAACAGTAGTTGTGACTTTTGGTGTGACTATATGATCATACTTGCTATGCACAAGTCCAAAACCACTCCTCTTTCTCTACATACATATATAACTACCTGTATTTATTTAAGCACACCAAATCTCTAACAAATAAAATACTTATTATATACAGAAACAAATAAGACCTAGAGAGGCACAGGGAAAAAACGGCTGCCAATATTCCAAACCAATCTAGCTATTCCCACCCACTCTTGAAAAATGCATAATATTCTGTTTGAGAGTTCCAATTCTAAGTTAAAATACCAATAGCATTTTCAAATAGAGAACCCCAATGATAAACCAAAACAATATAAAATGTCATGTTTTCACAACTAACTGATCTGCAGAATGTGTGGAAGAATCAAAGTGAATGTCTGCTCTACGCTTTCAGTTTTGAAGCTTTTTCAGATATTGCCCCTTCTGGTCCTTGGGGTATCTGTGAACATGAAATTCTTGGAATGGATAGCAAATTCACCATTTGGCATGTACATCTAAGACTTTTCTAGGCTTCAAGAATCTTATTTTTGTCTGGATTGCATTACTGTTCATCTCTGGTACTGTAAGAATTTTACAACTGTAAATATGAGAATAAAAATTATGGATTTGGAATATGCACTTTGGCCTTTTGCCAGCCTGGTTTTGCTGTAGAAGTCGGACATATATCTGTCTGTTTTCTGCAAATGGTGTATTGTAGCTGTATCTCAAATAAGACGATGATAGAAAAATGGTGGCAGACATATTCAGTCTTGACATGCGAAAACTGTAGATGAAACATTTTAATATGGCTGCTGGGTCCTGTATGACCACCTGTGTTAACAGTAAGGCTGACAGTTAAGGCTGTGTCTGACTTTAGCAGTAGCTGATATACAACAGTAGGCAATTAGGACTGTAACTCTAGTTTTAAAAATAAAATGTTAAAATGTTAAAACTTTTGCACTGAATGAATTTATGGATCAATCACCAGTATTTACACACTTTACACAGGAAAGATTTCAATGATGAAATCTAAAAGGACTGACATGCTTATTAAAGACTACATGGGCAAATCTTACTGTCTTTTCATTTCCATAAACCTGAGTGTAAATAGGTGCATTGCATTACTAACACTTCAGAGAACTGGCACTCTATTTTAATTACACATACTGAACTGTAAGCTACATGTTAGCACAATACAGCAGTTGAAGTATTGTGCAGTGAATTCTCACAGGCTGAAACTGATGAAGAAGGTTACCATTTTACTCTACTGTGAGAAACGTACCAAACAGCATGGCCCATAAGCTGACCCTGAAGTACAAACTTGTGCAAGAAAGATACTAAAGGAGATGCAATATATTTTATTATGGTTACTAACACAGATGTAGAAGGAAAAAACCTCACAGGTTTCAGGCACATGAGCTCTTCTTCAGCTAGTTTATTTTTCTTCCACTGTTTGCTTAATAAAAGGTATTAGCTTTCACTATAAACTTTCTTTGCTTACATTGTTCAGCCACCAATTACATTGCCAGAAAATGCAGATGTACGCAGTAGGGCATGTATAGAAGTATAAATCATGTATCACATATCATATATTAAGGCTGATTTTACGCACTATCAGGACCTTCTATGTTCACAGCAAATCCTGGAACAAATAGGAGCCCCTAAGTTTTCTCAGTTTAAGATGAAAACCTAACTTTGCTTACCGCAAGACAGGTAACAACTGGTAAACAAAACAAGAAAAAGTGGAGACCAACAGCATCTCTCATCCAGACTAATGCTATATCTATCTGGACTGCAAATGCCTAGCTTCATGTTCGATAGAAGTTTTTTTTGGTGGTTTGTTTTGTTTTGTTTTGTTTTTAAAGTAACACCACATTGCAGACCAACAGAGATGCTGCATTTACGAGGTTTTCCTCTTTGTCACCTCTGAATCACGGCCTGCAGGAAGAATATTTGGTTTTGTTCCTTACTGTATGATTCCATGACTCTTAAATTTCACCCTATTTCTATCATTCAAGCTTTTGAGATCATACAATTTTGTGTTAGGATACTCCTATCTGATTACACTACTTTCTAACCTTGTATTATTTACAAGCTTCCGTTAACAAACTGTGGTGGAGTGGTTTTTTAGTATTTAAACTATTACTGAAAACCTGGAATTAGAACTAGCCTATAAATTTGACCCAAAACAGTAGCTTTCAACATACTTTACATTCTCTTTTGGCCAACTTCTAACTTACTTTGTGGTTCTTGTTCTGTATTTCCCGCTCTTTAATTTGACCATCTTCTCCAGATTAATCCCAAATAAATTTTATCAGTAATATTCAGCCTAGAAAAAAGTTTACTATGGCTCAGGAAATACCTACAGGCAGGTTAATTTATCAATATATTTTTTAGTAAACCAATTCAGCGTGTTTTTTCTATTAGCCACTAATAAGCATCCTTAATAGTCTTATTTTCACATCTAGATCATTGTCTTATACTGTTCTACTATGTTAGGGGAAGCAAACCAAATCTGTAACTTGATATGAAAGCTTAGAAGTGTGCTTTCACCAGAAAGGTCAAACAGGTACTAATATCTTTGATACAAGTAATAAATGCCTTGGAAGTAGCAAGAGTGTAAATCAAAAAAAATCCCCTAAGTATTACTTCCAATGCAAAGCTCACAAAAAACCTGACCAGAAAGACAAACAATTAAATAGTGTGATTAGCAAGTAGTAAAGTAATTTTATAAGAATTTTGCATCTGTAAATCTAAAGCTAGAATTGTCAGAATAGATTGTAAAAGGCCTTATGTTAGAAGGTGTATTAAAGGGGCTATGATGAGTTTTAAAGAGGGAACAGCTGAAATTTTACTGCAAAAATGCCTGAATTAATTAAAACAAGAAACATAAAAAAAAAAGGGGTCACTAGGTCACATGGGATTAAGGGAATAATAAAGCAAAATAAAATCACTGCTGATTGGATAATGATTGATTTGTATCAGTTTTCTCAAAAGAAGATTCTAGGGAGATAACTCTCCATGAATCTGATCTGATTTGGACATAAAGATGAGACAAGACCAGAGAGAGGTGTCAGACGGGTAAATTTCAACCAACTTTATGTGTGATAAAGCTCCAGAGTACATCCTCAGGAAGGAACTCAGAAATTACTGTTTCATTAACTCACATTAAAATCAATGTTGTACCAGATGACAAGGTAGTAACAAACACAGTATCTCTAGAACAAAAGGGATGACTAAGGACAGTGAACATCATGATAGCTTCTGTTTTAAGTATATAAGATAAAAATAATGTTAAACAGCAAGTCTGTAAGTTTTGTCACAAATCCAGTAGTTTCATTCAAATGTACTGGTGAAAGTGTGGATGAACAAAGTCTTGGACAACAAGGCAAACAGCTTTAGATATTCAAAAAACTCATACAACGAACCTTTCAAAAAGAGAGAGAAAAGGGTGAAAAGTAGACTGAAAATAAAGTGCAGAGTGAGAACAATTACCCAGACTAAGACAAGAATAAGCAATTACCTTTCACTATAATTAAATTAACACTTCAAGTTAAATACTCTGAATAAATGGAGTGAGGTAAGAAGAAGATCCAAAATCAAGAACTCAGCCAACTCACAAAAATATGGTGATTTCTCATGGTTTTAGCTCAGGAATGGAAAATGGAACAAAGAGGTTCTCAGAAACTCTAAGTTATCTTACAAAATTGAAGAATATCGCACAGAGTGAATTCCTTCTACCCTTCACAAGGACAGTTACTCTGAAGTAACAGAACAAGTTCATGAAAAAAAGCCTGTGAACTTTACTAGCAACACCACAATGAAGATGTCTACCAATCTGTAGTTGTGGAAAGCTGTAACAGAAAATGCACATTTATAAATGAAGAATTATTATAGTGGCTCTAAAAAAGACAGCCAATATTACTCCATTTAGAATACTATAAATGAAACTGAATATCCCATGCCAAAATAGCCAATACAGGAAACTCCAGAAAAGATGACAAAGGTTATTCCCATCATGAAAAATCACCTCTGACATGAAGATGAAAAAAAAAGGAATTATTCATTTCAGAAGAAGATGAGACAGAGGAAACATGAGAAAGTGTAGTAAAACCATGACTACCACAAACTTTCAATATCTAGGCAAGGAGGCACTCAGTAGTATCTCAGCAATTTAGAAAAGATAAAATATTTTTCACTTTTCAGATGAGACCACACAATTTCTTTGGGGTAAAAAGACTTCACATTATTAAAAGTGTGTTCGACATTTACATGTAAACCAGGAACATTTATTTAGAATAGTTACTGCTAAAAATGAATTTCAGAAGAAATAGAATACTCTATGTCTTGGCACCACCCAATTACAAATGAGCTTATGGGTATTGCTAATGGACTACTTTCCCACTTTTCTGAGGCCAGTGCTACTGGCTACTGGCCAGATAATTCCACTCGCAGATTCCTACATCATCAATGGAAGCAAAGACACTTCAGACTGCAGCATATGCCAAATGGAAATTTTTCTCTACAAGTCTCATTCTGACTCTCCATTTTATGAAAAGTGTCATCAGTGCTCATGATTACTAAGTACTAAGATGTTTGTATCAGCGCCAGACTGTTCAAACAATATGAGGAAAGATGGAAATAGCTCTCTCTATATTCTACTAATGCTGGTATACCATAGGTTATTTAAAACATCTAACTGGACAGATTAAACTAAGAACATAATATATGCCAATTATATATCACCATTTCTTTGAAATTGGATAAAACACTTGCTCTGAGTTTTGCCTGCTATTTCCCAACATCTGATAAAAATTTTTAACAGATGGAAATGATTGCAAAGTGAACAGCACTCCCTTCATGTTCTCCATTCTGCTGATTTAATCACAAACCCACTGAATCTGATAGTAATGAAACAATAGACTTGTTGCTGATGAGATCACCAAATGGCTTTCATAAAACCTATCAGACACTGTAAAATATAGTCACCACAGACTATACAGAGTTATTTTCTGATCTGCCATATTACCTGTCAATACAAAATTGTAAATTCTATAATAAAAGTGATGTTAAATAAACAAATTTTATTTGTAATTACATGGAAAAACCATATTAAAAAAGAATTTTGCCAAAAACCTTTCCTAGAGTTAGTTGGCCTAGACATTTATAGATTTTAACATTCTTCCCTATTACAAAATGGCAACATTATTCCTCAGTGAGTCTGCTCTGCAGTCTCTATATAACAGGTATTTTAAAAAACCAAATAATGTTAAAATTATTTGCTACTGCAGACTACAACTGGGAACTCTAAATACACAGTAGCTAGTAGTACTAATATGTAAAAAAAGGCTTGAAATTAAATATGTCTTGAGGTGCTCTCAAAATCAATGCTGAAATGTCTGAAAGGTCAGCTAAACATTCTACAGAATCTACCTAATGTATTCCTCCACAAGCAACTACAGCTTTTCTTTTTTTACTGAGACTTGAAATGAGTAGATCTCTGAAGAGAAAATAATTTAATTTTTCTTAAATGTCAATTTTACAAAAAAATTGCTTTTTCGTACATTAAAGTGTCATCAGCTTAATGCCAGTTTAAAGACTGTCTGCAGAATATTTCAAGTCTAAAAATAATCACTGAACCTCATTCACAACAAAAAAACCTCTTCTTCTTCCAACAGTACTATTTAAACCTCAAAGGATCCAACAGGGTGATTCATTCAGCCTAGGGATCCTCCCTGGTTGTCCCCTCTTCTAGGGGCTCACTCCTCTGATCCAGACAAGAGAGAGCAGACTGGAAAGAATTTTTCTGGCAGTAAGAAAAGAACCTAGCTGCAGCAACTGCTTTTCCCAAGCCCTCTTTTGTCACATGAAGGAACCACATGTACATGATGTGACAGGGTAGAGATGTAGGACTCTATGGGAAAGTCAAAAGCCAGGATTTCCACTGTCAGAACAATTTACATCATACTTCTTCTGGGGAACTCTTGAAGACAGAGATTGCTAGGTATAGGTTGGATGAGATGCTCTGGTAGCAGCATCCAACTCCTTGTTTCCCTTCTCCTTTTTAAGGCAGAAAACAGAGACATACACAGTAAACTTCAGAGAATCATCCTCCAGAGCTGCACAACAGAATGCAATCATAATCAGCCAAGTAATATACTGTGAATTCTCTGCCTCTGGAAAAATTACGCAACTCACTCATCAGTCAAGCACTGTTAGCTCAGTCTACACCTGCTTCTGTATCAGAACACAAGCTGGTTAAGAGGACTTTTTAAAAAGCCCTTGCCTTAATTTTATGATCTTCTCTATCTACATGAGCTGACAGAAGTAGCAGATCAGTTTCAACTGGGATTTTGCTGAGAATGGGCCATCAAGTCCTTCTGGCTGTCCAGCAGAAGAAGAGATCCTCATGTCAAAGTCTGTTCATAAATCAGATTCCAGACATCAGAGACAGGATGTGATTAGAGATACGGGCTACAGATGCTTTATATGGAAGGTGAATTACTATATAAATGGAAAATGAATGAGCCTAAAAATTATATCCAAACAAACACAGGACAGAAATATCTTCAAGAGAATGTAAGCTACAGGTTATTTGCTTTTTTTTATATGACAAGGACTTGAGGGTATAAAATGAAACTGCAAAACAGCAGAGTAAAAAGAAATAAAAGGAAATAGCGTCCACACTGCTTACAATTAAACTGAGGAATGTACTACCAGAAGACACCAAACAGATCAAAAGCATGAACAGGTACAAAGCAGTTAGGTCTACTTACAGAAAAAAAACCAACCAGAATTTTAAACAGAAAAGGCCAAATGAATTTCCCAACTAAATAAGCCTTGAACTTCACATTGTTGGAAAACAAAGTTGCCCAGTAGTATTTCAGCACTACTCTGCTTCTGTCCACCATCAGAGACAGGAACATTTGGCTAAACAGATCTTTGATCTAATTTGGGATAATTTATTCTTAAATCAGTTATGATTTCTAAAACCTGACATCTTTTATTTTGACTTAGTAGCACACAAGCATGGAGTGATATCTGCCATGAGAGTTCCATGTGTCAAGATGCATAAATGTATTCATTTTTTCAATTGATTTCAGGAATTAACTATTGCTAAAGACTATAGAATTAATTACATCAATGTATACACAATCAGAAAAACTTTCCCAGCTGCCCAGTATTATCAAAGCATGTAATACAGTGCTTAGTATATTCTGTACATTAAGTTTTTTTCATTTCAACTATATGAGTCACAAAAAGCAGCAAGAAATTAGCATCATAGTAAGTCTATGACAAAAGAATTAATAAAATTAAAGTGATCATTTGTGTAACAATTATAATCTGTGAATTCTGTGAATAACCAAAAGTAAGGTCCATTATCTCAGAGCCCTACAAGCACCATCTCAGCTCTAGGTTATTTTACTGAGCAAATTGATTTGCTTCATACTCCAGACGGATTTCACATTCTTATGAAGTTGTTTCATCTCTAATCTCCTCCCATTACCCATTCCCTGCTCATGTGAAAAAAAAATGGCTCCAAAATGCCTCTTTCATTATTATCCTACATCTGTACATCAATTAAGCATGGACTATATGTGAGCCAGAAAAAAACATTTTGATACCTCTAAAGGCTGAATGAAAAGAATTTCTAAATTGAGCTAAAGCACATCTCAAAAATGAAATCAAGTAGCAAAGATGCTTTATTTTTTCCGAAGATCTGAAACTGGACCTTATGTTGCAATAAAAGTCTACTTCAGATGATCATCTCACCCTCAGGTGTGACTGAAAAGATTTGTAATTGACTAATAATGAACATTATTTTTATCAAACGTATTTCAACAGGATGTTTTATTCCAGTGGCCACAGCAAATTAGAGATAACAGATTGGCATATACAACCATGTAAATTATTTGTGTTGTCAGTGCAGTCTCCACTCCTCTGGTTTTACACACTGCTTTATATAGAAATAATTCTACTGGGTTATTATAAGTATAGTTTAAAGTACTACAGCGATCTCAGAATGAAATAAAATGAAAAAAAAAAACCCCAAAAACCAACCAAGCAAATGAATATATCATTTCATTATACAGGCTTAAAATATTGAGGATGAAACATTTCCAAACAACTAACTGTAATTATACAAGGAAAACCAACCTTATGTTTGAGCATTTGTAAGACAGGTGCTACTCAACATGCATTTTATCCCATGTACAACTGTTTCAATCACAAAATATCCTGCAAGTTTCATCTTTTTAGGGTTTGGTCAATTAAGCGTTTCTCCTTACTAGTTGAATTTATTATAAAACAGTTGACTTACTTCTATATTCAAGCTGACAGAGGTAACATTTTCACAACTTATATCTCAAGAACAGTTTGATTCTCATAATAATGCCACCATTGACATTAATTTAATCAGTGGAAGTCTATAGAGGGCGCATATTTATCACATATATATATATGTCACATAAGTAATATTTTTACATGTAAATATAGTACTTGATTAAATAAACATGCAACTGCTTTACTACTGCTTAAATAATATACTACACAGTGTAACTCATATACTATAACCATACAGGGTTTTACACGCTATGAAGTAATGCAAAGTATTCTTGGTATAGACAAGTTCCATTAAACAGACAAGAAAACCAGCTGTAAAAACACACAGAGAAATATTTCCATGACCTGCTAAAGGGAGTGTTCCTTTGGGTTGAGGAACAAAAAGCTAGTAACTGGTCCATCTCTACTTTGGAACAAAACAGGCATGTGGCATCATAATAAAGCTTGTAACATGGGTTTTAATTAAGTACTGAAACATTATGGGTCAACTCTGCTTTGCGAAAAAGTCTTAGAATTTATGGCAGTCTATTTGTCCCAACCTCCCAGCACTAAATAGTGTGTTATCTATAAGCTCCTTTGAATTTAGTATCATAGAATGCAGATAAAAATACTGAAGTCTACTAATAAACCACTAAAAATCAGTGCTTAAAAAGTCAGGTAGACAGAATAACAATTATATCTGCACTCAGAAATCAAAGTATGTCCCTTTCTTTAAAATTTTCTTATTAAAATTACTGGCAAAGAACATTTATTGACAGCCAATAAGGAAAAAGAGTATTATAAAGAAAAAGATAACAAGATCCTACCAGAAAGTAGTCTTTCTACAACAACATAAAGCAAAAAACTTACCAATATTCTTTTCACTTTTTATCTTATGTTTAATTTCTTCACTGCACCTGCTAATTATTCCTAAAACAATAAAGATCACTGGACACAGATAATGAGTCTCACGATCCTCAGTGTTACTTTTTCCTTATATTAAAAAAATCCTTTCTATCATGAAGTTTATGCCTAACAACATAAAAAATAATACACACATAGTAATTTAGGTTTCTTTTACTTCAAAATTTATAGTATTATAATACATAGAGTATGTAGTACAGTATAGTATATACTATTATAATGTAGAGAGTATTAGTTACTTCTCTTTTATCATTATCAGCACTTTGGGATCTGGTTTTCATTTGTTGATTAGTCAGTAAAATCCTGTTCCTGTTTTTACTGAACTACTGAAGATTATTACTAAATATTCTCAAGTAAGAAATGTCAATTGAAATGTTTCAAATACAACACTCTCATGTCATTCAAGTTACCATAAATCAAATTTTTTGTGAGGGTCCATCTGATTTTTTACAATTTAAATCTGAAAATACCGCAAAAAATACTTCCAAACTAAACTCAGTAGTTGATCCTCATTCAAGCCAGTTGTACCATATTTTATTCCAAAAGTATTTCATATCTGTAATATCATTATAATATAAAGGTTACAGCTGTATGCTCAAAAGTTCAGATTCTAAAGGGTTAAATGCAAAAAAAGGAAAGACTAAATTGAGGGGTGGCAGACATGTCACTTGAAGAAAACAAAATAATGGATTCAATAAATTCTTCAGTGTTAATAGATTATTCAGATGAGGTTTATTCTTCAGGTCAACAAGTAAGTATTACATGATATTTAAACACAGAGTTTGTTGATACTTTTTCTGTAAAAAGAAAAACTTGAAACACATGTGGCACACAGCCTCAGTTAGGAGGCTGCAAAAGGAGAGCAGGAGATTCAGCACATATTTTATTAACTCAATTTTCTTTTCAGCTTTGCAGTTCACCTTTAAAATAAAAGCTTAGATTCTGCTGAAAACAGCAAAATTTGTGGAAAATCCACAGGGAGGCTCCAAATCCTTGGGATTTGTGGATTTTCTGTTTGAACAGATTTTTATTGTTCCTGTTGATTGCCCCAACACGCACTTTCAGGCACCAGGCAGCTTGAGTTATGTTATCTGTGGGCATTTAAACAGTACCAGCAGGTAGCTTAACTTTCCAAACTCTTTTTTCCTAGAAGGTAGAATGCCAAATAACTGTTTGGAGAGACATGAAAATGTAAAAAGAATGATCCGATCAGTTTTGTTAATTTAACTTGGTTTAATAATTGCCACTGACTTGTTAGATATATTAAGTTATAAAAATATTTTTATATGGACTGACACCTCTATTTTCATTCTTTTTGTTATTGCCTGATCACATACTATAGGAAAAATGGCTCTGTCTGGGCTAAATGCCCAGAACATTTGAAGCATCTCATACTGAAACAATAGTAGTCTTTGTTGAACACCATCTGCTAGCAGATTTTTTTTTTTCATCATTGTGTGTCTGCTAATACAGATGCACTGCACTTCCACAAAAGTGGAATTACATTTAAGCTCAGACTAAATACTACTCATGTAAAAAGTGTTTCATTTCACATAATGATTGAGCTGCAGTTATATTAACGCAACACACACAAGATAAGCATGTTAATAATCTGTAACCAGATTATTCAGAAATATTTGCTCTTGCTCTTTTGAATTTTTCACAGTCATCATTCATTCAGTGCCATAAATCTTATCTTTCAGTGATCATTTGTTGTGAATTTGTTAGTATTTCTCATAACTCTGTGTTTCTTCGCTAGCTATTATGGGTGAATTGACTGGCTAACTTACAAATCAGACAATAAACAGTACATCAATAAATATCTGCAGACACTAAATAATTGTTATCTGCAATGAGGAAACAGAAATGCCTTAGCCAACTTGTAAAAACTAAAATATGGGCAGAAATGAACTCTGTCTTGAAAAGTGAAAAAAAAAAAATCTAGGGAAGATAATTAAAAGTGCAGTTAGTCAATAGGAAGAACCAAGCAGTAGCACGAAATCCACAGACAATGCTAACAAAATTAATTAAAGACAGCATTGTCTCAATATTCACAGTTCTCTTTAAATAATTTTGTGGAATTGAAATTCTGGTCATACCAGTCCTGGCTGAAGCGCCACTGCAAAAATGACATGATAAATGTTAAACTAATTTTTGGAACACCTAAAAAGGGACAGTTAAAATTTGTAGCAAATGGTTTTTAAAGCTGGCTGAAGAAAATGCAGAAGATCTACGAGGTTACTTAGTTTATCTGCTTCCTCATTTCTGTGAGACACATAACACTTTTTGGTATTCTCAGTACAAATATCTGAAACAATCATTTCCGTATGTTTCATAATTTGGAAAATATTTCTGATATCCAGTTCAAATATTCTGATTCTCCCTTCGTTTCAGCATCTTGGAACTTCTCTGGGTTTGTTTGTTGAAAACTCCCATAAGAAATATGCTATTGTACATCTTCAGACATGAGTAGACACTAAACCTTTAGAAATGACCTTGTGTCCACTGACCAGTTATAAATATATATACGCTCAGGCAGTCACAAATATGTAAAGCGTATTAGCTTAACATTAAATTAAAATGACAATTACAGCTTCACAAGGCAATTGATCTCGTAGCATCATGTCAATTCAACTTTAAGATTTTTGGCAAGCCAAGCCAGAAGGCACTTACTTGGTTAAGACTATATTCAGTTGTATTTCTAAAGTGAATGGAATTCAAGAAATAATGGAAAGAGCATGGATACTTTAGAAACAGATTTTCTATTTAGTACTCAAAATGCATTAAAAGAATAAAATGGGTAACTGGCTTCTTTTAAAGTTTCCTTATCCTTTAGTAGGTACAGTAAAAAAAAGCAATTTATAAAGAAAAGGCTAGACAGCTATTTTCATGATCCTACAAATCAATTAATATTTCTAGTGAACAAGGCCAGCAATTTAATAATCATCAATTCTACAATTTTGGGGGGTTGCGGCCATTGGAAGACAGATTCAATACCAAAGCAAAATTATGTATCTTTGAAGTCTGGTACTCTGTGGGTAGCTGATTAATATTTTATATAAATGCCTCCCAAAACATACTCCTGAATGAGTTTACTATTTATACATCACATCCTTAAAATTCTGACTTCCAAGACAAGGCTGCTGTTCATATTTCACATAATTTAGGTGAGGAAAACAGTTAGTGTTCATTGTATTATGAAGTAATAACGTATTAATAAATAGACTACAGGCCTATAAATGTTTCTACAGCAGAATTTATAAATAATTTTAAGTGCCCTGTATAAAATAATCTCCCTTGCATATCTATTCGCAGAAATGATCAAGCAGTCATGAAGCATTGCACATTTTGTTTAAAATAAGTCTTACAAGAAAAAAATAGAGAAAAGATAAATAATGATTTCTACTACTGACATATATTGCAGAACATTTCAAATTAGTAAAACCAAACTCAGTTAAACAAAGCTTTAACAGCAAAGCAAGTAACGCATAAAGAAACTTTCTTGTAACTCATTACTTTCCAAAGAATTTCCCTATTTTAGGATCTTTCTCAACATGGGATTTCAGTAACAGCCAATACCTTTTTTAAGTGATCAACTGAAGCAATTACTATACAAGAAAGCACTAATAGGAAATCATCAAGTTAAAACCTGCCAAGTACATTTTTTTTAAACTGTGTATATAACACAAGCTCTTAAAAACTAGCAACGGTTTATTGGATTTTCGTAGGCATAACATGATCAAAGTGTTCCCTAAACCATGAAAACATGGAACTATTAATTACAACTTCAGAACATTTTTAAAGTACATTCCCTTTAAAAACTGAACATTGCAAATAAAGAAAAATTGAACTCCAGATTTATATAGAAACTTCTGTGCTCATGTGTTTATGTCTCACAACTACATAAATATATCATTCATGCAGGTTGCCTCCACCTACTCTCAGGTTGATTTTTTTTTTTTAAAAGCTTGTTCACAGCTTCTTTTGCAAGCTTTTTCTCCTCAAAAATTGCTGTTTTCCTGATAATGAGACCTGCACTAGGCTGGCAGCTAGTCAGCTCTTTCATACACTCTTTCTGTAGGTACTTAACATAACTGTGTAGCTTGGATGCAGGAAAATAACTACCCTTTTTCCCTGACAAAAATAACATTGATTTGTCTTGTCCTTAACAGCTTCTCTTCTGTGTCAGTGCAACTGCAAGAATCAACCAAACTCTTCTGCTTCACTGTGTTAACAGATAAGAAAAACACAACATGATTCCTGACATTAAAACTAAAAAATACATGAAAAATTAAATATCCAGCAAATTCAGTGCTAGCATTTATTTTAGGTAAAATAGTACTTGATATTTACTTGGTTATTCATCATAATGAGACATTAATGTGTTTGACATCAGTTTTGGCTCATGGCTCACGAGTTTTCCAGTAGATACTCTTGCAAAAGTTTTTCCTGCCTTTCTACCAGTTATTTTTCTTTCCAGACTGCTCTACCATTTTCTTTTTCCTTTTAACAATTCACCCTTATGTAATCTATTGCCAAATACTGTCTTTTGTATATTTGTGTTATCATTCTTGCAAAAGATTAAGCACTTGTTACAAAGAACGCAGCAACCTTCAAATTACACACTATTGCACAATTTTTGATCCACTATAAAGTATGAAAAAAGAGAATATATTCATTTAACATTTCTGAAAGATGTATGAGATATTGAAAAGCCATACTATGTATACTTTTATCAACACCTTTATTAAAACAATTTTAAAAGTTGAATAGAGTTAATTCATCAAGAAGAAGTTTTTCCACAACTAGTTTAAAATATGCAAAAGAGTGAAATCAGCAGCATCAGAAGTGAGTTCTACCAAAATACAGCCATGCCTTTCACTTTCCAGGCTTCACATCTGCCGTTCCTGCCCACCCCTGACACTAAGCAGGTATGTCAGAACCCTATCACAAATTAAAGTAATTTCTTTAAAATTCATAAGAAAGCAGTAAAATTGCTCAAGTATGTAAGGCAAAATCAATAAATACTTTTCATAAAGGAATATTTAACTTCTTAGCTACATTTCACAAAGCACAGCACTAGAAAAAGAAGTAGTTTTCTAATTACTTCATTTTCCTGTACCTCATGATATTCAGCATTTTCTACACAAAGGATTTCATACTAATAGAGAATGAACATTGCCTTAAAAACTGTGGTTTTAAGTTTGTCTAGAAAGTAGAGCAAGGTAGTGAGGGCTTAGCCAGTAACAACCTCATATAAATACCACCAAAATACAGCATCAGATCTATCAAAAATACCAACAAACCAGACAATGAATTCATTTGGAGAGAGGCATAAGTAATAACTGCACCAATACTCCCAGCAGTATATGGTAATGTGCTACCTTCAGGCTAAGTAGTCTGCAGAAATACAGCCGTTCACAACCCTCCAGAAATACATACTAGAGCACTTAGGAAAATGGAGACAAGTGAATATGTAGTTTTTAGCCCCAAATTTAAGAGATGCCTCCTTAAAACCGAAAATTACAATTGTATTTTTAAGGTAATGGAATTTTCTGCTTCTGGAGAGGACTGATGCCTTGAAATTACAGAAGTACAATAGAAATGTATTAGATTTGAGAGAAGAAAAAGAAATACAAAATGAAAAGTCTTATCTCCCTTTGCATTAGACAGGGCAACATAGAAAAGAAGAAAATAATGTCAGTTCTTGCTTTTTTTTCTTCACAAATGTGCTAATTGGTATTATTGAGTTTGCCTTGGGTATCAGTAATAGAAACAACTAGCTCAAAATGCTATCCTGACGTTCAGTAAACTGAATATGGCAGCACCACACATCCACTGTTGATTACATTTTTCCAACAGATCAATCTCACACAACTGTGTAAGACTGTGTGTTTTGACTCCAATCAGACTCTACGAGCACAAGGAATAAGAAAATTTGGGTTTACTACAGTGAAGTAAAAAAACTTCAGGCAACTGCCTTTCATTCATTTGTTGTGGTGTAAAAGTGTAAGTCACTGCCTTCCCATCATGGTCTAGCTTTTTACACAAGTACTTCTCAGCTCTTTCCCAAACACTCTTTTGCTTTCTACTTTCCTGCCCCTTTTGTCTGGATTGAAATTCTGTGATAAAATCCAGATAGAATCTAAAACTTCATCCTCAAAAGCTTCCTGTGTTACTACTACTCATCCTCTGCCATAATACCCACAAACCCCCAACTGATACCATATGTAAGCAGACATCATCTGTAGGTCCTTCTGTCCTCTTATTTTTCCCACTGTCTTTCCCTACTCCCACCGACCAAAAGAGTTAATAAAAAGAGCAGAACCACATTAATTTCTAAAGACAACCTTGTCATTTTGTATTTGCATCTTGCATCTATACCCCAACCCCACTTTTCTGATTGTCTATAGCTTGGAAATACATTGGCAAAGACTGTATCCTCTCCATGCTAACACAGGATCCAGATTGAAGTGGCATAAATACAGTTACACATGGTGGTATTGATACCCTCACTGTGAATAATCCTCAGGACTATAAACAGTGATGGAGAATAAATTACTTTTCTTTTTAAAAAATAACCTTGCTGGGTCCCTCAAGAGGAGCAGGAATATTAAATATAATTTAAAAAATCATTATCAAAAGACCATCTTCCAAATGAGCAACACCATCAACTGGCAACAAAGAAGGAACAAAGAATTCATGCTTATTTTGTTAAAAATTAAGCATTATCTACCACCAGATTGGATTATTTACATACACATACAAAAAAGTAACTTTTTTTCCTCTCCAGTTTTAATTGCCAAATGCCTTTAATTATGAAGACAATAACTAAATGAATAAAAATACTTATTTATACAGAGTAGAATATGTAAATGGAAAAAAAACAACCCTGCAGTTCAAATCCACATCATGGAAGAATATTTCAGAGACCAAATTCAGTGCAATGTCTACATCATATTAAAAAAAGTTAATGTTGGAACAATAACTGAATACAGCTCATGGTGTTAGTCTGGATGAAGCTACTTTTGGAACAACTGGCAATCTAGCATTCCATGTCAGTGCAAACCAAACTGGCTTATGCAGGCAAGGAATGGCTTTAGAAGTTCTTTAGGAGAAAAAAAATTGATCTGGTTGAGGGGGAAAAAAGTGATTTTGAAAAAATCTGCACAGTGGGCCACTAAATATTATTTTTAAGAATGAAGACACTACATTTTAGAGATTGGTAAATACATACAGAATATGTAAGTTGCAGCAGGAGTAGAGACACACTTGCTGTGTTGGGAAATGTAGTAATAATTTTGTTTGTGAAACTATCAGTTGCAATACTTAGCTAATAGCTTGATATCTCATCAGACAGGCTAGCAGCCAGGAGAATAAAAAGAGCATATACGTTCTCTCATATATACCCAAAACCTGCAAAGGTGTACATATTAAGTGAAGGGCCAAAGGAAATAAAGAACAAAAGTAATAATTCATCAAACAGCACTTCTTAACTGAATAATTTTTAGTATTGAAGATGCACAGATTCCATAAAGTATTTTGAGATTATTGCTACATCTGTATTTTTAGCCATGTTAAAGGCCTTTATATGGGTGGGTTTTGTATTGTTTTAATTTTGGGTGGGTATAGGTATCACATATTTGTTCCTGAAAAATTCCCTTTTCATGATACCACTTGAAGATGAGTTTTACTACTTGGTGCCTTATCTGTTTTGAACTCAAAACCTAACACTTAGACTGAGTTAAACTGGTATTACATATTTAATATTTTCTAGTATAGAAACAATGATAGAATAACTTGCTCTTCTGCTGTTTCTGTAATTGGAAACTTCTGGCTTGTCCACGTTTCTTTTCATGACTGTTAGATTAAATTAACATCACACAGCTTTTTCATGCTATTTTTCAATATAGATGAGCAGGAACTATATGCAAAGAACTTCAAGTCAATAACCTAAAACATAGCAAGCTAAGCTTTATAAAAATGCTGGTCTGGAAATGAGTGCAAAAACATGTGATAAAACGACGAATGTTAACTGCCTCAAGACATTGCTCACTCAGACTCCCTCCCTTCAGACAGTGTTAGCAGTCTTTTTCTGACCACACCTGTCCCACAGGAGTCTCCAGCGGGGTAGTGATGTTATGTTTTAGTCTCAATTCATGAAAAGAAAAAAGCACCCTTTCATCTGCTTGGGGGGCATATAAAAGACATTTCCAGCACACATAGTGAGTTTTCATTAAAATGCATCCTTTTCCTTTAACTTAATTTCCTTAAGATACCTCCAAACTCCTTTCTCACCTCCGTTCTGTGCTACATGTTTATGTATTTCGTAAGAAGTTCTAAGACCTGGACAGTGTTTTGTCTGTCTCCAGTTTCAGTCTTAACAAGCGTCTCCTCTTACCACACAACCCAGAGCCTAGACTTTTGAATTCAATGAGTCAGCAGCTTTTACCTTCCACTGAAATGTTTGCCGAGCATGCTATGTCTCCACCAAAAGGTGGAACATATGCACTGCATGTAGGAACAACTATCAAAATCTACAAAACCAGGTAAATAGAGCCTTACTACTTCCATTTAAGCTCACTAAATATTTAAAGCAGTTTCGTGAATGTTGTTTTAAGTTTTAGAACTCACGCAACTACGGCTGTACTGTCTCAATTTCTTTACTTGCTGCCAATGTATAAGCTAGTGATAAACCATGCACAGAAACTGCCAGCTTTAAACAGAGTCAACAGCCAGCACCAAAGGAGAGAAAACAGATACTGGCCAGCTATGTAACTTCTCACTGAGTGATGTCAAGGATTTGAACTGAACCACTCATGATTAATCCACAATAATTTTTAGTAACAACAAAAGAAGTAACTGTTGAAGTATTTTATATATATGAAAACATTTGGAGCAACAACTAAATGAAGGAATTGTAACTTGACTTCGGGGAGACGGGTGAGGAAAAAACATAAAGATGGCCATATCAAACAACTTTTATCCACATACACATACAGATGAAAAAAATATTAAACAGAGACATGACACATTAAGATTCAACTTTTTAATGAAATGGTATTTCAGATTACCTTCTTCCACTTTTCCAAGATCATGATTACATATTAATGTAAGAAGTCAATACAGTAGAAGAATAGTGGATCAGCAGTGAACAAGACAATGAAATCAGTACAATTCAGCATTCTAGTGGAAAATATAGAGGGCTAAGACACATGAACTCACTTACTGACCAATCCTCACAAAAACAGAAAAAAGATATCAGAGTTGCACAAAAGATCCCTGTTCAGAAGCTTCCACATAAGCTGGATTTTAGGAAAGGCACTGCTATCTGAAAGAACGGGGCACAAAACCAGCAAAACGAGAAATACATTGCTGAAACACTTCTGTTTGACCAAGACAATTGCTAGTATCTTGAAGTTCAGGTACTTCAATTCAGTAGGAAAAACACAAACACATAGACACAAAGGTATTTTGCTGCTGAAAAACATAGTTGTGTGTAGAGTGATTAAGAGACACAATGGAAGTACCATTACTTGGAACATTTTGTTCTCAACATGATTTTAGGGAATATGAATATCCCCCTCTGATGAGATGACAGACTAGATGACCTAATATATCCCTCTGGCATTTAGATTACATAAATTTACTGCAACAGCCTCATTTCTAGTAGGAATGATCCCATATTCCAAGTATTAAGTGATATGACACTGATTGGTGTAATCAGCTAACTGATATAATTGACATTACTGAAATCTACAGGATCAATACACATGATGTGCTGAACACCCTCGGAGGGAATCAGTGACTAGAATTTTAGTTAAAAGAGATAGCATAGAATAAAAGGAAGTCAGAAAAGTGAGATTATTTTAATATACTTTTGAAGCTGAAGATTTCTCCACGCCTGCAGACCAGCCTGTTAACTAAAAAACCTGAACATCCTGAAAACAGAATATTTAGAGATGTTGTCTACAAAACAAAACCCCAAACAAAAAAAGTACAATACTCTAAAATTATCTGTTAATAAGATACTGAGAGAAAAATTAGAAATTATAGTGGAAGTTCTGATGAAAATAGCATAAGGAGTATTATATGACCTTTTAACCTCTGATATTGCATCCAACACAAAGTATTTTGGACTTCACTATGAGATGGTTAGTCAGTTTTTGAATTGAGAACAACTGCCTAGAGACCACTGATCACAAACTAAAATACAAGAGAAAGTAAGAGCAAGCTGGCTCAAAAGGATATGAAAACAGTGTGACATTTGAGCTGGTTCTCCAACACTGATAAAATTGTAGAAGGATTGTAGATTTATTACAAAATTGAGAATACTAGAATGCAAAGAAAGTGTGATTGCACTTGAAAATCCTTAAAGACGTAAGTTAGTTGGCCCCAAGTCACAATTCTGCAACACATAAAAAGAACAACACTACTACGAACTCCACACTGATTCACTGGGAAACTGAATGCAGCAACTTGAATTGAAAAACACTACATGCAATGAGGGAATATAAACATATAAATAAGAAAATACCTCTCTGTAGTTGGTAAAAACCAGAATCATGCTAACACAAAAATGGCGCACAATTTTCCAGTCCACCAATTGTAAAGGAAGTTGTTAGAATTCATCTAAGGGAGTAATAAATACAGTTTAATCTGCCGACTTCTATTTAAATATCCAAAAGGATTAGTTGAGTGACTCTGTCTTCTCATCTTTTGATTTATCACATGAAAATTATAAGAATGAGAATATGCCAGTCTTTGCAAAGTGATTTAGGATTACCCACCAGTTCTATTGGCCAATTGCCTCAGTATCTACAAGCTAAATATGAGGGAAAAAAAAACCAAAACAGAACCAAAAACAGAAGGGGAAAAAAGGGTATTTTGCAAAAATTAAGTGATAAATTTTCAGTTATTAAAGATGTGTATGGAGAATAGTTTGTTAACAAGTGCAACTTCATAGGCAGCACAGAAGAGAGCCAAAAAATTGCTCAGCGACTGAAGAAAATACTTTGTACAAAGAATCACAGAATCTAAAGGGTTGAAATGAATCTTAATCATCTAGTCCCAACCACTCCTGCCATGGAAATGGACATGGAAAGGGAAAGGGACAACTCCCACTAGACTAGACTGCTGAAGGCCTTGGCCAGCCTGGCCTTGAACACTACCCGTGCTGGGGCATCCACAACCTCACTGGGCAACCTGTTCCACTGTCTCACCAACATCACACCCTCCTAATACCTAACGTAAATCTCCCCTCTTGCAGTTTGTACCCATTACTCCTTATCCTATCATTACAGTTCCTGATGAACAGTCCCTCTCTGGCTTCCCTGCAGGCCCTTTCAGATACTGGAAGGCTGCTTATGAGGTCCTCACACAACCTTCTCTTCTTCAAGCTCAACAACCACAACTTTCTCAGCCTGTCTTCACAAGGAAGGTGTTTCAGTCCTCTTATCAGCTTCATGGCCTCCTCTGGATTTGCTCCAGCAGTTCCTTATCCTTCTTATGCTGGGGGCACCAGAGCTGGGTGCAGCACTCCAGTTGGGGTCTCATCAGAGCAGAGGAGAAGAATCACCCCCCTTGCCTGCTGGCCATGCTCCTTTTGATATAGCCCAGGATTTCCTTGGCTTTCTGTACTGGTAAATGCTGAGGTTTTTATCTACCATCACCCCAAATCTTCCACTGCAAGGCTGCTCTCAATCACTTCTCTGCCCAAGCTGTTGGTGTGTCTGGGATTGCCATAACCCATGTGTAGGACCTTGCACTTGGCTTTGTTCACCCCATGAGGTTTGCACTGGCCCAGCTCTCCAGCCTGTCGAGGTCCCTCTGGATGCCATCCCTTCCCTCCAGCGAGTCGACTGCCCCACACAGCCTGGTGCTGGCAGTGAACTTGCTGAGGGTGCCCTTGATCCCACTGCCCATGGCCCTGACAAAGATGTTGAGCAGTATCAGCCCCAGCACTGACCGCTGAGGGACACCACTCATCACTGGTCTCCACATGGACCATCAGCCCTTGACCACAACTCTTTGTGGCTGGCCATCCAGCCAGTTCTTTATCTACCCAGTGCTCCATCCCTCAAATCCATGTCTCTGCAATTCAGAGACAAGGACGTTGTGTGGGACAGTGTCAAACATTTTGCATAAGTCCAGTAGGGAATGTCAACAGAAGGTCACCAGATCTGTCAGGCACAATTTGCCATCAGTTGGCTGTTAACCAACCATGCTGACTGTTACCAATCACCCCTTTTTTTCCATGTGTGTTAGTAGAGTTTCCGAGAGAAGCTGCTCCAGAATCTTGCCTGGCACAGGGGTAAAACTGACTGGTCTACACTTCCTCGGGTTTTCCATTTCCCCTTTTTAAATAAACCTTTTCCCAGTTATCTGGAACTTCAAAGAGTACAACATTGTCTGCTCTGTCTTTCCAAGAGAAAAACAATTAAGAAGACAGACAGTATAAGTGTACAAATGAAATAAGAGGAAATAATACTGAGACACGAGGACTAACATCAGCAGAGAAAAGCAAAAAGACATAGTTGCTGGTAGCAAATGGGGCACAAATGTTTCACAGAAAGTATACCCACTCATGAAAAGAAATTGCCAACAGAAGCGTATTCCCCACATCTCCATGTCTTTATATCTGCATATCCACTTCTTCAAAACATATTCTGAAATTGGGCACAACTTCAAAAGACATGGATTACTGGGCTTATGGAAAGGGTAAGTGGGACAAACCATGGTATAAGGAAGGTCAGACTAGATGATCTAATAGGTCCAAAAATCCATGCTTTTTTCCATCACTAGTTTACATGATGGGAAAAAGGAAATATTCACGTTTCCGTATCTTTAGCCAAAATAAACATACCTCCTTGCCAAGCATTCAAAACTCTATGATGCCCAAAGTTAACTAAGATTTATAAAACAGAACACAGACTTTTATATAAAAAGAAATAAGCAAATCATAGATATCTGATCAAAGTTTCCATCACATACTATCTCTTTGTACAATCATTAGTATGAAGGTGACAGAATCAAGCAGGATTTACTAACTCACATAGAGTGAGCATAGTTTGCTTGAACATTGTCGTTTTCATTATAATTTTGGTTATTTATCAACAGAAAATTCAAAAGGAAAATATGGTGAAAATTCTTTGAATATGCTGTACTTTCCAAAGTTTGAATACTATTAGAATATTTAATCTCAAATATTCAGACAAAATTAATAAACACCATGGTTACTTGAGTTAATGTCAGAAACACACAGACCTACAAGGAAATACTCTTTCCCTAGTCTCTTCCAGGCTCTGCATAATCTATGAAGGATCAAATGGTTACATCTTACTTCTCACCTACACGTTTTATAAATGCATAGTAAACTTTTTTTTTTTTAGAAAATCCATACAATCTTTTTAATGAACAGATAAACCCCTTCAATACTCTTCTGCACAAATCTGACATACTTGATGGAAGAAATATGCCTGTGTGTAATCATACCTCTGAGACCAAGAGGACTGCTGGACATCTCTGAAAGAGCATGATACCTCAATACATTGGGTCTACTATGTAGGAGCTTGCCTGACCTAAGGTCCCTCTACTCTGTACAACACAAGCTGCAAAATTCAGTTTACCTAGACTAACAGACAAAAGCCTCCAAACAGACCCTTACATTACGAGAAAGTATGCATGGGCTGAAATACTTCTTGATTAAGCTTAACTAGTTTTGCACCTCTTTTCCATTATAAGTTTAGATCAATTGAGACAGATCATGAAGTACCACAGGTTATCATAAGCAAACAGCATTCAACATGAGTACTTCATACATGAATGTCATTACTTCTCTTGATAAAAGGCCAATCTGTAGTACAAAGCTAAGATGCCTGTTATTTTTTGCAACCTTTTGAAAGCAAATCTGTCATCCAAAAATCTGCTATCAAATTATGAAGCACTTGTCTGTAATTTTAATGAAGTAATTGTCTGTAACATGTATACAGACAAGTAAAAAATAAGGAGGCATTTAAGCTAAAAATAGATTGAATTTCTAAACTCCTTATTTAATCCAATGGAGTTTTAATTTATGTCCCTGAAGTTATTTGCAAACCCTAGTCTCAGCCAAATTCAGGAACCACTAAATCCACATACTGAATGATTTTTTTACTCTAATTTATCATTTTTCAAAGCAAATCATAAAACAGCATTTATTGAAATTGATTCAATTGTCTATAATCAACAATCACGTGTGCAATTCTTCCTTGGGTATTTTTTAAAAGCTAAGAGCATGAAATGAAGTGTAAGACTATAGCAATGCAGTGCACATTGTCAAAAGCCATGCTTTTTTAACACCAAGAGGGTCAAGTATTCTACTCCACCAAAAAAGGCAAAAACCTCTCGAAAAGCAGAGTGGAATCTGCTCTGAGAAGCATAGCATGATCTCAAACAGCAATCACTGTATAACTATAGTTACTGACCTTTCTAAGTAACGGCATTAGAAAACTCCCACCCTCCTGAGGAAGTGGATGCCTCACTACCTCTGGAAGAAGCAGAAGTTCTCACTGAGAGTTCTCATCCTCTGTGTCACTGCAGAACTGCTGCTGAGCTCCTGTTCTCCATTTGCTTCCCATGGAGCTCAAAGCCTAACTTGGCAGCTCTGAAAGTTCTCACTGTAAATGGTTCAAACTATTTACCATCACATCCTCCCACACACATGCAAAAAACCACAATGTCAAAAGTCATAGATATTTTTTTAAAAAACATGAAAATCACGGAATCTATCACTCTTATGACAGCCATGACAAAAATGCAGTTTTAGTGATGAGTTGGCAAAAAGTTTATGTAACCCTAGACTTTTCCATGGAGAGTGAGTTAGAGGGCATTGCATGGTTCATTTCACATTATAGAAGCTTTTCCTGCTTTATAGTTAGAGCACTTAAAGCCTGAAAAGAGCATTGGGTGCACATTAATTCCACTTTAGAATTCTTTGCAAGAAATCAGTTTGAAACAAATCAGGTTTTAAAATTCCTGCTATAAAAAAAATAGGTTGGAAATAAAACCACTTGAAATATTTAGAATTTGTGACAGCATACATCTAAAATCTTGAATCAGTCCATGTAATGGATAATAACTTACCACCAACTGGAGAGGGCAAAAGAAAGAAAAAAAACCCCAACCTAAATTGGGACAATGCTCAACATGACATCAAAGTAGATCAGACAGGAACATTAAATAAAGAGAAAAAAATAGGAGAGAAATACACCACGCAGATTTCAAAAACAGGATAACATGATCTCACATGTGGCAAATTACTACAGCAGTACATATGCCACAGAAAAGAAAACAGAACTTTAAAGTAACCAGTAATTTCATTAGCTTTATTTCAAAATCTTTCAGGGAGAGAGGCAAATCAACTTAAGAAAAGTTGCTCTTTTTCAATTTATGCTGAGTCTACCTCAACCTAACAATGCAAGCAGAAATAACACCATCTAATCCCTGAAAACACATTCAAAGAAGAGAAAGAATCTGATCATGTATTCAAATTCATTATGTAAGTTCCCAAGGAAGTAGTGGGTAGAAATTTGCTGTTCTGCATTAGGCTATTCTGCTCACTATTGAGAGAATGATACTAGTGGAAGAAGTGGTAAAACACTGACTGTACAAGTGTGACTCTTTCATTCATATTGAGATAGAAAACTGTTATTGGCAACATGCTGGAAAAGACTATAAGGAGCCAAATTCTTACAAGTATGCACCTCAAATGCCAAAGGCAGTAAGGCATAATTGTTAAAATAATTGAGATATATTATTCATACATACACTTTTCTTTCATTGAGACACTGAGGTCTCTTGCCTTTCACAGCACACACTATTCTATCTTACTACTACAAGACTGGCGGACATATAGTGAGAGAAAACTGCACACATGATCATGAATTTGGGGTTCCTGTACCAAAAATCTTGGTTTTTCTTTTCCAGGGAGAGTCTGCAATAGTACCAAATTCTGCATAAATCACATTATTTCATACTTTTTCAAAGACTATTTTCTACTGTAATATCCCAACAGTCCACATTTCTCATTCACAATTAAGTAACAAGTCTACCTGTAACTAATAAATGGAATAATTTAATGGAAAGGAAAAGATCAAAACACAGGAAAATACTGAATGTGTTATAATACATTTGGACAGATGAAAATTAACAATGATATTCTTCAGAAGCCATTTGAGATTTAGCAGTATGCATAGCATGAACAGCCCAGCTGTAGTTGGCTGACACTGGAAACAGAAGGTTTTGCACTACTGTTCCTTCCTAAATTGCTCTTCCTTCATTTACCACAATATCTAGTTTAGGCAGCCATACTTCTAATGGCTTTTTCTCAGTTGACTTTCTTACAGGAAAGTGAAATAAATTAGTGCTACTCTGACAAGGGCTAGAACAGGTGTGCACGGTAAGTGGTAAAAATGCAAAAGCAGAGCTGGGGTTATAGGGAGAAGAGAGCAACACAAAAGAGATTGGTAAATTAATCTTGCAGACCTGCTGATGATTATTTGGAACTACCAAATAAATTTTAATTTTTGCTAAGTAATCTGGTCATATCTCCATTTTTCAGGTTTGTAGGTCATGCTTCAAATACTCATAATCATTAAGCTAGTTTATAACATTTGCTGGGTTTGTTATTTGTTCTGCTTCTGTCTATCCACACTGAGATAACATACTGTTTAGCATACAGCCACAAGACTTGAAGAAAAAAAAATACATGGGACTACTACTTAATGTAATGACTTCGTGCTACTAGGAACTCCCTGTAATTTTACATCTTCATGGTAATGGTGAAAAAGGTTTCTTTAAACAAAACTTCTCTGCTTTCTTTTTCATTAAATATAGAATACCATTCCTGTCAATAGTATCACAGAAGCACAGAATATCCTGAGTTGGAAAGAATCCACAAGTATTAGCAGAGTCCCAACTCCTGGCCTTGCATGGGACAACCCCAAAATTTACAGCATGTGCCGAACAGCATTGTTCAAACACTTCTTGAATAACAGAATACCTATTTCCTCTAACTGCAGATTCCTAAGAATGCAAGAATAAGATTTTTTCATTCTTTACATCAATGCTACCACAAAATATGTATTTCTTGGCCAATCCATAGGACAGACCATAGAAAAAGACCTTAAGTATAAAATACATTGTTGTACTGTGAAATATGAACTCCAGAATCAAAAAACTTCTACTAAGCAGAGTTCCTTAACATCCACTTGGAACAACAATCCTTCATAACATTTAAGTATGTATTTAAGTACCCATTTTAAATACAAGTTTTTTCTTTCCCTGGCAAATATAAGGCTTCAAACAGTAAAATAATATCACCATGACTGAAATTAAGCATGAAAAGAAACCACAAAGGAGCATATTAAGAGAAGGGAGAAAAGAACTTGGAAACAATAGGAACAGATCTTCTGTCTAATACAGAACGCTATAACCAGATCTTTTGCCCTAGAGAGGAATAGAGGCAATTTTGATTGGTGTGAACAGTATGCATTATTTAGCAAAGCTTAAAATGACAGACCCTGCCCTTGCAGATGATATGAAGAATCTCAGCTGATATGCAAAGGTTTTCATAATGCTGTGTCTTGTTGTCTGTCAAAGTAAGAGCTTACAGATTTGTGGAAAACAAGATTAGAGCACCCATAATTGCAGTTTTTTAGAGATTCTCTGCGCATATAATAAAGTTCTAGAATTGTTTAGGTTGCAGTAGACCTTTAAGATCATTGAGTTCAACTGTTAACCCAGAAAACGCCAAATTCAACACTAAACCACATCCCCAGGCACTACATCTACATATATCTTGAAAGTATCTTCAGGGACAATGACTCCACCACTTCTCTGGGCAGCCTGATCCAGTGCTTGACAACTGTATTGGAGAAAGAAGATTTTTCTAATAACCAATCTAAACCACTGTTGGTGCAACTTGAGGCCATTTGCTCTTTTTCTGTTCTGGTTATGTGGGAGAAAAGACTACTACCCACCTCATTACAACCTCCTTTCACGTGGTTGTAGAGAGCAATAGACAGTTCTCCTCTGAGCCTCCTTTTTTCCAGGCTGAAGAACCCCAGTTCCCTCAGATGTTCCTCACAGGACTTGTACCCCCTTTACACTGGGGGTAGATGTATGTCCCACACCCAGGGACATGGCTTAGTGGTGGCTGTGGCAGGGTTCACTTTACAGTTTGATCCAAGGATGTTAAAGGTCTTTCCCAACGAAAATAATTCTATGATTGTATCAAGTGGACCCTCAGTAAGCTTGCAGACAAGACCAGTGTGGGTGTGAGTGCTGACCTGCTGGAGGGCAGGAGGGCTCTGCAGAGGGATGTGGGCAGGCTGGATCATGGGCTGAGGCCAGTGGTGTGAGGGTCAACAAGGGCCAGGGCTGGGTCCTGCCCTTGGCTCACAACAGCCCCAGGCAGGGCCACAGGCTGGGACAGAGGGGCTGGAAAGGACCTGGGGGTGCTGGTGACAGTGACTGAACATGAGCCAGGCTGTGCCCAGGGGGCCAAGAAGGCCAATGGCATCCTGGCCTGGGTCAGCAATGGTGTGGGCAGCAGGAGCAGGGCAGGGATTGTCCCCTGTGCTGGGCACTGCTGAGGCCACACCTCGAGTGCTGTGTTCAGCTTTGGCCCACAGGACAGACCTTCTTCCCTCTTTGGGGAAGAAGGAGTGGGTGACGTCATTTTGGTAACGTAAATGAGAAAAGGGTATTTTATTCAGTACTGCATTCAGATTACTCTTAAAAGTCAAAGCAAGACTTTATCAAGAGCTTCCTTCTGCACAGCTAAAGGGAATTAAAAGATTATGCACAGAACACAGACTTAGCCTACAACTGACCACTACTGCCACAAAGTATACTCCCCATGAGGATGTACTAATTTTTCAGAAAATGAAATAATAATAAAAAAACAGATAAGTCTCAATTAAGCTTCAAGGAGCTTAACTTAAGCCAGAAAAAACAAATTTACTAGAGTAAGAGTAACCACAAAAAATTATTTGAACATTCAGGTACCAGTCTGAACAATTGTTCTTATTTAATAAAATAAATGTTTGCAACCCCACATTAAGACTGGGTCCTGATATTCTGGTAATACTGTAAATTATCCAGAATATTTGGAACCATGGAAGCTCTAAAACATGTTCACCTGCAATTGCTCTAAAACAGACAATTTCATTCCCCTTACGCAGATAACAATCTGCATTGTTTGGATCTGAGACTAAGGGATAGCCTCACAAACTTGATAAATACAAAAATCATAATTTGAGATAGAAAAAAAAAAAAAAGAAATAATATGACATTTCCCATAATTATCTTCTTCAAATACATATAAATCATAGAAGTATCTCTTTATAAAGGACATTAAAATTTTACTTCCTAAGAATTTCACTTTTCACACCGTGCTGTTGTGCATCACTATTTATGGACAAGAAATGCAGAACTGCATTTAGGGACATGGTTTAGTCGTGGACTTGGGAGTGTCAGGCTTGTATTTGGACTTACTGATCTTACGGTCTTTCCAACCTCAGTAATTCTCTAATTCTAAACTAACAGCTTCAACATTTGCTACAGAATTTCTAAAAGCACACACTGCTGTAAAGATGAATTATCTTTGAGAATGCTAAACTTCTGTATACATTGAAGTATTTCAAGAATGCCAGAACATTTTTAATCCAAGGTATTTTGGAGCATGCGTTTTTATAATACTATATGAATCACAAATAATACTTCACAGAAATGCATTTAAATAAAGCTGAGTAACTTTTGGAGTAGGCTAACCGGGCCTGATCAAACAATTATGGCATGAATCTTACCTACAGTTAGCCCAAATACTCAAATATATGAAATACTCAAAGATATGAAGGTACAAAATACGAACATAATATTTAGTCTTTTAGGATACAAATTTCAGAGCACAGGTAATACATTTATTTAATAGACATTATATAACTCCCTGTAAGGATCAGATAATGCCTTGGATGTTCTAGTATCAAAAAAGTAACATGAAAGTAGGGAGAGACAGAAATAGAACCTCATGGTTTGTAATTGTTTCAAGAACTATCAAAACAGTACAAAAAAGTAAGGTTTATTCCTACTTCCCAATAGATACTAGTGGACAAATCGGCTAGCAAGTGAGAATTCTGCTGAGCAATACACGAAGTTTAATACAGCTTTTCCTGAGTCCTTAGGGCTTTTTGTACTGTCATAGTTTATCAGCAAGTTATTTCCATGAACAGGAGACAACATTGTCACTTAATCTTAGCAGGCATTCTTGCTGATCCTCTCTAGACAGAGGGTCTAATGTTAATAGAACAACAGCCACCATTCAAAACCATCCTTTTCTGCCAACAGCCTGCAACTATCATTTCATCAGTCAATGAAAAAAAAAAACAACAATGAGCCTAAAGGTTACTGGGCAGTAAATTTGTGGAGGAAATGCTTGAATGAAAACAGACACCCATGAATGCATTTTCCCCGCACCAATATTCTACCACCTTACTGATGACACAGCTTTGAAAAGATCTGCTTAATCCTTTAAACTTACCATCAGAAAATGGCTACAACTACAACCCTAAAGCCTTGCTATAACCTTATAATAATACATCTGCCATGGACAGACTGCAGATAAAATTTTGCAAATGCAAAATAGATGTATTTTTATGCCTTTGAACAAGTTAAGCTATTTATTTTTGTCTGTCTACTGGAAGTTTCACAAGAGAAACTTCTAACCATACAAACAGGACAGGATTTGAGAGACAGCCCCAAAAACTGACTTGGAGAAGAATATAGATAACATGATTAAAAATTGTCTCTGATTAAGGATGATCATGTTAGTCAGGTAACTTTTGTTAAAGATTTGCCAAACTAAAATCAGTTTATAACAGATAACAATCTTCAAAAAGTATCACTGAACTTTGATTAACACAAAAAAAGCAATATAAATACTGTTTTATTGGTAGGCGTTACTTTTTTTTTTTTCAAAAAGGCTTATATTCAGTTATACAGGAAGGATAAATGACAGTGTGTAAAATTGCCCAAAAATCTGTTAACATTCCACCAGCTACAGCTTTTTTTTCTGGGCAGAAGTGTTATTAAAATATGCAACAGCTTCAATTAAAAAGACCGATTTCACCAGATCATGCACTTGTTTTTAAAAATAAAAATTAGTTTTTAATTCGACTTTTATGCTTTTAAACAAATTGAAGATTATTATCAAATTTAATTCAATTACTTCTTCCACTAAAACCAATTATTGTGAAGATATTATCCTCACTATGAAATAGAAGGGATACCGTGACATAAAAATTACAGCTATTTTAAGTAGACAAATGTTTATTTTTCATCTAAGTACTTAATTTTTTAGATTACAAAGACATACTTTGTTGATGAAAGGTGACTAACTTCAAACATGTAATGCTGATAAACAATGTCAAATTTTAGAGGCTGAAGTGATCTGTTTTTCTTTGGACATTTTAACAAAATGGCTAATTTCAGATACCTTTTTTTGTTATCAAGAGCTAGTAACATGAACATACCTAAGAAATAGTTTAGTAACTTTTTGTCTTAGGCTACTGTGAATGAACACTAAATTCCTCAGTGTTGAATTGTAAGGAAAAAAAAAGCACATAAAGTATCTAGGAAATAATCTGAAACCTCCATAATTTTTTCATTATAAAAATAACATATTTCATCAGAATACTCCAAAGTACATTGTAATTAGTATCCCAGTAAGTCTTAAAGAAGCTGTGAGCTTGAGCATTTCACAGATAATAGGTATTAAAAATGAAAATTTGAAAAATAAAAATACGGAATTGCAGTTCAGAATAAGCTGAACACATTAAATCCATCTTCTTTTTTTGGAGGTGATTATGTAACTCCTGACTTCAATTCACACTAACAGCTTTTTTTATTTTTTCATTTTGTGTTCTAGTCACAGAGACAGCCACACAACCTACTCGTTTGAGAATGCTATCCTATAGGAGGAAAATATATTAATAAAATTAGCTTGGACCATATCTTCTATCACAGCAGAAGTGGCATAAATACTTCATCTACAGTGAATTACAATATCCATGTACTTAAAAAGAGAATATTACCAGAATGCTATTTCTGTGACAGTGACATGCTATACATAAAGATACTACTATTTCTTGAGGAATTATTTGGGAATAATGAAACATGAACACTGTACTAGGTTAGTATTTAATTTACACGCATTCAGAAATACTCTCCTTCTCATATACAACCAACTTCCAAAGCAAATGCTGTGATCTCACAATCAATACTCAAATGTTGATTCAACCATGAAAATCCCATCAGCTTAAACCTTTTCTGAAAAAATCATGATTCTTGTGCCACAAGACGTCCTGAGAACAGCCCCAACTTCGACATCTCCTGGATAAAATGCTGGGCATGACCCATCAATGTGCAACTCCAGCCCAAACAATCAACCATACCCTGGGCTGCATCCAGAGCAGTGTGGGCAGCAGGGCCAGGGAGGAGACCCACCTGCAGTGCTGCATCAGCTCTGGGCTCCCAGCACAGGACCTGTTGGAGTGAGTCCAGAAGAGACCCATGAAAATGATCAGAAGATTGGAACATCTATCCAACGAAAAAAGGATTAAAGAGTTGAGGTTATTAAGCCTAGAGAAGAGAAGGCTCTGGGGTAACCTTTTTGTGGCCTTTCAATACCTAAAGGGTTCTATAGGAAAGATGGATAGTCTATTTACAGCAGGGACCTGTTGGGGTAGGGGTAATGAATTGAAACTAAAAGAGTGTAGCTTCAGACTAGCTGTAAGGAAGACATTTTTTACAATGGGTGTGGTGAAACACTGAAACGCTGCCCAGAAAAGTGCCGTATTTCCCATCCCTGGGCTTCATCCATGGTCAACCGGGTCAAGGCTCTGAGCAAAATAATATGGTGGAAGATATCCCTGTCCACTGTTGGAGTGTTAGATTAGGTTACCTTTGTAAGTCCTTTCCAACATACACTATAATTTTATGGTTCTCTGATATCGTAACTTTTGGCAAGATTATTCCTATTTAATACAGAACATTACAAGAGATGTTTCAGTTAAGTAAACTTATTCAAATTATTTAAACAAATTTAGCAGCTTGCTTATTATACAACGTACAAAAAAAGACAAAGGTAAATTCTACTACCCAAGACACTTTGAAAATTCAGGTACAGTATCAACATATGTGGAAAGAATTTTCCTGATTTACTGCAGGAAACTGTAAACTACTTAACAAACTACTTAACTAGCTGAAAAGCACACTGGAGTTTAAAGACAGTTTATGTATACAAATGGCACTAACATGACTATTCATAACTATATTGAAAATTCAGTCTCACCAGACATGATTACATTATAGAAGGCAGCACAATGACAAGCACCTGAGACTGCTGAGGACCCAAACCCTATGACATAAAGGGAGAGTGAAATACCAACAAATACATTTGCATGCATGTGTTAATATAGGTATCTAGACATATTTCACTGGATTCATATAAATTTTACACTTTTATTTTAAAAAACCACAACAAATTCCAACTTTCAGAATCACAAAGTTGTAAAGAATTTTTCATTACAAAAGAGAAACCTATAAATTAATACATTCTTTAAAAAATCCCTCTGTTCTTAACTAAGCAATGCCTTGCAGGAAAAGAACCACAGACTTTATTTTCCAGTTATCTGCACCATTCTCATTTTGAGAAGCTCACATCATGAGCTGAAGAGTGACAATCTGGATCTAACAGGCATGACAGGTTGCCAAACTAAGATTACCTCTAACAATGCTTTACAGTGCACCAGACTCTCTCCTGCTGACCTTTCCACACGTGGTTCAGAGACCACTGGATTAGAGCTGTTAACAAATCACAGGTGCAGCCAATTAACCCAGAAATGACGTAACAATGACTTCCAGTCTTAAGCATGAGGCTTGTTCAGCAAATAATGCTTTTCCATCAATGAGCTCAGTATGGCTGCTTATCAGCCAAACTTAAGAAGAACTTCAAAAGGCCTGTACTGCTGATACACTTCTCATTAAAAAGTGATTTTATTATGAAATTATCCAGCTGTGACTATGGTATGCTTTGCTGTTCTCTAACTTGGGAAGTTGTCAAACAATGTGCATTAACCTTTTTACTGAGAGGATCATGGATTTTCAGGTGCACAGTGAGCCAAAGTGAGAACTAATGGAAAGGGTGGTAAGAATTACATTATTGTGTTTATTGTGGGTTTTTGCTTGGTTGGTTGTTTTTTAATAAAGCGTTCATTTTGTTGTTTGGCTGGTTTTGCTAACTACCTACCAACTCCGCTCCTCTCAGGTGAGTATGTCTCTGTATATACAACATTCTGGAGGTTTACAGACACTATGGAGATATAGTTGGGTGAAGCCTAAATTTTGCAGGACTCAATAAGCCACACTACTCCATACACCACCATGTGGTCCAAAAATGTCAAATCCACTGCTCTAAGAGCATGCGCAAGAACACACAGGGTTTTTCCACATTATTTGATAGGTTGGGCATGACTTTAAGACTTTCATTCTACATTGAAGTAATATGTTTTACACAACTTTAAAAACTGAGTTCTCTTTGCAGACAGTTAAATTTTTTTAGCAATGCACAAAATCCACTAAAAGTCAGACTGACTTCTCAATAACTTTTGCAGCAGTATGTCCTTCTTTAGTTAATATCCCTTACCTAGAAATGAGTGGACAAGAATAATAGATCATGACAGCATTCTACATTATTCTCTCCTGCTCACTTTTATGGTCCCTATCTGTCTAGAACTAGAGAACATGTCACAGTGAAAGTAGCTAACTGTAAAACAAGAATTCACATGCTATAGCCAGCCCCATTAAATTGTGTATTTTGAACTGCTGGTCCCACTGCCATTAACAATGCTACTTGTATTTCCAGAGTTATTTCCTCATGCCAAATGCTGTATTATCCTAATAACTCCTCAGAGCAACAACCATTCTGTAGTGTTAGTCCATATCTTTTATACCTTCTTAGTCAAAAAGGCAGTCTCTACAAAATGCCATGCTCTATAGAAACCAGCAATACCTGGTCCAATTATTAGTAAAGGTATTTTGGGTTTAAGAACATAGTAATCTCCAGCAGAATAAGAAGAAACTACATGAATTCACCTAATCAGTTTTCTGTTGGATGTTCATTCATAGACACACATATGTACAACTTTCAATATACTAAAATACAAAAGAACCCCACACATTACATTCTAATAAAAATTTCACTTAAAAAGATGCTACGAACACATGATATTTGGCTTGATAGCTTGATTTTACTAGTATATTGAATTTTATACTGAAGGTCTAGGAAAATACAAAGAATAAACAACTGTATGGAATAAAGGGTAAAGCTGATCATTTGGAATTTGCTGCCAAAGGCCTGAATAAAAAATTGTACCGTACAGGAAGAAAAAATTTTAACTTGCCCTCAGATGTTCTCTCACAAGGTAGAAGTATTTTTATATGGAAAACTGCTTGTTAAACAACTATTGTCCATTTATTTACAACAACAGGTGCTGCTGAAGATATACAGACATTCATCTTTGAGCACATACAGAAATCCCCCTACATTATTGTTGTTTCATATTAGAGATTCAAGCCCCCCCAAAAAGGAAAGGACCTACAAAGCAGAGAAGGGGAAAAAAACAAAAACAATCAATGGCTCTTTCTGTTCGTGTATCAGAGAAAGCCAGATATGATATCTGAGGATGACATATTTTTCTGTCTTCTTGAATTATCCCAAAACAGAAAGAAGAGGAACTAAAAGTAAGTATCAGAGAAAAAAAAGCAACACCGTCCTGCAGTTTGCTTCCAAGTGTTTTCCAGAAGCTGCTTAAAGAGATGGGGTTTTTTTGAGCCATGAGGAATACTGGTTATGAATAAAATGGGAGGAAAATTCTAAAGAACAGGAGGTGAAAGAAGAAAGGAAAACAGTAGTGTTATATCATTCTTTACAGTGAGAAAATACAGCTCAGATAATTATATGCCTGAGATTGAGAAAGTGTTCTTGAGCAAAAATAACACAACCATAACTTAGAGTAATGAAAAAATTGCTTCTATTACTTGTGTACATAAAGAAAAGATAGGCTATTATCCTAATAACCCCTCAGAGCAACAACCATTCTGTAGTGTTAGTCCATATATTTTATACCTTCTTAGTAAATAAGGCAGTCTCTACAAAATGCCATGATCTATAGAAATGTCGTGTGAAGGAAGAAAATGCAGAATAATATTTTATGAAGCTGACACATAACAAAAGCTGAGGAACTCTTTTTAAATGTCCCAAAAGAAAGTTAATGCTCAATTTACTTGATGCACCTAAGTCCAAGAGAGATTTAGTACAATTTGCAAATTAAGATATGCTAACAGAAGGCTAGCAGATGAGTGAAAAGGGGTCCAAGAGGAGCCAAAAGGCAGACTGAAAAGTGGTAGCATTTTTATTTACTTAGTAAGAAAAGCAATTACCGAAGAAAATTTTTGTGGTATATTCTCTACATTAAAATGTTTTGTTTTGGTTTTTTTCCAGCAAGAGATAAAAATGAGATAAAAGAATTTAGGAGCCTTGTGTGCTCTGTTAGGTAAATCACTGGATGACATGATCCTAGCAGGCTTTTCTGCCTCATCCTCTCAAGGTTCAGGCTTTTTGGATGTTTTCCACTTTCATTAGATAAACAGCTGCTTATTAGAAGCAGATATACCCTTATAAGGATTCAAATTGAGTTTCCTTTATTCATGTTGACACAGATTTTATTCTATCCCTCCAACCTTACCCATTCTGTGATTTAGCTCAGAAAGTTTTGTAACTTACTTTGTTTCATTATTACCAAATTATCAACTATTAACTACTAATTATCAGAAATGTAACACAACAACTTTCTAGGCAATAACTGAATTCCCTTCTTTTTATTTACAAACCATTATTCATTATAAACATTCCACAATCAGAATCTGGTAAGCAACACAACTTGTTCTATGCTATATTAAAAATACTTACTACCTGCTTGGCTCTGTAGAAAGGCATGTAAAAATAACAGAAATATTGAATTGTAATATGGATTGACTGAGTAGAGTTAAACAGCAAATGTAATGTTAAAAGAAACTGTCTGAACATACTCCAGTCATCCTTCACTGCAGTGCCATTTTAAGATAAACTGCTCATATTTACAGAAAATGCATTCTTATAATAGAAAGAAACCCTCAAAAAGTCTCTTCCCATGCTGCTCAACCCTGTTGAAACAAAGAAAGGAAATGGAGCATGGCCATTTAGCAATTATAAAGTACATGACTATACCACTGCTAAATCCATCTTGCTATGTTACCAGGAAAAAAAATCACATGTGCAGCTAAACAACTGAGAACACTCCAACTCTTTGAAATGCTATCTTACCCACTATATAGTGCTAACAATTCACTGTATAATAAGGATTACACGTTCTCACCTTCCATTACGCTAACTGCATTTTCACGGGTCATATACGCATCCTTTTTTCCAGGTGACTAGACAAATGCACACACAAACTTCACCTAAAAATACACTGAGTCTTGCCAAGTAGCAGCAGGATGAAATATACCACAGTAACAATCCCGTCTTTGTCCCAGCCTAACACTCTACCTATTAACACGCTTTGATGCTTAGCCAAGAAAAATCTCAGTGCTGGGATTCTGGGTTTTGTGCCCAAACAATCTGGGCTTGTGTTTAATATAGTATAGTCTGCTTTTAAGTTACTGCCAATCATTAACTCTACAAAGAGTATGTCTGGGATTATTTTGTCTTTACAATGAATGTTATTAAGGTAAAGAAGGCAGAAAAATTTATATTATTTTGAAAAGAATAAGTGGATCATGCAATCCTTACAACGAAGAAAACAGTCTTATTCAGAACATAAATGTATTTCTAAAAACAGTTCTGGAGTTAATTTTGTTTTCTGTGTATCAATAATATGTGACCGGAATACTGGATTTCTTGAACAAAATATAAAAATGCAAACTGAACGAAACACACTAGATTCTTAAACTTGCAGATAACTTAAGAATTCATTTTTTACCAAAGGAAAAGTAGGTAATTGTTTTCTGTTTCTTAAACAATTAAAGACTATCATTAGTCGAAAAATAACTTAGGAATATACTAAAGAAAAATGGTTAAGTATGAAACATTACACTTGGATAACCCAAATATTATTGCTATCCTTACAGAAAAATAGACTGAAGTGGGTGATCCTCATACACTGAGGAAAAGAAGTATGTAAAGCAAAAGAAAATATTAATGAAATGTCTTTTAAAGCATTAATGCTATTACATTAGTGGAGAAGATGAGAAAAAAAATAAAACCAACATGACTTGATGAAACATATAAAGATTAAAACAAGAGCAAATGTCATTCAAGGCTTTAGTCCCAGTAAGGGACTGTTCCCATTTCACTGTAATACTGGTATCTTTTATACAATATGCTGTGGACAGGTCATGCCCACCTTCTACAGCACTAAAACTTGCTTAGAAGTCTCTTGTCTATGACAGCTTACTTCTGGCTTTGATTTTGTAGCTGACTTTTTAAGATTTGATTTACTGAGGTTGTGTAAGCAATCTGTTTTATAGAGAGCTCCACAAGCAACTACATTACTCTAGTTGCATAAAAAATTGGCAAGAAAACCAGGCCAAGTGAACAGGAACGGAAGATGACAATCTCTTGAGACAGTCTTAAAAAAGTCACTCAGTCCCAAGGGTAAGGACTTTTTTCTGTAATTTTCATAAAAATATTCCTTTTTTACCTTTATCCTCATATCATAAAATGATTATCAAATTCCAGTCCAAAGGTTCTTCACTGGTTGTCAGGTTTATTTAGGAATTTTTATTTCCAGTAATAGTTTCATTGAGTCAGATAAACATTGGTAGAAATGAGAAATTTCCATATGACTGGATAAATAGCAATTTACAAATTAGAAATTTAATTTCAAATCCTTATTGAATTTATATGCTAAGTCACTCAAAGCATATAAAATACACATGAATTAATGTGCAGAATCCTATCAAAATAACATCTGAATGTAGGTAAGTATGACTGTAAGAATATATGACCTGTGGGTGAGTGTGTATAATTACAAAATTAGAGTATCAATACCAAACCAAAATACTCTGAAAACACTCTCCTTCTTTCAGACACCTGAAATACATAAAACTAAGTCTCTTCCTTTTTCCTCTTTACATCTATAGTGAATTTGTGCGTGTTTGCGTGCGCGTGTTTTTAGTTTAACATTTGCCATCAAGCAAGGCACCATAAAAGTACCTAACATTCTTTTTCTGGGGATCTGATATATAAAGACATCTTCACAGAATCCAAAGAACCCCCAAACAGAAACAAACAGAAAGTTCAGTTTATAAATTACAAATACGTAGAAGTTTAAATGTTTACTCTTTCTGAAAGGCAGAAGCTTAGAACAGAACTTCTGAAAGGCAGAAGCTTAGAACCACATTAACACACTCAACCAAATGGGGTTTTAAAAGAATACATAAAAATAAGTTCCTTTTTCAGATTGCTTCCAATCCCACTGTTTTTGATACCCAGCCAATGAATTCCCACCAGTTAGTGTCTGTGCTTCTTAATACTACAGGAGGAAATATAAAGTTTTCAGGTGGCTTCAGCTCATGCATATCTGCGTATCACTGGTGCAGCAGACACAAGACATATTCTCTTGGGTTAAACAATTCTAAATGTACTTAGAATTCAGGAGAGTCCCATCTGCAAAGCACTGCAGGCATGTGTCATTTTGTCTATTTTATTTCTGACATAAACACCGAAATTTTTCAAAGGTAGTGCCCCACCTGCACTCTGAGTACAAACTGAGCTTGGCAAGTGAGGCAAGGACTGTATGTCAGAGCACCTGTAACTACAGCATAAAATCTGGAAAATGTGTTGATCTTGAAAACTGGCAGGCGCTTTCCATATTCTTATGCTGTAAAGTCAATTCATAAATAATGGAATAACTTCATTACTTCCTCACAGGCAATAATCCAAACTGTACCTCTTTACTGGGGCTGAGCCCTGTGCAGATTTCCACATAGTTCTTCTCTAATGAAAGAGCACTGTCCTGATATACAGTGAAAATACTTCAGTAGGTAGTACTTGCACTATCTCCTTACAACCTTGTCAGGTCTTCACAGCCAAGTTCACCTGCTTGAATTAGTACCTTCTCAAGAATTCACAAGATGAACAAGAAAAACTGTCTAATTCAGCTAGTGTTCTTGATGTACTGTATCTAAGGCAAATGACTAACCTTGTGAAATTCTGATTGGAAACAGCTCAATCAAGATACAGAAGAACAGAAAGACTAAAATACTTCCATACTGTTCTGTATATGTATCAGCACATTTCTTATGCCTAGTACTTCTCCAAGGACCTTTTCAAATGACAATTCAAAGCAAGAGTGAAAGAACAGAAATAGAACTCTATTAATCACTGAAGAACAACAAGTAGAACACTCAGAACAGTCCTAAATGTCTAGTGTAATAAAGGTCACTGAAATTTAGGATTTAAGAGAAACATTTCAATAACCTGAACTGAAATAGGACAAGTAGCAAAGATTTGGTTATTTGCTTGCTGAAATTCAGAATTATAGGAGCTCTTGGACTTTTAGAGAAATATTGGTTAGAATTTTATTTAGTATTATTTAAAATTATTTCAGTGTGTGATTAAATAGTTACTTTTGCATAAAGTTGAAATTTATCCATTGTATATAAAAATTATTTAAATTTGTTAAAAGCTTTGGACATTTATTTTAGTGTTAAAATGGCCTGCTTCAAGTTGAGTTAAAATTAAACAACACAAGCTGTTTTGTCAGTTTATTAATAAGGATGGCTCCTAGTTTTAAAAGAACACCCATACAAATGGAGCATAATAAACAAAAAAGAACAAATCTTTTTTGAAATATAGAATTAATGATTTTAATCAAATAAAAGTATTTACAATTTCCGCATGAAACACAAGCATTTGCCTTAACAAGAGATACAGAATGGTTTAGGTTGGAAGGAGATTCAAGAGGGAGAATCTTAGAATGGTTTAGTTTGGAAGGGATGGTTAAAAGTTATTGCCTTTAATCCAATAATGCCACAACAATGTGCAGCGATATCTCCAACAGTATCAGCTTGGTCAGACCTCTGTGCTGCCAGACCTTGAACAAGCTGCATGGGTGGAGCATCTACACCTCTCTGGGCAACCAGTTCAGCATTTCAACATTCTCATTGTAAAAAAAATCTGTGTTATACTAATCTAAATCAACACTTTCTTTTTTGGTTTAAACTATTCCCTCTCATTCTTATTGCAAAAGACCCTGCTAAAAAGTTTATCCCTGTCTTTCATATAGGTTTTACCTCCCTTGCCCAGCCGGCCATGCTTCTTTTGAAGCAGCCCAGCTGGCTTCTGGGCTGCAAATGCTTATTTCCAACACACGTAAAGCTTCTTGCCAACCAACACCCCCAAGTTATCCCCAGGGCTGCCCTCAGCCCATTTTATGCTCCCCCTTATTTGTGCTTAGAATTGCTCAGACCCAGCTGCCACACCTTGCACTTGGCATTGTTGAACTTCAGAGTACAATGAGTTTCATTTTGAGAAAAAAATGAAAGGGGGGAAATACAGGTTTCAGAGTAGCATATAGACTTTGATACAATGCTGTTGGGGAGATTCTTAGTTGAACTAAGCGTAACTTCCTAACTGGCTGCTAACTTGGCTAATTTTAGAGTCAATCTAAAAAACCTGAAAATGTGCTTTCTTGTACATACACGTAAGGAAGTCTTAACAAAAAAATAGCAACTCAAAACAGGCCAAAAGACCATCTTCAAGAATTAGATTATTAAGTTATCACTTAAAATAATTGTCAGAGATATAAAACCACATAAACACTGAGTAGAAATGTACCTATTCACTCCAGGGAACTCCACTAAATCCATTAGTAGTGAATTGCACAAACTGTCACAGTAGCAAACTCATATTGGAACTGCTAGACAATGTGGGCTCACAGAGTAAGACAAAAGCTGAAGATCTAATTGCCAGAATCTAGGAACTAAAAAACAAAGAAAATGACAAATGAATTCTCAGAAAGTGCTGATTGAAAAGAAACTGTACAGTCCAAGCAATGTAAGTGAAATCAGCTGAATATCTGTAAGAAGGGCTGACATGGTCATCCTGTCAATGAACAAGGAGGTGGAAGTAATAAAAAAAAAGTTGCTGCTCTCTGTATACAGCATTATTAAGGCTAGTAAGAGATTAATGATGAAAGAGCTTTAAAGAATGTTGAAAAATTTGAGATGGAAAAGAAATAAAATAATTTGAAGACTAGAAAGAATTTCTTACTGTGAAGACTGGAAAGAATGTAATGTGTACAGCTTATTGAAAAAAACTCAGTTAGAATTTAAGTAGTTGAAGTAAGAGAAAATACAGCCTGCTGAAGTGAACTGTAGAAAAAGGCACAGCATAAAATAATTCAGTGGCTACAAGCTGAACCCAAACAAGTTAAATGTTAAACTGAAAGAGGTACTGTTAGGAATCATGTATCTAAGTACTGGAATAGAATACACTCACTGACTAAATATGCAGCAAACTACGTTCTCTTGATATCTACAAAAATTATGTTTGAGTGCCTCTCCTGTTCAGCTGCAGCCAGTGAGTTCAATATAAGGGTAACTGGCAGTAAATTACGGCATGAGATACACAGTTTATCTAATTGTCTCCTTTGGCTTAAAACACTATTAAGAGAATACCTGAATTTGCTGTATGAAAACTGCTGCAGTTCTCTAGGTACAGTGAAGTTCAAAGTCAGTTGCAAAAAGAGTTTCTATTCAGAACCTCAAAAGCCAGTCTTATTAACATATAATGTATTTTTTCTGGTGCTGAACTGAAAAACCAGGAGGCAAACTCTGTTGTTCAACAAAGCCTGATACTAAGTTACACTTAGCCTAAGAAAACACTAGTAGGATTATTAAATGTTAGTACAGTTATTAAATTTAAAAATATTAGTTTTGTGACGAAATATATCTGTTTATACAGAAACAGATAAAACTTAACATTTCAAAGTAAATAAGTAGCTCTAAATATATGGTATTGGCATCACACTGCTATACTTATTAACAGCCAACATTAACAGAAATGTTAATGTAGCTTGCTGAACAGAAGATGAGATACTAGCTCAAGTTAAAATAAGTAGAAACATAAATACATTTTTGTTACTTTTCACTGCAATGCTTGCATTATAAGCACAAGATAACAAATGCACAATAAATGCATTTAAAACAACATATTTTAATGTAAGTTATTTATTTACAAATACAAAATATCCAACTTATTGTTTATAACAACTGCAGATTTATAAAGAGCGAAAAGTTTTGATTTAAAGATCTTTTAAAAAACATTTCCACATGATCACATAAAATTACCTTTGGCTTTTCCACACCACAGTACTCTTTACAAGCACTTTAGAAAAGCAAACTTGCATGCTCAGTTTATTCACACTGATACCAAGAAAATGTTGAGGTGTCTTGACAATATTCCATTTTTACTGTCTGGCCTGAATTGGGCTTAGCAAAACTTGAAACCCTGCCTAGCATTATTAACTATTTTTATTACAATTGTGCCTAGATGACAGAAGGACTGTGGGGATGTAAGTTATTTGTACAAGTTATTTCATGTAGTCTTTCAACAAAAAACTAAGTCTGAGGAATTACATCTTAAAAACTGTTACAGGTTTCTGCTTTGAGGATGAAGGAAGTAGTTACTTATCAATGCGGAAAAATATATGAAGCTTCACACATGATTTATTTTACTCATGATAAGCTAATGGATATAAAAGAAAACAGGAATGCAAAGGAGTGGCAATAGAGCTACTATTAATTACAAGTGGTTAATAGTAGTAGTAATCTGCTACTACTACTATTCATCTCCTTAGGACAGTACTAGTTGGTAAACCAAAATAAATGTGATTACTTAGTTCAATTGCAAATTACATGATTATTAAGAGAAAATATACAAGAGGAAACACCAAATTAAACTGATGTTAATTACTTAAGAAGTCAGCTTTTCTTCCTCAATAGTTTGGCTATTTTAAGCACTTATTTAATATTGCTATTTAATACCATATCCATTACAAGGATGCAACTGAACTTGATTATACAGTGAAAAACTGTAGAGTCTACAGTTCTGTATTTCACTCCACACTGCATGTCTTACTAACAAAAAGCACTGAAAATTTCTAAAGCTAGTAAACAGATATGTGTAGCATCCGAGCTCCATCTACTGGATGAAAAGAAACGTCTAAGAAATATTTTTAACTATCAGACTGGAAGAGGATTACTTACTCTGAAGCCTTCAGATGGTCATTTCAAGCCACAGGCATTTTGCAAACTCAATGTGATGCTGAGAAATTTTATTGCTTATACAATGATGGAAAAGACTTCTATCTCTAAACATTCTTACATGTAAACACCTGTGAAGTTTAGGTCTAATGAAAAAAAAAAAAAAACACTAGACCCAAAGAACTTCTCTAACAACTTGCCAGAAAGACTGGGAAACTCTTTTTCTCAAGCTTTCTTATCTAATACGAAGTTGTCAAGTGTATAAAGCTGTTTTTTAGAATATACACAAGAGGTTAAAATGCATACTGAAATGACTCAAATTAACCTCATCATCTGAGCACTTCAAGTATGTTTGCATTTAGAAGTGGTATTGGATCTCAGTACCATGACTTTGAGAAGGTTTATTCTTTCCATACATACATCTATTTCTCTAAAATAGATGCGCAACCTTCAGACCTCACAAATGCATTTGGATTAAAAAAACCTGGACTGATAAAATTAATACAGTTTTGCAGAAAAAATCATGCATGCTAAAGACAGTACACTGAAACAAATATTGTTAGAAGGTCAATTATTCTACTAGCACATTTAAGTATCTGATGAGAAGAAATTTTGATAGATATCAGAAGTTTCTCCATCCTCTGTTAGTAGACATTACCCTCAAGCTATGGATGGTCCATTCAACTTTTTGTTTGATATTTATACTTCCCACACATCTGCCTCTGATCAACATAGGCTTTAACTACAGTGAGTGGTGAACACCCATGAATATATTATTAAACATCTCCAGTACACTGACAAAATAGTATTTCAGACAATGTAACTTGATATTGCTTATCTTACTTTATCTAAACAGAACTTAAATGTAAAAACACATTATTTATAACAAACAATATTATGCCTTTGATTTTTCATGCCAGAGGATGGCACGCAGTTATTTGGAAAACTCTGAAGTCTAGAAATTTGTGTTATTTGCGATACTATCTCCCAAGTATCTCCCAAGGCCATGGCTCCCAAGTGCTAAATAATGCATCCAATAAAACCCTCTTCTGAGTTAAGATAACCCATTTGGCTTTAATACTATTACTACTGCCACCCTGAAAGAACAGAATAACCACAAACAGAGCACACTGACTGACCACATGCAAAGCCAGCAGCTTACAGACTAACTACACAAATGTATCTTAAAATAAGCTATAAAATTATGAAAGCTTGGGCTTTGAGTGCCTCATTCCTAAGGGTATCCTCTACCTTTCTGTTCTCTTTATGCTACACACTTGCTACAACACCTTAGACAATTTTGCTTCCAGCAGCGATTCTAATAAAACCGCAGAGACAATTAAACAGATTGGTGGACAGATAGATAAGTAGGCAGTAAATATGTACAGATTCCAAAGCCCTTTGCTGTTGTAAAGATGTTATTTGCCTGCCATATATTTCAAGGTTCTTTTTCAGAGAAAACTTTTCTTAGAGACCTTTCAAATTTCCGAATCCTTGTCTCCACTACCAGATACGGCTATTTAATACTAAACTGTAATTGTTCAGTCTCTCCAACCAAGAACAATTGATTGACTCTGAGAAGCTTAAACTTGTGTCGATTTCAACCACAGGACTAGTAACCAGATTTTGAGATTAAAGTTATCCATCATACTCACTGATCTCAGAACACTTCCTGCGGACCATTTATCTACAGCAGAGATAATACAGCCACCAATTCCCAAAGCAACACACAGCACAACTTTAAAGCCAACAGAAAGAAAAGTCAAGGGATTTGTTTTACAAGATGTCTTGTACATATGCTTTAAAAAAAACCCCTAATTATGTCTAACATAGCTGCAAAATCATGATACTGTATTTCATGTACTGCAATTTACATGCTCCTACTGAACAACAGAACACCAATGCTCCAGAATTAGCTTCATGCTGGTTTCAGCTGAGGTAGAGTCAGCTTTCTTTGCAGTACCTAACCTGAGGCTGTGTTTCAGACTTGTCCTGAACACAGAGTTGTTAATATAGAGAAGCAAAGCCTCTTCTGTACCACACACAAGCAGGAGAAATGGAGTGTGTGGGAAGCTGGGAGGAGACATAGCCAGGACAGGTGGCCCCAATTGACAAAACAGGTATTTCAGGCCATGTGACATGCTCAGTATAAAAAGTGGAGGGAAGAAGGAAGAAATGGGGGACGTTTGGAGTGATGGAGTTTGTCTTCCCCAGTCACTGTTACTTGTGGTGGGGCCTGCTGTTCTGGATATGGCTGAACACCTGCCTGCCCATGGGAAGCAGTGAATTAATTCCTTGTTTTGCTTTATCTGCATGTGCAGCTTTTGCTTTCCCTAATAAACTGTCTTTACCTCAGCTGAGCTCTCTCTATCTTTCACCCTTCTGAGTCTCTCCCAGATTCTGCTGGTGGGGCAGCGAGTGGCTGCGTGGGATTTGGTGGCTGTGTGGGGTCAAACCACAGCATGTGACTCCACAAAGAGATCAGATTTATGTATGGCTCCAAAACAAACAGAATAACATCAGTTTACAGATCTGAACACACAGCACATGTTGACTATATGGAACTTGACAAATCACGGAAGTTAGTTACTTAGCCTCTAACCAGAAGTAAATCATATGACAAGAAAAACTAATGCTTACTTAAGTTACAGATTTCATTTACAGTTTCTTTATTTTTGTTATTATCTGGTCTTTGATATCACATCGTCTTCTTATATATCTCTATTGCACAAAATTATGAGGAGCTTCAGAACTAACATCTTCCATGCCTGAGAAAGAACTGACTGGAACTAGTCAGTTGAACAGATCTGCTCAAATTGCAAAGGCTTCCGTACTGTACCTGCTGTGATTCTTAGATTCCAATCAACAGTGAAGATGAAGGAAAGGACACTGAATTCCCTCTTACATTCCCTTGAATATTTTAGTTTCTAGATCTCTTCAAACCTACTAACCTAAGTGGTTAATATGAATTGCTTTCTTGGCAATGTTATCACTGGGCTTTTCACTGCTCCTAAAAGGCAGCCAAAACAACAACATTTACAGCTGTAAATGTAAAATGCTGTACATTTTAATGTACCAGTATTAAAAGATTATCCAAAGTAATGCAAGTGTTCCTATCCCTCTAAAACTGTGGCCTGATTCTAAACATAAAGGCTACACAGAGTTAAAAATACTTCCTAACATGGAATAGTAGAAACTTATAAATCTTGTTTTTAAAATCATATCATATTCTTTCAATGAAGCAGTTATATCAGTTATGATGATCAGTTATAACTGATATAATCGATAAACAGTTATATGTTTGTCAGTCAGTTATGATGTTTGTATCAAGATGCCAACATCAAGGTGTAAGTTTTCTTTTCTCTTTATAATAACAAGTTTTGTTTTACAAACAAGATAATGACTGGACACTCATCATAACTGACAAAATCTTTTTTTCAATAAAACATAAGGCTGGTTTCATTTTTAGCAGTTATATACAGTCAAATAAAATCATAAAAACCTGCAAGAGATGGAAGTCAGATACCTGAATTTCTGAGGACTGTAAAACAACTGATTCTGTTTTAGTTATTCTTTCTGTTTTTTAACCAAAAATGCCTTTTGTTTTCAATGTTTTATCTCAAAACCTATTATTATTACAAATTTATTTTCACATGTTTTGATCCAAAACCTTTACTTCCTAGGGACACAGCCCAGGGATATAATAAGGATGGTAATTGCTATGGAACTGGTGAACCAGGTATTCTTTTGTCACAAACAAAGAAAAAATCTAGACTGTTCTAGATCCTTACATATCACTATTAAGCCTTGGCCATCGCCTACATTATCTTACCTGCAATGACAGTAAACTGAAAAAAAAAAAACCCAGCAATTAAAAGAAACAGGAAAACAAGGAAAATGAACAGGGGAAGAAACTGGAATAGGAAAAGAAACTGGAATGGTTCCCTTCAAAGAAAAGTGTCATGGGAGAGAATCCAAAACAGCCACTACATATGCAGAATTTACTACGGGCAAAGCCTGACTAATTTAATCAGGCAGCTATCTATGACAGTTGTGTAGAGCTAAGAGCAAAAAAATCTGAATTAGCTTTCTGATGTTTCCTCCACCAAGCCCCCAGGAAGTTTTACTGAATAACTAAACTTACACATTTAACCTTTCAGCTGCAAAGTCTTAATTCTTCAGTAACTTCTGGAGTCTGTATTTACCGAAATACTGGATTAATAATCCCTAGTAAGTCTGACAAGAGACCCACTAGTCATCTGTTGCACACATAATGAGTGACTTTATGCAATATCAATACTATCTTCAAACTCAGTCCGCAAGAAGAACTGTTGAAACACAAGGTTCCAAGAAAGCAAATTAACTCAAAACTAAATTAACTCAAATTAACTCAATTAACTAAAAATTGAGTGCTAATCAGTACACATCACAGAACTGCAGAATATTCTGTGTTGGAAGGGATGTTCCAAACCCTGTCACGGCTAAATTACATGACAGGAATCCACGCTTTTATGTCTGCAAAGAAAAACTGTTGTGTCCGCTGCAGTGCTGGAAAGCTGGTACCCTGCAAGGATGAGCACTGTGTCAAGCCAGACTTCACTGGATGACTTTCCTTTCTGTGAGTCTCAGTGGTGACAACACTAAGTGTTAACACAGATAAAAAGGCTGCAAAACTCAGTCTTACAATTGAGAAGAAAAACAAAGTTAAAACTGAGAAATATATATAATTACACTTTATTTCTAAATCACGGGGAAAAAATAAAACTCCCATACAAGATACCAATAAATGCTGAAAATCTTAAAAACTGTAAACAATCTAAAGAAAAAAACCTACCTAACAACACAATCCTTACCTGCGACTAGTTGTTTTCCTTTCTGTCTTGGTTTCTTCCTCTTGAAGTTGCTGTTTAGTATTTTCATTTGTGTCAATTTTCAATTTCTTGGCAATGCGTTCCTTTATTTGAAATCTCTCATTACTAGCAGCTTCATCTTCTGCACTATCAGCATCTTCATCACGTTCCTCTTCATCCTTTATTGATTTAAAATCGTAAAACTACTTTAGATTTTTTTCAGTACATAATGACAAATATGGAAATCTTTTTCTTATAATCTGTTCCAAGAAAAAAAGCAAACTTTTCAAACAAATATATCCTTATTTTCTTCAGAGGTAACAAAAAACCCCAAATATGACAGTTTCATTTTTATACACAAATTACTTCCTATCTGTAGGGTTAAAAAATACTCTAGACTCTTACAGGTCTATAGATGACATCACAGCAGTGTGATATTACCAACACCATTACACATGAAACCAAAATTTGATTGAGACAATACACTAAACTTTACCTTAATTTTCCACTGAAAGAAAAACTTACCTCCCTACCACATCCTACCACATGGCTATACTACAGTCATGATGGGATGGAAGAGTTTAGCTCATCATCTCCTGTTTAGGGAACTTACAAATAGTAAATTGATCGTAAGAGGCTGTGAAAACCTGTGGAATCAATCACTGCAGCTTGCTACAGAGGTCCAAGGAGAAGCTTCAGGCAAAAGGGGATAAACCTTGGATTAAACACATTTGAAGAGAGACGTAATTGCAGAATGAACTGGTGGCCTGATTAGACCAAGCCCACTTTCTTCGTTGAGGAAGGAAATCTATATGAATCTTAATTGAACAATAACAGCTTGAAGATGACACGGTACATTTTTACATTTACTTTGCTTTGATGCTCATCAGCAAAAGGAAAGTGTAAGATGCCACATGATTCTAATTTTAGCCAAAGAAAGAAAGGAAAGACACTTAGAAATAGTAATCCAGAGGACTTTACTGTATCCAGGAGACTGCCAGAATGTAAACACTTGGGAATGAAGAACATGTATGTTCCTGGGTGTGATGCATAGGAATGAGGAAGACTAGCATGAAGACCATGTCCATAAACATAGTGGAGGAAGGGCTAAAAAAGTAAAAGAAGCAAGAGGCAAAATGTGGGAACAGAAGAGAAAAATCAAGAGCTGGATTTCAGAAGTTGTACTATAGTTATTGTTTAGGCATCTTTAGACTACTCTGCTCAGCTTTGAGATTTTAACAAGACGAGACCAGTCAGAAATAAGAAAAAAAATCTCTGAATATTCAGCATAATACAACAGATGAATATTTTGACAACTAAAAAACTGAAAGGTTGTTGGAGGAATTTCGTCTGTTCTTTTTTAATAGGGGAAGAGAAAACTGGAACAGGATCAGCATTTCTGTTAATTTACCAGAAAACTATTGTTTGACAGACGAAATAATGAAACTTTCTAGAGGATTTGCTTACATGATAAATTGTCAGAGAGATAGGTGACTACAGACCTGAATCGCTAAGGGAAGTCTGACAAAACAGTGACAAGACTGTGTGAGGAGTCTTTAATGGTGAAGAATAAAGACAGACTCCCGGTGGAGATTTGACTAGGGTTTAGGTAAGAGCATTTCACTGAAACACAACTAACGGACAGGAGAACTTCTGGAATAAAAATTAAATACTCTAGACAAATGGCAGCTGCTAAATAGTAAGCTAGCTAAAAATTATGGGTATCTGAGTAACAGGAGGGGGTTAAAACTGAAGGGACAAAATGGTTCAACTTATCCCACTTGGCTAAATCCCCTATTTCCCAAACCATCCACTAGCCTCAGTTTGCACAGTATTTAATCATTTTTCTTCTAGAAAAACACTGATAGAATAGGATATACCCTTCCTCCTCAACTGCTTTCCCTCCTGCAGCTCTATGCTTTTCTCCTGCCCAGTCTCCTTCTCCACTCCCTTTCTCTCTCATTAAATCCATCTGATCTCAACAAGCAGTTTTAACAATAGATTCAACAACTCAGACTGAACTGTATGGCACCTCAAAAGGGAAGTGGCTGTTCTGTTGGATGATGGTTGTTCCCTATGTGAGACAGAAATGCAAAACTTCCTGCCTGAAAGCTATTCTACTTCTTGCTGCTGTTATTAGCTGGGTGGAGCAGCCCTATTCTTCTCTTTAATATGGAAATTAAAATGTAATGAGACATTTTGTGACAGTGACTAGTGGCTACTGCATGTAATATTATTTTCCCATTTAAGAAGATTATTGAATTGAGGGGTGGATAAGTAATTTTATCTACACATAGTACTTCATGAAGCTTACTGTTAGGCAACTGACTGTCAAATAGGGAGAGGGCAAGAAACTGTGCAGAAAAGAAATGTCACCAGTGGGAAAAAATTGTTAACCTATTTCATATAATGTTTTCAGTAACACCTTGGGCACAAAAAGAATCTAAACAAATAGCTAGGAGGTATAGCTAATACAAAGTCTCTCTCAAATAATTAAATGCACGAATTTGAGGACTGCAGTAAGAGAAATGGGACAGTATTTAATAGCATGAACAGCAAGGCCAGGTACTTAGGGAATCCAACAAGAGTTTCTCTTACATGCTATGGGCTGGCAGGCTGGGGCAAGTAAGGAGATCTGGAAGAATTATTTGCTCCCAGGTTTGGCTATAAAACTACCAACATGTTGTAGCTGTGTAAATGCAAAAGTGATCCTGTGATGCATTAACTAAAATAACTCCAAGAGAGAAGATCAAACAGTAGTACCACTTTGCAAGACCCAGCTAACTGCCTGAAGTGCTAGGTCTTAGCTAAAATCTTAAATGTAATGAAATCTAAAGAGAACACCTCTACAGGAAAAAAAAGGAAAAAGCCTTCATATTTCCAACGCTGGCTTAAATAGGTGTATTTATTTAAATTTTTATTCTTCAACCTGGTACATCCATGTTCTATACTCCCCAAATCCAGTTTGCTTAAGAAAGGGATATTTGAATATCTGAAGAATTATTAAATAGCATTCCACAAGCCCTTCTAACACTAAAATGCTCCTGCAAAGCAGGAATTACAAAGGAGAAGAGTGAAAGAGCCTGAATTCATACTATGTCTTGTGAAAAAAGGAACAGGGTGTAAGAGGATGCTTTTTTTTTTAGGCATACAAATGGGACAGACTCTGTTCTTTACTGCCACTGTGTCAACACACAGTGTAGTTAATACCTGAGCATGATACACAGATATAAAAAACAGTACTTCCCAGGATTCAATTAGGTGCACGGGAGATTACAGTCCTAGTCATATTTAACATCCTTATCTCAACAGCAATTCAAAGGGGTACTCCCAAGATCTGTGGTTGGAGACATACTTCAGCTAATGAGCTTATGCTTACCTGCACCATGTATGACAATTTTCTTGTACTTAAACTGCCTCCATGTTTAGCTGAATGTTACTGCTTGACTATTTAAATTTCACATCTTTCAGAGGTGACAGTTTCCATCAATACAATTTCACTGCTACAATCTAATAATTCACTGAGTTCTGCTCTCTTGAAGAGATCTTTCAAACGGGACTCTTAACTCACATGCGGATTTACGCTTAAACATTTGCAATCGTATAATAATTCATGACAAACTTGATTTTAATTATTTTTTAGAGGCAATTTCAGGGTTTTTATCACTCTGGTGGTTTGTCACCCTGTGTGTCATACACAATCCATCTACCAAACTCCTTTATAACTAATCCACTGACTGAAATACAATACAAACTGTTTCTATAAAAAGTAGCAGGTAGTATGCTAATTCGACCCTGCTGTGAATAGCCAAACCTCAGATCTTACAGAGCCTTCACACTTTTGCCAGAAATCTGACTTCAGATAGTTCTTTAAGATCTCTAAGGCAAAATTTGTTTCCTAAAGAAAACCTAATCTGTGCACAGTAAAAACAAAGAATTATTTGTAAAAAAATAATACTTGCCTCAGTCAAATCCTTTTCTTCATCTTCCACTTCACTAAAAGAAGAAAAAAAAAAAGTAACTACTTTGAAACGCTAGAGATTTAAAATAATATTTAAAACCCAAGATTTCTTAAATAAAAGAAATTGTTGGCCACCTGAAATTTCTGTAAACTTACTACTTTTTATCATCCTTGCATTTATCTTAAAGGTATCAATATTATTTTCTCTTATTTGACTATCACAATATTTTCTAATTAGAAATGCTTAGAAACAAGAGCTTTCATGGAGAAATCCTAACCATACCTTCAGCTGTTCAAGCAAAATGCTAATGTTTACAGTTAAAAACACCAAAACTCAGTTGAGATGTTTTTGATCTTATTTTTATCAAACAATCAGTAGTATTTCATTTCAATTAGTAGAATTTGCAACTAGTTTATATTTTGGAAGATGCACTTTACTGATACTTAAGCTTAACATCAAGATTTTGTTATACAGTTACAGTTCAGTGAATTAAAAAAAAATCTATTTGAATATACTAAGGCTAACATACCCACTGTTAGTTATCACAAACTAATAATAAAGGCACTTGGACCTTTTTAGCCCACATTTTAAAAACAGAAGTTATGTCAGAGAAAAACCAAGGAATATTAAAGAAGCCTCAAAACTCAAGACTTTGAAGTTTGCTCTAAGCAATCAATATCATTAAAGTAGCTCTAGATGTGCTGCAATCAGTGACAATAATTTAATAAAGTGCTGCACCTGAGTCAGAGCAACTGCTGATAGCAATACAGAGGGGGTATGAACAGACTGACAGCAGCCCAGCAAGGAGGACTTGGGTGTGCTGGTGGATGAAAAGCTGACAATGTACACTTGAAGCCCAGAGAGCCAAACGTGTCCTGGGCTGCATCCAGAGCAGTGTGGGCAGCAGGGCCAGGGAGGGGATTGTGCCCCTCTGCTCTGCTGAGAGCCCACCTGCAGGGCTGCATCAGCTCTGGGCTCCCAGCACAGGAAGGACAGAAACCTGATGGAGGGACTCCAGAGAAGAGCCATGAAGTTGATCACCTCCCCAATGGGGAAAGGCACAATTGCTCAGCCTGGAGAGGACTCCAGGGATGCCCTAATGCATGCAGCCTTTCTGTACTTAACGTGGGTCTGTAAGATGGGAACAGACTTTCTAGCAGAGTCTGTTGTGAAAGAACAAAGGGTAATGGTTTCAAACCAGAAGAGGGTAAATTCAGACTAGAGATAAGGAAGATGATTTTTATGTTGCAGGTGATGAGACACTGGAGCAGTTTGCCTAGAGAGGTAGTAAATAAATGCTCCACCCCTGGAAATGTTCAAGGCCAGTTTGAATGGAGCTCTGCACAGCCTCATCTAGTTGAAGATGTCCCTGCTAATTGTAGGGGAGTTGGATGTGAAAAACTTTAATGGTTCCTTCCAAACCAACTAGTCTAGGATTCCAAGATAAGCAAATTCTTGGAGTTAATGTATTTTCATGGCATTTTCTCACCTTAAAACTCAATTGTGGTTTAAATCAGAATTTATAAAGTACTAAAAAGAAACAGAGAAGAAAACAAGCTTTATTCAACCATACAGATTTATGATTAACCTATTTTTTGTGTGTTCTTTAGATTTGGAAAAAAAAGGTATTTTCAAGCCCTCTAGAATAACCACAGCCAAGAATATCTTCATCATGAAGAAAACTTAAGTAACTTTAAAAGTTTAGGCTATGAAAGAGATGGTCTAAGAAAGAATTGTGGTAGGAGAGGTATAAAACCGAATATCTGCTCACTGTCTTTTTCAGAATGAGAGTTAGAATTTATGGAATGCCACTAGTAGCACTCAGGTTCAGAACAAAAAGGGGAGATACTTCCTCCTGTAGTGGACAGGATGGTGTGAATGGAAACAATATTACAAGAGATTTAATACACACTTTGAGGAGTGCTCTATTAAAGATTTCCAAATAGATGAATCACATTGAACGCTGACAGTACTCTGAGGTGAAAGCTGATGGAGGCTGGGAGACTACTCAGATAAACTTTACATTTGCACTGTTTCTACTCTACTGGGCATCCACTGATGGCCAGTGGTGATGACAGCTGAGTGGATCAGAGAAATATTCGGTCTGATCTAGCACTGGCACTCTTAAATTTTTGAAGGGTAAGATGAATTAACATTTCTTAAATGAGTATAAATGGGTATATAATTGGGTAAAAGATACTGAAAGTAGATCTGTTCTAAAAATTGGAAATCACATACTAACCTTTTGACAGCAGGAACTGAGCTTAGATGTGGATCATCCTTCAGGAGATCATGACTACTTTTACTTTTCCCCTTCATGATCTGTTAAAAGAAAAAAAAAAAAAACAGAAAAAAGTTATTATTCACTTCAGTGTTTAAGAGGCTAGATAGTGAAAAAAGATTGTGATAAGAAAAACATAACTTGCTTCTTTTTAGCTTTAGCCTATCCAATAAGCATAGAAACTTTTAAGAACAGGACAGAGAAAGTGTTCCAGAAAGAGAAACATTGAGTTGACTCCCCAGATTTATTTTTGCAACAGCAATGCACTTAGTTTTAAAGGACAGAGAGAAGGGGGAAAAATATACTGTTTAGTCATGTATAATCATTGCACATCATAAAGATGGTAGATCTACCACATATACACTTGAGTGAATGAAGAAATAAGACCCTGACTTTCCAATAACAACACATGACAACTGAAAGAACCACCATGTATAAAACAGTACTTATTAATCGGAAAAACAATAATTAGATCCCTAGGGAAAAAAAAATAAAGAAATTAACAAACTGAAACACATCAATCTGGAGTACATCACCCATGAATCACTGACTGACACAAGGAGTCAAATAAATCTAACAACACATAAAATTTTCAGGCAGAAAGACTGCAGTTGGAAAGCATTCTACATGCTAATCTGAAAAAAAGTTTACTTTATTTTCAGAGAAAAATCAGACTGAAAATCTCTGCTACAGGTATAGTCTGTATTGCGACTGTATTGTGAATGTCTCCATTGCAGATGCATTGTCTAATGCTTTTGGAAAGACAGTAGACATGTAGATAAAATTTTACTCATTTAAATGCAACTACAATCTTTTATTATGTAGAAAACAAAGATTAACACATTCAGCAACATGAAAAGATAAATCCTTCATTAATGAAGAGGTGGTGTGTTTGGAGTGGTGGTGGAGCTGTGTATCCAAACAAGTGCTTTAAACAAGTACAGACAACAAGCAGTTTGGATATGGAAAACTACAGTTTGAACACTCATCAACAACCAGTGGGGGCCCTACAGCCCGATCCCTGACTGCACTAATAGCCTTCATGGCCCTGAGGTGTTTTATCCAGAGCTTCTCTGCCCTTCTTAAACAAGCAAGACTTACTGCACCTAGCAACCAAAAAAAGCTCATAGGATCCCAAGTTTGTAGGTGCCAAAGGATCCCAGTAGTAACTTTGACCTTCCATTTTTCTTATCAAAAACAGAGGATGCAAGTTAGTGCTGATACTCGTGTACTTCAACTTAATCAGATTAAGAAAATGTCCAGAGCTACAGAGACACTGATCTAGACCTCTTAGGAACAAACAACAAAGTTTCAAAAAGAAAGTTTCCTTGTTACAAAGAATGAAGATAAATTCTTCCTAAAGAATTGGTGTAGTTATCTAGCTACAGCCAGTCCGGAATTTAGTGAGCACAAATAGGCAGAGGAGATTTTGAGGTGAGTTGGAAGAGAGCATGAAAACACTGAAAACAAGGCTTATCATGAAAGAGGCATTCTATTTAGGTAATTTTAAACTGAAAACAAGTATTTGGCATGGAAAGAAAGAAAGTCTAAGCAACTGAGTTAAACACAGTATTACAAACCAGAAATACAGCAAGAACAAAACAGCAGATAAGCATGTTAAGGTAAACAAGTAAAGTTTGTCTGACTGCTAAGTTGAAAAAAAGCAAGAAAAATAGTTAAAGCTGATGCTGGAATAAATCTCTACTTTCATTCTGACTGCTATCATCTCACTATAATATTGTCCATCATTATTCACTGCTTTCCTTTTGTATTTTAGCTAACTCCTGAGGACTAACAACTGTTTTTTCACTTATGTGGTACAGGATGCAGGACTGTGTACTCTGATCACCAACTGAAGCAGTGAGGTACTATAGAAAGAAAGTCTAGGAGTCTAGTGAAACAACTTTCAGCAGTAGAAATGAAATCAGCAATTTATTTAGGAAATTTTTAAATTAACCTTATTTAAGTGCCAAGTCAGGGAAGGAAATGTCATAACAAAGATTACCTGCGCAGTCCTGGTTCTGTGAATGTGAACATTTCACTATTAAATTACAATAATGGACTACTTTCTCCACAATAACCACACTTCATTTTGCTCACAGATGGATGGATATATGTAAGAAAAAGGAGCTATACACGCACTGGAAATGCATAAGATGATCTTCAGAATTCAAGTATTTTACCATATAATCACACTCATAAATAAAGGACTTGAGAAAGAATAAAGTACCTATCACTTCTATGACTTTAAAACAGCAGATGTAGGTTTATACTATTAAACTTTTGTTCATGGAAATGTAAAAATTCTATGCAGAAACTGAAGGCACCTTAAAAATCAAGAAAGCTAAAAACCTCTGTATTTGCAAAATGCTGTAACAGCAGAAACCTAAAAGCTGAAGCAACTGCTAGTATTATTGTTCAAAATGCAAATGTAAGAAGAAGACTAAAAGCATTAAATATTTTCACAAATATGCAGAAAAAGTAATTAGGTTGAAAAGAAAAACAAGGATAATTTGGTAAAATACCTGACTAACTCTACTGACTTCTTCCTCTTCTTCTTCAGCCTCTTCCCCAAACGAAAGCAGGTTAAAGTTTCTTTAAGAGAAAACAGAAAATTTCTAGCAAAATTTTAAATCCTCTCTTAGTAACATTCCATTAACTTTAAATATATTACATCCATGTTGTACATGATTTTTTAAAAACCGTTAGTACTACTAATGGTACCAATTCCAAACAACTACCACATTTTGCTTTGCAATAAATCATAAATATTTGAAAAAGCATGTTGTATTATGCTCCTGAGATAGAACAAAGATAGCAAAGCTATCAGTTAGAACACAATTTAAGAAATCTTGACTAGCTTTCTCAGATTCTTGAATGCTAACAATTCTGTTGCATTTTTTTCTCTACAAACAGGCATTCAAGATGTAAGGTTTTCAAGATATGACAGCTCAGAAATCAAATGTGTACACACTCACAGAATGCAATTAAAAGAAATTATGAACTATAATTTGTTTTTCAAGACTTAATTATTCACACTGTTGGAACCAGTCAGTTGCAACATGTTCTATTTTTATGCAGCAGAATTCACAGTATGTCCACTTTAGCGTTTCTTTTACTCTTCACAGCATATTTGTGACTACGAATTTTCATTCACAGAAACTACATTTTCCCATGTCAAAATGCCTGCCTCTTGCTAAGTAAGTACTTCAGTGGGGGAAAAATGGTATCTGATAAAATAAATTTAAACATACCACTAGGTTTTAACTGCAGTGTCATCTCAGTCAGATGATTGCACATTGAGGCACAGGGGAAAGATAAACTACCTTTTATTATTTTCAACAAACTATCACTATGCATGAAACAGTTACAGCTCAGTAGATCCACAGTAACATTTCAGCCAGAAGAATCAGATTTGCATAAACCTCCCTGGAAACAAGGAAGTGCTTCAAAGGCAGAAATGGAAATAAAAAACTGCCAATCTACAAAATAAAGGTGCAAGAAAATTAACCACCATTTATGTTGCATATATTTACTTTGTGCCTTTTACTTTGGACTTTTTACTAGTTTCTTCTTCTGGTTTGTCCTTCTTCAGTTTTCTGTTTGGTCTTGGGACAATGTCATCAAAAGGATTAAACAAAACCTGTTAAGAAAACCAGTATTTTAGACACATCTTTAGTAAATATTTTGTAATTAAGTGATTCAGTACAAAAGGACAAGCCAAATTTGCTGAACATAATACAAAAAAGAATTTTTAAATGTCACATTCCAAAACAGAACATACTCACCTCACTACTTCTTATTTTGTGTGGACTGAGAGGCCTCTCTTCCTTGTCAACTTCTACTTCAGCCAGGCGCAGCATGTTATATATTGTATCCCCTGTAACCTGGAAAATGTACAAAGAAAGGTTTGAAGGTTCTTGATTGTAATTTCTGTTATTTATTCAGCAAAATACAAGGCAATTGCTACATAAAAAGTTTTGAAAGTACAAGTGATACAGGAAATATTGTAACCATGTAAGACTTCTAAAAGACTTATAAAAGCAAGTACAGTGTACAGAATTTTTGGTTTTTAAATTTAATGGCAAAAGTTGAAGGAATATAGGTAGTTTTGAGAACGAAACAGAGGAATACGTTAAAGTCTTACTGTGAGCTATGGAATAGGTAAACAAACCCCCCCCCCCCAGAAATAAGAAAAATGTTTGCTTTATTCTTTTTCACATAAATCATGAGAATAGTAAATTTTTCTCATGTTTTTCATCTTCCTGATCTTTTTTGGATAGAAGGATTCAATTAGAATCAATTAGAATCCAGCTAATTCTAAACAGAATTTTCTAACATGTCATTAGTATTTGACGGTCTGACTAATAACAGAGCCATAATAATACTAATAAGATTATTTAATGACAGTACAACAGGAAAATACAATTTAGAAGAATAACAACAGCAAAATAGATAATAACAGGAACAACCCACAGAAACATTACTATCAGATAGAAGAAACAAAGAGAATGGAGAGAGCCTAGAAAGCACTGAAATAAATCTCAAATGCAGATAGCAGCAAACAATACTAAACTGGCCTTCAGAGAAACTTCTAGCAGCTTCTGTCAGACTTAAGCTGGGACTCCAACTCATGTAACAGACCTTTCCAAAGATTGTGTGCTTGTTGTTAAGTTCATCTGCACGACCCAAGGTAAAGAAAAACTGACTCCCATTATCATGGGGCCCAGCATTTGCCATAGCAACAAGTCCTCTTCGATTGAAGCGCAGCCGTGAGTGGAACTCATCCTGGTAAAAGCAGGACAGAAAAGAGAACAACTTCAGTATCAAACTTCAGTATAAAACTACTTTTCACTCCTTTAGCTGCAGCATGATAGGAGATAGGAGTGATATTATTTACATCAACATGCACCCGCAGAAAAAAAGGCTGCTAATTTTTTTTTGAATTCCGACAGTCATAATCCAAGTATTTTGAAACTCAGTGCCAGAACTATACTTACAAGCTCCTACTCTGAGCAGCAAAAATTATTTTTAGTCAGTATTTCTAATTAGTGCCTATAATGATGCAAACAATCTTCAAAAGAAACCATAAACACACAACGAACAAACACCAAACAAAAAATTAGAAACTGAAATATCAATAACAGAAAGACACATTGCTAATTAAAAAAATTCTCAGCTGTCTTGTTAACTTTATCTTTTTCCAGCCACTGCCTAAAAATCAAATATTATTTTTATATGCATTTGTTATGCCCCCAATACGAAGAAAATAAAAAGCATTTTTAAAAGTAACTGCACTTCAGACACTTCTTGCAAAAATACTATTCTTAACAATCACTGGATTTATGAGAAAAATTCACTTAAATCCTAATTCATATAAAGTTAATGAAAGCACATTAACAGGTTGTAATAGTAGAGTAATGCAGAAATCCATAGGAAGAGCATTTTCCGGATTTAGGAAGACAAAATAGGACTTCTTTCAAAGCAAGGGGAAAGTGATGAATGCCACTGTAATACCATGATACTGAACACTGTAATACGGAGATACCACTACTTTAAAGATGCAATTCTACTATAATATTGGTAATTTTTGTTTTGTTCTCTGCTCAGATATCATTCCCGCCCACAAACTTCAGGTCTGTGCTAAATGTAAAAGTCTAGCAGCAAGAAGACAGAAGGCCCAGAAACAGGTTTTGCAGTTTCAGTCCCAAATTCAAGGTGCCTGCCCCACCTCAGATAAAGCAGTCAGGCAGAACAGAATGCAGCTGCTGAGCCAGTGTGTAGCTTCATGCAGGATCTGAGCCCTCTGGTTTATCATTATAATATAGCTAGATCTAAGAGCTCTCAGTTTAGGAGGCCATATTCAAACATACTGAAACAGCACACGAAAAGGCAACTACTGCACACGAATGCATTTCACATAAGATCTGATTTTTCGAACCTGGTAGGAAGAACAATGGATAGAAAATAACAAATTAATGTATAAGATACAGATACACACCTTGAAAGGAGCTCCATACACTGACTCTCCTCCTGATCCAGTACCAGTGGGGTCACCCCCTTGCACAATAAAGCCAGGCACTACTCTGTGAAATATTGTATTATTGTAATACTCTAAAAAAAAAAAAAGAAAAAAAAAAAGAAAAAAAGAAAAAAAAAAGAAAAAAAAAAAGATATTAAATACATGTAAGTGGCCTCAAACCCAAACTTTCACAAAGATCATGCAGTGATGTCCAGAGACTGAAGTTCCAGAAAGTAAATACTGAAAATAGATTCTGCTGTTGGTTTTTATTTGGCTCCCTTCTGTTCTCCAGTCTTATGAAATCACACCCCATGGTCATATGTTTCTTCTGCAAAAAACCCTGCCCATCACTGACAAGATGACCTTGATGAGCTACAGTCTTTTCAGCTTCTAAGTTTTGTTAGTGGAATGACACTACCGCAATAGAGCAATTTAAAAGGAGAACTAGAAATGCTGCGCTTTATCCTGGATGAGATCTCACGTACAACATTAGCAGTATCCATACACAGATTATTTACACTTCCACTCACCAGCACAGAACACCTTTCATCACCTATACTGTACCTAAACTGGCAATTTTTGTAGAATGAAATATGTGGCACATTTTGCTCCCTAAGCTATTTTCTTTTATCTATCTGATAGAGGTTACAAGATCATAAGAAAACAAAAAAAAAGAAAACATAACTTTCCCTGAACCAAACTCCTGGTTGATATAATAATAATAGTAATAATAATAATAATAATAAATCTGCAGCATGCTGGAAGATGAAGTAGGGTATGCAAATGTTGCAGCATAACTAGACACAGTCATGTATGGTTACATGCTGGGATATTAATGATAAATACTTAAATGTATTATACAAAGCATAAGATGCTACACAGCAGTTAAAAAAAAATTCAGAAAGGAAATAAAGCCCACTGAGTATACATGAACCTTCATCATGGGCTCAGAAATTCCTTTACCATTACGAAAAGTCTCAACATTAGATAAAAAACTAAGACTGAATTTGTGCTGTAGGTACAAAGCCAAGACTGCTATTTCTGTTACCAGATAAAGGCTAAAAGAACTCTCAACAATTCTATAAATGTTTATGGGAGAATAGCACTGGTTAGAAAACATATAAAGGCATCATGTCTTTCACAGATTTTTGTTAGTTTTCCCACTAGGGAGCTTCTCATTCTGGTACCCACTACTTCAGTGGAAAGTTTTACAGAGCTTCCATCAACAAAAAAATACAGCAACTGAAACATCAGGGGCACTCAAGAGAAAAAAAGAAATGGTTTCTGATAAAATAAGTTTTAAAAATCTGGAAAAATAAGTTCATTGTGATGCAGAAATGAGAATTTTGGAGAATGTCCAATATAGCATCACTGTCATTTCACACACACACTGAAGTTGTTATATTTTGTGGACATTTGCTGAAAGTAAGCCTTCTCAAGACTCTGAAAGACAATGTTTCAGTATGATGTCATCGGCTTAATTTGAGAAAACCATCCAAAATTTTTACTTTTTCTCCTCCACCAGCTTTATTGGTTAAAAAAAATTGTCTGAGTGTTAATTAACAATTTTTAAACAGAAATAAACTTATGAAATACTAAGTCAATAATTATTACTTCTGCTTTACAGACAGGGCACAAAGATCCCATATGAATTAATTTCAACAACTCCCATCCCATTCAGTCATTACCTTCCATACATAGCTGGATGAAATTTCTGCATGCTTTTGGTGCTTCTTTTGACCATAATTCTATATCTATTTCTCCTGCTGTAGTTCTCAGCAAAACCTATAAACATACCGATAAATGCAGCCTCAGTTTTATTGTAACTTAGTCACTGATCAAAGAATTAACTGCCTAAAAAAGAGAAAATCTGAATTTATTATATTTGAAAGAGTGGTATACATTTAAGTGCGTTGGGTAGCTACTGTTAGTTCTAATTAGAATTTCCAGAACTTGAGATACACCTCTGAATCAATATGTATAATAAAGATGTATAACACAACATAGCATAACGTAGCATAACGTGGCTGATACTTTATAGAAACTTAAGACACCCTTTATCATTTCCACAACGAAACAACGTGGGGGGAAAAAAGCCATAAATATCCAAAGGTATCGCTCTTAGAAGGAACATCATTACATTCAGCGAGAAATTATAACAAAATTAAGGACGCAAAACATAATCGGGAATTGAGGAAATTAAATTAAACGCTCCGACGACTACTCTGTGCTAGACAGCACGCCTCGTGCTTTGACTCTGGCAGCGCCAAAGAAGTAACTTTAACCAAACCAGCCCACCACAGCAACAACGACCTTCCCACCCTCAATCACCATCACCACCACCACGACCATGCCCAAGTTCGTGTTCCTCTCGCCTGTCCCCTCATAACCCTACAACATATAACTTCTCCAGGATTTCACCCTGGCAGCCTCACCTTCCCGTTGGTGGGCGGCTCCTGGATGTATATGTTGCTCATGGTAGGGAAAGGACCGGCCGGGCCGGCGAACCCTCCGCAGCAGGCGACGCTGGACTCCGATTCACCTCCAACACTTCCTACCGCCTCGAGCCGCCCGCCATCTTGGACGCCTGTATGCAGCCGAGGGAAGGGGGAATGAAGTTGAACAAGCCGGGAGAAAGGATGAAGGAATGAGTCCCTCGGCCTCCGTCTCCCCGAGATTCAATGAGAAAAGAAATATCTTGGGAAAGATCCGCAGGTTTCTACACACATCTGCAGTCTCCCACCACGTGTCCCGCACTAGGGGTGCTGAGGCCCCCTGCCTTTCCTGGGAGTGGTACGGTCCGGTAGTGCGCCCGGCAAAACCTTCCGGCGGGGGGGAGACGTCGCTGCGCGTGTGGGCGGGTTCCGGTCCGGAGAGAGCGGCGGGATGGCGCTGCCGGGTGAGGGGCTCCCGCCTGGGACCGCGGCGAGGCAGCGGCAGCGCCGGCGGGCTCCGGCCGGCAGCCTGGGCTCGGGAACGAGCGGCGGGGCCAGCGTGGACCATTGCGCGGGGAGGGCCGTGCGCGGCACTGGGAAGCGTGCGGGGGGCGGTGGGCGCTGCGCCGGTCCGGAGATGGAGATGGGCCCGGGACCGCGCCGGGCAGGGGCAGCGCAGGGGCTCCGCGGGCTCGTCCTCTTGGGGCTGCGGGGCCTCTTCCCGAGCTTCTGGGTGACCCAGCGCCGCGCTCCCCTTGCCTCCTCTGAGGCTGGAGCTCAAGAGCGGTGCTTGTCAGACTTGGCTTTTCTCCTCCACCGTCGTCCTGGATTAACGCTTGTGTCCCAGTCCCAGTGGATTGCTCTTGTGAGACAGGGCAGGCAGAAACACCTGGGCAGGGTGTTCGGGTCTGCGCTGGCCCAGCACGAATCGCTGTTGCTTTGTAGTGTTTGCTTGCCCTGAGAAACGGGGAGTGTTCGGTTCGAGAGCAGCTGGACAGGCCTGAGCTTGGGTGAGCTGCTTCTCTGATGAACAGAAGGCCTTCATAGCCTTGTTCCCATTCCAGAAGGGGTTTTTGAGGAAGGCTTGTTTGCGTTCAAAGGTTTCCAAAGCCTTTCTGTTCAATCTTATGCTCTACTGAATGAATGAAGTCCTTAGTTGAGTGCCGCTTGTTAATTGTCTTGAGAATTAAGATATGGGAAGAAGGAGTGAGGAAGGAAACTTCTTGCAGTTTGGTTGCTTTTAGTCATCTAAAATTTCATCCAGTCTAACCCTTTGCCTCTAACATTATTATTTAAAGTAAAAAACAATAATAAAATTTCAGTCCTAGGAATTTGGTGGGATTACTTGATGACAGTATTTACATTCCAAAAAGATAGTCACAGAACAGGTACCTGAACACTGCTGACATTGAAGGGGATATGTAATACTAAGGCTTTGGGATCTGCAGAAAATCATCTGTTATAATGGAATGTATGGATCTTTGTTGCTTGGCTTTCCAATACTCTTTGAGTATGGGTTCATGCCTGAGTATTGTACGCCTGAGTTGTCCAAGTTTCCAAGGTAGTTTTTTTCAACCTGTGGTTTAAAGGTTTCTGTTATTTTTGGGTAGAATTTTCTAAAGATGGTGCTTGTTTCCATAAATCATAGTTTAAATTAATGAGGCCAATGTACTCCATTTCTAATAGAATATGACTAAAGCTGCTGGGGTTTTTCTGCTTTGTTCAGTTGGGAGATAGAATGGCATCCTTTGATTTTGGGAATTCAGTTGTCACTTTCATTACCAAAGGCTTAAATGATTAAAATTAAGATTGATCTGTTGGAGGGTGAGGCAAATCCCTGGTGCTTCTCTGAATTATGTCCTACTGTGTCTGTTATAACTTAACTGTTGTCTCACATGGGAGAAACACACACTTTCAATAACTAAAATTTGCATTATTCATGTCCTTGTTCCTGCTTAGAATCCAAACTTTTCTGTTACTGTCTTCACTTCCTTACACATTTGCTTTCTTGTGTTTGGTGTTATATTGTCTGGATTCAGAATAATTTAACTTTCTTTTTTTACTTTTTATTTCCTTCTTTCTTTTCAGGAGTGATTTTTTTGTTTGGTTTGGTCTTTTTAATTGCCTTGTAAAGATTAGTTCTTGTAATTAAAATATAAATCACTTCAGACTTTCCAGTGAATGCCTGTCTTGTACTGCTAGAATTTATATAGTGTGCTACACATCACTGGAATGTTAGATGTCTATTACTGTGTCCATACTCTAACTAAACGAGTGGAAAGGTCACAATAAATTAAATTAGGATTTGGCAGTAAATTATGTAAGACTAAATACTCTTTAGCAATTGAAACTAGTCAAATGTGTTCTGATAGATTACTGCACAGAAAAGTTGCCCTAGAAATGCAGTTTTTTAAGAGATTTTGCTGTACTTAATACTCATGAGGGATGATCACTTCTATCTCTGTATTGATGTTATCAGGCCACATTTGAAAGAAACTTGAAGGTTCTCTTTAACAACAGCTGATGGATGAAATTTTGTCTTTCAGGTGGAAACAAGGATAATATTAGAGCTGGATGCAAGAAGTGTGGCTACCGTAAGTCTGTAATAAGCAATATGAAGTTACAGTGTTTTCTTCAGTTTATTATGTTGGTTGGAACTGCCTTTTGAGGAGAGGGGGGAAAAAAAGGAAAGAAATATTCTCCCTTCTCACCCAAACATTTGTTAAATTACCATGTTAATTTTCTTTTATTTAGTTCATGTTCATTCTGTGGTTTCTCACACTTATCAATGCTCTTTGAGTTTCTCAGCCAAAAAAAAAAAAAAAAATTATGCTACTACATTCATACATACCACATTTCAATGCAATTACTTGAGAAACTTTGAATTGAAAGCACCTTCTTTGATATATACTGAGATGAGCACTTGTGCTTCTTCTGAGTCCTACTGCAGAGGCAGGCATTTCAGTCCAATCCAATTCACCAGAAAAAATAGTTTAAAATCTGTATAAATTTTTATGCTAAGAAAATATTATTCTGTGCATTCTGTACTTCAAGAAACACCTACCTTTATGGCTTGCAAGTTCTGCAGTTGGCATTTAGCTCATGCTTTGGATTATACACTGATTGTAAATGTCTGTGGCTACTTTCCTGATTAATGGAGACAGGTGTTAGTGAAGATTTTAAATTTTTAATCACTGACTCTTGTTTTTAGAACATTAGAGGAGTGGACACTTTCATACTGAATTGTCTTGAACTTTTAGCATAGTGAGTTAAGCTGTTTGGGTTTTTCATGAGCTTTAGGTTGAGTGACAGGAGAAAAGCTTGCTTCATTCTTTCACTTCAGGCTTTGCAACAAATTTTTGTCAATGAATTGCTTTGTGTATCTGTTCTTTCAAAAGCAGTGGATATAAATATAGATTTAGTGCTTTGTTTCTACCTGTAGCAAGTATCAGAAGCTTTCTGGAAGAGAAGGAAACTTGTAGTCAAATCACATGATCCGTGCTTAAATGTTCCTACAATCTCTGTCTTCAAGGTGTAGGTAGTTTAACATCATCCTTATTAACAACATTAGTTTATTTCAGTTACTGCTTGGATTACTGTGTCTCCCAGACCGTATCTTAATTTTTTTAAAATTTCACTTTATTATTTCAATGAGTGTATTCAGGACAAGGTTTCTAGCTGGTCATGATTATCAAGGTGTAACCTAGAAAACTAAAGATATTGGTCAGGCAGTAATTTAGTCAGTATTAAGTGCTGGTTGTTAAAGAATAATCTCATAAGCAAATAGGATTCTACAATTTTACTAAAGGAAGTTAAGCAATGCAACACTTCCTGTAGTTTTTAAAATATTTCATGCTATGTTTTTAGGTAAATTCTTAAGGGTGTATCTAAGACCATTAAAAAATAGAAACTAAAGTTGAAACAAATCTTGAAATTAGCAGGATAGGAGAGGGACCATAAAGCACTATTTAATGGAAGAGCATTGCATAACCTATCAAAGTTCTTGCAGACTTTTTCAAAGTAAGGTTTCTCCTGCCCCTTTCACAGATCACAGCCTACCTTTTTTGCTTTCACTTCTCAGAACTGAAAAACACAAAAATCAATGTTCTTTAGTTTTTGATGTTTTTTGGTAAACTGCAATTTTTCTTTCTGTATATTTATTTTGTTCAGCTGGTCACCTGACATTTGAATGTCGAAACTTCCTCCGAGTAGATCCACAGAGAGATATTGTTTTAGATGTTAGCAGCACTAGCAGTGAAGACAGCGAGGAAGAGGAACTACAGAGATTACAAGCCATGCGTGAAAAAAAGAGTAAGGTGTTTTTTGTGGGTTTTGGATAATAGTCTTCTGACGTGCAGGGACTCTCATTTTATCCTTTTTGATAACTACTTTTAGTTCTTTTAGCCTGTGATTTAAAAATAGGTCTTTTATTTTATGTGTTCAGACTTCAGAGATTTGATACACCTACACTCAGTTTATGATTAATTCTTTCTATAGGAAGTTATTAATCTGTTTGGAACATCCCAAAAGGGTCTCCTAAATACAAGAGATTAATTGACCTTTACTAAGAAGCTGCTTAGAAGAAGTGACATGGATGTTCTGAGTTAATCTTCCGATTATGACATGTAGTTTAAACATCTTCTGACTAATGAGAAATGACACCTGAATTTCTCTCTGGTTTCTAAGTAGGATTTTGACTGGAACAGCTAGTAAAGTTGAATTCAGTCTTTCACATTTGGAGAAGTACTGTTCTGTATTTGGAAGGTCTGAGTATCAGCTCATTGTCAGAGTGAGAATAGATGAGTTGTTTATCAGATACTTGAGTTCATTTGAATTTGGACTCCAAAGAGCTTGTTCACCTAAGTAAGAAGGGGAGTTTGTTCCACCACAGCATGTTTTAAATGAATGAACATTCTTCTCCTCTGCCCTTCTGTTTTTCATTATGTTTTGTTCTGTTGCTCTCATATGCTCTGACGTTTAATTCCTATGGAAGATGCTATTTAGAAAGGAAAAGGGATAGATAGAACCCTTTAGTTGGCTGTACACTTCAAAATAAATGGATAGGCTATTTATCAAGAGTGCTGAGCTGATACTGCAATGGTACATTCTTGGAACAAGACTCTTTGGAAAAAATACTTACCACTTATTATGTATTTTTGAATTAAACGTTGGGTTTTTTAAGTCCTAAGCTGATTGAAGATAGATATCTGCAGGAAAAACAGCTGTTGACTTGATATTCTAATATTCCAGTTTACTATAATTTTTTTCACAAATGGTGGCTGCCACGTATATTGTAAGGAAACAGGTATCTGTCGCTTATCCAGGAAGAATTTCGCTGTTTTCTCATCTTCTCAAGATTTTGCACAGTTTTCTTAAAAAAATACTGTTTGTTCGCCCATTCTCATTCATGTTTTTTCATTGCTCCAAAGATAATTTGTTCTTTTATGTTGTACTAAATTCTTTCAAGTTCCACTCCATAAAATACAGACCAATAATTTGTATTTGTGGTAGCAAAGGAATAACTACACTAGCATTCAGACTTTATGGAAAGGTTCATAGGAATAAGATGAAATACTCAAAATTGACTTTCTTTTTTAAGGATAAATTATAAAGCCTGTATTTTCTTGCTAGCTAAATATTTGTTTATGTGGTGGATTTGCATTTTAGAGAGTTCAAAAGTACTTTTTGAACTAGTATAGAAAAATTTAATGTCAGAAATTTCATCTGTGTCATAAAACCATTGTTTTTAAGTGAAATGTGGAGTTACTATACCACACTGTAGAGCATTAGGGCAGGAGGCAGTCACAACCAGATGAGGGGTGACTCTTGTGCCAGTCTCTGCAGGCAGTACATTGACAATTAACTCTAATGTGTCTCACTTATGGCATTGCTGTTTGTGAAGCGTGAAATAGGGATGTGTGAAAGTAACCCAGGGAAGCCTAACAGAATACTATTTTTTTAATTTGTTCGAGTTTTCAGACTTGAGCAATAGTACGTTAAATATTAGAATTGTTAAAATAGAGAAGAACAAAAGTGTGTGAAAACTTGATGTAAACATATTGGAAAGGGTCTTTTTGCTGCATTTTACAGGCCTTCCTTCATTCTTAGTGCTTAGATCAATGTCAATACAATATAAGTTGTGTATAAAAGTCCTGCTGCTACTGCTGTATATTTCTGAAATTGCTGTACTAACCAGATTTTGGGGGAAGGAAAAGAAAGCCTTTTAACACGAATTTTGTAGTAACTTGACATTGCTATTAAAGCTACTTTTTTAATACTGATCTTAATTCAAACAAGTGTTTTGTAAACTTTAACTTTCTACCCATAGATTTAAATGAAGAGGAAGAAAAAAAGAAACAAAAAAGAAAAAGTAAAGAGAAAACAAAATTAAAAAGACCGAGGAAAAGGTAATCTTCACACACCTCTTTCCATTTCAAAACACAGCTTTAGAAATATTTTTTATATACTTGTGTTTTCTTAGGAAATACTGCTTCTATTGATGCAACTTTATTTGCAAGTAAATCGAGAACTGATTATTGGCAAGGTAATGGTAAAATAGTGGTAGTGTACAGGTTCTTAGATTAGTGGTGGAGTCACAGGCTTTGTGTCATGGAGTCAGGATCATAGAAGTCTTGAAAGCTGTAGCAAGCTGCAGGTCTGCAGACCAGTGAAATCAGAATTCCCCCTGACTGTCCAACTCCAGGCAAGCTGTGCTGGGAAGAGAACAACTCAGGAGGAATATGGGGTTGGTCCCCAGCCTAGCCAGGATGGAGAGGGCTGTCTGAGGTTCAGAGACTGTAGGGTCCTTTGTGTGCACACACCTGCAGGCACACACATGGGCTCTGAGTAACTCGGAGGCATTAAGAGGGAAACCTCTATAATATTGAACAGGTGTTGAGTTTTGTTGTACCTGTTAACGTAGAAACCTAAAAACAGTTCCAGAAGAAAGTGTCATAATACCCCAATGTACTGTGAATCTGAATTCTGGGCTGTGGACAGACTTGGTTTTTTGGGGTTTTTTTTGCCTTTTTTTTTAAGCGAGATTATAGGTGAGACTAGTATTTCATCATTAGGACAATAAGACAATATGCCATGAACTGCACTGAAAGGTATAAACTGTAAAATGTATCTGGAGACCACAAGATGTCCCTCAGAAGTAAAGAAACAGGATTTAATACCTGTTGTATTTGCATTTTTCCTTATTTAAATTGTTTAGCTTCCAGTTTTGAAGACAGCCCTTACACTTGTGAAGAAGTAGAACAGAAAAGAGTCAGTCTGGTTGTTGGTTTTCTTTACATTCAAGTAATAGTTAATCAAGTAAATATTAGCACAAAACCTGCCCTCTTTAGTATTAATGAATATTTAATAACTTTTATTGTCCTCATAATTCTTTTATGTATGTAATTACTCATCACTGCTGGTTAGATACAAATAGTGTGAACTGATAAACAGTTTATGAAAATTTTTTATGTTCTATCTTAGATTTTTCCATCAGGGACATATATCTGAGGGCATTAATTAGCATTGTTACTGATCATGTGGTATTTTAAAAGCAGAAGCTCTATCTTGTTGTCATACTTTATTTTTTGATGGCAAGTACTCTTGGTCTTTCTTTTGTCAAAGATGGAAAACCCACATAACTTGCCTATTCCATTATTTTTAAATCTGTATTATAAACATCCTGCTTTTCTGGCATGAAAGTCTTATTAGAAAAGTCATCATTTAAGTTAAACATGCAGACTCAGATATCATGAGCTTTCCAGTGGATGCTGCTGTACAAATTCTACACCAAACTGAACTTATGACATTATAAAAATACTGACACCCTAAATTATTATTGTGTTGTTTTCCTTTTTTAATTACATATTTATCTGGATTTTTTTTACTAGATCTTCCTCATCAAGTTCAGCAGAAGAGGATGAGCCAAAGTCAAAAAAACAAAAATCACACAAAAAAGAAAAGGAAAAGGGGAAAAAGCATAAATCTAAGAAAGGAAAGCATCATAAAAAGGAGAAAAAGAAGAGACGGAAGGAAAAAAGTTCATCTTCTAACAGTTCAGACAGTTCAAGTAGTGACTGACATGCTGGTCTATTTTTGTATTTGCTTCTGCAGAGAAGATGATTTTCCTTTCAGAGCAAGTTTATTTATCCTTTGCAATGCTGTTTTAAAATGGGATTTTTTTTTTTTTTGAGAAATCTATTTGCATACATCAGTGCTTCAAATTACTAGATGGACCATTTCTGAAAAAAAAAAATCTGTTTTTCTGTTTCATGTTTATTAGTACTAAACCATTCAACTAGTTCTTCACTCTTAGTTCAGTTGTGATTGTGTTTGTAATCCTTTACACAGTAGGATGTGGTAAATTTCAGTTTGCAAGCCTTTGTGTAGAAAGGTATGGACTTAAATATGCTTCATGTCAGAATGGTTACATCAAATTTGGAAATTCAAGTAAGATTTTCTATTACCCTTTAAATAAATGTATGTTTTACACATTTTCTGCTTACATACATTAATCAGCAAGTGCAAATATGATTCAGGTTCAGGTCCTGAAAAGGGAAGAATAAGCAGTGAGAAGCTAAAAAAGATTGATCCTTCAAAATTGTCTTTTAAAATTGATCTAGTCATAGACTGTGGAACATAATTACACATTGTTTTGGCAGGATCACTGTAAGCAAGCTGAAAATAAACAAAGCAAGCAAAAGCTATCAGTTTTTAAAGTCCTTTTTCCATGGGTTTTGTTCTTTTATGGTTATGGCCATGTCATCTTTGACATAGATGTAAAGGTTTGTGTATCAAAACGAGTTCTAGTATTAAACTTCCGCTATTTCTTCATTCCTGTCAGTTGTTACTAGTTTCAGTTTGCATTAATTACACTGTTGAAGGCTAACCCTGGCATAACTGCTGCTGTCCCACAGGCCCCAAATAGTGATTGTATCACTGCTACCCTGCTCCAAAGCTCTTGGAACACAAAGGTGATGCCAAGTACAAACCAGTGCCATTCCCTGTCAGCTTATCTCAGCCACAGAGTGAAATGCCTATTTCCAGAAAGAAAGACAAGAATAAAGCATGTGAGTCGTATGTGGGGTGGGTATGCCAAGTCCGTGGAGGAATGAAGAGTCAACAACCTCCATGTGCCTTACAATGAACTCTGAAATGCGAATCAGGCTCTGTCAATAGGCACCAGGAAACAAAAGCAGATACCTGGGTGTTTCCTTCAATCATCTTTCTCAGGTAGTGGAAGAAAAATGTGCACATTGGCAATCTAGCTGCTAAGCTGGGAAACAGTGCTGTAAAATGCTCCAAAGCCTGGAATAACTGAAATGCAGTTTTAATGAAGCTCTTGTTTCATGAATAGCCAGAGGAAATGCACCTTCACAGCACAAAAATGACAGCTTCAGCAATCTCTGCAACTTGTGATACACTGAGGAAAACCCTTCAGTCTCTTTCACAGCTTAGAACATACACATTTTTTCAGTGTGCCTAGAGTAATTGAAAGCTACTTTCAACATAAATATTTTCATATAACTTGTATTACCCTGTTTGAATACATATCAGATTAGGATGGCTTAACAATAATTCAGTATTTTTCTCTTTAGATTCTGGCAAAGTGATAGTGCAATACTTAGTAGTTTTCATGGTCTTTAGAGGCATTTTAACAATATACTTGCCATCTTCAGAAGTTTAAAATTATGAAGTCTTCTACCTGCTTACTAGCATCATTTTGCAGCATGAGGGAAGTGGTGTGTACATCAATGATTGCAATGTAATATTAGTTTCCTGTATTGATGCCATGTGGGGTTTGCCTTTTTTTTTTCTTGTATATGTTCCCTGTATTCTTCACACATATTTGTATCTCTGTCACCTATTGTATTAGTAGCTAGTTTTCCCAGTACTTTCCCATGGCCTTTCCCTAAACAGAAAGACAAATTCCAGAGCTCCAAGCCCTGGTGGCGGGTACAAGGCTCTCTACTGTCTTGATTCTTCCTGGGAACCAATGCCAAGAACAACTCTTTGAGATACAGTCTCATCAACAAAGTGGGGGCTCCAGAGAAGGTGCTTGACCTGGTGGGGAATTGCATCACCACTTGTCCTAATTTTTATCAATTATGCTAATTTCCTAATACCTATAAAAATGTACTCACACCTAGGGGGTGAGCTTTTGTGGACATCTTTCCATAACTGCTCCTGAAGGCCTTCAAATAAAGATCCCCTTTTATATTACCTCCTTACTAAAATTATCTCGAGTGTTATTTCCAAGCTGGCCAAAAAGGCCAATGTTACCACTGCAAGCTCTGCTACCACTGAAATTTGTATGAATATTACTTTAAGGATTTTGTCAGTTGGTAGTGTCAACTTGTGTTGTTTACAGGACTCTTTCTGAATATCTCCTGCAGTTTGATCAGGTACTTCCTCTGTTGTATTCTGAGCTCTCTTCAATGGTATTGTGTTCATTCTTGTGCACTCTGCAAGGGAGGATAAATGATGGACAAAGAAAACTCCTAGCCATGGGTATATAAGAGGCAGAACAAAAACAAAACTCTGTGATGCAGTAGTATTATGCAGCTCTACAACTGGAAGGTTTTGGTTTCTTTTTCCTTTCAAAAATAAGTCATAGTGAAGAATCATAAGCTCAGAATTTCAACAAGGCAATTCTAGATTAAAAAAAAAATTGCAGCATCTAGCTGCTTAGAATGAACTGAGTAACATTTACAGGCTTGTTCTTTAAGGACATGAAAGCTGCCGAGATAATGCATATTGAACTATTTACTGCTTTTGTAGCTGACAACAGGAAAGAATGTCATAGCTGCTGGACCCTCTGACAAGTATCATGAGTAATGAATCTGACATGGTGCTTGTTATCTGTTTCATGTAATAATCAGTTCTAGGAACTCCTGGGATGTATTTTTAGAAGATCATCTTTTGTAGCTCCTCACATCATCTCTTCCCAGACAAAAAAGGACACAGTCTCTGTGTATGCAAAACAGAATGTCAATCATCCCAAACTTTTACACTCAACTGATCATTCAGTTGTGCTCTGAAGTTTGCACAGCAGAGCCAGTGGTGAAGCTGTTAAAAGGTATTTTTGACATTGCCTTGTGTTGGGCAGCCAACCTATCCTTACCTTGTGAGAATTACCACACACCACACACTCTCTTGGGCAAACACACACTTGATGCCTCTAACTTCAATGCCTCTGCCCCAAGGCAATAGTACCTGAGAAAGGCATATAGAAATTCTAAGATGTAAATCACTATAAATAATTATAAGGATGAATAGAGAAAAACATTTCAAAAATGCTTCTGTAGTAAAAGTGCCAGAACATTCACACTGTTCACAACAAATTCTACTATGACAATCCATAAAGAACACGAAGTGAGAAAACAAGAGGTACACGAATAAAGAAAGCAAAGAAATTAGGGGAAAATATTTGAGAAAGATGACTGAAAGAACAGTTATCTAGAAAAGCAATGTTATAGTTTAAATAATAGCAATAAAGAAGAAAAGCCTGAAAAAGACTATTTAGTAGAATCCATTTAAACATCAGTAAGATGTATTCAGTTATTTACTGATTTCTGTGTAAACTGAGTATTTGTCCCACTGAGAAAGTGTACTGTGAAGGAGTGATTAATCCTTATTTATCTGTACTGTATATTTTGATGAGGCTTTAACCTAGTATAATAGTCAATGAAATATCCTGGCAGAATTTTGACTATCAGAGAAATTTAACGAAGAATAAAGTCAACCTGTAAGAAACACATTGTGTACCTGATTAATTGTCCAGGAGTAGATTTAGACTAAAAATTGGCAGACTTTGTTTTCATCAAAGATCTGCTGTCCCAGAAGAGCTGGAAACAACAACTGGAAGAGGGAGCTGAGGGAAGAGGGAACATATAATGGTTCAAATGAAGGTATGCCTGCATTAGACAGCAACAGACTGGACAAATAGAAACAGGTGCTCTCTTGGACCCATTTCTACTGGTACTTAATACATTTTTAAAAAATGGAAGTGAGAAAATACCACTCCAAGAAATTGTACAGATGACACAAAATAAGAGTAAAGGCTCAAAGTAGTGGTGAGATGGGGACTGGTAGTTCAAAACCAAGTGAGTTCAGGCAGGAAAATGTTTAAGACTGGCAACATAAGACTAGATCTGGGCAGAAGATTATGCACACACTGGGAACAGCCTAAATTGAAACAAAACACCACATTAGAGGGTACAACCACCAATTCAGGAGTAAAGGTGTACCTCTTGAAATGCAGATGGGACTATTTTTGTAAAACTGATACAGGAAAATAGAATCTCAGGCAAAGCAGTTTGAGATGAATTTGAGATGAATTATTCAGTTGTAGAACAGTTAAATGTCATTGTTACAGCTTATGCCACACAATGATCCTTATAAAATATGTCCTGCCCACCTGTATTTAGTACCAGTTCTTTTTGAAGCAGAAAAGGTTGGTTCTGCTGGAAAGGGTAAGTTTTCCTGCACATCAGTCAGTGCCTTCAAGGTTCTGTAACTTAAAATGGCCAAAAACTTCCCAAAATAATGCTAAAAATCTCTTCATTGACTGGAGTAATTTATGACTAACTATGAGCAGAACTAGGTTTTCTTGAGCTTCTCTTGCCTCTCTTTTCTTTTTAGATTCTCTTGTCTCTTGTCCACAAACCTGGACAACAGGCACAAAAACTCCTACAGAGGTAAGAAGGAATTTCACCATTACACAGACATAAGACCAAAAGGCACTTAGTGCTCCACTGTATATTTATTCCTCAGATGGGATAGAAGTTGGTTATTGTATTTCTCCCATTCTCTGACATAGATTTTCTAAGTTGTATTGGACATACATGGACTCATGATGCAAGTTAACATGCAGATTTTGCACGGTAGCTTCTCAATTTGGGTAAGTCAACATGCAACCTGCATGTGTTAGTGTGCTGTCTACTGCCATATGCTTGTATTTTGATTCTGCTCCAAAAAATTTACAGTGTATATAGATATTTCTTAGATTTTTTTTTTTTTACATGAAATATCTGTGAAAAATGGGTGCGAGCAATGGAAGGTGGCTATAAATAATCTGGTTTTGAAAAGCTGGAGCTGCAGAGCTGTGGTAAAAAAACAGTTGGTAAAACTTGACATATTTGGTGGGAGGAATTTTTACTTGCTTCCTATCCTGCAAAAGGATTATGGTGCCTTTAACTCATAACACTCAAAATGTTCAAACTCCAAGAAGGATTTAGAAAGCAAGTGCTGCTTTCCTCATTATTCTCCCTGAATGGTATGTTTCCATGCATTTGGGAATTTATTTTTTTTAATTAAACTAAACTATAGTAATTAAACTAAAATATAGTAATATCACTAACTTTTTCTTTTACTGACATCATGTTCTGGGGCTTAAAAATAAGTGTCTTTTCTTTCCCTTTGAATTAGTAAAAGATAATCCACTGCATTCCTATGTAAACCAATTTATTCTTTGACACATCTTCAATTCAGATTTGAGGACTTGGTTCATGTCACTATCTGTTAACTTCCATTCACCCTTGAGCACCAATATTGCTTAAATAGTCATAAAGCTTGGGAATTACAGCATGTGTCCAATTAGGATTAGCAGGAAGTATAATACAAAGATTTTAAGTAAGATGCTAGATTGCTTACAATTATAGAAAGGCTTCAAAACAAGCAAAGACTGCAATTTTAGTAGTTTTTAGCTGAGGAGGAAGAAACATCGCAGAAGTTTCCAGAATAGTAAAACATACAAGGATGCATACTATTGTACACTTCAATATATTGCAATCTCCAAGGGCTTTGAAGACAACATATCCAAGCCTATCACAGAATGTGCTGAAGTTAGGGAACTCATTGTGGTATGCCTGATGTCAAGAGGTTAATAACATTATTTAAAATGTCTATACATTTCTCTTACTAATGTATATTCCATTGTAATAACTGTGGTTATAACACAGAGATATGAGCTGTCATGTAAACTGGCATATGAAATTCCTTGTGATGGTATGTGGGCAGGTAATGAATTAGAGAAGGTCACTGCTTTATCTGCCCATCTGATTCTCTGTGTGTACCAATAACACAGGACTTTCAGAGAAATCTTGTGTGAAATTTAGTTTCCTCCTTTCTTTCTCATGGCATCACTGTACATTCAGTTTTGAATTCATACACTTCTTCTGGCATTAACGCCTGTTTTTTTCACTTACGCTGAACAAAAATTGATTGGTTAATTGTAACTACTTATCGGCTTTGCAGACAGTATTTTTAATAGCCACTAGACACCAGGAGTTGTTTTTCCTAAGTTTTAACAGTTGCAAAACATGGTGTATCTGTGGGGATGGAGTCATAGAGTGACTCTTCCGCTTTGAGACTTCTAATGAAAATATGTCAGTGCTTCCTGTTAGGGACAGCTCTGATTAGTGAGCACAAGGTTCATGGGAAATGTGCAGAAAACTTTAAAGAATAAACGCTGAAAAAACCACTGTGCTCTGGACTTCGATTCCATTCTTAAAAATGTTGTTTGCTCTCACAAGCACACAGTTCTGTGTGCAGGGATCTCCCCATTTCAGATGCTTAAAAATATGTATACCTAAGAACAGTTCACACATTGAAGTTAACCTTTTTTTGTGTTATTTAAAGAATATAGTCATGCATATTTTTTTTAACCTGTCTTTGTAAACATACTAGTTGAAATGGAAATATTGTCACAAATTTGTGTAGTACTCTGACAACAAAATCAGAAAAAATACATAGTCTGTCAATACAGCTAGAAACAAGACAACATTTAATTTAAATAAAAAACTTTATTAACAATGTAAAACGTTTAATATCTCACAGTTGGAGATAATTCTGGCATGCCTTGTAAGACCAATACTTACTGATATGCAGACACCATGCTTTGAATTCTACTGGCAACAAAATGGGTTGGCGTTGCGTCTTACATTGTTTATTTTAATGAACCTTCTTTTAATACATTTTTTTCCCCAAAGCTGGTAGATATACTATTGGCTTAAAAGGAAATCTGTTGCTTCTAAGTATTGTACAGTTTGTAGGTATTATGATTTCTCTGTATTTACAAGTCTTAACTATTTTCATATATGTTTTTTGTATCATAAATTAAGGTATTTTTCTATAAAGCTTTGAAGTTGAGATACAGTGGAAGACTAAATATAAATGACAGCACAAAAAGCAACTGGAGATTTTATACAAATTCTGTTACAATATTGTTTGAATGTCTTAGAACTTTAATAGTTTTGCTCTTATATAGTTTCCTATGCTTAAAGACTGTGAGAGAATGATCAAATGTTCTTCTCTTATGCTTAAAGACTGTTAGAGTATGATTTTAATATGATACTTGTAAGAGTACTGTACTATGCACAAACTTTAACCTGCAGCTCAAACAATTAAAAAAAACCCTCTAAAATGATCTATGAACCATAATTCATGTGTCTTCTTTGAGTGATTGAAAGTAAGCATGCAAAAGATACTTTAAAAAGTTTTAAATATGCTAGATCTATTCCACAGCCATTTTTTGATCACCATAATTTGAAAGTATTAAAACCCTTATTTGAAAGGGGGGACAGAGCAGAACACAAAAACGAATAGCCTAGTGTAGAAAATATACTCTATAATCAAGATTAGCCACTTTCATCTTTTCACTAGTCAAATAATAATGGTTTAATCAAAGTCATGATCTCCTTGGTGCTTCTGTGCTTAATCTTCTAACTTGAGACAAGACAACACAATCCAAAGAATCTTCGCTTCCGTCTTCTTACCAGTGGATATGGAGTCAAGTTTAGGAGGCTGCTATCATCTGTGATGAAAAAACCCCACATTTTAACATCAGCATGTACACATGTGCACAGAAAAGAAATGGTATCATTTTTGTGTCCTAATAACACCTACATGATCACAGAATCACAGAATCATTTATGTTGCAAAAGATGTCGAAAATTGAGTCCAGCCTGATCAGCACCACATCGACCAGACCATGGCACTAAGGTTCAATCCTTTCTTCAATACCTCCACCACCTCCCTGGGCATTCATTCCAACACTTGGCAGCCCTTTCTGTAATGTGGTAGAACCCACAGAGCACAGAGAAATAATAACCTGAATTTTGCCTGTGAGAGTCTTATAATGCTAATTAACAGGATCTCCATAATAATTATGATTACCTGATCCTAGGGCATATCTGAGTTTTATAACTCTGGGATGCTTCCTATCCTGCTGCACAGGGGGTCAGTGATTTTCTGGTCAGCACTGAAGGGCAGTGTAGACACCAGGCAACAAAAAAGAATTCTGTATGCCTTTATCTCTATTCTGAATTCATTCTCTACACATTATATCCCCCCAAACTTGTCTTTCCCTTCCTTATTTCCAGCACACTCTTTTCTTCTAGACTAAGCCTGGACCTTCTATCACTCTTCCAGTCTTTACAATGGTTATGTCTGTATCACAAGTGATTAATTCCCTTTTTCCTTTCAACATAGCTTTCAATCAAGCTATCCTGCCACGAATTCTTACTTGTATAATGAATTCAATCATTCTATATTCATCTCTTAGCATATTATGATGAATGTTATGCTGCTTAGTTACCTGGGATGAGATCTAGGACACATTCAATACATTTCATCAGTTGCTACTGTGCAAAGACTCCATCACATTTAAGGAACACGCATTATCAAGAAGAAATCAAAAAGAAAAATTCTTATCTTTTTAATGCTGTTCTCAGGAACAAAGAGAGTGCCTGTAGATGTGGAGTATTTAACGTGCCAACAAAATGAAGGCTCATTGCTAAATACAGGGATAGGATGGAGATCCTGCCCACCTGTGCAGAATTTCTATGGGGTGCCTGATAGGAAAAGCAACCTGGTGCCAGATTCAAGGAAAAGTAGCTTTTCTGCAGAGAGTCAGTGTCCCGTCACAGAAGCTACAAGCCTTTAAGAGTGAAGCAAACTACTGCATCACAAACCACGTCACTCAGAAGGATCCCTGTCATGGTCTGTGCAGTTTGCACCTTCATTGCCAAGAAGGACTCTAGACACTGGGAAGTAGTTGTGTTTCTGCCTTTCACCAGGAAAAGTCTATTATTTTATCTACAGATACTGTATCTATAAATTCCAGAATTCTTCATGTGACACTCAAGAGGCTAAAGACCACTAGATTCCAGCTCTACTGAATCAGCGGGAAGAGATTTTGCCTAGATTTTTCTTTTTGTAGTTTCCATTAAAGAACCCTTGGGTTTTTTGTATATAAAGGAAGGAAAACCCTTCTTTTATCTTAGTTTTTACTAAATAAAAAAAATAATCAAAACCTACCTTGATTTTTCAGTGGTAAAGGCATAGTCTCCCTGAGTTTACTTAAAAGGTTTTTCATTTCTCTCATATCCCTGTGGATACAACAGTTTAAAAAGATACAATGGAAAAACAGTTGAAGACTGCATGGGAGTGGCTCCTAGTATAGCTTTATATGCTAAAACAATGGAGCAATAAATACAAAAAAAAGCTATTGAGCAAGCATTTGGTTTATATACACATATCAGAAGACAGGAGAGCACTTTTATAAAAGTCTGATAGTAATCTTTCCTGGTTCAAATTTATGACTTATTCTGGCACTAGAATATTTCATATTAAAAGGCTTTGGGGGTACAATGTGATCTCGGTGGCAAAATACACAATATGCCTTAAAATTAGTATTAGCTAGTATTAATATCATTTTCTAATATCACTCCTTACAAGCATTTTGTATATTTTGCCATGAGTGTGTTTTACTGTTCAGAAGAAAACTTTAACATGTGCAACTAACCCATGATACTTAACACAGCACATAATATGAAAATTTTAGAAACAGAGCTATCACTCTCACCTGCCTTGGGAGGACCCTGGCATTAGATTTTCTGAAAGGGAGATGACGGAAAAGGTAACACATCATCTCCAAAGGCAAAATATATTTTGGTATATTTTGAAAGAGGCCAGAAATTTCCAAATGGTTTCCATTTTACCCATAGATGGCAGACCTACAGGCTTGTAATGCCTTAATGCTTTCAGGATTTATAACCAATATGGTCTTGCTTCATTCATCTACACATAAATTGGTTCTCAGAAATGCAGCAGCATGATTAGTAAAAAATTGCTCTGTTTATTCTCCATATTATGGCCCACTAGAACAGAATTTGGCGTTATGTAAATAAGCATGATTAACAATTCAAATCTCAGCAGCGAGTTAATATACAAAACCTCAAAATAGGACTTTTTGCAAAGAAATGTTGACCATCAGGATTACTCTCTAGCAAAGGTCTCATTTTTGTCTTTCAACTGCGTAGTTAAGAGGGTAAGATCAGAGCACTACAACACTCACCTCCCCTCCTAAAACTTCCAAATTTAATGGACAGAACTAACTGAAATGAATTGGATTCTTGTCTTTGATATTGTAATTCAGAATTGGAGTCCAGACTATTTCAGGCATGTTTCAGAAAATCAGAAACTGTTAAATTACACCAGAGAAGTTAACAGGTTATTTAATTTGTTTATAATTTTCATAGTAGCAACACTGACTGTCAAAGTAAAGAAGACTAAATAAATCCCAGAAAAAAATCTGTTCATTTAGGAATGAAGTGCACACGTACCTTTCAGTGTTATCAATATCTGTGGAAACCTGCCATAGATGCTGTTGAATATCTGTTGGTGACAATGACGTGTCTTCTAAAATAGGTACTTCAGAATTCTCCTCCACTTTAGTATCTAAGGTCTTGGGTGGGCCACTAGGTTCTTTTCCTTTAAAATATTTAAACAAAACATGTATCCCCATTATTTATGGATTAAAATGGATACTCAAATTATCTAATTGATGCTTTGAACTTGACCTTGCACAATACAATGGAGAAAAAGACTGCTTAAATGCAAACTCAGAGTATGAACTGTTCAGAAGCAGAGCAGACCACACCAAGCTACAAATCAGAGTGCTGCCATATGTTACTCTTACCACTTCGAAAGGGTTCAATTAAACTCCAGTGGCTCTCATGGAACACAAAATAAAAGCCAGAAGACAAAACAGAATAAAATAAATGAGGAAACTGTAACACATGTTCTGGAAACAACTTCAAAACACTGACATTGAAAAACATTGCAATCCACATCTCCGAGTACTACAGCAATACTGAGGGAAAACAGAAAACAAAAATATGAAATTTTTTTGTACTTTATTATTTAACAGCATATAAAGCTGCCACACCACCCACAACCCAAATGCGTTAAGTTCTGAATTTCTGTGTTGACACCTACCTAATCTGTGCTCCATGTATAAAAATTAAATGTAGTGTTGAAATTGAAGGGGAGGGGTGGGACTTCATGACAGATGTTCCAGGGCTTTTGTGAGGAAGAGAATGGGAGAATGGGATAAAGGACTGGATCAAGATAATGGAGCATGCAAGAGAGTTAAACATTGGTAGAACATTTTGGTAACTCTGCAAATCTCCTTTGGACTACCTGATAGCATTGCTTTTCCACAGTGGCAAGTACAATTCTGGCACCAAATACAGAAGAAAAATTCACACTGGAGTGCATCCCAGACAAGTGTCAACATTTAAACCAGTAGTACAAAAAGGAACAGGAAATGCTTTTTCATTTTGCCATTTTTGCAATAGGAAAAAATTTTGACTTCAAGACAGATCTGAGTAGTTCCTCTAAGGTCTGACAAAGTACATGAAGAGCAAGATCAGCTAATAGAGCAGTGGTCAGTCAGCCCATTTTTCTGGGACACTAGAGAACAAGATTGCAGACCATGGTATACTATTCCACATCACAAATATATATCCCTGCTATCAGACAGGTAATCTTTTTAAAGATTTTTAAAATCTAGAAATTTTTTTAAAATCTAGAAATTCCTGGATTATAAGATAATATTTTTGCATAAGTTATCTAAACAGTTGCGTTCTGGCAAATTATTCCTTTGAAAAAAAGAAAGAAAAAAAAGCTATTCTTAGCTACCTGTCTCAAACTAGATGTTGCTTATCCTACTTGAAGATACTTGCTTTATGTTTTAATGCTCTTTGAAGCCAGTACAAAGCCCAGTTATCTAAATGAATCCTAGAGAGTGCATGACCTGACCATAACAAGTTTAGCCTCTATAGAAGAATATCCTGTGTCCTCTCTTTGCTGCTTACTGGCATCCACTAACTTGTGTTTTGCCAAATTCTTCTGTGATCCACTTTTGCAATTGAAATGACTCCAAGAAAAGGAAAAACAAAATGTGACATTTTCTGATTAAGTGGTTTAAGTAAGGTCAATCAAAACCCCTACATGTCCAGGAGCAAGTTCCAGAAAACGAGAATCATATCACTCCTTTTTCCAAAAGCAGTGAAAAGGAAGAAGAATGCAAGTCATTATAAGGAAGGGGAGACAGACAGAAAGAGACCAAGACCTTTCTGTTGGTTGCAAGCTGTTATGCTGTAAGATGACACAACTGCTTGTGGAACAGCAGACTAAGCCTGCCTCACAGACTGCACGTTTTACTCTGCAACACCCTGTAGGCTTAACGTTCTAATTTTTCTTGTCCTTAACTGCAGCTTATGCTGGTATTTTAAGGTGATTCATATGATACAGTTTTCAATGTAGAGTCACACAAGCTTCATTATTTTTTCCCATCACAAAAAGGGAAATAGCACTAGACAACATAATATTACCAATATCTCACATATTACTTTTTCACTAAAAAGGTTTTAGGTAAATCATCTAACTTGCCACTGATATCACAAGGCATTACTCATGAAACAGGATATTAGGGGATTGTTCCATTATTTTTAAGTGTTATGGTGGAACCCTGACCTAACATTTTGTGACATGCTGAAGAGATGCATCCTTCAGGGACATGAAAGGTGTTTCAATGGAGACAGTAACAGCACTAGATAAAATAATAGTAAAGGTTCTTTTTTTCAGCTTGAGAACAGAAGCAGGGACCATAATGTTCTTTCTGTCAGCACAAAGACAAGCTCTTGCAGATCGGGCAGAATGAATGACACAGATCTCTTTTCAACTGGAAAAAGCTCTTTAGCAGTAATTCTGTTGTATTGTGAGCAATTCATGAAGTCTTTCTTGAATTTCAGATCATTTGCTCAGTCTCTTGAAAGCAGTTAAAGAGTCAGCTAATAATAAAGGCTTTGCCTGAATAATGTATGACTCAGGCTTAACATTTCTACCACTGTCACAGCCTGTAGGGAAACAAAAGCCTGTAGGGAAACAAAAGCTTCTTAATCTTTTCATCTTTACAGAGGCTGGTAAGGATATCTTCTCTCATTGAGACTTCAAAAATGGGTATGAACCCTAAATTTTACTTTCAATTTAGTCAGTGGAAAGATTTTTCACAATTTTAGTTGCAATGATGTATTCTTCCATTTCCCACCAGTAATTCAGCTTTTCTTTTCAACTTTAAGAAGCAGAAAACACTTTTGATCTGAAATTGAATCAATTTAGTTAAATAATGCTGAGGATCAAACTTGAGTGGGGATAAATAAGAGGGCAGAAAATTGTCAGTTCAGTAAGGTTACATACATCATCTGTTTTTATGTGCCTCACCTATTGTGCTCCTTTTATTGCTTCTGTGGTGATCTCTGTGCTTGCTTCTGTCATGCAACCCTAGCACCTACTCTTAGTCATCACCTAATTTGCACAGAAACTGTGATAAATGAAAAAAATTAAGAAGACAAAAAAAATGTACCTTAGTGTTAGTTAGATTTCACTGCAGAGGAACTAGAGGTCTTTGAGGGGAACACCAGACTAACAAAGCTGAGAGAGTCCCTCTACTGAAAAGAGAGCAGTGTTTACATCAGATTTCTAACCTGGCAACTAAGGATAAATGCACAAGCTATATATCACAGCTGAAGTACAAGAGCAGGAAAACCTACAAAGGGGAATGGAAAGAATTGTGTAAGAAGTAAAAAACGTACTTGACAAATACGGCTAACAGCAGTATTGATGAATTTACTTCTGTACTTACACTTGGGACCTGCAGAACCTGGAGACTGTCTCACTGAAAATAGTATTATTGAAGAAAATCCAATAGGAACAACAATTTTGTGGTAGAAGTTGTGTTACCCTCATTCCACGGTCGTTATTCTTCCATTCCTTGGTTTCTTCATAACATCCAAATAAGAATGGGTGAGTCTCCTGATTTGTTTCTTCATACCTGTGTGCTCTGCTACACTCTTGCATCTTTATCCCTCTTGTATAAGTGATATTCTTAAGTAATAACACATATCTACCAGTCTTCAAATAGAACACTGAGATTGTATCACAACCATTAAACAATCCTTCCTTTCCCCTTCGAAACTCTAAAAACCATGTCATTTAAACAAAGCCAAAAAGCAAAAAATCTCTCCACTGAACCGAGCACTTATTTTTTGCAGTTTGTAACATGAGCTATCAACTTTAGTTACTATTTTAAGAACACACATATTGCTATCACACAACACGTACTGGAAATACAACCATTAACCATATGAACTTCTTACATGAAACACAAGTAGTATATGTGCTTGATTTTCCTGTAAGACTCAATTCGTGCCTTTTTGCATGACTATAAATGTATCTATCACTTTGGTTAGTGCTGGTATCATTCTGCCCTCACCTGTGTTTTATACATGTCAGGCTGGACACACATCTCAATTACAATGACATAACTGATTTTTTTTTTTCTTCATGGTGTGCGATAAATATAATATATGACACTAAAAACTTAGGATAAAAGAAAAGTGTATGCCCAAATAAGTATTTTTAAGTGTATTAGTTGGCCAGAACTTCTGGAATTATGGAAAGGAGGAGTAATACACTAAATGAACAGGCAACCCAAGACCTAGTAACTACAAAGCACGAATTAAAGATACTTAGGCATGATTCCTTGTGCCCTTTGCAAACTTTCTGAATGCTGAACTATTGAATCATTATATATTCTCAACATTGGGCTTTTGTCGTGTATGTATCTTACAAAAAATTATTTTAGAGCACTTACCTCAGTTTACTTACTGCATAACACAGCTGCAAATATTTATGGCTTTTGGCCCCACTGTGGCAGTTAAATGTCAAGGAAATAACAGACCATCTGACTTTTCTAGTAGAGGTTCTATGACAGCAGTAAGTTACTCTAAAGCACTGTAAATATGCAAGAAATTTCTGTACAGGAAGATTGAGATATATATAGCAAATAAAGGAATATTTATTTGTTCAGCTGAAAAGAAAGCTAAGGAGATACGAGAAGATGATATGTCCTGTGAAAGGCAGTCAAAAGACCCAGAGCTCAAACCTTCAAATTTTTGGGCGGTGTTTCTCTAAGAAAATCTCTTTCCTAATATGGCATCTCTTTCCTACTGGCTGAGTTTCTCTTGGGAAAAGAACATCACCATCAGCACACTGCCTTATAGAACTTAGAAGTTCTATAACTTGCTTGATAAATTCTGATCAAGGTACCAATACCCACATTATTATTTATAAGCCACGGGATGCCGAGAACAGTCTGCATGTCATTCTACTTGAATCTCTGCTGCCTCCTGTGTAAGAACATGAATTGATGAAATCTCATGGGGGGGTTTAAAAACCTAACAAACAAGTTGTTTGGCAGGTAAGAGGGCTAGAGAAGGGAAATATTGCATTCAAATGGAAAAAAAAATTACTCTCAGAAATTAGCTTCAAGCCACAACAAGAACACCAGACATGCACACTTGCGGGTTAAGCAAAGACTGTAAGGGCAGCACTCTTTGGACACAAGCTTTTTTAATATGCCCACTCAGATGATGAAAGACTCTGAAAAACTAAGCAGCTGAAGAAACAAAAAACTTATATACAGAAGCATCATAATATCTCTTGTAATAGTGAAGTTACTGTCTCCTTCCTTCCTAGAGATAAATTTACGTGCTTCAACTGAGCTGAAGTGTCATTCTCTGTAAGTAAAGAAATCAACCAAAAGTATGGGTTCAGAGCGCTCCTTTGAAAACAGTATGTGCTGTCAGAACCCAGAATAAATAGGTTGCAAAGTCATCTAGTGTAAAGGGCCAGCTTGCATCAGACTGCTTAGGACTATTTGAGTTATCAGCATGTCGAAGAACAGGTATTTCACTGCCCCTTTGGGTGCCTGTCTAGTGTGCAGCTTCCTTCATGGTGAAAAAACAACACAGGACTGGAATTTCCATCATTGCATCATGCCCTTGCAGTACTTCTAGGTGTTGCCAATATTAAATCTTTAATTTAAAAAAGCAATTGTCTATTGCATATTCAAATAGTTTTTGCCTACTGTGCATTTTTTTCAAAGAATGTCACAGAAGCCTGGAGCCAAGTTAATGTGTTTATCTCTAAAACACTCTATTTGGCAAGGACAGAATAGCTACCATGACTCTCTCTGTAGTGAGAAACTGATGTCTATCAAAGTATTGCCAGATAGGAACTAAACTGTAACTCCTCTTATCCAACTTTAGACTTCTAAAGTGATGTTTAGTTTAAGTTATTAATGTAGATTCCATTCAGAGGCGATGAGAAGAGAGGCAAGGGAGAGACAAGACATTGAGCTATTTACTTTCAGCAGCTCAGAGGATGGTTTGACAACTGTTGCCAATGCTAGGAAATGCAGCACAATCTATCTTAAAAATGGTGACTCATTTTGACAGCTACTATTATCTTGTTCTACAATGTGTTGGCTAATTATCTCTCTTCCTATTTTATAGACTTATTTTTGACTTGAGAAAATAATTGAGAAGCTCCGTTAAGCATTTACAAATCTCCCATTCTTACTTTCATAATAAAAATATCCCTGGCTTTAGTAGTATTCTACAGCTAGATATGAAAAGTACACTACAGGACCTTTTAGCATGACAGGAAATGCAACATGTTCATTACAAGACCTTTATTACAGTTCATTACAGAATTCTGTCTTGTCTTTACCTGGTTTTTTTGGTTTTTTTTTTTTTTTTTAATTTTTTTAATTTTTTTTATTGATGAGATACTGTCTGGGGAAAGAGTAGTTATAATCAGCACAGATACAGCCCTAATCAGCCTGTGCGATCACTGAGCAATGAGGTTACTAAGAAAACTATTCAGTAAATTATCAGCATTACTACATCTTCCTTTCAGTAGGCAGCTATTCAAGTATGAAATGATTAGAGAGATGGGTTTTTGCTGAAGTGAGGACATCTTTAATTTCCAAGTCTAGTACTTGCTTTTATAAAGGTGGGCATCTTTTGAATCATATTTATCTACCCTTTGTTATGGTAGTGTTTTAGGAAGGATACTCCCCAATTTAATGCTATCACTGACATTCTCCTGAACCACAGGCTACTCTCTCTCCCCCCCTCCTCTTTCTGCTGGGGCAGGCTGGAGCTGAGACTTGGAGGCACAGAAGGTGAAGATCACAGCTTAAGGTAAGAACAATTTACTGGAAACAGCAAGGGGAGGAGAAAACTAACGGTAACAGCAGCACTATTAATAACATGTCTTGCCCAACAAATACATCTAATAACATCACTGTTTGCCTACTCATCTGACTAATGACAGCTAAAACTTAAGGAACCCCTCTTTTTAAAAAATAATCAGAGTTTTAAATGATGAGGACATTAGTGATACATACCTGGTAAGACACACTTCTCTAAGTATGATGACAAACAGAAATACAGCTCCTTTTTAGTAACTGAAAACCCATCTATAGATATATATTTCATTTTACAGTTTGGTGCTTGCTGTGGTTTAACTTTGGACATCAGTGGAGCCCCACAGTACTGCTGACTTGCTCACCCCTGGTGGGATGAGGGAGACTACTGAAAGCGCAAAAGTGAGAAAACTCCTGGGTTGAGGTACAGACAGTTTAACAAGTAAAGCAAAAGCCATGCATGCAAACAAAGCAACACAAGGAACTTATTCACCCCTCCCAATGGGTAGGCAGGTGTTCAGCCATCCCCAGGAAAACAAGGCTACCTCATGTGTAGTGATGACTTGGGAAGACAATGCCATCACTTTCCATGTCCTTGCCTTCCTTCATCTTACCCTCTCTTTATATGCTGAACATGATGCCACATGGTCTGCAATATCCCTTGGGTCAGCTGCAGTCAGCTGTCCTGGTTGTGTCCTCTCCCAGCTCTCTGGGCCCCCCTCAGCATCCTTGCTGGTGGGGTGGGGTGAGGAGCAGAAAAGGCCTTGACCTCCTGTGGGTTTAGCAATGACTAAAACATCCTTGTATTCTCAAAGCTGTTTCCAGAGCAAATCCAAACCACAGCTCCATGATGGCAACTGTGAAGAAAATTAACTCTACCCCAGCCAAAACCAGGACAGTATTTTGTCTTTCATGAATACGCAGGCATGCCCCAAAAGGCTGTTCTTTTTCTAAAGCAAGCATCTGTGTACTTGTGCAATCCAGTACCTTTCCGATGAAACTGCAGTGATCCTAGCAGACATATGGACTTCAGCATCTCTGTTGTGTACATTTCCAAGCAACACTGCAACTGGATATACAGCCTACAGATTTCAGGATGGATTTCACCATCTTCTGGGCTGCAATAAACGAGATAAATGTAGTTAGGAATGAGACTAGAAGAATGTGAGGGTCATAAAATCCACTTCCTTACTGTTGCAAGCAACCACATCAGAATCTGCTTCACAAACTATTAAGCTTTTTCTACCACACTCTATTTACAAACAATTCTTTAGATCTATAAAACTCCAGGCTTAACAAAGCTGAACTTGGGCTGTCTTTGATAAGATTACATATCCTTATTATCTCCTCTGCATGTTTTTGGAAAACGAGAAAATAAGTGACTGAGATCTCTTTAGAAGTAAGTATTTTCTGTGAGACTGAAGCCTTCCTTTGCATCCAGTTTCAGCTACCCGTGGTCTTCAAACAGATGCAGATTACTGGGCTACTCTCAACAGTCTCTGCTCAGGTTACAAATCCTGTATCAAGCAAAATCAACTCTACTTTGAAGACAATCTCATCAGAAACAGGTCAGCTTTAGCCTACTTGTTCTACACATTCTGCCTAAACTTGTTTTCCTCCATATTTAAAATAGTAGTGATGTGATACTGCACTGTGAGGAGAATGGGATGCACGAGAGGTTTTCCAGGAAAAGAGTAACAATCTTGAAAACAAAAACTGAAATCCTACATTTAATTGCTGAGGATACCAAGAAAGTAATTTACACAGACTTAGGAACCAATTCTCATGCTTGGTTGTAGGATCAGACTTTTAAGTATCACTTTTGTAGGCTGGAATCACAGAAGTAGAAAGCAGTACAATCACGAATGCTTAAACAAGAAAAAATAGGCTAAAAAAAAAGAAAAAATACAAAACCAAAAACACACTGAAGAGAAATTATGCTGGAATTAGAAGAGACAAAAGACAGCTGGTTTGACCTGCCAATCCATTGCAAAATAGACGTCATCAAACAGGCAGGAAATTACTGGAGCATAAACTACAATTGCTGTGATCTGTTACTACAGGAGCTGCACCAAACACATGGTAATAAACCTGCCCATCTTAGGAGTTTTACTTCTTTTGACTAGACTACAGTATGTTTATTTTTCTCAAGCCACGCCTACTTTTCTACTTCTGAAGTGAAGTCTTGATTTGTGGAAAAATTATCATGCACGATACTTTCTGCATCTTATCATAAATACAGAGTAAAGCTATAGTGTAGAACAAGAGTTCAACCACAATTCTGCCTCCCTCCCCCGTGTGATGTGTGCAATACTTACTGTTGCAGCTCTCTTCTCAATGAGCACAGAGTTACTTCCTTTAAAGAAAAAAACTTTAGGCGTGTAGAGCTCCATTTACTTTCCATATTTAGGCTGTGGGTCCTAAAATTCAGGTGTTCAAACTTCTTGGTTATTTCATGCAATACCTAAGTCCTAGAGCTCCACCAATAAACACACAGGGCCACTCAGTTTCTGCTTGGGTTTCCTAAATGTCTGAACACTTCTCTGTGACCCAAGTTCCTTCTCTCCGGACTTGTCTATTCCACCTGAAGGGGATTTGTCCATACATGTTCTTGTGCAAAGCGGAACCTGCAAAAAACTTTAAGCCCCCACAGATGGCAATGATGACCTTTTTCTGCTCAACTATGAGAGCTCTTTTGATCAGAAGATGCAGTTCTACTCCTCTTTGTCATGAAAGTCAAGCTGAATCTGTCTAGCTCTTCTGAAAACTAGGATTATTTAACCACAAGTCTATCCCCAAGAGACACAGACACTACATTGTGACAAGGTCGTTTCCTTTTAGCAGATTTAGATAAACCTTAAATATGGCTGTTATATTTTCCTCTGCACTATTTCAGATGTTAGAAATCCTCAGACGCTCTCAGAAGTCATGGCTACTACAAAAACTTTGTTTGCAATGTTCATTTATAATCTACAATGTTCCTTTCTAGCTGTCAATGACAAAATGACTACAGAGTCTGCACACAGGCGTAAGGAAACAGTGTTTTCCTTACACAGATATTAAATTCCTATGAAGCAAAAATGGTGGAAATTTTCTTTAAAACATTTTTGTTCTTTGGGCCAGAATTTTCAATTGTGTAGACTTGGAAGGGGCAATTATAAATAAAATGCTTGACTCATGAGTCAATTCAGATTAGTGGCTTCCTACTAACAAGTAAGTTAGAAAAGTATTCAAAAGCATAGTAATAGGCATTTTCATTGGCTTTTTTTCCTGTCATAAATCTATTGTAGGTTTTTTGCAAACTGTATTTATGAACAGCATGAGAGTAAGAACTAGAAACATCAATAATACATGCATGTTCTGCACCATTCTTGTTTTCTCAAGAATATGGAATATTTCTAACTAGACTATGGGCAAAATTATTCTCTCACTTGCAGATCCAGAGTAACAGCAGTGATACCCAAGAAAAATATTACACAGAATTTTTACAATAAGAACTTTTTCCAGCCCAGGACCCTTCACTGATTGTCTCAAACTATTTAATTAGTGTTTAATTGTAATAATGACCACAACAATTCCATTAATTTGCAACCAATTTGTTTCTATGCATGTATATAGCATTTTAATCCCTGAAACCCAAATGCTCTGATATGAATGACCACCAAGATTTCTTTTAAAATTCCTGAATTCTGTGCACAGGGCTTAACATTTCCTTTTAAAAATATTATCAATTTTTCTATTTCTGTATGTAGAATGTCATTAGAAATGCCAGATGGGGGACTACTACAGACATAAATTTCAGAATGCTGGTTATGATATGTTTATTATTAACTATTATTATTATTTAATATACAAAATTAATACACATAAAGAAAAGTTCACGCAAACTTCTAGTATTATTCTACAAGCCAGCTGTTCAGTTAGTCCAGCTGATTTTTTTATGAAGACCACTTAAGTTATTCAAGACAAATCTCATATAACGTGATCTTGTACAATGCTGTGCTAAATTGTGTTTACAACAGCTATGTAATAGCTTATGTGCAGCTGGATATATGAGAGCTAGCACTGCACTGAGCACCTGCCCGTAACACAGAGACCAGCTTCTCATTGGTGGCTGTATAAAACGTAGCTACAAAAGTGAAAATGCTGCATTAGTCCTATGTAAAACAGTAGTTTAAGTTACGCAGTTCATCAGGCTGCTATTAAAAGTATGGTTAAAAAAGTATGGTTATTAAAAGTACAAACAAATTTAAGTAAGTCTATAAAAATCTATAATAAATCCATTACATTCTCATGCTTTAACCATTGGTAAAATTGATGACTTTCTTTCCATAAAATCCTGCTGTTTAAAAATCAGGTAATGATGTTCAACTGAGTATGTTTATAAAGCACTGACAAGAAGTGGCATTTCCTGTCCTTTCTATTTTCCTAAGCTGAGATTTAAAATAAAACCTAAAGAGGGAGCTCTTACACCAACCATATAGCACCTAGTATCATTAAGAGAGGTAAATATAGCTATTTTGGTAATTATTTTAAAACATGAAAAACCAAGATTAAAATGCTCCTTAAATGCAAAGGAAAAGAGTAAAAAATAATTTTTAAAAATCCCCTCCAAAATACTTCACCGATTATTTTACTGTACTGCCAAAATGTTGGTTACAGCTGAGAAACATGTTGAGATTTTCCTGAATTCCCACTGGTGCCCAGTATTCACAGTTGCATTGAAATTAGTGACATTTAAGTGAAACTAATGGAAATGTAGGACTACTAAAACTGAAAAACCATGGTCTAACTCTCGATTTATCTTAAAAATTTTAGTCACATATTTATAACAGAACAGCATTTTACTTTTAGTATCAACAACATTAAAAATATAGACAGATGTACTATCTCTGGTTAAGCTATATATGAAGGGTTTGATAAACCTTCTTGTAAAAGCATTGCTTTGACAAATTCTATGCTTAAGTCCAAATTAAAGTATTAATAGTTCCAAAATATAAGGTGAAAGAACTATCTAGACATATAATGAAGACTGTTTGTCTCCAAAAGCCAAAGGAAAATAAACATTTGTCAAGCCAGAAGTGACAATTAGATCATCAAATTCTGCCTTCTGCTCCGTATATGTACTTCCCTTGAAAAATAATGTAAGTTGGCTTGATGAGCTGTGAAAAATTACTGCCCACAAATATTACCCTGTAGACTGTATTTCAAGTTAGTATCTGAAACAACGTGGTTTAGAAATATAAAGCAGTAGAAGGATAAAGAGGAAAAACAGAACAGATACGGTGCTTCTGTTGGGATAAAAAGTGTGACAAATACTGCAGAGGGGATACATTAAATCCCCTTATTTACCAAGTACCAGAAGCCCCTCTGATTACAGCTCAGGTTCAACAGCCTACTAAACCTGCCTCTGCTTTTGTATCTTAAATAGATTGTTCATTCATCATGTAACCATACATCTTTGAAGGCAACAAAAGACTGGTGAATTCATTTTGAATATAGGTAGAAAAGTTGTCCAACAATGGTGTTTTCTTCTAAATAGCTCCTGGGAAAATGTTCTTATTTGTTCTCCCTTTTGCTGCTTATTTTTTTAAAAAAGTACACAAACTGCTGTCAGCTTCAGCACCATGTGTTGGTTTGTTGTTCTCTACTTATGCAATACTGTGATACCACTGCTATTCCACACCCCAGTCCAGGCAGGAAGAAAACAGGGCTTGCTCTTTCTAGCAGACCCATAAATGACAGCAGTGTTGTTCTTATTAAATCAGGTTGTTGTTTCAAAGCAGTTACAACAGCGTTCACAGTAACAGAAGACGTGATCAGGTTTAGTTTGTTAGAACAGTATAAATCTCCAATAACTCTTATGAAGCTGATGGAGTCAATGTGAGTACGATACAATCAGCAGAACAAAACCACAACGCAGTGACTCACTGCAGACATTGCTAACTCCCAGGTTGACAACATTTTAGATATTTCCATGCTAGAACAATTTAGATACATATAGATACAACTTCTTCTTTTCTGAAAAAACATAGTTTTGAAACTATCAGAATCACAAACCAGAATTTTCTAGGCTTTTTCCCTAGGAAGTCAGTTTTAATGGCTGAACTAACTCAAGCACGGGCAGTAGGTGAATTACCAGGGCACTATGCAAACCCAATCATAAATCACTCAGTGTATCTTTTTTAAACAAGTAAAACAGCACTGAAACAAGAGATTTCATTAAAACTCACTCCAGTCTAGGTAATATCAGGTGTGTTGGATGCAGTTGCAAGGTTTTGGTAGTGATGGTGGCAACAGTGTGCCCTTTGTGGGATGAGGCGAGGGTCTTCCCCATGCAAGACACAGCCAGTTCCTGCAGTCTGCAAGGGATCCTTGGCAGGACACAGTGAAACTATCTGCTGATCAAAAAACTTATTTTTAAAAAGGGCAAAAATAGCCACAGGGAGAAGGAAAGAGGGAAAAAAAGGAGTAAGAAACCTGAGAGGGAACATCAGGGTAAGAGAAAGGAGGAGGTTATCCATGGCAGAGCAGATCTTCCCTGCAGCCCACAGAGCATACCAGAGCAGATGGATGTTCCTGAAGCAACTGCCACCTGTGGAGAACCTATGCTAGCGCAGATTTTCCTGACAGGACTGCTGCCTGTGGAGAAGCCCACACTAAAGCTGAGTACAAGTGTGAGGAGGAAGGAGAAACAACGCAGATTGGTTAGGGACTGTAACTCCCCATTCCCATCCCACCTCAGTGCTCAGGAGGGTAGATAGAGGTAGGTAGAGTCTGGAGTGAAGCTGAGTGTGGAAGCCAGGCGGAGAAGGTGCTAGCTTGATGTTTCTTTTCTCTTCCGATTACTTAAATTAGTAATTATTTTTATTTTAATTGGCAATAAATTAGAGTAATCTTTCATAAGTCAAACCTGCTCTACAGACAGTTGATGCCCCTGTCTTTATTTCCACCTTATCTTTCTCATTCCTCTTCTTCCTGTCTTCTCACCATATTCTGTTGAGGAGCAAGCAAGTAACTGGGTGGGAGTTTGGCTGTTGTATCAGAATAGGATACTATTTTAGCTAAGCTTAAAATCCCCAGCAGGATATTTTTAAGTATTCAGAACTCCAAATGATATTGAATGTGTGTCATCAATCATGCTTTTGAGTTCTCATAAGATTAAAAAAAATATAGAAAATGCCAGGCTAGGCTTGACCACCACACCTTAAACTCATTGTTCTTTTCTTCAGCTGCCTGTCCCTTGCATCTATTTTAGAGAAATCCAGGAGAATTCTGCACTAGCCACACATGAGCTGAACAGGGTCTTTCTCTGCAGGTTATCAGATGACCAGTTGATATGGTGGTGTCCAGTTAGACAAAAGAATACTTTGGGTGAGCTCTCAAGTCAGCCTTGTTAGCTTTAGCCTCAATTGAACAAAAAATAGACTCAAATTATATGATACCAAAGAACAAATAAATTAATGACACAGACCTTCCAGAAAAGACCCGTGCAAACCAAGAAGGGAGACACTGACATTAGCAGTATATGCAATAACTCTTACGCTTATCAAAGAAATTCCTATTCAGAACGCTGCCTTGTCAGCATCAACAAGTTGCTCTCAAATGAATTTGATAAAAATGTAGAGAAAGCAGAGATAAGTTTGTGCCATCCAAAAGGCTTAAGCCCAGCCTCTTTTAAATTCTCTGCAGGCAGCTGAAAGTCATGCTGCCCGTGGATTTGCCCTTGATTTTAGTTAAGCTTCTGTGCTCTTTAAAAGGTCCATTAATCACTCACTATCTGTTAATGAATTATTTATAAATTCTACATAAACATATATAAAAATATAAATATATTCATATTTATAAATATATTTATACATTCTTTCAAAAGTCTGCAAAACATAAGTGGATTCAAACCTACACTCCCCTCCAGCTCCTTTGATTAACAGAACAGTTGTACCAAGATTTTATGAAAAGTAGTATCTAATGTGAGGTCATTTCTGAAAGTGGTTCTGATCCGTGTGGACAAATAGGGTCAAACTTTCTGAGAGCCTGAAGGAGAGTCAGATGCTTCAGGTATTTGATGCCGTAGCATCTAGGTCACAATGAACTAGAAATATACTGGATTTAGAAGGAACTCTGCTGCAGGCAAGTGATGCCATCTGCTGTTGATCATTCAGAGGATATTAAACCAGATGATTCCTCAGATTTGCGACACTTTCTTTTTCCATTTTATTTCTGTAATTAGTATCTTCTTTGAACATAAATTTCAATATATTTTTCCAAAAGGCATCCCATAAAGCATTACATAAAGATCATAGAGTTATCTGGATACCTCTTACCTGTTTGTAACTCAGATTTCTGGTTTCCTGTATTTCGAAATAAGAAAACCAGAGTGGTTGTGAAGATATCTTAGAATGAGAAGAGGCAAGGAACAATGTATTTGCTTTTCCCCCAAAATATTAGAAATCACCTATTTAACTATTTAAAATGAAGTGCAGATGTTCTTTAAGTTTCACTGGGATTTGGATAAGAGCTACATTGCACTAACAATTACTCAAAAAATCTATATATTTTCATAACTTTGTCTGTTGGTCAAATAGACCAATACTGTGACGGCTACAATTCCAAACTGGAAGGCAAACAGCACATCCACTAGATATTACTAGGCTGCTTAGAATAAGGTAGTGTTTGGAATTTTTTATGTATCAAATGTTTCTAGGAGTGCCTTGAATATGTCATGCTTACACCTCAGATAATTTTTTATCTTTTTTTTTCAAAAAAAGAATGTTCAAATACCTCCATATAAAAGTATTCCAAGTGAAAAAGAAATTGTGTTACAGAATCAGTAGAAGAATCTGACACAGCTCCACAGATAAAATCTGTAAGAGTAGTTAAAGATCACAGCTGAGACACTGAGAAAACTTGAATGCGTCAAAAAAAAAAAAAGAAAAAAAAAGGAAAAAAGAATAGAAGGAAATAGAAGGAAAAAAGAAATATATTAGCTTCCTGAATTTAAATTCATATATGGAGAAATAAATTTTTATAACCATCTGTTGATAAAATGTGTTCAGGAAGCAGTATTCTAGCAAAAAGAACTTTGCAATTTTTTCACTTCAGATTTTTTAATCTCGCTTTGGTCTCCACTTGTCTTAGTGAACTGGTGTTACTTTTGTTTTATCCCCTCTTTGAAAAGCCCTTTTTTCTCCCTGGGGAAGCAAGGATTTCTCCATAAAGTCTTCCTCAGCATTGTGCATTAGCAGTTGCACAGACTTACTACTTGTTTCTGAGTCTTGAATAATGCAAGATGAATTGCAAAAGGCTGTACACAAACCACTTGGGGTAGGTCTGCAGCCAAATCACATGCCCAGACTTTGGAATGCCCACAACTTTGGTGCACTGGGGCTCTTCATCCTGCATGAAGGGACTGCTTTCCCAGCACACAGCCTCACCCTATGCTCAGTGTTATGTACTGTAGTTGCAGTTGTCATACTATTCCCAAGTACCAAATGCTGCTTTGTTGGTGTTGGGATTTTATTTTGGGAGGGCTTGTAAATGCATATGGGTGGATAGTGCTGCTTCACCACAGTAACAACTCCAGAACTGTTGGAAATAATTGGAAGCTGCTGTATAAACACGGCATTTTAAAATATTTTGCCATTCAACCATTTGCCGTGCTGCCAAGGTTACCAACAGTACATTTGCAATTATCTGTCTTGCCATGATAGACAGAGATATGAAGTGTCAGCTTCTCTTTGCTCACACAATAAATGCAAACTTGTTTTCCTCTGAAATGGGAAAGCAGTTTCTTTAACAACCTCAAGCACAGAATTTAATATGCCAGTATTTGAATTCTTACACCAGATCTGCTGCCAGGAAATGTTCATGATGAAAGTACTCTTATGAAAGATAAGAACAACAAGATAAAAAATGTAAGAGAAGAAGACCTTCTATGTTAATACACCATAATTCAGTATATTATTTCTCTGATAGTGAAAAATTGCATGGAAAATGTAAATGTAAATCTATCAATACTCCCATCAAGGAGAAAATTCTATTCTATTACACCAGCCAACACTTCAGTATATGTTAGATTTTAAAACATGAATTTAAACAGCATTTAACTGGTAATACTGAAAGGATTCTGGATTAAGGAATGCTTCATTTAATGCTGTGCCAAGACAAGCTCTTAATGCCCAGAAAATGGCTTCAAATGTTTAATTAATTGTTCAGAAACAGAATGATAAAGCAAATAGAAAAATTACAACAGATCTTGTACTTTGTTGTAATTGGATGGAATTTTTCCAGTGGAAGCTTGATAGAACTGGTATCTCCCACAGTTGGAGACTGACCTTGCATGGAACTGATGATGCTGTTAAGAGTAGCTACTGTTTGGTACTTGACCTCCTGCTAGAGCAAACCTCCATGTACCACACAGCTCATGGTAAGTGTGAAGATTTTTCTTACTTGACTATGCAGGAAGTGCAGCACTTGAAAGAGCATGATCAAACACGGGTCGTGAAAAGGACACACTCTTAGTTGTGCAGCATGACCCTGCACAATTAACTTGGCAATACCATTGGCTGATTTCAGTGAGGGGCACAAAATCAAAATGCTTCCTTTCTAACTAGAGAGCAGTGTTCCAGAATGTTGAGAAATACCAAGCATGAGTAAAACATCTCCATTAAGAGGCAATTTTTAGTCTCAAACTTACAAAAAAAAGAGGCAAGAAATCAAAAGTAAAATCCCAGTATACATGAAATTCTAAGAGTTCATGCTGAATCCTTTCTAAAGCATAACTTCATTATCTCATGTTTTCACTCCTCTTAAGATATATGAACGTACTGTCAACATAGTGCTGCTTTTTAAGATTCAGTGAGAATGAGAAATAATTTTCTGAGAACAATGTAAGTCAAGCTAAACAGAGTGAAGATAGGCAAAAATTCTGATAGACAGAAGTGTTTATCAGAAAAAATTACAGTCACATGAGATTTCTTAATTGAACAGTATTTAGGAAAATGATGAGGAAAGAAGCACTTAAAACCCATCACTAAATCCTCAGCTTTTGCTGTATTTCATTAGAAACCTACAGAAGAGAAATACTGAAATATGTTATTGAAACAGGTCTCAAAGCAGCGGGCCTTATGGGGACACAAAGGCACTCCTCCTGGCCATCTTGCTACAGATTAGCACAAGTGCAACTTTTACTTACATCTGCGAAGATAGATATGAAGTGTATATTTTTTTTCAGAAATACTGCAAAAATGAAAAATCTTTTTGAATTGGTCTAACATTAATTTTGAACCATGTAGGCTTCGCTGGTACTCTAATTTTTGTGGGGATAGAAATTAGCATGATATGAAAGGCTCATCATCAGCTGCATTTCTATATTTAAATACCTTCTAAAATTTATTTCTGGATCCCCTTATGAAGCACTGTTTACTGACATAAGTTAGTAACACTCAGGTTTTTGTTCAAGAGCTTATTAACTCGTGACATGACATGACATAGCAACAGGAGTTGCTATGTGCTGTTACATGTTGGGGCTCAGAATTCCAGCAAATTGACATTAAAAAATCAATTTCAAAAGAAATAAATTGTGAAAACCATGATAAAAATACTATATACACATGCATTATTTAGAAAGCACTACAGCAATAATAAAACAGAATATTTCAAATCAATGCTTTTCCTTGAAAGACTCAAGTATGTTGTAAAATTACTAGGTATTTTTAGAGATAGTAACTACTGGTACACCTATTTAATAAGTGATTCATCTGAAACATCAGTCAGAAGTTGAATGAGATTTTCCAGACTTTTCCCAAAACACAGAAGTTTGAAAAAATATATTTATTTTTTTTTAGCTATATTTATTACAGATATGCCACAGATCTAAAGGTCAGTGGATTCCAGCGGGCTTGTTATATGTACATTCAAGACTCTACCACGAGGAGTACCTGAATAGTTAATGTGCCAGTAGCAAACCAGATGTTAATTTCACTACTGTTTGGAGATAGGCTATGAGGAAAAAAACCAGCAAGAAACAGAAGCACTGAAAAAAGGCATGACAAAGGAGAAAAGGGCATGAGAAAATCTGGAGTGAAGCAAAGGTAACAGCAACTGTCAAAAAGAGTCTATACTTAAGTTCTCTGGGCTTTTCAAAATCCTCACAGTTCCTGTTTTTAGAGATGTACCTAAACTGCTGGATCCTGTCTGATTATTCCCTGAGAAAATCACTTGCAAGTAAATGTGTGAAAAGCCTTTTATGTCCAACATTGAGAGCAGATCTTCTGAACAAAGGACAAAATGGGGCAAGAGAAGGGCATGATGTCAAATTACTGGCAGAAACACTGAATTTTCTGCAAAAGGTCAGCTCTGATTCTGCCGCATTTCTAAAGGGGCCCTGCCAATGCAATTCACACCCCAAATCTCTTTGATAACATATGTTGCTTTCCTTCACTTAAATTTCTCATGTAAAGGTTTGCATACCTCAGAAAAGGAATGTGAAAGAGGTTGGTTATTTATCATTGCTGCAGACAAACAGTCTTACCTATAACTGGAATACTCCATTATTAAAGAGTTAGACCTTGAGAAAAAAACCCTTCTAAAATCTAATTGCACTGCAATGCTGCTCGTGCACAGCAGAGAACATTCCACTGAAGGACTTGAATTACAATATCTTAGTTTTTGGTATCATCTTCCAGGTTCCAGAAACCCACAATGGGAGTGATGAATGCAGAGGGCACGTTAAAATTGGAGGTAAACCACTTTAAATCCAGCAGCTACTCTAACCCTAGACCAAGGTACCGTGCAGGTGAATTTACAGGTTGAATATATAAAATGCTGAGGAATCATTAGCCTTTACCCAAGTTCTGAATCTCTACTTTCCTGTGTCTTTATGTGTTTTATCTGCTTAAAACACAGGAAAAAAATGGGAGCAAGGATTAGAATGCCATAAAATAATGTTATTTTACACTATACTGTTATTTTACACTATTCCATCAGGTATTTTTTTACACATATTGATAACATCCCCCCCTCTGTTATTCTAAGAGTTTTGAATGTTTACCTGCAATGGGACTGCCTGAAGCCCAAGTGCAGAGCAGACCTCAATATCATTTTGCTTCCTCATGCAAAATATTCTTACTGGGTTAGATGATGGGAATGTGCCTCTAATTCTTCACAACCACCTCACAGCTGCAGGTCATGTCACAAAGGAAAAGCTATGCTGCTTTATGTCTCCCAGGGAGAATATTGCTATTTGTGGTGATCCTTAAGCACGGGCAGCATCCCTGGCTGCTGGGCTGGGACATGGCTTCCCTGCTATTGGAAGGATCCCTCAGGGAAGTGGCAGGCTTACCTGTCTGGCTTAGCCAGTACCCCTCGAGTATCTCACCAGTGGCAGCACTGCACTGGAAGGAGCTAACTGGAAGGAGTGTCAGATGGAAGAAAGGGGCAAATAACTGACTGACAAAGATGATGTCTGTCCTACTTTCCAGCAATCACTTTCCTGTTTTCTCACTTTCCTCTTTTTCTGGGACACTTGGACAGGTGCAAGGGGTCTACAAACTGACTCATCTTCAGCTTTGGCTAAAAGAAAGTGGCAGGGGCCACTGTATTTTGTGAGGAGCCCAAAGTTGCCAGTATCTGTCAAGCTCTGAGGATGCTCTGCCAGCACCCCTGGGAACATCTTGTCAGAGCCTGGACAAGCAAGAACATCATCCTTCTCTTGACTGCTGAAGAGGTTTATCAGTAAGCAAGTTGCTATAAGCTCTTCCACTTTGTCAAAACTAACTCATCCTGTGTTAGATGTAGAACTTCCAGAATTTTCAGAGTTGCTGTTCTGAACATAGAAAAATAACAGAGTAATAAATTCACTTTTAGGTCTGTTTGCCCTTTACTAAATCTGGCCTCCAGTTATGAAAGAGATATCTATAAAGGGAGATAATAATACCTAGTATCTTCAAGTCCCAAACACCTATTAAAGCACTTCCAAAGACAGAGGTACAAAGAAAAAGGTCAGTCTATAGAGGTCGGCTATTTTCAGAGTTCCAGCCTTAGTAAATAACCTTGTTTTTCTCCCATTATTTGCTTTCTGAACTTGAGGTACCTGACTTTAACAACGTCATTTTCAACTTGCAACTTAAATTGAGTAAGCAGATTTTATTCTTAATAAGCAAACCTACCTTAACTCAGTTCCACAGAAAATAGCTTTATCTTTTTGCTCTCCCTTTCCATCATCTTAGATTAATATAATCTAAAAAATAATCTGAAAAAAATTTTTTACAAGGAATCTATTGAGAACACCACACGTGCGTATTACCCTCTTGATAAAGGAGTAAGCAATGGTATACTTACTGCAGCATCACACACCATGTGGTCCTTAAGGGCTACGTTCAATTACCCACGTCTGAGCTTGTTTACCAAAACATTCCCATTCTCATGCAGACCAACTCCCATTAGTCAAAACAGGATCTGAGTCACTGGAACAGGTGTAGTCTCTGATGCATGGCACTAAGTTTGAAATCACTTCAGGATGTAGAAATAAGTGAATATATGCCAGCCAAAGCAAGTGGAATAAACACTGTCAGGATTTGCTTCCAGAATCTGATATGCTCAAAATTACAAGAAAATTTTAAGCATGGAAGAAGATTCCAGTAAATTTTAACAAAAGTTGAATGTCAAAGCTGAGGGAAAATGAGACTATATAAGAATGCCTGGTAATCCTTCTTTCAAGGGAGACAAAGCTCTCGCGAACTTTACTCATTTCTGACAGTCACAGTTAAATCATCAGGACAATTTCCTAAATCAAGCACTATTAAATGATTGTAAGAATTGTGGGTTCTAGCATGCCACATTGAAACAGCTTACTGAGATACTTTTAGTACAGCCTGTGAGAGCAAAATGACAGCTTATATTTCCAACAGTTTTCTGAAGTGGAGGATCTCAGTATTTTTCACTTGACAGGATTTTTAAGGTCACAACTTTAGGCTTTACTGTTTACAACATCTGCAAAATTTTAGCAAGAAATCACAAAACCTTGCAAGCTTTTAGAAGGCCTAATTCTACTGGTATTATCATGTGTAACAGTATTGATTCTTGCAGTGAATATTGACTGCTTTCCTTGTTGTCTTACATATAATAACATTAATTTTGATATTTAACTACACTTTTATCAGCCCACATTCTGGTTATCATGCTGCAGTCTCTGCGAGACACTTACCTTATTTCTTAACTTTCATCTGGCAGTTGAAAAAACACTAAGAACTCCAGCAGAGGTTGGATACAGCCAGCAGTGCCTGTGATTCAGAGCCCCATGATGGACATTATCACCCTCCCCACCTCTGACACGTACACTGAGAGGAGTGCCATGGCAGTGACTGCAAAGAATGTCGAGGAATGACAGAGATCTCCATAAATGCTGTCTCATCAGTATCTAGCCAGGGCAGACCTCTGGTTTGTTGCTTTATCTGCTGGCATAAAGTTGGTTTCAAATCACAATTATAAAAATTCTTCCCTCTTGAGCCAAGTGTTGCTGTGCCTCATTTCTACTAGGTTAATACTGACTGCCAGCAAAGCTTTATTTAACATCTGCAGCTAAACAGTTAAAATTATTTCTGTTATGCCTATCTTCATATAGTTTTCATTAACTTATAGGTCTGGAGTCTTCTTTTCACTTAATCTGTAAAATATTTCGAGGCAATCTTTTTTGTTTGTGTGCTTTAGATAGCAGATAATAATTTTGTAGGGTTGTAACTCAGGGAAAATTCAGACTTCTCAATAAAAAATTGGCCACAATTTGGCGTCAGTAAAATGCTTTAAAACTGCCTTAGGAAACGATCTAATATTAATTAGCTCTGAGAAATTACTATTTGGTGCTTATTGGAAACTGTAGACTGCAAAGAAAAACAAAGTAGAAATTACATAAAATTAAGAACTTAAAGCAACACCATCAATCCTGATGTGCACAGGATTGCCATCAGGATGTGATTTTTAGCTGATTTTTTCAATCTTTCATGAACTTAGGGGAACTTAAAACTAACAATTATTTTATAAAAGTAACAGATGTACATGGGTGTCAAATAAACTTTTTCTTTGAATTTTCCCAAGGAGATTTATGATGACTTTGTCACAGGCTGGAAGAGACACCTAGAACTTATTTGGTCTAAGCCTCCTGCTCAAAGCACTGTCAGCTACAGAGGGCTACTGAGGGCCATTGACCAGTTGAATTCTCAGTATCTCCAAGGATGGAGACTCCAGAACCTCTCAGTGCACTTGTTCTAATATTCTCATATCACAGTAAAGGAGTTTAAAAAATTTATCCTCACTGTAAGGGAGTTTAAAATTTTTTTTTAATCAATTTTTCTTTGCATTTCAATTTTTACCTGCTGTCCTATCATTGTATATCACTGAGAATAGTCTGGCTGTGTACACTTCTTCTTTACACTATTCCATCACGTATTTTTTACACATATTGATAACATCCCCCTCTCAGCCTTCAAGCAATCCCAGGTCTAGCAGCCTTGCTGTTTATGTTGGGATGCTGCATAACCACCTCTGAGGTAGCTGACTAGACCTGCTTTGGTTGTCCCTTTCTCTTTTCCGTAGGGAGTCCACTGCTGGACCCAGTATTCCACATACAGCCTCAGCAGCTCCGAGCAGAAAGGAAGGATGAGCTCCGTCGACCTGCTGGCAACATGTCCTGAAGCAGCAGAGGAGGTTGCTGGCCCTCTCTGCACAAGGGCACTGGCTCATGTTCAACCTGGAGCTCACCAGAACTCCCAAGATCCTCTTCTGCAGAGCTGCTGCCCCAGCGTGTACTAGTGTAGAGGTTTATTCCTCCTTAGATTTTGGGTTTTGCAACACCAGTCAGAAAAACAGAGAAAAAAATCACTTTCAGAGCTATGGTCACACAGATGTGCATTGCCAGGCACCCCTGAGCTCCTCACACTGTTTTGTTTCATGCGAAAAAAGCCACTGCCAACATATATATCAGACTGTCACAGAGCTACTGCCAGTTCTGGTCTCAGTGTGCCAAGTGGACACATTATGTAAGCATATCAAGTGCTTGAGAACATGTAAGGACATTTACGAAAGTGTGTGCACAGTTATGCAGACCTGTATCTTAAAATACAGATCCGAGTTATCTTTCTGTTGACATCCCAGACTTGGTGGGCTCCACGTATAAAACCAGCTCCCTGTTTGATGAATTATAACAGATCACCACTCTATCATTCCATAAAGCAGACTCCCTTCTATAACAGAGATCTGCATCTTTTTCCTCCCATCTTCTTACTGTTAAAAATATTTTTCCTTCATTTTCCTTTGGAAAAAATCATGCTGACTCATTTTCTTGTTGCTGCACTTTCTCCAGTTTTGCCCATGACAACTAATACTACAAGGATGCACAGTGTAAATACTTTGAGATTTTTAATTTCCGCTACATTATGCAGCAAAAAATGTGATGAAAGAATCAAACCTTACTCCCTTTCTGCAGAGCATAGCTCATTAAAAATCACTAACAACTTCCAGTATTCGAGCAGGAATTGAGCTGAAGTCCTGAGAGAACCAGCACTGAAAGGAGGGTTTACTTTGATTTGTATTCCTAACAGAATATTAACAAGAATTAGGATATTTCAATTGAGATTATCTTCATTTCTAATCTTTATTCCTCTTTGCTAAAATCTCACTATTTCTGTAAGAAAAAGCTATCAAAGCAAGTAAAGAAGAGGATGTAGTATCTATGACGCCCTATTAAGCTGGACACTTAATTTCAAGTTTCCTTTTTTAGAAGTACTTTTTTAGTAAATAGGTTTTTAAATACATCACAGTGTAAAGATGTCCTTATTCAATCTCAGCATTTTTTGAGATCTTAATATTTAGAGAAATCACATTTGTCAGATTCAGCCTGTGCTTGCTGAGTGCTGGGTAGTATCAAATACACAAGAGAAGGTATCATTCTACGCACCTTTTGTATCTTTGCTTCTTTTTTTATGAAATCTCTGACACCACCAGCTGTCAGGTTTGAGCTAGATGGGGCAGTAAGGTCGAAACCAGTGTGGACTTTATAAGGTTTTATGCTTCCTTGCTACCTCATCTTTTTTTCAGCATCTCCTTTGTCTTTCTTTCAGTTTTTAAAATGTTAGTGTGACTTCCACTGCTTCTATAGCTGAATCTGCTTTTGTTACAATATCAGTGTATCCTTTTTCTACAGGTACACTTCCAGCTTTCTCTTCTTGTTCACATTACACCACTGTCCTACTCTAACGTCTGCCTAATATTCCAGAACTGATATGCCCATGACCAAGGTATTCTTTTGTCTTCATGACATCTATCCTGCTCAGTTTCTAATGCATCATCTCCACCTAAGCATTTCTTTCCCTTCCCACAATTTCCAGATTTCTTCCCAGAACTCTCTTCTCCAGCACTAGAAAATTTTTGTTTCTTTCCTTCCAAGTCTTTGCATTTTTCCTCTTTGCTAGCTTGCTTAGACTTGTAGGACAAGTGAATTAGGAAAGGAAATAGGTGCCTCTTCTAATTATCCAGGTATGTATTTAAGAATCTCAAATGCACTAGTGCCAATAGGCATTGGTGATCTCCAGATGAGCTCTAGATGATTGCCAGAGGTCCTTCCAATCCTAGCAATTTCTTGATTCTGTGAAATCCCAATATATTCAAAGTGGAACAGCATAACAATTAAGGTGTCTGCTAATGTTCCAAGGAAAACAGAGCACAAACAAGATAAACAAACTCAGTGTTCCCTTAGATAGTGACACCAACTTCTCAAAAGAAGAGTGCCCCTGCAGCACTTCAGGTAGATCACTCAGAGACTAGCTGAACATTACTGATGGCTGTAATTAATAGAATGCTATTCCCTCATAAAATGTTATAGTCTGGTAACAGAAACAGCTACTTTCTATTATTCTTTCTAGGTGGGAAAGCAACACATTTTCTTTAGTAAGTTTTGGAAGACAGAACTTTTCGTGTTACCCAGTGCAGTGCTGTGTATTTTGAACTAAAGCAGGGAACTAAATAAGCCTTCATCCCATATGCTGACTAACAGTGGTTTCTGAGCAACACGCTAGCCTCCTGACTATTTAATACTGAGGATGATTTAATGCATTCCTGTCCCTAAGCATTTTTCTTCCTGATACTTTTTCTTCGTATCCAATTATATTCCTATTCCAGATCCTATTTCATATGCACTACATCAGTCTTTTTGCTGAAGTAAAGACTAAATCTCTGAGACTATTTATTACTCCTCTCCTTCTATTTCTTTTCTTGCTTTATCTTCATTTCCCCCCTTTCCTCACAAACACACCAATGTCTCATATGTCTTTCCTCAGCTGCAGAAGGGTGGGAATGAGAAGCACATCATGCAAAATGTTTGTCAAACCAAACAAGTAATTTCCAGAGAGTTTCTAACACCTACCGGTTGTTATGGATATCACAGTATTATCAGAGTTATTTAAAACAGTTTTAGATTAGCCAAATGTCAATCTCGCAGCAACTGCACAACCTTCACGACATCTTTGTGTATATGACAGACTTCCAGCTGTGAAATGATTGCTTAAAAAAACCTGTGTACTTTCTAAATGAGCATGTATCACTTATATTCTTTACAGTGGAAATATATTTAAAAGTTACAAAGCAGGTTCAGCTATTCAAATGCATTATTTTGGTTTATATTAATTTTTCTTTTGAGTCTCAAAGCACACAAGAAAAACTTCGCTAGTTTGTTTTCACATTTTTCAATGTGACCTGTGATTAAAAAGAACTATGTCTAGTCACTGCAGCTTTTTTAAAAAATTCCCACCAACTTTAATATTTTGAAAGCATGTATTTTGTTTGAAGAACAAATCACAGGTCACAAAACCAACTTAAGTGACTTTGCACAAAGTCTTACTTGAAAATGGTGATCATTCTACTTAAACATCTTACCAGCACTATCTTCAGTTTGGTTTGTTAGTTTGGACTCCTCTTATATATCAACCCTATAACAGGTTTCTTTTACATATTAAAATGATGGAATAAATTCAACAGGGATTAGGCAGAGCTACAAAAAAGAAGGTGTGGTTTTTTTTTTCTAGTGGTGCACAATGGCATATGGTAGGGTAGACAGATGCATAGTTCTAATAAAGTGTAATCAGAAAGACATTACTCAGGGGGGTACACGTATAAATATAAATGCCCCAGTCACCATACTGTAAAGAACCCACATGGAGTTAGCAGCACTAATTCCCATTTTTTAGGAAAGTTATTTATGCTGGTTGATCTTGCACTGAGGCATAGTCTCAAGTATGTGATAATACATTCTGTCACCATGGAAAGGAATGTACATAATGTAATACCAAAGAATAAATTAAAACATTATATGCTGGCAAAGTGTTCATTCTTATTTCAACACAAACAAGGGTTTAAAAACATACAGAAGGTAAACACAGGTTTTCAGACTAGTATTTGTATTCCCCTCACTCAATTTTCACCTTATTTTGGTTTAGTTTGTTGAGTGTCTAGCTGTGCTGAGCTAGCTGCCTCTGAACTATTCAATTAGGTACACTCAATGAAAGACTGGGCAGAAAGCTATTGCTATTTCACCCTTGAAGGGCATGGCATCCCTCTTCATCCATAGTGATATGTAGTAAAATCCTCTTTGCCTTACATAAAAGCATCCAGTGAAATCAGAAGGATATGTCCCTGGTAAGGGGACTAGGATTTGATCCAAAATTGTACTATCATAAGGATACGGACATTCTGCAAAATTTGTGGTCATACGCCTCTACACCTAAAACAGAAACCCAAATTAATGCTTTTCTTGAAATTTTCCATTATGTAGTATCTAACAAAGACCTGCACATGAATACAGCGTTAATTAAACATAAGTTGCCTCCTACCCAGAAATTGCAGCTAGTTTTTGATGAGCCTGACAGGCCATCTCACATCCCCGGGTTCGAGTTTTGTGCAATTCCGCATGCAGAGAAGGACAGGTGACAGAGACATCCCCAATAGAAATGACGAGCTCCCGGTAGAGAGCCACCTGGGTATTGAACTCCTGGACAAGCTGAAAAACAAAAACGATTTACATACATGAGAATTTTTAACTACACAGGAAAAAAACAATCCAGATTTTTTTAAAACATGCCAAATCTAGGGCTTGTTCCTGCTGCTCAAAATTTCGTAGCACACAGATCAAGAGCACACGACTCAGAAAATGACTAGAGCCTTCATGGCAGCTGCTTCTTCTGTGAGCTATAAATGTTCATCTGTAGGAAAGCAGTGTTTCTGCTTTTAATATCAGAAAGTGTTTGAGTTACTAGTATTAAATATTAAGCAGACAAAAAAACATCTGTTTTACTAGTAGCACGAGGTTATTTTTTGCTGTCATGAAAGGCGAAAATATCTCCAGAAATTATTGCCTTTGCTCCTCCTGCTTCCTGATTAACAGCATATTCAGGGACTGGAATGTAGCATTTGCTTTTAAATTGGCAATTTTGCTAATTTATTTTGTAATGATTTTTGTTCTGTCACTTTCCTTCAACCCAGATTTCTGACTTAAAACTCATCTGCTGTTACTGGCTGAAGAGATGTACCAGATAGGCACTTTCCTGTTAAAAATTCCAGAAAGCACCTTTTCTAAATTGCATGTGGGAAAAAGAAACAAATGAGTAAGTAAACACTACAACCTGTACAGAAATCCAATATCCAGCAGATACATACGGATGTGACTGGATAAATGGGTAATTTCAGAGTGATGGAAAGATCATTATTATTTAGTTCCACTGATCACATACATGGAATTATATTTTAAGGAAATTAAGCATTTGCTGTCTTCTGAAAGAACGCACATAAGACCATTTGCTCCACATGGTGGCGGGGGTGGAAGGATTGGAGTAATAGAACAGAATATTTATTTATCTCTGTTTTGACCTCAATTTCCAAACTACATAAAAACAGACAGGAGTAATTGCTCATAATTTTGCAGCCATCATTACCACCAGAAGTTCAACACACCCCAACATAAAAACATGCTAAGAACCTGGAGTTTATCAGAGCTACTAATTTCTAAAGTCAAGCTCTCAAATTCTCATGCAGAGGAAATAAACGAGTCATTTCTGCAGTATTATATCCAAACCTTTCATGCATCCCACTGCAATTAACTGTATAGCTGAGAACTGGTATCAAAAATAGTTTTGGCCACACTTTCTTAAATTTCATTTTAAGAATAGCCTCAGGAGCAGCAAGTCAATCCAAGTGCATTTCAGTACATCTGCACCCTCCCACACCCAGATCCCAAACAAACCCAAAAGCACACGTCAAACAAAGCCCTAGGCACAATATTTGCTAAACAAGTCTTCAACTCTTATCATTCCGCAGCTTAAGGGAATGCATGAAGGCAATGGAGAGGGAAAAAATTGTACCATGTTGTGTCATAGTGTGATTATTCTGCATTAGAAAGAAAAGCGTCGCATCCTGCAAGTCTTAACTGGTTGCACCAGACGCATTTTGCCAATTCTCACCTGACACCCCTCGTTTAAACAGTCTCATCCAGCCACCTCAGCACTGCCCAGGAAAACAAAACCACACATATGTTGCTGATTTGGAACAGAGAACAAGAAAAAAACCACACTGATTTTACTTCCTACCTGAATCCTACCGCAACTTGATAACTCACCTATAAAACATTTTATTTCTAATCAGTTAATTCTAGCAACTTCTCTGTAACTAACCACGTTATACTGTTGGGAATGAGAAAAAGGCAGAACCCAGTAAGATCCACTTGTTGGGTGTATTTATAGAGCTACTGTGGCAGCTTTTGTTCCTCCATGCACTGGGAATTGCTCCCAATCTTGAAGCATCACAGTGGATAATCTGCCAGCACATTTTTCAGCACTAGAGGAAAAAAATTTTGCCAGAATCCAGCAGAATAGAAGTAGCAGCTCCATTTTCAATGCTACTGGACAGAGCTTTAGCCAGGTACAGATTTGTAAAGAAAAGTAACAGCAACTTCTTTTTTTTTTTCAACAGCTGTCACTAGCCAGCAGGAAAATTTTGGGGCCGAGTGTCAGGCTGACTGTAACTCAAGGAGCCTGAAAAAGGGCATATGGCTCTGGTTTGGAGGAAAGTGCCAGGATGCAAGCGTTTTGAACCTGAGTGGGGAAAAATACCAGAATCTGACAGCCCATAAATAACAGATGCTGCTGGTGTTTCACCTGAGATTTCACAACTGCAACCAGCTACTCCGGGAAGACTGGTAACAGGTGCCATATATATCAGGGACAGAATTTCAGGGCCTCAAATTCAGTGTCCTGATTTAGAAGGATGTTAGGGCGAGCATGTGGTTGCTGCACAAGACAGCAAGTAGACAGCGCAGTGATTCATCGGAGGCAACTATTTACCCATTAGAGGCTACAGCGAGCCCAAACCTGGGTACGGATTTGGGCGGGATCTATCAAACAGCAACTCCATCCTCCCTGCGGTGTGTGTCCTAGGGCGAGGGCTCCTGCTCCCGCAGGACCGTCCAGGCGCCCGGCTCCGCTCCCTGTCCCGCGGCTCGTCTTTCCTTTCTCCCGGCTCCCGCTCTGGAACCGCGGCGTGTTGGGGTGCAAGGCAGCACCCCGGCGGGGACTGCGGGTTTAGAAACAGTGCAACTGCACGTGATGGGAATAGTCAAGGCGGCGGGAGGAGGGGCACCGCCGCCTGCGCCGGGAGAGCTCGGGAAAGGTAAAAAAACTACGGCAAGCCCGCCCGGGGTACCCACCATCTTACAGTCGTCCAGGGTTCTTTGGATCTGGTAGGCGCTATCGGAGCCGCTGCCCCGGCGTTCGCTGTCGCGGCCGTGCGGCGAGGTCCTGCTGCCCTGGAAGATGGAGGCGGCGGAGCGGGGGCGCTTCCTGCGCCCGCTCGGTGCCGCGCTCATGCACACGCATCCGCCGCGCGGAGCCGCCCGCGGGCGCGGGCAGCGCCTTCCCCGCCGCCGCCCCGGGCACGGGCCCGCGCCGCTCGTCGCCTCGGCCGCGCCGGAGCCGCGCCGCTCACGGCAGCGAGCGCGGCTGCTCTGGGCGATAGCCTGGCGCCTGCGGAAGAGCCCGGGGAGCGCCCTGCAGCATCGCCTCCGCTACCGCGGGGAGAGGCGGAGAGGCTGGCGCCTGCCCTCCTTCAGCAGCAGCATGTCAGTCCCTGCGGAACCGCCCCGCCGGTGGCATGCTCCGCCGTCCTCCTTCGCGCAGCCGGCGGGGTTGGTGGGGGCGCCGGGGAAAGGCTCCCATGCAGCGCCCCGTGCTCCCGGCGGGGAAGCCCGACCCGCCGCGTGTGGCCGGGCGCCCGCCGGGAGCGGCGCGGAGGGTCCGGAGGGGCTGGCGCCGTCCGCAGCACCGCCCCGCGGGGCGGGAGCGCCGTGCCCCGCCCGCCGCGCCCCGAGCCCGCCCGCCGCGCCCCGAGCCCGCCCGCCGCGCCCCGAGCCCGCCCGCGCCGTGAGGGGCCGTGAGGGGCCGCCTCTGGGCTGCGGCCCGGGACCGCGCGGCGCCGCCCCGCTTTTGCCGGAGTTGATACCCGTCTTTAGGAGGCGTGCCCAGGCATCGCTTTTCGTTTTGAAAAAGGCTTGGTTCGCTGCTCAAGTTTTATCAAATTTAGTCAAATGTTAGAGAGCGTGCCAACGAGGATAGGAGGAGGGTGGAGGATCTGGAAGGGAAAACGTATGAGGAGCAGCTGAGGTCGCTGGTTTGTTCCTCCTGGAGAAGAAGAGACTAAGGGGAGAGGTCGTTTGGTCTTCCCCCCGTGAGGGGAAACAAAGGGGCAGGTGCCAATGGCATCACTGTCACAGCCAGTGCTAGGACTTGAGGAAATGGCTTGAAGCTGAGTCAGGGGAGATTTAGGTTGGATATCAGAAAATTTTTCACCCAGAAGGTAGTGAGCACTTACCACAAGCTTGCCAGGGAAGTGTCACAGCATGGAGCCTGACAGTTCAAGAAGTGTTTAGACAACATTCCCATTCATGTGGTGGGATTCTTGTGTTCTCCTGCAGAAGGCCAGGAGCAGATTCAGTGGTCCTGATAGGTCCCTTCCAACTCAGCATATTCTATGATAATATGACTTGCTTTCAGTCTCTAAAAACTTCTTATTTTGGGGCTCTAACAAAATGGTATGTGTGACACAACGAGATTGTATTTGTTAATTGTAGGAAAGATTAAATAATAATTGAGTGGATCAAATAATAATGAAGTGGAGAAATTCCTCTGTGCACCAGTACCCCAGGGCAGTTGCAATTCACCAAGCTGATGCTCGCAGTCCTCTGAGGCCGTGGGCACCAGGCCCTCTGATGCAGAGGGCTGTGGGGCTGTGCCTGTTCTGTGCCTGTAGCTCCCTTCCCCAGGGGCTCTTGGCGACTGCACTGCTCCAGCATCAGCTATGGCCTGAGCCAGCTTCAGCTTCTGCTGGTCCTGTTTCTCTCTGTACCCAGGGAGCTATGGTTGCTTTAGTTCGCTTCTGGTATAATTTTCTTTATTCAGGCCACCAAATAAGAGCTTTTTTGTGTTTCTGTAATGTTCTTGAATCCAAAGCAACATCAAACACATCACACGGAGTAACCTAGTCTTGCCGGGGAGCTTGAATATGCCATCAATGGCACTCTGGCAGCTTGAGGAAGTCTTTTCAGGCTGTGCTGAACATTACTGTACACAGACAACCTGATATCCACTTTAATCTGGGTATGGCCTGTGAATCTACTTTGAAAGTCTTTTTTAGACTTTCCCAGCTATTTTCACAAAAACATAAGTTACTGGAAATGTAGTTGTATGGATGGATTTGTAGCACTAAAAAACGCTGTCATCACATTAGTTAAAACCAAAATGATCTTGTAATTGTAACTTAACCTTTGTAAACATACTACTAGATTTTCAGCATTCAGTGCAGAAAAACTTGCAGTTTTCTAGTTCTATTCTAAGGACATCACTTTTTTTTTTTTCATACTTAATTAAATTCTTTTATAGGGAATAAATGCATGAGATTATACTTTGAGCCAGGATACCATACTGCTACAATATAGAGAAAAGACATTTTTTAAAGGCAAGAAGAATATTTTTAATACTGGTAAAAACCAAAATGAACACATCCTCTCCTCACATCCATGTAGGTGAGAAAAAATATATTTATAAAGGGAAATTGAATATAACACCATGCCATATCACACTAGTGTTTTATTTGTTGCTTAAGGATCATTTTCGTCAAATGTTGTAGTCTTTTTTCAGTTTATTTCTAGTCGCATTAAGAATTACTGCAATAGCAATAATGAAATAATGCTAATACTAACCAACAACAATAACAATAAATCTGTCAAAGAGTGCAGCATGTTTGCTTTTAAGTTACCTGTCTTGGCTGAAGCTCTTGTCCCTTGAAATCAGCACCAAAGTCTCACTGGCTTTTAAGAAAGATAATAATTTGGTTCCTGGTGATATATCTGCCCTATATCAAGTTGAGTCACAGCTCAGTTTTGTCTGTCATCCAGCATCTAGAACAGTTTTGAAGTTTTAGTGACTTACTTCACTTCACATGGTATAATTAATATGTCCACATTTGGCACTGGATATGGTGGTTCTTTCTCTAATTTGTAAGACTTCATGTTTTCATAATTGTTCTGGCTGACCTCTGAAACCACCATGGAATGTGGTGAATTTGATGGCATCAGCATAACCCCAGGGCTATATTGGAGAAACATGTGAATGATGAGTGACAGATATCAGCTCAGTCTAGGATGCATGAGAAACAATGATTTTTCTAGGTGTCCCGGGAGTGCGGATAGGAGAAGGAGCTCCAAGCTAAGCCACCAAAGGCTGTTGCAGGGTGGGCAGTGGAAGCAACAAGATTCAGTTTGAAAGTAATATCTCACCAGGAAACAAAATCCTCTCTCTTGAAAGCAGAGGTATGTATGTTGAAGACTTTCCTGAAGAGAGACATGATGCTTTCTTCTTGTCTGAACTAGTGTTTCTCTAAACGTTTCCTTACTCTAGCTTCATCTCCTGATATTTGGTGGATTGCAGGAAGCAGAGGCTTGTTGCTCCCTCCCATGGCATCCTCTCAAGACCACATGCCAGTGATCTTGAGACCTTGAGATAAGTTCAGAAAATACACAGCCTGTTACAGTCAAATTCCTTGCAGCTCTATGACTCATAATGAACCAAAAGTGTATATGTGAGCTTTTCTCTGTCTAGCCTATATGGTAATTCCCAAAAAAAAATCAACTGAGTTGAACTTTTTTAAAAAAATTGTGAGTTTCTCTTATGTTTTATTGTAATCTTTCTCTGATCCATTTATTGCTCTGGCTGTTGGCTTCTGATGATATTTCTCAATGGGGTGTAGAATGTAATGGTCTAGATAAGTTGTGAAAGAGAGACTGTTTTTCTGAGAAATTCTTGAGATGTCCTTGAAGGGGGAAAAAGGGGAAAGAGATATGTAAAATTTAGGAGGAAAAAGGCCATTTCTCTAGATACAGATATAAAGAGAGAAGAGGAGACCAAGAAGAAGGGAGAAAAAAAGGAAACTATCTCTGTGTGGTCTTAAGACAGAAAAATAAACAGTAAGTTTAAAAATTAAATTGAGAATGAAAACAAAAAATATAGACTTGCACATTTCTATAAAATAATAAAATATATTTTTTTAACGAAATTGAAGTGACTGTCTTTCTAAGTAAGTATGGTACATTTTAAACAGAGCACAGATTTATACCCTGAAAATGCGGGGTGAGATTTGTGTCTGGAGATAAAGTACTTGATTTTTGTACCAGGCATCCTGTGGAGTAAAACTGTTTTACTTGCACGAATAACAATGTAAAAATGCATTTGAAAATCACAACTTTAATGGCCATTTCTTTGTCATAAATAATTTCATAAGACTGGGAAGTTAAGGTAAGGAGTACCACAAGAGAGACTATTCCATACCGATTCCATAAAGTCTTTTATGTATCCAAACTGTCAGTCTTCTTGACTTCAGAGATCTTCCAGCAGAGACAGCTCCCAGCACCCTTTCTGTTCAGCCTGTGCTCAGTGCCACTCTTACCAAGTCAAATTATTTTGTAGCAAAGATTGCATATATTAGTGTATTTTCAGTGTGTACCAGTCTAATACCAAGATATGGAAAAATAAAATACCCAGTTGTGGTGGCTAACAGCTGGCCTGGAGGCCTCACAGTCATAAATAATCCTAATTATAATTTTATGACTGAAATGTGATTAATTATATAACTACCTTGGTTATATAACTTGACCAGTCTGGGCCACTGGGGAGCAGGTCTAGGCCGTAGCGGACACGCTCAGCTATTGGACAGCTAGCCATGTGGCAACTAATTCAGGCAATCAGGGCTAACCATGCAGACTTTCAAAACTATATAAGGAGAACAGTACTCAATAAAACTTGGCTGTTGTCGCATGAACCTTGGTGTGTTCTGTCACTTGCCTGTCTCCAAAACTGTGATGAGTGGTGGCCTTTGACGTGATGCAACAGCTGCCACTAGTAGACTGGGGAGACAGAGGGCAGCAGGGATGGATGTCTGCAGCCTGTAGAACTGCAGAGAGCAGTGAGGAGAGCTGTGGTAGTCCCAATGGAGTAGCAGCTATCCAGCTGTGAGCAGTGTAGAGAGCTGTAGAGAGCGGTGGGGAAAGCCACGTTGGTCTGGACCCTTCTTGAATAGAAGACACTGCCAGGAAACATGGGAGCATGGTCTTCAGTGGAAGAAGACCCTGTGATAAAGGTATGGAGCCTCTTTTTAAGGAAATGGGGGATAAAATATAATGAGAGGGCTTTCCTAACCTTGTTAATGTGGTCCGAGAATCAGGGGTTGGACATGACTTATGGAGCTGCACTTGACTTAGAAACATGGGAATGGGCTGGCAGATTTATAATTGAAGCAGCCTCCATAGGCAATGAGACCGCCATTAATGTCATAAAGCCCTGGAGGCTCATCATGGACTTATTGAGGCAGTTAAAGACTAAGCAGGATGCAAAGACAGTGGTAGGGATGACGTGGGTGCTGTCTACCAAGGCATGTGGTGAGGACAGGGCACCAGGAGGAGCAGTGGGAGGCTTGGATGCCACACTGGGTGCATGGAAGAGTTTGGGCGAGACAGCCTCACAAAGCTGTGCTGCTGCCCTCTGCCAGAACACCTTGCCAGCAGAGTGTCCCACAGCTGAGGCAAGCTACTGCGATGCCATGCCTAGCTGCTGTGAAGTTGCATCAAGCTGTGGAGCTGTGTCTACCACTGAGCCGTGCCATGACACTGTGCCAGGTGAGCACTCTGCAATCACAGCAGACTGTGCTGGCCCTACAGCTGGTTTGTGGCCCCCACAGAAGTGGAGTGCTCTGCACCCACACTGAGTGCACGTGCTGAAATGCCCCTTTTCACCATGGACGTGCTCAGACCGCCTTCTCCTGGGACTGATTGACTGGGCTCCAAGACCATGTCTGTGACTCAGCCTCTGTGGGGCATGCCCGCTCACTGCTGCGATTCATGGGTGGACCCTGGAGTTACATCACCACAGATACCCGGATGCCACACCAACCTGGTTCCCAGAAGCAGCTCCAGAATGGAGGTTCCCAAAGTCACAGAACTGTAACAGCCCCTGAGACAAATACCAATAAGGGACTTAAAAGACACCAACAGAGGGAATCTGAGTCATCGCTCTCCTGCTGAACCCCAGGAGAATGCCACCGTCACTGCGCTGCTGATAGCTACACCTGATCCAGTCAGTATCTGGCAACAGGTAAAGTGAGTGGCTGTTGTGAGCGGGGATTTTGAGGGAAGCGACAAAATTGATGTGTCCTTGTCAGGTGGTTGGGAGCCTGGGTCTGGGATGGTTGAAGTATATACTCAGTGCTAAGAGGCAGCGGAGCTGTGCCCAATAAATATACACCCTTCCAGTGGCCAGTTCTTACCAAACTATGACAGCTTGTTGCAAAACATGGACTGGGGTCTCCTGCAGTTGCCAAAATGCTGCAGTTTTTAAATACTGAAGCAGTAACAACCTTTGATATTAACCAGCTAGCAAGATTGACCTATACCCCTGTTCAATATATGGTTTTTGAGTCAATATGGCAAAGCAGTGTAGATCAGCAGGAGCTAAGAAATCTAAGAGTTTCACAAGACCCACATTTTGGGGCAGGGGTTTCTCAACTACTAGCACTGCTGCTGCTGGGGGATCCACAGCTTCAAGCCCAGTTACACCCATTAGTGCTGGTACAAGTAAAACACTTGGGGGTGCAGGCATTATTTAAAGTGGCAAACATGGCTAACTCAACCCAAGGGTATTCAAAGATCAGACAAGGGGTTAAAGAGCCATACCTGCAGTTCATAGGGAGATTGCAAGGTGCCATGGAAAAACAAATCATAAACATTGAGGCAAGAAATTAATTAATTTTACAATTGGCAAAGGACAATGTGAATGAAGATTGCAGGGAAATCATAGAACTGTTACCAAATGAAAATCCATCTTTAGATGAAATGATAAATGCCTGTGCCAAAGTTGGATCTGAATCTCACGGTACATCTTTATTAATAGATTCCATTGCAGTTGTTGTAAAAGTGACATTCCAGTGCTACAGATGTGGACAACAAGGCCACCTGAGAGCAAACTGTCCCCATAAGCCCATTCAAACAGGGATAATTCAAGGACAGAGGAATGTAAACATACACTGCAACCAGTGTGGGTAGTCTGGTCATGTGGCCAGACAATGCAGATCCAGAACCCATATTTAATAGACAACTCCTTGAGGACCAGGGAAACAGAAGACCGAGTCTGAGTGGATGACATGCTCTGGTAAAAGTATCTTCCTGCCTTCCCGTACAGGCCTATGTGACCAGCTCACAGGAAGAACAAGAGGATCAGCTGGAATGGATGTTTTCATCTCAATCTCAACAACTATGACTACTTTAAAGGTACCTAAGATCCCTCTTGAAGCCCAGGGGCCCATCGGGAGAGGATTGAGTGCACTGTTGATCAGAAGATCCAGTGCCACTCTCCAAGGTATCTTCGTGCACCCTGGTATTATAGACTCTGATTTTACAGGACAAATACATGCCTTGGTATAAACCCCTACTCCACTCATGACTATCCCTGCAAAAACCCAGATTGCTCAACTCATCCCTTTTAAGTCTTCTGTCCCAAAAACTGATCCTAAGGTGCAAGGAGACTGAGGCTTCGGGTCAACAGGAGAACTCCAGGTGTATTGGACCCAGGTGTGTGATCAAGGACCTAATATGGTTTGTACCATCACAGTTCCTGAAGCAAGTCCCTCACTGATAAAGGTCAGTGGAATGATTGACACAGGGGTATATGTCACCATCATCTCTGCCAACGTTTGGCCTTTGTTTTGGCCCACTATGGCTGTGGCATCTGCGTTGCTGGCCTTGGAGGGACCACAGAGAGATGTTGGAGAAGCAGATCTGTGTTGGTCAAAAATCAGGAGGGTCAGACAGCCACAATTTGGCCATACCTCACCACTGCACCACTTAACCTGGGGGGGAGGGATGTTCTGTCTGCATGGGGAGTCTGGGTGGGAATGGATTTTTAACAGGGACCACTGTATTAAAGGGCATAAAATATCCCACGCTAGTCCTAAAATGGCTTGCTGCTCCACCTATGTGGGTACCACAATGGTCCTTTGAGAAAGAGAAACTACACACCCAAAAATCTCTAGTACAAGAACAATTAGCTCAAGGGCACATAGAACCATCCATGAGCCGTTGAACACCCTGATATTTGTTATAAAAAAGAAGACTGATAAATGGAGGTTGCTCCATGACTTGAGAAAAATCAATGCAGTCATGGAAAGCATGGGTGCTTTGCAGCCTGGTGTGCCATCTCCTACTATGATACCTGCCACCTGGGACATCCCAACTGTGAATTTACAAGATTGCTTTTTTACTATCCCATTACACCTTGAAGATACCCAAAAGTTTGCTTTCACTGTGCCATCCATTATTAATGCCGCACCAGTCGAGTGTTATCAATGGGAAGTTTTACCGCAAGGAATGGAAAACAGCCCTACATGTATGTTGCACAGGCACTTTCATCAGTAAGAGAAAAATTTCCAGGGGCATACTGCTATCACTACATGGATGATATCTTGATAGCAACTGCAACCAAAAAAAGACCTTTCACAGATTCACCCAAGCCTGATGCAAGCATTAAAACTATTTGGGCTACAGGTAGCACTGGAAAAAGTGCAGCAGCAACCACCCTGGAAGTACCTTGGACTCAAAATAATGGATCAGACCATACAGCCACAAACAATTCGACTCCCAATAAAAATTCAAATTCTAAATGATGCCCAAAAACTTTTGGGTACCATAAACTGGATTAGGCTCTATGTAGGATTGACCACCCCACAATTTGCACCCTTTTTTAACATCCTAAAATGTGATCCTGATCTAAATTCTCCCATAAAATTAACCCCAGATGCAAAAGTTACTGAAATTGTGGAGCAGGCTATCACAAACAGACAAGTCCACCAGACTAATGCCCAGAGGTGTGCATTACTGTATTTATTTTCATTGTTGATTTTCATCCTACAGAGATTATTGGACTCAGTGGCCTGACCCATTGCATATTTTAGAGTGGATATTTCCATCTCACTGACCTAAAGAGACGACCCCTACCATCTTTGAGTTATTCGCACAATTAATTATCAAATGCCATCAGAGATGCTTACAATAAAGAGTGAAAGAGATCCTTCTAAAATTATTTATTATTATTATCTTGTGCCAGAAGAACAATTTGAATGGTGCTTTGCCAACAGCACAGCCTTGCAAAGTGCCTTGCAAGATTTTTCAGGACAAATTATATATACCAAGCTATACCACTATTATACTATACTATTACTACCAGGCCATAACTTAGTACAGTTGAGTGGAACCACTGCACTATCCCTAAAACCTCTGAATAGTTCCACACCCCTAAAAAATGTTACGGTGTTTACTGATGGTTCTGGGAAAATGGGAAAAGCCATTGTAATGTAGAAAGAGGAAAGTGAATGGCAAATATTGCAAGGTTGTGAGAGCGGATCACCTCAGTTTTTGGGGCTACATGCTGTAGCAATGGCTTTCCAATGTTTTCCCCGTGTTCCTTTAAATGTGGTGAGTGACTCTGCATATGTTGCAAGTATTGCACGGAGATTAGACCAAGCCCTAATGAGAGAAATTGACAATGCACCATTGTTTGACCTACTAAAAACTTTGTGGCATACCATCCAGGCCATAACTTGCCCTTGTTACATCTTGCATATTAGAAGTCACACAAATTTACTGGGTTTCATTGCAGAGTGCAATGCTCAAGCAGATTGGCTAGCTAGCTCTGCTTGGACAGCACCACAGCCAGATATGCTTGCACAAGCAAAAGCATCACACACCTTCTTCCATCAATGTATTCAAGCTCTACAGCAACAATTCCTGCTGTCAAATACAAAAGCTCGTAATATAGTTAATACCTGTGCTGACTGCCAAGGCCACACTGCAGCACTGTAGGTGGGAGTTAATCCTCATGATTTGTGACCTTTAAAAATTTGGCAAACAGATGTCACACACATCCCTGAATTTGGATGTCTAAAATGTGTGTATGTCTCAACTGATACCTTCTCATCCACTATATGGACTTCAGTACACACAGGGGAAAGGAGTCAGGATACCATCGCACATTGGCGATCAGCTTTTGCTGCTTTAGGTATCCTCCATTCCATCAAAACAGACAATGGCCCTGCATACATTTCACAAAACACTAGACAATTCCTACAGCTCTGGGGTGTTTTACATCACATTGGTATTCCCCACTCAGCAACAGGACAGGCCATCATGTAACACGCATGTTGCACTTTAAAACGAACACTTGATAAACAGAAAGGGGAAATGTGTGGTGAGACCCCACGGAGTAGAGTGGCTAAAGTTATATATACCCTGAACCATTTAACAGTATTAGTAAATTAACAGAATCCAGTAATTTTAAGTCACTTTACTTCATTGCAATCATCTAGTGATGCCCAGTCACCTAAACCCAACATAATGGTACGAGATATTATCACTAATAAATGGGAAGGTCTGTGGGATGGGGGATGGTCTTACATAGGGATGTGGGTATGCTTGTGTTTCCATGGACACCGGAACACGATGGGTACCTGCCAAGTTGTGTATGCCATGCTCTATGTCCTGCTTGGGACCAGAGGCAACACCTTCCTGATGAAGCAACGCCCCAACAGACATTGAGGAGCAGTGTTTTAAACAACTTGTTTACACCTGCTATGTGGAGATGTGTGACTTTTGAGGTGACAATTTATTTAAGGATTTTTTATCTATTTAAGAATATGAAGATTTTATGCATTTAAAGAGACAAGGACTTAAGGATTTTATCTATTTAAGGATGTGAATCACAAACCCTAACTAAGATAAATTGTTTCTCATTTTAGTTGATTTTCTCAGGGTTCTAAAGTTGGATTGTTTCCTGTTTCTAAGTAATGAGCCTGCAGCATGCCATTTTGAGAATTCGTATTGCTAGTTATCCTGTTTGACATCACCTGGATATGAATGTTACATCTCTAGTGATACAGAGGATATACCACTGGCTGGTAGAGTGTAGGCTTGTTGAGTTGGGTGGAAAGCCTCATTAACTTAGGCTTTTTATTTGTGTCATGAGTGTTCCACACCTTGTACGGTGTTTGTCATCCTGTCTGCAAGGGCCCTGTGGCTGATGACAGACACTTTCCTTTGTATTTAAAAACATGAAGGGGAACTGTGGTGGCTTACAGCTGGCCTGGAGGCCTCAGTTATAAATAATTGTAATTATAATTCTATAGCTGAAATTTGACTAATTATATAACTACCTTGCTTATGTAACTCAACCAGTCTGGGCCACTGGGAAGCAGGTCTAGGCCATAGGGCACATGCTCAGCTATTGGACAGTTAGCCATGTGGCAACTAATTCAGGCAATCAGGACTTACTGCGAGAACTTTCAAAACCATATAAGAACAGTACTCAGTAAAAGTTGGCTGTTGTCACTTGAACCTCAGTGTGTTCTCTTGCTTGCCCCTCTCTGAAACTGCAACATTCAGTTTCTTTAGAAGTCAGTGTTTTTGACCATGGGTAAATTTTGAATCTAAAAAATTTACATAGATGCCCTTCAAATCAAAGAAATATATCTGTACTGAGAAACTTATTGTCTATCAATTTCACGAACACAGGCAGTCTATCAGTTAAACTTGTAAAGAAGACAGAAACAGTTTCCTATGTTTTGTCATCTTAGAAGTCTCAATAATATCCAAGTTCACTTAGGAATTTAATGTCCATGCAGTGTATTAGCAGTGGAGATGCTGAGGAAGAGGCTTACTTAGCTTGCTGTCAAGTTTTTAAGAAATGTAATCACTAGGGAGACTGTAGCTGTCACCCAGCACAGGCGTGTTGCTCTTGGTTAGAAATGCATGAAACAGCATGCTTAAGCTAGCAAAAATGTACAAGTTGCTACGTCTGCTTTACTTGTCTTCTCTGTAAGTGTTGCAAAAGATTGTTCATGCCTTGAGGATTCTAGAAATTATTATGGTAAGGCATTTGGCACTTAATAACTACCACATTCTTTAAACCAGAGAATGACAGAAATTTTAAATTGGATAATCAGGGATATGTTCCCACCCTCTCCAGTTCTTTACCATATATATGTACATATGTAATTCCAACATGATCTTACACAGAAATATGTGTGGGAGCAGTGAGGAAGATAGCCAGCTAAGTTTTTCAAATTTATCTGGATTTTCCCAACACAATATAGAATTTAATGACAAGGAAATCTAAGAAAATGGCCCCATAGAACTAGATATCTTTTGCTTTCACCTCTGTATTTTTTTAAAACACAGTATCATTACTAACATAATGTTAAAGCCATCAGCACTTCTGTTATTAAAAGGGGGAAAAAAGCCTTTTGTAAAACCCCAAGCATTAGCACAGAAAATCTTCGAGCTGCAGAAATGAAGAATTATTTCTGAAATGAACATGGTTAAGATTTGTTTTTCATTATGAAAGTATAAAAGCGAATGATTTACTTTTAGCTCTAGTGTAGTCAATGCAATAGAGAATGACTTTAAATAGTGTAGACCATGCAATAAGTTAATACAATTTTGCCTTTATATTTCCTGATTTTTATTATCAGAGAAAATCTGACATAAAATAAAGCCACTGAAGAAATGGAAGATAAGAGACCACTGATAAATCTTCCTGTAAAAGTCTTTAAAAAAAGCCAAGAAAAAAAATCTTTAGTGTAATAAAACACAAAGCCCAGAATTATTAAAAAATATGTGTAAGAACTAACAATTAAAAGCTAAGTTTATGATAATATTAAAATTCCTTATGAGTCACATCTCTCATGACAAATTTAATAAAAGACTGCAGAATAAAGTATTTGAATAAAGTCTCACAATGAATCTGTACATTATTCATTGACTGGTGAAGATTAAACTCAAAGTAAAAGACTGCTATTATTAAAGAAGAAAAGGAAGACCTATGAAAATGAAAACACCATGGATCTGTGAGGAGCTGCTCGAGAGACTACTAAGAGAATAGAGCTTTAGCCAAATGGATATTTAAGTAATTAAAGTCTTTAGATGTATCAGTGCTCTACTACTTAGAAAACGCAATGTTTGGCCTATAGTGGTTTAGAGAGTGCTTAATGGATGCATAAGAGAAATGTGTGGGGTTTGTGTTTTTATATTAAATGTATAAACTGCAGTAATTTATGCATTCAGGGAACATATACTTAATTCAAAAAGCCAAGTATGGTCTTTTGAGAATCTGAGAGTAATGCATAAATACCAAATCCAAGTGCTCTTCACCTTGCTTACGTCGACAGGAAAAAAGCCTGGTTCAATACAGAGGCCCTCTACTACATGTTCTGAAACATTATAAACAGTCCTGTACTTTATAAAAGTGGAAGAGATGGCAAAATTTCCACTCATTGTCGTGTCCATGGCTGTTCTGTAGTGGGTACTAGAAATAAAAGACCTATACAAAATCTCCAGTTTATTCAGTATAAGAAATGGTTTTGCCACTCTCTGTGTTTCCGCCTGGTCAGGCAGTCCCAGTGCTCAAGGAATGGAACAGCACACAGCATAAACTATGCCAACAAGAGGAATCTTGTTGGTACGTGTTTACATTTCTAAAATAAATGGTATTTTAATAAAAATTCTACTGTTCTCTTTCAAGATTTTTAAAAGCAGAAGTCAAATAACATTTTAAAAAGGATGAATATTTTCAGAATACGACGAAAAGTCAAGGATAGTAAAACTTTGCTATTGCATCTAATGTAAATATAGCACAAGAATTGTGCTGTTACAAGGAATAATCCAAATGTATGTCTCAGAGCAAGTGACCTAATGAAAATCCATACACAAAATCAGACTGGACACCTAGGCTTAGTAATTTTGACAAATTTCTATTTAAGTTATAAGAAGATGAGAATACAACTCAGAATAAGTAAACTCACTGGAAGAAGCAGCAGTGCTCTGTAATCTCTTCTACTTACCTTTGGAATCTGGCCTTGTGAAATAGCGTTTACTGTCCAGTTGGCATCTCTACTACTCTGCCCTCCCTGATAACTATTCACTAGCTACATGTTAAAGATCTTGCAGCCCTACAGGCTAATTTTTTACATCAATTTCAGTTACTCTCTTGTGTCTGTTACCTGGTTGGAGGAGGTTTTTGAAATGATCATTACTTGACTTTGGAATTAACATGTTATTGAAATGAACAGAAATGGATCACATCCTGTTAAGAACTATCATCTGGACTGTTACATTGCAAGAGTCACATTTTCATAATTTCTTTAAATGAAAGCTTAGGTTTCATGGGAAATTATTCCCATTGTTGTTGTTTTCATGTAAGTGTCATTACAGCACACTACCGTGATTTAATCTGCTTTTGGTACATGATAAGTACAGCATAGTTCATTTTTAGTTGAAAAAGCAGTTTGGATTGAATCAAATGATCAGTGAGGATTCCAGGGGGGAAAACTGAGCTCTTACTCTGCTTTACAAGATTTTCAGCCTTGTTGCTCTAAGTAACTGCCTTGAAATCAAGAAATTGTTGATAGGACTACATATTGCAAAATGCCTTTATTGTACTTGTCCTTAATCAGTCATCAACCTTCTTTCATTAAGCTCATTGACCTAGAGAATTGACCTTTAAATTCATGGGTAAAATTTTCATCAGGCAGAACAAAACCTGTAATTGTTCTTGATGAACACTGAGTAATTCTGAGAATCTGGCTGAGCATTGTGAGAGACAAGGACAATAATGAGGACCTTTCTTTTTGGTTTGCCTAACTTTTAAATATTACGTTATTCTTTCAAAAATCTAGAAAAAGTTTGAGACAATGATGTGTTGCCTGGTGTTATTCCAATGACATTCACTTGAAGCAGGGAGAATTTTAAGGAGAACTAGAACTGAATAAGCTAGGGAATTTCTGAAAACAGAGTATGAAAATAAAATAAAATTTTAAAAACCCAAGCCCAGTGAACCAACCAAAAACCCCCAAATGAACAACAACAAAGAATCCACCCAATCCAAAACAAAGCAACACAAACCATCTTCCTTAGATTGAGAAAAGGACATGTGGGAGGACCTGAAGTGATTCAGAAAGATATAACACATGCTTTTCTTGAAATATGTTTTTAAAATCCCTAAAGTTAAGACCTAAGAGTGTATGACTATTCTCCTAAAAATATAGGACTGAACTACTGTATAGAGGTAAGGAATTAAGTGCTTGGTTCCAATGTTATTTTATGGACTTGCATTTTCTTTTTTTATCATTTTTTTTTGTTCTTTTAAACTTTGTCCTATTGTTTCTTCACTTTACATTCTTCACAGTTTATGTCGTATTTTTAATTGGCCCATTTTTATCTTGTGTTTTTCCTCATAGTCTCACATTATCCTTCTATTCAATGTTTTGTACTTATTTTTCCGGTTTTATTTCTCACTCATTCCTCTCTTGTCCATACTCACATTTGTTTTTTCTGTGTGATCAAAGAACAATTTTGTATTTTGTTCTTCTAAACAACACACGAAACTATAGTTTTGAGGTTAGCATGTCAAACCTCCAAATATGAGCAAAATTCAAAGCTTACCCCACACAGGCTAAAACTTATGATGAGAGAGGAAGATTTATTATACAAATGAACTTTAAAAATTACATAAAAAATTTACGTATAGAACCCAAACTACACTATGTGACAGACTCATAGGGCCAGAACCCTAGTCCTGTCTTTGTTCACCACAGGTAACCACAGAGGACTGGAGAAATCCTGTGAAATATATGCTACATATATGTAGGATATATCTAAATTAATATTTGCCTGTATATTGTTTCTTCCTCTTGTCTCTGGGGAGAGCTACGGTTAAGGGAGGAAAAAATAGTTTGTACAACAGCTCCATATGTAATCAGTGGGTTACTGTTAATATGGGGCTAATGTGAGTGGAGTTCAGCAGATGCCTGCTGAGAGCCCAGCTCTCTGTGTCCAGTATTTGCCATGTTCCCAATATTGGCATTGGGAATATACTTATTAATTTAGATGGCACAAATGGGAAAGGACAGCTGCTGGAACTCAGCTGAGAATTCATTGTGATCCTGACTGAAGATATCATCTTTAAAAAAGTTGTGGAATGTTTTAAAGAAATGTGTTAAGTTACTGTACTTTGGTAAAAGTTATCTGCCATGGGGTAGGTAAAGCTCTGCAGAAAAAGAGCAAATTCGTGTTTTGCCTGTAGCCTTTTTCTATCTTCCCTTCCCTTTCTATTCACAGAACACCTGCTATTGACATTTGAAGGTGAATGTAGTGCTCTAAACATTGTTTATCTGTTTTATTTGTAAATATATTCAGTTATTTTGAGGAAATGCCAAAGGAAATCCTTACCAAAACATCAATCAAAAGGAGGCTAAAAGTATAGATAGGTAGCAGGAAGAATATGACAAATGGCCCTGGTTTTTTTGTTTTTGTTTTTCTTGTAGATTTGCAATAGATATAAAAAAGTTTGATGCCCTGAATCCACTTGCTGGTTTTAGATTGCCTGAAGGCACTTACTGATTTTAGAGGAGATCGCTTAAATTCATTAGCTTTATGTGTAGCAATAGCATATGATTCCTGCAGATGTACTTCCCATTTGCTCTTTAGTAAGGAAATTAATTTCATAATACCTGTGGTTTGTTGGTTTATTCCAGGAATGTGGCTTCATCAGTGGCTTTCTGACTATAACTTATCTCGGACATAATCTTTCATTCTTACCTTTAATGCAGCCTGTGGTATTTTCTTTGTCAATATAGCTTAATTACTTCATGTAATGGGTAGAAAGATAGTTTTTAACTAGTGGCCTCTCAAAACAGCCCTTGTCACAGCAGGACAAGCATACAATTTGTACGGTAGCAGTACCTTAGTAGCTTTTCCAGTCCTCAGGAGCAATTACTTCAGGGAAGGCATAAATCCAAGACCATTTGAATCTATGTAAGACTTTTGGTTTGACCTGCAGTCTTCTTTGAAATTAACAAGCAAACCATATAAACCGTGATTTTCTAAAGAGATACTTTTTAATAAGCGTAATTAAGTCTTAGTTGAAACAGACTTTGCTTTTATTGTAGGCAGAAAGCGTTCAGGTTCCCAAATGAGATTGTGACAAATAGTATCCAACAGAACTGGCTGTTGAGAACAGCAGTGCAGTAACCCAGAAAATGATAAAGCACAGGTTAGTTTGTTTGGCAACAACATATATAAGTAAACAAAAGGCCCTTTAGAGTGCTGAACACAAAAAATTATGAACCAAAAAGGGAAAGCAAAAATATGTCAAGGATTTATCTTACTGGATTTTTTGTTCATTTTGCTTTGTGTTTCCAGACATATGTGGATTTAGTTGGACAGAAGGATGACATTTAGTAATTTTTCAATTCTTACAATTTTTGCTGACTCTTTTGAAGCTGAGGGGCTAATTAATTTCTAGGAAGTAGATATAATTCCTTACAATAAATTTTATTTTCTGCTCTTGTTTTAAATATATTCAAAAGCATCACACATGAAAACATTGTATTTTTCAAAGAAAGGTACTGGAAGTGGTTGTATCCATAAAAATCTGTGTACTTACAGTTCACTTTCATAGTAAATAGTGCTTCTGCTAATACTAGTGTAGTTTAAAGTTGAGTAATTATGCTGAATTTCTGCCCTTAGCAGTTATATCCTCTCCTGAAGCAGCTGAGCATCCAGAACCTTCTAGGATAATTAACTGTAAATGGATCTTTTCAGATACCACACCAGGATTCCAGTTACTGGTTTGAAAGGCCACTTAATGTTGCTGTATGTAGGCTTCTGTAACACACACAGATTTGAGAATACTGTGGCCAGTATTTCTTATGCCTCCTGTTGTACTGTTTTATGGGGGTTTTTTTGTAGGCTACTGAGCATTATTTTCCCCCTCCATATTATTAAATTTTTGATGCAGAAAGTAGTATCTTAGTAAGCTGAGATTTTTTTTTACCTTGGTATTCTATCTGAACAAGATTTTTTTTCTTAATAAAAAATTGCTCCTGTAAGGATGATTTATAATTGTTTTAAATTAGATACTTTGTGAACTGAAATAGATGCACAAGTGCCCTTTACAGTTGTGTGTCTAGAACAACTTCAAAAATAAATGGATCCAGTTTTTCTTATTATAACAGACTGGCTAAACCTTGCTATTGAGTTTACATTAAGGACAAGGTGAAATGTTTTCTCAATCTCTAGCTCATGGTAAATGGTACATTGTCGGGATTTAGGATTTTCCCTTCTGTTTCTTTCTCTCATGGAATTTTGTCCTTTCCTGTCACTAAGAAACTGTAATGTCTCTCTTAGGAGGGACAGAAGTTTCCACAGGAAGGGTACGGCTGGCAACTCTCTCACCTGGGGGGTTTCTTTCAGAGGGGCAGAGATACTCAAGAATTGGGCTGGGGAAAAAGCGGCTAGGCACAGCTCCCAGGCCTCTTGCTCTCTCAGTTTTGCAGGGGAACAGCAGAGCCGCTGCTTGGGGCAGGAACTCGCTGCCGCTGCCAGAGCCCAGCCCTGCCCCGCTTCTTGTGCTGTGGTTGAGCCTCTGCTTGTGAGAGCAGCCACTGAACTGGGACCTTATCAGAACCCTGCCGCACTGTCAAAAAAAAGGTTCCTTCACCATCTGCTGGGGTGCCTCAAGGGAAAACACCAGGACCCTGATCCCCTCATCTTCCCAGAGGCTGCATCTCCCCAGCTATCCCATGTCCCGTGCTACAGCTGCAGAGTTTCTGCTGCCCAGGGTGAGCCATTCCACTCCGAGATTCCTGCTGCAGTCCATCCTCGGCACTCAGCCCATCCGCCATCACTGCATGGGAGAGATGGCCGGACCCGCGGCACAGCGCCCCCTGCAGGCGCGGGGGAGTCATGGCACCCCCTGCCCGGCCAGGGGCCAGCAGCGCCCCTGCTGGCTGTGACTGGAACTGCACCCAGGGGGGAGTGCCAGAGGCCCAGTGAAGGCTGTGACTGGGTCTCTGGCGCTGTTTGTCGTTGCTGTCGTTGCTGTTTGTTTGCCTTTTTGTACACATACATACCAGTAAAGAACTGTTATTCATTTTCTCATCACTTTGCCTGAAAGCCCCCTAATTTCAAAATTAGAATAATGCGGAGGAAAAGGGGTTAATTTCTCCATTCCAAGGGATGTTCCTAACTCCCTTGGCAGACACCTGTCTAACCAAGAAGTATCAATGCATAAAAAAGCATTGACTGAAATGTACAGTTACCAGTATTAACTTTAAAAAGTTACTTTCTGAACTTAAGTTTAGGAAACCATTAATTTGATTGTAGCATTGGGCATTCTGAAGAATATGTACAAAATGTGCAGTTTTCCAGGCTTCCTCCACCATGATGCACCAGATTCACTTTGGAACCATTAGGCCACAGAACAGTCAAAAAAACCCCCAAAACAACCCACAACCCCCAAACTTATATGGAACAGCATAAAAATCAGGTTAATAGGGTAGATATGGTAGCTACTACAAGCAAATTGACCTGAACTATACAGGAGATAACGAAGATATTTTCAAAACAGAAGGGGCAGAGCTTATCAAAATTTATGACACAAATAAATGTCAAAGAGATTAATGGAACAGGCATTGTGGAAAAAATTCTGTGTTTAGAAATTTCTACCAAAAAATCCTCCAACTTTTGTTCAGTCTTGAAGTTTGATTTTGAAAGAACTAGCATTCTGGGAAATGCAGAAAAAGATTTTTATATAAATTCAGTGATTACTGAATATACTCCAAACCTTCAGGTGGGTATGGTTTTCTTGAAGGTTTATTTTAAAAAAGAATGAATAGTAAATAATAATTAGGGTGGTGAATTTTGGTGGGGTTTTTTTGGTTTTTTTTTTGTTTGGGGTTTTTTTTTTCCCTTTTTTTCTTAATCATCTGTTTTCAATGTCCATATCATGAATACTGGGACAGGCTCCCCAGGAAAGTGGTCACAGCATCAAGCCTGACAGTTCAAGAAGCGTTTCAACAATGCTGCCAGGCACAGGTGTGACTCTTGGGGTGTCCTGTGCAGGGCCAGGAGTTGGACTCAGTTGTCGTGATGGATCCCTTTCAGCTCAGCATGTTCTATGATTCCATGAATACTGGGCCAGGAAGCAGCTCCATATTCTTGAATGTAGAGTTTTATACGATCTGCAGCTTGACTTCACATCTGAGCATGAATTCAGGTGGTGGGAAGCTGTAAGTACTCTCTCTTGTATTCTGTATTATTCTAGTTGTGATTAACTATACTGTGATAACATTGTCTGGATTCTCATGCATATTAAAAACATAGTTTACATTTATTTTTAGAAAGAATTTTTGAATTAGAATGAGATTCAATGAGAATTTTGGAATGGGATTTATACTTTCTCCTAATACTTGACTTACTTCAGTAAATTTGGACCACAGAGGTATGTAGTCTATTTTTTATGTGTTTGTTTCAGTTTAATTCTTAATGGAATGTTACTGTAGTGGATCTATGAATTCATTACCATTAAAAGCCATAGAATCATAGAATATCCTGAAGTGGAAGGGGCCCACAAGATCTCACAATGATCACTGCATCCAGTTCCTGACCCTGCACAAGACACTCAAAAAAAGACGCACACTATGTGTGATCATGCTCTTAAGCTCTGGCAGGTTTGGTGATATGACCCTGTGACTGAGGAGTGTGTTCCAGTGCCTGAGCATCCCCTGGATGCAGAACTTTTTCCTGACATTCAACCTAAACCTCTCCTGACATAGCTTGGTGACATTCCCTTGGGTCCTATCACTGCTCACCAGAAAGAAGAGATCAGAGTCTGCCCCTTTGCTTCCCTTCACAGACCACAGTGAAGTCTCCCGTCAGTCTCCTCCCAGCTGAACACACCAAGTGACCTCAGCACTCCTCATGAGGCTTTCCCTCAAAGCCCTTCTCCATCTTTGTTGCCCTCCTTTGGATGCTTTCCAAGAGTTTAAGGTTTCTCTTATATTGCATTGCTGAAAACTGCCCCCAGCTCCCGAGGTGAGGCCGCCCCAGAGCAGAGCAGGGCAGGACAATCCCCTCCCCTGCCCGGCTGGAGATGCTGTCCCTGATGTCCCCAGGACACACTTGGCCCTCCTGGCTGCCAGGGCACTGCTGACCCACGTTCATCCTGCCATCACCAGGACCCCCAGGTCCTTTCCATGGCACTGCTTTCCAGCTGTCATTCCCCAGTCTGTCCGTACATCCAGGGCTGCTCACTCCCACGTGCAGAACCTGGCCCATGTCCTTGGTAAACTTCATATGGTTTGTGATTGCCCAGCCAACATCACATCATCAAACTTAGTCTTAAGCTCCACTATGAAAATGGGATTTAGAAATCTTGCCATTTCTGCAGTTTGATTCTAAAATATTACTTTATCTGCATAATAAATGAAAGCAGATAGTAAAAAAACAAGTACCCTATCTGTTGCTTGCTGACTTTATGAGAGAACTTTTTATAAGAGGATATGAATTATGTGACATAGGAATTATATGAATAGTAGTATATCATTAATAAGAAGAAATTTATTCCTGACAGCTACTCATTAAACTGTTGGAGACTGTTATTTGGCAGAATGAAATAATGCAACATCCAATGACATTCTGTTTTCTGGATGTTGGGACTTCCTAATCAAAAGATAAACATCTATAAGGATTAAAAAAATTCTTTTATCATAATTCTGTATTAGTAGTACATAGTACTACTTAGCAGTAGTAGTACTCCAATCCCTAGACCTTTGTGCTTGAATTACCTATGTGCTTATTTCTCTTGAGTTTTTCTGACATTCTTACTGTGGATAAAATATTTCTTACAAAATATTACTTTAAAATAATATAATTTCTCTGATATGCAGGACTCATACCATTCACAGTCAACCACAGATACATTCCTATAGGGCCTATGTCTAAAACATACTGTAGTAGCTTATTAAATGCTCTATACAGTGAGTGCATATATCTCTCATAGATGTTAGACAGTCTCAGAGGGGACTCTGAGAACATGACAATTTAAATTAGAGCATTGGTTATCAGTGATTGAGAGATAGGGACATAACGAGTTCTGATCAAAAGCCAAATTTATTGAGCATACAGGGCATTTATATGGCTTTTCTTGTATGGCATTTATATAGGGTTCTATTTCTGGTAAGAATTTCTCATTGTTTACACATTCTTTATGACATCATGTCACCTAGTCTCATTATCTTATCACAAGGTTTCACAACATGTTTCTTGGTAACTTTTTCCCCAGGGAGCCTCTGTCTCTGTCTGTCTCTCCCATGGTTTCTGCTTGATCAGGCCTAAGAGATCAGGCTCCTTTATAAATTCAATTGTACTCTCTGTTTTATTCCCCATAACTGGTACTCACAAGAGATGCTAAAAACCAGCAAGCATTACAGTAAAACTTTGAGACTGTTAGATTGACTGTGAAGTTGTCAGCAGTCCCTGATCTTAAACCTGCAGAAGTGTTTCTGTTATTTACCACAGATGAGTTTTTTTTGAACTTTTAACTGGGAGAATAGTTAAGAAAATTGCTCAGGAAATGCTTGTGGGTGAGGATGGTTCCAAGAATGGATTTAAGCACCAAGATACAATCTGTTAATTTGATGTACGTGACTATGAGCTGTTTTCATATACTCTCAAGTTCTGTCTAAATTCTTCAGTCTTCTCTATAGGAGTTATTAGTGTAATTAGAATCCTTTTACTTCCTTTTAAAGAGGAAGCATGAAACAAACAAAACAAAAGGGTGATTTTGGCTTTTCAAAGTTCACAAGTAACATCCCAGATACCCTTTGCAGGTCAGAACTGATTCTCTGCAGGAGAACAAACTCCCCTACTTCATTCATCTTCAAAGTTGTCTCTTGCCATCCAATCTTTCTTCCTAAGTACAAGGATGGATAAAACTTTTTTTTAATCTTGGGGAAATGCCTTGAGTTTATCATCTTACAGCAGGTCTTCATCACTTCTACCTGCCTACTATTACTATCTGCAGATAGTAGGGGTACATGTATATGGGGTACATTGATGGTGTTCCTGAATTTCTCAGAAGCATGAGCATAAGCTAGGTGGCTTGAGAATTGTTGGCAATTAATTGTTAACTAATTAAGGGCAAAACTAATGATGCTTTATGTATCCATTCAGAAATATATTTGTGGGATTAAAGAGATAAATATTTTTCATGTTTTTGTTTTTCTGCTGAAACTTACAAAATGAATCTGTGTTTTAAAACAGATTTCTAGAATTAAGGACAGTTTGTTGTAAATAGATATATTGAAAATCTTTTTCATCATCTTTTAGAAGTAGTCATTTGCTCAGCTGATAGAGAACTAGATGGTTGTATAAATACTGTGAGAGTGAAAAGCAATCTAGGAAATTCCATAGCCAGCATCATACTAGAGGGTGATTATGCTGATGTAGCAGTAACTACAAGTCATCATTTAAAACATTTCTGGAAATCTAAAATCCTCTGAATATATTAATATTTAAATTTAGAAATGTATCTTAATTATTTAGTTTGGAGCAGTTCTTCCAAAATATGTGATGAAGAGCAAATCCAGAAGTCAGGGATATGTAACACAAAAGGAAACATTAAAATATAGTTCTATTAAAAGAAATCTCTGAAGAAATTAAAAATTTAAAATTAGCAAAAAAAACTTAAAAAGTAAATCTTAATATTTTATCTATCAATATACATAATGAAAATATCAGCATGTTAACACATGAACTAATCACACAGGCTAACTGCTACAGGTTATTATTGAAGCACAATAATATATTGGTGCATAAATGAACACATAGTCTCACAATAAATAATTTTTTAGATTGGTATATATAGGTGTATTGATGAGTCTTAGATATTACATACTTTTCTGTACATTCTCTGCTTCTATGTTCTTTTTGTTTTTCTTATTTTCTTTTTTTTTAATTTTTAAATTACACCACATACAAGACAGAAATCGAGCACATAGTCTCTGTACAACAAATATAGTCAGAGTGAAGAATTATGCTAGGTTAAAGTACAGCAGTAATGTAATGAGACAAAAAAGCTTGGTAAAATCCTAGGTCTGGTCTTGAAAGACAAAGACAAACACTTTCACAATTAGTTCCATTACTCAATAAAATACGAAGCAGTTTGAGAACAAATTTCCCACATTTTTATACGCTTGAACTGAATGTGCAAAACAATTGTAATTGCCAAACATGTTTGAAAATAAAATGCTACCAAACTATTTAAAAAGTGGAATTATCAACAAATCTTCATATACAATAATTTTTGATGGTATTTCTATCTCTAATTACTTCGTCTTAGCTAATTACTGTCTTCATACCATTTTATTGTGGAATTAGGATTGAGATTTGGCTTCTCTGTCTTCCCAGGTGTGCAACATTTTACAAAATCAAACAACAAGCTTTTAAACGTAAAGTCATTAACTCAAGATGCTTACCTAATTTTCTAAGACTTTTTACTGCCCAAAAATAAGTGTATCTATCTTTGTAGTACTGACTCCTACATCACTGTTAACTGAACAGCTTTTTAATGCATATTGCCTCTCATTTAGGATAACCTCAAACCACATCTAACTTCATATCTTTCAACATTATAATGTATTATTTAGCCAAATATTTGTGGAAGAAAAAACTTACTAGAAATTACATAATTTCCTGTTTTGATTTTGTATATACCCTTTGTTTAAACTGAGTATAACCTTCCAAAGGTTTCACAATGTATGTTCTTTGTGCTATCTTCGCTGTTTTACATCCCCTGCTAGGAGCTGGAAATCCAGTGAAAAAACTATTAGAAGTTTTTTTAAAGGAGTTTTACAGATACTGAGCTTATGATGGAAAGTCTGTAGACTGATCATCCAGTGTGTTCTACCTGTGTATAAAAAAAATTAGTTTTTTAGATACTTAAAATATTTCATACAGTTTAATATTAATAATGGTATCACAAAACTTGTGTTACACTTTTGCAAAGTATGGTTATTATTTCTCTATAATAAATATTTCTAACATTATTACTCAATAATAGAAATATAAAAATGTAGACACCTTCCATTTGGTAGTGTCTTAACACAGATAATCAGTTACAGACTGCTGGCAAAAAAGGTAACAGCTGCTGCTTCAAAGTACCCTGTAATATTGAATACTTGGTGCAAGTACGATCATTAATCTTATTTTGAGAGCAATGTCTTTTTGCTCTGAGTCTGGTTCTTACACTATTGTTCTGAATGGTTCATTAATTTGATTCCTATCCGGTATTCATCTTCTTAACTTCCAGATTTCCGCAGGCAGTGGGAATAGCATTTGAATTCCATCCAGATGCACAACCAGGACACAGAACTGTAGGAGACAGTAAAAGATCAGGGACTGTATCTGAAAGAGCAATGTCTACCAACTTGTTACTAAGAAATATTTGGCTAATGTAAGTTTTGATATGGTTATTATAATTTGCTTGTGAAACAAGTAAAATATGATTGAGTGCTAAATTATGATCATATATGGGATTATAACTTGATATTTCCTTTTTTTCTCCATCAGTTTTAAAATTTTTTGATTTCCTGACACTCCTATATGTGCCTTTGGTTTGATAAACATTCCTGTCATCCTGCAGAAGATTAAAAAAAACCCAACATTGTTTTTAAAACTCTCCTACTTTCCTTCTAGTAAAGTTCACACATGCAAATACTATTTTTGCATATTCAAATCAAGAAGAGCTATTTGTAGCCACAGTGTCTCTATCTTATTTGCAGGCCAAGTGTACATGTTCAATCTGGAAGTTATTTAAGAAGGCAGCTACGAGCAATTTCAACTTGCTTCTCAAATGAATTTTAAAAAATATACTAAACCAAAAATTGAATACTTTTATTACTAATGATTTTAGAACCCTACAATTTAAAGTAATTTTGAAGTAGACATTTAAATATGTACTTTTACACAGTGGTCATATATGGGAGTGTGACTATTTATTTCTCTTAGAGACTTTGGTTTTATGGTCATCTTCTAATTATCCAGTGTACTGGGAATTTTAATAAAGCAAATAAAGCTATGTAATACAGAAAACAGAAAATATTTGGGCACCAGTCTATGGGAACTTCACACCCTTTTTCTAAGTGCAGCTGAGAAAAGGCAGAAAAGATCTGTGACAGCTTTTGAGTACTTGACTAAGTCCACAGAACTGCTACTTTATGAATATGGTAATAATTCCTCAGATAAAATCTGCTTCAGAGGCTTTTCACAGCTGATCATTTTGGGGCAACCACTCCTGCAAGCATGTAGTGATGTTTTCTGAAGAGAAAAATAGAGGAGGAAATAGAAATAGAGGAGGTAGAAGAGACTCTTAAGAAGGTTAAACCCTATTTTGAAATCCTGGTCCCCTTGTAGGCATGTGACTCAGACATAGAGGTTTTGGATTCAGCACATAAGGCTTTCAAGGAACAAAACCTTTCGGCCTCAAAAGCATTTGTGGCAGAAATTTTTTGCAGGATATAGGTCTGCTGATAAATTTTAGCATTGTCACCATCTATCTCCATTTCTTTCTCAGCCTCTCAGAAGCATTTAATAAAAACCCATAAATATCTGCAGAGAGCAAAGATTTACTGCTCTATCTCCTCCAGACACCAATGGCAGAAGTTTTATTGTATTGTGTTTTCCATGGTTACAGAAGTTGGAATTAATTTAAAAGAACTTCAATGCCAAAAAAGGTTTCAAAGGGAGCTATGACGTTACTGTTTCTTGAAGAACACCTTCACCTTTGATATACATGAGATTAAGGTGGGTATGTGGATTTAAGGCCCAACTCATTTGGGGAGGTCTAAAAAACCTACAATTTTATTCTTTACAATCATAAATATAGCTCTAAAGGGATTTTTTAGGTTCTTAATGATGGTTGAATGAAGTTATTTCTTTCCAAGCACTGTTTACTTACAAGAAGGGATTAATGTTGATTTAAGAAATTCTTTAGATGATTGTAATACTTAGAAGTCTTCTCAGTAAGATACTTTTGCCACTTATTCATAAATCTTACAGACTTAAATACATTCTTCTTATTTTCATACCAATAAACTATGCCTTTGTCCCAGGTTTGACAAGCAAAAGAAAAAGCTAAAAATTGGAATCTACATACAGGCACTTCAAGGCAATGAATGAAATCCTTTCAATTGTCTGTAAGTCACATAAGTCATAAGTTTAGTCAAAGACAGTGATAAGGACAGTAGAACAGAACAGCACATCTGTGGAGAAATAGATAAAGGATGTAACTTAGGCAGACAGAACCCGTGCAAAATGCAAGCAGGATGCCAGCTCAGCTCTGCAGGGCTGACAAGGCACAAGTTTTAAAAAACAATTACATTGTGCTCACTCAGAAGCGGGGGTTGAGGAACAGCCACGTGAAAAGGGGACCAGACATTGAGGACAGACCCCAAGGAGCCGTAGAGGGACTTCTGATAAAGGCGTGCGACTATGTAAAATAAAGTGATGCAGACACATCAAGTAAGCAGGGATAGCTGATGAATTTGTAATCAGTGTGTATGGTAAACACTCTTCACCCAATGCTTGCCACACTCAGTTAGAGGGAGGATCTTCTGAGTGACCAGCCTGCAGTAAAGAATGCCTGCTTTCTAATATCCAGAACTGTAGGAATGCACCCCACTCTCGGCCAGGTATTTCCGTATAAGGAAAGGTTTACTCAGAAACTTGGATGTTCTTCCCAGTAATTGGCCAGGTACCAAGCAGAGATACTGGTTGGATGCCTAGACCCGTACCTCAAAATCTGCTGCCAATTTCATTGGGCAAGCTGCCAAAAAGCCTTCCTTGACCATTCACTACTTAAAAAGACTGCACAGAACTTGTAAGCTCTTTTTTGGACTGCCTTAGCCAGTGCAAGAATTCTCTCTGCACTGTGTTTTACTCATATTTCTTTTGTTTGATACTGTTTGTTATTTTTGTCTCTGTTAAAACCTTTTCCTTTACAAAGTATGTCCAGAGAAGGCTCGCTATTATTAAGCCACTCTGAGAGGCTGCAGGTCACCCCTCACACTTGATACATCTTCATGGGGCTTATTACACACTGGCCACATGTAAGATTGTATCACAAAACAGTGCTAGAAAGTCTATACCTGGCTGATTTCAGTATCAACAGACAAACTTTTGAAGAAATGAGGAATTATTCCTTGTCATCTACATTTTTTAAACTTAAATGAACAGTTTGTATGTCATGTTCTAATACTGGCTGCCTTGTGTCTTGATCAATTTTGGCTGTACCCAAAACAGTGTGAATAAAGTGCTGTGTCTCACCTTGCAAAATTGCAATGATGCCTCTTATTTAGGATATTGTTTTCTTTCCTAGAGAGGAAATGCAGACTGTGGTGCATGATTTTAAAATGTACTGTACACTGTACAGAGAGACAGAGAAATCACTTAGTAGTAGAAGCAATACCAAGTATGTTATTATCTCTTCCAGAATAGGATGGGGAAGTCTACAGTCTACCTGACATTGTGTGCTGTGTGTTACATTTGATCCAAAGAAGGGTGTGAAAATCAAAGACAGCTGAAACCATTTTCACAAGTCTAAATTATGTAAACCAAGTGAATGGCCACATGCTTCTATGAATGGTGGTTGAAAACACAAAAAAGTCTGTCTCGAAGCATTTATATAAGCTAAAATTTTCTTTTTGTAATTTTGGTCAAGTAATTTTTAACCTATATCTGTAAATGTTTCAAAACTTCTTTTGGCAGTAAATGGCTTTATTTTGAGAAAGGATGAAGGAAATCAGGTCAAAGCTACAAAATAAACCTGGAAACACTCTTAGGATTTTGCAATTGAGAGCTCTAGATAATGTAATAATGAATTAATTGCTGACTAAAGTAGATGTCTCAAGGCTCAGTGGGAAACAGAAGCTTCTCATTTTGCCTCTAAACCTTTTCTTTTGCTGTCTTCCCTTAGGTTCATTGGCTGTTCCTCTTTATCTCTGTGCTGCTGTGTGAATGATTTAATTATCTTTATTATTTTTTGAAAAGCTAATAAAAATAGGGTGGTTTTTACCCGCCCCCCCCCCCCCCCCCCGCTGTACTTACTCCTAGAAAAAACATCTTTTGATGGATAATAAAAGTGGCCTTCTTTTTCCTGTTGAGCTTCTTGCAGCAAGTCATTCTATTCACAGCCTGGCCAAAGCTAACATAGTCCATGCATTACTTTAAATGGCTCATGAGAACAGTGTGCTGAGGCTCTCTAATGGGCTTCCTGATACATGAATACAGGACAAGCCACCTTATTCTCCCTCTCTGAATTCCAAACTGGCTCCCTCCTTATCACCCCTTTATATTTAAACTCCTTTTCCTGACAGTGAAAATTAAATTACTATTTTTCCACAATTTTCTCTCTCTCCTTTCTTGTTGTCATACTTCTTCAATTCACTTTCTTCTATGAATTAATTGATCATCATATTCACTTTGCACAATACATGTGCTGTTTTGAGTCTGTATATCAGTAATTTTTAAACTTTGAAAAGCTCCTGGGCACTAAATGCTCATGTCCTGTGCATTAGACCTAGCATGTACATAGATTTCTAGTGCACTCATTGCATGGTATGTCAATGGTTTTTCTGAAGTATCTTCTTTCAAGCTGTGCATTTGGGGTCCAAAATGTTAAAACAGGGCTGTGTATACCTGGCAGGCATAGAAAAGCAGAAGGCCTAGAAAAAAGCAGCAGTAGTTAAAGTGAGTATTAACTTTTAGCTAAAGCTCATAGAATCATAGAATGGTTTTGGCTGGAAGGGATCTTAAAGATCATCTTGTTTCAACCCCCTGCCATGGGCAGGGATACCTTCCATTAGACCAAGTTGCTCAGAGCTCCATCCAACCTGGTCTTGAACACTTCCAGGTATGCGGCATCCCCAATTTCTCTGAGCAATGTGTTCCTGTGCCTCACCACCTGTAGAGTACTTTTTTCCCCATTTAATACCATCACCCTTTGTCCTGTCACAACAGGCCCTGATTAACAGATTGTCACATATAATTTAGATGGTCCTACTGAAAGGCCACAGTAAGATGTCCCTGGAGCCTTCCCTTCCCCAGGCTGAACTGCCCAGCTCTTTCAGCCTTTCCTGGGCTCTCTGGGCTGTGACTGCCCATGGATGGGTCATGTCCAGCCTCTCACCCACCAGCACCCCCAAGTCCTTCTGGGCAGGGCTGCTCTCAAGCCACACATGTCACCAATTTTTGCTTATGACAATTTAAAAAAGAAGATTCTGCAGGGTTTTAATTTGATATACTCTGGTTTTGATACTCTTAGTACTGTAGCTATACCCTCTGCCAACATACAACAACTATAAAAAGACCTAGTAAGCACATTGATATATACTATTGCATTAATTAAATATTTAGAGGTATTAAATAGACAGTGGTTTTAGCTGCATTTATTTAATTTTTAAAGGATCTCAAAGAATGTACTGAAAGTAGCCTCAGAGAAAGAAAAAGCTGTTGCTGCTTTTAGAACACTGGAAATTTTTTTCTAAGAAGTACAAACAAAAGTCATTGTCTAAGAGCTGAGTTAATAAAGTATCATGATTTTAAAAAAGCTTAAGGTATCAACATACTCAGATCTTCTAGATTCTCAAGGGAACTAAAACTCAAGGGAACTAAAATTCAGTTTGTCTAGAAGAATAAAATGAGAGCCCAGAGAATGGAACCCATGACAGTCATCTGATGACTTGGGGAAACAACCCCTAGAATGTGAAAGGCATATCCAAGAGCAGTGTTTGCCTCTCTTTCCCTTTTCTCATATACTCCTGACTAAAGTAATTAACTTACAGAATAAATTTCAGTGAAACTGAAACTTAGAAGCTCCATCTTCTGTACTTCATAAGGCATTTAAAATCAGATAGTATTATTGAGGCTGAGAACAACCCTTAAGATCATGAAGTCCAACCGATACGAAACCTTTCTTTCATTTGACACTAAAAGGAAGTGGTGTTTCTCTCTGACATACCTATATGTTTAGTGCTTACAGCATTTGCTATGGACACGGAAAGCTTTGATCGTAGGAGGGTATCTTTAGACCCTTTTCCTGAAGTGCTCTGGCCACTAAACTGCAGAAGAATATTATTGTTGTCTGTGATTGACAAATGCATTATTATTCATCACAGATACTGCTATTCTAAGGGCAGTTAGGTGCCAAGGATATTTGAAAAGTAGACCTAGTTCATTTTATATTACTGTTAATTCTTGGGAATGAACAAAAAAAAATTTGGATAATTGCAAACACTCAATATCCACTTTTAAAACAGTCACTCAGAGCCTATTCTGGAAGACCATGGGCAGTTTGCATTGTCACCTAGCCATGCTGCCTGCCATCTGCATGATTTCCTAATGCCAAGTGGTACAGCACACAGCCAGCTATGCTGGCTCTAGTCCACATGAGGATTCCTGCACCAAAAGGTGGGAAAAGCAAAGCTATTTCAAGTGCAGTATGGCTGTTGCAGCAGTACATAAAATGGCCCAGTGAGAGACTAGATCTGTCATGGTAGGTTTAAAAGAAGGGGCTGAAGGACAAGGTTTATTGCTGAATCAGGACTTCATCCTTATCTGTTTGAAAGAGTCTCTTTTCTAGGACTTGATATTTTCTCTTTCTCTTCGATTTTGTACTTTTACTGTGACTTAGTTACTGTGCAATCATTCAACCCACTGCTTTGCCTTTCAGGGAGAAAATTACCCACTGTTATTGTCGCATTTTGAAGATTTAAAGAAATTTAATGCTATTAATTTAATTTTAAATAATGTTACCTGATAATGAAATGTAAACATTATTAATGTTTAAAACCCAAATAATTTCAGTAAAATTAAAAATATAATTTTTGTATTCATCTCACGTAGCAGTTGTAATGCATTTCTGACATAATGCTAAATTATATTGTTCTTCAAGAAGTCAGTCCACAGTCTTTACTAACATCCTCTTAAATTTTAAAAATGTATGATTGCTATGATCTTATTGCTGACCACTGATGATGGAAATATTTCTTGACTCAGGTTTGTGCAGTTACTCTTGGATTACTTTACTTGTACTCATTAAAAAGCTGAGAAGTGAAATAAACTCAGCTTTTTTTCAATCAGCACAAAAGCCAGAAGCACTGTTTACTAAATAACACTGTGATTTAGATTTTGCTGCCTGAAGCAATTTGCTCTCTGCTCTATTTAAGGGTTTAGACATTTTCTCCTTTTCCTGATGAGGGTACTTAACTAAGCAGTATGTGGAAGCTAGTAGGAATCTTCCAGAAATGTCCTTCCAGCCAGTGGGCAATAGACATCCCTGAAAGGCCTTTTAATGTTAAACTTGCTGTAAAGCAGTAAATGCTAAACCAGTGGTACGGGGCGTGTTGTCAGGATTTTTTAAAGTAAATAAAGAATTTAGTTAGTATCTATACAAGTCATGAATATATAATTTGGGTGACCTGTGATCTAAATTATGATAATGTGATAATTTAGTTACTGTTGCCAAAAAATGTGTTAACCTGTTGTATTAACATTGTAATACTTGCATTCCTATATTCCCCAGTGTTTGTAAGAGTGCCTATAACTTCAGAAGCCAAATTTGCACATTAAACATTCTACTAGGCTCTGCACAAGAAGTAGAAGTTCTGAACAACTTGTTTTTAGAGATTAAAAATAATGAGAATTTGATCTGCAAATTACTCTGAAAATAAAACCCTTCAGGGATAATAAATAGTCAGAGAAAGAGAAGGGTCCCTTGATTTATGCTGTTGTTATCATTATATTATATTCCTGTCTCAAGCAGTTTAAGATAAAATAGTAGCAGTGCTTAGCAGTTCAATACCATTTTGTCATTTTTTAGAATTAGAAGTTTAGAATTTAAAATGAGTAGTTTATAATTTAAATCATAATATACATGACAAATAAAATCTAGTTTGTGAGGCTTGATTCCTAGGTGAGTACAATAGAAAGCTATCAGATGATTTTGTAGGTCTTGCAATTGCTGTTCATGTAAAAATTGCAGTATGTGCATTGGAAAAATCTATGACCGTAGGGCTATTTATTAACTTGTAAGTTCTTTTAATTCCCAAGTTTTAAAAAAGATAAAAAGTGGAGTCCAGTTCTATAAGATGGAACCAGAGAGGGTTATAATTTGACTGTAACATTAACTTCTTGCACACATTCTCTGCTTGATAAGATGCAAAAAAAATTTGCATATTCTTCCTCCCCTGAAGTTTAATTCAAATTATTTTAGAACTAGTTTAACTTTTAACAGCTGAAATGCATACATCAGCCATCTAGAGCCATCTGCAAGGCAAACACATTCTTACCTCATGTTTCTAAGCAGAACATGTTGTCTTTCAGGCACCATTAGATGCCATGATCTAACTGGTAATGAATTCTGGAATCATGCATCTCCCCAAGGATCTATACTGCATGGATTAAAGACAGGTTTTTGTGAATTTCAGTTGTTTTCACATTTTGATTGCAAGTCTAAACAATATTTCTTGGGTAGCAGCCTGATTATATGAAGAGTTACTACCCTCAAACCAGGGATTACTTTAGGTAGATTGGTATAACATAGGCTTTTTTAAAGTATTACTTTTCCATTTTAATTTGCCAGGATGGCCAGCTAAATTTTTCTGTCAATATCTAATATCCTTCACTTTGTACAGGTAATACAGTAAAGCTACATGAGATTTCCCATCTACACAGTCTGAACTTCATTCTGCAGCTCAGAAACAGTGGAATACATTACATGATTAGCACTTTAATACTTTTTTTTGATGATAGATTTAAAAGATTTGAGATAATTAATTTTTAATGTTTTCATTACTATCAAATGACTTACCATGATCCTTTTATTGGTGGCATTTACATTCTCTGCTTCACTGTCTTGTTTGAGGATAAAGGATTACATATGGAGTATTTTAAGTGATTGCCTGATTATATTTTAATGATTTAATGGAAATGTAAAAATACTTCAGCTAAAGGTTGAAAATGTTTGAGGAAAATGAAATAGATTACTAATAAGTTAAAATGATATCTACTGAAAAATCAGAATATAATTACTGCAGTTTTCTCATTATAAAACAAAAGTGCAAATTTAAATAAGCCATCACTATTACAGTAGCATAAGGATCTGTATCACTTGTATAACATCAATCTAGAAATCCTGGGAGCAAATTTATTTAATTTGTAAATTATTTTTGAGATGTCAAGGGCATGAAGCTGAAGTAGTCTTTCCATGTTTTGTAAAGTAGAGTGGACAATAAAAAATGTGGCGAGGGAAAGCAGCATTGCTGTTGAGTATCAGAGAGGTATCTGTAGTATTGAGTTCCAGAATATTTTTCAAATTCAAAAACTAGTTAGAGAAGTGCACACAGGACAGTGACTGCTGCTACAATATTACAGGAAGTGCTAACAGATACATTTCAAATTTCAAACAGTACCATGGGACCTTTTCAGTAGCATTTCCATATATCATGAACAACTGTGAACAAAGAAGCATACTTCCCTGACCAAGGACCAATGTGTAAAGAGCCTTAAGAAGAACAGGTATAGGCAGGATAAGCCAAGACCTTGAGGGATTTCATCTTCACAGAAACAACGAGCAAACAGGTTCATAAGCCACTCTCTTCTGTTCCTACCAGCCTCAAAGAGAACTGAGGGAACAGTAAGTTGTTTTCCAGGCAGTTGTCAGTAAAATAATCTGGTGCTTAACACTGATCTTGCTTTTACTATGCCAGGCTGAAGGGCATTCATCCAACACCTGGCACTGCTACCCAGTACAGCTCTCCAGTACCTCCCTGGAAGCAGTTGCTTTGCTGTCCTTTGCTTGTCCCCTATTTTACACCTTCATGGTTGCTTTCTTACAAGAACCAACCATATTCTGGCTCCTGGCATCTTTTTACAGGAACATAGAAGTTTCTTTGAAAAGATCTTGAGGTTTTATTTATATCTAGTACAACAAGGTGTTTTGTTCCTCTGTGTTGTGCATATGTATTTTCCTTCCATTTATATATGCCACTACTTTCATTAAAAGTTGTAGAATAAGTCAGGTTACAGATTCCCACCTGAGTACAAGTTCAGAATTTTGGGAGAGGGGAATGTTATGCCAACAGATTGAAATACCAACAGATTGAAATAGAAGAGCAGCCCCAGAGGGCAAAAAACAATGGAAAATAACAGCACATTATGTTGGCTTCTTTGGATAGATTCCAGCATCATAGATGAACCGAAATACCTTAAGAAACTCGGGAATATTGTGGAATCTTTAATGAAATAGAAAAGGAAAATCAATGTGTGCCATCAGATGCCCTGTATAACTCCTGGGCATTTGTTATAGGACACCTGCTGAATCGAGGACCCCAAAGTGCCAGGGGAGACTAGAGAATGGCCTGCATGGCACTCAAAGGACAAGGAAATCCATTTGGTCTCCTACATAACTCTGCCCTGATGAGAGTTTTATCTTGAGAAGCAAGCCCTGAGCTTTTTTCCCCAGTGTCAGTCTGATGACTTGTCCAGAAATGTTCCTCTGATCAAATTTGTCAGCTTATTCAGTACATTTTCTGCAGCGTTCATCAGAGATGAAGTTTGTCATGCAGGATTTGTCTGTAATAAAATAATTTTAGTGAGACCAAAATATGGGTAATACATATCCTCAGTCTTCTTTTAGGAAATGTTTTCTAACAAAACTGTGTCAAAATATGATAAATATGATCAAGTAAAAAGTTAAATATCCTCAATTATTACATTTTATGGTTAAACTTCCAGAGTGTAATGGCAGAAAGTACTTTCAAAGAGTTTCACTACATTTTAGTGCCTCATCAGAAATGTAGAAATATTTCAACCAAAGAAGATGCTTGGTAGAAAATTAAACAGATTATTATTAAGTCATTTTTAACTAAGTAATTTTATTAAGATAATAGTGACAGTATTTGTTTTCCAGGATTATATCACAGCAACAAAGAAATCCTAATACTTTTAGGACTCTGGAGGTTTAGTATAGTTTCAGCAGTAGAATGATCAAATGTAAGTAAATATAAAATTTGAACTTGGTTTCATAAGAAATTCTGAAAACTCCAGAAATGCCATCAAAATACATTTTACAGAAATAGAATAAGTCTGTAAATCCAGTTCCAGGTGTATATGAGAAACTAAATTTTACAGTGATGACTCTCATTGATTCTGCTGGGACCTAGATCACTGCTGAAGTCCATCAGAAATAGATATATTTAAGGCTTTGGATCCCAACATAAGAAATCCTTAAGAACCCATCTTGGAGAAATGTGATCTTCAGTTCTGCATCAGGTCACTTTAGAAGGAAGGTCTCATGTTGGGTGTGCTGGTTTTGCATTGACTGATACTTAGTGAAGAAGGGAAGCTGCTAACAGCTTCCTCCATGCCTGACAAAACCAATCAGTGACTAGTTTTGAATATTGACACCTTATTAAAACACTAGAAAGCTCAACATGCCTCAGTGAAAACACATGTTAAAAATCAAACAAACCCTGGGAAAAGCTCTCTTGGCTTCTGGCCTTGGAAGAAGTTGCCCTGGGCCAGGCCCGGGCTGGGCTGTGCTGGGCTCTGCTGCAGTGCTGGCTGTTGAGCTGTTCATGAGGCCATGCATTCCAACAGCTGGCCTGTTCCCAGGGCAGCCTCCATGCCCACTGCAGTGGGCTGGGGCCCTTCCTGGCAGAGCCTGTCGATCCATGCCAGAGGGATACACTGGTGCTGAGTATACACGCAGCCAGGACCAGCACTGATTGCGTGGCTGCAATGGGCTTTGTTTGCTTAGCCATTTCTGGCCACCTATGCCATGGATGGAAGGCAAAACCAGCAGCAGCAGCAGCTTTTCTTGTCTTCAGTGCTCCTCATGAAGGAGAGCACTAAGGAAAGCCAGCAGCCAGCACGGCTCACACAGAGTCAGCAGAGACGGTGTGGCCAGCAGCAGAGACACGGCGATCCAGGGATCTCTCTGCTCAGAGCCTGGATGACATCAACCTTTCAGCACTGGAGAACTCCATAAAAGACTGTTTCAACGGATAAAGCTTGAGAGGAGATGGATTTGCAAACACCAGTTCTCCCCTGAATCAGAAAACAGAAGGAGTGAGGACGTGGGGAGAACAACATGAGACACCGAGATCAGTAAAGAAGGAGTCAAATTCCGGATAGGAGGGGATTGAGAAGATGCCTTATTCTTGGGCTGAAGTTCTTTTATAAAGCTATGGTGAAGATGTATTTTCGATATATCAGACTTTGGGTTTTTTTTTCCCTGTAAATACATGTAATGCATTGGGAGGATGTAGGGTTCTACCTACAGTCATGAGCAGAGATACCAGTGTTGCAGTGAGCAAATGTTAAAATAGCTGTAATTCAATGAGAAAATTGAACAGAAAAGAGAGAAATGAGACAAATGAGAAACCCTGCCCCAGGAATTGAAGGGGCAAGGGGGAATTGAAGAAATTGAATATCTTTCTTCCCAGATATGGATGAAATATATTCTGTTTTTATGCTAAAACAGCTCATCCTTAAAATAGCACCCCAATAAATTAACATGGCCCATCAAAGCAGCTTTGGGAAAGCTGCAAAGCATGGGAGAGACTTTTCACACCACAAACAGTGTTTTCTTTCCTGGATGGCTCGTTCACCTTGACACTTAAGCCACAAGAGAACAGTTTTTTATGGAGAAGTCTCAATAGCATGGTAAAAGACACTCCTCTAAAATAACTAATAAAAGACTGTTTTACAGGTGGTAAACTGACCTAAGTTCCAAGTTTTGTCTCTATATGTTGTCAGTGGGAAGGGAAAGAAGGTTGTGGGGGAGAAGTGTTTTGAAGGTTTTATTTCAACTCTCGTTATTTTTTTCTTTTGTTCAGTTTTGTTTAAATAAGGTTTTCTTCATACCCTTTAAGTTTTGAGTCTGCTTTGTTCTTCTCCTAATCCCACCTCACATCAGAATAAGAGTAAGTAATTCTAGTGAGTGCCCTGGCATTTGGCCAGCACACAACCCACCTCATTATTTGGTGTGTTGGCTGAGAAATCTAAAATTGGCGAAACAAAACTACCACACTGGGAATGACAAATTGAGGCAGCCAAAATTAGGAGGTACTGTTTGAAATTTGAATTCAAACCCTTACCTGTAAAAAATTAGATTTTAGAATTTAACGTTTAAATAATAAGTGTAGATATAAAGTTGGCATATAGATTTCTCTCAGTAAGATGACTAATACTGAAATAATGTAACTAAACCTTCTGTGATTCTTTCCTTAGTACACTTCTGAATACTGAGTACTGTAGAGAACTGCAACAACTACAGATTTCCATAGGTAGGAAGAAAAATAAGTCCTTAAAAATTGCACTGGCTACCAAAGAGAGACTGGTTGTATGGACTCAAGATAACAGTGAAGGAAAAGAAGACTATAATTAATTATTCTAGGCAAATATGTACAGAAAAGGACAAAAATGGACAAAAATGTGGGCTAAGTTTTTCCAGCATTGTACTGCCTTTTGTTATTAAGGGAAAACATGATGTTCTCCTCAGATGTTTCTGTTTTATTTACCCATTATTGAGGAATTCACTTATTCTAGTCCTCAACCAGTCAATTCTTGTTTGATGACTTCACAGAATTACTCATATGAGAGAGACTTCATTCCATTAATCATTTTAGTGATCCTTTGCTGACATCTCACTAATAACTCTGAATCTTTTTTGTACAAGGCAGCTCAGAACTGGACACAGCACTCCAGAGATGGCCTCATCAGTGCTGAGAAGAGTCACAGGATCATCTTCTGTGACCTGCTGGCCACACTCTGCCTAATGCAGCTGAGGACACCATTAGCCTCCTTGACACAAGGAAGCACTGCTGGCCCATATTCAATTTGATGTCTACCAGCACCCCCAGGTTCTCTTCTGTACAGCTGCTTTCCAGCTAAGTGATCTTTTGCATGTATTGAGGCATGGTAGGGGCTGTTCCCAGGTCTGAGAATGATCTTGTTGAACAGCATGATGTTCCTGTCAGTCCATTTCTCCAGCCAGCCAAAGTTCCACTGGACAGCAGCACAACCCTCTAGTGCATTATCCACTTCTTCCTATTTTGTCCTCTGTAGCTTGCTGAGAGTATGCTCTGCCCCAAAATCCAGGTCATTAATGAAGATGAATGAAGAGGATAGGAACCAGGTTTGTTCTCTGGGATACATCACTAATTACTTGCCTCCAGGCAGACTTTGTGCCACTAATCACAGCACTGTTAGCTTGGCTGTTCAGCCAGTTTTAAATCCACCTCACAGTTTGTTAAGGATCCTTTTACTGAGAGAAGCCTTGGCCTGAACTAAGGTGAAAATGAGACCATATGCCAAAGTCAATGGTATGGATTTTATTAACAATAAAATGCAAGTGAAAGAGAGAGGGGGAGAGAGAGAGAGAGAGAGGGGGAGAGAGAGAGAGAGAGAGAGAAGAAGATTGTCATCACCCATGGATCCAGCAGTGTCCTTTTGGTCCTTCTTTACCATGGGGTTCTTGGTGGTAGAGGTTCTGAGGTAGTTAAAAACTTTTCACTTTTTATACATTTTTGTAAACAAAGGAATTAATGGTCAGTGGCTACACATTTCTCTTATTCTATCGGTTAAGTGATACTCTCATTTCTAATGCTATTTAGTCCCATGTTCAGTCTTCCTCTGGGTTGTGAGTTGGTGGCTTCAATCTCTGCCTGCCAGAATTACCTTTTAGCCAGCCTGAGCTGACTTCAGCACTGTTGGTGAGTTGGCTTTCCTTGTGGCCCATAAATTCAGCCATTATCACTGATGTATTCATCTTCCCCAGCTTTGTTTACCTCCCCCTAGGCCTGAGATAACACTCAGAGAACAGTACCCACCTTTACGTTGTCTCAAGTATTCCTCATGGTGTCTTAATTCACAGTCCAAGTTTCATGTATACACACAGGCATACCTGGGGGAGGGGGGCTCTGGTGGCAGCAGATACCATTTGTCACATTACCTGCTGATCAGGACCTTTGTTTTACCAGTGATAAGCATATGAGCAGCAGCTTCTTTACACACTTTGTCACAGCGTGAATTTTTGTGTGGATTACCCAGGATGTGCTAGTTAGACCTGGCAGGCTTGGAGCTAGGCCACCCTGTCATTCCATTCTGTGCTTATTTCATGGCAAAGTCTTTCTGTGGTAACTGTGTTTGAGACAGAAAACTGTGATCTTTAAATCCTTATACTATTACTATCTGTCTTAAAACTTTCTGCTAAATAAAGGGCATCTCTAAGGATAGCTGGTTGTCTTGCTCCAGATCCAAGGCAATCCAAAGCATTCTTCCTTGCAGCCTATCTCTGGGTATGGGGCTGAACACTAGCAGACGCTCTTGATGTCCTGCCTTTTTCTTCTGTTCATTTGTGAGCTGGAATTCCCCAGAAGAGAGTGTGCATCTCATAGTTATAATGTTGTCAGGATTGCAAAGAACAAAAGATGCTGAAAACACACCCACAAAAGCAATGCTACACACCACAAAGATAGTTACTTGTCAGAGGACAGCTACAATAGCTAATCTTACTCCCAGACTTTCATGTTATCAGGAATAATTTTCTCTAAAAATTACAAAACACACCTAAACTCTGGTTCTTCCTTCTTCTCCATCTCAGCATCACTAACTGAGGCTGTTGTTGATGTGATAAAAACACAAGGTGTGTACGTGGAATACTGGAAAAAAACTTAACTTGGATCTGAGCTTCTGTAGGCAGGCACAAGCCATGAAAGGCTCTGTTGTGCTTCATAGCAGCTCCCTGAGCAGCTACTGTTTGGAATTTTCTTTTAGAATTGTCTCATGAGAAAAGCAAGATGAGTGAACCCTTGGCAGGTAGAGGTGCTACAAACATACCTACTGCTGGACAAAAAACTCGTACACTTTTGAGTAGGCACGAAGTTCCTTTGCCTGTAAAAGGGGAACCTAAGTCTTGTCCTGGATTTCTGCTGTCTTCAACAGCTAAATGGTCTTGACTAACAGCACCAGTACTGAAAATTCTTCATTATCCGAATGTGTTAAGATACAGACCATGCCCCCAGATGACTTCTGACAAAAGTTACCTGGAAAGTACTGAAGCAAATAAAAGGCTGCTAATATAAAAAAAAGTAGTGAAAAATTCAGCAAACCTTTGCTCACCCCAAGGAGAAACAAGAGATATCAAGGAAGACAATGAATGAAAAGAAATTCCACCAAGCAAAATCTAGTGAAATGACTGCAAAATATTAAAAAACAACCCAAATTTTATTGTAAACATTTTAATACTATGGTAGTTAAGAAATACAAGCTTACTGATCAGGATAATTTTAACCAGAAAATAGCCTACAAAGGACTTGCTCTTGCTCCAAGAGATATTAACAGCATTTTACAGCAGACTTCAAGGAAAACAAAATTTGAGCCTTTGAATTGTTACTGCACTTTTACAGAAGAATGTATCTCAAAAAAACCCAACATATGACAAAAAATATTCATCTCCACGGTATAACTTTTGGGTGTTTCCCGATGGAGGATCTCTCAGAGTTGGAGTAATCTTTATTAAGTACATTTTTAATAATTAAAAATAATCTTCCTCTGGAATTAGTAACAACCCATATAAAGTAAAACAATATTGCTCAAGAAACAGTTTATTGTTTAGGCCTTGAAGAAAGGTAGAGTTAAACAATTAGAAATGTCCTGCAGAATTGTGAGACCTACTAACTTTAGAAAAATGTAGCCACTCTGAGTCATCAATTCTTGCTGACAATGTACAAAAGAGGCCAATATTAGATTGGATTTTTACTCTTCTTTGTTGCCCTTTTTCAAATAAAACCGTGGTAACATGCTACTAAAAATGATGTAACCTTTTCTTATATAACTAATTAGCATCTATATTACATTTCTTATGTCTCTGTACTGAAGGATATTGTTTAATCAGTTATCCTGGTTAAAAAACTTTAACATTATTACTGGTATTTTAGACTATGTCACTTTAAGTAATTTTTCCTGACATTTTAAAAATTTTTTTTGAGATCAAAAAGTAGAAGTAATTTTGTCTTAACAGATGAATTGGTCCCTCCCTTTTCTGACATATGAGCAATAATTTCCTAAGTTGAGAGAGGTAAAAATTGCAGTTAGACTGCCAGTCCTGGCATATATGAGAGAACTGTTTAAAGATATGGGTAATATTTTAGCATACACACCCACACATGTGCATGTAGCCAAACAGGACCCTATGACTTACATCCTCTCGCTTTTAAAAGACTTCCACCAAATGTTTTATTACAGCCTTAAAGCTTTTAAAACATTATGCTTAATGTCACTAATAATAGCACCAGTCACTTTTAGGCAGAGACAAAGTAACTAAGTGGATTATTACTGTTACAAAAATGCATTTTTGTCAAAACCATGACTATATGGTGATAGTGAATTTCAGTTCTTACACCTCTTCAAATTTGCATATATTAACAACTATGACAAAGATTATTTAGTCTAATCAGTGTAGTTATATTTGCAGTTTTTAATTCTACTCATACATTCTTGAATAGATTGTTTTATGCAGTCTGTAAGATAACTAAGTATCAGTAGGTGATTTACTGCTGGTTTTCAGATTAAATGAAAGTTGCTGGTCCTGATCCCTTCATAGCCTGTAAGAAGCTGACCATGCTGGAGCTGCTCCAGTAAAGGAATATAAGCTCATGCTTAATAAAACTCTGATTTCATTCCATCACATTTGGCAGATGGCACCTTCCACAACACATTCCTCCTTGTTCTCTGCTAGAACAGGGGAGTACACCACCTACTGAAAAACCACAGGTCTCCCACACAAATTCTGATACTAGAGGGACAATATACCTACACTCACATGCTTTTCTAGATGAAAGTACAGTGTACTTTGAAGAGTCATGCCACTAGAAATAAAAACTTCCTTGTACCTTCCCAAAAAGTAAAGCCCTGAACTATCTTGTGCCATTTTTCAGCACCTGATTTCCACATTCGTTTCTAGTATCTTTTGATACAGTTTAATAGATGCTCTTTCAATTTCACTTGAAAATACTGTGTAATGCAGCAAGTCTGGAATGATTGTTGAACTGGCTGCAGTTTGGTACTGTAATTCATCAATTTATATATAGAATAAAGTGCTTTAAATTGTTTCACAAGAAAGGTGCAAATAAATAGTGTGCCCTCTTATGAACTTTTCCATGAGATATAAAGTCCTGGAGAGCCCACACATTTAAAACTATCCTCAATTATTACAGCATTTTAATTATGATACTCATTTCTTACACTGGAGAATGCTTCTGTCTCCAGTATTTATTTGGGTCAGTGTCTCACAGCATCATAGCTGACAGGCCTGCTGCTTGCCCTCCATTAGCTGTCTTGCTGGATCCAAAGACATTCATCTGAATGGGTAAAAAAGGTATAGTTCTACAATGGGAATCTGCACAAAAATGGTCCTCTTATTGTGCAGAACTTGTGGTTGTTAGTTGATTACTTTTGATAGCTATTTGCTGAAAAGATGAACTGGCAGCACACTGCAGTATAATTTTTCTTTTCGGCTAATAGGCTCAAAATATCCACAGCAGAATGCTGACAGGTCTATCAGTTTTCAAAATTTTCCAGTATTTCAATCATGCCACTGAAATAGCTCTGATGAATGTCTGTATAATGCATGGTACAGCACCACTCCTGCTCCCAAAAGATCTGAGTAAAAATGGGAAGCATCTTTATTGCTTTTATGTATGAGGAATTGAAGTACCAATGAGTGAGCAAATTATGTCAACACAGAGTCAGACCCCTAAATGACTATATAGATGACATCCTTTTGTAGTACACAGACCTCCCCTAAAAACTGGAAGTACTTCTACGGAGTAATAATTTTATAAATTAGGGGTACATCCTTTTCCCATCAAAACCTCCCAAAGGCAAAACTCCCACTGAATGAAGTATGATGTAGATTTCACATCACATTTGTAATCAAACTCAAGTACTTTGTCACTTATAGCAGAAGTATCAAACAGCTTTGCAGCATGCTTGATGCAGTCTATTCCAATTCTGAATGATAAAAATGCAGTATCAAACATTTTACCTTTTTCAGTATTTTTCTATTCACAATTTTTTGGTTTACATGACAGTCATTTTCCTTAACTATTATTTCTACAGCCTAGAGAGGGAAAAAGAAGTAACAGAGGAAACAGAAAATAATAAATCCTATTATCCAGTTGACTGAGTAAATATAAATGATCACCATGTCCATATCAAACCGCCATCCACGGCTATCATCCTCGAAGTCCATATAGTCCATCCTGTGAGCAGCGTGTGGGAAATGCCTCCTTGTTACAGTATTTGAGTGCCTTCGAAAACCTGCTGAAGAACAGACTATAAGATAAAAAATCTTCTTAAAAGGGACCAGATTGACTAGCAAAAAAAAAGTTAACACTCCTTCCTCCAGCTATCAAAAAGCAAATAGAAGCAGGAAATCTCACACCTCAATGCTAAGTTTCGCCACTTTGTCGGACAAAAAATGTGGAACTGATTTTGTAAGATTTGAAAAGTAACACTGTGTTCCATGTCTAAAAAATAATAAATTTGTTTGTGTGGATTTGGAATTCTCCACCATAACAAACAAATGATATTTGCTTATGTTATCCAGATCTTTGAACACCTCTTTTGCTGTCTTTTTTCCACTGAGTTTGACTCAGTGATCTAGAAGCGAAAGGCTCCATGCAACAATCAATCACTTTAGTAATTAGTAGTTAAGCTGGGCTCCCCAAGTCTACTCATCTGAATTCTTTAGTAATGAAAAGGTATCCAGATTTGTACAGGCATAGTTCAATAGCTGAAACACATTTGAATTCCTATTTCTAGAATCTGAGATTCTTTTTCAAAACTGTCTTCTAAATAAATTGTACTTGCTTTAATATGATGTTCTTTATGTTTAATATAATGCATAGCAAATTAAAATTTAATTTTTAAATCACTGTTTGCATGCTGATAACACCTTAAAAATATATAGGCAGATGCAAACAAGTCAAGTGGAAGTAAAAATCCTGTGACTCCAAGATGGCCTGAGTGTGGGGTCCTGCCAAAAAGTCTGTCCTCCTCATTGTTCCCCAGACTTCTCCATGTAGCAAAAGAGGTACTGTAGAAGCATAGCTCTCCCCTGTGTCAAGACATGAGGTTAGAGAAGAGATTATGTAGCTGTGTCAGATAGCGGCTGTGGAACAAATAAGAGCCTGGGAGTTGTGGTGCAAAGGCAGAAAATCTGTCCCATTCTGATACAGGACAGTCGTACTCTGGATTTTTTCTCTGTTTTCATGAAATGAGCAATTTTTATGATGCATTCTGTATTCTTTAATAAATTCTGACAAGAAAAGTACCTTCAGATGTCATTATCTCCAGCTAGAGTGGAAATAAACCACATTTCTTAGCCACCTGCAGATAAAAGCTGAGAGCTGTAGAGTTCTTCAAAAACTGAACAGCAATATGGAGTAGGGGTTTGAATTATGAAACAGAAGATCTGAATGAGCATCAAATACCTTCTAATGTTCTACTTCTTAAAAAACATTCCTATTATACATGAGTCCACAAATAATACAGTCCCCAAATAATTTATGCATGGGCATGTATTTGTGAAAAAATGTATTTTATTTAACTTTTTTACACATGTCTGTGCTGCTGTACTCTGAACAAGAACTTCTATTCAAATCACATGAATATGCATGCACAGTGCCAGCAGAGTCTGGCAGGCTGTTAGTGGGAACCTGTTACTAAATTACAAAAACAACGTTGTGTGCAAATCATACTTCTATATGCACCAAAGCATGCAAACCAAAAAGGATTTTCGTTACAGCATCACTAGGCACATCTGTTTCACTTTGCAATCTTCTGTTGAAGTGCTAGCAAAACACAAAAAAACCCGATTTTATAAATTGACCTGCTTTTTAAAAAAAATGACAATAGAAGGTATCAGATAGAAAATTTTACTCTAAAAATGTCTCCAAATGAATAATATGCAAGCTACAACAACCATTTACATTATAAGTGCTCATGTAAAATAAAATTATGTATGAACAAGTGTTCTGAGGTTATCAGATACACCAAGGTACATCATTTTGGCACAGTCTCTTCTTTCTGCAGCAGATAAGATAGAGCTATTGAAATACTGTGAGAAAAAAATGCAAGTACATACTGAGACTTTCCCATATTGCAGCACCTGGCAGCTTAGTGTGCTAGATCTTTGCAGGCTGTTTTCAGAATAATGTGTTAAAACAGCATTACATGTGTCTCTGCATGCTTTTGGAGCAGATCTCACACTGATTCCATTTACTGCACTTTGTGTCCCTTGGTGGAGTAGTTTTGGAGTAAATAGTTTTCCTTTCAGGTAAAACTAGAAACCGAAGATGAGCTCTAAGATCTCAGAAGTGTTCCAGTAATATGCTTCAACCACTAATGGGCATTTAGCCCTTGGGATTGCAACTTGCCTCACATGCAAATCTGACCACAGAGCATCAAATTTTGTGCACAGCTCTATTATGGCTAATATAATTGCTAATGCAGGAATGCTTCTGAGAGACAGTGAATAATCTTTTCTAAAACATCTTAATGTCATTCATAATTGTACAGACCTCTTGTATCTGTCTTCTCTAATATGCTTTCCAAACAAAATAACTTTTGAATTTCCTTTGTATGGAAAAACCTTCTATACTTCAGACTATCCTTTCCACATTATGCTTCACCCTGCTTTATCTTTCTCTGAGATAATGTAATCCAAAATTATATGTAAAACTTGAGTTGTGGGATCACTACAAATCTAGACAATGACATAATATTTTTGATTTTGTTATTATTTCAATAATTCCTGCTTACCTTTTTACTGTGGCTGTGCATTAAATGTTCTCAGAAAATTAATCCCAGTATTACTGAAATGCCTTTTTTTAATGGCAATAGCTACATTACAGCACATCACAGTGAATATTATGCATTATGGAGATGCATAATCCTTCTGTGTGCACCTGCTCCACCACCTGACTGTCCTCATAGTGATGAAAGTGTTTTCCTTACTTGCAATCTGAACTTTTCAAATCCCTTAATGTTCATCCTCTTGCCATGCATCGCTGTGAACTGCTGGTCTGTCCCCTTGGTCTCCTTATAGGTATGATAACGTTGACTGGAGATCCTCCCCAAGGCCTACCCAAAGGCAGTTCCCTCAGCCTCTCCTTCCAGGTCAGGTTCTCCAGGCCTCAGCATCCCAGCTAAGCCTGGGTCGCTCTGCTAAACCTGCTCCAGTCTACTTCTGTCTTCCCTGAACAGGGGAGGAAGGCAAAACTGCAGGTCTTAGATATGGTGTGTTGAACAGTAGGGGATAAAAGCCTCATCTACAGGTTTTCATGCATCATACTCTGGTTCAGAGAGCCCAGGATGCTGCTGGCCTTCTTCACTGCCATGTCACACTTCCAGCTGACACACACAGCTTGCTCTCCATCAGGATGCCCAGGCTCTTTCCAGAGATCTGTCCCCAGGCTTTCAGTGCCCAGCCTGTCTCATTTCCAGGGCTCTTTCTTCCCAGGTACAGGTCTCAGCATTTGTCCTTGCTGAATTTCAGAGCCCTTCCAGAACATTTCTACAGCTTGTCTAGGTATCTCTGCATGGTATCCCTGTTCTGAGTCTATCAATCTGTCCTTAACTTCTCTGCTCTCTGCAGGCCTTATGAAAATGTATTCTTTTGACTCCTCTAGGTCACTGATCAAAGGAACTGTTAGCTGTCAAATTCATATTTACTACCATCAGTGAAGTGAATGATTTAATATCACAATAAATTTTACCAGCTATATATGTATCACTTTCCCAAATGCCATATGAAGGTTCCGAATACACAGACCACTGTGGCATTCTGACAAGGTCTCAATTTGGCTTGCTACATGCTCTTTTACACTGTGTTTTCCATCTCCTATTTGAGCCTGTTTTCTCTTTTTAGGTGCCTGGCAAAAGGGTCTTTGTCTGACGAAGTAGCTGCATTTCTCCAACTTCTTGTTCTCTCTAAATAGCAGCTGCATCACTGAGTCTACCAGTTTGTTGTCATGTGCAGACTTGATTACAGCATGGAGGAAAAGAACATTCCAAGTATTCTATAATTTTCAAATATACAGGTGTTTTTATGTTGCTTTCACACTTTCATAAATGAGGTATCATCCCAAACTTCTTGCATAAATGCCAGCTTTCTCCCATATGCACATCAAGAGGCATTATATTCTGGTTATGCTAACGTAATAGCTAAATTGCATGATTTGCTAGTCAAGATGAGCTGTGAGATTTGTATTTTGAAGAAAGGAAAGTCATATACTGCCAGAGAGGTTTATGAGAGAATAGCACTTATCCTGTGTGAATGACTGCAGGCATGTGCCATTGACTTCCCATCTTGTGTCTCAAGCTCTAACTCAGTCTCAAGCTCTTCACTGAAACTCAAGTTCCCAAAGTATCCAGGTCCTTCCCCAAACCAAGGCCATTTAATGCAACCACAATCCTTCTCAGATCCAGAGATCCACTTCTTCTGCATGAAAAGTCTGAACCTCACCCTCCTCTTGCTTCAGTATTTCAGCTCTACTCACCTGTTGTCTCTGAAGTTTTTTTTCCTAGAGAGAGACATACCAAGTTACAATCTCTTCTTTCTCTAGGATGCACACCAGAACCTTCAGCTTTCCTGTTAAAGCTTCTACTTTCACCTTGCAAGGTCTTTTCCACAGCAAAATCATCTTTCCAAAACTCCCTGACTATCCTGATCTTACCTTCCTCTCACTTTCTTTCTTCTCTCTTCGCAAATTTCTCTGCTCTTGCTCTTCTGATTTCACCTGTGGGCTCTCAGAGGCTGCTAGCATCTTGTACCCATGATTAAATTTACATGATAGCCTAAACATCTCTCCTTTTCTTTTCCATCCCCTAAATCCAAGTCCCACTTTCTGATACCTGTTGGGCCTTAGAAAACCTAGATGTAAAATGTACTTAAGGTGTAAACATGTACTTTCCTTTCCTCAAATCATTTTTACATTTACTGTGTTGTCTGTATTACCAGTCGTAGACTGTTGGTAGGCTTTTGGTTCAATGTTGAATTCTGTGACAGTCTCAGAGAGGTAAATCGTGTTTAAGCAGTAATTTGTGCATGCTTAAAATGTGATTTATTGAACTCACTGAGCATATGATATAGATGCCTTCTGCACATGAACAAATCAATTGCATGCAGGCAATTTAGTGAGGAACACATAGTAACTACTTTTTAAAGATGTCAAAGAACCCTGTCTAAAAGAGTCTTGAGAAGCAACCAGTTACTGTGAAAATCTGAAACAGTCATGTCCTAAAGCCTTTCATATGGGACCCAAGACTTGATTCTTTAAGGGACACGCCTTTCCATAAGGCAGAGTTGGGAACCAATGTTACAGCTAGATGGCTGTTTTGTGACTTTCATAAGGCATTTAACATGAAAAGAAGAACAACCTGCTACAGACAAAACTACGCAGAAATCCCAAAATGTGGAAGTGTCACTGATGTACATTTCATTTTTCAAAATAAAAAGCTTGTAAAAACTTCAGTCCTACAGAACCATGCACGAGGCAAACAATGCTTCTTACTGTCTGGTATGAGCAAAACTATTGGCATTTATATCAAAATTGGAATTTATATCTATTATAAGATAGTCTCCCCTCTCTTAAAACTTTATAAATCCTACTTTTATAGGGATCTGAGAAGAGAATATACCAAAATTAACCAGAAATGTACAAAATGAAAAGGATAAAAAACCCCCACCAGAACAATTAATAGAAGTTCCTGTAACAATGAAAGTTCTTAAAAATATTTATTTCATACTGCTCTAACTTCCCATATTACTTTCAAAGTTATAACTAAAATTTTTTGGTAGCTAATCTCAGAGTTTTTCTACAGAGATATGTAAACAAATAAACCCAGAATTTAAGGTTATTAACTACAAATCAATACATAAAGGCCATACTTGAATTTAGCATTTCTTTGGATCATTTATGGTCAATCCCTTAAATTAACAGCTCTCAGGCCTTTAGGAAAGAGTGGAGGCAGCTCATCATTTGAAGTTTTTCCTTGGTGAAATACTGTAAATTGCATTCCATCACAATTACAATTCTTTTCACTTGATAAAGAGATTTGACAGTTTTATTCTGAATTGGAAATAAATATAAGATATTTTTCTGTTCAATACAGCTTGTCAGAGAATTATTTGTAAATGAAGTTTTTTGCACATTCCTTCTATTTGAATTCTAAGAAAAAAAATATAGTACTTCTTTACAAGTTAACAGTGATGTTCAGGATACTAAGCAAATAAAGAAATAAAAAGTCTGAAGGCAGTTACCTCTTGCTATTTTATAGCTAAATAATTCAGCTTTTACCAACTAAAATATGAACCCATGAAGTTAGCTTGTATATCATGACAAATAAGCAAATTGTTGGAAAATATGAGGAAGTTTAAAAATTAACGCCAAAGTCCATAAAGCCACATTAAATGTATGCTTACACATTTTACATTGACTATTCTGCATAACTAAAAATTTCACTCATTTATTAAATAAGGAATATATTTACCAATTTTATGAGAGTTGTTTAATAACTACTATGTCCAGTCTGTCTCAAAAATTCAAAGAAAAAGTAGAACAACTCATAATTTCTGTCTTGGGCTGCTTATTTTCCTGAAAATAAAGGAATCAAGAAATGAGAGGACTATGGGAGGGCACAATGGCCTTAGAAGACAAGCTCAGTCTATGATTATTATCACAGAAAACATAATCATCTGTGATTATTCTATAATTATCAATACTCACAAAGAGAAGCCACTTGGATAGCTTAACTGCTAAGATACATACTAAAATGGGAGTAATTAATCCACATGCCCCAGTGTAAAAGTCACTTCGACTTTGGAAGACTTGAAGGAATTTTGGAAGATACTCAGAAAGCAGTTTTTTTTTAAAGTAACTAGGTGAATTACCTGTTTGCTTTTTCTTTCTTCCCCTAACCCATAAAAGAAAAAGTACCAAACAGTCAGGATATTATATAACAACTGAGGACTGACATCAAGGAATGAAGCTGCCTGGTCTTATGCATATCATAGATATCTAAATGCATAGGTTGCAGGCATTCTAGATCATAAAATGTCTTCCTTTGATTATAAAGGTAAGACTTGTATATTTATGACATACAAATTACAGTTCTAGTAATTTTCATACATTTGCCTTTAAGACAAAGTTGTAATCACTTTTGTTGATTTGTTTTGTTATCACATTTCTTTGTAAATAAATTGTATCTTAACAGTGAATTTAACTTGTGGAAACCTTCTCTTTTTGCAATGACAATGCAGACAATGAAAACCAGGGAATTTCAAACAGCAACTTGAGGTATTTAACTTTCTGTGATATGTACAAACAATCTATATGAAAAAATAATTTTAAAACGAATTCAGAATATTCTAAATCAATGAGTTTTCATCTCATTTTTAATCTACTTTCTGGGTCTCTTTCACTCTCTCTTCATCTAATCTCTTACTCATCATCAACATCATTTATCTCTCTCCTGCTGTTCCCACATTTCACCACTGAACATTTCTGTACGTCATGTTGTATTTGTCATCTTCCCAGATGACCAAATACTGGATTTCTTGCGAAGTTATCATCACAAAAGCCTTCACCTGTTTGTGTCATGTTGCTGTAATGGCATTAGCTCCCTCTAGTTTCATTCTTCCCTCCCTAAGTACTTACATCCCTTGAGGCTCTGTTTGTACAGACTGCTACCTCACAATATATAGAGAGGGAAACACTATTTATATTTATAGCTGGACTTATTATATAATATGAGATGACTGAATAAGTATAAAATAGCACAAAAATATGTCATATTGTGTCTTTACAGTGAATGCTTCTTGGCATGCTGCTTAATTTTCTCTAGATTCTTAATTTTGTGACCTGCATTATTGCTGTATTTTGTCAAAACATAATATTTAATACTAATGATGATTTAACAAAAACTTTGCAGAATTTTGTAACTATTGATGGAACCCTTTCAGTGCTTAAGGCTTTAATGTTTTAAGCCAATGTTAGATTACAGTAGATACTAGTAATGCAAATACTTTCTTAAAAATAAATTCATTAATTGGCCCCACTTCTCTTAAGACAGGGACAGCGTGACAACAGAGATCAGAGGGAATACACATAATAGGCATACCTCACCACACTTCTCTGTAAGACAAGATTTTGTGCATTTACACAAAACATTTAGTTTATTTGCAAATCTGGCAACATGACTACCTTAATCTCTCTGGAGAAACTGGTGAATGACCTATCTTGGAGCCATGCCACTATCTTAAAAAAAAGGCATGTTCAGATTTAGCTAATGTCAATGCTCAAAATTCCTATTTCCCATCTGAGCAAACAAAAGAAATATTCCTCCAGATAATAAAAAACCAAAGTACAAGACTGTATTTTTAGAAAGCTGGAACAGTTTTTCTGAACTGAAAGTTTTCTGATGCTGACAGTACTTAACCAGTTTTAGGAAGTTAGCCAAGATTTCACGGAAAGAAAAAGCCACAGATGTTTATACAGAAAATTAAAAATAATTTTTTACAAAGCAGGGTAATAAAAAAGTTAACAAGAAAGAAGCTATTTGAAATAAAAAGAAAATGCATATGAACAGTTAAAAATTCCTTCCTTTAATCCTTGATTAGATGTGTAATGGTTGTTATCTCTGATTTTTTCTGATGCCATTTCAAACATTCAACTTTACCTACTCAGTGAATATATTCACCAAAGCTCCTGAATTTACTCTGCTGTTTGCACATCTCTGGCTTCTTTGAGAAGGTATGCCTAGTCTGACTCTGAACAGTTGAGCTATTCACGAACTAATTAAAATATGGTCACCTTTTCTTGCTTATTATTCTCACACATCACCTTGAGTACTTTCATGGTTGCTCTTTTGTCCTTCATCAAATTAAAATGTCAGCTTTTGTTTTCACTTAAAAGGGTCTCCACAACTCTGTATTGCCTAAAAAAAAGTTGCCTAACTTTTTAAAATTAAGCTGTGCAAGCATCATATTCTTCCAGAAATCTTGCCTGGTTTCTGTCCAATAAATGCTCCAGAATCAAAGTGAACTTCTGTTTATGTCCATATTTGAAACGGACACAGAGCTATCTGTCCCTGGTACAGGAGTATGAAGTAGCAATCACAGGCATTTTAGGCAGGAAAAACACTGTACATGATTGTCTTGCTTTCTTCTGTATTAACTCATCGACAGTGATGAACCCAACTGATACATCTACCATTTATTATCAACCAAAAATTAATATTTTTGTAGCAAACGGTGTTTCTCTGAGATATCAGAGCAATGGACTGAACATCAAGCAAACTTAACTTTTGAGTTAGGATGTATTTACACCAGCAGAACTGAAACTCTTTAGTAACTACATGAATACAAACTGCTCTCCTAGGCAGTGCATTTCAGTGCTGGGGAAGGATGCATCACATAGAATTTACTAAACATCAGAGTTAACAGCTATAGCTAACACCTAACAGCTAATTAATAATATAATATAACCATTTTTTCCCTATTCCCTATTTTCTTGGCGTAGCTAGCAAGGATTATTCCCTACTTCCACTAAAACACATAAAAACTACTTGCTAATTTGTGTAATCGGTAAAGAAAAAAAGGCATCTTTGTTCATAGAGACCAATCCGAAACTTAACCAATCACATCTGAATTTTATCCAAAACATAAATATTACTTTTTGCTCTGATACTTTATGGTCTGAACAAATTCTGGAATGAAAGACTACCACTTCAAAAAACTAGAAATTCTAAGTTTTTGCCTAATGTGGTTAAACTAAGAATATGTATTATTTTCAATTGTCTCTAGAGAGCAAATGGTAAATATTTATGTGACCTTATTTAATAAATAAATAAAATAAACCCCTTTTTATGATGGCTTAAATAAAATTGTAATGCAAGACATTTTATCAAACTGTGGAATATCTTATAAAACAGGCATACTGAGTAGTCTAAAGGTCTTCCTATCCTATCATTCTTCCTCTGACAAGTCAAACTATGAGGAATTGGTTGGGACTGAAAAAAAGTAAGAACAAGGCAAGCATATTGCAATACATTTTTCCTCTCAGTCAGAGGGACTTGTGTTTCCAGGATCTCTGCAGATAAATGTGGTATCTTTGAGTTTAACAGGAACAAGTTCAAATAACGTCATTATTTGAACTCATGGTTTGGGGTAATGATAATTTATTTAATGTCTTTAAGTTCTTTTGCAGAGTTCTAGTTCCTTTATTATGAGACAGTGAATAACAGCAGCACATACACTTCTGTTACGCCTTTTGGGATCCTAATTACTGCAATCATCCCCCCTCTTTTAGTAATCTCTTTCTTTGTGTGAAGCGTTCTAGTGTACTTACATATTCCTCATCAGGAAACAATTTAAAACTGACTTTGTCTTTTATCTTGTCTGTGCCTTTTCCACTAACTACCTTGTTTTGCGATGAAAGGAAAACAATGTAAACATTGCTGAAGAGCACTAGGTACCAAGACAGTCTCCTGCCACTACTTACACCTGGTTTTAATTTTGATTATCCCAAATATTTCACTACTATTAGCAAAAGTTACTTCTTCATATCTTGTAAAAAATATGCTGGATAATACAAACTGTAATATAGACCCATATGGGACCTATATGTATCTCTTCAGTGAGAAAAATTATGTATATATTTCCATTCTTTGTTTGGTATCTTTTAACTGGCTATTTATGCTTCAAAGGACTTTCCCCCTTACCCTGAACACAGCTACATTTTATCAAGCATCTTTAGAAAAGGACCTTCTTAAAAGCTTTAGGAATTGTAAGCTGCAGAGTCAAAACTGTGATACCTCTAACACCCCTACAAGTTCACTTGGGTGTCTCTGGTACAGCTGTGGGACCATGGTTTCATAAGAGGTCCATGTTGTTCTCAGTTTGTCTCACTGACCAGTATGAACACTTGGTAGCCTAAGCAGAACTAAAGATGCCAATCCAACATCCATTTAGGGATATGTCAAATAGGGAAAGGCTACAGAATGCTTTCATGCCATGGCCATTCTATCACAATCCTTGGTGTTGCATAATTACAGCTATCAATATTCCTGGTACACCAGTCTTACAATATCATAGTTAAGTGGAAACAAGCAATCCTGATGTCACATACAAATTAGATAGAATTTGATTTCCTTCAGTGCATTGATGAGCCAATAGAGACAAATCAGCAACCATGATTTCTGAGCAGTAAATTACTCCCTTACAAAGGCTAATGCTGGAGGCAGTCTTTAGGAGTGGAAAAGGTTACAGAACATCCTTTTCAATAAGAATGTGGCTCTGAAGGAGTTCCTAAAGAACAGCCTCTGCAAAACAGCTTAAAAGATAAACAAGGCTATTGATACACAATGTTTTGTACTAACACTGTTGGCAAAATAACAGCAGCCCTGAAACTGAAGCTTGATCGCTGTGGCGATGACCTTTTTATTTTAAACTTCCCCCTCCACTTTCTTTTCCTTTCAGACTGGCTTCTACTTGGCAAGGTGCAGAAGGAGAGGCATAAAGGCTCGTTAGAGCACAGCTGCTCCATGGGACCTAGAGGAGACCTGAAATCAAGAAATCAGTCTTGCATTTTTTACCAGCAGGAGCTGAAAGATCTTGTGAGCAAGGAAAATGAGTGCAAGAGTTAGGGTCCAAGTGCTGACAAATCAGCAAAATTACAGTTTCCATCAATGGGGCTGACCTAAGACACTCAACCAGCAGGCTTGGATTCTGTATTTTTGGTATTAGTGTACCACAAGCCTCAAAGATACTCTGAGACAACTCTTTCCAGTGAAGTGTGTATTTTTTAAGCAGAAAATTCACTTTCTGTGAAGACTGCAGATTGCAAATGCATTTTGTGAGAAATAGATGTGTGCGAATTAACTTTCTGTGATTTCACAAGCTCTGCTGAAGAATCTTATGAAGAGAGGCTGAGGAAACTGAGCCTGTTTAGTCTAGAGAGGAGAAGACTGAGAGGGAAGCTCAATAACACATACAAATTTCCCAAAGATGGGTGCCAAGAGGATGATGCCAGATTGTTCTGGTGCCCAGAGACTGAGAAAAGAGCAGTAGCCATAAACCAAAACACAAGAAGTTCTACCTTAGCATGAGGAAGAACTTTATGTTGAGGGTAGCGGAGCACTGGAACAGGATGCCCAGAGAGATTGTAGAGTCTCCCTCACCAAAGATATTCAAAACTCACCTGGATGACTTCCTATGCCACCTGCTCTGGGTGACCCTGATAGGATGGAATAGTAGAGCTTGAGAAAAATAATCCAAAATAAGGATTATTCTGGGAGCCTTGTACTCTTAATGGCTAAAATTAAATACTGAACCTTCTATTTTCAGTGACACCTGCCTTTTCTTCTCAGTACATCACAGTATCTGAATGTGAAAACCAGTATCACGTTTTTTTTGTTCTTTTTAACAAGGCAGTATGAACTTGAAACCTATAAATTTTCTGGTTTTAGCATCCTGTCTTCCTTGCCCATCAAAATAAAATTGGAAAAAAGACAATGCAATACAAAGTTCAACTAATCTTGAGAAATTTTCATCAGCTTAAAGCCCAAAAGTGCTGCAGTACTGAGATTTCTTTCTTTTGGTATAAGAGCTAAAAAGCTATGGTTGGTTGTACTATTAAAGATAATTCTACATTCCTTATGGAAAATCTCATAAGAAAGAAGACTCTCAAATAGATTACCAAATATATTCAGCTTAGTGAATCAGTTCAGAAAAAAAAGTAAGGAAAAAGAGGAAGTGCTTGATTTTATCTAGCAGCCCTGCAGTGTTCAGAAAGTCTAAATGAGTTAACCTGGTAAATTTTGTATATAATATACACTTCCTAATAGTCACCTTTCTCTCCTCATATCCCAGTCTAGTTCTGAGGTCTGATTTTATCTAGTATCTGTAATGAGTGATATAGTGTTTTGTTATCATTTTTTATGTCTGTGTTATTAAAATGATATTGCAGAAGAGGTTTTGTGACAATGAAAGCTGGTATCATTTGAAAAGAGCTTTGAGATTCTCAGTGAATCTGGATCTGCTGGATATGAAGATGAAAGAACATATGCATTTCTAACATGGCTACAGAATTCTTTGACAGTGGAGTGTTATATTGCAATATTTGATAGTGCACTCCTATATAGAGGTGGGTATTTTCACATCCAAATTTGCAAGATTTCATTGCTTTCTAAGCACTGCTATCATATCCCTTTTCATTCCAGTCACTCTACTCATGTACCTACCCTATTCCTCTTCCCATTCTTTATATTCGACTTCTGAAATTCTGACATCCTGTTAGGATATTAGGTTCTTAATTAAAATAAAATGAATTTAAGCACCCTCATTATCCCTTCAGATCACAGTGGTGTCAGGGTTTGCATTTGCAATGGAATTCAATATGGTGTCAGAAGACTTTTGCTGCCCCTATTTTCAGTATTTTATGCCTGTAAAGTTCCTAGCAGCCTCCTGAGCCAGAGAACACAAGCCATTATGTAAACCAAATATGGAACTTTAGGTGATGCTGAGCACAATTCAGATGTAAGTCCAAATAAACAGTCCAGGAAGAAAATACTATATATTTGCATTTTGAAAGCACACAAACCTGCAGTTATTTTTATTGAAATAGAAAGTTAGAAGAGAGACATGGCAGCAACTCTTTTATTTAGGAATGCAAAGACAGTTTCAGACAGCTGTGTGGTTTGTGTGTCTTCATAAGTAGTTTTAACCATGTTCCCATTTAGTGTGGGGCTTTTAGGCTACCCTTTGAAGACACGGAATACCAGAATTCAAAATCACCTTTTATAAACAATATGGCAAATTTTAAGGTGACACAATACTGAAACTGTATTATCTCTACAGATCTTCCTTTTATTTCTAATTACTTATGCTTTGTAGAGTGCTTAACATTGGGAAATATATTTATGAAAGGCATAATCCATATAACACTACAAAACATAGAGGAACTATGTCACATACATAATATATATTAAAATAAACCAATGAGCCCAGCATTAATACCCATACTACATTAACTCCTGTTAGAGAAAACAAATAGTCACCCTAGTTTGGATTCTCAGAGAAGAAACTGTTGGCAGAACAAAGATAATCTACAAGTCCTTCAGCTTCTCAAGTCTGCTATTTCTGACAGCCAGGAACATTTCTTGATATTTTCAGTATCAAATTGTGACCTTACATGACGTGACTTTATAAGAGGAGTACCAAAATTTACCAAATTTCACCTTTACAAAGGTCTGGGTAGACTTAGAAAAGGAATATAAAAATGGAAGTTCTGTTTTATTTTTTCCACATACTTTTAGAAGCAATCTGTTCTTACAAACAGGAAAAGTATATCTGCTAGCATGACTCAGCATTATGAAAAGTATATACAAGTAACTACGTAAGCAAACGTACACAAGACCTGGTGAAGAAAGGCCATTGGAATGAAAACAGGAAAATATGGGTAAACAGTGAATCCTGCATTTGGATGGTCTAACTTAAATGTTGTTCAGTTAACAATCAGTTAATAATGAAAATGTTTAAGTGTTAAAGTAGCAGCAAGAGGACAAAGCTTTCTTCATACAATAAAGAGAAAAAGAAATGACAACATGCAAATCCATTGTTCATACATATTTCATATGTATAATCTATGGAATAATATATATTATTCAAAACTCTTTATTTGACTTCTTTCATAAAAGACTGATTCTGCATTTTTAAGAGGTCTTTATTTACCTCACTCAGAACAGTAACTTTTCTTCTAGAGTAATTTTCTTTATTCCACTATGCAGACAGAAATTTTTCTTAGGAGGATGCTACATACAATTATCCTGATAATGTGCACAGAATTAAAGATTCAAAAATAAATGAAGAGGTACATACAAAATTGTCTTTTTACAGTTAGCAGTTTATCTTTAGATTCAGAGCACTGTGCATGAATCACCCATGAGAATTAAACTCATCTCTAAGAATCATCAGTCTGTTTGCCAATGGCATATATTAATCAGAGTCTTATTTTCATATAGTACACTTGAGATGGAAGGATATTTAGGCAAAAATTAAAAAATCTTACCTTCAAAAACTCTGAATGCTTTCTTGCAGCTTGGTAGAGGCCATTTAGCAGAATTAGATCTTTGAAAATTTTCCTTTAGATTCAAATATTCCATAGGGAAAAAAGATCTGGTAGAGTTATTCAGATCTACAATAATTAAGGGGAAAGAATACATACATCAATGCTCTAAATAAAATTATAATTTGCATAAATTTATACAAAATAAAAATGTCATATCCACTATGTAATCCTTCTGATTATAACATCTAATTTCTTTTTTAAATCACATTTACCCAAGCATTTCCATATATAGAAAGAGCCATATATAGTAATACATAAAAATTCTGTTTCTTTGGAAAAAAAAATTAGAAAAGATGATCTCAAGTTCTGGCAAAATGATGTATTTAAGAAATCAACTATTTAACTTACAAAACTGTGATGACCTCTATGAATAAAAATTATATGCATAAAAATGACTGTGGTAATAATCTCAGTTCATATTGCTTTTTGTTTAACATCACCACTCAGTAATAGTCAGTAATGCAAAAAAAAGGAGAAGAGCCTGAAAATTTTTGAGACTTTTAAAAATACTTTGGATTAACAGGAACTAACATTTGTAGGATGATTCATGACACATTGGAGGAGTTGGCATTATGTATTAATCTCAAGAAATCAACATCTTCTCAGGCTATAATTTGGGGAAATACCTACATGATTGCAACTCAAACCTTCCAGACTAATCTATCCATAGCAATGCAATGAAAAACAATTTGAAAACAACAATATTTCCTACCATAGAACTGATCTGCTGATAACAAACAGGGTTGCTAAGCTAATTGTTAACAGGAAAAACTTGAAACCCCTGCCCACCAAACCCCTGCACAATTTGTGTCTCCAGACAAATACTAATAGTAGTTGGTACCATAATTCTTTCTGTACTTTCAAAGTAAGAAAAGACATTCACAGGTTTTTTTGAGAAGTCTTGTGCTCTATCACTTTATGTGGTTGAATGTAATGGAACATACTTTTCTAATAATAAATATTTTATGAAAGGATAAAATCTCTTTCTCTGGCAAATTTAAGAAAACTGAGCTTTTTTGTAAGCAGGCTCCAAAAAGAAGAAAAAAATTCCTTTGCTTCCAGTAGCTTTTCTGTGTAAGAGGAAGACATTAGCAGATTTGAAGTAAAAGCCCTATGCTGGTCTGATTCTAAAAATTATCCTTTATTTCACCATGCCACACTGCAGGTGGAATGAGGCTACACAATACATGAAGAGAACAGAATCTTCAAATCATCTATCTTATGTGAAAATAGAGCTACTGCACATATAAGCCCTGTCACTGAAGGAAAAAAGGTCTTTTTCTCTCCTAAATGTAAAATGAACAAACTGTATATTTTTACTAGTGTTTTTTAAATTTTTATGAAAGAGCTTTATATGCTACTGAACATATTTGGATTAGGTACTATTCAGATTCAGCCTTCTGATGAGACTCTTTGCCTCTCACAGCATAGACAGAGAACATTTTAATTTCCTGCTACAGACTGCAGAAAAGATTCTTTCTTTCAGTTCAGACAAGTCTTTCAATTTTATTCAAATTTAAATACTGAAACCTCTGGCGAGGCATCCAATTCCTATTTTTCAGAAAAGGCAGTGGTGACATGTCCTACTGGCTTCTAGAAGGCTGCTTGGCCAGGCTTTCAATGGAAGATCCCCTCAGGATCACCAGTCCTTCTGTATGTAGCTGATCCTGCCACGTGCCTGGACCTCCTCTGCACAAGCACTACCCTCAATCTGCATTTCTCCAAAGTGGTGGATTTATTGCACATGCGTGTCAGATCTGGCCCGTTTTGAAAAAAAACTTAAATGAAACTTTGCATCAATGAAGGGCAGAAGATCACTCTTTCCCAGTAAGTGAAGCATTTAAAAGATAACTTAGATAACTTGGTAACTTAGTTACTTGGTGGAATCAGGCCAAGCACTGTTTTCTTGGGTGTATCTTGGGCACACTATCATCTGATTAGATGTGAGTTTATCCTGATGGGAGAAGGGCTTCTAAGAAAGCTTTTAAGAAAGCTGGGAATGAATCATAAACATCATCAAAACAAACTCTATGGACTGGAACCCATACTTAATGGATTCTGTAAAAAAGGTCAGTTGATCAAGGCAGCTGGCCAGAGGAATTACTCTCAGGAGTCAAATATGGCTTTGTAGCTATCAGTTAAACAGTTTTTCTCCATAATTGATGGATAATTGACCTCTTAGCCTTTTTTTCTTTTCCACCTGCATCCTGTTGCAGTTATGTTCAGTCTGCAAAACTGTACAAGCTAAAAAATGAACTTCTGAATAGATCCTTAATTGTTTTTCTTTTTGACATATCTTTGTAAAATAAATGCACATATACAAATGGAAAGCTGGAGAAAGCATCCAAAATAAATTAGTGTGGGAAATAAGACACCCTAGTTGCAGCATCAGAGAATTATCTAAAGACTACTGGCAACTTTGCGTTGCTGCCTGCACAAACCTATAGCAGCAGTGACTTTAGCATAACTTTAAAAAGGCTTAATAGTTCTTCTGAGTGAAATAAAAAAAAATTAATATGCTTTACATTACTGTAGCACCATACATCTTCTTAATGTGCTGATTTTACTAATTTCTCTAAGGATATGATATCATCATCAATATCCCTCAGTTCATTTAAAAGTTGTTCAGTATGTTATGCACTGGAAAATTTCAAAATATTTTTCTTAGTATATATAATTAAACAAAGCTAAATTACTGTACCTATCTTTAAATATATTGTGAAGTCAAGCACATATTGCTATATACTGAATGGCAATATACAAATAGCTGCAGATTTCTCTCATATGAAGTTGATACTACAAAACATATTATACACTGTTATGGCCCACTATTTATAGTAGACTCTATTTATGTATCTATGACACCGTATTTCCTCCTTAGTTACATAAATCCTTTTCCTCAAAAAAGCTATATACCTATTTAATATTTTAACAGAGGAAGGGGTAAGGTTGAATGGGATGCCTTGAGAACAGCTAGTTCAACCTGCTCAAGCAGGGTTAGCTGCACAGGTGCCCAGAAGCATGCCCAGCTGTGTTCTGATGGGCATTCCACAGCCTCTCTGACCAGCCTGTTTGACACTCTCACATGAAAAAAAGTGCTTTGCTGTCTTCAGATGAGATCTCATGTATTTCAATTTGTACTGAATGCCTCTTATGCTGGCAGTGTGCACCACTCAGAAAAATCTGGCTCCTTCTTCATTCCCTCCTCCCACCAGGCATTTTTACACATTGCACTTAAAGGCTACAAATAATCCAAGTAATATTTCAGTTAGATGACTGTAACATGTTGAAAAGTTTTGCAAATACATTTTAGGAAGCATCTTTATTCTCCTTTTGTGCTCTCCCAGTAGTAATTTTCTGTAGCAAATCTGCAAAATTGCTTTTTTAAAATTTAAATAGCCCTAGAAAAACCTAACTCTCTATCTCTCATGTGTACATCAAATTGAAGGGAGCATCAAAAATTAGGGAAATGAAATGAGAACAGCTTGAAATCTCTATACAGTGGACAGGCAGGGGGTTGAGAGTGCTCAGGCTGCAGCTTTCCATCCATTTTCTCTGCTGCAGTGCAGTCAGTGAAGGGATAGCCAGTGTCTATCCCTGACCACCAGCAGCTGCTTAGTGAATGATCTTGGGGCAATAGGTTCATCTGAAAAATGCCTCCTTCCCACCCACATGAGTTCTTATTTACCCCAGACAGCTCCTCAAACTGACCTGACATCAAATCATACAAAGTTCTGCCTGTATGAAGGCAGAGTCTGTGCACAACCAGAAACAGAAGGTGGGCAGCCCTGTTGATCAATGTGAAATCATACTTCAGTCTGCATCACTGACCTGTCATCATCACAGCACTCACAACAGCTTAAAGAGGATCTCTGCAAGATCTCTGCAGCATCTAAAATGAAACAACTCCTGCATGGCTGAGTCATTTCCATTACTTTGTGATCAGTCTATGCACAGTTTTAAGTGCTGTAAATGACCTAGCTCCAGATACCATAGTGCAATTTTATCAATGGTACTTGAATCTGCCATATAAGCTTTGGACATAAAAGACTGACTCATGCTGTTCCAGATATTCTAGATGCAGGATTACATACCATCTTCTATTTCTATACCAAATCTGACACCAAAGACCTCCTAACCACCATATTTTCCTCCTGTTAAGAGTAAGGAACACTAGAGGTGAGGGTATAAGAGGCCAGGATGGGAGAATTTAAGATTATCAAGGGTTTTGCCAGACTTCATTTTCACTTGCACCCAAATTTAATGTCATAAATGAAAGGAGCATTTTTTTTTGTGTGCCATTAAGTGAGCAATTTAAAAAATACTTTTCCAGTAGGATTGTTTGAGAAATGTTTTTTTATGCTTGGAGCTTGTTATTATTCAGGATGAAGAATCAAAAAAATCTACCAGAATTCTATCAGAAAAGAAAACTACCAGAATCTCACTTCTAAAATAAAATGTTTATAAGTACGCGTCCCAGATAGCTTCTTGACATTGAACAGAACCTGCATGGAATGATCTTAGGAGGAGTTAAACAGAAAGAAAATCTCACAGTGAATTAACATTACCAAAATTTGCTCTGAATGCATACAGGAAGAAAAAGTAAAAATATTTTTCTATGTATAAAATATTTCATTTTTATACCTGTTTGGAAAAAGACTCTGGCAATTGTAGTGCGACACAGCGGACATGGAGTGCTGGCTGGATTGTCTTTGGCAAGCATCCTTAAGCAAGGTTCACAAAAGATATGGTGGCATGGATAGCACATGTAAGGATTGAAATAAACATCCAGACACACAGCACAGAGATAGCTTTCTTTATCTCCTCGGAGTTCATGCTCATCATCTGTATGCAGGTTTTCATTTGCAGGCTGCAAGAAGAAAAAGAGAACATATTTTCACATTCAGCTCATAACAGTTTTCGATAAACCACTTGTCTGGAAAGTAATTTTCAGTAATGGTTAAGAAAACAGTACACAGAGGTGATATTCTTAAAGCTAATGCAGGTTACTTTTAACAAGATCATGAAACATAAAACAGAATGTCAGAAAATGTCCACTGTGAGAAAGATGAAAAATCATAAGCCAGTAAAAGAAAAAAGTAACAAAACCAAAAAGGCAGATTAAAATTGTACTATGATCAGATTTCTTCTTTTAAAATGAATTTTAACAATTTATAAGTATCTGCATTACAAAAATTGATGAAACATAGAATGGTATGACTTGAATGGGACCTTAAAGATCATCTAGTTCCTACCCTCCTGCAATTGTTCTACTCTACCTCATGTTATTGCAGGACACCTTTCACTAGACCAGGCTGATCAGAGCTCCATCCAACCTGGCCTTAAACATTTCCAATAATGGCGCATCTCTGAGCAACCTGTTCCAGTGCCTAACCACCCTCACAGTAAAGAATTTTTACCTAATATCAAATCTAAACGTACCCTATTGCAGTCTGAAGTCATCCCCCCTTGTTCTATCACTATTCAGTAATTACTTGTAAATAAGTCTCCATCTTTCTTGTAGGCTCCCTTTAGGTACTGAAAGCCCACAATTACATCACCCTTAAGCCTTCTCTTTTCCTACCATCTTTGGTAACTCCTTGCTTTTATCAGCACATGTGCTTCAAATTTCCTTGCTCTGCTGTTTTTGCATGAAGACAGTTGGACTTCCTAAATGGTGCTCATCCCATGAACGTAACAACTTGTGTGTATTGCCATGTTTCTGATTTGCTCTTGTATGACAATGAAACCGTTCCAAGTAACCCGAAGATCAGGTATTAATGGTGCCCTGGGTTTTTGGCTGTCATGATTTAGGGATGGTAATTCTCAATTTAGCGCTCCCACTGAGACTTTCCAAACCATGGGCCACTCACTCGCTTATCCTCCCCTCTGTGGAGGACTGGAGGAGAATTGGAGAACTGGAGGCACAAAAGGTAAAGCTCGTAAGTTGGGATAAGAACAATTTAGTGGGAATGGTAATGAGATAAGAAAATGAACAGTAACAGCAACAATACTAAAGGCAGAAAGTATAATAAAAAAACTGTTATTGCTCACTGGAAAATCCCTGACAACAGATAAATACCTCACTGCTCCCTCTGGCTCAGAACCAGTGCCTCATGACTGGCCCCTCCAGCTTGGACTTAATGTTATCCAGTGCTCCCTGCAGCTCACAACCCACACCATGCTTACTCAACTGGAAGGAAGCCCTTCTCTTCGGAAGAGACTCCCTTCCCCTGATCCCAGCAATAACATGAGATTGAATAGAACAATCCCCTAGACCTTAGCCTTGCCCCCTCCTGGCTACTGCAAAAGGTAACCCTATCCTGATTGGAATGAGAATATTGGGTTAAAGAAGAAACCATTTTTTTCATCTTTATGGGAGACACTCAGGAGAAATTTACTATGCTCTACCTCTTCTATTCATCTTCTTAGTTTCTGTTTCTGGTTTTCTTTCACAGCTCACAGAATCCAATATAGTCCAATAACAAAGAAATCCCCTAGGAAATTCAAGACAGGAGCATATCAAGACACTGCTGGGTATCAAAACTCTTCCTTCATGGCCCTTACTCCAAAGTCCCAATCCCTGCCTCCCCTGTGCAGCTGTGGTGGAAGTGATAGAGGAGCTTTGTTGGCTGCCTGGAATCCAGCCAGGGTGAGTCTACCACACTGTGTATTATAGAGGACACTTTTGACAGTAGAGGCCATCACAGGCCACTACTGCCTGACACTGGTACCAAAAGTTAATGACAATTGTTAATATCGTGATTACTGTAGATATGGGAATCTCTAGATGTTTAGAGAAGATTACATTTATTGCTTATCCTGATTTGGATTGCTGTGTCTCTCATTATTCCCAAAGAGTATCTCTCTCTATGGGAGATACTGAACTCTACAAATAGTAAATAAGTCCTTAACACCATGGGTACTGTGGATTGCATTAAAAATACAGAGCAGGGGTACTCAGCCAGGATGTATCAGTTCTGGACAAACACTTGTCCCGTCATTCTACCTTTGGCTTTGCATTGCACTTTCCAGGATATTATGTGGCAAGAGGGCTTGTAAATTCTGAGCTGCTGTGCCAAAAATGTAGAGAGATAGTTTTGGTTTACCACTGTGTCCAAACACAAGCTCTTGTACAATCATGAATGTCAGTAACTGGGTGTCTCTTACCTTACAACTTACTGAGTTTGATTTTCTCCACTTGACAGGGCTGCAGAAAACTTTGGTATGTACTGCAATTTACTACACAGGCAACTAGGCTTGAATGGATAACATCCACAGAAGCTACAGACAGGAACAGCTTGGGACCATTACTTTCAGCTCCATGCTATAGGAAAGGCTCATAAGCCAACATTAAATAGAGTATCACAACTAGCAGTAGAACTGTTTAACCCCGACTGTCTCTACACTTACAGCACAGAAAACACACACCAGAACAGAATGGCAAAGGGTAACAGAATTGATTACAGCTAAATAATTTTAGAATGAAGGAAGCTTCATAATACCATTTCTTTGGGAAAAAACGTGGAAAATAATTTGTCAGAGAAAGTGAAGAAAGTAATCTCAGGTAATTATATGACCAATGAGGGGCAAAAATCATGAAATACTAACACATCGTGTAAGTAACAGTTCCCTCCAAACCTGCTACCCAGGCTTGGCAGTGCTAGGTTAGTGTTTCCACTTGATGATCTTAAAGGTCTTTTCCAACCTACATGACTCTACGATCCTGTGTAACATCAAAATCGAAATTGAAATCTAGCACAAAAACAAAATACAGGGACCAGAAAGCTTTTGCCAACTGGTTTTGATGAGCACTGTTTGGAAAGAAAATATACCAGAGGAGCTGACTCTAAGATAAATGTCTTTCATATGGCAATTAAGTAACTAAGAGACCGAGAGGCAAAACTGCTGAGGACTTATGGGTAATGGTTGGTTATGAGACAGGTTTGAAATCATAGAAAGATGCAGGGACAGAGGTATCTCAGAACCAATTGCAATTAGAAAGATCAAAATTATTCTAATGTGCAAACAAGATCTAGTTAGGATCAATTTTCTTAGTGGAACAGACATCTTTTTTTACAGCTTTGTGCCCCTTTTAAAAAGGGGCCATTTTAAAAATATGTAGGCACATGGCATTATTCAGTACTGCAACACTAAAACCAGAGAAACTTCCTTATGCTAGAAGCTAATGCACAATAATTTAAACAGTCATTATTTTCTTGGTTTGCAATTAAGTGCTGCCTATATATATTACTAGAGCCAGGGCTTTGGTGTATGAAAGCTTTACAAGCATAAATCAGAATGATTTCCTTACAGGATTATAGTATGAACAAACTTGAGAAAGGACATGTAAACATCAAGGACAGTGAAAGATTGCCAAATAATACCAGAAAATGCTTGAAAGCAAAACAATTACTTCTAAGAAATGAAAAAAGGTAAGAGCCTTTCATCTTCCCATGTTGATTGGGAACTGCTAATACAGCTTTGACAGTAATCCCTCATATTTCACTGGTTGGACACCTGAAGGATATTAACAAAAGAAAAAAGAGGAACTGTGAATCAGCTTCTGCTTGAGAAGCCTATAAAGCATGTTAAGTAACAAGGAGTCTAATACAGCCGTGGTTGAGAAAAGGCATGGACAAATAAAATATGGATATTAAAGCTTGTGAGAAGTCACTGCTACTGGACGACAAGAAAGTATTTGATTCAGTTTCACATTCAGAAAGAACACATCCACCACTGAATAACATGATATCTAATGTATGATTTACCTGTATCATGTGAAAGACCTAGACCAAGTGGTCATACACACTTCCAAGAAAAGATTTTGTATGAATGCTATCAGTAAGAGGAAGTTCAGAGTATAACGTGGAAATACGAGCAGAACGGTGATAAAACCAAATAGGCACACATGACATTTGACAAAAATGCCACATTATGAAAAAAAAACAACAACCCACCAAACAAGCTGCAAACCCCTTCATTTTAAACTGACCTATTCAGAATGCTTTGTAAGCTCAAAAATGTCCACAGTTGAAAGGAATGATGACTGAGGAAAAATCAGTTCTATATTTCACATGATTATCTTGCAAAGGAAACTGCCTCTAGAATGATTTGCAGCTCTAAACCAGACTTTAAGTCTTCAATTATAATGCGGAATTTGAATCATACACCTCAGGTCTGAAAAAGTGAGAAAGAATGAATATTGATACTGTTTTATACAAAAACAAAATAAAAAAAAATAAGTGCATCTTGGTTGTTGCTGGACAAAAATATCAGTAGATTTATGTTGTCTCACAATAGCTTTTGAACCTCTTAGTCAATTGCAAACAAATCTGGCACAAGGGGTATTACATCAAGTACACTGCTTCCTGAGAATTTCTTAAAATTGACTGGTATATTTGGTACAGGGGCTGAAATGATTGTCACTGTTATGAGAAAATCTTAAAGTGTTCTGTTGCTTCAAACAGAATTTATCTTGCCTCATTTCTGTAGAATAAATTAGTAACTTTTAATGGCATTTCAAAATTAATCTCAGAAAAAAGTTAATCCAATATTAAAATGCAGAAAAACCCTACCAAAAATGTTGCTATCTATACTAGCAATTCTTCCAAATTAGGCCATTAGATATCCATGGTTTACATGCCTTAAATACTCTGTTCCAGTTGACTGGTATAATGAATACAAAAGGACATATTTTCAGGTGTTTGGCAAATCTAAGCTTGAAATATAAAAATCATAATAGGGTAGAGAGATCAATGCCCATGGCTTAAACATCTTTACAAATCAGTAATCAAGTCTAAACTCCCTGCACTCTAAATTTCTCCCCATACAACATTTCAGAAAACCTCAAAAGCAAGCCAAAAACTTCAAAGCAGAGCTCTATGGAGTTACCTATTGCCATGTTCTCTGTTCAGAATCACAGAACCATAGGATGAGTCAGGCTGGGAGGGACCACAGTGATTCATTTCAGTCAACCTCCATACTCCAGCAGGGTCATCCCAGAGCATGGCACAGGATTGTGTCCAGACAGTTCTTGAATATCTCCAGCGAGGGAGACTCACAACCTCTCCAGACAACCTGTTCCAGTGCTTGCTCCCCTGCACAGTGAAGAAGTTCTTCCTCGTGTTTGAGTGGAACTTCCTGGGCATCAGCTCTTGCACATTGTTTCTTGTCCCATCACTCAGCACCTCTGAGAAAAGCTGAATACATCCTATTGACACCCTCCTGTCAGACACCTGTGTACACTGGTGTACACATTGGCTCCCTCTCAGTCATCGCTTCAAGGCTGAACAGGACCATTTCCTCAACTTTTCCTTGTAAGAGAGATGCTTCATCTCTTAAATCATCTTCATAACCCTCTGCTGGACCCACTCCAGGAGTTCCATGTCACTCTTGTCCTGAGGAGCCCAGAACTGGACACAGCACTCCAGGTGAGGCTTCATGCACCCAGGATAGTCTTCTTGGACAATGCTGGTTCATTCAGACCCTCTCTCCTGCATTTGGGATTGATAAATGGCTCTAGGGGAAATAACTGAAAGACATTTTTTTTGTTATTTTTCCAGAGGAATTTCTTTCTAGAGCTAGGAAGTTAACCATGGTATTTGTTTATTTGGGTGTTGGATTATTCTGGTTGTATTTTTTCTGGGTTTTTTTTGGGGGGGGTGGGGGGATGTTGTTGGGGTTTTTTGATTGGTTGGTTTTTTATTCAGTCTCATTTAGAAGGCATTGTTACTGTTCATCAAGGACAAATACAGGTTGGATGGAGTTGTGAGTGACCCAGTCCATGGAGTGAGTGGAATCCCTGTCCATGGAAAAGGACTGGAAGTAGATGATCTTTAAGGTCCCTTCCAACCCAATGCATGCTAATCTTGTGTGATTAACTGCATTGTAGACCAAGGCTTCTAAGGCAACTACTGACAGGACACGTAAACTAGAGTACCTTATAAAAGAAAAAAATATAAAATGCCTGGGACATACCAAGTTAAACAATTTGTCTCAATGAAATATTTTCACTTTGTCAGGAGATAAAGGGTTATTTTGTTGAAGAAGTGGGAAAAAAAAAACCCTCACAAAAAAGCAAATAAAGGGGAAGAAAACGATCTAGTACCTTTTCTTTTTATTCCTGTCCATACCTCAGAGAAAAAAGAATAATGACTATTTTAATTTATTTCTTATTCATATTGTTTTATCCAAGTTGAAACAGGCCACACAAAACTGAATATTTCTTGTGCTAGACATTGTACATGGGTATTTTGCACTCATCCCCTTTCTTTCCAAGCATCTTATATAATATACTTCAATTACTTATGACAGATTTGAAATTATTTAAGCATTTTTTGTTATGCAATTTGCTTAATCTCTGCAGTTCCTGCTATGGAATAATAGCCTTTAGGCTTTAGAAATAGACATCTAAACTGCCAGCTTTGCTTATTATTACCCTTTTGGAAACTTCTCTTAGAAGAATCGTATTTAAGGAACATCTGTAAACACAGCTTTTATGAAAATATTTGGAAGGTCTCTGCAACTACTTTATAGATTTATAATAAGGTTTTATCCCTATTAAATAATTCAATTATAAAAAAGAATTGAGAGACAGGCTACTGGAATAAATATTACTTAAAGTACTTTTACCACAATCATCTAAACACTTTAATATTTATAACCACCCTTGACTAGTATATAAGAAATTAGTGCCATGTTACAAGCTTATCTTTGCTTTTACTTTACATTTCATAAAACACATACATAGTTTATGCAAGCATGTAAGAAGACGATGTCATTATTACAGTTGAGTGGCAAATGAAGCTTTCCACTAAAAATAAACATCCAGGCACAGCTGTTAATGTAACTAAATTTAAGAATATAGCAAATATTATTCATCTTTAGTATAATCACTGTTTCAAACAAAGAGAAGGAAAATTCATTCCCAGAGGCCTGCAGAAACTTCCATGCATCTCACAGAGCATTGATATGATGCTTCAATGATAGACAAAATGACCCGCTGGCCCTTTCATGAAGAGAAAACTTTTGTTTTTAACAACTTATTTTATTTTTTTACAGAAGTTGTAGGGAAGAAAATGAGATTGTTCTTCCTCCTTTTGGTATTATATATCCCCTTTGCATTTTGGAAACTGAAATGATACAGAATGGGTACTGTCATGACTGCTAAACATTCTGCTTGATTTTACAAACGTATTGGAACTGGAAGGTCAAATTAAAGTCCTAAAAAGTAAATTAATTGATGTTTTTTAGAGCAAAACATTTGCTTTCTACACCTGAAGTCCCCCTCTCTAGTACAGTGAGAGTGCAAATCCTCTCTAGAACAAACTTGTAGCTGTTCGGGTTCCTGATAAAAGATATAATCCTTTTTTACATACACACTCTTGATCAATTTTATTGATCAAAAATCAATAAAATATTTTGGCTTTGATATTAATTTTATATCTACAAAATCAGCCTTTTCAAATTTTAGTGAAAAGATTTGCAGCACTGAAATAACAGACAAGTGCTTATTTTTTAACTCTTCTTCTAGGGTCTGTGTGAAAGTATACACTATTACTTTTAGGGAAAATGCTCATAACAAAGTGTGTCTGAAAGAATGTCTTGAACAGTACTGCTACATTTTGGCAGCTTTGCATAAGTATAGTACATGAAACAATGTGTCTGAAATGTTTCTTGTCACTCAGTAAAAATTTAAGGCAAATTACAGTGATGTATGACACAATCTGAGGTAACACTACACAACAAACGCTTAGTGAAGAATATCAACTCTTATAATTTACAAAGGTCTCTTCCCCAGCACTACACAGCAGAAAGTGGAGCAGGCAACGTGGAAGAGTGTTGGTCAGATGTGGAGGTTGATTCCTGTTCTGAACACTATTTATAAAATGTTTATAACTCAATGACACTCCATTTGTGGAAAATTGTAAGACAATGTACAAAATGTAAAAAATAGTAAGACAAATATACAGACTTTTAGTTTCCTACGGGTCTCACTGCTACTGGCATTGGCCTGCTCCAAGGTAAGGTTCTTTCCATTAATAAAGTCTACAGTAACTACAAATATTTGTCTGCTAGCAATTAGCAGAAGTTCAACATAATGAAAGTTACACAGAGTTTTTGGCTGCTAGATACAGTTACAGAAGACTTCTTACCATTTGGACAGAAAGATGAGTTTGCTGAACTGAACTCTCAGAATAGGCTCTTTCAAAAATGTCTTCAAATGTTTTTTGAACTAATTCCTCACTATTATTATGTAGCCATGACCATCCTCTCAGTCATTAGCTGTGGTGGTTACATCACCACTCAAACTTTATTAAAACAATAATAACATGTTTCCAACACAGGCTGAGGTAGAAGTCACAGAATTCTTGTCTTTTATTCATCAGACGGAACAGAGTTTAGTTAGGATTCATAACAATATGACCAAAGGAAGTATTTAACCCAGATAAACTAACTCTGCTTTTATCTTTATTCACCAGGATGCTCATTATACTATGACCAACTTTGACCCTTCTTTTGGACACCTGCGGGATGTGACATCCTTCTTTTGGGGTGGGTGACCGTGTGCTTTAGATTGAACTCACCATTCACCCCAAAATCAAGACGTATGGATCTGCAAGTATCCTCTCTTTCCACAACTGGCATACAGTTTTGAGACATCACATTAAAAGATTCACTTAGTGAGATGAACTGCTTTAAAATAAGTTGCCCTAAAATTAGGAACCTAAAGCTATATTTAGACAATTAAAGGACTGTCCCAGTTTTCAAGAGTTTCCTTATCTGGCTGGAACAACTGGGTGATCATCTTCTTTAGAACAATCAGGCCACCTATTTAAAGTGTGTTGGCTAAGTTTTTTAAAATCAATTTAAATATTGATTACTTCAATAGACTCCATCACCTAACAGTGTTTAGAGCACAGCATTCAGTTGTTCTGAAGGGAAATTAAGCAAAGGGTTTCAAAGAAGAACATATCTGAGAAACCTAGGTAAAGGTAATCAGATTGCATCACTGTTTCTCAATTTTTTATACCTACTATAAATAGATAACTATGGAATAATCCTAGCTTCATCAGAAACAAATATTTTTAATTAACTTCTCACGCAGTTCAGGATGACTTGAAAAATTCATGTACAGTTTTCCCTTAAAATGCAAACAAACAAAGCACCAAAATACATAAGTATCTGTTTCTACTTTAAAAAAAACCAGGAAAATTACATTATATTTTCCATTACTACAAACCTACAAGAAGTACAAATCTGTCTGATTTCCTACAAAAGCTGTATTGCCTTTCTGGAGATTTTCTCAAAGTCACAAATGACATTTTTAAAAGTAAAAAAAAATTTAAGATTAAGACTCTAAGGGCCATCAACAACACGACATTTATCTTAATTTTCATAACATAATTATCTAAGCAAAACTTGTAGTTTGTAATCCATCCATAGTAGACATTGCAATGCTAAATTAAAACAATAAACAACCAAACTACAAAAGTGTTTCGGATGTCCTCATGCAGCAATAGAAAAAAACACCCCTTGTGTTTCTTCTTTTCATGCTACCCTTGGAGACAGACAATGAAATTTGATCCTGAGCTGTTGAAAAAAGTAATTCAGGCGGACCTGCAGTAATAAAATGCAGACCAAATGTTGTGAATATTGTTTTTTTCTGACAAATAATATCTAGATGTTCAGTTTGATTAATACTTCTCAACTCTTAATCTTTATGATACTTTGTTAGAAAGTTTATCAGAAATACTATTATAAACTATGGTTTGGTATTGGCAGTAGTCAGCAATAAGCATATGGTCATATCCAAAATCATCCAAATTGTGCCAAAGCTTTTTCAAATGTAAACTCTTAGATGCCACAATCTGAAAGTGCTAAACATGCATGGATTCAAAGGGGTCAGCTGTTAGTATCCTGATACCTGAATAAATCCACTTTCCAGATACTTAAATTAAGCTGTTATTTTTTATGTCTGATAAACAGATCAGAAATGATTGCTTACCTTTTATTTCATAGTATAAGTGCATAGTTTTGTATGCACACATCATTTTGTAATTATTAGTAATTCCATATACATGTCTATAAACATTTCATTTCATGCAGAGCAAACTAAATTCCCTGTGCAGCTATTGAAATGCTTTATTTTATGTAAGGGATAAATTTTCTCGGTTGTATAAGCAAGATATTTGCACCCTACTTCATTTTCCCCAGATGTTATTTATGAAGACAGTAAGGCCATTTTAAATTTTAGGGTTCCATCCTTTCTCATAAGCCTTCCTAAAAAAGGCTTGAGAGGTCTGAATAATTACCTTTGAAGATTTCAGTCTTTTCTCTTTGCTACAGTTTAATATTATTAAAGATTTTTCTTCTAATAAAGTATCTCACAAAGTCTTTCATAAACTGAGTATGAAAATCCAGCCTAGCAGGAAAAAAAACAACCAGAGTGTGTAGAGCTTTTCTTTGGAATTGCAGGATGCTAGAAATAGTATCTTTCATGAAATATGATTTGATTTAGATGAAGGCAAAATTCTTGCTTTGAGGGTTAAAATTTTTCAAAAAGTACTGCAGGAAAAAACATTCACCATTAGCATGATCATCTTCTCATACTTAGAATGAATCTGAACTTTTGGATTTTGCTTAGCACTGCGAAGTCTTATCCAAAAAGCTTAACTTCTCATGCAACAAATTGCCATCTACATTTATTAAAATTCTCAAAATACACAGATATACTGAAGTGATTTCACTGCCCTAATACTTCACATATTTGACCCAACTTAGATACATGACATAATGAATACTTGGATCTGGCTATGATAGCCAACATAAAAATAATTAATCATCAGAATACAAGGCATCTCAAAATTTTCACTGCTGACATCCTAAAAATACTTGCAAGACTGACATCAAGAAGATATAAAAGAGTTTGGAACTTTGTAGAGATATAAAGAAACTAGAACGCACAGCTTACAATGTTTTCATGTGAAGAACAGTTTAAAATATACACAAGAAAAAAAGAACACCAGAAAAGGTTATTTCAAACTTACGGTTCTACATGATAAAAAATAAACTGCAATTAATTTTTGTGGCAAAGTATTGTACTGTGGTTTAATATTCGAATATCTATCCCCTTTCTGAAAAATTCAACAAATTTCTAACACTGCCCACTACTATTAACATACTAATTAAAGATTGTTTCATTTTTAATTATCTACACTGACATTAAGCAAAGACACTAGTTTTTATATTGCGTCTAGTACAACAGTGAGGGGAAAAAGAGAATTACTGTAAAAATAATCCTAGTAGACTGAAGTAGAGGACAGATCTCACTCAACAGCCTCCATAATAATCCTAGGACTCTCAAGTGAGGTCTTAGAAACTTTCTGATATTAGCTAATAATTTTCATCTCCTTAATGGGCAGCATGCTATGCCCTAGTTTAGCAGAACAGAGAGTCTTTTCTAATGAGGAAACATAACAAAGAAAGACAAAAGACTCAATACAGTGAAGCACACAAAGCAAACCAATGCCATTTAATTTGATTGTGCTAGGTTGGTTGCCTCCTTAATGTAAGTTTGTAGTTGGCAAACTGTGAGCATTTTTAGATGTATTATTTATGTCAGTTCTTCAGGAAAAAGCAGGGCATGTTTGGAGCAACAAAGCTTGCTTTTACACTGTTCAAAAGCCTGCCAATCTTACAAAGAAGAAAACTTGTTCAGCTACAAACTTTTCATTTTATGACTTTCACAATGCACTCAATGCAAGAGTAGCACTTAATTTTGGATTTTAAAGGACACAATCTAAAGCCTTCAAGCAGAAGATGTAACATAAAGCCTTTGTGAAGGGTACAACCAGCACAAATTTTTAGACTGCATGACAAATTCAAATCTTCTAGCACCTAACATTCTGTTCTTAAAAGAAGTCTTACTCTTCATTTTACAGATAAACCTTCAAAAGTAATAAAATTTAACTGATGGAGACAACCTGAAAGAAAAACTCAGTGATGTGAGCTCTGTCCTGCTTAAGCCTGAGTGCAGTCTTAGCTCTGAAGTCCATCACTGTCAACTTTAGTCATTTAACCATGATCATTTAGTGGATAAACCAGACTTGGGAACCGGAGAGGCTGTTGGGAAAATGCAGAGAAACGGTGGAAGGTGTGTCAAAAACTACTACCAAATGCAGAAATAAAATATTTTTTTCATACATAATATAAAGATACATGGCATACATATAAGTCTCTTCTTTGTACTTATGGCCAAAAGGATGCTGATAACACACCTGTGTTTTGGCTATTGCTTCATTCCTTGGAATGCTTCCTTTCCAATTTCAAACAGGCTGGGACTGGGCTTGCGATTGGAGTTGACAGAGTCAAAACAGGTGACACATGCCACTGAGTGTCATGCTCAGCAATAAATGCTCAGGGAGATGAGGGTGAAGGGGTGAATGTTTGTGGTTATGGTTCTCTGTGCAAGCAACCATTACTTGTGCTGAAGACTTGATTAGGAAGTAGTTGGACATCCAACTGCTGATAGAACAGAGTGAATGAACTCCTCTTTTTGCCCTGGTGTCGGAGTCGCGGGATAGCCAGCCTCACGCTATCATGGTCAGCTGGTCTCGATTTATTGTTCTAAAGTCATCATACTTATACAGACAGTAATTAGCTCATACATATGCACAAAGCGAACATTCTTATTGGTGCCTACATCCTTACCTAAGTACTACATACATGTCTCTTAGTAACAACCACAAATTCCTTATCATGTCCTTCAGTTCCCTTATCTTGCAGCTACAACTTATCACATAAGCAGGATGTACATCCTGTTGTTGCATTCCGACCTTGATGTCTAAATTCCAACCAGCTGCATAGCATCGTGGCCCATTCTATGCAGCCACTCTGTAGCAAGACTCTCCACACCCTGGCTGCGCACACAGAGCTTTCACCTTATTAAATTAACTCACTAATTAATTTAAATTAAGTCACTAATCAATTTAACAATTAAGTTAAATTGTCACTGTATTGATCCGTGAGTGTCCTCACCTTCCTTCTACTTGCCCCCACAAGAATGGCCCCCCCTATTTGCCTTGCAAGAGAGACAGGTGAGCAAGGGGCTGGGTGGGTGGGTGTTTGGCTGCTGGCTGGGGTCAGCCTATCACAGCCCTGAAGGTACTGAGCAAATATTACCAAGCGTTTAATTATTCTTCCAAAGAATCTATCTTGTTAGGAATAATGAGGCATACATAAATAATTTTATTAAAAACAAACAAACAACTCCCCCCCCAACCCCCCCCCCCCCCAAAACAACAAACAAACGTAACAAAGCAAGAAAGCCAAGTCATTTGTTCCATAATGATGGATGATAATTGTACAATAAAACTGTAAGAAACCACTATAACACTAGTTTAAAAGATGTATACGAGCTTTTAATAGGTCTTCAGCCCTCAGTCACACTTCATTCACACTACTCCTTACAGTACTGTCTGTAAACTTTGAGTTTTGAGTTACTTTTTCAAAGCCAGAAGAGACCAATTCATATTAAGTGCTTTAAAACATTATGTAAAAAGATCTTGTCAAAAGCTCAAACCAATTTATAATGTAATAAAACCCAGTGAAATCTCACTTCTATGATTCATATCACCATAAACCTATCACCTTCCCAAACTAAGAGGAAGGAAATCAGTGACAGGTAACAGTGGAAAGAAGACTATGAATTTGTCCCTAGGTTTGTACTACACACTTGCTTTCAACCTATGTTTTTCCTAGCACCAAACCTAATCACTAAGATACTCCTGAGATTGCAAAGATAACACATCAACACAGAATCTGATAAATTAATGCCAGATTATTATGCCTGTCTTATCTCTAGGTGTTGTAGATTTCCAATGCATGGTGACTTTCTGAGCATCTAAATGTGGTACAAACAAAAACTTGTATCAAATAGTGTAAACAATACATCCCCTGCCTTGGTAGCAATGAAAAGAAAGGACCTCAGACATTACCCTTATCAAAGAGTATGACTTTGCTTTCATTTTTCACAAAAAGAAAATTTAATTTTCTGTGTTTACAAAAAAAGCATAATCTGATAATCTAAATGATACAGTTTTCTAGGTCTGTATTTCAAAAGGACAATCTTGAAGAAGTTTAAAAGGTGTATACTATCAAACAGATGCTGGTGTCTCATTTTTCTCTTTACACCTGTTCATAGAACAGATACCATCATTTAGCTCTCCACTTGTATAAAATGAAATTATTTTATAATGGAAAAAATATTTAATAATGGAAAAAGTTACTTTATAATGGAAAAATAGCCTCAAATATTATTTCATAAAATGTCTACCTGTACACATCATGAGAATTGTTATATGGCTATCTGATATAGTTCCTTGTGCCAGAGCTGCAATTCTTTTAAGAATTCAGAGGTTAACAAGACTCTCAGAAGAACTATGAGTCATTTCAGTTAAAAATTGCAACAATTTTTACAACAGAATCCAGGAAAAATCCTCAGAGAATACAGGCTCTCCCACGTTTGAGTATAGCTGTTTTAACTTTAGTTTTCAGTATAGCAAAACAAATGTATGTTACCATCAGAAATCATGTCTATAGACAGCTACTGTCTATGCTTCTAGAGAGTTAAGTTTGAATTTATCGTACCCACTATGCAAAGGTTATTTGCCAATTAAAGCTTTAAATAAAATTACTTCTTCCAAAGTGCAACAGTAACCCAACAATAAATGAATCTCTTGAAATTAAAATCTATTACGTGAATCAGAGTCTCTTAAGCACTTCTGATAATACGTATTTTTAGTTTTAGATTATACTGGGTTTGAGCACACTGATTTATGAATATCAAAATCAGATATTCATTTAAAACTTTCAAATACAGACAATAGCCCTGTGAAAGCATATATCATAATTTACAGCATAATCAATTAAAATATATTTTACTTCTAAAATTAAACTAAATTAATAATTCAGACTGCTCCACACTACCACAATCAATGCAGCATCTTTACTGCATCTGAGAAAACTACTACACAAAATTACAATCTTTCAAATTGGAGATGATTTGTGATTTGCACCAGGCATATACTTACATACATACATACACACAAAAGAAAATTCTTGGAATATGATATGGCTAAGATGATAATTTGATCAGTGTTTGGGTTTTTCATAATTTTTGCCCCTTGAAATACTCTGGGATTCCTAGTGCTCTGATGAAGTACCTAGACTGTACTCAATACTCTCAAAGAAAATGCTGCCTGGAAAATGTGACATGCTTAGTTTTGCACCAGTTCAAACTTAAATTTGAATTAGCACCCCCTGATCTTCCAATCTCACTATAGCATGCCATTGTTCTCACACCAGTATCTAAAAACTTTTTCTCCAGCTGTAATCTCACTGAACTGTCTAACTACTGGTCTTCAGAGCAGAAATTCTAAGATGATCAGACAGCTGGAGCACCTCTCCTTTGAGGAGAATCTCAGATGGCTGGAGTTGTTCAGCCTGAAGAAGAGAAGGCTCCAGGGAGACCTTATAGCGCCTTCCAGCACCTGAAAAGGACCTACATGAAGGACGAGGAGGGACTTTTTACATGAGCATAATGTGACAGAACGAGGAGGAATGGCTTTAAAACAAAGGAGGGTTGATTTAGATCAGATATTGTTTACTCTGGGGGAAGTTAGGCTTGGAAGTTAGGCTAGGAAGTTAGGTTGCCCTGAAAATCTGGAAGTGTTCAAGGCCAGGCTGGATGGGACTCCAAGTAACATGGTCTAATGGAAGGTTCCCTGCCAATGGCAGTGGGTTTGGAAATACATGGCTTTTAAGGTCTTTTCTAAACCAAACCATTCTCATTCTATGATTTGCAGAACAGATTATCTTTTTCAGAGAATATTTTTAATTTTCTGAAATTCTGACATGACACTAAAAATTTTCTAGAGATAAAATTAAACTGCCACTGACTCCTAACGCCTTTAAGTTCTCTGAAAAATAACTGGGCCATTTTTCTGCTATCAAATGTTAAAAATATAGTCAGTTCTGTAATTTCAGTTCAGTTTTAAAAATGTTTGTAAAGAGTAGTTAATTCTGTAGTTAATATGCTTATGATGTACAGTCATGTCCACTGAAACCAAATTTAGTACAAAGCAAGGGGACAAAAATGAGAGTAAAGAACTGTCTTTCCTAGAATAAACTGAGAACTAAGTTCAGTCTTAGGATTAAGACTTTTGTTATCTAACATTATCATGATGCAGGTCACCCAGCCACAAACTGGTGATAGCATGCTCCTTTTCATTGTTCTTGCATTATTGAGTGTAAATTAAAATGTATCCCCCCGCAAATATTTTAGTGTCTCAGGAAACACTGTATTTACTAGATACACAGTTTGCATTGTATTTTTGCTGTGTCACCATACCCATTTTTTAACCCCAAAAAATTCTCAGTGCCCTGTGGAAAGAGGGCAATTGCATGACTAGATGAGCAGGCTGTTCCTAGTGCCTAAGAAGTGCTCTCTAAATGATCACTGTTAAATACTTTTCATTACAAGACTAATGAAGTACAGTAATATAGAAAAGTACAGAAGGAACAGATAGCTGGAACTGGGGGTTCAGATATGTCATTTCAGAACTGAAAAAATAAATACTTGTATTATATCTTTTGTAAATTCCCTCCATAAATGGTACTGTGCAGGTGCTTAAACTGATCCTAATGAAATAAGAATCAACACATTTTTCCACAATACTAGTTCTCCCTACCCCAGCCCTTCCCCCGTCCCTCCTCTCCACCTCCTGGGTATTTAAAGATTTCTATAGCAGAATAAAAATGATATAGAGGCAAAACACAAACTTCCTGACCATACAGCAAAGTAATGTATCACTGTATATGCTATATGATTTAAGCATAGATTGTTAAATACATTAAATATGTGAGGCTAGGAAAGCTCAAAAGCAGATACAGAAGTCCATCTTCAAAATGTAGAGAGATAGAAGCTGGATCAGTTTCATATTCACACTATAAAGTCAGGGTTTCAATACACAATGATTATACTCTAGCCCTCAACTAAATTCTGTTCACAGCAAATCAGTTTTGGAAAATGTCTCATACACTTCCACGGAGAATAATTACATTTTTATAGCCATCTTAGGAAACATCCATCAAGTGAAGATGATTTGCTGATAGGAAATAGTGTGACTCCAAACAACCAAGACTTTAACACAAGAACATTTCCTATCAAGACTGTTAGACCATGGAACAAATTAGTATCAAAAAAATCAAAAGTATAAGCCATATTTTCATGTTCTAGCTTGGCTGATCTACCAGCTAACATTTGTTTACCTCCAATCACACGGTTCCAACTATATTCTTATTCTGGCTACAGCAAAGTAGTAAGCCCACCATGATCTGATGCAGTAGAAAAAGTTATAGAGAAGTATTTAGTTTTAGATTTTTTTCGTCTCTGAATCAGGGCAACATGGGTCAGATGATACAAGAGAAGCAGACAGTTCTGGCCAGAATTGTATGGAGGTTTCTTTTCATCCACTTTCACATGAAAACCACCACCTATACTGCCTACTCACACTATCATTTAAACGAAAAAAGTAATCAGATACTGGTATATTTTGGCACTACCATGTGGTTCTGATTGTGTTGGTATTTCAAACAAAGAACTGTGGAAATTTCCCAGAATATAATTTATAAAACTAAACTGCAGTAGTGTATCAGAAAGACGGTGAGTCATATACCTTTCATTGATGCTCATGCTTGACAAAAGTGTAATTCCTGGAAAGTTCTGGTTCAGTCACAAACACCCTGTCCCCATCCACCATTCTGATAGGCTGGTGTTGTTCAGACAGTCTAAAATTCACTAGTAGGAACCTCATAGAAAGGAAAATGATGCAGAATAATACAATATCTTACCTTTTGTTAATTCTTGTGCCAAAAATCTACCTTGGTTAGTAAATTGTCAAAAGGGATATTCTGTGAAATAGCAGAGACCTTGAACTCCTAGTGAGCTTCCATAAGAATGTGTCATGGAAGATGCGTCTTGCACCAGAAGGCTCTAAATCAGGTAAGGTGAGCCACTGGCATAGAAGTTGAAAAAACTTGATAAGAAGTTTGTACTTCAGCTGAAATTTTTAGCGAAACAAAATTTAAACAAAGCAGTGTTTTGTTTCTGACTAAATTTGACACTAACCACTTGAATTTTAGAAACATAAACATTCTACACTAAATAAGGGGAGTGGTGTCCTTAGAAAAATTCCTTAGATCAGATGAAAAAACAAGTGACGTTCTTGTGTAAACTATGGAATGGCTGCACTTTGTTTTTTACTAATATGTCTTAAATTCTTTCTTAAAAGTAAAAAGATAGACCTATATGAATAAAAGACACTCCATCCTGTGTGTTCCACATATACTCACAGGTTCCTGGTCTATTTACTTCAACATCCAAATATAAGTGCAAGTTGATGGGCACCACTGTTTTCTACTTAGTAAACGACTACTACTTAAGTAGTCATGGCCTCCAGTGACCTTGGTGTGTTTCACCCCATTCCCTTTTTTTTTTTTAATAGTCTAGCTTCACAACAAAGCACAGTAGAAGCAGGAAAGGTACATGTATTTGCACTCAAGCTCCACTACCTTTTGTTGTTCTTCCACCTTCAGTTGCAGTCCTGTGCATCATAGCAGGAGCATGACAAGAGACAGCTAAAGGAAAAAAACCCTGAATTAATTTTTTAGGCTAAGTGCTCTCACTCTTGGATTCTAGAGGCACAGTTTGTCAATGAACTTACAATCAGCTCTGTCTGTGCCACATCTCTTTCCTCTCCACACATAAAGGACTGCTTACAAACTAGAATTGGACACAAAGGAACACAGACAGTTATGTCAGCTGTGTTTGGGCCATGGTTCACCAGCTGGGGGGTTTTGCTGCAGAGTTTCCATACCTATGACACTAAAATGTAACACCTCACATTCCACACATCATGTGTAGGGCTGGAAAATACTGACAAAAAATTTTATGATATCCATTTTGAGGTAAAATAATTGCTTTCTTCCACTATGCACAAAATTCCATTTTTTTCCTGTTTTTCCTGAAGTATTAATTGAACAATTGAATGCTGCATACAATAAATGATGATAAAAGGCACACTGCATACAAAAGTACACCAAGTCTCTTCCCACAGCACATGCACAACCATATTTGAAAAATGAAAAAAGATTGATGGAAGACAAGTGGAAAACCACTCCAACTTACTTTGAAGTTCAAATAAGAAATTGAAGATAAGATGCTGAGAAAACACATGAGAATTCAAAAAAAGCAGCTGCAGTGGACCAAAGTCTTTTGATATGGTATCATGTACAGCACATGGAATGGCAAAAAAGGCAAACTGCTGCCAAGAACATAGGTAGAATATTAGGTAGAGAAACTTAGGATGCTAAACAGATACTGTGAATTTCATCTAATCAGATCATTTGATGTACTGAGATTCAAAATGCCAAATGAAATCTCTCATAGAAGCAAGAGAACAAGCAAGAAGAATGTATTTTTGTAACTGTAACTGATGAAACAGCAGTATAGATAAAGAGAGACAGAGAATCATATAATGTTCTGCTAGAGACAATAAAATGTTCACTGCTGCTGCCCCTAACAGGTTTTACATAAGTTCAATCTAGAGAAAAAACAGAGAACAACTGGGAGCCCATCTTAGCACTCTGGCTGAGCAACTACATTCTACTGTATCTTTCCATTATAAAGTAAGATTATATTGTACTAATAGTGGCTCAAGTTAAGCCAAGGAGATCCTCAAAACATTCTGTCCCCACTGTGTTGGGTCATATACTGTACTTTTCCACATTTATCCCAAAAAATTCAGTACTCACACATTTTTATCACAACAGTTTCCACACACTAGTCAATGTTACATTTATACTTAAGGTCAAGGAAACTGGGTAACTTTTAGAACATAAGGAATCCAAAAGACAAACATCCCCACAATGGTTAACCACTCTAAATATAGATTCCATAGATTAACAGATTTCAATCCAGAAAGATTAATCTAGTAGTAATTCTAATACATTATTTATATCCTCCTGAAACAGCTTACTTTTAGAAACCAGATCAGTCTGCTGTGCTGTGCTGCAGACAGAAACAGCAGCATATTGTCACAACAACTTCAAAAATGGTGTTCTGCCTTTCACTTTAATGGTTCCCTGATGAAATTGACTGATGAAACAGAATTCTTTCTGTTTAGCAGTTTTTCTAATGCACAAATCCAAATTTCAATTTTCTAATACAACACAAGCAGTATTCCTCTTTACTGTAACATAATTACTATACTCAATTCAGTCTGGATTTTAGACCTACCTCAAAAGAAGCACTACTTAACAGTACAAGCTGTGTCATTATGCAGCCAAGAGGAACTACCAGGTCTGTCCATGTCTACTCTTTAAACAATCTCTTCACTTTCTTTTTTTTACAACCTTGTCTGTCCTGTAGAAAGTGAGATGGAGCACCAAACCCATTTCATGGGTTTTTCTGGAAAATTCAAATTACAAAAATCATATGCAATTGCCCCGATGGGATGCTGCCTTTTTCTCTTTGCTATTCTAGAATCTTATTTTCCAATATTGTAAATAAACAAGCAGTTTTCTAAACCGCGTATTTTACATGCATCAGAGTAGAGGAATAAAAGCAAATTAATATGACTGAAGAACAGCAAGTCCTATGCAGGAGGACACACTGCTTCTGGACGTGTCAGTGCTGACTGGTCTGCTGCAGCAGGGCTTGGCTTCTACAGATTTTTTGCCTTGTGACTTGTTTCTTTCCCTATTACAAAGATCCTGAACAGCATTTCACATAGAGCATTTAGGAGTCTCCTATGTATACCTAATTTCCTAAATGGTATCAATTATCTGAATAAAACTTGCCAAATCATAAATTGTAGCTGGAATGAAAAAATAAGGCAGAAAACATCAAGGAAACACACAGAAAGAAGACTGTAAATTTTTTTCTGTACAAATGCTCAGCCCACAGTTTTTAGCTTTTTCCAGGAGAATGATTGGCATGCAGTTCTTACCTTCTTCCAAGAATCACAAGTGTTACATTTCATGCTATTCATACATGTTTGTTTGTTGTCTTTTTAACAAACATTTTGCTACAGCCGATTGGAATACAGACAGAATGCTCCAGAGTCATCTGGAGTCTAATACAGGGAGCCCACTCATTGTAGCACATTGCCTGGTTTCTTTCACTATTTAATGTATTTTAATTCCTTCACCATGTCTGACCTTTTTTATGTTTCAATGAATGTTATTAGCTCTGGGTTTTATTAATTAAATCGTTTACATTACTTATTTTCCTAATCTGTAAATTGCTTGGCTTGAAAACCAGTATGACATGAAAACCAGTGGGATAAGCAGACAGATGGAGGTTTTTTTTTCTAGTAAAGAACATTTCAGAGTTACACTAAAATTCTAGCTCTCCTCTTCCTGAGGCATACTAATTTTAATTTGAAAATGGAAACTGAGGTATTATAGATTACATCTAATTTTACTTTTCTAATTTTACTTTTTAAAAAGTCCCTGTAATTCTTGTTTCTTACAAATTTTTGGTGTGTGTGAGTTTGTTTTTGTTTAGTAGGGTTTTTTTTCATTAGACATTTCTCCATTTTGTATACATCTTTTACCAAAATATGAATTCAAATTTTTGCATTTATGGAAGAAAGTGAGAACCATCTTTCTTCACCAGTTGCTTCCTCTCAGCTTCCCTTAGGTAAAATCCCATTTTAGTTCCCAAGCTGCTAGCTAATTGTTTCCAATTTGCTTCATAATCTGTATTAGCAGTGCACTTTAGCAAAAAGTCTAAATCCAAAGCAAAACTCAAAATAGCTTTTAAAACCGATTGAACAAAGCACAAATGAAAGAAATAATGCCATTACTTCTGGAAGAAGCATCAATTTATTTATTTAGTTGAGCATTCATAATGTCAAATATTTATTTGACTGTACATATTTCTACTGATCATACAAGATTGATTAGTCTAAGTAGTGCAATCTCTCCTCACACCATAGACAGAAGAAAATGAGATATACAAAATTTGAAAATAACATCTCTTCAACTTTTTGACCTACAAATATTAAGATTTAATTGACCTTTTGTCAGTTTTAGATTTTTTTAATAAAGACTACAGGGAGAAAGCCTCTTCTAATGAATAAGTTTCTTCAAACTGGTAGCATTTTCAAAAAGGTAAGATCATTAATGAATCAGGACATTTAATTTCTTCATTTTCAATATGTCCAAATGTTTTCTTGCTCATACTCTAATTGCTAGTCTTTAGAAACAATACATCCTATCTCCTAATGCTCAAAAGAAAGTTGAAATAACTTTAAATAGAAACCTGATTACAAATTACTAATAAGGGGAACTGACAAATGTCTAGCATTTTCAAATAAAACAGATATACTTCTGAACACAAATTAAAAGAGAAATAAAGCCCCTCACATTCCATCCCCCATAACTCTAAATTGTATTAAATGGGAAGCATGTTTAGCTAAATCGTCTATAAAGGAAATAATTCCCTTCTGATGTGTAATTATTATAATTTAGGTGTTGACATAAAACATTACAGAATCGCAAATCATTATAATTTAGGTGTTGATACAAAGCATTAGAGTATCACGTGATACCAGAAAAAGCAGTGTTTCAAATAAAATCTTGGCAACAGCTAGCTTTAAAAAAGACATTATCATAGCTTTACAGACATAAGGGTGTTACATGATGGCATAAGAAAGTTCTGGTTTATCTTACTTTTTGGTATAAACTTGTTTCTTGATGTTAAAGACATTCTTATGCCTGAAAGACTTTCCTTACTTCTGAATTATTTCCTTAATTCTGAAATGCTGTTACTATACAAGATCTCTTCAGTATTTTGCAGCACTAGATATAAAAATTTCTTTCACTAACTTGTTACTTTAATTTTACCATTTCCTACTAGAATGACTGATTGCTTATCAACTGCAGAAACAATTGCTATGAAATCTGGTCTGTTCTGTTAGGGTGACGTCTTTTTTTTATGTACATTGGCTTTTGCTCATGCATAATGAAAGAAATGTAAAGAAAAACATTATTTTCAGATAGCATTATTTTCTCCCAGAAGTGGATATGATGAAAGAAAAATGCTTTGTATTTGAATCCCATTAAAGTTAATGGGATGTTTTGGATGAAAAACATTGATAGACACGTTGACTGCTACAAAGCATGAAGAAATAGCTGTGGTGTCTTGGCCTGGAAGTGTTCAAGGCCATGTTGGATGTGATTGGAGCAACGTGGTCTACTGGAAGAAAGACACAGAGGGAGAGGGGTGAAAATGAGATAATTTTTAAGATTCTGTCTGATCCAAACCATCCTTTAATTCTGATTCTGTGAAATAGTAGAGAGCTTTAATTCACAAAGACATTGGGAATTTTTTTTCCTAAATAATAATAATAATAATAGATTGAAGGACAAAGTCCTGCACTCAAATCTCCACACAAGCTACATTTAATTTACCTCAGTTATATGTATTCAGAGAGTTTAATACCCTGAAAACTAATCAGAAATACAAAACCTACTCAAACTCTTAGTCACTGAGAATGAGTCAGTAACAACTTGTAGAAAGGAAGGACTAGGAGCATAAAATTCAGGGTTTTTTTTTTGTAAAATTCTATCTTAAATTCTCCCCTTACTGTGTATTTGACGTTGTTCTTCTGGTTACACACTGTAAAACTCATAATATGAAAGCACTCCTGTATTATTGTTCCTGCCATTGTTGAACTTTGATTTTTATCTGCCACAAAGCATCTTATGTAACTGCAATTTAGTGTGCTCTTCACTCTATCTATGTAATAAGAATCCCCACTGATATTATGGGATCACCTAACTGCACAATACTGCAACCTACCTCTGTGAACAGGTCACTGTCTTTCTCAGCTGAGAGAATATTTCATAAATTCGTATGACCTAAGCTGTCTGGGAGCTTCTAGGGAAACTAAAATAATAGTTTCTAAACCTTACAATTTATAAAAGGAAAAAATATATGGTACTTCTATAGTTCTAGGCTGATCATTAGTGTTTTCTTGGAATAGCAATCAATATAGCCTTGGAACAGCAAAGATTCTGTGGTTATCTACTGAAAAAACATACTTTTTTATTATCTTTTTTTCAGACAGTCAGCAATAAAAATGTAATTAATTTCAATGGGCTGTTTCTTTCATTTGTTGTTTTTATTCAGCAGGATACAGTGAGGATGGATGAGGATCTTATTTTTGGCATGAGATATTACCCCAGCTATTGGTCCTTAGGGCTGTAGCACTACGAGTACACTGCTACTAAAGGCAGAGGTATCTGTATTTGGAACCTTTCTATGCCCCTCTTCAGAAAAACTACACCTTACCAAGCATACAAGAAAAGTACAAATATGTCAGTGAACACTTACTGCCTCTTCTTAGCATACTAACCACCAATGCTGGCCTGGTACAGCAGGTAGCAGAGGATCCCCTCCCTCTTTTGCAAGATGGGCACATAATGCGTAACAACACATGGAATTCCACTCTGCTGAGATCATTCCATAATATCTATACATCCTAAAAGCATTTTATATCAGCTTAATAATACATTTCATTTAAATGAAGGAATAAATTCACAGCACAACCAGCTATCTTGGCCTTCATGAGAGCTACTATAACAATTCAGCTACACTATATTCTAGTCTAAATAATCCAGATGATCATAAAATATGTTAAAGTACATGCAGATACACTCACACAATCCTGATATACTATTTTTATCCAATAGTATCCTGAGCAATTTACCCTCCTTTCCAATACAACTGCTAAGTTGTTTACAACACAACTCATAACAAAATGCAAGCAAAGCTTCTTCTTCCAAATTTGCAAAATTATCTCTTCTACTTGTTACTATTAACACTAAATTGTGTAGAAGACACGTCAAACAGTAGAAGAGGTCAGGTCAGAAGCTGTAATCCCAAATAATGGCATAAAAAGGCTGCAGCTAAAAGTAATTAAAACTCTAAAATGTTGACATTTAAATGCTTGCAACAGGAGATTCAAGTGCACCTCAGAAAACAGTAGCTTTTACCTGCTATTTTGCTCAGATACAACTTCCACAGAAGTCACAACTGCAGTTTTACAAAGGTACATCATGCATTTGGGCATGAATCCATCATTCTTAATGCCTTCTTCTTAATCTTCTTCTTAATTATGATCAGTGATAGAATGAATGTCCTAATAACAAAGGTCACCATGCAGCACCAATAGTTACAACCAGAGCAAAAGCAAAGAGAAACTTTGCTCAACAGCAACCCATGCCTGAAATTTCTCCCCTCCTTTTGTCAGGAAGTTGAAAACGACAGTGCTTCATGTACCCATGTGGGCCTGTAATGCTGCATTGCTGCTGTAGGAACAGCCACTACCTCAGCACTGAACTTGAAAGGCACCAGGGGCTAACCACGTTTGCTTTGGCTGACTCCACTTGCCTTGCCTGCTACTTGGCTTTATTTTGTTTAGCTGTGACAGCAGTTTCTCTAATTGACCAGATGTCTGCAGCTAATTTGTTTTACTTTCCTTATCTTTCTATGGTACAACAACTAATAGCAGTTATTACATATATAAAGATAACTGTATTACTAATATAATGATGTAAAGTGTAAAGAAATGCAGGGCTGCTAACAATAGCAGAGGTCTTGCAAAATGGAGACCCAAGACATGATACAGAGGAGTACATGCATGGGATCATACTGGCGTTGGCACTGCAGACTAAAAGAGCTATGAGAAACTCCCTAGAGATCTGTTAAAGAAATGCAGACCTGGCCCTGCACAGAATTGATTTTAAGCATAACAAACAGAAGATAGTAAGTGTATCTTACACACCACATAAGATACTTTGTGCGTGGCATGAAGCTGCAGCTTTCTGAAGAGAGAGTGGAGGCACAAAATAGATCCTGGGGTAAATAAAAAGAAACCATCAACATGAACTTCATTTTACACTCAATGAAAGACTCTAAACATAAGAGCTTCCCCTTTTGCCCTGTATTTTGGCTTTCCTTGTTTTAAGTGATTTCTCCAGGTCCTCATATTTCCCTAACAAAGGTCTTCTGAAACTTTGTATGTATGGCTTGCCTACTCTAGCTGTGATAGCATTTAATTTCCTTCTCATCCCGCTTTGCTTTGGTGCCAACACTAAATAATGTGTTTAGCCCCCCATCAGCCAGCTGAGAGATCCATAAGCAATGTGAGAATAAATCTTGTCATGAGTGTCATCATAGAAAGAGTGAATGAAATCCGAGTACGTAGATGCATAACTAGACACAAGAAGGATTTATAATTTCAATTATAATATGATTGTGCAAGAAAAAGAACTGTAAAGCAGTATGCTCATGAAAAAGAGACTTGCACAGATGAAGCTAACTTTGCCCACAAGTTAAACCTTGAAAGCCTAGCACTTTCACTACAAGACTTTGAGTTGCTAGAAGGTATCAGGATGAATTTGAAAACTCAAGGCTGTGGGGCAAAATAAGAGCACCTGACAGCATGGATAACCAATGCTGCATCTCACCTACCTGCTCATCCGGAGTTCAGATTATCACTGGGAGCATGAAAAGCAATCCGAATTTTGGGAAACTGGCCACTAGCCATCTTGGTCAGATAAAACACTGACGTTTTCAAAAAGATACAAAAGAACCAATGAAGTGCCATTATGAAATGAAGCAAAACTGCCAGTATTTTCCCCTACAAATCAGGATCCTTTCCAAGAGGACACTGCAGTTTTGAAGCTAACTACAGAGCCTTTCTCTGTGTAAAATGATTGTGAGGAAAAATGCAAGATAGCTGGAGAAATCACAAATTATCTTTTTCTGAGATCTTCCAGAAAACTAATACAAGCTTCTACATTAGCAAACAATGTAAATGTATAAGATACACACCAAATGGAATTTATAAAAGAAATACTTAATTTGCTTAACTACAGCAACCATAACAAGAATCATTACTAATATTGGCAATTCCTATTCTTAAGCAGCTATTATCATACCTAAAAATTACATAATTAACACACGCTAACAATATAATCATACCCTAACAGAAGCTTAAAAATCGCTCATGAACACACACACAAAGGCATGAAGAGCTGTCCTTTGCAGAACAGACAGAGGAAGCTTGGGTCCCTCTGCTGTTAGCTAGCTAGTTTGGTCTTGGTCCTGCTCCTGCACCTGAGAAGCTGCACCAATGAAAGCCTCTGGGGGAAGCACAGGCCAGAAGCTCACAGAATTGCTCCTATTTACGATTTAAGTTTTATATACTTCAATTTAATAACAGAGTGCATTTTGCCACCACACAATGTTTATGGCTGCACTTTGCTTTTCTGCAGGATAGAAAAAAGCCTTTGACAGATAGTTATCTCATTACAAAATAAACTTGGTAAAGCAGCCCTTGTATTTACAAAGAAATTCCAAAGACTGAATAGGTTTATTATCTCAGACTGCTCTCCAGAAAAGCTTCAATTAAAGATAAAAGCGATATGCTCAGTACTTTGAGACATCTTTGAAAATATTTACCTCACATCAGGGTTCTGCTGCACTGATGTAATTCTTAAAAGAGTACTTAAATGATATACTTCTCACTGCCATTTATTAAAACTTTTCACTCCATCTACCCAGAGACTTATGATTTTTTCTTCATGAAATTTTATGGATTGCTTAAACATATATGGTATGTTAGAATTCATGGTTACAAAGTACTTCTTTCCCAGCTTTCTATTGGAAGTACAGGAGTGACAAAATCCACATTTTTACAAGGAGGATTGTTAAAATACTGAAGAAAAATGATGAAAAGTAAAACTTGCAAAAAACCCTGGATACCAGACTGACATGAGAGGAAAGCAGATGTGAAATCGAGTATGTGGCAGAGGGCCATTCCCATTTTCAACATGTCAGGCTGTACAGAGGATGTAACCTTCTAGATTGACATCCTCCTGGGAAGATACCTCAGCACTGGGAAATACAGCTGCACTAGACACATGTGCAGCTTGATACAGAAGAAGGAGGCCCATTTAAATATTCCATGCCATGATTGCAAACTCTCACCAAGGAAAAAATAATCAATCCTAACCACAGTATCTTCTTCTGGAAGCTATGACTTGAAATCAATCACTTAGTTTGCACACTAATTATGAAATTTTTGTGTTTTGTAAACTGTATGTTTACTGATGAGAACGAACAGATTTATAAACTGTATATAATTTTCTGTATATAATATTGTAATAGACTTAAAGATCAAATTGCCTCAAAGACCATTAAGATCACCAAAGGACTTTGCCCATTATGGCAAATCATACCAAGAGGCAACTGCTTGGTGACCACCCTGATCCCCTGCCCCCCACCCTACCACTGTTGGACATGCCTTTGTGAATTTCTGGAAATTTGCACACTAAGTTAATAACATGACAGGAACTAGAGATAAAATAAGGTGATAATATTGTCTGATTATCTCAGACTAGGAAGAGGTAAACAAGCTGAGGGAGCACTGATAATGAACATGAAGAATCCACAAGGATAGCCAACTCAGCAACTGCGCTGACAATCAGGTCTGACTGGATCCAGAAGGAGGAGGCCATGGCCCACTGACTCAAAAGAAGAGGAGGACTGAGCATGGGAAGTGAGCAAATAATTTAACCAAGAGAATATGAATGGTGTGTACCCAATGAGGATTGATTCCTTTGTTTGCTAAAACATACAAATGAGAAGAAGTTTTGAGTGATCTTGGACCCCTGCTACTGAAAGGACCAGAAGAGGACCAGAGGGGTGATGTCTGGAGCCACAGGTGGTGATACCTCTTTACTTAATCTGTCATTTTTTAAATTTCTCTTCTTCTCTTTCTTTTTCTATTTCTTTCTATCTCTCTCTACCTCCCATTTACTGTTAAATTAAATCCATATTATTGCCTCTAGCATATGGTCTCGTTTGCAACTTAATTTGGTCTGAGGCATCTCTCCAATTATTGGATCTGAACAAATGTAACTAAAATCATGTAGGAATTGGATAAGCATGTTTTAACAAGAAAAAGGTCTGAAAGTATTTTTCTTTCTTAGCTATCAAAAATTCAGAAAATCTGTACAATGTTTTATTCTTGAAAGTAACACCTAAATATTAAAGTGTCTGGAGAGACTGTAAGTGACATGATGGTGAAAATGCCCATATACATTGTGCTTGTGCATCATCATTCCAGTTACCGAAGCAATGGGATCTGGAATTTTTTAAGCCATTTTAGGGAATCTAGGCAGCTAAGAATCCTTATAGACTTACTATAATACAAGTACTCAATATTAAGACATCCAGACTCTCAGCTTTAGAGATGCTTTTTAAAAGAACAAGTTTTCAAAAGGTCTCAACACCATTTTAAGTCTTAAAGTAAAACCAAAACCCTTCCCAAAGAAGAAAGAATATATGCATACCATACTGAAAACACTCATAATGTTTCCCAGACCCATTACATTTTCAAGCTGGTTCTCACATATAATTGAGAGAGACACCCTCTAAGTACCTCTGAAATCTTGAATTCACAATGACAAACCTACCCAAAGCAGGAGTAATTCCTTGAGTAGATATTACTTCTCTGATGCGTTAGTATGTTTGCTCCTGCTTACCACACAGCTTTTTGTTGCAGGAAATTTATTATGAGAAATTTTCTTTCAAAGACATATTTATCATTAGTCATTCTACTAAATTTGAGAGCAAACCAAAACTGTGTTAGTCATTTTATGACTTGCTTTTCTTCCCAGCTTTCCACCAAAAGCTGTGACTGTCTGTGGCCTTTAATTCTGTTCTGCTTTAGATGGTTTAAAGAAGGAAACCATTACTGTACAATTGATCAGGATATGTAACAGTTTGTGTTAGATTTGCAGACAAAATATTTACCTACTAAAGACTAATATTTTAAATAGCAGTAATCAACTCTTTACTCATAGAAAGATGCTTGTCTTACAACAAATAATAAACACATTTAAAATATTCTTAACTGCAAAGTTAACTCAAAATGTAATTAGTTTAAAGTTAGAAAATTCTGACATGGTAGGGTTTTTCATTTAAAAGATTAAAAAAAGATTCAAATAATTAGTTTTCATTTAATCCCATGGTGTTTTTCCCACTTCAATTTTATTATTACATCACAAAATAATACGAAGGCAAATGAAAACTCATCATGTTTTGATTTTGCACAGAAAGAAAACCTGATATGATGGAATTAAAAAAACCCCTACATGTAGCAAGGGGTCATAAACCTTTGCTTGCCTGATACTTGACTCAAGACAGTTCCATATTAAACAGTAGTTAAAGACAATTAAAAAAAAAAAAGTTGGAATGATTTCTAAAAGCAAGTCAAACTTTACCAAGAAAGTATTAATTTTAAACACCTACTTGCTTTTGTAGACATTGCTCTTGCCTTCTTTGTTTTCTCCTGAGGCTTTTTGACTTGTTTCTTTCTCTCTTACTCAGCTTTTGGTTGAAGGAAATACTCATAGGATGCACAGGACCACCAGGTGTGATGCACTGCTCGTCTTCTGCAGCCCTTGAAGGTGAGGAACTCATCACAAGTAGTGACCCACCCGCAGTGACACTGCCTGAAGATTGTCCAGTAACTTCAAAATCACACTCACTTTCTGTTTCTCTGTGTAGTAATGTGGTAATGGAAGTAACTTGAAATTGGTTTTGTAGTATGTCAGCACTGGAGCTATACAGATTCTGAAAAGAACTACAACCTTTCCTATTGGACTCTAATTGCAGGCTCCCTTGTATGTAAGTAGGTGGATTTTCATTTTGGCCATGGTAAAGTGTTCCCATGCTGCAAGTTTCATATAACACAGGTGACAAAACAAGTCTTTCTCTGATACTTAAATCCAAGCTATGTGATCTTCTGTGAAAAGGTTTTACAGTGCTTGCATCTTTTACAGGATAAAAAGAAGGGAGAGTTCTTTTTTGATTTAATGCCTTTAAGGGAAGTTTTTTACTTTTTATCTCATATCTGGGAGCTCTTACTTCTAAACAAAGTGCTTCTGTTAATCTTTCAGCACCATTATTACTTCCAGCTGTGTAGAAAAGTCCTTGATTTTTGATGTCTAAAGTTGCAGTTACCACTTCATGGCAGGTATCCTTGTTAAAACCAGACTGAATTTTAAGAAATAAATGCTTTTCTGATGATTTTGACAATTTAACAGAGAAAAGTGGCTGATGCTCAGTCCAATTTCTGCAGAAATATGTATTTACTAACTGTCCACAGGAACATTCTTTGTTGCCAACAAAGTTAAAGTCCCCTAAGCAGGCTCCACAGAATGGACAGTGAAGTTTCCCAACTGTCCCCTGTGCCTATTGACAAAAAGAGAAAAAAATAAAACACACAATATGTTAACTGAAAATAAATGAGCAAGAAATAATGACTGGAGTTATTTTCTCCTTTGCTAAGAGGATTTTCTTCTTGTTTTTCAAATACAATAAAAGACACTTCACAGCAGAAAGCAAATCCACAATAAATAACGTTCTGGTCAAAGTTCTGCTTGCTACAGTGATAAGTAATTCTAAGGAAACTAAAACACACATTGTAAAACGTAGGAGCTTTGAAATATGTTTAAAATTTGTCTTCAGATAGAATAATGCTGTAATACTAAAAAACCATTAGATCTTTAAAGCAGTGAAATCAATTTCCCACGTTAATCTGGAATTGGCAAGCGCAGCTCCTTAGCTGAATGTTCTGAGTGCTGATACATTTCTTGCATACTAAGTGGAAGGAGATTTCTCAAGAAAAGAACATAACATAGCTTTTCACTTTGATTACCCCACAAAAGCTTAAAATGGTATTTGTATTTTGGTATATGTAGCATCACAACATAATCTCTGTGCAGATACCATGACAAATCTTTAATACTCTACATATAAGGAGACAGTTATTTTCATTATTCATAATTCTATGAATTTCTTTTCAACCCTGAAGGCACTTTTTCAAAAGGAAATACATATCAAAGGTCTATAAACACCTACATACTAATACAACTATCAGTCCTCCCACATATTTAGACAACTATTAGTATTTTCAGCAATTACAATAATCTGTCAGGAGCACTGTTGAGGACTAAAGTTATGTGCTTGCAGGATCAAAGTCCAGATGAGAAAAAAACATTATCAACTCCAGTCACACTTCACTCACTTGAGTGTCTAAAGAACAATGAATACAGAAGCTGCCCAACATTTCTACAGTTTAAGCATTGTTTTCAGTTGCAAATGTCCTTCAAGGTGATTTGGAAAGATATGTCCATGACTGATGCTTGTCCTATTGAAAGCTACAGAAAATGTCAGAAAAACCAATTTAGCAGTCTTAGAAAAAAAACACCAGCAACTTGTGTGAAAAAATGGTTATTTTTCACACACAATGCTAGAAGTTCTGGAAACATTTACTTGAGAAACTTATCTTATGGGTTAAAATCTCTAAATTACACAAAATATCACAGGTGTGCCTTTCATTGCACCTATGACAATCTATGTAAATCTGGAAAGGTTTTTAACTTGGAGAAAAACTAATACTTTACATATAACCAAAGGCTTTCAAATTCTTGAGAATTCTGTAAACATGCACAATCCCTCTCAATTTATAAGGGTCACCAACATGTACACAGGCCATTCCCAAATGCCTTGCTCTGAGATTTATTATTAAGTCTCCCACAGTTTATGTCCATGTCCATGCCGGGGACTAGACACTAAAATAAAGGGAAAAAACACTTTTTAGTGACTTTACTGGGTCTCTCTGGCATGGAATAGCACCCTGAATCTTCAAACGGAGAGGTGGAGTGATTAATGAAAATTAAGAAGGCTAGAAGCCTGGAAAAAATTGACATGCAAAATGCAGTGTGGAGGAAAAAGGACATCTCTATCTATGTCCCATGTGCACAGAGACTGGGAGATGAGGTGTGGTATCAAGAAGCCTGGGACTGATTTAGCACGAGTTTGGCAACAGAGTGTGGAAGCACTGACTCAGTAAAAGAAGCAACAGCCTACTAGTGGAGGAGGTGGTAAGGGGAAAATCAGAAAGATCTGAAAGGGAGCTGAGGGTACACAGATATAGTGACTACCTAAAGATGAAAAAACTGAAATGTTTACAAAAAGAAACCAAAACAAGTGCTAAGTGATGGGTGAAAGAAAATCCAGGTTAGTAAAGGTCACTAGCAGCACTAGCTACATATTTGTAATTATTGAAGATTATCTATACGCTAATATATACATGAAATCCAAGGAGATTGGCTAAGAACAGGGACAGATGGCAAAAAAGAACTGTCTGGGAAGCAGTGGGTTTTACAGCCTGCAAATAGACTTTGTGCTTATGTAAAATGATTTAGCCTTTGATTCAGGAGTCATACAGGAGAAAACAACACATGATCACAAAATTATTCAGAGCCCAGGAAGATCTGGCTATAAGTAAGATTGGTTTTATACCCCCCCACATTTATCCATAAAATCACAGGATCCTCCCAGAGGAGACAAAGTGAATGAGGCAAGAGTTCCAAGGATATCAAGTGACACAATGAACAGTCAAAGGTGCCAAAGGTGTACACAGAGAATTGCATTGTCTGCCTTCTTCAGCAGAGGAGAATTGCTCCTCTGCAGCCTTAACCAAATATTTCAAGCAGTCTATTGGTTTTGTATTTCCTTGGTCCCCAATCTGATCCTCTGTGTTTTCAAATGCAAAAGCTAAAGGTGAAAAAAATAATTTAAGAGCTAAAGGTAAAAACAATAATATTACTATCAATATTGAATACAATTATACTGAAATAATTGAAGAGGCAAAAATCCTGTAAAAATGCCTCATTATTAAAGATTTGTGATTAGACGATACTGTAAAGTGAGGAAATTGAGTCATGAGCTGTAATTTTCAAACACACCTCCAAGATTACTGTTTCTGAACATAACTGTTCTGTCGTGTTCATTGAAGTAGAAGAGATCACTAATTTTAAAAAGTTTAATTAATGTTTAACAAAAAACCCCACATAGAGGAATACAAAGAAGGAAGATGAAGTTTTTTAAATATTTGAGTGCTTAGTTCTAGAGTCATAACAATTTTTCTCTCTTTATGCATGGTTTTCAGCATGGGTTTGCTTAAGGCAGAAGTTGCTTAAAATACAGTAAAATTTTACATGGAAGTGTAGGGAGAAAGAAATGCAAATATCATTTACTTATCAAAAATAAAGACTCATGAAAGAAAATCTGTGCAGCAGAAAGCACTGCTTCTGCTTATTAGTATCTATGCCACAACATTAACTTCTAGATCTAAAACAGACAATACCAACGGAAGCAGTTAGTACAACAGGAAATTTATGAGATGTTTTGTAATTTCAAATATGCAGTTAAAACTGAAAAGCAGTGACACTGGCTTGTTATCAAAACTTTAAATTTGCAGGAAGGTATCTACTTTCTATTCATATGACATAAGAGCACATTAAATATAAAAGACGTAAGTATAAAACACATCATGTTCTAAAAACTTATCTCTTAACAAATCTCCAGTCCACTTTTACGGGGAAACATGCTTCTTGTTGTCACTGTCAACCTATGTGTTAGTACTCATGATCTAAATAAAACAAACCCCAAAGGCTAGGTAAAAAATATAATATTAAGCATTGACAAACACGGAGAAATGCCCATGACAGTTATCTGGACAGTCATAAATGCATTATTCTGTTAAAGAGCAGGAAACAGAATTTATCACTTGTAGCACTTCTGCATATATTAAACACAAAACAAAATTAAATACTTAGAGGAAAAGAACATCTGTAAATAGTAATGATAGAAAGTCCTGGGAAGAATTGTCTCAGTTACAAGTTCTCTGTAACATACGTGGACCTTGTCAGAAAACTGTCCTTCAAAATTTTCCCCCTTAAATATTTTACATGTTGAATAACAAAGATGCAAGAAAAAAAAAACACCTATCTTTTCAATGACAATTTCACCCACTTAGAATGGCTTCTAAGCTCAAATGCCATACCTTGAAAAAATTCTGAGCAGCAGCTGAAGGTTGTGGTATCTGTTTATACTCAAAATTTATATGAATATAGCCAGAGGCCAGCTCCCCAAAATCAGTAAACATTAACAAATGATAACCTCAAATATAATGTGCTACTTTAAGCTAAAAATCAGGTAGGAAACTGTTGGTAATTCTCTATTTCTGAATCTAAGAACATTGGGCAAACTCCACTGAGGAAATGTAGGCGTGTGGAGGTGGTTTTGTTTTGTTTAAAAGAACAGCAAGCATGTAGTTGCAGGCCCTCCAAGAATATCTGGAAACTGATTTTAGAATTACTGTCAGCTGGCACAATTTTTCAGTAAAGACAGAAAAATCTAAGTTATAGTTTACGTGAAGACTGTGATCAGCAATGCATAAATACAACAACCAGAACTAATTTTCTAATGCTTTTTAGAAACTAACAGAGTAACCAGGTAATCTTAGCAACTTTACCATTTTTACTGCAATAACGTGATCAACTGAAGAGACAAAAACCTAAAAATATGTAGCATTTCATTAATGATACTAAAATAAAAGCAATTACCTAACTAGAGTCACAGTGATGGCTAAAATTATAAGGAAACACTTAGAAAGTCATAAAATCAGTTGTTAAAATTTATGATTATGGAAAGTTATGGATGCTTATGTTATTGAAGTCATTGGAATAAAGATTTCATTCTGCTAAAAATTAAAAGTGAGACTTTAGACAGAAGATAGAAGCTTTAAAAAATTCTCCAACTATTGACAGAAGACAGATAGATCCATTTATTTTGTCTATGCTGTTTTTTTCTCCTATCTGTGAAGACCACCTGCACTTCAAGATGGATATAAGTATTAGTGTTTATACTGTATTTGTAACTTCAGCATTTTTTTAAAAATTTGTTCTACATTTTTTTATTCATAATTCAACTATATCTTTATCGAAGGTCTAAAATTCATCTGTGAAAATATGCTGAAAACATTACTCTTTACATCAGAGTATTGTCTTTGCCTTCCAACCTCTTTAAATAAAGCATCAAATCACAGATTTTTATTTGCTATCTATATAACTGGAAAAGAAGCAATTTCAGTCATGTGTGCAATGATGGCTGGATCTCCACTCACAACTGAAAGTTCCACCATGGGGAGCTCAGACAAAGATACCTCTTTCTTTTCACTGCATTTTTTCCATGGAAGGAGTTGGAATTCCCACATTTCCCCCTAAAAATCACTTCAAACCACGCAAAAAAGAACCATCAAATATAAAGCGTGAAAATTATTCCAGGACTTCAGGCTCTGTAAGCAGAGTGATTAAAATGGGGTTTATTGATAATGCTATCATGGTCTTAGAAAGAAACTTTGTTTCTACATCTATTGGCTGCACCCCTTTCTAGTGCGAAAAAGAATGTTGTTGCATTACTAACACATTAATAAAAAACATCACCACCTTCTATCTGTTTTTTAACTTTGATTCAAGATCCTTTTTGGCACATTTGGGAAGACCTTAGCTCTCTATGATTAGTAGCTGCCATTATAAAACAGTAGGAAATATACTGTCACGGTTTTATTCTGTGTAACTATCCTTCTGTTTATTTTAATAAAGACAATATAAATTACTGAGCAGGGCATAACCCTGCTCAGGACAGACTAATCTTCTGAACTATTTTTGTGGACAGACTATGGCCCATATTTGAAAAAATGAAGAGCCAAATTTTCTGAGGCAGGGATATTTTACACTGAGTTAACCACCACAATGGAAATTAGAATCAGTTTTTAATATATACAAAGACTTGTCCATTAAGAGATATTAAAACAAACAAACAAACAAACAAAAAAAGACTGCTTTAAAGCCATCAACCCCCATTTTTAAATTAGAAACGGTAATGCTCTATGGAGGGTATTAGTCAAGTGTCCATGAACATCAGCCTATCCTGCATGTTGTAGAACATGAAGTTGATCACTGCCTACTTGGCTTCACCAAAATTACTTCCTACGCTACTCTCTACAGAACTGTCTCTACTACTTACCTCCACAAAACATTAATTACAAAGTGAGCCTAAGTCTAATACTTTGCTTAATTTAAAATAAATGGCACGAGAAGAACTTACAAACTCCCTCAGAAGAAGCTATACTTACTTTGGATGTTTTTTTCCCATTGCATTTTGCAAGAAAACCAGAATTTGCTATACATTTCCTACATCTCCAGCAGTGCAGAACACCAGCCTCTTGGTTGTTCATTATGTCAACTTGGGATTTTGCAGCTCTGTATGTTGACCTGTAAAGACCACAAAATGACAATTTGGTCACCTGTTGAAACACATTTCTCTTGAGAGACCTTCAAGTCCATAAATATTCTCACCACTGTAGAGGAGACTAATACTTTATTTACAACTTTATCTGATCTTGTATAGCATGCCATCTAGATGTTTTAAATAGTAACATGAAAAAGCTGATTTTATTTCCAAGTTGCACAAAGAACTAGAAAGCAACAGTAACAAAACAACTAAACCCAAAGTAACATTAAACAAAACTGACTAATCAACCACACAAAAATTGTGTCCAATATTTGGGCAAAAGATAGGAGAACTTCAGTTACATAGGAAGAAGTCATTGCTATCCTAAGCAATAAATTAACATACACACATATACTGCGAAATAACAATAGTGAATGGCAACATAAAACTATAGATGACAGACTCTTTCCCCAGTATGTCCATGGAGGCTTGCTCCCTTAAATTATTTTGTATGGAAGGATGAGCACTATTGGTGCAACCATTTTTCATGGATCTGTATTAACCTCCTTGGAAAACAGGACCTAAATTAAGTCAACCAGAAGGACAGGACAAACACTCTATTTCTCTCTTTTTGTGTCCTGCTGTGTCCTCATTGTCTCTCTGGTCTTCTCTACCTTGTTCCAAAGTCTTCCCTTTTTGTCATGTTTTCTCCAATAATCCTCCAATTCTTTTGAAGTACTTATGGTTTTACCACCTTATGCTAGTTACATAAAAGAAATTTAAGACAGTCTTTTTCATCTACATGGCAACTCAAGCCCTGTACTGGAGTTAGGCCTACACAGAGTGCTAAAGTGCAAAACACTCAATGACAGGCATGCTGTAGTATAAAACCAAAAATCAGTGCCAAAAGATTCAGAGTTCAAACATCTGATTTTTCAACTATTTTAACATTTAAATTTTTTAAATTTTCACTAACTTAAGAAACTTTGAGGTCTTCACTACAGGTTGTTTGAAGAGCAGTTTGCCTTGTTGAAACATAGACATTTTCCCCATTTCTACTGTCCTTCTTCTGCCTTGTTTTCTGATGTAATCAAAGACAATGAAAAAACAGAGAGGTTACTAATTATCTTTATTTGCATCTGAGGTCTTAATTAATTCGCATTTTTTACTTTTCTACAAAAGTAAAGGTCAGAAATACAGTTTGACAAGGACAAGCAGAAATGTGTGTACATACAGCAGACTCTGGGCTCAAATGTACATGCAGATTTTAGCAATCAGATCCACTCTCAGCTTAAAAAGTGAAATTAAGGAAAGCATTAAATATTTTCTTGCAATATCACAATTAAAATGAATTTTTGTTAAGGCTCCATTAACAAATCTTAAGACAGCCAAGCAAAAGATCATGCAAGAGATGCATCAAAGCTAAGAACTTATACTAGTAACCTATCTTGTTCATGAATGGAATTATTCAAATGCTTCAGCTTAACCAGAACTTCAGTTTTTACTTAACTTAAAGTTAGTTTTTACTAACCCACACATGTCAATGCTGCTACTTTCTGTATCAGACATATTTCAAAAGTAGAATACATAAAATAATGAACCTCTCTATGAATGATTTCTTTTTCTAAAAGCATATTTGGTCTCTGACAATTTTCGTAAGTACTTTGTATCACTTTGCTTTTATAACATTAGGCACCACACAGTATTGAAAGAATAATTATCAGTTACAAATTTCTTTATATCACTCAAACGCTCTAAAGGTATTCTAATTTATTTATTCTTCACAAATTCATAACACACTTATAGAACAAATTTAATTTTACAACAGTTCAGTGAGAGCCTCAAATCTAAGATCAACCAGGAGGGACTGAAAGACATTTTGCACGCAGTCTCCTCAGACATTCTTTTTAGGTACAGCCATATCCTCATCTACTCAAATACCTTCTTGAAATGAGGTGACATATACCTTGTGTCACTTACTATGCTGTATTTTTTTATCCAAATGATATAATTAAGACTTTATATACATTGTGTTCCCCTCAGAGAAAAGAATGTCTTGCTATCTGTTGAACAGCTGCTTCATTTGAAGCTGATGGCTGGAGGAAGGCAAAAACTCTTGGTGACAGACCTCACAACAATCAGATAAAAGACTGATGAATAAATGCACTTTCTATATTTAAAAGACATGGTTCAAGTCATGCAGACAAAGGCTCTCTAAGGATCACTTGCGCTTCAGCTGATGTAAACATCCTTCTCATCTATATAACACCTTCCAAGATTTACTGCCAAATAAAAGGTCTTTTATTTATTTATTTTGTTTAGTTTGTTATATGCTTTGAAAGGTTCTTCTTAGTTCAGCAAATACCTTTTATTTAAAATTACACTTATATAAAAGAAATGAGTGTGTGGTATATGTGTAATAACACACATAGCATGGGTTGTATTTTGTGTAACCAAGAGTGTTGATAATGAACTACACGGAAAAAATCCAACTCAAGTGGATACTTTTTTTAAAATTATGGTATAGCAGGCTGAAGTGTTTTTCTGTCCTAGGAGTATTTAAAAAGTAAAATTCAGTTACATGTATTAAAAATCTGCATGTGTCTGTCCTTTGCAGTTCTTACAAACACAGAAGAAACTCTACTGTTTCTAGATGCACGTTAACAAATTGCAAAGGTTTCTACACACATCATGTTTTTTATTTATCCTATCAGCATTCACTTTTATTCTGTTTTGTACATAAGTTCAAATAAATGCATACGAACACAGGATTTTGAAGTTCTGGAAGGTTTTTTGTTAGATGCAGTTTAACCTTAGTCTTTTGGATAGATTTTCCTATGTTTCATTTGTCTTGGTTTACATGTAAAACTATTAAAAGACATCTTGTTCTCCTCCAGCAGAAAGTGCCTTTTCAAGAGAAAAGTTTTTCACATGGAACTCCAAAAATAATGTCAGGCCCTGAGTAGGACTTTTCATCTTAGTACTAGACCATGTGTGTTGTGGCTGTACTGCTTTTGGGTCAGCTGCTTCATGTGAGCTCATGTTTGCCTCCAAAACAACATGCAGACATACCAGAGTGTTAAAAAGGCCTATATTCTTCCATGGTTTTTGTCTGATGACCTTCAAACCTTTTTCAATTATTTAGTCCCAGTAAGACTAGGAGCAGAGCCCTAAGATTTCCTTTTCCAAGTCAGTCTCAGTTTTCTTTCCTGGAAATCATTGGTCTAATCTTCTCTTAGAGAACTTTGATGGAGATTTTACAGCCTTCCCAAACTATTTCATTGTCTCCTTATCCTTTATTATTAACTTTTCCCCTAGTACTTAAATCGAATTTTCTTGTAATTTCCCTTATTTGCTGTGGATACAGAGAGCAAAGTTACTCTTTTTCTTCCATGCAGAATATTTCACAACTTTAAACACTTATTAGACATTAGCCTCCCTTCAATCTTGTCTTTGAACTAAATAAATCTTTCTCTTTTTCCTCAGAGATAATGCTTTCTTGATCTCCAACTGTCACTGCTATTTTGTGAACTCCTTCAAATGGGTCAGCTATTCTTGCTGAATCCATGTTCTGGATGCAGAACTCACTGAAGTTTTAGGAGGAGACTAGACAGATTACATAAATTTTCAAGGAGAAAAAAAAGCCTATTTATATCTAAATTTCTTGTAAAATCCAGATTGTATAATATGTTACATTTTGGTCATTCTGTCTTAAAAAAAATTTCTAAAAAACATGAAGTACAACTCCAATTAAAAATTCTCATATGTTCACAGTGAAGAACTAAACACAACCCCCTAAATTTCTGTTGAAACCTGGTCTAGAATTTCAACTAACTTGCCCTTCATTCACAAATACATATGAATGAGAAAATGAATGTATCAGCACAAGCAGTTATCACATCCATTTATTCAAAAATCACCTGTGACCCCTTCAGAATATTGCAGCCATGAAAATTACAATAATAATTAGATTGCAGCAGGAAACTAAGGCACTGAAACTTCAGCAATAGTTATTGAGAGTTTTGAAAAAAATTAGAAGAGTGTCAGCTTCGTAGGAGGACGACAGAGAAAAGTTAAATGAGCTGTCCTGCCAACAAGAGCCCATACACCAAGTTCCTGTTCCCACAAAAAGGAGGAACCGATACTTTACCAGACAGAGAAACAACCACGGGACACATCAGTGTACACTTAAAAAACTGCTGCTAGTTTCTGATCTCCAAAGTATTTCTGATTAAAGAAACGATTTAACAAACCTACTTCAACAATGTTTCTCAATAAAATAGCACATAAAACGGGGAGACAGTAAAGAGAATTTAAAGAACTGTCTCCAGGCTGTCAAAGAAGAGGAGAAAGCTGCATCATCTGCTTCTGTGCATCTCCTTCCTGTCTATGAACTCTTCTACCAGTTCAGCCACTGCGCGATCAGTTTTTCTACCATGGAAATTATTAACAGTGATGACTAGCTGATGTCAGTGGGTGGCCAATGTGATACTTTCTTTTGTAGCAAGATTAACACATGCAATTAAAACGAAGTTTAAAAAAGAAATGCTACTTGCTACTTGAAACCTATTCCTTGACTTGCCAAATCTCCCTACTGCATGCTGTTTAAGTCAACAGGTCTTCCAGGCACAGCCAGGATACGGAGTGTGTAAATGGCTTTGACAGAGAACAGACCAGTCGCGTCACTGGAATACCACGGATCGGCGTGTAATCCCGTTTTCCCAAAAGAGATCCCGAGATGAGAACTGCCTGTTTCATGCTCTTACTCGAAAGGCATTAGCTGTCGCACAAAGTAAAACCAAACCAAGCAAGAACAGGGTGTCCCTGTGCCAGCACAGCGCGGAACGCCAGGCTGAGCAGTGCCGCGGCCGCTGCCCTCAGACGCCCCCGAGCCCACCCAGGCCCGACCCTCGGCGCTGCGGGCCCCGCCGAGCTAACGGCGGGCAGGAAGGCACGGGGCTCGGGTGCCGGGCTCACCGTGGGGCGGACAGCCCGGCGGCTCCCCGGCTCCGGGCGGGTGCCCGCATCGCCGCGCTCGCCCCGCGCCCCCTCGCCCCCCGGCCCGGGCCCGCCTCGGCCCCACGGGCGGCTGCGGCGCCTCCCGCCGCCCCGGCCCCGCTCAGCTCACCGGGCCGCGCCGTGCGAGGCTGCGAGGAGGAGGCGACGGCGCTGGAGCCACCGGGCGGGCGGGGAAGGGGTTGCGCAGCAGCAGCTGCTCCCGCGAACGGGAAGAGACGGGAGACAAACGGCGGCGGAAAGCGCTCCGCCAGCGCTGCCCCTGCCCGCCGGAGGCACACGGCGGCAGCCCGGCCTGACACAGGCTGCTGCGGCCGGCGGGGACCCTCGGCGGCCGCGGGGCCAGCCCCAGTGCCGCGGGAACGGGGGCAGTGCCCGGGCCGGCCGAGCCCGGAGGCTGGCGCGGCTCCGCGGCTCCGGAGTGGCAGAGGTGGAGCGGGGGGAGCTCAGCCCCGGCGGCGAGCTGTGACCAGGGACAAGAGAGGCGGAGGGAGTTAAGGTTAAGAGGGTGAACGAAAACTTTTCAATAGGCCCTGAGACAGAAACTACATTCGCTCGGGCCCTGGGAATAAACCCAAACCCAGAGCTCGAACGTCCATAGAGCCAGGCCTTGGACATCGCAGGCACCGGCGAGCGCCCGGCCGCCGTCACCTGCTGGGCTGGGTGTCCTCAGCAGCCCACGACTGTCCTAATGGGCAGCGACGGAAAGGAGGAAGCATTGAAAAAAGTGGGGCGAGGGGACGAAACGCACTTATGAATCTGTGTAGGAAATTTTGCGTGTCACGAGGGGCTCCATGGAAGGAAGGGCGGCGCGGCGGGGAGCGTCTGTGCCAGGGCGACCCAAGAGAAACGAGGAGCTCCATCCCTGCACCTCAGCGGGCTTTTGGCCTCTTGCGGTGACACCGTGACCTCCCCAGGAGCTGAGAAGTGCTCGTAGCTGACGATCTGCTGAAGATACTAATGACAGTCTTCAAACACCGGAAGGGAACAATTTTAAAGCAATGTTAAGAGTAAGAAAGGGTGGAACACTGCTGAGGAAAATTGAATTAGAGTCTGTTCACTTCTTTGCCTGTGGAGGCGGTTTGGAAAATTGAAACTTCCAGTTCAGGGTTTCTCCTGTATTTATGATAAATAATTCCTATGATCTTTCTTGCATTTCAGTACACAATCCTTGCAGGTCAAGAAAAGGTTATATTATCAGGTAGCTATTTTGGATAATGCAGGGCTCACAGTAAGATCTGGGCTCTCATGGCGACCAAAGTGCACTGCATGAGATTACAACATGAGATGTTGTGCTAATTGGCGCTTTTTCTTTCTTAGTGTAGACCCTGTAAAGAATGTCACAAGCAGAATGCTCCCAATAATTAAATTCTGTTTTACTCTGCCACGTACTGTACAGTAACTACATGTAGAAGAAACAGACTTATTTTCAAATAATTTATAGTGTGCTCAAACTTAAACTAAAATGAGTATTAGAAAAAACAATATTTATCAGTCATAAAGAATAGCAGCTTATAAGGCATATTTTAATTGATAATCGAAACAGATGAAATAGAGGAACAGAAGAAATAAAACACAGATTAAAATAATGAGTTTAAGACATTTCAGGCCTTAGCTTCTGACATAAAATAATGTCGAAAATAATAGGAGAGAGATGTTTTTTAAAGTTTTTCATCTCATTTGCTTCAGTTTAAGTAGAATGTAGGGTTGGACTACTTGAATTTAATGGAATCCCAGAGATAAAGAGAAATAGTCATGCAGATGGCACTGGGGGTAAGAAATTAAAAGGACTCTATGGCTCACATCACAGCAACAGCAAATGGAATGGGGAAAAAATGAAACTTTGCTGCTGGCTACAGGACTATATTCAGAGCCATTCAGCTGTACTGTGTGGTTAACTGTATTGATTATCTTATAGATGTTTGTCCATCACCGGGCAGCTGAACTGTGGAAGGCTAGAGAGGATGACTTGTGCTGTGGCTTTGGGATTCATGACAGGCTGATGAATCCCAAATGATGAATAGTTAATTCCAAGACAGGCTAAATATGAAATACCTTTTCCTGGGATAGACCCTGCAGTCTTTGGTGGGAGTTCAAGGACCAGTGCCAAATGAACACAGTAGGTCAGAAACCAGAGAGTGTCTTTGCTGTTCTGAGACATTGATCGTGTCTCAGGAAGACTGCGTTGAAGGTCTGTGCAGTGGGTCACTGAGCACTGAAGCACCCTGCAGAGCTGCAGTATTTGGTGCATACACAGTGGCACATTCTGTTTTCATGGCTATGACAATGGAGAGGGTATCCAGCTCACAGGTACTCAGTGAAAACCTCTAACAAGTGGCCATGTATTCCAATAATCATACCAGCAATGTGTCATTTCCAATCCAATTGTGTTGACATAACTGCCTAAGGGAAAGGATGACCTTATTGTCATTCTTGCAGAGCTTCTTTTATTTACCAAAATACTTCTTGAATATAAAAAGTTACATTTTCTGCAGCTGTAACTCAGTGCACCAATGACTACCCAAGGCATTAGCCCTAGTTCTTCAACCCATTAGGCTTCTCCATTATGTGGTGTCATCTCCAAGACCTGCATAACTATTATTTGGTCATGTGTCCTGGAGTAAAAAAAAGTCTTAGAAAATGACCAGAAAGGGAGAATTAAGAGAAAAGAATGAAGAAATAAAAATTGTTGGGTAGAACTTCTGGGACTTGATACAGAGCACTGAAGGAAAACAGTCTTTGCCTTACCTGTTGGTTTTGTTGTTGTTGATGTTTTGATGTTGTTTGTTTGTTTTTGTTTTTGTTTGTTTGCCATGTCTGTCTCCACACTCCGTCTCCTTTTTTTTTTTTTTCTTTGCCTTTTCTAAGCAGCTTGCATATTTGAACAGCATTGTATCAGGAGAAAGCTCAATGAGTAACAGTGGCCTCTTTCACCCTGCACTATAGGACTAATTGTTGGATAAATTTTGTTAAAACTAGGCACTACAATAGCCATCAAGCATAACATTTTTACTGTATGGAGATTATATTTTTGTGTATTTCTAGCCTACTGAGAATACTGCCTGAATTTCAATTCAGCACACTGTTGAAAATCTTTTCCTATTACAAGGTAAATTGTAAGAAAATGACATTTCATGCTCTTTACTGGAAGATAATGGTTTATATTTGATTTGTAAATCTTGTCATGCTCCTATAAGAAATATAACATCTATACAGAATATCCATCAATTAACAAAACATTTCCTTTGCTTTTGCTTATTTTTGAAAAATAATCAAATCCATTTAAAATTGTGATGATCAGCTGGATTATAGCTAGAGAAAACATTTTTTAAGTCACATAAGACTAGATCTAATAATGTAATTCTTAATATAGTTTTCTTAATTTGTGGTTGCTTATTCCCTGGAATAGAATCCAGAACTATGTTAAATGTAGAGATCCTTTCTGGGCTTCACAATCCTGCTGGTCAAGGAATCCTGCTATCTTGAGAGAAGACAAAAGAAAACATAAAATATATACTGCACGTATACTAAGTCACTGAACTTTTTTGCTTATCAGTTGTTGAAAGTTAGTTCCTAGAATGGAAGCTACTTATACAGAAAAGAGATTTACCTCACATTTCCCTTAACTTGGGAGAACATACTAGTTATCCAGCTGAAAATAAAGCAGTGTGGGTTTGTGGTTGTTTTGTTTGTTTGTTTTATTTTGGTTTTTTTTTGTCCATGGTGGCATGGTTTCAAAAGATTTGTGGTCTATGGGAATATAGGATGGAGAAAAACATGTCTGTGCCCAAAGAATTGTGGAGCTTATATAAGAAAGGGAATGTCAAGGATCTTCAAGGAAGAACTTAAGTGTTTTACACGAAACAGACATAAAATTGCACTAACAATCCTTTGAAGGGGGTTTTGTATTATGTTATATTTAGTTTGTGTAAATAATACCATTAAGCCAGTAATTGTAAATTTTGATCCGGGCTTTTGAATTAGTTTAGTTTTCAGTAAAGAAAAACAAAAGTATTAAGTCTTCAACTTAAGTGCTTGACCTGTGAAGTGAGCTTAGATAAGCTAAAGAAATTCACCCAATCTGAACTGCTCAGGAATTTGAGGAACATACCTGAAATTGAAGGTATATTTCTTTAAAAACCCAAGAATTTATATCCAAGCAAGGATAATACTTTCAGAAATAATCTTGGAATGAAAGAGATAGTTACTTGGAGCAGTATTTTCAATAGACATATTTTTTTAGAATGTGGAATAACAATTAAAACTGCTTAAACTGAAGCTGCATTAGAACTTGCTAAATTAATTTTATAACCTTGGCTGTTAGAGAATTGGAAAATGAATGACATTCAGGTGAATAATATACAAGGTTATGCACTTTGAGATTGCTGGCAAGAATTTCTGCTGTCAGGTGGTGACTCATCAATTGGAAGCAATAAAGAGGTTAAGTAATGGAGTATATTAATTGATCAGAGCACTGACTGTGTGATGTAGCTCTGAAAAGACTAATTCTGTCCAGGACTGTGGGTATATTTCCAGTACATGCAGGGGAATATCAATGCCCTGATAATTTTTAATTTATAATTATATGGATAGTGATAATAATAATATTTTTTTTTAAAAATTAATTTGGGCCAGAGTAGACACAAAGAAAAATACTAAGGTGATGAAAAACTGATAGAGCTTGGCTTACAGGAAAACAGAAGTGGTTTGCTTACTCAGTTCAGCAAAAAAATGCTGTGAAAAGTTTTTCTTGATAGGTCATCACTGAGGGAATAAAATATTATTGCAGCCTTATATAACTTAGGAAATGTATACCAACCCCCTCCCCCCCAAATTAATTGAACAATAAGAAATTTAGTTGTTTAACAGTTTTATTCATACTACCAGGGAGATTATTGGAAAAGCGTCCTAAGAAAAATACTGGAGAAAACTACCAACTAGCTTGAAATACAGCTGTATGATATGAAGTTTACCGGAATTGGTGGTGGCACTTTATTTTTTGGTTTTACAATTTCTGTGAAAAGATTATCCTTGGTAATTTGCTACCTCATGACTCTGTCTCTGTGTTCTTAGTCCTGATTTCTTTTCTCATGAGAGGCACTGCTTTGTCAGTGCTTAATGTGTATATGAGGATAATATTTCCTAAGTAGTGTAAAAATATCTTTTATATCCTTCAGAGGGAATATGAAGAAATTCAGGTTTTTTTCAGTTCTGCTGTCATTCAAATGTTCTGGACAGTTCTGCACAGTAATTTCTATTTGGTGAAGTTTAATCTTTCATGACACTCCAGCATCATCCTGTTTTACTGTTATCTAAATTAAATCTCTGCAAATATGCTTTTATTGCAACATTATATGAAGCAGTTTGAAATGCATTTCTTTTCTAGAATTATCAGTTTAATTTTTCAATAGGAATGGGTAGAAAAGAGTGAAAATCTTTCACTCTTTCTTTTCTTTCAGTCATTAATACCTACAAGTACCAAGCTTGTTCTTAGGCTGATATATAAAGAAATTAAATACGAAATGTTTTGGATTGAAAAGGACTTTAGAAATCATCTGGTTCCAAACCCTCCTTCCATGGCCAGGGACATCTCCCATGAGACCAAGTTGCTCTAAGTCCCATCCATCCTGGCCTTGAGCACTCCCATGGGTGGGGCATCCACAAAATGTCTGGGCAACCTGTTCCAGTGTCTCACAACACTCGCTCTGAATGATACCTTCCTAATATCTAATCTAAAACTGTCCTCTTTCAGTTTAGAACTGTTATCCTTGTCCTATTGCTTGTTATTGTAAAAAGTCCCTCTCCACCTCTCTTGTAGGGTGCCCCCTTTGGGCACTGGAAAATGCAATATAGTCTCCCTGGAGCTTTCTCTTCTCCAGACTGAGCAGCCTCAACTCCCTTAGCCTTTCTTCATAGCTGAGATACTCCAGAAGTCTGATCATCTTGGGTCTGAATTCATTCCAATGAACATCTTTCCTGTGCTGGGAGCCCAGAGCTGATGCAGCCCTGCAGGTGGGCTCTCAGCAGAGCAGAGCAGAGGGGCACAATCCCCTCCCTGGCCCTGCTGCCCACACTGCTCTGGATGCAGCCCAGGACATGGATGGCTTTTTGGGCTGTGAGTGCACATTGCTGGGTTTTTCCAGCTTCTTGCCTGGTTACTATCCTGTTAAATTGAAAATTGTTTTGAGTTTAGCTTTTAAGTAGTGTTTGTCTTTTATGTATGCCTAATGTATTTAATTTTATTCCTTACAAGTATTAAATAGAGAGTAAGTAGAGGGAATTATTAACTTGTTTGACCACTGAAGAAAACAATGTAATCAATTTTTGATTTTAGAAGACACTCCAGCCTAAAGAATCACATTATCCTTGAGAACAGATCAAAATATTAATTTCATATGACCGGTTTGAGTGGATATGTTCTGTGAATAAAGTAATTTTGTAGAGATAATGGTTCCCACAGAATTTTATGTTGTATTAAATTCTCTTTTTATTTCCTTTAATCACATTCTGAACTCTCTTTAGTTTCTGAAGTTGCTGGAACTCAGCAGATAAAAATCTTGGTACATAATAAATCAACTGGCAATCAATCAATCTCTAAAATACTCTGGAATTATCTTGCTCATGTCTATGTTCCAGTTTCAGTTATGTAATTAAAAAATTAGTTATGAAAAATATATTTGTCTTACACTCTCAGAAGACAATATCCTCATTCAGATACAAATTTCAGTTGAGGACACAAAAAATTTGAGATAATTTCTAGCTCTATTTTTTGAAAATTGTTTCTGTATCATAGTTTCTGAGTTGAGAATTGTGGTCTGACAAATTCTATGTAGCACTTGCTATTAGCAGTTTGATGGCATAACAAAACCAAAATGGAGATTTTTGAGACTTTCTAACATGAGACTGTGTTCAAATACTCTTCTTGTAGTCAAAAGAACCTCCTACACTCATCCCTGATTATGCATAATATTTTCATTATTACTGAAACATGATGCCTAAGAATTCTCCCGACAGACTTCATAGAGATCCAAAATTCTTATCATAGAGTAATCTAAAATATGTGATATAATATGATGCTACAGTAAATAGTGTTTTCACTTTAGTTATTCATCTGTTGCCAGATTCTATATAAACTGTTTCCTTACTGCTTTTGTCATTGAAGTCCTTCTCGAACCCTTGAATGAAAAATCTGGTTTTATCCCAACAAACAGGTCTGTTAAAGTAACCATTTCAATTGCCAAAACTAAGTACTGATGAGCTGAAAGAAAGCTCTCTGCTTTACCTATGCTTCTTGCAGAGTCAGTGCAGAGTGAGATTCCTTAAAATGTTCTCTGATCCAGCACTGAGCAGGATGCTATCAAAGCTCTCAGTAAGAACAACCAACCACATAGCCATGGCTCTTAACTCTGGGTAGAAGCAGTAATGCCACAAACTAACACTGCAATTGCTTTTATTCCCTTTCATATGGCTTAGTCACACTCTCACTTCAGGCTTAAACCATAGGACAAATACTTAAAGAAGAAACTATGTTCCCACAGTCTCTGAGCAAGACTCTAGGCCTAAATATTTAAAAAAAATTTTGTAGTTTATATTATGGGCATAATATATTGTAAACTGCAGGCAATTTAGGAGCTGCTTGGCCATAGAAAGCTGGTATTTTGAGTCTGTTTTTATACAAGACTTGTTTGAGATAACCCCATATGTCTTCAGTGGTACTTAAAGTTCTCACTTGTTTATGATGTTGACAGATACATGGTCCTCTAAAGCAGCACTTACAGCCCAGTTTTGTTTCTGAGGGCATCTCATATGGCTCTAAGAGTTTATTTACTGGCAACTGAACAGAGTCCTAATATTCCATTGAAGTGTATCTGTGATGCCTAGAGAGTAACAGTTCTTATTTGCCTAAGTATTTCAGTTTTTAAGGATGATGACTGGGAAAACAAAGTCAGAGAATGCCTTTTCTGGGCATCAGTTTCCAGTAGTGAACGCCTCTGCAAATCTCTGAAAGTGAGATCTGTGTTTCTGATGAATCCAGGGCATTTTCTGTGTAAACTATGCCTTTGTTTTTGAGCTTCCTAACAGGATTTTTTAGGCCCCATAGACAGAACCTGGAGCTGTCTCTATGGGGAGTGCTTGGGCCATGGGGAACTAGATAAATGTCCTTCCTGAGGCATCTGGGCTTTTCTTCCTCCTCTCCGTGGAGCAGTGAGTGAAGATGCTCTCTTCTGTTCTGCAGGGCGTGACACTGCCATTGTGGTGCTGGCAAAGGAGAGCAGCTCCTCCTGTCCTCAGGTTTCTCTAGCCTGTTGCAACACTCAAACATGGCTGTGGAGACTGGGTGGAGCTGCCATCTGCTGCAATGCTCAGTAGAATCTTGCTCATGTTATTCCTCGCTTCACCAGATCTGTCTGGGATGCATTGCGTAATGGAAATTTCCTCCTTTTGGAAAGTTCCTCCTTTTCAGACAGGCTGTAAACACCAACATTTACTCCATGGAGTTTTTACGGATAGCTCAAACAGCACTCAGATCTGTCAGTTGTCAGCCACCAGAATTACTAGGTGCTCTGGGCCAAGATCCCAGGACTCACATGTGTGCCTTCCAGCCTCATGTCTTGGCAGGAATTTTCTGGGACTACCTGAGATCCTTGTGGCCCTGCTCTCCTTCAACAGTTGGTGTATGGGGCCATTGGTGGAATGTGGCTTTGGCCATGTAAATGGTAAAAGAGTAAATCTGTGGTGCTGAGTGAGGATGCCTTTGTTTGGGAGTTGCAGCTGTTTCTACAAAACCAGACAGACATTTTTGTGTGTCAGCTCATCAACGTTCCTGGAGGCAAGTGACCCCCAAAGAGGAGGGCCAGCAGCCCTTCAGGAAGTCATATCTCTGGCAATACTAGTGCAGTGAAACCAGGGGCAAGTCAGCAGCTGGGAAATAAGCTGGCCCCTAAGAGGACCTGAAGACTGTTGTGAAAGAAGAATACAAAACTGCAGGAAAAGCCTTGGTCTCCAATTAAAATATTGCAGCTGGTATTGCTATGCCCACTTGTGAAGTTTTCTCCTCTTTCTCTGGGTGCTGTGCACGCATTTCCCCCTCATGTATCTGCAGCAGCCTAAGACTGATGGGGCCAGTCTGGTGGGATGGGGTACAGCCATGTGCTTTGCCAGGATGGAGAGGCCTTTGGGCTCAACCTGTGCCTCATTGCTCATGAGCCTGGACCTGGCCTCCTCGATGCCTCGCTCTGTGCTGACACCTTGGAGCTCTTCTCCAGCCTTCGCTGCTCACTACAATCTTGATATGGTTGCATTCAATGCTCCCTTCTGCACAGAAGCACAACTTTGTTCTGGTTTTAGTGTAGAGCTGTCACTGTACTCCCATGAGGTGCACAGGATGGAAATAGAAGCACCATGGCCGCCTGGTCAGCAGGGAAAGTGTTATGGCAGCTCAGCCCATCTCCAGGCTGGCCAGGACACATCCTGGCAGAGCATGCCTGAGCAGTCTGTGAGGTCTTGAGCAGACTGCAGAGTCTGCATCCTACTGCTGACAATGGCTGTGGCTTGATCCTATGTTATGGGGCTCAAGGGTGGCAGTGCAGGATCTCCCTTTCCACCCCAGGAATGTGGAAGGCAGGCAGGGTAGGGCTCAGATCCTGGGAAGAGCAGAGGCACAATCCTATTTGCTTTCATCTCCTGGGCAGAAGATGGGAATGACATAAACTACTCTTCAGGGATGCTCTGGATTTAGCAAAGGTGCTCTTCACTGTAAACATCTTCCTGACATAATCTGGGTGTGTTGCAAGCAGTCTGGGGAAATTTGTGTGGAACTCTGCTGTAGAAGCACTTTGTGTTGTGTGAAAAGAGAGCTTTTCTAGCCAGGAACCTGGCAAGAGCCTCTGAACATATGGGAACTCACAGCATCTGCAATCAGGCTGTACTGTCTTCTTATCTCCCCAGCCTTTGCAAGTGTTTGTGTGGTTTTTTATGGGGAGAGACCTGCTGTTTCAATTTTGATTTTCAAAACCAGTGCTTGCATCCAGAAATGCCATGTTTGGGAGCTTGCTCTGATCTGATGATGGAAAAACTGCACAGTTGACAGAAGCCAAGGTTCTTACAGAAGCCAAGGTTCTTGATCTGTGCCATCCTGTGGTCTGTCCCTTATATCAGTCCACAAAAGCTGGATGTCTTCCCTGTCCGCCTTCTCATCAGAAGTGAGAACACAGGGACACTGTCTGCACTGGAGCTATTGACTGTTGCATCAATTTTGAAAGAAGGCGTCAGAAATCCACCTTTAGATCAACGAAGTAGGAAGACCTGCTGTTTTGAAATGTAGGTTGAATATGCCAGGTATCTCCATTAGGAGCAATAGGAACTCTTTCCCAGGTTTCTTATACACAGAGAAATTTCCAGCAATTGCAAAGATCATGCAGAACTCTTAATGCAGTTTGGTATCACAGGTAATTTCCCTCTTTTGTGTACATATTTAAAAATGTGCCCATTAATTTTATCGTGAAATTTGTTATGCTGAGACTATGAACTTCGTTTAGTGTCAAAATTTTTAGCACAGCACAGAAAAAATATCTGCTGCTAATAGTGGGGGAAAAATCTGCAGATAAAAATTATTCCAGGGAAGATAATGAAAATGTTCTTTCACTCCCCTGACTGCTGCTTGCTTTGCCAAACCCAGACTTAAAATAGACTAAGCAACCTAAAGTTAAGCAGCCTTATTAGTCCAGTAGAGTTGGCTGTATGCATCATAAGTTTCATACTGTGATAAAGATGCTTTCCTGTCATGTCTCAGGACACACACACTGCTGAATGAGCCCAAAATACATAGTAGTTAGTCACAGCATTTTATATACATTATTTTTCCAAATATGAGAAAAATATCAGGACTAATCAGCTGATAGGTGATGAATATTTGACACATTTCAGCAGAATCTTAAATATATGAGACAGAAAAACTGTAGCAGACTGAACTTCAAGAAACTTTTCCCCATCTTTTGTCATATGCTTGAAACTTGACCTAATTATCATTACCATAAAATAAGTAGATTTAAAATGGAAAGGAGGAAGAAATAGAAAAGAAAATTAGAAGAAGAAAGGGAAGGAAAAATGAAAAATAAAACCATTCTTAAAATCTCTTTATGTGGTAGCATGTTCTCACATCCTGACATATAAAATACTTCTGTATGTGTTTTGTAGATGAAAAAAGAAAAATTGTTAAACTTTGAAGTACGTGAACTGCTTCAAAGAAATTAACTTTGGAACAAGACAAACCTCCAGACACTCTAGCATCCCTAACTGATTACTGTATTTCTCAAGTTTTAATAATAGAGACATACTTCTTATTAAAAAATAGTGTTGACTTTCAAATCTACATTTTCTGCTGGGAAAAAGAAAAGAATTTAAACTCAGAGCCTTTTAAATTAAAATCTGCATATTTAAAAAAGGTTTTTCTTTTTAGAATAGCTGTTCAAAGACCTTACTGATTTCTACCACGGAAAAACAAATTCATCATGAAAATATGTGTTAACACATCCAGTAGTAGTGGACAAGGACAAGTTGAGGTACTCGACAGCCTTTTTGTCTCAGCTTTCAGTGGCACTCTCTCTTTTCACATCTCTCAAGTGGATGGAACTCAAGGCTGCATCTGCAGGAGCCAAGTCACACCTGCTGTAAGAGAAGGTCAGGTCTGAGACCACCTGAGGAAATTGAACATGAGTCTATGGGATGAGGTGCATCCCAGAGTCTTGAAGGAATTGGCCAATGTAGTTGCCAAACCTCTCTCTGGTATTTGAGAGTTCAAGGCAGTCAGATGATGTCCTGGGTGTGTGGAAAAAAGGCAAACATGGAACCCATTTTTAAAAAGTGTGAAAGGAGCTACCAACCTGCCAGCACCATTTCTGTGTCTGTGAAGATGATAAAGCATCCTTTTAGAAGCTCTGCTAAGGCACATGGACAACAGGGATATGGTTTGAAACAGCCAGCATGGCTTCATCAAGGGCAAATTCTGCCTGATCAAGCTCTGGCTTTCTATGATGGAGTGACTCTATCAGTAGGTAAGGGAAGAGCTACAGATGTCATTTATCTGGGCTTCTGTAAAGCCTTTGACAGGGTACCCCCCAACATCCTTCTCTTCCATTTGGATTTGATGGATGGACAGTCGATAAGGAATTGGCTGGATAGTTGCATCCAGAGGGTAGTGGTCAAAGGTTCACCAAGAGGTCAGTGATGACTGCTGTCCCCCAGGGGTCTGTACAAGGAGCAGGACTTTAATATCTTCATCAATTGCACAGACAGAGACCAAGTGCACCCTCAGCAAGTTTGCAGATGACACCAAGATGAGTCGTGTGACTGACACACCTGAGTGATGGAAAGTCATCCAGGAGGGCCTGGACAAGCTTGAGAAATGGGCCCACAAGAACATATGAATTTTATTATGTTAGACAGATTGAACGCCCCCAGAAATATTTGTGTTCATAAATACCTGCTGCAAAAAGTACGTGGGAAATTGAGTCTGTTCACAGAATTACAAAGTTGCAGAATGGCTGGGGTTGGAAGGGACCTCTGGATATCATCTAGTCTAACACCCTATTAAAGCAGGGGGGTTAGGTTTGTTCCTTTTTACTCTAAAGAATTTTTCCCCATAAGTTACCAAGGAAACTAAGTGTTGTACTTAAGACTATTTAACAAAAAACAAAGCAGTGGTCAAAGCTCAGAGGGGGAGATAACGCGAGTTTTGGGGCAGGTAAAGGACAGAGCTTGAGGCAGTTTGGCACTCGGTTTTTTCGGCGTTCAGGGAGAGAGAATGGCTGGGTTGCTGCTCACCGCTAGAAGAGTTCACTTTCTCTAGAGGAGTCCAGTCTTAGAAAATCTGCCATCATCTGCTCGCCCTGGAATTCTGAGCTCCTCTGCCACCCTGGGAGAGCTGGGCCAGCCCTGCCCTGCCATCGTGGTTCCATCAGTGCTGCTCATCTGCTACAGAGTGACCCTGCACCCCCCTGCCCTGCTGGGACACCCTGCCCCTGCCCTGCCCCTGCCCTGCCCCTGCCCTGCCGGGACACCTGCTGGGAATCCTGCCATCCCAGCTACCAGCCCGGGACTTTCCACTGTTTCCAGCTTGGTGCTCTGAGGATCCTACAAAGGCACTGAGACCAAACTGCCCTGGGTTTTTGTGATGCAAAGCCCCCGAGGTTCTTGGTACTGTTTTTGTTATCAATACTGTAGTTGTTTTTTTTTTTTTGTTTGTTTGTTTGCTTTGTTATACATACTAGGAAAGTATGTATGTTATACATACTTTGTTATACATACATCCTGTTTCTATTTCCAAAATCTTTTGCCTGAAGACTTTAAACTGCAAATTTATAATTGGAAATAAAGGGTGGTTGTGGTGGTTTACATTCTCCATTCCAAAGGAAGCTCCAATTTTGCCTGGCAGATACCTGTCTTCCCAAACCAAGACAAGCAGGTTCACCTAAAACATGTTGCACAGTATTGCATCCAGCCAGATTTTGCATATTTCTGGGGAGGAAGACTCCATGGCCTCTCTAAGCAAGTTGTTCCACTGCTCTGTCACCCTCACAGTAAAGAATCACAGAATCACAGGATGGCTTGGGTTGGAACAGACCTTAGAGATCATCTAATTCCAGGCTTCCTGCTGTGTGCAGGGATACCTTTTAGCAGCCCAGGTTGCTAGGAGCACCATCCAACCAGACCTTAAACACTTCCAGGGATGGGACAGCCACATATTCTCTGAGCAACCTGTTTCAGTCCTCACCATCCTCACAGAAAATAATTTTTTTTGTAATATCTAATCTACACCTACTCTCTTTCAATTTGAAACCACTCATGTGTCAAATAAGCATATTCCTCACCTTTGTCAAGTTGGCAGTGAGTGTATTAGTGTTTGTAATATGCCAGAACAGCTGGAGAAATTTGTAAACTGGAGTTGTCCCTCCTAGACACATGCCTGCTTTAAAGTTTCTCTTTCTGAGTAGTCACTGTGTGTGGGCAGCACATCTGAACCTGCTCTGGATGCTTCTGAATGATCCTAAGATGTAGGCATCTCCTGAAGCAACCCATCTGTGCTGAGGCCTTCAAATATCACATCACTGACCAAAAGAGCTAAAGATGCTATTTATGCATCAGATAGATATTATTGTCTGACTCATGTCCATTACGATGTTCACACATCTTCTAAGCTGGGAAATCAGATGTATGCTTTGGCATATTTTTAACATTACAATTTTGAAATAGGGATGTCAGGAAAATTGAATTTTCAACTCTTCATATTTTCCCCAGAAACTGAGTTGTCAATGACTAAGCGCATTACAACCTTGATGTAAGCTGATGGTCCTGCACAGTTAGGATCCTGCACTACACAGGATGCATGCATTTCTCACCTTGCCTCACAAAAATCCCATGCTTCGGGTAGCCACAGAATTACAGAATGGCTTGGGCTGGAAGGGTCCACAATGTTCATCTAGTTCCAATCCCCCTACTATGGACAGGGATACCTCCCACTACACCAGGCTGATCAGAGACTCATCCAACCCTGCGATGAACGCTTCCAGGGATAGGACATTGACAATTTTTCTGGTTCCAGTGTCTCACCACCCTCACAGCAGAGAATTTCTTCCTAATGTCCTGAATTCCTAAGCCTACTCTCTTTTCACTCTAAAGCCATTACCCCCTTGTCTGATCACTACTTGCCCATGTAAGAGGTCCCTCTCCAGCCTTCTTGTAAGCCCCTCTAGGTTCTGGAAATCTGCGGTCTAGTGATTTTTTTTTAATTTATTTTTTAATTTTCCATGTTCCACCTAATTGCATTTTTTAGACACTTCTGGTATCTGCTTAGCTTCTGTGTGTTTTCTGTAGTATCTGTTTTAAAACATTTTCTCTGTTCCATTTGTACACGGAACCGTATTTGGCAGAGGGCTAATATCCTTTTGTTGGTTTTTTTTTTTTACTTAACCTTTTCCTATTTGCCCTCAATTTTCATTTTTTTCTTTTAATCTGGTTGTGCTTTTTTCTTTCATTTATTTACAAAATGTCTTCTCTTTCCATTAGCTTCTCTCTCTCTCTCTCACTTTTAATTTCTGAGCTGAGCAGAAACATGTAAACCATTTCCTTTGCTGATTATAGGAATATATATGAGATGACTGCTGGCTGTGGTTTCAGTGGGCCACCAGCACGTAAGGAAATGTAAACCCTCAGTTGAGATACATTTGATAAACGCTGGATTGAGATTGCAATAGGAGCAGGAGGCTCGAATATCCAGCAGAGGGAGTGATTTCCTCAGCCAATATCCCTCTGCTCGGGATGCCTTGACTCCAGCCTCAAGGACAGATCATCACTGTGTCGGCAAAGGCATGAGAGCAAAGCCTGTGAGATGCGCAGCAAAAAGAGAGAGCTAAAACACAATATCTAAACTACCTAAACAGAAAGAAAGAACTATCTTGAAATGGCCGTAATTTTACCTAACTAATAAAAGAGTTTGAAGAACTTAGGAGGTAAGATTCAAAAATAGTGAGTAGCTGGCATGGTGGTCTAACCCCAGTGGACAATTAAGCGCTGCACGACTGCTTTCTCACCCCTTGCTCCCCATTCCCCTGGTGGGAAGGAAAATCAGAATAAAAGAAAAGTTAAGTAGTGTTATTACATAAGAACAGCTTAATAATGGAAACAAAATAAAATATTATTACACGACAACTGCTACTACAAGTACTGCTGCTGCTGTTACTACTACTACTAATCATCATGATGAAAAGGAGAGAGGGGAATAAAACCCAAGAGAAGTAAGTGACACCCAGTACACAAGACCTCACCAGCGGCTGACCAATGCTCAGCCCACCCACAGCAGCAGTCAGCTCCTCCTGGCCAGCTCCCCACAGTTTACATCCTGGACATGATGTTCTGTGGCATGAAACATCATGTGAAACATCCCTTTGGCCTGTTCAATTCAGCTGTCCTGGCCAAGCTGCCTCCCAGTGTCTTGTGCACATGTTCACTGATGGGGAATGGGACACTGAAAGGTCCTTGGCTCAGCAACAGCTAAAACATCAGTGTGATACCAACATTACTTTCATGCTGAACCCAAAACACAGCACTGTACCAGTGACTAAGAAGAAAATTAATTCTAAACCAGCCAAACCTTAGAAGTGTGAGATACTGTGCAATAAATATTTATAACCAGTGGTGGTGATATTTATCTTCATGATTGCCACGAATCAAAAAGTGATGAAGTGATATTAAGTGTGTAATAGGGAAATTTTTTAATTACTGGAACATATAACTTATTGTATCAGTTCATTAAAGTGTAAACTGAAATGCTGCGTCTTTTTGTTGAAATACTTATTGTTTAACAAAAATTTTACTGCTAAATATGATAATTATGTAAATAAATTATAAAAACAAACAACGTATAAAAGCTGACCTATGTAATGAGAAATTAATTCACTGGTAGTGCCTGGAACTTTCTGAATCTCAATTTGATCAGTATGTACTGTCCAAATAGCAAGATAAAAATCTCTTGAGTGTTTTTCAGAATGTTTGTTATTAATGACTCCAAAGATTTTCGTGAGGTAACTTTCTTGGGGTAAATGGAAAAGTCAAATTGGTTTATTCATGAGCTGTCAATATTTTGAAAGCAGTTATTGGTCTCTAGGTGTAATTAGCATAAAGAAAGGTGTTGACTATATTGAAGTATTTAGCTAGTGCTTTCAGTTTCTACTGGAAGCAGACAACGATGAATAGGGATGAGACACAGACAAAGTAGACTGACCTCAAAAGCAACCCAGCAATTAAATTGACCAAAATCAGCTTTTGATTATGTTTGGTATCGTTCCTCCCTTTCATAATTTACTGAACTAATTTTCAGTTCTGTAAAATCTATGGCTGCTGGTCAACAAGCCTTTAGTGCCTCTAGATTGGAAACAAAACTTGGGTGGGAAAGTTGGTTATTATGAAAAAAATTATTCAAATTGTTTTTGGAGAGGTAAGCATCAAGATTCAAAAAAAAGTCAATGTTAAAAACAATACAAGATTTTTAATGATTCATATAACATTTTAATGTATGGCTTGCCAATGTTTTAGGATGCCATTTTAGATCAAAACACAAGATAAAAGGCAATTATAGAACAGTGTGTAATTTTCAAAAAGCATAGTTAGCAAAATTTGTTAACAATAGGGAATACTAAATCACAACCTAAAACACACACAGTGGACTTCTGGGTAAGTAATCCAATCTGTAATATGTATAGATTGATTGAAACTTGGGCAAAATAAGGAGGCTGAGTCTTGTTGATCTTCAGGTCATGCCAAATGCCAAAGTAATGTTTACCTAGACTGTTGTCACTGGTATGGGTAGTAAAAGGATATTTTATTTGGTTGAAGAAAGGATCACATTGTTTTTATAGCATTTTCTCCATTTATCAAAACCATGTTATAAAGTGTGCACAGCTATTACTCATTTAATCCTTGGAAATACTTCTAGAATTCAACACAAAGCAGATGGAACCCCCCAGCAAATGTATCTGGAAATTATCAACATTGCCTACTTACTTGCTATGTTTTTGTTCAGCACCTGCCACCACAGAACTCAACATGGCTTTGGTCATTAGGACCTACTTTAAGGACATCTGGTATTAAAATTCAGAGGGAGAGTAGAGAAACATCTTGCTCACTGTAATTGTTTGGAAAATATTGTGGTAATATCACAATAGCCACAGCTGAGGCAGGGAGGCAGATTGTGCCTCATTCCACATCAAGACAGAATGTTTCTCTTAGAAATCTCATCTAAAACTGTGAACCATCAGTGAGTAATACAGGTATTGTCATCTAATAAAATAGAAACATTATATCAAGTGATGAACACCTGTGACTTATTTTCAGTCTGTTGCAGTCTGAAAATAAGGCTCAGAATTAGTGGTTTGATAACATTAGTCAAACTTGTATCCTTCTCAGAAAGCAAGGTGATACTTAATTTCTTCTGTTGACTAGAATACCTATAATCTAGATCTAAAGAGAAAATCAAAATTTCAAAAATTAAGGGAAATTGAAATTGTTAGCAGTGCAAAACAATAAAACTGAATTACTAACAGATGGCAAAGACTGTGTGCACTGGAACTCTCAAAAGGATGTGATGATTACTATGAAGATTTCTGCATTATACCATTGGGTCTGGACAATGTGCAACATTCACAAGAGCAAACTGAAATACTGGCAGAGTGATAACTGGTGGATGATCCATTAGCTATTTTTGACTCTACCTGCTGTAATTATTTTTATATAGATTTATGAAAAGTGATTATTGTGATTTTTTTTCTTAATATTTACATATATGTGGTTTAAGAGACATATTATGTTATTAATATATGAAGGAATGTTTCTGACAGAGTGAGTAGTTGGAAGTGTTTTGTCAGCAGGTGTCATTCTTAGGATATTTTTTAGATTTGAGAGAATTTCTTATATTTTAGAGGGAGGGGGAACAGGCTTCTGAGGGGGGTTTGGTAGCTTATCTTAGGCTAAATGATATGATCAGAAAAAAAATTAAACAGTGTCTCAAAAGGCTTCTCTTCTTTAAAAACAGATATAAACAGACTGAGGAGGGCATCCCAAAACCGTGATGTAAATGGCTTAGGTATATGCAAGGACAATATCAAGACGGAAACTTTATTCAAACATGTATCTACCATCATCCACAGGGATATTTTGACAAACTGTATGAATTATCACTGATTTTTGATCCTCAAAAAGCATCTTCTGCAGTGTCACCAGAATGTTAATGAATTGTTTGATAATTGTGTAATGAAGTAGCTTTTTATTTATTGTGTGAGATATATCAATGATATTTTAATCATATATGTTAACTCCCATAATTTTCTCACCATCAAACTGTCTCCAAAATATCCTCCAAGATACAGAGTGCACACGGCCTTATGGCATTATTTGTATTCTAGGGATTCTTTTTCCAAGGAAAATAGTGCATGTTGGAGAAGACTGCTAATGAAAATTGACCAAAAGGCATATATTCAACTTTTTATATTCTCAAGAGGAAATAAAAATGTATGGTTTGTGAAATGATTAACACATTGTTTTCTCCCTCCCTCCCACCCCCTCTTTCCCACCCTCCCTCCCTGGGAATTAATAACATAATATTTATTAAATACTTGTGGCAGGCTTCAAGGGATGGCAGAATCTACTGAAAGAAATGGGAAAACCTAGTGTTTATAATTAGGTCTTCCCAAGTGCAACAAGTACTAGTAAAAACTGGTGTTTTCAGAGGTGCTATTTTCCTATTACACGCTTCTGAAGAGCTTTCCTTGCTCTGTCAAACATTGTTCTAGATAGTTATCTAAGGTATACTTAGTGTATTTGGTTAGAGTTTCTGTAGTCATCATTTATATCCAGTATAATTATCTGTCAGCTCAATACCAGTAGCAAGTAGAATTTACCCTGTGAAGAACTTGTAGTAGCTTAAAAAGAAGATGTATGTCATTGCTTGCTTTGTATCATACAGCCATAGAGTCATTATTAAGGTTGGAAAAGTCCAACTTTATACTCACACCACCATCAAAAAAACCATAGCACCAAATGCTATGTGGGGACTGTTGCCTGGGCAGACTGGCTCAATGCCTGACAAACCTTTCAGTGAAGAAATTATTCTTGAAAAGATGCTGACTTTTATGTCAATTAAAAAAATATTTAGTGCCCATGATATTTAGTACGAGTATAATGGGGTAGCAATATGTTTACGAAGTACAGTAATTGCATGGTTTCTAAAAGCTCTAAGAAATAATCAACATGTGAATATATGGTAAAAAAAATGTTAGCGCACATAGATATCAGTTAAACAAAAATATTGCACGTCAGTGAAAAGAATTGACTGGGACGAGTTAGCAGTCCTCTTCAAAAAGTCACTTGTGTCCTCTTATAGATCAGGCAGTATCCCTCAGGAAAGTGTATTGTCCTGGTCATTCTGGGACTCTTTTTAGAGGCTCTTAAACTTTAGAAATATACCAAATCTGGCCTGAAAATCAAGAACTGTCCACTCAAACCACCCTTAAGTTAAGAACCAGTATTTGCCAGGGCAAATTCTTTTTCTGCTGAGCTGTGTAACTGTGGCTAGACTGTCAAAGGTTCCCAGGCTAGTTTCTTTAAAGTTGTCGTGATGATTGCTAGCACTGATGCTGAATGGTGATGAGTATGCACAGACATGAGGGTTTCCCAAGCACCATTGCAGCAGGCTTTCATTCTGAATTGTGGTTTACATTTCTGTTATTTTAATTAGTTTAAAAGTTACCATTATTTATAAAGTGCATTGACAGGAAATAGTGCATTGAGTTTATTTAGAGCATTAAGTGAGGCTCTGTTTTTGACTAATTTTGTCAGAATTTACCCCATGGCATGAAAAGTGCTTCAGATGTTAGACATCAAAAATATAAGAAACGTGAAGAATAACTCTTCTTTGGACACGTCTAAATATTTAGTGTGTCTCTTTAAGTACAAACTGTAATGTATCTTGGTATGGGATGTTCCAAGTGTGTCTTCACTAATTTTACTGGCTCTGACTGGTTTTCTATATAATGTGTATATGGATCTGGGTGCACTCTGGTTGGCCTCTCCAGCATGTCTTCCATAACTTTAGAATTTACATGACACTAAACAAACAGAACAAATCAACACTTAATTCTTTTATTATTAGCTCCTCAATACTGCCCAGAAGTCACAGATTTTTCTGTGAATAGAAAAAGACCGTGATGACCCCACAATAGTGTGCAACGAACCTCTTTCTTTCCAGACTATTGCTGAGGGAAAAAAATCTAAAGATGAGTCCCCCTTTTTTTCAATAAAAATAAACTAAGTGGCTACTGGAAAGGGTGATGGCTTTTATGGCTCGTCTTAAAGCACTTCATAGCCACAACAAGTAGCACCAAAACCGTAGTTGTTTTTTAAAGTCTAGAAACTGGCCATCCTTTTACTCATTTTGAAGATATGCAGGACAACACTGAGACATAAGTTGCCAAATATAGCCCCTTCTCAAAATTCTAAAAATGATATGAAAATCACAGAGTTTTCTAGACTGCTTTTATTGCAAGAGTATTTTCGACTTTCAGGGAGATGTTCCAATTCTTTTTCTTATTTTGAAATCTAGTGAAAGGCCCTTAGTTCTTCATGAATATAAAGGTATATTTGTCTTCTTCTTTGGCTGAATGTGTTTGCCTTTTTGCTGCTCCTCCCCACTCTGGAGAAGTCAACTACCTGAATGAAAAACAACACAGACAAGAAGAGGATGAGGGCAATGAGAAAGAGTAGAAGTAATAATACTGCAGCTTAGAATGAAGAGGCACAGAGGAGATATTTGTCTTACAGTGTGCTGTAGACTTCTTGAAGAAGGCTTTTTGAAGTTTCCAGCTGTTTTATAGATTTGAGTGTGCAGCCAAATGCTGATATTAATGCTAATAAATGCTAATTTAACATAAATATTGTTAAAAGCTTATGGTGGCCTTTCCTTGCTTCTTTGGAGACTTCAAATTCCAGGGCACAGCATACGAAAGACTAGAAAACTAAATCAATTTGATAATTTCTTTCATATAATTTTAATTTTTGTTCACATACCATCTTCATGTTAGGGATGAGTGCACTGGTTATTGCTCTTTTGGAACCTGTCTTGAATTCATTACACTGAGACCTAGCCCTTCTTGCATTTCAATAGAGAAGTATTAGTAATCAAAACAGAAGGCTGGTGAAATTGAAGAAGCACATATGGTAATAAATCCCCTGAAAAGAACACAGGCTATAGCATAAATCTACCATCTGCTCTAAGATTTACAGTCTCCCTTTTTGATTACTAGATGGCAAACAGATTACCCACCCTATTAGCCTATGATGAAAAGAATTTTTCTCCTGTGTTGTTATAAAATTGTCTGGGCTTAAATTTGACTCATACCTGGGCTTGCTAAACTGAGCTTCCTCAATGGATGGAAGAAGCTTAACTATTAGTTGTAGACAACAGTCTCCCTTCCCACAATGAAAGGTCTTACTCACAAGTCATTACTCAAAAGTAACAGCTAGTGGTTTCTTACAGCATGGTGAAAAGGAGGGTGGGCAAAAGTATCTACTTATAAGGCAAATCAGCTGTAAACCCACATTCACAATTTAGAAAATGTAGGAATGAGAGCACAGTGGTGTCTGGTTTAGGTTATACTTCACCTTGCTGTGGCTATTTTTTGAAACTGGGATCACGGCACAGTAGGGTCCTTTTGCTCCAGGTGTTGCCCAGCAACAAAACATGGTTGCTTCTACACATAGGTAATACTTGCCTCTGTGCAAAAAGAGACCAATTCAGTACTTTGTACTTTCCAAACTTTCAGTTAAAAATCCTTATTTTTTAGGTAGGTTCTTGCCGCAGAGCAAGACCAGATGGAAGTTCTTTTCCCTCTTCAGAGTGGCTGCTACTTACTTGCCTTTCATGCATTATGTAATCCTGCTCCATGTGCAGGACTTTGCTGTCAGAACTATTGAAAACATGTAGAATAATCTCAGTGTCTGTAGAAGAAATTTTAATCAGTATATCAAAAACTTCACTCTTCCATTTCTACCCTCTGTTAACTATTATAATTAACCAGAGCACAGGAGTCCCCAGCCCTAGGCAAACACACCAGTGTAGCATCTACATTTCTTCTACTTCTGGAGCTGTTAATTGTATTCTTAGTGAGACATAATACCCTCAAGGCCTAATGATTTATCATTTCCCTCAAATGTACTTTCAGATTAATTTTTCTCATCTGAATATAACATAATTAACACTATTGGTATTTCAAATGTCTACATTTGACTCCAGATTTAAGACCTCAGACATAAATGAGCCATTTGAAGTCTTTTCTCAGAACTTTTGTTCCCCATCACTAATCTGCATTCTCATTTGGATCACACAGAGGTTTCAAGCCTAGAATCACAGCTGCATACAGAGGAAATAGAATCTGAAAAGCCTGATCTGCAAGACTGCTAAGCACACAAAATTTAAGGAAGTCCCGATAGAAATCTTTGAAATTCAGAAAACACTGAGTGGTATTTTATCTTCAGTAAAATATCAAAAGAAACCAAAAAGAAAAAAATAATAATAAAAAAAAAACCACCCCAGCAAACAACAGAAAGAGGAAGTGACAAAGTTTAGGTACTAGGTAGAATTTTAAGATATACTGAAAATTTGCAGATAGACCATTGATCTGTTTGGCTGAACTGGATTTTCATAAAATTTGACATTTATCTCTCTTACAGTATTTTCTCAGTAAAAGCATCATAAGTAAGATTATTTTATTTCTTTTTCTGTCTCATTGAAGGCTCCTGCTGGAAAGCTCATTAGTTCTCCTTTTCTCTGCTTTGAGAATTCATAGGCTCATATGAAAATAGGAGATGTGCTAGAAGGTGGATAGGAATTTTAAAAAAATAATTCTGAGGATATCCTTTTCATCTTTAAGATACTTTTTCCTTCTAAATACAGCTTTAGCCGTAATACCCCCAATCGCTTTTAACTTTTAGATAAGCAGCAAAGGCATGGACCCTAAAGACATATTTAAGGTAATTTAAAAGTTGAACTTCTTTAATTTCAGTCCTTTTCTTTTGCTTGGAACACCTTTGGGAATTCAAGATGTTTCAGACTAGGCTTTCCCCCCCCCTTTTTTCTTCTGTAAATTTTGAGGAAACTTTGGAGAATTGTTACTGCATCAGAGGTTGCCTGATTCTCTGACACTCTGCACAGGTGTGAATAGGAACGTTGAAAAAAACCTCTTGATACTGCTTTCCATATAGCTACTATTATTCTTGCACAGAAATGGTGTGGAATTGCTCATCCAAGGGTGCAATTATATTTATCAGTTTCTTGTAGAGAAAACTAAAAAAGTAATTCCATCTTTCTTTCAGTGTGATACCTACCTAACACACTCCTCCTCTTGGTGATTGTTATTACAGGAAGTAAGTATAGCCATTACTCTTCATACACAGAGACATTTGCATCACTGTCTAGATTATATTAATAATTATATTAACTGAATAAACTACCTCAAACAGTTCTAAGGGACATAAGAACATTACTGTTATAAGCTGTCTTCTTGAAACCTTCTAGTAAATTGAACTGTGCCAGCGAGTGCTCCTGAGAGCTGAAATTCAATTGTACAAACTGTGAAATTTTTGTTGTGTTTCTGTTGGGGTTTAACAGCAGTCAGCAATCAAAGCACAACAGAGCCACCTGCTCACTTCCCCACCAGCAGGATCTGGGACAGAATCAGGAGGGTAAAAGCTGTAAAACTCATAAAGGCAGCTTAATAGGAAAAGCAAAAGTCATGCATGAAACCAAAGCAAAACAAAGGAATGAATCCGCTGCTTCCCATGGGCAGGCAGGTGTTCAGCATGTCCAGGAGAGCAGGGCCATCACATGTAAGAGTAACTTGGGAAGACAAACACTACCTCTCCAAATGTCTCCTGCCTTCCTCCTTTTTTCTCCCCTCTTTATATACTGGACATGATGTCCTATGGTCTGAAATATCCCTCTGGTCATCTGGTGCCACCTGTGTCTCCTTCCAGTGTCCCAGGCACCCTCAGTCAAGACATCCACATCTTCACCAGTTGGCAGTACAAAAAGCAGAAAAGGGTATGATGTTGTATAAGAACTGTTCAGTGATAAAAAAAGTCTCTATATTCTTAACCCTTTGTTCAGCACAAATCCAAAACACATCCCTATGCCAGCCACTGTGAAGAAAATTAACTCTACCCTAGCCAAAACCAGCACAAGTCACTAGTATATTTTTGTTCCACATGAGATTGCACTGTTCTAAATAATTTCCAGGCTCAGTTTGTGATATATTATGGATCATTTCCACTAGTCAGTTTGCATGTCCCCAAGCTGCTTTATAGGCTAAAATTATTTAGGAGTGTGGAGCAAGCTGTTCTCTCCTAGTTGGTGTCAGCAACCATAAGTCAGGCACATTGAACTAAACTTACAGTATATGAAATGTCTCAAGAGAGACTACATACTTTTTTTCATTGGCATAATGAAGGGCTAGTAACAATCTCACTTTGTGAGGCTCACTTATTCCCCTTTTCGGAGTAGCCAGCCAGAATGACCTTGTCTCCTTGACATCTGGCTGAGCACCCTAAGACTAGCTGATACACAAATCTACTTATCTCCTTCCCTCAAATCTCAACCAGAAGTGATGATACTAATTTTGAAAACTGTTACTGAGGCACAAAAAACCTGTTACCAGCTCTTAGTCATAAGATTTACTAGTGTGAAAGCAGAGATCCTGCTTCTTAAATTGCATCTGTGAGTGCATTTTCACACTCAAACTGGGCAGAAAACACCAACCTAAAACTGCAAATGTACACTTAAAAACACAGACAACACAGGTTATTGCAGGAGAGTTCATTACGTCTTATAAGAGAGAAAAAACAAAAATATAAACCAGGCAGTGTATAAACTATGTTTCTGAATATCACTTTAAAACAGATCCCTGTCTGTTCTGTGCATACCCATCCAAATTTAGGCCAACTACTAAAGATGCTCAAGTGCAAACTTACTATGACGTGAGAGACTCTGGGGAGATAAATTAGTTTTACTTAAAAATAATTGCTAATACAGTGATGTAGCTGAATAAAAATAACTATCTCATGTTGTCAAGGGCAATGTCCTACATGCTTAAATATAAAGGTATCAAAGAAACTCTTAAACACATAGAAGGCAAGAGATTTACAAGTTAATCACACCTGTCAAAGTTAAATAGATTCTGCAAAAGTCTGAGATAAGTAGTCAAACATTTCATGTCGTCACCAATGATAATAATGGAATTCCTTTTTTAAGATGCCAGTCTCATGTTGTAATTGCTAATCCTTTAGTCATCCTTTATCCCTTTCCCTAATGCCTTCCAACATTCTGGAGTAGCCTCATTCTTCCTTCTGGATAGGATTCTGCTTGTGATATACTACTTTTGTGGTGTTGCAGCTTCTAGCTAAAAATAAATCAGCCAAATAATGAAGGTATACAGAAACAAGAGTGGCTGGAACTTTATTGCCATAAATGTGGGAAGATCAGGGACTATTTCTGAACAGCATTTCTTCATCTTGTCTGGAAAACAAATTTGAAGACTTAAGTAATTTCAAGGATTATCTGTTTGAAGATATCAGTTTCAAAATTTTCTTTCATTGCCTCAATATCTTATGAGGACACTTTTTGGAACAACAACACACCAGAATTTGTATTGCAGCCTTGGCTTGGAACTGTCTGTCTTACCTAACAACTCATTTGAAGGGCAAGTTTACTAGGGAAACAATAGGTAAAAAAGAAACTCCTTCCCACCACTTTGCTTACAGCCACAGTGGCATTGAATTATTCTTTTTGTTGTTACATTTAAGAAATTATCTGTGAGGACCAGAGTTCAAGGTAATTAATACAAAGTATAGACAAAACTGGAATGGAGATTGCATATTAGTGTGGTTTCTGTTAATTGACAATATTTGTATCGGCCTTTAATCTGTAAAGTTTTTTTTTTACAGTTGAGTGTATTTCCATCATTTCACTTTAGGACTAAAGTCATGTTAAAAATGCATAGCGATGAAGTATTAGGAAGGCCTATGAAATGCAATTATACACTTTTGGATTTGACAGAAAGGGAGGCAAAAGTATTGCAGTTCTTCTGACTGGTAGTCATATATTCCACAAATAATAAACATCTCAGAAAAAGTACACAGCCACTTCTGTTATGCAGCTGCTCTTATATAATCCCTCCTCAGTTTTATCTTTTCATCCTTCTCAGACTAGTGTACCCTGAAGAGAAGCTAAAAGCCAAAGAAGTTGGACTCACAGATAGAAAAGATTTGGAGCATAAGGAGAGCTCTTCTGATCCTTCTCCTCATGTAAAGTATGCCATATAGTTCTGCAGAGATGAGCAAGAAACTGACTGATCACCAGTAGTTCAAAGCATTAGTAAGAAAAGTTAGAGTCTCCAGATTAGGAACTTTCAGTATGAATATAAGGAAAATACAATGGATAAGGAAAGGAAATGCAGTATGTAGTGAGTACAGAGTCACAAATGTTTTTTTCTTTATATGGCTACATGTCTTATGAATTAAAATAAAGTGACTGGCAAGTTTGTCTCATTGATGATTTTCATTAAACTCTTGACAGATTTGCGTTTTGTTATTATGGCTTTTTTATTACTGACATCCATGGGAGTCAGACTTTATGTATGACCCAAGAAGTCTAATGAATGCAAAAGCAAATATCCTTCCTTGATTTTTAAATGGGAAAGCACAATAATCTAATTGTGATTTAGATTCTAATATTCTAAATATAATAATTAATCTAATAATTTTTTAGTCAACTCTGAATAGAGCAGCAACTGCATTATATTGATGACTTTCTTGAATTTGAGCTATGGCTTTGTATATGAACTTTGATATTTTGATTTTTTAATTTCTGATTTTTAAAGGGGGCCCTTCAAGGAATTAAATCAAAGTGGTGCATTATGGTGACAAAACAAGCTGAGCACTAAAGATCCAGGTAAAACATTCTTATGATACTTTCTGGAGCAACACCACACCAGAATTTGTATTGCAGCCTTGGCTTGGAACAGTCTCTTACCTAACAACTCTTTGAAGGGCAAGTTTACTAGGGAAACAATAGGTAAAAAAGAAACTCCTTCCCACCACTTTGCTTACAGCCACAGTGGCACTGAATTATTCTTTTTGTTGTTGCATTTAAGAAATTATCTGTGAGGACCAGAGTTCAAACTTTTCAAATGTTCCATCAGTGTTGCTGGTTTCTGGCAAAGTAACTGTGAAGGACATAGAAAATCACTGTAGAACGAAACAAATAATTTGAAGAATGATTTCTAGATGATGTAACTGGCTAAGCATGGCAACCATCCAAAATGAAATATGGTCTGAGAAGGAGAAATTATCAGTAGTTTTTCTGTGTAGAAGAGTAAATTATAAAGCTTCTCTGTATCTATTGCAAATTATTTTCTAATAGGAAAAGCAAGAGATGCATGGTTGAACATGTTCTGATTTCTCTACTTCAGCCACATCTGTGGAGTTTTCCCCCTTTTCCTGCTTCTTCAGTTTTCACCTGGTCTCCTGGCAAAGAGCTGTAGACAATAAAGTGGACAGACTTTTGGACTTTGAACATCACTTATTTATTCTGGTTGAGCTTAAGAATTTGATACCCCATGGTTTCTTCTATTTCATACCATTTTAATATCAAGTGTCTGTAGTTACAGTAAACATAATGACACTATTAATATTTATTATGATTTGTGATTATGAAATTCTACTAGAAGATTATCATGTCATAGAGTTTTAGAATCATAGAATATCTTGAGTTAGAAAGGATCTCCAAGAATCATTGAGTCCAGCTCCTAGCCATGCTTAGGACACCCTAAGAATCACAGAATCACCATGTGCTTAAGAATATTTTTAAATGCTCCCTGAACCCTGGCAGTCTTGGTGCTGTGACCACTTCCCTTGGGGAGTGTTTTCTAGCACCAAACCACCCTCCAGATGAAAAACTTTTCCTAATACCCAACCTAACTACCCCAACACTGCCCCATGCAGTTCCCTTTGGTTGTATCACTAGTTACCAGAGAGAAATCAGCACCTGCCCCTCCTCTTCCTGCCACGAGGAAGCTGTAGACTGTGATAAGGCATCCTGTCACTTCGCTAAAGCTGCTCCTTAAACAGTCTGCCCTCAAGGCCCTTCACTGTCTTCTTTGCTCTCTTCAGTATCTTTATGTTCTCCTTCTACTGAGGCACTCAAAACTACAGGTTGCACTCAAGCTCAGTCTCCAGTACCAGTGCCGAGGAGATTGGGAAAATCACCTTCCTCAGCTCTGCAGCAATGCTGTGCTGCCAAAAAAAAAAAACCAAACACCACATCCCAGTGGTTTTTCCACATAAGGGAGAGCATGTAGCAATAGATTTGCCTTGCTGGCTTGTCTAGATGCTTGCATACATATTTGAATTTCCTCTTGTGAAATTTGAATTTCCTCTTGTGCCTACTCCTTCTAACCACTGGAGTTTGAACCAATTCTTAGCTCAAATTGCAGCAATCTTGATTCTTGCAGTTACAGAAGTCCTTCATTTTGTCCTTGTGTGCTGAACAGCAGGCAGCCTTTACAAATTGTGATCCTTTTGGGTTTTCTAGATATGAAAAATGTAGTAGGGCAAACTGAAGCTTACATGGAGCAGTTCAAAGACCTTAAAAAAATTGAGGTAATTATCATTTAACTGAATTAACATGAGTCTATAAGTTGTGCAAAACAGACGTAAATAGATATTCAGCCAATTAAAATGCCTCTATATTAAGGCATTATATTATATTAACTCTTTCTGAAGTTTTGTGACCAGTATGGAAAAATGTGGAACTGCTCATCTTTAGAGGCTCAGAAAATGGAAATCCAGTAAATATTTTTTTTACTTTGGTTTTAGAAATCCAATCTTATTTGGGCTAATTAGCAGAAGTACACAGGAACAAAACATTTTCCAGAGAAATATGTTGTTCTTCTCATTCCGCAGTTTAGTTAGAATTAAGATATCCCTGTGCTGATGTAACAGACTCGACTCAACAAACCATGTAAATCACATCTCATCTTTACACTTACAGACTCTTTCCCCATTGTCCTGGTTTTTGGCCAGGACAGAGTTAATATTTTCCAGTAGCCATAAGCAGGCAGAGACTGGAGCTATGTGAGCATGTCTAGGTTGTTATTCTATAACAACAATACCTCATGTCACCCTCAGGGTCAGAAGAAAGGGATTTCTTGCATAGACACAGAGGGTCCATCCATCATGGTTAAATGTCTTAGGGTGGCGCCATGTTGGATCAGCTAGTGAGATTTTTTTCTTGTAAGTCACCCTCTTTTTGTATGCTTTTCAGTATTGTTACTGTTTGTTTACTTGCTGTTTCCAGTAAATTATTCTTATCTTTTACCAAATATTTCTGCCTTTTTTTCCTCTCACTAGAGAAGTGGGGGGAATGAATAAGCAACTGGTTTGGGAGAGTCTTGTTTGTGGGGATAACTCAGTTGGAGAGTGCCATTCCTAAACCATGACCTCCACGGACTGCAGGGCCTCGGGTGCCTCACCACCTTCTTCACCATGTGCTGCAGGAGAATCTCTGCTCCAGCACCTGGATCACCTTCTTCCCTTCTTCCTGCACTGACCTTGATGTCTACAGGACTGTTGCTCTCACATATTCTCACTCCTTTCTCCTGGCTGCAATTGCACAATTTTTTTTTTTCCTCCTTTCTTAAATACAGTATCCCAGAGGCTCTACCATGATCACTGATGGGTGATTTCTTGGACCCAGCTGCCCCTGGCTGTGCTGGACACAGAGGAAACTTCCTGCAGCTTCTCACAAAAGCCATCCCTGCTGTCCCCCCAGCTGCCAAAGCCTAGCCATCTAAACCCAATACACATGCTTCCATGTGTAAAGCTAGCTAGCTAGCTTTCTGTGAAACAGTTTTATCATAATAATTTTTCCTAAGATGGATTTGCCCTTGGAAGATACTGCTTTTGATATCTTTTTAACGGTTAGATACCTTAACCAATAAATTGTGAACAGGACTTTCCAGGGTAAAAAAGTAAAGAGGAAATATTTAAGTAGAATAAAATAGAGACATTAAATCTCTGAAAGTTTGGCCAAGTAATGTGTGTTAATGCTGCTGTCATCAGTCTATCATGGGCTTTGTTCTCAAATATTTTTGGCCCCTGAGTTTCATCATGTTTATCTAGCTATTAAGACAAAGATCCTCTTAATATCCCCTTATCTGTCCACAAGTCTAAAACTGAGAACCTGTTTTCCAGTACATGTGAAACCTGAAGTGTAAGAAAATAATGAAATATTACAATAATAGAGTTCTTTTATTTCCCAGTGTTCTGGAAGACAGTGACCTTTCTGCTAGGATTTGTTAGTATTCAACTCTCAAGGACCAATTTCTGTTTTTAAAATTTTTATGTCAAGTTAACTTATCCTAATGTCAGATACTACTCACTTTTTCTGAAGTAACATTTATGAAGGGAAGTATCAACCCAACTTAGTGGAAAAATGATTGAGTTTTTAATAGTCATCCATTATTTGAATAAAAACATTATGGAGGGATATTTTTAGAGTATAAATCATATCTTGTTTGAGCAATTTCTGAAATCTGATTTTCTAATTTCTTCCTTGTTTTCTTTACTTTTGCATTCCATTGGACTTTCCCAGGGAGTTGCTGTTACTCTAAACAACTCCTGGCATCCTGAATCATAACAGATGGCTGAATATTAAAAACTGTTTTTTTATGATGACATAAGAATCTGTTTGGTCTAGAAGACTGTGCAACTTTACCCAAGCTTAATGCCAAGGTCAGGTTTTCGTTTCTTTTTCCTTGAAGCCAAAACAGAAGACTTTTTATTTTTTTTTTTAAACATTGTGGACTCTTTATTTTTAACTGGTGTAAAGAGTCAACTAAAGATACAAAAACCTCCCTCACTTCATAAAGACTTGTGCTGCATTATTTGTTAATGGGCTTTATGATCAAGAAAATAAACCAATATCTTTGGGAGAATATTTTTCCAAATGATATCTAAAGGTGACTGGCCTTCAAAGGTAGAAAAACTGCTGTAAATTCTTACCACAGAATCGTCAGGGGAAAGTTCCTACAGTTGAAGGGAAGTCAAAAGGCCTATTTTTAAAGGACAACCTAATCTCGCACTCTAATTTTATGACTCTATGCCAGTGAACCACATAGGAGAAATCACTCTGGATAAAATAGAGGTGAAGAAAACATCTATGTGTATCAGATATGAATTTTAATCAAATAAAGGACAAATGTGCAGAATAACATTTCTGTTAATGCATATGAGAATTCTGTATTAATGCAAAAGTTTACTGATCTGTGATCTAAAGAGAATAAGATTTTATACTTTAAATACAGATAAAAGTGTAAAAATATACAATATTTTCATTCCTAGGGCTATAAAAAAGTATTATTTTGAGAAGAAAGCAATTATTTTCACTGCAGCGAACTGTGTGCAAAAAAGAGGTAACTGCTCATTTTAAGAATTTCATTTTAGTATTTTGTTTTCTATTTTTTAACTATCCAACTTTTAGGGATATTTGCTGTGTTTTCTGCTTTTTCAGGCTTTGAGAAAATATTTCCTGCATATATTTCACTTTGATCTCCATCCATCTTCATGTAAAACCTTGCACTATTATGTACTAGTGCAATAAAAATATACTTGTTAACATTCCCTGATGGTACAGAATCCAGTGGCAGACATGGAGAAGGAAGTGTCTTGACTAAAGGGAAAACAGACCCTGAAGTTCTCATGGGAAGAGCACATGAAAAATATTAGCATGCAGACATTTACTTGCTTCTCACAGATAATGCTAAAAGTTTTATTCCTAGAAGATTATGCCACAAATATGCTTGTATAGGTCACTGTGGAAGAGGAAACTGGCAAGTATGTTTTGGATTTCAATGTCAGTTACGTTTCTTGAGTTATAATTGTATAAAATTGACCACAAAAGTATGATAAATTTAAGCATCAAAGACACAGGCAAAAGAATGAGAGAACAGAACACTCCAGGAGAGAAGGGGCAAACATCTTCCCACAGGTTAAATAATTTAATTCTAACTGGTATGATTAACCATAGAATTAGCACCTGTGATAACAAGATATTAATTTTTTTTCTGAAAAGATCAGAACAGCTGTCAAAGAGGTGACACATGTGTTGGCATCTTCAGGAATTACTTAACCCACCAAAAATCCCCAAAAATGCTCTTGGGTACTGGAAGGGAAGCATAGCTACTCAACAGGAGTGTGTATGATGTGTAAGATTCATACTTACACTTTCTCATAAAGATATACCAGAACTCACATATTCCTTCTGAATTTACACCTTGCAAACGTTGATAACAAGGAAAGGATTCTTCCCTCGTGCCATGGTATTGCAATTTGGATTACCAAAGGCACATGAGAACAGGCCTTGGGAAAATGCTAATAGCACAAATGGGGACCTGCATCAGTCCTGCCAGACATCTGGGTGCAACATTCACAAGGGAACTAATGACAATCCACCAGTGGCATCAGCATGGTCTTTGGGATCCTGCTTACAGAAACACAGTGGTTGTCCTATTTCACAAGGAATGTCACAATATATTACAGATCTACACACTGAGAAGGAAAGAGGAACAACTTTTAAGGGGTTTCTCCTTCCCTGTTAATGAGATTGATTTGTAACAAGCATGAGGATTGGTAATGGAGAGTTTAATGTTGTGTGTCTGGCTGTGTAGTTAACATGTCTCTGGCTCTATAAAGTCTCTACAGTTCTGAGAAGCTGTACCTGCCTTATTCTTTCTGGTATCCTGTTCAGGCAGAAAAATACTGAGAAGGAATGAGACTAACATATCTTTGGTGTTGTATCTAGTAGGCTTATTTGACTTAGAGTTCAATCCTGACAAATTATTTTAGTGATTTCATGCAGATGCAGTAGAAACTGATTCATCACTAAACATGAGTTCCACTGCAGAGACTATTATACAATCTGTGAATAAATCTGTTAAAGACCCTTCCCACCATGTGATGCATGGCATGCAGCTGTATATTATTTCTATAATCAGTAAATACCGCAGAGAGATTTCTAAAGGATTAGATGCCTCTGAAAGATATTGCTGACAGCTTTTAAGTGTTGCATAGCAGGAGTGATTCACCACCTTTAGGCAGATAGAAATTACAAACTCTGAGTGTCATTTTTCTGTTCTTATTTAAGAAATGTGAAATAGAAACTTCTTTATTGCTACATTTTATTAGAAGGTTAGGTCCTTAAAAGAGTAAGTCACTATTATTGTGCATAATATGGTATGCATCAAAGCAGAAAGAGCATTAAATATTTCATCTGATATTTGCAGAATTTTAGCACTTGCTATGTATTACTGTGAAGTGGAGAATTTTATAGGTAATAAAGGATAAAATCATCCAGAAGAAGGGAAACAAGTTCTGTGTTGTGCAGACTTATGTGTTAAAGACAGATAAGCATTGTTTTAAGTTTTCACCAGCTGGCCTGCCCTGGAGGTGTGGTAAAACTTGGGTGCTGCTAATGCTCAAATTAGTCTTGCAGAAGACATGTATGTATGGATTTTTGAACAAATCTGTTGCTGAGCAAACCCCTAATCTAATGGTTCCATACAGCTGAAATGTGCAGCAGTCCCCAGGAACTTGCCACACTTGCATCCCTTTAGCAGTTGTGAGATGTTGTCACAGCAAAACCAAACACCTTCCTGCCCTAACCTCCCTGCCTAGCTCCTTGACAGCACTGCTGGCTCTAAAGCAAATCTACCTGGCCACTCATAAATCAGCTCAGTTTTAATTTAGCCTACCAAATTAGTGAGAATATTGTCTCTGTAAGAGCATCTTACCTACCAATCTTACCTACCAATCATGTGAGTGTTTCCCAAATACACAACGTAATACATAAGTAACCCACAAACTGCAGAACCTTTTGACTTGAATCACATCAGTTTTCTTGAGACAAGAGATAACGTCATTTCTCTTTCTAAGTTTTTTTTATTACAACACACAATCCTGAATGAATCTGGCATTGTTGTGAATTTGTGGCTGGAGTCTTTTTGAGGAGAAACAAATAGATAATTAGGAAACAACTAGCTGAGAAACAGATGTTTGCTAATAGGAGGTGTTTGCTAATGTGTTATAACAGAGAACCAATTGGAATAACAATATTATTGAAGGAAAATTCCTTAGGGAAGAGGAATTACTAAATAGCAAGTGGAAGCGCTCTAGATTCACATATTTAGTAGTCATAACCATGATTGCAGAAGTAATGATACAGTTACATTAGAAATTGGGATACTTTAATATAAGATAGAATTCAGCTGTTCTTATGTTCCTGAAGTGACATCTGAATGAATGCAAAGAGGTAGTCAGGGGGCTCTCAGCATGATCATTTAAAGGAATATGTAAGAGAAAATAAGTATAAAAGAGACTTTATTGAAATCAGGATGACAACCTGGCCTGCTGTGGAGAAAAAAAAATAGTACCAAAAAGAGAAAAATACAGCTGCATGTGCTGCTATTTAATGGATGAGAAAAACCAGATATACAAGGTCAAAATTAAATAGGCTCAATGAGAATAAATGAAACAACATCCCCCCCTCCCCCTGAGAATCAGGCATTATTTTGTAAGAGAATGAAACAGAGACTTATTCTGTAAAAGGGAATGATGGTTAAATAATCATAGGTGCAGAAAAGGAGGAAACAGCTGTCAAAGAGCTGTTTATTGCCACTTGGTTAATGAATTTTCTTTACAATAGTAACCATAGACCATAGCATGAAGAAAAATGAAATATATATATATGCTGTATTACTACAGGTTGTAAGGGCTGGTGAAGCTCAGTCTTGTTTGTTGAAAAAATCCTGAGCCATCTTGAAACTGATAGACATTACTGCTTCAAATGTGAAAAAGATAAGGCACGTATGGAACGTGAAAAGCAGTGAAAAAGAACTTTGAAGAATTTTAAGTTATTCAGCCTAATATCAGCATTGGTTAAAACTCTAGAACAACCACTTTTGTGAGTGTCATTGGGACCAAATACCAATTAACTATCCAAAGTAGATTTCTCATTATCAAATAGCAGAACACAATGTAATTACTCTTTTTGGTAGAAAATACTAGTAAATGAGGGACAAACAGGTTGTATGAGATACTGACCTTGGTAAGTCATCACCCTGCTTGACATTCTTATTTGCAATCTAAGGAAGGATGGTCCAGATTAAATGGTCCTCCACTGGGGAAACACTGTACCCTTTTCAACTGTAGCTCTCCATCTGAGAAGTCATTCCAGTATTGCATAATCCTGTCTATAGCATGCTTCTCTTCGAGATTTTACTTAATGGCCTGGGTGGTGGAAAACAGAACATATTGAGAAAGCCTGCAGATATTGCTGGAATAATGTGAGTTTAAAATGTTTTGGAGGGATGAGAGGAGAACTGGCATTTAGAGTGTTCTTATTATAATAGAGTTGAAACTGCAAATTACATTCCAGTGATTCCTTTTCTGAATCACATGCAAAAAATAAATGCAAATAATATTACCTTTATTTGCATAGATTATATTGTTAAAGGTTAGATTTTCCTTAAATTAATGGTGTGACTATATAAACACTAGAGAAAGATATCTTAATCAGCACTCAGTGAGCTTTCCAGATTTGAGTAGCCCTGGAATTCACTGCACTAAACTGCACAACACAGACATGTCTATATATTTTCTGAGGAACACCTGAGTAAGATTCTCATTATTTATTGAGCAACTGACGTGATTAGAAGTTGTTTTAACTTTACCCAGAAAAACAAACCAGGCTGGATAGATGAAATAAATTGTAGTGCCCATTTAGGCATAATCACATATAATATGATCACAGAATTACAGAATCACAGAATACACTGAGTTGGAAGGGATCCATCAGGATCATTGAGAGCAACTCCTGCCCTGCATATATAAGATATGTGGGGAAAAATCACAGAACTGATTACTCTACGGGGAGATATTAATGTAACTTGATGGGAGTTGAACAGAAGGGATAGAATCTATTATTATAAGATGCCAGTGAAAAAGCCAATTTAAAAGAACAGCTAATGTCCTATACTGCACAACAGCCCATATTGTTACTGCAGGCAGAGGATACATAAACATCATCAGCCTGTCTAAACTGGCAACACAAATTTATACAAATGGAGAATAATTTATCACCACAAAATATGATATTCCTGATATCTGTTTTTCCTTTGTGGATTTTCTCTATGGAAAAGGGCTCCTGAAATGGACTGTAAACTTTTTCCCAACTGTGTTTGGTATTGCAGAGTCCTTTTGTACTCCCTAGTGCAGCTGCATTAATTTTTTTCTTGGAAATGCGTCAGTGGAGACTCAAGCATGTCTGACCACCTACCATCCAGTGTGAAATGGAGGAATACAGTCTGCAGTGGTGTTCCAAGAGGTGTGACTCCAAAGCTTTCCATCAGAATAACCAAAGATGGGGGGCTCCCTTTAACATTTCTATCTGCAATTTTTTTGTGTGTTTGTTTTCTGAGCTGAAGGGGCAAGATATTGGGAGAACCTTATGTACTTTCCCTATTATAAGGCATTATATCAGTAGAATACTTGGTCCACTTCCCTGTGAGGGCTGTAAAGAGAGTGATTTGAGACCAGGAAGGCTGTATGGACAAAAACCTTCCTTCATCATTGTGCTAGACTGCTCCTTTGTGAATAATGTGAACAACCAGAAAGATTACAGAATTCTTTATGTTAGAGTACAAAGAATCTGCTATTGGAATTCATGCTAAAGAAAGGGTAAAAGAGTGGAACAGAACATTGTCCTTCTTACACAATCCCTAACTCAGAAAAAGATTCTAGTTTATTGTACCTAGTCTGTACTTGAGTAGGAAAAGTGGTGGATAATTGAAGTATATGTATAGGTATATAGCAGAAAAAGATGGTATTTGAGTTGACTGCCTCCCTTCCCTCTTAACTCTGTACAATTGGAAATCTTACCACCTTTTCCTGGAAATTTATATCAGATGTCAGAGTTAAAAAAAACAGTGAGATAACTGTACACTGACTTCTCTTTAATGACTGTTGCTTTAAAGTGTATCACTCTAGAATGAGAGCGTAATTTCATAGTCATCAATACTAAGGAACTACATTATTGAATCACTCATTTATAAGAAATTTATTCAAGTAAAGCATCCAGTTTATGGCTCTATTTATACTGCTTTAACTAAATCACACTGTGAAATTCATCACAGCTTTTATACCAAAAGCCAGATATAGAAGGTCAGATAATGCTGGTCTTATAGTATGAAGCCAGCACATCAAAAGGTGTAAAAATATCTCAAGCTGCCAGTAGTATGTGCTGGTTCAGTGCTTTGTGTCATGTGATGGTACTGATTTTGGTCTAGTACTGGGAGTTCTAGAGTCATACTCAGTGTGTCATGAAACTGTGGACTAACGCCTTAGCTGCAGTTATTTTTGCAAGTACATCTCAACTGGTATAAATACCTCCTCCTTTCATGTGTCATGGTTTAAACCACACCTGAGTACCATGTGGCTGCTTGCTCACTCCCCTCCTGCCTGCCTCCCCTCCAGTGGGGAGGAAAATGGAAAAGAAAAGTAAAATTTGTGGGTTAAGAATTTGATAATTGATAATTTGATGATTGAAGTGAAGAAAAACACCATCATTACAATAATATTAATGATAACAATAATAATAGTGACGACTGCTGTGAAAAAGACAGGGAGAGGGAGACTGAGAGAGAGGAGTAAAACCCAAGAGAAACAAGTAACACACAATACAAGATCTTACCCCCTGCAGACCAGTTCCCAGCCCATTCTCCATCCTCCTAACCACCCTCCCTCAATTTACATCCTGGACATGATGCGCTATGTTATGGAACATCCCTTTGGCCAGTTTGGATCAGGTCTCCTGATCATGCTCCCTCCCAGTGTCTTGTGCACCTGCTTGTTGACAGAGAATATGAAAATGAAAAGTCCTTGATTTAGGGTAAGCACAAATTAGCAACAAGTAAAACATCAGTGTGTTATCAATATCATTCTCATGCTGAATGCAGCACCGTACCAGTTTGTAAGAAGAAAATTAACTCTATTGCAGCCAAAATCAGGACAGGATGCATGGTCTTATCTCTACGTTGCAGTTTGTCCCCACTCACTTTTGACACTGCCAGAATGCATGAGCTGGGCTGCAGCCTGGGCCATGGGAATTAAGTGTACTCCAAAATGTTGTTCCTTGTTTGCTCCTTTTTAGACTGGGAAATTTCAGTGGGTCAGTGATTAAATCTGCAGATTCCACTAGGCTGTACAAAACCAAATGAAATGTGATGTCCTGTGGCGTGAGGTAGGAATGAATAGTCGCAGATGTGTGTAGCACATCATGTACAATAAAACTAAGAAGCTCTTCTGGCCAAAACAAGGTTTGTTGTGGGAGAAAAGGTGCAAACCCATATATGACAACTACTAAAATTACAGTGGAAAGAAAAAGGGAAGGGGCAGTGTAACGTGTACTGACTGACTGTAGCCAAATCCTTGGCTTTGCCCTGATTCTACCAGTTTTTAAATTACCTGAAATGGCCAGTACTCTGCAGATTACCCAAAAACCTCTGCAAGGCAAATTACTGAAAATCACAGTTTGGGTTGTTTTTTTAAATGTTCACAGAAGTGCTGTGTATGAAATATGCATTTATCATATGCAGCTAGTGGGAATATAATTTACAAGTGATTATATATTTACAGACTGGGAAAAGCATTGTTAAGGTTAAAAATACACTAAATACTGATTTTCCTTGAAAAGTAAGGTGGTTTTGAGTGGTTTTGTTTTCAAAATGGGTGAGTACTTTAATGATCCAACAGTAAACCAGGGGAAGCAGCTGAATGCTTACGGACAGATGCAGAAATGCCTCCAAACCTGCTGGTGAATATTACTATGGAGGTATATAGTGAAATAATGTACCACAAAATTTTAAAAGGCTTTTCAAAACTGGGAGAGATGATTATTCTGAAAGTTACTATAATCCTCTAATTTTCCTGCTGTGGAATATTCTACAGCCAAGCACTCTCTTCTCCGTAAAAAAAATTAAAAAATAAATTAGAAGTGTAATTGCTGTAAATTAGAACTTGAAGCTGAAATGAGACTAATTAAAACTGGATGTTGAGCATGTGCTGTAACAAAAAAAGTGTGAAATATTGGAACAAACTATCAAAATTTTGGGGGGTTTCTCAATGATCAAATGCCTACAAATCAAAATTATTTGGATAAGTGTTGGAGAGATTGGCAGAAACATAACAGCCTGTGCCATGTAAAAGAACAGGCTGAATGATCAGAAAGTCCTTCAGGATTTAATTTTAATAATTTCTGGAAAAATTTGGTGGGGTTGTCTCCCCAATTTCTGCTAAACCTGCACTTTCACTAGCTGAGGATCCTGCATAACCTGCCATTGGACATTTTCTCATTTTATGGATATTGTTAATTTCAGCAATATCCCATTGCAGCAATCCTGTGCCAAGGCTGCAATTTAGTTTAGTGCCAATGTGAAACAAAATGAACAGAAGAAAATCTGAGTGTGGAAAGTGAAGTAGATTGACAATATCTAGAACTACATGAATTTGCATGTTTAGGTAAAGGAGCAATCCCTCCTCTCCCAGAGTCTGGGCAGTTCATCACAGAAAATTCTTGAAGTTTGCAACTCTAAATACTGAGATTTCTATACAGGGGTGTATATATGACACACTGGACATCAAATTAAAAATGAATTACTGACCACTGCTCCCTACTTGCTAAGCAGTAGCTAAAACGTGCCCAAGTGCTGGAATCTACTTTTCCTCAGATGTACTTCCCCTGGGATGCCTTCATCTCTGGTCATTTGCACTTCCAATCTATTCCTGAGCCTCCGTGGCGTTACTAAAAGACATACTGTATCAACTACCACCTTCTGGGTGCTAAGAGTTTGTCAGAACAGCTGTGGCCTTTTCACACATTTCAGTGCCTAAAAGCATTCCAATTTAATTGACTGGAATAGTGTGAGCTGCCTGCCTCAGTTCATACTGAATGTGGTTATGGAACTGGGTGCTGTCAATGGCTGATGATTCCCAAACTGTTTAAGTTATTAATAGAAACTAATAGCTGAAGCAGTAATTAAATTACTATAAAATGCCTACTTGTTCTGCTACTACTTTCTTTCCATCAGAGAAGCACCTTTAGTTGTACCCAGTGTTAGCCTAATTTTTCCCCTGATGTCCATGGAGTTCCCAGCCCATAATTATGCATCATCTACAAAAATGTGTTTTACTTTATATCAACTGTGACCCCATGTCTCAGAAAGATAAACTGTGGATATGTTGTAGCTAAAAATTGATCAGATATATTTCTGTCCATTTTCTCACCATTTGTCAAAACCAGCCTGGCTTCCTGACGGGAGATGACCCTGGAGCGCACACAAACATGTGAGCTTCCTGTCCTAGCACATAGGTAGATTATACAGTGTTTGACCTCTAAGCTTACAGGAATGAGAAACTTGCTGAGTATGAGCAGAAAGGGTTTCTGGAGCAGAGATAGTCTTTCTGGTTTTGACTCACAAGCTCCAATATTTGTAAATACACCTTACATGCAGCTGTAACTGCTATAACCTAGATAAAGTAATTCTATCATTTCCTTTTAAAGGAAGAATTGTTCTTTAAATTATGACTTTCTTTGATGGTAGATTATATTCATTCCACCCAATAATTTTGATTGTACTTCTTTCAACTCTACCTGTAAAATGTATATAGCATAAACTCTTGATCAGGGTATTAAAAGTTCAGTTACCAATAATTTAGTGACAATGTTCTCCCCAACATAATTCTGTTATTCTCACAGACTTACTTGCATAAGAGATTAATATCCTACCAGCTTTTATTTGTTTGTTCATTTTCTTTTAGTATTTCCACTCTGTGTATATGAGGAGCATTTGGCAGGCTCCCAGCTAAACAGTGACTTTTAACAGCTCAAGTCAGCCAGGACACTCTTTTCATTAGAGTGCTGATGAATTGCTTCTTCTACAGTGTGAGAACAGTTCTTGCTGTTCCTACTGTCTTTGTGAAACTGACTTCCTGAAATCTGTAATCAGTTAGTTAGGTTTCTCTTTAAGTATTTACTAAAGTGTATTCTCCCAGTCCCATATGCATTAATACCAAATATACATTTTTTACATCACCAGTAGAAAAATCCCCCTTCTCAGCCCCAAATAAACAAGTTGTCTCTAGAGAATATGACATAAACTGAGGTAGTTTGATATTTAGATCTATTTCAATGTATTTCATTGGCACTGCACTGCTTGGAACACTTCTGTTAAGATAGAAGCCATTTGTGTAAGTTCCCACATCCTTTTCAGTGTTTTCAAGCTTACACGAGGGTACTGGCAGCATCTCTGGCAATTCTTTGTACCTCACTGCAGCTCAGGCAGCAGCTGAGATCAGGTTTAATTTTAGGATTACTAACCTGAAATGATGACTAAGAGAGAGCAAACTCTATAGGAAGATTACAAAATTCTATTTGTCAAGCTCAAACCTGAAGGATTTCATCATGGAACTCCTGAGGGTTATGTATTACATACTCCAAGGCTCCTTGCATTTTTCCTATTAACTGATTCCTAATCACAGGCATCTGAAAGAAAAAAACTAGAGATGCCTGTCTGGAGTACCACAACGTGTTGGTTTACCCCAGCCACTGTTTGCACTTACATATTTAAAGGGTATTCTCACCTACCTTTGTTTCAAGACTGCCTGCTCTAGTAACTCCCTATTGTGTCCATATCACTATTTAATGTGTTGATCTGATTTAGAGATTTGACAGATTTATGTGCTTCCCTAAGGCAGAAACACCACTGAATCAGTGAAAAGTACTGATCTGTAACATCAAGCAGACATGATGCTATATGATTTCTTTCAGTAGCACTGAAAAATGTAAATGCCTGCCAGCTTCAACACTTTTATAAGTATTTTGCTGAATCAGCAGTTACCTCTAAGCGTTCAAATAGTCCCACTCTGGTCCCTGGAGTTACTATATGTTAAAGGATGTGTTTTGCTACTCTAATTATGGGCTTTAAACTCTTCAAAATAAGGTTTGCCAAAAGCAGAACATCTACCATTCCACCTCAATCTCCACATTATACCTTTTGAAGAGAACTAGCATTGCTTTTTCTTCTTCTATGCTCTTTTTCATAGCTAATAGTTTGATTCTAAATGGAACTCTCAAAATTTGGATTGCCTTCCTGCAGCTGAGATACACTTAAAAATTAATTAAACTGGCAGTTTCTGATTGCCAGCTAAAATATATTTAAGAAGATTTTCATTCACTTTCAAAAGATGGAGTTCCTTTCTGACAGCTTGTTACCTAATGCATTTCACCAGACCAGTGTCTTTCCAGCAAACAAAACATATTTTATATTTCTAAGGATATGCATTGATCTATCTTCCAGTGTTCCTGTTTGAAATCTTGCCTGTCTTTGACTTAGAGACTGCTGCTCACAATCTCTATTAGATGCAGAATTTTAACCTAGTGAAAGTGTATGAGAACTATGAATTTCAGTGGAACCAGGATTTTATTCAGAATTTTCATACTCTTATCTATGAGATTATTTTCAGTCCTTTTCTGGTTTCTTCCTCTGACTTACAGATAATTTGTTTCATATGTGGTATCTACAGGGACATTACATTTTCATATGCAATTGTATGTTGGCAATTGTTTGACATGATGACATATGATGTCTTTGTTGAGAAAACAGCTCTGCATTGTTTTTCCTGGGCACCAAGTAGGACATTTACTCTTAGCTATAGAAACCTTGATGGTAGAGCTGGCAGGTTTTCCTTCTTTAGTGTTGAACACTTTTAACTGCTGAATGTTCCCCGACATTTAAAGCATAATGCAGAAAAACATTTTCATAGATACTGACTTGTAAATTACACAAGACTTTGCTTAGAAAAAGAAACAGTAATGACAGAACTTTGGGTTAATGGTCCTTAGAGTGGTGTGTGTGCACACCAGGGTATGCACAAGAAAGTCTGTGGGAGTATGGAAGGAGAATATTTTTGTACCATTAATGAACAAAATACTGTTTTAAACTGTCTTTATTTTATTTTTATCTCAACTATTTTATTTTGTATTTTATGCCCATTTTATGCAGCTATGGGCTGCAGCTTGATGTTTTTGAAAAATACAAATTCTACTACACTTAGTATCCAGTGAACACAGAAAGATACATGACGACATTCCCACACTCAGGAAGTACTAGACGTTTAGTCCAATTTAGCATCTTGTTGTGGAAAAAAGATGATCTAGCTCGTAGATATCCAAAACTTCAGGTCTCTTACAAAAATCATGTGTTCAAAAGCACAAATATAGAGACAAGCCTGCATCCTGGACCTTTGAAAGGCCATTACCACGACAAATCCAGAGAAAGATGGTAAATTACCACAACTGATCTCCCAAGAAGACAATACGTGTCTTGTTTGGTTTACTCTAAATTTTGGGGAAAACTCCATCCTAGTGCAGAAATGCTGATTGCAGTGACTGTGAGGTGTGGACCTGTTGGAGCCAGTCCAGAGAAGTCGAGTGTTGATCAGAGGGCTGGAACATTCTCCTGTGAAGACAGTCTGAGACAAGCTGGGGTTGTTCAGCCTGAAGAAGAGAAGGCTCTGGGGGGACCTCGCAGCACCTTCCAAAAGAGAGATGGAAAGGGACTTTTTAAAAGGGCAAGGAGTGATAGGATAAAGGGGTATGGCTTTAAGCTAATGGAGGGTAGATTTAAATGAGATATTAGGAAGAAATTAATTACTATAAGTGTGGTGAGGCACTGGAACAAGTTGGTTGGAGAAGTTGTGAATGCCTATCTCCCAGAAGTGCTGGAGGCCAAGCTCGATAAGGCTCTGAGCAACTTGGTCTACAGGAAAGTGATCCTGATTGTGTATAACTTTCCATGTGGACAAATAAATACTTTTTATTTATTTACAGAAATTTAAATACTCTTGATCAAGAGAAAATTAGAGAGAGAAATTCTGGCTCTGTACTTCTTTTACTATTCTTATCTGTTTAAGAAATGAACAATCATTTAATGTCAACTAGCAATGAAAAAGATGAAAATAAAATGTTGAAAAAAATATCTGTCTGTACTGAAGGCAATGAAATCATCTTCAGTGCAAAACCATCCTGTTTTTAAAATGCTCAGAGCTCATCTATTGCTTCTGTTTGAATTTTGAATATTTTTGGGGGGAGTTGGCTTTCCTATATATATCAGAGGGGCACATCCATGCAAGTCGAACTGTATGTTTTATGAGTACTACATATGTGCTTAAAATGCTTTGCAAAACCAGCATACTCAACCCTCTCTGGCTGAAATAAGTACCAGTTAAGAACAGAAGAAAAGAATTTGTTGTTTGATGAAGACTCTTATTTCAAGAATCCATTTATTAATTGATTTTTGCTCATCTCAATCTTTATTTTAATGTACTTCTGTAGAAAAATTGTATTGAGAAGCTGTCCACTTGGTAGACCTGTTGCCCTTATAGCTGTGGAACTTACACTAAAATCAGTGGTACTTTTCCTGAAGCACAAGTTGCTTTATGACTTTACATTCCTGCTGTGATCATTCTTTGAGCACCATCCTATGAGAAATTGGAAGATCCACCTCAGGTATGAAGGAAAACAATAGTCTAATATTGAAAAATTAAGAAAAATTAAACTATTAAAGATTTGCTTTCAGTGAACCTCAACAGAAGACAAATAAAACATGGGAAAATAAGTAGCATATACATACCATACATAACCCAAACTTCTTTAGAGATGGCCTTCATTACAATGTTCCCAAAATATCAGGCAAAGAGATTTGTATATAGGTCACCACAATTATTGAGTGAGCATTGGCTAAAACGTCTTCAGAATGACATTACAAACATTGCAGTAAAAACTGGTATATGCCCCAAGTCAGGAATGTAGCTCTAACAGAGCTGTGGGTGGATCATGATGAGTTCAGGGTTACAGAGCCATCACAGAGAAATATACCGTGGTTGTCTCCTAGAACAGTTTGAAGTTATTTTACTGGTCTTGGATATATGCATTTTTGTACTACCTGTGTTTTAAAGGATTGGCACATTTGCAGTCAGTATCTCACATCTCATTAAGAAAGGTGGAACATGCTCAGTTAGATGAAAAAGATGTCATTATTATTGTGGTAGAGAGTAACAATTTTTTTTCAGCCTACCTTCTTCCCTTCAACCAACTTAAATATGGAATAAGAGATTATTATGTACAGAAGCCAAGATCTTCATCCTACACTCAATGACCAACTTCAACGGCAATGAACGTTACATTTTTGGCTGTGTCCATGTGACTGAGGATAGTGAATTTTAGCTGTCACAGACTCCATTGAAGCTTACTATGTTCTCAGGTTTGTTATAATTTGTGGCCATTATATTTTGATTTAACTACCCTGATTTACAGTAGCTAGGAAACCAAACTCACATGTCTTAATAGTTAGATTTATCTATATTCCACTGTTCTTAATCAAGGAACATTTTTTTAAACTTTTTGATTTAAATACTGATATTAATTTCCATGCTTTCAGTTAAAAATGTTGCCAATGCTACTACCTATTGAAAAAGCTTGAAATAGATTTCTCTATCTAACCACCAGAAAGATGGGTGCAGGAGAAACCAAATATCGTACAGAAATAAAAGTTTGCTCCAAACTATCTCCACTGACTAAGGTAGTTCAAGCACAGAGTAAAGCTGTTTATAGAACTAGTTACTGATAATGCTCTTATGAATTTGATACTAGAAACAGTAACTAAATTACTTCCTCAGGTGAAAATTTCACATTTATCAAAGTGAAACCTCTCAGGAAAAAAGAACTTTACAGGTTTTTTCTGATGGGACAATGTTTGAAGAATCACGACAGAGAAGAGCTTAGAGAGGTTCCCTATGAGGTGGAGAGAATTAATTAGAAAGAAATATGAGACAGATAAAATAGGGATATAGAAGTTATTTTGGCTTTTCTTAATGTACAGATAGAAGGCTTGCTATAAAAATGTAAAAACTCACTTATAATCCTTTACAAAATATATAATTCAACTATTCAAACTTTGCCAAATGCTAAGTAAGGGCCAGATATCCCTTCTTTTTGAGCCTGATGTTTTAATAACTACATTATGGTAAAAAAAATGCATAGAAAGACATATGAATGGATTTTTTTCTTGTTTTTGAAAGTACATTAATCATTAACTGTGAGGGACTGCAAAATCTCTCAAAATTTCTCCAGTAGGTATATCAGGCATAATTGCCCAGTGGGGGCTTATGCTCTCCTACTGAACTCCAATTTGTGGTCACTGAAGCATCTTTTGTCTCAAGGAGTGGAGCTTCTCCTCACTGCAGTAATTTCTATACAACCAGCTTGACTTTCTGCATTCAGGTGTTGGGGGGAGACACAAATGGTGTTTGGATCCCCAAGAATTAAAAGAAAGGATTCCTGGTGATAGAAAGGAAGGAGAGGCATTTGAACCTTATGTACTTACCTACCACTTAGTGAATGACCAGGTAGAATCATGGAAACATAGAATCATCAGGGTTGGAAGAGCCCTCTAAGATCTATCCTGTCCAGCCATCTGCTCAGCACCTCCACTGTTACCTCTAAATCACTAAACCATATTGCCCAGCAGCAGATTCACATGCCTCTTAAACAACTCCAGGGACAGTGACCCTGTTTCCTCTCCCTGGGAAACCTATTCCAATGCCTGACCAGTCTAACAGTGAAAAAGTGTTTTCTAACATCTAATCTGAATCTCCCCTGTCTCAGTCTAAGACCATTTCTCACGGCAGGCAGTGTAGGAGAGGCCAGCCCCCACCTGGCTACGCCTTCCTTTCAGGGAGTTGTAGAGAGCAGAGAGGTCCCTCCTGAACCTCCTCTTCTTGAGACTAAACAAACTCAGCTGCCTCAGCCATTCCTTGTAAGATATTTTCTCTATCTGCTTCATGAGCCTTGTTGCCCTTTGCTGGACACACTCCAGCACCTCAACCTACTTTTCAAAGGGAAGTGCCCAGAACTGTACTCAGTATTGAAGGTCAAGCTTTCAAAGGGACAATCACTTTAGTCCTGCTGGCTAAACTATGGCTGATCCAGGCCAGGATGCCACTGGGCACACCCTGGCTCCTGTTCACCCCCATATCCCTCTCTGTCGAACAGCTCTGAAGCCACTCCTCCCAGAGCCTGTGCTGCCTGGGGTTGCTGTGACTCAAGCACAGGACCCTGCCCTGGACCTTGCTGAACCTCCTGCAGCTGTGCCCTCAGCCTGATGGAATCTGTCCAGGCCTCTCTGCAGAGCCTTCCTACCCTCGAGCAGACCGACGATCCCATCCAAATCAGTCTCTGCGAATTTACTGAGGGTGCACTCAATTCCCATGTCCAAATCACCAATAAAGATGTGAAACAGAACTGCACCCAAACCAAAGGCCTGGGGAATACCACTAGAGACCAGCCATTACTCAGATTTAACTCTGCCCACCATGATGCTCTGGGCCTGACATGCAGCCAGTATTTCACCCAACAGAGTCCACCCATCCAAGCTGTGAGCAGACAGTTTTCCCAGACGATGCTGTGGGAGATGGTGTTAAGCGCTTTTGTGAAGCTTAGATAAACTTCATCAGCAGCTTTCCCCTCACCTAGTAAGTGGGTCACTATGTTATAGAAGGAGATCAGGTTAGTCAGACAGGACCTCCTTTCATAAATCCACGTTGGCTGGGCCTGATTCCTTGGCTGTCCTGCAAGTGCTGTGTAATGGCAGTCAGGATGATCTCTTCCATAACCTTCCCTGGAAGTGAGGTTAGGCTTACAGGCCTGTAGTTCCTTGGATCATCCTTCCAACCTTTCTAGCTGATGGGTGTAACATCTGCTAATTTTCAGACAGCTGGAATTTCTCCAGTTGACCAGGACTGCTGGTAGATGATTGAAAGTAGTCAATGAAGTTCTTTCACCAGTTTCTACATTACTCTTATTTGGATCCCACAAGGGTCTACAGACTTATACACATCTAACAGGCATAGCAGGTCACTGACCATCTCCTCCTGGATTGTGAGGGCTTCCATCACCTCCCCATCACCAACTTCCAGCTCAGTGACTGGGGTATCCTGAGGACAACTGGTTTAGACTGAGGCAAAGACTCAGTAAATTTGCAGAGACTTCTGTATTTCCAGAAGGCATTAAGTACCTCTGCCATTCCTCATCCCCTTCACTACAACACCGTCTGCAATCAGCAAATGATGGAGACACTCCTTGAGTCTCCTTTTGCCAATCATGTACTTACAGAAACCATTTTTGTTTTTAAGTGTTGCAGCCAAATCAAGCTGTAGTTGGACTTTATCCCTTCTAGTCTTTTCCCTACTTGACCTTGTGATATCCTCGTAGCTGTCTCAAGTCACCTGACCTTCCTTCTAGAGTCAAGAGATTCTCTTTTTCCCCCCCTAGATTCCAGCCTAAGCTCTCTGCTTAATCTGGTTGCTATTTTTCCCTAGTGACTTGTCTTCCTCCACCTTGAGACAGACTGCTCCTGAATATTTCACAATTCCTTTTTAAATCATTAGCCTTGCCTTCCAGGACTGACTCCCATGGGACCCTGTCAATCAATCATCTCCTAAATACACCAAAGTCTGCCTACCAGAAATCCAAGGAGGAAGGTGCCCCTTCTTCCTTCAGCCAATATTGCAACTTCTAACATTGCTGGTGCTCCAGACAGCCACTGAGCAGTACATCGCCCACCTGTCTTCTGTTCACAAATAACAAGTCCAGCAGAGCACCTCCTCAACACAATCTCCAGTTGTATAAGTGAGTTGTCTCCCACACACTCCAGGAACCTTCTTGATGCTTCCCCTCTGCTGTGTTGTATTTCCAGCAGACATCTGGCAAGCTGACACTGCCCATGAGTACAAGAGCTGGTGACTGTAGGGCTTCTGGCAGCTGCCTGCAGAACACCCCAAGTGCCCATTCTACCCAGCTGACTCTGGTTTGTAACAGAGTCCCTGCAGACCTGCACCCTGCTGACCTTCCCCAGCCTTTCCCCAAAGGCTCTCAGCTATTGTTTTCATCACCAATTTCAATACAACCAAAGCACCCCCTAACACACAGTGCCATCTCACCACTTTGCTTGCTTCTCTTCTAAAGATTTTATAGCTACCCTCTGCAGCACTCCAGTCATGAGAGTCATCTCACAACGTTTCCATGATAGAAGTCACCACAGAGGAGGATTCAGCCACAGTTTAAACCACTAATCTCTAAATGAACATACAAGACTTGCATAAATAAGAAAACAGGTAATTATTTTTTCCTGTGGTTCTCTGTGGTGTGTTTAGAGCCAGATATATTATTAACTGAATGATATTGCTGACACAGAGTCATAAATGACATTTTCCACAGCTGTAGTCACTCTCATTGTCCTGCAATAAATACAAATAAATACAGGCAAATTTATCCCTATGAGGGCAATGTTAATCTGACATTAAGATAAACAAAAACAATATGTGTGTGCATTTATGCAGGAATATTTTTTGTTTGAAAAGCCTCAGCCAGCATAATTACTTACTACAGTCTTACACAAACAGAAACGGAGAATAACTAAAATGCAATTGAATTCAAGGGTGAAATAATAATATTGCTTCCTTACTAAAACAGAATATAGCGCAGAAGAGGACTGATCTAAAGTGAACAATAGGTGTGTGACTCCAGTGCTAATTTTCATGGAATGTTCTGTAGAAAAACCTAAGAATAACCTAAGAAAAATGACATTTTTTCTTAGTTTACATAATCAGTGTTGAGTGGGGGAAAATAGAATGTCCCACAGGGAAATAAATAAAGAGGCTTTTTCCATATTCCTTTTTCTTCTAAAGGAGATGGACAGAAACAGGTAAAAATTGGCATTTTACTCTCCCCTCTGGAGAACTGGAAAGATATAAAATTAATTGCTCCTTTCAGGGACATAATTCCACTCTTCTTTACAGTAATGCAATTGTGATTGCACCAGATTACAGGTTAAAAAAGGCTTGTCTAGCCTTTCATGACTAACATAAAATTTGTCTTATCAAGAAAAACTGTGATGAACCTTCAGGGATACATGATGTACTGGATGCATAAAACATATTGTGACTCTTTTATATGAATAGTCATTAAGAGAAAATTATTGAAGAGGAAGAGTCTGGTTTATTAAAAATTTAACACCTTGTTTTTAATTGCTTGCTTTGTTTTGTTTTTGTTTTAATAGTGGCAAGTATACAGGTGCTACAGTGATGAGTTCTTTAATGTAAGAGATTGGAGACAGCCTTTAACCAAATAGGTAAACTTCTTGCTTTGCAACAGAGTTCATTGCAATATGTATCTATGGACAAGATTTTAACTCTCAAAAAGCCCACTTGTAGATGAAGATTCCTAAAAGGTTTAATGGGATATTGCACTACAATTACACAGTTGTAATGTGCCATTCAGAGAGTTTTGAGGGCCTCAAAATCTGATCTCATATGTCCAGGTGAGATTAAAACCGAGGGACCCCTAATTAGGTGATCTCAGAGTAAAACAACCCATCAGTTTTTACTTATGTTAAACTTAACTGAGTGACAACAGAAGGTGTAAAGAGGGAGTTCAGATGACTCAACTAGAAAGGGAATGTTGAATGTCTGTGGCAGGTGTGCTAGAGGTCCTGAGAGAACAGAAATTTTGCTTAGAGTTTAGGAATTATAAAGAGTGATTAATGGGATAGAGACCAGAGGGGGAAAAAACCCCCACTCAACCAAAACTATTGGGAAATAATTAATGTCATCAAAGGACAGCATCAGCACCCAAGATGCAGCATGAAACTGCCCGAACTCTCTTGCTGGTATTAAGATTTGATCAAACCTCACTTCAATGTAGCTTTGTGATCTTTGTTCCATTGTAGCAGACAGGATCTGTATGGCTTATCTTGATAGTAAACTCACATTAGGTTATGTAATGTGTTACTCTCTGTGTGTTCCCATGCACTGTCATTAGCCAAATGATATTGCCCTCATGGTCTGGTTACCTTTGCTGGTCTCTTTTGAGGCCATCTGGTGAACAGGCTGGAAATGAGGTTGGGGGACAGTGGCCTGAGCCCCTCTTTAGTATCCTGACCTTCTTCACTGTTTGCTTCCCTGGTCAACCTAAGAGAGCCCACATTGCTGCTGTGATGAATACTGAGAAATTATTGTTTCCTAGCAACACTGAGGACACATCTAAGATCTGTCTTGATTCACAGACTAAACTAGGTCCAGCAGGTTTATTTTGAACTGGCTTAATCCCATACAAACACAACCAAGACAAGGCAGCAGTGCTGCCTTTCATCACTCTATGCCCAAAGCCCCAGGATTTTTTAAACTCATTTGAAAATAGACAGCAATTTCCTGAGGTTTCTAGATCTGCTGATGGAATTGGGTAGATGAACTTGCTTTGGTTAGAACAGGCTAAGAAACACTTTTCTTAATATTTGATCATGGAAAGATTAAGAGGCTGCATACTCTAGGCATCAGTTTTTGTGCTTCTGTTTTTTTGTTTTTGCTGACCTCCATTTGTTAAATAGGAACACCGGGTGATTAACTTAACCTGAAGCCTGTTAGTAGGATGCTTAAAAGTTAATGAGTGGAAACAATGAGTGGCAAAAACAACCTTTATAAACTGGCAGCAGGTAGAGGATGCTGCTGAAAGGGCATTTCTGCCTTGTGCTATCCCTGTCTGTACACTCCAGCTGCCTCAAGCACTAGCATTTGTGCATGGCACAGTGATTGTACCAGGAAAACTCATAAAGAAGGTATTGGCAGCAGAAGAATTTCTCAAGAGCACATTTACTTCCAGCAAAACACCCCACAACTTTTCTCCCTGACAAGGCCCCAGATTCCTCGGAATACATGGTGGTTTACTACTGTGCCAACTAACATCCTAGGTAAAGGACATTAATAGATCAGCAAAGACAATATCCTCATGGTCTTTGTCAATGTCACTTTGAAAGCAGAGTCTGTGTGGGCCTTTCTACCTCCATGTGACTCATCTCTGTGTAGATAAAACAAATTGTTTTTCATTTGAAAGGATAAAGTTAGTTTGCAAAGACAAGACAATTATTGTTTGTACATCAGCCCTGCTTTTTCCAAGATGTATTTTTAAAATAATAGCATTACACTAATTTCAATGAGAAAATTTAAATGAAATAATAATAACATGTTTTTTAAAAAAACTGGACATGGATTAATATATTACTGAACTGCAGGTACTACTGTTGAGCTCCAGTCAGTGTGCATAAAATTGGAGAGTTTATATCCTTTATAAGCAATAATTTTGTAACTCTAGCTTCTGTCTTTGTTGATAAAGAGACAATGATTCTATGCAATTTACTTTTAATCTAATGTAGTATTGAAATTCTGATGTAATAAGAGCAGAAGAAGTCATCAGTTGTTACTTCTGTTGTTGCAACTCAATAGTAAGATTCATTTACCTTAACTTCGTTTTGGAAAATACTGATAAACTCATTTAGATTGGCTTGGTAGTTAAAGGTGAGGCCTGTAGAAATCTAGCTAGAGATGTTATTTCGCAATGCATTGTTCTTATAGAATGATTTGTTTCTTTGCCTCCTCTGAAGTGAAATACTATACATATATATAAAAAATGGCGGAAATTTTCTTTGCAATAAAATTCTTGAGAGCATAAATCTCCTTGAACTAAAATGTATTGGAGAGTCTTTTAATGTTAATTATATTAAATTCCTTCTCACTTAGAAACTAGTCTTTTTTTGGAGGGTAGGGATAACAAACCAAAAAAACTTGAGTGTGTCTGCTAAAAATGTATCCATAAATAAAGTCACTAATGAGAGAAGAAGTAGAAATTACTGCAAAGCTTGAAATATATTAGCACTCCTTGTTTAAACAGTTATGCAAACATTGTATAAAACCTGTGAAAATTGCCTAAGATCTAGAATACTTCTGTAAGTGGGTATGTATTTTCTGCAAATCGTTTAAGCTACTTATGTATTTTGCTATAAGATGAATGTGAATATTAAGTAAATAGATGAAACATCTTAATTAGCTATAGGAAAAAAGCCTGATTTAACTGTGAAGTTCCTCAGTGCTAGTCAGCAAGTCTAGAACTGTATATAAGATGTTATTAAGATGATTTATTTTGCAAATGTCAAGAAAATATGAAACACGAGTGAGTATTTTTAATTAAGTTGAAAATATCAGAACATTGTTTTTTTAAAAAATTTTCTGGCAATATTTTGGATTCTTGGGACTGCATTGCACCACACAGGTGATTCCTAACCAGCTCCTAATGCACCAGTTCTGTGTATTGCTGCCCCCTGTCTCTGACACGGATGTGCTGATAAAAACCTCAGCAGAGTTGGAACATAGCTTTGTTCCCCACGGCATGATTAGAGATGACTAAGTAGATTCTTCCAGAGTTTCTCTGGAGTCAAATTCATGCTTAGCAGCTTTAGCAGCAAGAATGAGCACAAATGGTTAAAAGACACTCTCACAGCCCTTCTTCATCAGAGCTGCACTGTGTTACAGAAGGGGCAACAGTAATTGTAGCCCAAATTCAAATTTTCACAGAATGTCAAAATTCAGAGGAGTTTCCAGAAACTCATGAAAACTTATGTTCAAACAAAATGAAAGTCTCTTTACTTCACAAAGGGAGAATATGTAAGCAAATATCTTTTAAAGTTGATCTTATACTTCTGGACTTGCATAAAAGCTACCCCATGATTTAGACATAGCAGGCATCTCTAGTACCAGTTTCACTTCTGAATATACATAACACTCAGATTAAATATTTACCTAGTCTTCTACTACTTCTAAGAGTGTGAGGTGAAATGGATTATCCCCTTTATTTGAGCCCTGCTGAGTTATGCTGTAATTTTAGTTACTACTTAAGCTCTTGGCAGAGAAAGGCAAAAGTACCAAATAAATATGTGTTTATGTTATAAATAATTAGCTTCTGTCTTTAATAAAAATTATGAGCGTAAGAGTTGCCATAAGGCAGCTGAATGGAATGAGAATAAGACACAGGAACTTGCCATCAGCCCACTGTTTTCTATTATGACAGTGTCAAGTGGGATATCTGAAGCAGTGGAAAATATGGTCAATACCATGGGAAAAAAATAATAGGCAGGTTTTCTTTCTGAAAAAATTAGACAGGTTTCCTTCCTTCCTTCCTTCCTTCCTTCCTTCCTTCCTTCCTTCCTTCCTTCCTTCCTTCCTTCCTTCCTTCCTTCCTTCCTTCCTTCCTTCCTTCCTTCCTTCCTTCCTTCCTTCCTTCCTTCCTTCCTTCCTTCCTTCCTTCCTTCCTTCCTTCCTTCCTTCCTTCCTTCCTTCCTTCCTTCCTTCCTTCCTTCCTTCCTTCCTTCCTTCCTTTCTTTCCTTTCTTTCCTTTCTTTTCTTTCCTTCCTTCCTTCTTTCCTTTCCTTTCTTTCCTTTCTTTTCTTTCCTTCTTTCTTTGCGTTCTGAGATAGTAGTTATTCCTGCTTCTTACAGATTATTATTCCTCTGGGTTGACAGGCCCAGATTACTGATCTGGTTCTAAGTATGCAATAAAGAGGGAACAGAAATCTGACTGGCTTTGGTACAGAGCCACCAGAAGCTGAAATCACAGCATGTGAACCCAGCTGTACCATCCTGGAGATATTTCAAAGACATGAAGCAGTGCTGCTGCTTACACATGTCTGGCATGGAGCTTGCAGATCTTTCCATCATCTTGGATGCCATTGTTCTGTGTTTGCACAACTGGGAGTGTTAAGGAGCAGCTTGAGAGATATCTCGGTACTTTGCAGCACCCTACCCAGCACAGAAGCTGAGTGATGTGCTCATGCAGCAGCCTCTGTTAAACCCGAGATGATTCATCCAGGATGACAGGAATGTCTCACTGCTGCACAACTCCCGGTGGGCCATAGGTTGCCAGCTCTTGGCTGGCTGGACAGCTCTCATGGACAATTACCCAGCCCACTTCCTTGCTCTAAAAGAGGAAGAAATACTGAAATGGCACAAAGGGGACTCAGAAGTTGAAAATTTATGCTCCTTGTTGTGTTACTGTACTGGCCTTGTAGCGTATTTATTCTGATTAGACTAATTGTAGGATTCATTTATTTTTTCTGTGATCAGAAGTATGAGTTTGACTACCCAGGATTTTGCAAACTACCTGTATCTAGACATAGGACAGGAACAGTTCTGCTACTGGTATCAAAAGTCACTTAGTTTCCTAGCTGATTCATCTTGTCAACAAAGTCAGGACTGAACAGTTTACCAAGTCTGGACTTATTTTGATCCAGAATAATTTGGCTGAGAGCTATGCAGCTACAACACAAGCTTTGGCCTTAAGATTTTTGGTCACCTTCTAATACCTTTCAATATTTGCAGGAGAAGGATTAAATACTTTAAACTACTGTGAAATATTTGGTGTTTTATGAAATGTGAGAACAGATATCCTGAAGAGGATCTTACAGTGAAATGCATGTCCTTGTGTGAAGAGGATGTGTTTCAATGATATAGGCACTTCAGACATTAAATTCTTTGCTTTTCTGGATTTAAAAGTTACAGCTGTTTCTCAGAAGGTTTTGAACTGTGTGGAGTAGTAACAATTCCTTTTGACTACACTTCCAAGATGCCTAAATAGCAAACTCAAGAAGGCACTATTTAGTAGGTTGCCTCCTGTCACGTTTCCTTTCACCTGTTTGGAGCTTTTCTCACAGAAACCTGTACACACTCTATCAGTGTCAGCAACCTGCAATAATTAATTTCCTTCTCTCCCTACCCCTTAACCCTTTCATTTTGAAAACATTACTGGAATATCATTTCTAGAATATCACACAACGTGTATTTTGTCAAGGTGAAAAGTTAAAAAAAGCAATGGAGATTCAAATATTTTTCAAACCAAAGTGTAATAGGCAACCACAGGAACAAAATGCTGTGAACAACTTGTGGAATTTCAGTTCTATTTTGACAAACAGATAATAAAGTCACAATCTGAGAGCATGAAGAATATGTAACCTCTTCTATTTTTGAAAACTGTAGAATGAAATTGCTCAGAAAAGAATGTTCTGACATCATTGTTAATGCTTTTTCTTTTTGTACTTACTGAGGACCCTCTTGTTTGCTGCAGTTGTATCTTAATTGAATAATATGGATGTTTTAATTTGACCTATTAGGCCTGTGTGTGTTAAGTTTTCGTTTACTCTCAAGTCAGGTTGGATTGTATGGGGACATGGTTTTCCTTAAGAATTTCCCTAGAGGCTTTACCTAGGTTATCTAAAGACATTAGGACATCATTTAGTGGCTTAAAAGTTTAAGTGGAATTTTGGTGTTTAAATATTTAGTAGGATTAAAGAAACTTTGACATCAAAAGAATGAATTTTCACTTTGTCTACGTCTTCCATCTCCTACTCCTTCCCCTTCACCCACGGTTGCCTAAACTGCTTCTCAATTTAATTGAGAGAGAAATGACTTCCAAACCCTGAAAAAAACCTAAAAAAATAAAGCCGATTTAAAATATTTCAGTTGAAAAAGGATGCTGTCAACGTTTTCTCATCAGGTTTCTCGCCAAAAAGCGTCTGGGATTGACTTCACTTGGCCGCATCAGCGCATCTCTGCAAACGGTTTCCCGAAGAGCCTGCATCCCCTGTGGCTTTGAAAAGCTAATTTCAGGATAATCTAATTAGGCTAATGACTTGTCCACCAGTATGCAAGAAAGCTGGGTGAAATTTCCCTGCCTCTCAGACTTGCATTTCTTTTTAAAAAATCTTATTTATTTATTTAATTTTAATCAGGCTGATGCTAAACAGCAAGAAGAACAAACTTTGATTTCTTGGAAGAAAAACACTCTTTAAAGAGGGAGTTGCTTACAAGCCAACCATGCCACGCATTTAAGGAGACATTAAAAAGAAAATAAGCATTGATAATGAAGCCATAATGAATATTTATATATCGATTACATTTTGTCTGTGTCTCAACATCATTAAGTCTTCATTCAGTAGGACACAGATCTTGTAAATGTTAGTGCGATTGGTTGAGACAAGAGGCATGCAAGTGTGCAGGTCTGATCTACTAATCCAGCTAATCTCTGTGCTTTGATCATTTAGAGAGGGGATTCCAAGTCTAGGGGAGAGAAATCCAGTCTCGACCTCTTGGAAAAAGGAACTGGCCGGAATCTGTCCTAATGTTTTGAAGCTGTAAATTCAAGAGGCGACTGAGAGACGATGAAGGAAACCTGAGGGTGTGCAAAACTCTGTGAACCTCATAGCAGAGTTACAGAGCAGAATGAAAGATCTCACATCACTAAAAATACTGAGCTGCAAGATAGTAGAAAACCTGTTAAAACAGTTGTGGAGCTTTTTTTTTTTTTTTTTTTTTTTTTTGGTGTGTGGTGAGTTTTTTTTCCTTGTTTTTGTTCTTGTGTGGTTTTGTTTTGTTTGTTTGTTTGTTTGTTTTTTAATGACACATTCTTCCCACGTTTGTGATTGTTAGTTCCATTTACTGGATAATAACTGATTTGCTTATGATGTGCCAATCTGACACACTTTTATTTAAGGCTGTTCTCAGCAATATGTTTCATTTTTCACTTTCAGACACAACCTTCCCCCTCCAATCGGACTGAACTACAGCCTACAACGTTCTTTTGTTTCGGGATTTTTTTTCCAGTCGTTTTTACCGCTTCTTTTTGTTGTTCTTTTTGTTGCTGTCGCTGGTATCACTGTCGCGAGAGGACAGTCACTCGTGCAGTGTGCTGTACCGCAAGTCGCCCGCCGGGAGGGCCGGGGAGCAATGCTGCCGTCCCACGGGGAACCGGGCGGGCAGGGCGCTGGGCCGAGGGCATGAATCATCACCAAGCGGGCTTCCATCGATCCCTCCAGCACTCAGCAGCGGCTGAGCGGGAGCCTTGTCGGGGTAGACAAGCGTTCTTTCCGAGACGAGCGCTGCTTCCCGCGCTCCCGCTCCCCGGCCATCCCCGGCGGCCAGGGGAAGTGCCGAGCCGGCAGCTCAGCCCGTCCCGTCCCGTCCCGTCCCGTCCCGTCCCGTCCCGGCGGGGCCCGGCCAGCCCCGCGCCCTCGGGCGGCCAGCGCTGCCTGCAGGTGGCGATCGGCACCTCCAGCGCCGCCCGCTCGGCTCCCCCGGCCCCGGGCGGCCCCGGCGTGCGCTGCCCCCGCCGCAGCGGCAGCGCCTTCTCACAGAATGCCTGCTCACAGAATTCCTGCCCTCTCGCCCCCCCTCCGCCCCGGCGCTGGTCCTGAGGGGTAGCCCAGAGCCACTGGGCGCGGAGCTGCGGAGCGATTTGTAAAGGGCGGGGGGTAGGAGAGAGAGCCGCGGAGAATTCATCTGCGGCGTCCCTTCAAACGGGAGGGGGCGAAGGAGAATGACATCTCCCCCCACCCGACCATGGCGACCCAGCGAGACCTACGCGGGAGGGGAGAGGGGAGGGGGGTGGACGGGGAGAGGGAGGGGCGAGAGTAAGGAGGGAGGGGAGGGAGAAAGCCAGGGGAGCGCGGAGAGGCAGAGCAGGGGGGATCGGTGCGGGAGAGCGGCAGAGCGAGGGGCAGAATCTCGGCGAGCGGCGGCAGGAGGGCCGCCCCCACCGCGCAGGGCTGCGCTGGGCAGAGGCGGCGGGGATGGGCGGGCGCGGGGCGGCTCCGCCAGCCGCCGTCCTCCGAGCTCCGGCCGCCTCCCGCCGCGCTATATAGGGGAGGGAGGGGTGGTGGAGCGGGGGGTGCCCGGCGTGGCCAAACCGCACGGGGCGCCGATGCCTCCTGCCAGGGGAGCGCACAAGTGACCGGCATCTCTTCCCATGTCTGTCTCCTGAAGCGACCCCCCCCACCCCCCGCCCGGCATGGATGTGGCCAACAACACTACCTCCCCAGCGCGCTCCTCCGAGGGGACAAGCGGCCCCGGCCTCGCCGAGGTGAACCTGGGCTACCAGGTCCTCACCTCTCTGCTCCTGGGCACGCTTATCCTGTGCGCCGTGAGTGGCAACGCCTGCGTGATCGCGGCCATCGCCCTGGAGCGCTCCCTGCAAACCGTGGCCAACTATTTGATCGGCTCGCTGGCCGTCACCGACCTCATGGTGTCCGTGCTGGTGCTGCCCATGGCGGCCCTCTACCAGGTGCTGAACAAGTGGACGCTGGGGCAGGTCACCTGCGACATCTTCATCTCGCTGGACGTGCTTTGCTGCACCTCTTCTATCCTGCACCTGTGCGCCATCGCCTTGGACAGGTACTGGGCCATCACGGACCCCATTGACTATGTTAACAAGCGAACTCCCCGGCGGGCGGCCGTGCTTATCAGCCTGACCTGGCTTATCGGCTTCTTGATATCCATCCCGCCCATGCTGGGCTGGAGGACGCCGGAGGACCGCTCGAACCCCGACGCCTGCACCATCAGCAAGGACCACGGGTACACCATCTACTCCACCTTCGGCGCCTTCTACATTCCGCTTCTTCTCATGCTGGTGCTCTACGGTCGCATCTTCAAGGCGGCACGCTTTAGGATCCGCAAGACAGTAAAGAAAGCAGAGAAGAAAAAAATCGCCGACACCTGCCTCACTCTCTCTCCGGCCACAGTGAAGAAAGGCAACGGGGAGCCCGGCAAGAGCTGGCGGCGGACTGTAGAGCCCAAACCCGGCGCTTGTATCAACGGCGCGGTGCGGCAGGGCCAGGACGGGACCGCCCTGGAGATCATCGAGGTCCAGCACTGCAACAGTTCCTCCAAGACTCACCTGCCGCTGCCGAGCGAGGCGTGCGGCTCCCCACCGCCGCCCTCTTTCGAGAGGCGCAACGAGAAGAACACGGAAGCCAAACGGAGAATGGCTCTGTCCCGGGAGAGGAAGACTGTCAAGACCCTGGGCATCATTATGGGCACCTTTATCCTCTGCTGGCTGCCGTTCTTCATCGTGGCCCTGGTCCTGCCCTTTTGTGACAGTAAGTGCTACATGCCCGAGTGGCTGGGGGCAGTCATCAACTGGCTGGGCTACTCCAACTCCCTTCTCAACCCCATTATCTATGCCTATTTCAACAAAGACTTCCAAAGTGCTTTTAAGAAAATTATCAAGTGCAAATTTTGCCGGCAGTGAAGCCCGCCACTCCGGGACGGGGCGAATGGGGTCCTGTTACTTCCTCCACCCGCCTGCCCCCAGCCGCAGTGTGCCCCCGCCCAGTCCCCGCACAGCGCCGTCCGAAGGGCGGGGGGCTCCGGCGTCCCCGCTCCGCTCCGCGCGCCCGAGTCACTCGCTTTACGCCCGCCGGGAAAGCCCTGCGGGTCACGGCAGGGCTCCGCTGGGAACGACGGGGCACGCCCGGCCCGGGAGGGCTCCGCTGCCGTCCTCGTCTCTCCCGGCCTCCGCTGCCGGGCGCCGGCGCTCCCGCCTCCCTCCCACTCTCCCGTCATTCTGGGTAGACTTAGGGTTTGCAGGTCGTTGCTTGTGGTGTCTGTAAACCACAGTGTCTGCCCGAGTAGCATCGGTGTAAAACAAAACCACCCTATGCAGGAAACCGCCGTGTCGGGGATTATTCTTGGATTTACGGGGCGACGGCAGCGGGCTGAGTCCGACCTCGGTCTGGCGGTGTTAGTACGGAGGCTGAAGGCGACTCCTCGAGCGGAGGAAGGCGCTTTGGGCGCGTTGCTTCCCTGTTTGTGAAACCCTCATGTGGAAGTTCTTGAGGGAAAACCACCCGTGTTTGGTAATCTTGCAAAGTACTTGCAGCAACGTCCCCATTTGCGTTACGTGTGCCTGACAGCTCTCCTGGTCTGCTAGGACCTGCCAGTTGACCGAGGTTCCCTTTGTTACAACACGGGGAAATGATGGGACTTAAAACCCCAGCCGCACGCCTCATTATATATGGAGATTTATGGGGATTATTTTTTTTAAATGCCTTTGACCGAGTGTTTCCCAGCAAAGAAAGGCTTGGCGCCGTGCGACTGTCCCTGGGTACACCGCGCACGCAACGGCACAGGGAGTTAAAGCAGCCTGCGAAGTAGAGTTTCTCTCTTTTTTTTTTTTTTTCTTTTTTTTTTTTTTTTTCTTTCTCTTCCTTAAGCCGCTTGAAAGGAAAGTTTCTCCTGCGACGTTGCGGTTGCCTTGGAGGCAGTCGGGTGCGGCACATTTTGCTCGGGGAAAAAAAAAAAACAACCACCCCCCCCCCCCCCCCCCAAAACAACAACAACAACAAAAAAAAAAAAAAAAAAAAGAAAGAGAAAGAAAAAAAAAAAAAAGAAAAAAAGAAAAAAAGCAAACCCAAATCAAACAAAATAACCCAACAAAACCCCAACAAAACGATCCAAACCGATCAACCAAAACATTGCCATGTGCTCCGTGGCAATAGGGGAGGGGCCGACAGCATCAGCCAGCGGCAGTCGCAGGTGGGGAAAACAGCATTTCGTGGCAGACGAAAGGGACAGGCTCTCTCCTCCGCCGGGCAAGCCCCGGCGGGAGTAAGCACGACCTTCCCTGCAATCTGAGAGCCACGGCCAGAAGCAGGCAGTGTCCTGAGGGTTCTCCCTGCCTGACCTGGCCGGTCCCCGGGGCGGCTCTGCAAGCCTCCGCCTGCAAAGAGTCCCCCTTCTGTCGCTAGCGCAGCTGCTTGGCCCCGGGAAACACGGTGTACTTCCCCTTCCCCGCCTGGCCCGGGGTCGGGGCAGGACTGCGTTGCCCGCCGCAGAGCCCCTGTGCCCGTCCTGCCCCTCCACTGCCGTGCCCATGCCCCTTCCTCCGGCTGCGGCCGGGACCGGGGGCCGCTTTCGGCCCGGGGGGAGGGAAAGGCGCCGGGCCGGACACCGGCACTGGGCCGGCTGCAGCTTGCCCCTGCGACCGGCTGCCTGGAATGAATGCTTGACCAAATATATATATATATCTATTTTTTTCCTGTTTATTTTTGTGTAATCTGTGTTGCTTGTAAGTAAAGGGAATGTGAAATATGTGCGTCACGTGAATGTAAGTGTCCAGTAATTTCTGAACTTCAACCGCTTACATTAAACGAAAACAGTGCTTTTGACAACCTCCGATATGTAGCTCGTTTTCTGAAAATCTTATTTGGCCTCATTTTCTCAATTAAAGTGATCTTTGATCTTATCTTTTCTTTGATCACTCCTAACCACACGTGTCCTAGATGTTCTCTAAGTGTCGGAGGAGTTAGCCTAGGAGCGATTAAGGAGAGGAAACTTCTCCTGAGTGCTCAGGTGACTTTGGGAGCACCCCGCTCAAGGTGGGCCTGGGCAGAGCGGCCGGGCACCGCGGGGCAGCCGGCGGGGATGGAGGGGCCGTAAGCGCCGGCGGTGTGGGAGGGATTGCTGCTGTCCCCGGCAAGGGAGGGGTTTGCTCCGCTCAGTGCCTCCTTCCTTCAATCTTGTCGACTCCACGTCGGCTCCTGCGCGTTTTGCCTTTTTCCCAAATAATTATTTTTTTTTTCTTTGTAAACCTTCCTGTAAACTCCGCGGCAATGGTCTCAGCTGGGACAGCGTGCCCGCCCTCCGGTCCCGCACGATCGATGCGCGGGGTCCCCGCTCTCCAGCGGGGGCTGGCTCCTGACTTCGGGGTGGGACGGGACGGGGCGACCCGACTTCGCCGAGAGCCCTAGGACCTTCAGATCCTGCACTCCCCGAGCCGCATGAGACAGGGCGGCCAGAGGTGCGCCCCTTCTGTTCTCGCTGTATCTCCGCTTGTCCCGCCCGCTGCAGGGCTGCAGATGGCCGGGGGTTACCAGGGCACCCCCGAACGCGTACCGCGGCCGTCTTGCCCCAGTCCCGGAGCCTGGAAGTGCAACTCCCTTCGGCTGGAACCAGCAGGCGGGACGCGCTGTTTCCTGTCCCCCTGTGCCGCTGTTTCCCGGCGCCGTCCTGGCGCTCTCCCTCCAAAGGCAGGACTCTGCGGAGCGGCCCCGCAGCCCCGCCGCCGTCCCCGGGCCACGGGCATCGCTGCTCCGGCGCCCGCCACCGCCAGCTCTCGCCTCGGCCGCTCTCCGGGCCATGGCACGGCCACACGGGCCGGACCCCGGGGGCTCCAACGCCGGCGGGGTGGCCACGGTGCCATGGGCAGCCCTAGCGCATCCTCCTCCTTCTTCCCGACCTCGGGGCGCTGCACCAGCCAAGACGGAAGGACCAGCCCAGACCTCCGAGGAACTGTTTCTCTGAAAAGTTTTACGTTTCTCACTACTTCTGTTGCCTTTTTTTTTTTTTTTTCTCTTTTCCCCCCCCCTCCTTTGCAATAAATTCTATAATGTGGGGGAAACTACCTGCTTCAAAAACAGAGCTTTCTGTTTCTGTATGGTGATTTTCAAATTCTTAGTTTGATTTCCACTACAATTTATGAAAAACCCGACCAAATTAAATCCCTAAAGCCCAACCAACCAACCTAGTGGTTTTTTAAAGAGAGAAATCAATTTTGCGTTAAATCAATATTTGTGGTTAGTTGTGGTATTTTATTTGGTCCACTAACAAGCGACATCCTCACAGTTTAGACAGGTTAATTTCAGTTTCAAAGGTCCTATGGAAGTTCAAGCAATGAATAAAGAAAAATCCATATTGCAAGCAAAAGATTTTATGTTTTAAACTGAGCCATAGAAAACTGAGTTTTAACAGCTTGAGTCAATTGTGAATATCAAAGATGAATACGGATATAAAGGCTTTAACCATATCTTCCTTTAAAAATGCCTCTTTAGACTGCTGTAAAACAAGAAGAGAGTTTCATAAGTCTAAATTTTCTCTGCTCTTTGGCTCCAGTTGAGGCTAAATTTGGGACTGAATCACACATCAGACAAGAAGTGCTGGCAGAGCAAATAAAGTATACTTACACTGGCCAAGAGTGTTCATGGTTGGGACTAGAGGGATGAACAACATAGGAATAAGTGAAAGATGTAGGCATAAGGTGATTTTGTCCAAACTGTAAAATAGATTTTGAGACCATAATTTTTAATCTATTTAAATAGAAATTTTCAACATAAAATTCTTGATACATGCTTCTTTCCCCTCTCAGTTCCATCCTGACAGCCACATGCTGTATGTCTGGTAAAAGCAACAAAACCCCTTAAACCAATATCCTCACAGTTAAAAAATCTGTTCTCTGGAATCTGCAGTTTCAAACATTTTTCAGGACAACATAGTGAATCTTGCAATAAAACACATAGAGAACTGATTCATCCCCAGAAGGAAAAAACAAAATGATGATGCAAGTGAATTTCTGTTTCATAGCTGCCCAGTTTTAACAGAGATTAATTTTTAACAGTAGAGGTGACTCTAACCCCTTTATATGTGGCTGGAGAACACCTAAAATGGATATGATGTAGCATGCAAACAGTTCTGTTGGTGTTCTGCAAAATCTAGAAATGATCATGTGCCTCAGAGTTTTGGGAACTAGAGTGCCTTCTGTAATTTTATATCAGTCCAAGTCTCCTGTTTGGGTATATGTTGCTATGAGCCTCAGCTTACCTTGCTACCCACACTTGAGCTCGTGTGCTCTCTGAGTAACCAGTGTTATTTCAGGGGCAATTCTTCAGTGTGAAATATCTTCTGTTGGACTGGAAGTGAAAAACTTTTGGTAAATAATCCTTTCAAGAGCAAGAATGCAAGTACGTGCTCTGAACTATATAACATAATGGGGTAGTTTCTTGTCTTGGGCAGTGAGTGATAGAAGATTCACTTACCTCTCTTGAGTAAATAATGCTCAAGCACACACAGAATTCTACTTACATGTGGCCATGATTTCCAGCCTTGCCAATGTCTGTGCCAAGCTAGTTTGGCAGACTGTCAGTACTGTCCAGAAGAATGAAGATAAGGGACAGGAAACAGATGGATTTTAAAATGGTTTAAAAATTACCAGACCTGAAAAAAAAAAAAATTGATAGGGCATAGAAACCCCAATTCTACCCAAGTCAACCCAAACCCAGAGCCCTACAAATACAACTATCCCTCCCGCCACAAAAATCAGAGGCACAAGGCTATCCAGATAGTTTCTGAAAGCTTCACAGAACTGTTTAATACAGCGTGTTCTTTCTTAAAAAAATGCAAAACTTTTCTTGAAGAAAGACTAAACTGGAAGAAATTGAAAAAGGTACAAGGCTCATGTTGAAAACGCTAGCCAGCACAAGCAGAGGTCAGTATTTCCTCTCATTGTAATAATGTTTTTTTTTGTTTGTTTGTTTGCACCAAAAGACACTTGAAGCATCTTTTGCTATTAAGCAGAGTCAATATAATCCTTTCAGATCGACTTTCACATTTCAGAGCTGTTTACACCCACTGCTGAGCCACAGCTTATGTACACACAGGAGCAATGAGAATGATGTAAGATAAAGGTGCTGTCTGTGGCCTATTTAAACTTGTCCCTTGTTCCTACCTCTTGGCATCCCCACTGTGTCTGGTTTGGTGGGCAGACATAGGTCTAATGGGTTTGGTACAGAATGCACTGAAGTGAGTATCATACAGCATATGCTATACCATTTCAGGCATATCCTCACTAGTCAGTTCCATGTGTAATCCAGTCTTTAAAGTGAAATCTGCTTTCTTCAGTTGGATATCAAAATGTGTGGCTATGATTTTGAACTATCCAGTGCTAAAAAATACATAAATATACACATTTATTTCTACATAATAAATACAATGGTCCTCTGCTTGAACTGCTGTGGTCCAAGCATAATTTTTTCAACCAAAGTGAGTTGTGAAATATATAGAAAGCTATTAAATTTCACGTGTAAATATGTTTTTGGAGTCAAGATCTCAGTAGATGACAATTTCTGGTTGACCTTTGGAAGGATTCTTCCAGGCAAAGTGAAGGTGGTTTAGATTTGAAGACACCCACACCAATCCAAACAGCACCTGGACCACACTCAGAGGTGCTGCCTGCTCTCAAGTTTGGATGGGTGCCTTTAATCAGACCCATCTCAGGCAGAGATTGTGGAGTGGTCACATCTCACACACAAAACACTTGGCTGGGTGTTGCCTTCAAACTGATGGCATTCAGTTGCCATCATCTTCCAGCCTCTTTGCCTGTCTACCCAGAAGTGGTGAAAACATGGGCAAAGTGCAGGTAAAAGCCCTGAGGAAGAGCTGCTGGTGATAGCCTTTGGGACTTGCTCTAAAGGAGTTTTTTTAAATTTCAGTGTCCAAAATTCAAGAAAGAAATGGTCAGACACTGGAAGCATTCAGGATAGAGAATCAGTTCAGCTTGTTTTCATGGAGGAGGTTTGGTCCTGAAACATATTTTCAAAAACTTATGCTCCTGAAATGAAGACAGCTGCTCTCTCACATTGAGCAGATGATTATAAATCTCAGGCCAGGCCAGTGCTGAGCCAGAGAGGGTCTGACCTGGTGAAACTGTCCACTGGAAATTGTCCCCAGCACATTTTGCTCTTTGTTTTTTCTGTATCCAGTGCTAAGAGCCACTGCCAGCTTTGTGCAAGCCAGGAGCTCTTTTCTATCTGCCTTTGAATGCTTATCCATTGTTTACCTCCCCCCACAATCCCCCCCGCCCCCCATATTGGGAAATTCATTGGATCAAACTTTTCCATTGAATACTATTGTCTTCAGAATCTTCAGAAGAATTGCAGAAGACATGAATTCAGTTTATTATTTCTTGAGCCAGCTCATATGCTACTTTATTGTGACATATTTAAGTGTGCATGCATTTAATCAAAATACTATAGAGGTCAAAGATGCATTTTCCCCCACTGTGCTTCAATTAAAGACAATTTTATGAAAGTCCTTGAGCTAGTTGCCTGAAAATGTAATTTTGAATAGTCTTCAGGATTTATTTTCCCCATTCCCCATTCACAGGTCAGTCAATTTCTCAAAACTGCTGAGTAAAAGTTTTCTAGATTTTCAAATGACTACCATTAAATTGCTGTGAGGTCTGCCTTTGAAGCCCATTATCATCTGCAGTTCCATAGGATTTTTTAAAAAATCAGATTTTCACAGATTTCTAGCCTGGCTTCAGCAAGGCGGCACAGAAGGGATCAATCATTCTTTCTCTCTCTCTCTCTCTCTCTCTCTCTCTCTCTCTCTTTATCTCTCTCCATCAACCCCCTTACTATTAGTAAAAACAGTGGCTTTGTTAGAAGGGATGGGCAAAACAATGCTTCCTGATGAAATTCAAGTAAATGTATGAGGAATGTTTTTGAGCATACTGCAAATTTTCACAGCAATCACAACAGAATGTGATTTGTTGTAAAAGGTTACTGTAGCAAAATAAAGTGAATATTTGAGTTATTGAAATGAAAGGTAATGCCTAGTCTTATCTAGATTTAATCTTCTCCTTCATGAGCCATTCAGTGGAGAAAAATATTTCAAGCAATACAAAGTAGCAGCCATGTTTAGTGACTTATAACACAGACACAGCTTGTCCTATAACACATTGTTAATATTGACATTATGAAATTATGCAAAAACAGCCACAGAAAATTGCATCACTCCCACTGAACAAGATTTGCATGTCTGAATATTTAATTTGGCAATATTTATGAAGAAATATGTGAATAATAAATAGATAAATTACATGTGTAATTGAAGTATTTTGTAAATAAAAAATGTTTTCTATTTACTTGCAATATCCAAATCAGTCTACTGGTGCCCTAGGAAACTTTACTGAGCTGCTGAAGACAAAGATGCTAACTTGTTAAGAGAGAAAAGTAGCAGTGGGTTATGAAGGAATCATAAATGCACCAGCATGGCAATAAGCTGAGAACTTCAACAGATATGTCACATAGGCTGCATTTATTTTTCTCTAATACCTAAAGTTCAAGTTGTGAGTTGCTTCTTCGATTTGGAAACATTTTGATTTTCAGCATCTGTATTTTCCTAAGAAAGAAAAAAGCAAAGGATAGTGACATATACCTTGGAAGAAGAAAGAATTACATTTTGTTCAAAGAACTTCCTCCTGATTTTGAAAAAAAAAAAAAAAAAGAGAGAGAGAGGGAAAAGGGAATGTTATTTCACTCATTATTCAATCAACTTTTACTGGTGGTATTTCAACAAGTATGGATGGCTACAATAAGGATTCTCCTTGAGTGAAAATTTCTGTTTTATGGAGCAATTGAATTTTTTCTTTAATTTTCTGGGTGGATTTTAGGGCTTATGGTATGCATAAGATAAGTAGCAGTAATAGTAAAGTGAAATAATGTAACACAGAGCAGATTACAATAGAGAGCAAAATAATTCACACATAAATTCCAGCAGTCATTACAGACACTGTAAAGATTTGCATATTTTTCCTTTTGTTGTCTTTGTGTAATGTACTTGCAGAATTTTACCAATTTGCTCTTGTAACAAAAGAGCAAATTTTACCAATTTGCTCTCTTGTAACATAAAGTAGCCTGGTAAATCTACAGTTTTACAGGCAAATACTATTATTATTATTATTATTATTATTATTATTATTATTATTATTATTATTATTATTATTATTATTATTCTGAAAGGCTACTGAATTTTGGCATCACAGCTTCTGAATAGGGAGAGTATCTGCTGTAATGTAAAATTTGTCAGTAGTACTGTAGAGTATATCCATGCCACACACTGCACTTCTGGAAGTCATTCCAAAGGAAAGTGCACACAAAGTGCCAGCCTCTCCAAATGAGGTAATCTTGTCTTTGCCACACTCAAACCCCAAGGAACTGAGGAGTTTCTATATTCTAAATATAACCAGAAAGTAAGAGCTACTCAGATTAAGATACAGGTATGACAGCTGAAGTACCTCTGACGTGAATACTGCGAAGGTCACTATTAGGGCCCACTTACTCTTTGCCTTTAAGTAGAAGATGAAGGGAGAAAACAAAATCTTTCTCCTTCCTTGCAACTTCATCCTCCTTTTCCTGAGGAAGCAGGTAAAAAAGCAAAAAGGGATCATGTCCGAGGAAGCCTAAATTCAGAATCTAAAACCAGCTTCTTTTATGGTATATTGAAATTGTAATTTGAATTTTTTAAAAAATGCATTTAATTCAGATTTTTAAAAGATTATATTACTTTAAAAATAATTAGTTCTAATTGAACAAGATCTAATCCAGACAAGGTGGTGATTGGTCAGAGGTTGGACTGATGGATTTAGAGATTTTTTCCAGTCTTGATGATTCTGTAATTGAGATATTACTTTAGACCCCTGTTGGTGAAGGTGATTTGACTGTTCTGTGGCACTGCTAGAAGCTCATGAGGAGACAGTCAGAAGGGCAAGAGATAGGCAGCAGATCCAGTAGGAAATGAATTTTGGCTTGAATTTGACTGAAAGCCTAAAAGACTGATAAAAAGAGTGCTGTTCCCCAAGCTTGAAGATATTCTTGTGATTGGAATCACAAGGCACAGCAAACAAGGCTTATTTGATCCTTTGATGTCAGCAATGGTTAGGACAGTTCATGCAGCCTTCTCCTTTTCTATTTCACCACAGGGGAAAAAAAAAAAAAAAAACACACAAAAAACCAAACAACAACAACAACAACAACAACAACAACAACAAAACAAAACAAAATTGACGGGAATCTAAATCCATTTCTTTTTTCAGTGTGTACAAGTGAAGAATGCAGGAGAATATTATCAATTAATACCTGTCCTCAACCAGACATAAGTTTAATAAAAAAAAAAAAAAAAAAAAAAAAGGTATTGCAGCAGGGTGAACTTCAAATGTTAAACAACCCAGGGATATAGTCAATCTCTGGAAGAAAGAATTAATTGCATGCAGCACTAGTGTCAGATGAAGAAAGCATCCCTTATCAGACACATCACTCAAGCTGGCATTTAAAAAAATCAGATAAAGTTGGATTTTTTAAGAACATTTTGACAGTGTTCTTATACTATTGGTTTTATATGTTAAAAAATTGCAATTAATAATAGTGTGCATAAAACAAGTGTCAATAGTGATGACTGAGGCAAAATTCCTGTGTCTCTGGATATACAATTTTGTATACAAGAATTTTTTGGTGAGCAATCTCAGGAGAGCAGATGGACCAGGGTACTCTGGAAAAAAAGTGCAAAATTCTTTTCTCATAGCAGAAGTTTTCATCTTCACATTCATGGCCATCATGAGTGCCAGAAGGTTTATAATACAGGAAGAGAGGAAGGGAGAAAGGGAGGAAGGAAGGGAGGAAGGGAGGGAGGGAGGAAGGAAGGAAGGAAGGAAGGAAGGAAGGAAGGAAGGAAGGAAGGAAGGAAGGAAGGAAGGAAGGAATTCCTTCTGGTGCTAAATGTTAGGCAACTGGCAATTCAGATGAAATACTCAGCCCAAGCAAGAGAGACTCATATAGTTAACTAAGTGTCAGTTAAAGACCAGCTATCTGCCCACACTGAACCAGCAGCCTTTGGCTCTTTAGGTTTCTCTCTTTCTACTTGGCAATCTCATCCTTTTTAAGCTCAGTTTTACACAGCTATTTCTACTAACACACAGGAACTATACCTCAATCACCATGTTGGTAAAAAGCAAATATTGTAAAAAATATGTGTTTTTCCTTACTTTGTATGGTAATTCTTAGAGTTGTTTCAGTTTGAATTTTTCTTGACTGTGATATCCTGCAGCTTGGAAAACATCCCTTTAAGAGATGAGATTTTTATCTGGAGCTGGATCCAGTAAGTATTTTCACAAAATAATAGAATCTCAGAATACTTTGGATTGGAAGGGGCCTTTAAAGGTCAGCTAGTCCTTCACTCCTGCCATGGGGAGGGACAGTTTCAGGTGGATCACTTTGTTCAGAGCTCCTCTGAGCCTGACTTTGAGTGAGCTCCAGGGATGGGGCATCTATCACCTCTCTGGACAACCTGCTCCAGTGTTTCAGAATTACAGAATAACAGAATTAACTATGTTGGAAAAGATATTTGAGGTCACCAAGTCCAACATATGACTGAAAACCACCTCATCAACTAAATCATGTCACTGAATGCCATGTCCAGCCCTTTTTTAAACACTTCCTGTAGGATGGTGACATCACTACCTCCCTGGGCATCCCATTCCAATGCCTCATCTCTTTTTCTATGGAGAACTACTCCCTCATGTCCAACCTAAACCTCCCCTGGTGCAGCTTAACACTGTCTCCCCTTGTCCTGTGCTGGTGCCCTGGGAGAAGAGATCAACCCCCAGCTGGCCACAGCCTCCTTTCAGACAGGTGTAGGGAGTGACAAGGTCTCCCCTGAGCCTCCTTTTCTTCAGGGAAAACACCCCCAGCTCCCTCAGCTGCTCCTCTTTGGACTTGTGCTCCAGACCCTTCCCCAGCTCCATTGCCCTTCTCTGGACATGCTCCAGCCCCTCAACATCCTCCTTTTAATCTGAGGGGCCCTGAAATGAACACGGGATTTGAGGCATGGCCTCAGCAGTGCCCAGCACAGGGGGACAATCCCTGCCCTGCTCCTGCTGCCCACACCATTGCTGACCCAGGCCAGGATGCCATTGGCCTTCTTGGCCCCCTGGGCACAGCCTGGCTCATGTTCAGTCACTGTCACCAGCATTCCCAGGTCCTTTCCAGCTGGGCACTGCCCACTCTGTCCCCAGCCTGCAGCACTGCAGGGAATTGCTGCGGTCAAACTGCAGCACCCGGCACCTGGTCTTGTTAAACCTCACCTTGTTGGACTCAGCCCATGATCCAGCCTGTCCAGGTCCCTCTGCAGAGCCCTCCCACCCTCCAGATAGTGAACACTTACACCCAACTCAGTGTCATCTCTTGATTTGCTATGGTGAACTCCTCTTCAAAGATATTAAACAGGACTGGTTTCACCACCCTTATTGTAAAAAATGTCTTCATTTTATCTAATCTGAACCTGATCACTTTTGCTTTAAAATCATTATCCCTTGTCCTATTGCAAGGGATAATGGTCCCTATTAAACTGTCCCCACCTTTCTTATAAGGCCCATCAAGTTCTGAAAACTCCACACAAAGAGCCTTCTCTTCACTAGGCTGAACAAGTCCAACTCTATCTGTCTTCACAAGAGAGGTACTCTGTCCCTCTGATCATCTTTGTGGTTTTCCCCCAGACCCACTATAGCAGGTCCATATGTTTCCTGTGCTAAGACTCCAGGGCTGGATGCAGTGCTCCAACTGGGGTTATAGCACAGAGCAGAGGGCAGAATCCCCTCCCTTACCTTGCTGGCCACACAGCTTTGGATGCAGCCCAGGGCATGTTTGGCTTTCTGGGTAGTGAGTGACTTTCACCAGGTCACACGTAGTTTTTAAACAATCTCTTCCACCATGTCCTTTTTGGCAGGGCTGGGCTCAATCCCTCCACCTCCCAGCCTGTAATGATACTGGGGCTTACTCCAACCCAACCCCAGCACCTTGCTCTTGGCCTTGTTCGACCTCCTGATCTTCATCTACTCTTCTTGATGGCTCAGGACAGCCTCCATCACTTTGGAGGGCATCCTATTCCTCAGGCTTGTCAACAGCATCACTCAGCTTGGTGTCACGTAAAAGCTTGAAGAATGAAGGCTTATGACTGCAAGACTTGGCAGACAAGCAGTCAGACCACATTAACTCAGATGGGGTTAATACAAGTTTGGCCTGGCTATCTGTGTGCCAGCAGATGCAGACTCTGATGGGCCTGCTATGCCCTCTGGTTTGCAGTGTTAGATTTTAGTGCAAAATGGCTGTATCTGTAAGCTGTACAACTCAGAAGGTGATTCTAAGGGAGGTAGCTGAAAAAGAAAGAACCAAGGGGAATATTTTCCACCATGAATGGCAGCTGAATACAGAGCCCTTTAGGTTGTGTTTAATCACTTGTTTGCCTGGTACCACATGCAAATAGCTCATTCATATTGCTCTGTCCAGATTAACTCTGATGTCTGTCAGCTGCATAATTCAAGGGTTTAACCTCCATGTCCCACTCTTTTAGGTTTTGTTTACAGTTTGCTGAAATTGCTTTGCATGGGATTTGCAGTGCCATGCAACAAGGAGATTTTTGGAAACATTATCCTATGCAGCTGGTATACACTTCCTCCAGGAATGCTTTGTCAAATCTGGGCTAGATAGTGGTGTATCAAAAATGCCCTCCTACACAAACCTAAGAGAGGTCAGTTAAAATGAGCTACTACAGTGAAAGCTGGTTAGAGCCCAGAGCTCTTCACACTTTACTATTGGCTGATTTGCAGTGGAGAGGTTGTTTCTAGAGTAGGAAGGTATGGAAAATGGACTTGCTTTCCTTATGCACTTTAACACAGGACTTGAAGTGGAGATAGATGTATCATTGAGAAGCAAAGCTGAAATGCTTAGTGTGAACAAATTACTAAGAATTTTTCAGTTCTTTTTGTTCAATTCACAAGCTATTAGTGAGTGTACTTTATTCTGACTTAACACCCTCTCCCTGCTGTTGGAGCACTGCCATTGGCTTTGGAAATGTTACATTGGGTAGTTTCTTCAATAAGTTTGGTACGTGGGTGCCAGCAAACAGTGACATTGTCCATCTTCTTTTCTTCACCTGTGGGTGCAGCTGATTGATTGCCAGTGTCACTGAGCACACACTTTGCTTCAGCATTAGAAGAGATTCTCTTTAACAATAGCACAGGGGTGGCAGAAGTAGTCTTGCCATTGTGGATGGTACAAATTTTCTCTGAACATTCTTACTAACAAGATCGTATTAGCAATATAAAAAGAAAAATAAATGAGAAAAGACAGCAAAACTTCCTCCTACTCTTATGGTTTTTTCCCATGGTACAGGTCAAGTATACTCTGTGTGTGCCCGATCACTCCATCCCTTTTCTGTCGATGTTGCTGAAGGCTTTCCCCAGCCTTTCCAGCCAGCCAGAATAAACTGAGCCATAATGAGGGCAGACCAAGAGAACAGAGAACAAGTAAATTCAGCAGCTCTATATTTAGCAGTCTGCCATTTAATGCATGCCTCTCACCCCAACACTGAGCCTCTGTGGCAGGTTGGCAGGTGCAGTAAGAATTGAACAGGGCGAGCACCTGAGCATACCCAGTCAGAGTTACTCTTTGTCTGTGTGTTTGTCCTGCTCACCCTGAGCCTGTGATATTTACTGGAACTCTACAGCTTTTATCAATCAAAGGGCTACCTAAGAATTTTTAGAAATCACCTGAGATGCTCTTACTACTTGGAAAAAAATCCATATGAAATTTTTCCACTGGTCACACAATATTGTTAATTTTCAAGCAAATGTAGGCTGTCTCACTTTCAATGTTTGTTACTTTTCATCTTACCCAATTTTATTCCAATCCTATTCACAGGGAGGTTTGTGTGTTTTCATAATGTTCTACAGTTGCAGCATTTCATCATTTATGGCCCATTAGTGATTCACTAGATTGATTGATAAATTGTGAGGGTTTTTTCTGGTTGTGGTTTCTTGGTTGTGTGTGTGTGGTTTTTTGTGTGGGTTTTTTTAAAAACTTTTTGTAATTTAAAAAAATTAGGTGTTTATGTTTTAAATTTTTTTTTCTTTTGGTGCTCTTATAAATGTATTACTTTGGCTTTCAGAAATGCATAGGTCAGGATTAATCATTAAAATGTAATAGGATCTAATCTCTCTGTTGACTTCTGAATATGGAATACAGAAGCTTTTTGACTTGTTTCTCCTGAATGAACTTAACTGCTTTCTGCCATAAGCATTAGCTGGCAAAATGAAGCAATTCCTCTTATGTGAAAGAAAGTGTGGAACAAATGGGAAAATCAGTAGCATTTAATATAGGAGAATAAACTCATCTAGCAACATAGTTATAGTCTCTGATGTCACAGGAGATTATTGTTGGCTTGAAGATAATAAGCCTTATTTAATGATGCCAGGTTATGTACAGTGTAGAACTTACTCTCTTTGCATGATACAAATAGAACTGGCTATTGTCAGGAAAAACTCTGACATAACTTAACCAGTACAAAGTATGTAATTCTCATGGTGCAGGTATGTGGTGGTGGCACGAACAAACAAATTAGTTTCATACACTGCAGCAACTGTAAAATTGGTGACCAAGGTGATTCATGATTGCAAAAAGAACGGCTGAAGAAAAAATGACCTTTTTTCCCGTTTTGTTTTTAACCTATTTCCATTCCAGAAGAACTTTGTGCAAAGACAGCAGTGCATGGGCTTGATGTCTGTGACCCCCAGGCATCTGCTGGCTGTCCCCCAGCAACTGGTGATCCCTTGTGCAGCTACTTGGGTCAGAGAATGGACTTTTTTTGGGAAAGGCAGGTGGCCTTGGAAGCTTAGGGATTTTAACTGTCTTTCAGCTGTTATATTGAAATGCTTTGCTGTAAGTCAATAAACATGAGAAGGCAATATTGGAAATGTTGCTAACAGATTTAGAGATAGATGTTTCTCTTGTCTTGGGTTCGGGTGGTTTATTCTCATAAAATTTTGTTCTTAAATAGAAATGAAAATGAGCAGATGTTGTCCAGATTAGACTTCCCTGTAGCTGGTTAGAAATGCTCAGGTCATTGCTGTAAGCCACATTAACCTGCTTGAAATAAAACAGCACTATTGACAGCCATTTACATCCACATCTGTTGTTTAGTCCTGCTAGCATTTCTATGTTCAGGTACCTAATCCAATATTAAAAAATCAGCAAATCACACATGATTTCAGTGGGAGAACTAAGAACTTTTCCCCAGGATTTGTGGCCCAGAAATTGAAGAAGTTTTCCACTTGAGGCTTTGTACCGTAATTTCTCTGAGCATATACTGAAAACGTGGCATATGGAAGTAAAGCAAAGATGTGCTATCAGGATATCTGACATTTAAAAAAAGATAAATAATTTATTTAAAAAATCTTCTATCTCAAATATTTTTGTTTACATCTACTACTGCTTATCTCCTTCAATATTTTCTATGGAAGAATTAGCGTCATGCTCTCATCCCTTTGCTTCTCCTTTTTCTCTTGCCCAAATCCTTAAGAAGTCTGCAGCTTGGATGCAGGCCAACAGACCAAGTTAAAGAGAAGTTTTGCAAAACATTTAACAGGAACTCTCTGACATAACCCCTGAGAAATGCTGGGACACCTTTGGGATCTAGCTGGGCATTCTTTGCACAGCCCAACATGAGTGTATTTTACTGTATACTCTATTCACAGAATCACAGAGCGGGTCAGGTTGGAAGAGACCACAGTGGGTCATCTGGCCCAGCCTCAGGGCTGGACACAGGACTGTGTCCAGGCAGTTCTTGAATATTTCCAGTGAGGGAGACTCCACACCCTCTCTGGTCGGTCTGTTCCAGTGCACGGTCACCTGCGCAGTAAAGAGGTTCTTCTTCATGCTCAGGTGGAACTTTTTGTGCTCCAGTTTTTGCCCATTGCCCCTCAAGATGACCTCATACACTTACCTTCTCATTTTAACCAGCAAGCTGGACTTCATCAGTTATAGCAGAAAGGGAGACTTTTGAACCATGAAGTAAATTTTAACTATATTTTGGATATAGATATCTAAGAGACTGCTAATTTTTTTTTTTTCTTTCTGGAATCTAAGGTTAGCTTCCCCCACCTCCTCCCAGTGAATCTATAAAAATTATATATAATACAAAAAGAGATTAAAATTTCTTGCTGGGTAAACAGTTATAATGCTATGGCAACATGTTCTGTGCTAGGTTTTGGCAAGCCAGCCATAAAGCATAATTGTACCTGCAGGAGTGGGACTAGACAGAAGAAAAATCTTAATTTAGGCTAGTGCCTTTCATTTGTTTGTCTATGAAGAGTAGGACATGTATATTATTAAATGGCTATAACTAACACCTCCAATTATGTGTGTCCTAAATACCTATGGATGCTTTAGTCATTTAGGAAAAATTTTAGCAAGAGATGGATAATGAATCATATAATAGATGTGAATACTTGGGCAATTTTGGTTTTGTTTTGAAAGGCTGAAATCAAGGAGGGAAAGATCATGCCAAAAAGGAAAAGAACAGGCACTTTATATTTAGTGCAAAGCTTATAAATAAAAGGGCAATTTATGGTTAACAACCAGTGATTCCTAGAGGACTAAGAACATAACACAGTAGCTTTTGAGACAAGACTCATAAAGTCAAGCAGAATAATGATACATGACCGCATTTTTCCTTTTTAATATCAGTTTCTTAGCAATCTATATTCTGTTGAAGAAATAGGATACCCAAAAACCTTTATTCGCTGACAAAAATGAAGAATCACTTAAAAAGTTCAGAGAGGAAGTGGAGCTTTGGTGCCTCTTGAATGCTGGGTAGTGATCCATGAAGGAAAAGATTTAAAATTAATTGGAGGGGGAAAAGGGTAATTTTTTTAAAGATAGAAATCTGTTCAAAAAGAAAAAATGTCAACATATCTTCTCAAAAATTTTTCCACTAAGTGAGATCTTTCCGTAAGAAAAGGGGTTGAAGAGGAAGGGACATTTGGAAAGTTCTGTCTGCCATAAGTGGTTCACTTTTGATGGGTTTATACATTTATGAAGCCTAGACTCAGTTATGAGCTAGTTGACAGCATGGATGGGACATTTCAGGGAATTAAATGAAATTCATTTTAGACCATGACTGAAAAATAAACAAGTATAAATGCTAAAAATGGTTATAATAATTTTTAAACTTTCAAATATATATTCCAATTCTTTCATTTAAATAATATAGATAATTTTTGTAAAATAATCTTCCTAAACATTGATACTTCATACAGTTTATGTGCAGTTTGATATCTATGAAGTAATTAAAATATTTTGCTTTTAAAATTAATCAACATATTCTACAAGGAAAATTACATATGTCAACTAAGCACTTCCAGTCAATCCATCTTTCCAGATTTGGGATTGGAAAATTTACTTCCTCATCATCTTAGTCACGCAGTATAGGAGGAAATTTTCTTCCCTTAGCTCTTAATAAGTTCTTAATTTTAAATGAACTATCTCTTGAAATGGACTTTAAAACAAATGAAATCTGCTTTGAACTTGTAGAACATCAATGTCCTCAAAAGCTTAGGATTTAGCACTTCAACAACCCATGGCTGTAGACTGTTTGCAAGAAATTTCCATCAGTTTGGTAATATTGAATTCAAACCTATGCTGATCATTTTTTTAATTAGATTTAGTAAGATGGGGGTGGCTTATTTCTCATAATATCTGATCAATATTTTTAATTCAATCTGTGAATACAGTGCAGGAAGTGACATTTTCAATGCCAATGGGACACTGTTACTGGAATGCCTTACCAAATTACTCAGTGGCTTAGTACTCTGTGGTTTGTCTAGAACATGACCTTAAAAATCTGTTAAAAAAAAAATCCTTTATATTTTCAAGCTAAAACAAGGTAATGAAAATCCTACTATTCTAGTTATAAATCCCATATCTATCATTGTAGCTTGTGGGATATCCAAACCAAAAGACCTCCAGGCCTTTGGAGGCTGTGCACCTGAATAGGTGCAGGAAGTAAAGAGGAATTCACAGAGGTAATACAGGCAGAGGAACGAAGCACTGGCTTCACAAAGACATCAAAAAAGATGTGGACATAAACATAAGAAATTAAAGCTGGTGATTCTCCACATGTGACTGAGGAGACCATAAGAAGGCAAAAAGCAGAAGAAGCAGGAGCTCTGTGCAGCATAGCTTTCTCCCCCCAGCACACTGAAAGGGGTTCATAGTAGGGTGGCATTTTTCTCAAGCAGCCAAAATGTTACCTTCCCAAGGTCTGTGTGTTTCTGCTTGTGCCTTATTGTGTCTAGTAGATGGCAATGTCTGACTCTTGTATAGGCTTTACACAAGAGGAAGACCACATTTTTCTACAAAGATATGATTTTTGGGCCAGAGAGGTGTGCACATCTCACTGATGGCACCACCCATCTCTGTGCCATCCGTGATTGCCAAAGACCTTTTGAGTCTGTGCTCAGCTTTGTGCCAACACACAGAGCCACCACCTCTTAGAGAAGAGTAACTCACTGTGCCTTGGAAGATAGTTGGGAGAATGTTATAATTCTAGAAACATACATTTTAAAATTTTGGTACATAGTAATGTATATAAATCAAAATAAAAAAATTTAAGTGTTGTCTAAGTCCTTCTTCTTCACCTTCTTCCTTCTTCTTCTTAAGTTTAGGGGCTTTTTTTGGTAATTAAGTAAAAAAAGTCCACATTAAGAGCCTTAAGTAATTATTATTAAGTCAAAAGAATAAATAATATATCATCTCATTATTTTAAAATTATCACCTAAATAACCTTAAAAAAATTAAAAGCACTCCATTTTACCTCGTTTCTCTAACTTGCTAGTTACAGCTCACACCTCTTCAGACTGTAAATACTATAAGTAAATAAAATATAATAAATAACCAAATCCAGACTCAAAATCTACATACCTCATATCTTTCATCCTAACCTCAACAAAATAATAATAATATAAAACCCAGTAACAGGAGAACAGCAACCAGAGCTCTGTGGTCTTGCTAGATGCATCCCACTGAGTCTAAGGGGGGATGGTCAGCTCTATGCACCTGCCCAGGAGAGACCCTGCTCCTTCCACACCACAGCAGTCACCACAGACTGCACTTCCTAGAGGAAACTTGGCTTTATGAACAGCCTGAATCTGCTGTTTTTAATGTTTATTCTATGAACAATTAAAGGAAACAATTATGGGTTTAGGTTATTCAAAAGCAGAATATTCTCAGGCATCTCAGCTGTTCTGGGCTTCTTTCAGCCCTGTCTGAATCTGCTGAACAAACATAGGTAACTATAACTGTGAGGTCCATTTTCTAAATCAATACTCACCCAGCAGCAGCAAGATCTGTATTCCTGATCTATCTGCATTTTTTTTTTTTTAAATTTTAAACCAGTTGTTGCACATATGGCAGTCCTTCAGCTTGGATAATTAATTTTTCGCTATTGCTTTCCAGGCTGATATTTGCCTGCCTCTTCTTCCCTTATTTGCTTCAGATTTTTTTTCCCCAATGTATGAAGCCAGAGGAAGGATTTGAAGTCTAGTGGAGGGGAAACATAGGAAAGGAAAGGCATAGTTTAGGAGTACAGCAATGAGTTGGGTAGTCACTAATGTCAACACTCTCCAAGGTATTTGGCCCCAGTCTGCAACACCATCCTGCAGCCTGTCCATGACCTGAGCAGTCAAGTACTGGGACAAATGTATCTGAACTTGGCACAATTTGGGACCATTCTATGATCTTCTCTAACTAAAATTCTCATGGAGTGTGAAGGGTCAAGAAGGATGAAAAATACAATCTGTCCTTCCAGAAGTCAAGGGTGCAATTGCCATGAAGGTCTGTGATGAGTGTGACTTCCCCACCATGCATAAATGTGATTTGAAACAGGGCATGGAAACGGAATATCAGGGAGCTTCTTTTTCAAGTTGCCATGCAGTAAGCAGTGGAAATTCCTCACCAGCACTATTGCTGAGGGATGTTCTAAAGCCTCTTCTATGTATTGGTGCATGATTTTTCCTCAGTCAGAAGTGAAAAGCATCCAGCTCAAAATTAGTCATGTTTTTGTTTTCTCTTTTTGAGGAGTGATCATTGAAGTATTGGTGCTGCATTGTTATGGCAGCTTTCATTTAACTGCAGCTGCAATCATTACGTTAGCAAATCAGCTCTCTGCTCTCATTGAATTTGCTCTCTACAGCCCTATAGTTCAGGGAGAGCTCTAACAAAATACATATAACACTCAGAAGCAAGAAGCCATTTGGAACAGAAACAGGAATAGAAAAAAAATTCACAGCCAGCAAAGCTCTGTATTAAATTACCAGTGATAGATCAAAGGACAACCACACAGCTTTGAGTAATGGAGCTTTGCATCTTTCTCTGAAACGCAGACCAAGATTTGATTTAAAAACTGAGGTGTCCAATCCCTGCTAATGGCACTTTTGAAAAACTCCAGCTGCATTAACTCTACAGTCCAGGAGAATAAAACTCTCTTCTTTTTTCAGTCAGGTCAGCAGTTAGCATGAGCATTTACATGGAGAATGCAAAACACTCAGTCTTAGCATTGCTGAGTGTTGCAGAAGGAATGAACCCCATTTGTTCTTTGCTATGATAGTGGAAAATATAAAACAAACAAACAAACAAAACCACAACAAAAAAACCAAAGAGGAAATTACAATCATCAGATTGTCTCATCTCTCTACATCCAGCGTGGGGGCTTCTGTCCCCTTTGAGATGCAACAAGAACACAAATACTCATGCCATTCAAAGGGAGTGGTGTCAAAATGGCAGTGATTTATTTCAAAAAGAAAATTCAGAGCACTCCCTGACTTCCACCTTCTAAACTTCATCTGAAGCACATCCATCAGGGCCCTATGTGAGCTTCAAAGTGCGGTTCCCCTCTTAGTGACCAGATGAAGAGTTAGGAAACCCTTATGACAAGGACAGTACAGCAGTTGTCTCCCTCTTAGCCTGAGGGAGGAGTAAGATATATGGAATAGGAGATATTGCTATTAATGGTCTGTGAGCATATTCTGCATCCAAAAAGGAATTCAGTATTTTTAAGAAAGGGTCCATTTGTGAAAGCACACCTATAATTGTTTCAGAAAAAACATATGATACAACTTGGCACAATCCTTTAACTGCAGCTTGCTGGTTTTAATTCCTCATTTTCCCTATATCAAAACCCAGAATAGATCCTTCAGCTGGTGAAATTTGGCACATTTTCATGAGTTGCAGTGGAGTTGTGACAGTTTATGATAGAGGAAGACCTGCACTCATGACTGATAAATGCTACAATCGTTGTTGCAGGATCTGAATATTGAAATTTCCTCCTGGCCTGTCAGATGCTGAGCACTGGGGAGCTTAGAGATGAACAAGCATCCTTTCTGAGACCCTGCCTTCTGCCTGAAAACTGACAGATAACCCTTGGCATCAAGTACCTTGATTGCTGTGTTCATAAGACTCAGTGGACATGTCAGCTGGGACTTTTTAATTTATAATCTAGACATTCTCCATTTCTAGATGAATTGCAGCCATTGTGGTCACAAAACAAAAGAATGGTTAACCTTGGAAAGGTTGGTTTTTTTAGTTATTAGAAACAGTTTATCTCTTGCTCACAGACAAGACCAGATTCTGAAGTAAACTTTAAGTTGAATTCCTTTCTTGAAAGTTTTTTTCCCCCTTGGATACTAGCAAGGAGTACAGAAAGGAAAGTTTAAAATAATACTGTGTTTTAGACAATATAGGTTTACAGAATAACTCACAGCAAATGATATTTTGCAAGTATGCGTTTTCATGTATTATTTACAAAAGATTTATACAAAACTGCCTCCATTTTCTTCTTTTTGCATACACATATTTAAGTAAAGACCACATGCATGTGTATACCCATATGAAACATGTCTGAAACATCAGTTAAGTGAGTAAATGCACTTTCTTTTGGCCTCTACTTCATCATTTTTGGGTAGGTAGTCCATAACTATGGGATTAAGAGAAAAAAATCCCCTCTGTTTCTGAAGTCTCTAAATCAAATTCTGTAGCCTTTCTTGTACATTTTGGATTCTTTTTGGAGTGTGTTCCTGTCAGTTATATGTGCATCTGTATCACTGTAGCATAAAGCAAGGAGTAAAGCTTTTGCTAGTACTGAGAATTTTCCATTAGCAGCTAAAATATGTGGCTTTCTGATTATAAAGGTAGGTTTTTACTAATGTGTGATTAACAGAAAAAAAATAAAGCTTTCCTGCACCTTAATCATAGAGATTTTGGTACTTTTCCCAGTTTTATTTCAAAAGAAATAAGGACATTTCTTCCAAAAAATAACCTGTTCTTAACTTACAGGCTTTAAAACTGTTTCAGGAAGGGGGAAAAGGAATTTAGTTTATTTAGGAAAGCAAAATATTCTTAGACAAATATTCAAGAAAGTAGACAGACACACCATAGTATCTGATTTCACTTACATAGTAAGTGTTTTCAAGGAAAAAAAAAAGGCTTACTGTATCAAGTTTCATAGTTTTAGCCAAGTCTGTAAAGATTTAATTTTCAAAATATGACAGATTCATCACAGATTAAATTGACCTGTCAAGAGAAACAAATTAGGAGAATTTCTGGATAAATGTAAAATAATAAAGTTTCAATTTTTGCTTGAAACTTTAAACAAACAAAATATTTCTCAATGGCTGGATATTTTGATATTTGCTTCTCATTTTAAGAAACCTTGAATAATAGGAAGAAGCAGACAGATCAGAAAGATAAACTGTTCCAGGGGAACTAAATACCAAGTGCTATTTATTAGATATGGAGCACCAAGGCTCATATGGCTGGATGCAGAGAGTTTCAATTGTAACCAAACTCATTTCTGATCTGCTCTCTTGCTGATAAACTGTAATTGGGGGCTGATTGAATATGAGGAGACTGTCATTCTTTTCTACCCAGTCTGACCTAGCAGCCCTGGTCATTTCCTGCCAGAGACTGGAATAGGCTTTCTCAATCACCAGCAAAATGCATTTAACTTGCTGAGAAAAAGCTCTTGAGCAGTATCTTGAAACACTTCTCATTTATTAAGCAAAATGAAATGCAGCACACAAGGGAAGCATTTGAAAGGTGGACCAGCATTTTAAACACGAATCCAACATCAGATCATGAGCTAATCAGTGCCGTTTATTTGATTATTTTTCCAATCTCTTGTGCAAATGCTATCCCAAAGTCCTCTGACACCACTGATGGCAGGATCCATCACAACCATGTCTCCCACTGCCAAGTCATACCAAGCAGCTCTGCAGAGACTTGTTTTGTCATGCAATGTCATTCAATACAGATGAAGCAAACCAGCAGTAGAAGATGCAGGTATTTCTTTGGGTTTGCTCCTGGCCCTTGCTTCCTCCTGATTTAAGGTTGATGAGGAATCTCAGCTTGGACTCACCTCTGGAGTCCTGCTGGGGTTTCAGGGACGTCTCTGAACAGAGCATCACAAATTGCCAGAGGATGGTCCTGGACAGGTTAGGCAACTTCTTTTTGTGTTTCATGTGTTTCATGCTTTTTCTGTTATGGCATGTTCTGCCATAACATGAGATTAATATGTGTGTCCTTCAGAAAAGAAACGTAATTAAACGTGTTTTGGAATGTTTTGAACCCTGTTGGAAAGTACACAGAGTCCTCTTATGATATGCAGGTCTGGAATTTGGTAAATCCTATTTTGAGGTGATCAACTCTTCCTTCAACACAGAAGCAACAGGTTGAAGATGGGAGAGGCAAGTGGCTTTATCATCTCAGGACACACAGCAGTGTGCACTGGGACTGCCTCAAGAAGTAATTTTGGCAATCTTTGTCTACGGCTTGGGAGAATGCAGCTGACCACAAGTTCTCCCATGCTATTTTTCAATTCTTAAGGCCTGATACGGTGTACTGGTTAGAGGAGTAGGGTGCCAAGTTAGGACTATGTGAGTGTAACTATACTGTGTGTTCCACACCCCTCTATTTCATTTCTAATGAACTGCTAATGATGGGTTGTTTGCAGGAGCTCCCTGTGCACACCAGACACCTCAGGCTGCAGGATGGGTGTTAAATGAGATGAGTTAAAAATGAGATAAGTAAAAAACCACTATCCTGGAAGGCAGCGTAATGTTTCTTTTTCTTCACATCTATGACTCAGCGGTGGTAACCCCCTCTGGGGTTACCCACAGTAACACCCATTCTGAGGGCTCATCTCTGCTCTTGGGCTGTAATGGACTCAATGATACCAGCAGAATAGGCAGGTGCAAGGACATCGACCAGCAACGACTTCCAAATATCCCATGACTCACAGTATTACATCATTCCATTGTGAAACTCCCTGCCCTGGGGGAGGTACTGAGCATTCCTACCTGAACCTGAGCTATAAATCTCTGCACCTGGGGACTTGGGATGAAAACACTTGACAGATCTGGTGAAGGATCAGAACTTCCCCAAGACTGCTGCTTTTGACGACTGTGACCATCACTTCAACAGGACTGCAAACACCACTTGATAGGACTGTGACCATCACTGACCAACATGGTGCCAGGCTTGTTTAGACCAGTTTTTGGTGTATCATTGCAATTATTGTAATCTTTCTATTAAATTGTAACTCTGATGTGAAACCTTTTTTAAGGTAATTGAGCAGGGTTCATTTTTTTCCAGCTGGTTTACATTCAAATCAGCACATACAGCAGTTTAATTTTTTTCCTGTCATTTTTAAAATATTACTTAATGAAGAGTATTCTTCTTGTGTATTGACCTGACCTGCAGAAAGTCTTGGATATCAGTTTTGTGAAATGATCCCCCTCTGTGAGGCATCTATGTTGAAATAAAGTTTTGATTGTAAAAAGGTAGCTACAATGAAACATTGTTGATGTCATTATTCCTCTGAGGATCAGCAAAGGACATGTCTCTCTATGTAGACAAGGTTGGATGACACAGGGTCTCCTGCTTCCTCTTCACTTCCCTTTGTTTGCTTTTTAAAGCCCATTCTAATCATTGGTTAACACATGACACTACTTTTTTACTTCGCATAGCTTTGCATTAAACCTTTTATGAGCCTTTAACTGCTTCACTTATGACTTTTTTGTGGTTGAGGCTTCTTGCCATGTGAAACAGTCTACTATTCCATCAAAAATACTCATGAAAATCAATCTGTTTCATAAAGAAACCCATTATCATTAAACACTATACCTGCTTGTTCTGCCCTGTTATTGAAGAGACTGTACTATACAAGCTTTATCCTTAAATCGAAGGGAAAGGCTTATTGTATTTGACTTCCATTTTCCATCTACAGCAAAGCCTCATGTGTACTTATTTTGCTCATAAATAATATGTAATACAGCTTTCTTTAGCTTTGCCTTATAGGGACTTATTGGGAAAGCCTTATAGGGACTTATTGGGAAAGTAATTACGCAAGCCTAGTCAGAAGAGGTTGAACTGTGGCAATTTATTCACATTTTTATGCATAGCAGATAAGATTTGAGTTTCCATTAGCTGCAGGAGCACAAAGAATTTCAGAAACTCAGTGTTGTGTGCGTTGCTCACTTAGACTTGAAGCTGAGTCATAAAAACATGCATTTTGAAGAGGAGGTATCTGATTAGAGCTTGAGGGATGATCTATATTTTTAATCATCTTGCTTAATTCTAATAAATATCATGTTGCTGTGTACAATAATGTGTAAATGCTGTTCAAAGATGGAAGCAAACTGGAAGAGATGAACCTAGATTCCCTCATTATTTATAGGTGTGGACTTTAGGATTTCAAATTCATTTAGAACCATTAAGAGGGAACAGGATAAATATTTACTGACACTGAATAACCTATGGCCTGTTTAAAGCTTAAGATCTGTAGTTTGCATGGAGGGAAAGAGTGGGAGAGTAAAAAAGGGTCATTGGGTGTTTTTTCTCCTAATTTTTGTTTTAGAAATCTGACAACTCAAGGTATTCATTTGATATATCTGATACTTAGAATATATAGAATTTAACAACATTCCCTTGCAATGAAGATTTTAAAACACAGTTTTCTTAAAATTGCAAGCTCGTTTTTTCGTACTTGTTAAAATGTGCATATTAAACACCTACCGTGTTCAAACATGACCACTAAGTAAAGAATAGAAATAAATACCTCTCATTCAAAGTTTTTTGTGCATGCATGTGACTGTTTGGCCTTTCAAGCCTGCCTGACTGTCCCTGTGCTACTCTTCCAATTATTAACACCTGATAATGCTATCTTCTGTATGCAACTTAATTTGATAGGGAAACATGCAGGGGCAGGAAAACCAGAAGTAATTAAAATGCTCATTTTTACTATCAGTAGCTCCATGGGAGATCAAGCTGCAGGTTGACCTCATCACCTCTGAGGTTTTCACTAACTTCAACAGAAAATATGTATGCTTACGCACTTCATATTAAAATTCACAAAGCTTTATCACACACATAGAAAAAATTCAGTACACAAAAGAGAAAAAATATAATAGTCCTCATCAATACTTTGTTTGAACAAAATATGGAGTAAAAAAGGGGATGTAAAGGGCGCAGCTGTCACATAACTCCAATATACAATGAAAGAAAACTCTGAAAAGAGCAATAAAGAAAAAGGCTATGTGTAGTTGGTAACTTCAGAAGGTGGTGGTGCTGAGAATTATGTGCATAAAACTAAGACTACCTCCCAAAGCAGCACAGCTATCGAAGAGAAAACACAACACCAATTAAATGAAATTGTCTGTGCAAGCAACAAAGCAAGATTAAAAGCACAGTTTCTCTCTGGATAGGAAAGTGAATAAACACATATCTCAGAAGACCAGGTGTTTGGATATAACCTAGTCTCTCCTGAAGACACTCTTCAGATCCACTCAGCTCAAACCTTAAGCCTTTTTCTGAACAGCTCCTCCCATGTCCTGATGCCCTTTCATTCCAAGAACATCCTTCAGCCCCCTGAATATATGTTCTAATCCAAAAAGTTGGTCTTATTCATTGCTCTTAGAATGAATTGTGAGCACTGTGATTTCATACAAATGGTTCGAGGTACCTTGCTATTAAAGACTTTTATCAGGTTTGGCATTAAGGAATTAATTCCTGTTCTAATCCATTGGCTTCTTGATGGCTGACTGCCCTTTGCTGTGGTGGAACAATAGATCAAGACAGTCACACACCTACAGCTGAATTTTTTCATCCAAAGAGTGTCAGCTCATGAAAAAAAATGATACTACTGTTATTCAATGCTCATACCCCTTCATATAAAACATACTGTGAAGCTGCCAGAATTGTGTTTTAAAACAGATTAGCAACAATACTTTTCTTCTTACGGAAACCTAACTCTAAAATGAAGCTTTTTGGTATACGGAACATGCCAGAGAACCAGGCCATTTTAAGGTAGTGATTTTCTATTTGGTAAAACTTGAGTGTATAATTTGTTCTATTATTCAATTAATTTTTAGCCTACATCATCTAAATAAAGGAGGCTTGTACCTATTACCATATAGAAAGTCACCATTAAAACTTAGATCAACCTAAATACCAGTTATGGTACTGCTTAGCTAAAACCGGTATTTGGCTTGCTTGTTTCCTGCTGTTGAATCTTGCTATCAAAGGAGCCTCTGGCTCATCATTCATGCATAACCAGGAAGGTAGTGCAGCAAACTACAGGATGTTTCTGAAATAAATGTTGGATTTTCCTTGCTATAATCAGCATAAGGTAGATCCACAAGCCTGCTACTCTTATATATGTGTGATGCTTTTCCACACAGCTGGATGATTCTTCTCTTTACTACTCACAAGAGGAAAGGAATTACAGGAAATGTTGTAGCACCAAAACTGATATTTGTATCAGTGAAAGTGTGCAATATCAATCTATCTACATATGTTGACTATGAAGATAGGTCGATATTTATTTATATATATAAAGTCTCTCTTTTTGTTTTCATGTACAGCATATCTTACTGTACATAAGAACTTTTTTGGATGGGAGAGTATGATGGAAAGCTTTCTGCACATTAACTGTAATTTTAGAATGACCCTAGAAAGCAATCCCTTTAATCTCCAATGATATCTTTCTGACAAGCTTATAATCTCTACAAATTGATGGTAAGGGCAGTGAGCAAACCTGTCAATAATTCTGGCTCTCACAGCTCTAGTCTAAAGCAGCATGTGACATGCTGAAGGTAACTAGGAAGCTGCAAATAGCTTGTTAAGCACCATCCATAAAACAGACTGTACTGATGCACAAGTGCCTGCCAGAGCTTAACACTGCCCATGACTGAGAAGATTAGAGCATTTTGCTGCTAGGAATGCCTTGCTATCTTACCAAAATTTAAAGTCACTGCAAAAGGAATGGAGGACCTGTGAAAAAAAACAGTAATTCATGCTGCTGACCTGCGAGCCTTGGCAAATTCTCCTGGTCCTAGAATCTGGAGGGGCAGTGACAGTGTGTTGCTGTGGATAGGGGCTGTATTGCTTATGAGAGTTTCTCTGCACCCAAAGCTCTGCTGTGTGCTGCACTCCTTGTCTCCCCAGTGGAAGCACCACACATTAGACCTCTCCTGCTCTGGCCAAGGCCATTGCCCCTTGTAGGATCACAGTGAAGCAAGGGAAGGGGAGATGTCTTGAGAAACCCTAGATGGAGGCTACTTCATTGCACTTCATTGAAGTCCAAGAGATGCAGATGTCTTGACATGACACCTAGTAATTGAGACAAACTCAAATACAAAAGATCTGACATTTTTACAGTAATTTTGCTAGTTCTCATAAGAAATATATCCATTTAATACCTCTGTGTAAGGCTCAAAATGTAGACAAATCTTGAATACATTTTTATCCCAATATCAGGGTTCACAAGGCATTTGCCTATTAAAAAATACACAAGAACAAAACCTAATGTCTTTTTGTGGTTCCATATAAACATAAAGGGGCAGGCTCTATTTAAACATGTGTTAATAACCCCAGAGGAACCTTGTCTGAGCTTCCACCATGGAGCTTGCTCCATGTGCCTGGCTGTGGGAGGTTCATTTGGGCTTGGGCCTGGGAATGCAGTCTGTGCCTGAGCTGAATTAAGGATGCCCATATTTCCAACTCTGTCTCCTGCATGGGCCTTGGATGTATTCCTAACTAATGTATTTCCTGAATGGACCCCAGCCTTGTATTATAGCTTGTGTCCAGTCCTGCCCTTGGCCATATTGACAGGATTGACTTTGGACCCATGTTGCAGAGTTGCCTCCAGTCGTATCCATGGGATCATCTCTTTTGCTCCTGACTGAGCTCCCTGCTGTGTCTGGGGCAGTGGGTGGACCCTGTCACTAGCACCTGGCTCCACATGACATGCAAGGCCTCTGCAGGACTGTGCCTCATGGACAATGGTGTCTCTTGTGCTAAGGTTGCCCTAGGTTCTTGCTTGCCTACAGCAGTCCTTGAGGTTTCTTGCTCTGCATCTTCAAAGCTTTGTGTACAGTTTAAATGCTGCACATGGGTCAAGGTTCTCACACACATCTAGTCTGATAGCATGGGCAAATTATATTTTGGGTACCCAAAAAGGCAGTTAGAAATGTAAGCTGGCCATTTGAGCACCCTTGACTAGTCATCGTATGCAACATTCAGTAGTTTGCAGGAGATTTGTTAATGTCCTGCAAACTTGAACTGTGGGGGCTGGGACTGTTGTCGCTGCTGAACATAGAAAAGGGAATACTTTCTTTCAGTAGTGACTTTTTTCTCCTTGCAGTTTCACCCTGTGATTTCTGTGTTGGAACAGTGCAAGGGCCAGTCTACTAGCTGCAGTTACCGCAACACCCAGGCAGTGTTACCTCTTCCTCATGGCAGTACTCTGATTTTCTTGGATTGCAATACAATATGTAACCAAAAAGGTGTATTCTATTTGCTATCTGTTGAAACTAGTTGGAGAGGGGTTTTGACTTTTTTTTTTTTTTTTTTTTTTTTTACCTGTTGTATAACCCACCCCTCCTAACTCTAGAGGGGAGGGGGTGGGTGCCTTCTGTTAATGGGCCATCTGTTAAACCCAGCTGGGACAGTGTTACTTATCTCTTCCATGGCCCATCCTCCCTCCAGGGATTTATCTGCTGTTAATGGACCACCAAGGCTCACTGCACGACTGATAGAATTACATCATTGCATTGGGAGATGCTCCACCCAGTGGGAGGAGCCAACCATTCCTGCCTAGATGAAAACTGGGAGTCAGAAACACCAGAGCAGCCTGTTTTCCAATGGATTTCCCAGAGGAAGACTGGACCCATCTCATCACCACTGGACCTTCAGATGCAGACTACACCCTTCTACAGGATCATCTCTACTTCAACAGAACCCCATCTGTCACTCCAGGAGGACTTAACTGGATTGCTGATCTCAACAGGGTGTCAGGTCCTATTCTGACTCTGTCAGTGTTTCTAGGATTTCTTGTTTTCTTGGTTGCTTGTTTTTTTTTGTACTACTACATTTGTATCTTTTAATGTTCCTAGTAAAGAACTGTTATTCCTATTCTCATATATTTGCGTGAAAACCAAATTATAATAATTTGGGTTTACATTCTCCTTTCCAAGGGAAGCTCCAGCTTTCCCTGGCAGATACGTGTCTATCCAAACCAATAGTTGAAATTAGCAGGCACTAACAATCAGTTGACCTCTTTCAACTAAAAAAAGCTTCTCATAACCACAGTGAGTTTGTCTGCTGCTTAAGTCAGTCACAGACTCCAGATTGTGTCAGGTTTTACTCATGCCTGTTAAGAGATCACAGCGCAGTGGGTTGCAAACAACATGGGAATAGTCTCCCCTTAAATTTTGAAAACCAAAACTGAGGAATAAAAGGCTGTAGATGGAAATTATAATAAGACCTAAAGGAACAAAACTGCTTTATTTAGCTTGGTAAATGTTTTATCTAATTTCAGGCCAAAGTGTCTTTCCCTACTCCTTTTTGGCTCCCTCACATGATAGAGTTTGAATGTTTGGTATTTCAATAACTGAAGGAGACCTTCAAGAAATACATTGAATATCTGGAACTTTCTCTGTTTATGCACTTTTGAAACAGAAAATTAAGTTTCTAACATATATTTTCCTTCTGTGAGCCTGTAGTGTGGAATATTTCAGTGCTATCTACAGTTTTATCTTTCTATTTAAAAAATATTTCTGTTGTCAGAATGTTGAAATAAAGCTCCGTTTTGAGAAAATTTTGGTTTAAATCAGAATAGTTTGCTGCAGATGATCTGTCTCTGGACTTAGCCTGTAAGCCCCACTTCCACTGCAGCCTCCATCTTGATGCAATAGCCTTCTGGGCTGCCAAATTTACACAGCCTCTTCTCAGTGGTTCTCATCTTCCTCTGTACCCTAGTGAGTGGAGCTCTCCAGATCCCCACTGTGATAAGGATATCTTCTGAAGTTCCATGGACCATCTCCTGGACTGGCTTTGGAGGACAGACCCCCTTGACTGGGCAAAGCTAAATATTTTAGCTGCCATCCCCTGCCCAGGGGTGATCCTTGTTGGTGCAGGAGATCAACTCTCTGTTTCTGTACATCCTTACAAACCTTTCATCCTGGCAAGAATTAATGGGGGAAAATAAATAAATAAATGAAATCTATTTGCTCTGAGTTTGTCTATAATTCACTAATTTCCAGAGACTGAATCCAGCATGTGTAGTTGTCTCCAATATCTCCAGCTGTAACACCACTGAAGAACACTTTTGCTTAGGTATGTAGCGACAGGTTGCTATTTTAAGCAATCAGGGTTGGAAAATTTGGAGCAAGTGTTAACTCTCAATCTTTTTGTCCTGGCTCAACTCATCACTGACAGTTGCATTGCAGACATGAGGAATGAACTGGGAAAATCCAATTTATGAACCCTCAGAGGCTGATTTCGAAGGACTCATGAAACAAGAATAATCACTACTGATGAGACATTATAACTTATACGTGCTCCTTTGCTCTCTTTCACCAACCATTTTTCTCACCAGACAGACTCCAGTATATAAGATATAACTCAGAACAGTGCTGAAGCAAGTCAACAGGAGAAGACAAGTATTCTGCAGTAATATGTTTCTTTTATGGGGAGAAAATTCCCTTGCCTTGGTACATTATTATTTTTATCCACTCCCCTTTCTTCCTTCCCACTTTCCCCCTTCTTTCCCACTTCCTTTTGGATAGTTGGAGGATTTCCAAAGCTTATTTTATAAAACTTCTTATTTTGGAGCAGGAACTGAGGCACCAGGTCAAAATAAAAACGATACCAAATTACCCTGTTACCTCTTGGAAAGGTACTGCCTGTGTCTAGGCCACTGATTGCAAACCAGTAATTTAGGAAGCTAGTCTTATACAAACACTGGGTCTTAAGTCATGTAAAACTCTGAGACTAACATTGGTGTCTGCAGAATAATACAGCTGACAAACTGTGACATGACATGGAAAAAGAAGATAATCACTTGGAATATGTTTCTCCTGCAGTTTGTACTTTGGTACTGAAGAGCTATTCCACTCCTTCAAATGATGTTTTGAGAGGAAAAATTAATAATTAATTTCCTTAGACCCAAGGTTTTCTTATTTTCCTGAGAAATGCAGCAATCCTTCATCAGAGGAATTTGTTTAGTTAACAGTGACTGGCCTGATCTGGTGTTTGTGGTGGTGAAGGTTTGAGCAGTGATTGACCTTGGTGACCTTCAGAGATCCTTCCTCAATTTTTCAATGGTATTCTGCCATCTTATACTTTTAAAAGGAATTTGCAACATCCCTTCAGTGGATGCCAATCTTTCACTATCCCATGTCTGCCTCTCTCTCAAATTTCATGTTATATGTTTTCACAGAATCATAGAATGGTTTTTATTGGAAAGCACCTTGAAAAAATATCTAGACAAATCATCCTGAAATGAACAAAAACATCTTCAAAATCACAGAATCACAGAATGGATAAAGTTGGAAGGAACCACAAGGGTCTGGCCCACCCTCCCTGCTCAAGCAGGGTCATGTTAGAGCACACAGCACAACATTGCATCGAGATGGTTCTTGAATATATCTCCAGGGAAGTAGACTCTAAAATATCTCTCTTCTAGAGCTTGCTTCCCTGCACAGTAAAGAAGGTCTTCCTCATTTTCAGGAATCTTCTGTGCTCCAGTTTCTGCTTACAGCCTCTTGTCCTGTTACTTGGCACCACTGAGAGGAGCCTGACTCCATTCCCTTCCTTCAGACACTCATAGACATAGATTGGGTCTCCTCTCAGTTGTCTCTTCCCGAGGCTGAACAGCTCTCTGTCTCTCCTTGTAAGAGAGATGCTCCAGAGCTCTCATCATCTTTGCTGGACACACTCCATGATCTCCACATCTCTCTCCTTCTGAGGAGCTCAGAACTAAAAGCCATATCCAGTTGTTTCTTAAATGCCTCCAGGGATGGTGACCCCATTGTCCCTGGGTAGTCCCTTTCAATGCTTACCAACTCTTTCCATGAAGAAATTCCTTCTTGTGTCCAACATGGACCTCACCTGGTGTAGCTTGAGGCTATGTCCTCTTGTCCTCTTACTGGTGGCCTGGGAGAAGAGACTGACCCTGACTTGGCTACAGCCTCCTTTCAGGCAGTTGTGGAGGGCAATAAGGTCATCCCTGAGCCTCCTTTTCTCCAGGATAAACACCCCCAGTTCCTTCAGCTACTCCCCATTGGACTTTTACTCCAGATCCTTACCCAGATCTTTTGCCTTTCTCTGGTCACACTCCAGCACTTCAGTGTCTAGGTTTGTAGTGAGGGCCCAGGGCTGGAAACTGGACTCAAGGTGTGGCCTCAGCAGTGCCCAGCACAGGGGACAATCCCTGCCCTGCTCCTGCTGCCCACACCATTGCTGACCCAGGCCAGGATGCCATTGGCCTTCTTGGCCCCCTGGGCACAGCCTGGCTCATGTTCAGTCACTGTCACCAGCATTCCCAGGTCCTTTCCAGCCCCTCTGTCCCAGCCTGTGGCCCTGCCTGGGGCTGTTGTGAGCCAAGGGCAGGACCCAGCCCTGGCCCTTGTTGACCCTCACACCACTGGCCTCAGCCCATGATCCAGCCTGCCCAGATCCCTCTGCAGAGCCCTCCTGCCCTCCAGCAGGTCAATAACCCTCTCAACTTGGAATGGTCTGCAAACTTTCTGAGTGTACACTCGATCCTCTCATCCATATCATTGATTGAGATGGACTGGCCCCAATACTGAGCCCTGAGGAACACCACTAGTGGCTACAATGGCACATTGCTGGTTCATGGACAGCTTGCTGTCAAACAGGATCCTCAGGTCATTCTCTGCAGAGTTATCAGGTTGTTCAGAGCCCAGTCCAGCCTGACCTTGAATGTTTGCAGGCATGAGTCACCTATCTGAGAAACATCTTTCAAGGTTTCACCACCCTCATGATAAAAAATGTTTTCTTTTTTCTAGTCTGAATCTGTCCTCTTTTAGTTTAAAAATATTACCCCTTGTCCTATCACAACAGGTCGTCCTAAAATGTTTGTATTCCTTCATCTGTCTTTAAAGCCCCTTTGGAACAACAGCTCTCCCTGGAGACTTCTATTTTCCAAACTGAAGCACCTGAAGTACCTCAGTCTTTCCTCATCTGAGAGGAGTTTCACACCTCTAATCATTTTTGTGGTTGTCCTCTGGAGCCATTCCAGGAGGTCCACGTGTTTCCCATGCTGAAGACTTCAGAGCTGGCTGCAGAACTCCATGTGGGGATCTTACCAGAGTCAAGGTGAGAGGCAGAATCCTCTCCCTTGCCCTGCTGGCCATGTGGCTTTGGATGCAGCCCAGGACAGATCTGGTTGTACAGGCTGCATTTTTCTGGGTCATGTGCAGTTTCTCATCCACCAGTACTTCAAGTCCTTCTCAGCAGGGCTTTTCTCAATCCCTTCAACCCCTACCCTATATTGTTACCAAGGGTTGCCCTAATCCAGATGTAATACCTCATAGTTGGCCTTGCTTGACCTGAGGTTCAGAGGTGCCCACTTCTCTAACTTGTCTTGATCTCTCTGGATGGCATCCTGTCCCTCAGCTGTGTTAGACACAATGCTCAGCTTGCTGGTGTGTTCAAACTTGCTGAGGTTCCACTTGATCCCACTGCCTCTTAAAAAGTCCTGGTCCCAGTATGGACCTCTGAGGGACACCATTTGTCACTGGTCTACCCCTGGGTATTGAGCCATTCATGACTGCCCTCTGGATGTTCCACCCAACCAATTTCTTACCCTTTACACCCGTGAAATCCAACTCCTCCAATTTCTCACCCTTTACACCCATGAAATCCAGCTCCTCCAATTTGGAGAGAAGAAGATCATGGGGGATTATGTTAAAGGATTTATAGAAGTCCAGATAAATGATATCTGTAATTCTTCCCTTGTCCATTGATGGAGGCATTCCACCACAGAAGGCCACTCTGTTGGTCAGGCAGTATTTCCCCTTGGTGAAGTTGCCCTGGTGTTTCAAAACACATCCCTGTCCTCCACATGCCTTAGCCCAGCTACTGGGAGGATCTGTTCCATCATCATCTCAGGCACAGAGGTGACAGAGTGAGGCTGAGACACTAGTAGTTTCCAGGGTCCTCATTTATATCCTTTTCAAATATAGGTACAGTATTTCATTTTTTTCCAATCACTGGGGACTTCATCTGATTGCCATCACTTTTTCTGCTGGTATCAAGATGCTTGATTGCACACTGCACTACGTATAGTTTTAAAACTTACTGCCTGTGGTAAAATTGCATTTATGCATGGCAATTTTACCAATGTCCTAATGACAGCTTCATCTTCCCTCTCAAATCATTCTTGTCTTTCACTTCTGCTTATCAACGTATTGACAGACATCAGTTGCCTTTTTTTTCCCTCATCCTTCAGCACAGCAGATCAAGTAGTCCAGACTCATTTAGTCTTATCTGCATTCTGACAGCCTTTCACAGTACCTTTCATACACCAAATTAATCTTCACATTCATGACAATACTTTAGGTAGAATTCAAGAAATGCTGCAGCTAATATCTGCTGCAATGGTACTAATAATTCTGTCACGAAATATTTTCTGTTGTATTCTAGGAAACAGAATAGACATTGTTTAGTGGTTTTATTTCATTGATGGCATTAAAGAGTCTGGCATTAGGTAACATGCTTTTTTAATTTCAAAATGATCTTCTCAGAGGTTATAAAAGAAGTTCTGGGAATTTCTTACATTTACATTATTTTTCACCTTGTATGAATTCATTTAATCAGCCTGAATTATCCTTTGAGGTCATGTAGCAATTTCTGCATGTTATTTCAATATTTCTTTATTAATAATGACTTCTAATATTATACCATCTGTACTTTTCATTAGCAGATCTGTGCCCTCAGATGAGTTACATAATGACCTTATATTTTCTGATTGTTTTCATTCATTTTCTACTGAGTGTTTCTTGCAAACACTTTGCTGGACACTTTTTAAATTTCCCTTCCAACATGTATCTTTCTCCCTTCTAATTGCAAATAAATTATCTTTATGTTCCTCTCCTGGTTGGATATCAGGTATTCAAATGTGCCTTCCAGGCAATTTCCAATAAAGGAAATAGTGCTCATAGAGGAGAAAAGTTGAGAAAGCAAACAGCAGGAATGCTTCCCATTCCTCTGCTCAAACATCAGCCAAGCAAGAAGTAACTAAAATGTCACAGTCAGATTTCTGGTTAGACAATCATGTATACTTAGAGTCCTGCTTGGGAAACAAAAAGGAAGAATAGCAGAAAATAAAAAAATTGTACTGGTGAGGTGCTGTTCTATCTTCCTGCTTATCTGCTGTATCACTGTCCTCCAACATCACGCTCTAAGCTACATAGTACAAAGTCTTTTTGAGATGTGAGCATCTTTTACTGTTAGTGTCTGTGTTTATGTGTTAATTTAGCACAGTCTTGAGAACCCTCTTGTGAAGATCCCCACTCCTCAATTCTTAAAAAACCAAATTACTTAGAGCAGATTGCAGTGTTTGCAGTAGTTGCAGAGTGCTTAGAGTAGGAAACCTGAGTTGGTTCTGCTACCTAACCTGAAGGCAGTCCTCCTGAGTCAGCATGCCTAAAATGTTGTATGAGGAGGTCCTCTGTTCTCTTAAGGCCTAACTATGGTTAAGTGATGAAGAGATGAAACTAATTTAAATGTGTGGATACTCTAGGGTCCATGTTAATTAAACTATAACAGAGTGAATTGTTGATTTTATTTTATTCAGTGGTATCAAGGAGACAAGTAAAACAGCAATTAAAATGAACACCCTCTGCACTCGCACTCTTATCAAGTTCTTTGGATGTTTGTATGTTTTGGATGTTTGGATGTTTTGGATGTTTGCTTGTTTCTGTGTTGCAACACAGAAACAAAGGTTGCAAAGGAAAGTCTGAATGCAAAGGTTGTATTCAGTTATATGCCATGTTGAATTGAACCTGATAGCATCAAAATGTATCAATTGCCTTCTACAAATGAAAATTAACTGATTGACAAAAGCTAGAAACAAAGATTCCTCCCCACTCCATTATTAGGAGACAGTCTCACTGTCAAACAGTAGGATGAATTAGAATCAGAATCCTTGGACATGTCACATGGCAATTTATGTACTTATAGAAAACCTTTAGTCCTGAAACCCTTGTAATGTTCTATCTGGGAAAATTCACATTATAAATTTTAAAAGGCTCAGTCTACTTTCATTAGGAATGAAATACATAATCTTCTTTATTAGGAAGGAATGTTTTGCTGCAGGGATACTTGAAAAAACTATTGCTAACCTTCATGATTTTGTTTCTGTAGAAAGGGAGCATTACTGATTCCAGTGGAGCTGTCATTGAGCTGTAAAAAGGCAATGATGTGAAAGTCTGTCCTTTAATTTTCAAACATGATCCATCATTCTAAGATATTCAAAGAAAGAATATGGGTGTTATTAGACTTCTGCAGGCAGTGGCTTGTGAAACATGTCTAGAGCTATTTGGAATATTGTGGAGGTCACCTTTGCCTGCTGACCTGGAAGGATAGGAGACCATGGACTGCTGTCTGGGGCTAGATAGACAAGACAGTGCAGGAACTTCTCTGCTCCTTGCAAACCTAGACTAGTCTCCCTGCACCTGTCTTGGGTTGCAAAGTGTAACCAAAAATATGTATTCTTGAGGAGGGGTTTTTCTTTATCTGTTGTATAACCCACCCCTCCTAACTCCAGGGGAGAAGGGGTGGGTGCCTTCTGTTAATGGGCCATCTGTTAAAACCAGCTGGGGAAGTGTTTCTTATTTCTTCCATGGCCCATCCTCCCTCCAGGGATTTATCTGCTGTTAATGGACCACCAAGGCTCACTGCACGACTGATAGAATTACATCATTGCATTGGGAGATGCTCCACCCAGTGGGAGGAGCCAACCATTCCTGCCTAGATGAAAACTGGGAGTCAGAAACACCAGAGCAGCCTGTTTTCCAATGGATTTCCCAGAGGAAGACTGGACCCATCTCATCACCACTGGACCTTCAGATGCAGACTACACCCTTCTACAGGATCATCTCTACTTCAACAGAACCCCATCTGTCACTCCAGGAGGACTTAACTGGATTGCTGATCTCAACAGGGTGTCAGGTCCTATTCTGACTCTGTCAGTGTTTCTAGGATTTCTTGTTTTCTTGGTTGCTTGTTTTTTTTTGTACTACTACATTTGTATCTTTTAATGTTCCTAGTAAAGAACTGTTATTCCTATTCCCATATCTTTGCATGAAAGCTCACCTAATTGTAAAATTATAATAATTTGGAGGGAGCGGGTTTACATTCTCCATTTCAAGGGATGCTCCAGCTTTCCCTGGCAGACACCTGTCTTTCCAAACCAAGACAGTACCCTTGCTCAGCCTCTGTCACCTTGGAAGCACTGCTTACTGCTTCCCCAGCAGCAGGGTGGCACAGAAACACAGCTAGCGTTCAGCTGCGCCAGCAGCTTGTTCCTGCAGGGGAAAAAGGGTGTTTGCTTCCACAACACTGGTGTAAGAAAGAAATACATTGCTTTTCCTAAAGAGACACATAGGTTCTGTGCTTGTTGTGTATCACTCATTGATTGTTGATACAATCCTGGATCTCCAATGATATAGATGACTTCTCTTTTTTTTTTTTTTTTTTTTTTTTTTTTTCCTAGTTTGTTACATAGACTGAAAGCGGAAGAACTCTACCAAGTTTAGCAGTATTTGTCATTTATCAACAGGGCTGAATGAACTTTGAGATCATTTAGACCAGACAACTTTGAAGTTATTGCAAATCTTGAAGGATTAAACTCTTAAAAATTCTTATAAATAGGGATCTGGTGTGAAGGAGATCAAGCAGCCAGAGGACTTGCATACAGATGTGGAGAACTGTGGGGAATCATAAAGGAGTATAACATATGGGGCAGTTGCTTTTCCTGAGGAGTCTAACCTTAGGTGTTCCTTGATTTATAGAAGTGTCTGACTACTCCTGGCCAAGTAGCTGCTGAATAAGTTTTTCCTTAAAATCAGAAGTCTGATGCTTATTGGTAAGTGTTCAGGAACCTGGACCCCATGGAGTTGTCTAACTGGTGGGCTGCAGCCTGCCACAACCACCCCTGCTGGAGAATTCTTGAGTATATTCTTCCATTTCATTACCTCAAGAGACAGAAGAGGGATGTAACTGTTGTGATTTTCTTTAAAGGGTAGGATTATCTGAAGATGAGAGTAATTACAAGTTTTCCCTCCAGCTACTCATGTGAAGGCAATTTGGATAAAGCTTTGAAAAATGAGAAAACAGTATAGCACAGAAGGAACAGAGAGAGGTTATGCACATAATCACTAAACAGTTCAAATTAAAATTTCAAAGAGGTTAATGCATCTACTCAAAGTTAATCTTCTACCCTCCATGTTTTCTTTTACTGCTGATGATTAGGGTGAGATCAGAATTCGGGTGAGAAGAAACTTATTATACTAACTTTGTAACTAAAGATGGCTTAATGGAGAAAACTGCTTTGAGGAACCAATGTGTATTTGAATGGATAATTCATACACTATAAAACTATTCATCTGAATAACAGAATTTACAACTGAAAAGATTCAGAACCTCATTCTGCTTGTATTAAATCAATTATAAAGCTGTTCTGAACTTCAGTGGGAGCAGAATCGGGGCATAAGTCATGAATATTACAGTGTAAAATGAAAGATTTTTTAAAACTACTAATGAGGCAGGGCAAGGCAGGCAGCTGGCAGCCCACAGCATGCTGCCTAGGCCATTGCTCAAGTTGCTCTGCATCATTCCCATCCCAAGACTGACGTTTTTGTGCTGTGAAGCAGGGCTTGCACTATGCCCTGTGACCAGCCTTTCTGATGGGTCAGATTTCTTCTCTGGAGTGTTAAAGAATCAGTTTATCCTTCACCTCTCAGGGGTCACTCAGGTTTTAGGAGAAAGGTGGGAGTCGTGAAAGGAGTGTCTTGCTGACTTTAGATGTGGAAATACATACATTGTAAAGGATTCTTTAAAATTACACGTCTCAGACACAACATTACTGTGTCTTCAGGGCAGAGATTGGAAACAAATCCAGTTACAAGAGCTGACAAACATTGCTGCAGAAACACCCCAGCACTATTCTCAGGGATGCAAAGAGGTGCACAAGAATGTGGATTTGTTAGAAATGGGAAGCTTGGATTATGGATCTTCATGCTTGCTACAAAATGCCTGCAGATTTGTCCATCTGCTTGAGGTAAAAACAAACCTACAAACTGGCTGTTGCGTGATTCTCTTGCTTCAACTGTGAGCCATTTGTTAGGGAAAGGAGGGAAGAAAAGAACTTTTGTAAACCTGGGACTTTATTCTCCTGTGTTTAATAACATTTTCTCTCTCTAACTGTTGTATTTAAAGCCCTCCCTCAACCAAACATGTTTTCTAAAAATGTCAAATTCCCTATCAAAATAAGATTTCTCTGATGTTCAGGGCACTGTATGAGCAGGACAATGGAAAAAGTGCCAGCAGAAATAAATGTACAGTCTTGACTTTTAGACAGCTGAAGGCAAAACAGTCCCAACAGATATTTTTAAAAAATATTTTGAAAAAATAATGAGAAATAGTAAAAGCGCACTGAAAGACACAGAATACCAATTAATTTAATAGTTTTTGCAAGCCTATTTATAGTAACTAGCATTTGCATGCTAAAAACACCTCAGAGAGATTGGCTACTTTGATGTTAATGTACAGGATAAATTGTCTCTAAATTCTCTGTGTTTTAGAGGAGTGAATGCTCCAAGAATTTACATCTCTCTCCAAGGTGGACAGAGAAGGAAAAGCACTGTGGTTTTGCTTATAAACAATCTGGAACTGGAGAGGCAATTAAAAGAATAAATAGGAGCTGTTGAAAATGTAATCTAAAAGTTAAACAGCCCTTCTGTGACAAGAGTTTTTAAAATCATTCACTAGACTAGCGCTAAAGGGAAAAGTCAATTACAGCAACAGTTTAGAAAAGCAGACTGCCAAAAAATAAGTTTCTAGAAAAGAAGTGACTGGAATTTGTACATTTTTCAGGCAGGTCCCATGGACATACCGTAATAGCTTAAAGCAAATAAACCATCTCTGAGTTGTAGAATTGGGTGGTATTTGAAAGCTCTCTCTCTCTGAAATCCAGGGAAAAAAACCCACAGTGGAACAAACTCCCACAGCACACTTCGTCCAGAACAATGCCTGCAAGACAAGCGCTGAAGTTCAATGCAATGTATTAGGAAAACAAGACAACATAGTGTCCCTTTTTGGAGAGTTTTCTGGGAGAAAGAAAAAGCTTTGAGAAAGAAAGCTCAATGCTACAATGTGCAAAAGGCCTATCTCATTTTTTTGGTCTGTGACAATCTGTAAAGAGGGAAACATTTCAGACCTTCCCATCTGTGTTTTGTTTTGAGACAGAGGTTCCTTATGCCAGGAGGACATGGTTTGACAGAACAGTACTGAGCTGAAGTTCTCTCTCCTCCATGGCCTGGGCCCAAGGGAAGAGTTCAGGACAAAATGTAGGGGTGATGGTACTGTGGATCCTGGTTCTTCATATACAGCTTTTGTCTCTCCTTAAATGCCTTGCTCTACCATTAATGATGTCTAATTTCAATCTAAATTCTTACTAAAATGAAATATACATTATTTTGAACTGGCCTTCTCAATTAATCTTAATATCTGACTGCCTACCAGTCAGATATTAAGAGAATAGTGACACATACTCATTTTAAAAGTACTTTTTGTGTAAATAACTATTCAACTTTTTCAATGTGTGTAAGTTTCTTAAAAACCTTACATGAATTAAGTGTCTTCATACAGTTGCGGTCAAGAAGAATTAATCTCCAACATACAAATCAGAAGTCTCAATCAAGTTCTATAACAGAAATGTTTATAGGTATAAATTCTAGCATGTTTTCTTTAGCAGTCAGAAATTCAAATTCATTTGATACATGTTCTGTGTCTCCCCAAATGCTTTAACCTATTTGTTAGTTGTATGTGATTTACCTAGTTGGCCCCTGAAATTCTTGTTATTCTCCTGGTAGGATAGCAGATTATTAAAATTTTTTGCTTCTTGGCATTTCAAATGCTTTCTTCATTGCAGAAGCAGCTTTAACATTTGTTATTTCACTTAGAAGGGACTTAAAAGTCCAGCAGTGATTTTACGAATAACTTCCAAAACATCAACTATAGTTATGTTGGCAAGGGTTACAATGGGGTTTTCTGTTACCTTTGCCTAATTTTATTACCTATTTTAACAAAAATGTCATCCAAATGTAAGATAATCTGTGGAGATCAGCTAAGTAGAACAGGGCATAAAGACACTAATCACAGTGCATATTGACCAAGAAAGAAAGCTGTGAGCTATGAAGGCAACAAATACTTTATGACAACTTTACTATAAAGAAAGATGGGAAACTTGATTACAGTCTTGCTTCTTCCAGTAGAATAGTAATATCCCTGAGTATTAGAAAAAGCATTAAAATAATGCTTAAGACCAAAATCATGTCCAAAGGGCAGTTCAATATACACTGAAAACAGAACCAAAGACAAGCCAAGAGGAAGTAATATAAAGTGATTATCACATCAAGCAGATGATTTCCTTTTTGTTCACTACCCACTTTTTGTGTTTTTTTCTCTGTAAAAAAAGGCATCAACCCTAATACTTTAATAAAAAAAATAATAGAGGCACTGTAATTCTTCAGAACAGTTCCAATGAAACTGGACATTATTTTGAGTTTATTATATGGAATCTATTATGTTCCCCACTAAATAAATACCTTAAGTATTTTTACCTTAAGTATTTTCTTTTTCAGGCTGTTATCTTGGAGACCAGAGGAAGAGAAACAAACATATTTAAAATTATGTGAATGGGCACATAATTTTGCTAGAAAGCACTGCTGTTAAATTCCTTGTAGAGCCTCAGCCATTGCCATGTCCCATATCATCCTTCTGTTGACAAATGAGATGGCAGATGAGGTCTTGGAGGTGTTTTCCTTTAAGTCACATTTGCTATATGGTCACTATGGGCATCCAGTTCCTTTCTTTTGGCTGAGAAAAAATCACTCCAAAATGTTACTATACAGTCCCAAATTCTCAGAAGTGTGCTCCATAAGCTAAGAAGTGGAAAACGTGGGTGAAAACATTTTGGAATGGAGGGAAAACTGGACAGGAGGAAGAAACATTTTATTACCTCATTGTAAATTACCTCTTAAAGATTTCAGGACATAATTTTTAGGACAATTAAAAATATTTCTACTAATATTTGTTAAGGTAAATTTGTGGATCTCTCTCTATTTTTTTTTATGGTTTCCTAATTACTCAGATCTTTGGTGCATCATTACATGACCACTTGCATTGTATTTGCAAAGACTTTTGAAATGAAAAGTTGTCAGTTGATTCCCTTTCTTTTTCTGGATAATTAACTGGGATCAAGACAGTAAATTTACATACAGTGTACAATGCCAGGGGATGTATTGACATTAATGCAAGGAGAATGCCAACCAACAGCCATCAGCTTTCCACCCATGAATAATGCTTGGATGTAATAGGGAAAAGAGTGTCCTCCTTGGGAATGAACACAAAAGGATTATTTGTGGAGGAAGATACAGTGCAGTGATATCACCCCCTGCATTTCGAGACTTGTGTAATCTGTACAGAAATCCTTGTTCCACCCCTTTTCTTGATTGCCTGTTAAAATATTGTACAGCAGGATGTGGTAATTATGTGTTTCTACAGACTAGTGAAAATTTAGTTATTTGACTCAAATGGTAAGGTCCGATTGTATTTTCAAGAGTTTAGGCAGGGCAGGCTGGCACGGTGCTGCTCTGTGGTGCCTGACAGTGCTCTCTGTAGGCCAACTACCAAGTGAGATAACAAGCTGCACAACACTGCAAACACTCTTGAAGAAATGAGCCTATAAACCTGTCCCTGAAAGGGCCAGACAAGCATCTTTTGAATAACAGTTGTAAATAGATAAAATTTTTCAGAGATGAAAGGACCCTTTTTATCATGGAAAACTTCCTTCTGACTCCTAATAAATAAAAAATACCTTTCTGAGGATTGTGTTTTTGAACAAAGCACCTTTTCCTGTAACAAAAAGCTGTGTTACAAGATACAATGCCTCTCTCTTATTCTTTTACTGCATCTTAGATTTTTGTTTTTAAGTCACAGTGACTCATGTTCTGTAGAAATCAATTTATAGAAAAACAAACCAATGATTTAATGAGGCTTTATACAGTATTAGAGTAAAAACAAAAGCTTTTTGTGTAAAAAAACAGAAGTTGACTGAAATGAACTGGATCCTGGAGAGCAGAACAGGAAAATCACACACAAAATAAAAGAAAATGTGCCTTTACCAGCTGGCTATCTCAGATTAGCTGTGCCGTTTGCTGTGGCAATCAAAGGTGTTTTCCTCTGTTACATTCTGTGTCCCTTTGTTTGAATCAGAAGCAAATGTGCACTTGCATCTTAACTCCTCCCTGAATCACAGTCTGATGTTTCAGCTCTGACCCATTTTTATCATCAGTTTAAGCTAAGAAAGCAGGCTAGGATACACATATGCATTTCTTGATGTATCCCGGCTGTGTGGGAAGTAACTTCTGTTAAAAGCACTGGCCAAACAGTGGAGGGTGGTAATATCTTAAACCCTGGGAGAAAACACAGCTGAGGCTTGTCTTTCTGTGTCCCACAGGCAGCAAGACTGCTGAAGAAAGACTAGCTCAACATGCAAAGTGAACTATTCAAAGATTTGTTAAACCCTTTTCAATAACAGGCTGCTGAAAGAATTGCTTTTTGTCTTTCTGGTCAGAAACTCACAACAGCTGCAGAGAATACGGCACTGCTGTGTATTATTAAACAACAGAAGAAAAACAATAAAATGTGGGAAAGGAAAAAGTGAGGAATTGTAGTGGTTTCACCTTCATCTCTGTTTCTGTTTGCCAAATTTAATACACTAGTTTGAATGTATTCCCTGCTGTGAGGTAAAATCAGGAGAAAAAGGCAAAACAGGCCCAACTTAGAATTAGACAGGTAGTTTTTATTAACACACACTAAAGAAAAAAAAAAAAAAAAAAGAAGAAGAAAAAACCAAGTGAAACCTTAAAAACAACTCCTTCTCTGACTATAAAATTTTAACATTTTTCAAAACAAATGTAAAGAGGCAAAACTCAGAACTTGGTATCAGTACCACTTATAAAATAGCCTTTCCATTCACTTTTTGAGAGAGAGAATTCTCTCCTGTTCTGTTCTGGTAATTTTCCAAAAGAGAAACAGTCTGCTTGTGGCCTCCAACTCACACAATAGCAGTCCGCCCGGGAGCTTCTGCAGTTGTGGACCTCCCATATCACATAACCTTTTCCATGACTACGTATGGGCTGTGACTCACACACATATTGGGGTGTCACCTTTTAAAGATGAGCAGCTTCAAAGGCAAAGAATTCTTCATCCCAGGGAACAGGGATGTCTTGTCACTTCTTCACTGGCAGAAGGCTTCTTCTCATCTCTCTCTGTTCAAACCTCTCAGGGGTTTGACAACTTCACAACTAATTTAATATTCACTCAGTAAATCACAGATACCTTTTGCTTAAAAATCCACCAATCATCTCCCCAATTCATATTGTCCATGATTTAAAGGAACATTTTAGCATACTCATATTACAATCTGTTACCACAACTCATAGGAGATTTTTCAGCCTAAGACCAAGGCAGCTTGTCATCTCTCCCACTTAAGAAGTCACTCTTCCTTTACTAAATTAGATATCTCCATATGTCCCTTTACATATGTCCAATTTGGCCTTTTCTCTCTGAGAAGGGTTAGAGCTTTAAGAAATCTCAATCTGTGTCAGGAAAGAGTTAACATTCTTGCCAAGGCCTGCAGGTGGTCAGGTGATCTCTGCCAGGTTGCAGCCTCTGTGTATTTTCAGAAGCTTTGGGGATCTTGGAGCAGCCTGGCTGGTGGATGCCTTCTTTTCCACCCCTTGATCTCATGGTGTGAGCCTGCTTCAAGCTTCCTCCTGGGGAGATCCCATCCTCCCCTGGGCCAGCACGACTGGCAGCCAGGGCTGGGGCATGGCCCAGCCACAGCCCAGTCCCCTCTGTCACAGTCCCTGGAACGTGGCCAGCGCTGCCAAACTGCAGCCTCTCCTCTCCCCGCCAGCAGCCGTGGGAAAAGGGGGTTCAGCCGGCCCAGCTGCTCCTGTGTGGGCAGTGGCTCCCAGAGGCCTGGCTGGGCCTGGATGTCGAGGGGACAGTGGAGCATGGACTGGGTCCCCTCCTACCCACAGCGTTACCTGGTGGCCCACTGGGAAGGAAGAGGGAGTCCCAAACACAGTCTCAGCTTTGTATGAGTATTGCCAAAAGTCGCATTCAGTTTTCTCAGTGATCAAATCACACGCCAATAGCCAAGAACTAACCCCTGATAGGTCCGTGTCCTTTCTAAAACAAAGTGCAGGGTTCTGCCAGAGCAATATTCCATACTGCTCTTCAACCAAAGAACCAGACTGTGTAAACCAATGACAGGAGTAAATTGTCCACATTTCAAATATTCATGTTGACTCAAGGGGTGGGAACAATATTATGGAGAGCCTGTTTTCTGGATTACTTTGGTCTAGATCATGAGGTTGGAGACCCTGGGCTCTTGAATAGGATGATTTGAGTATCCTAGAGGATGAAGAAAGGGATTGAGAAAGAATGCTCCATCCTGCTCTCCCTTCTTCCTGATACTGAAGTTGAGCCCTGGACTGTGGTAGCAAGTAATAAGTAATAGGTAATAGGTAATATTATTATTTAGTTTGCCACTTAAGTTGTTCACTTCCAGACAGGCTACTGTTTTTCTTTGCATCACAAAACCACAGTTCTCCTTGCCAAATAAATAGGATATCATTACTAGACATAAACTACAGAAATTCAAGATATTGTTAGGGCTAGGTCAGTTTTTCTGTCCAACTTGCTGACCAGCCCAAGACAGTTTATCTTACAGAACACATTACATTTTTGCTGTTTGAGAGATTCATAAACCACTGTAAATAAGTCAATGCTAAGCAACTTTGGAACATTCTTTAAATGTTTGCCTGTATCATGCTTTGGTGAAAACAGAGAGTTATGAAAAATTTATCAAGGAGCAAAATGTAAGATTTTTTTGTTAGAAATGGAGTTGCAGAATCATAGAATCATAGAATGTTAAGGGTTGGAATGGACTCTAAAGACCATGTAGTCCCAATCCCTGCTTCTGTGGGCAAGGACAGCTGTCACCAGGGTCACTCAGGCCTTATGCAATGTGTCTTGAACATTCCCAGGGCTGAGGCATCCACAACCTCCCTGGACAACTTGTCCTGTGTCTCACCACTCACATATTAAAGAATTTCTTCATAATACCTAACCTAAATTTACCTTTTGCAGTTTGTACCCATCACTCCTTTTCCTATCACTTCCTGATGAAGAGCTCTTCTCTGGCTTCCCTGAGGCCCTTCAGATACTAGAAGGTTGTCATGAGGTTTCCACACAACCTTCTCTTTTCCAGGCTGAACAGCTGCAACTTTTTCAGCCTGTCTTCGTAGGGGAGGTAGGTCAGTCCTCTCAGCTTCATGGCCTCCTCTAGACTTGCTCTGGCAGTTCCCTGTCCTCTGTAGCCTTGAAAGGCTAAGGAATATTAGGGAAAGTGAAAGGGAAACAGAGTGGTGGAGTTCCACCATCCATCCTTGAGGGAGGCCCACCAGGAGTCAGAGGACTCCCATATGCCTCCCACTGTCAGGCAATAGGAAGACACCTGGTCGATGAAGGGGAGTGGAAATGGGTCCCTGCTCAGGGAGGTAATAATAAAAATTCCTCTGGACCCCCATCACCTACCCAGGTACCACTTCAGAATAGATATAAGGCCCTGGACCCACAGTCAGCCAGATGACATAGAAGAAAATGATCTTTTCAGTGGGCCTCCCAATTATGCTCTATCTGTAGCACAGATCACCACCTCTAACATAAAAAAAAAAAAAAAAAAAAAAAAAAAAAAAAAAAAAAAAAAAAAGAGAAGATTAGTCGTAGTGGGTGATTCCTTTCTGACGGGAACAGAGGGCCCCATATGTTGACTGGACTCACCTCACAGGGAAGTCTGCTGCCTTCCTGGGGCATGGGTGTGGGATATCACTGAGAGACTTCCTGGGATGACTCAGCCCTATGATTGTTACCCACTGCTGATACTCCAGGCTGGCAGTGATGAGATCGTAAAGAGGAGGGGCAATTAAAAGAGACTTTATGTCACCGGGTGAAGAGGTTGGTAGGGCAGGAGCACAGGTAGTCTTTTCCTCAGTCCCTTTGGTGCCAGAAAAAAATCGTGAAAGGAATAGGAGAGCACACATTATCAACAAGTGGCTCAAGGGTTAGTGTCATCAGCCGAATTTTGGTTCTTTGATCATGAGGCAACTTCTTTGGTTGTTTGATCATGGGGCAACTTTTTTGGCACCTGGCCTGCTGGAACTGGATGGGCTCCATCTCTCTGTTAAGGGCAAAAAGATTTTAGCTCATGAATTGGCAGAACACATTTAGAGGGCTTTAAACTAGGTTTGAAGGGGAAGGGGATGCAGCTGGGCTCTCTGGAAGCAGGCCCAAGGGTGGTAGGCCTGAGTCAGGGGTGAAATCAGTAGCCCAGCTGAGGTGCATGTACACCAATGCAGGCAGCAAGGGTGACAAACAAGAGGAGCTGGAAGCCAGGGCACAACAGCAAAGCTATGATGTAGTCTCCATCAGGGAAATGTGGTGGGATGGCTCACAGAGCTGGGGCACTGGATAGCTACAAGCTCTTCAGGGGAGACAGGAAAGGGAGAAGAGGTGGAGGGGTGGCCCTTCATATTAGAGAGGCTTTTGATACCATGGGAATTGAAACGAATGAAGATGGAATTGAATGCCTGTGGGTAAGAACTCAGGGGAAGGCCAAAAAGGCTGACATCCTCCTGGGAGTCTGTTATCATCCACCAACCAGGAGGAAGAGGGGGACAACTTATTCTATTAGCAGCTGGAGAATGTTTCAGGATCACCAGCCTTTGTTCTTGTAGATGACTTCAACCTACCAGACAATTCCCATCTGCTGGGAATTTAACAAAGCAGAAAAAAGGCAGTCCAGGAGTTCTTAGAGTGTGTGGAGGACAATTTCTTGTTGCAGCTGGTGAGTGAGCCCAGCAGGGGAGGGACTATGTTAGATCTGTTGTTTGAGATGGTGTTTGGAGGCCACTTGGGGCACAGTGATCATGAAATTATAGGATTCTCCATATTTGGTGAAATCAGGAGGAATATCAATAAGACTCTTACACTGAACTTCCAGAGGGTAGACTTTGGCCTATTTAGGAGACTTAATCAGAGAGTTCTTTGGGAAGCAGCCCTTAAAAACAAAGGAGTTCAGGAAGGATGGGAATGCTCCAAGACAGAAATCTTGAGGGCATAGGAACAGACTGCCCCTGTGTGCTGAAAGATGAGTCAACAAGGCAAATGTCCAGACTGGAAAGACAATTAGGTTTTGAAGGGACTAAGAAATAAAAAGAGGATGTATCGTCTTTGGAAGGAGGGTCAGATCCCTCTGGAACTATTTAATAGGACTGCTAGGGAATGTAGGAAAAAAATTAGGGAGGCTATGACTATCTGCTAATACAAGCAGGGGTTGTGATGGTTCGTTTATTGATCTCAGAGTGCAAAAGACACAAGAAAATTACTGTTTTAATCAAAACAGTGCACCTTTATTGAGTGCCCACAGCATGGTAATGCAATAGAGGAGAAAGAGAGAGAGAGAGAGAAAGAGAGAAAAAGAATAGAGAAAGAGAGTGGAATAGCTACCAACAGATGAGATGAAGTCCTCATGGTCATCTGACAATAGATCCATCATCTTTTGTGGGGAGATCTCAAGTTTTGGTGAACCTAGGGAATAATTTTATAGTCGTTCCAAAGTGATAGGCTGATGGCCAAAAAGTGGGGAGGTCGATACAAGGGAATAAATACAGAACAGACCAGTCAGGCAGTAAGCACTGCCAATCCACCATGACTTGCTCATTGTTGCTGCTCAGCTTCCGATGGGAATGCTTACCAGTTTTCTGGTCTAGTGAACACACCTACAGGCAACACTTGGCAGACGTCCCACCTCAGAACTCCTGTGTTGGGGTTTTAGGGTTTTCAGTCTCTGTCCTTGGAGTTTCAGTCTCAGTCCTTGATGATGATTGTGAGGCAGATGAGGGATCTTCAGACTGTGTCTTGCAGAGGCCAAAGCTCAGCTCAAACTTAAATTGGCAACTTTTGTAAAAGACAATAAAAAATGTTTTTGCAAACATATTAATGGCAAAAGGAATGGTAAGATCAACATTTGTTCTCTACTGGATGCAGGAGGGAATGTAGTAACTGCAGATGAGGCAGAAGTGCTTAATGCCTTCTTTGCCTCAGTCTCTAGTGGGAAGATGGCTTGTCCTCAGGACAAGTGTCCTCCTGATTTGGCAGATGGTCCCCCTGTTATCCAGGAGGAGGCAGACAGTGAAGTGCTGAGATGCTTGGATATTCATAAATCTCTGGGCCCAGATGGGATCCGTCCCAGGGTGATGAGCTTGCGAAGTTGCTCTCCATCATTTACCAACAGTCCTGGCCCACTGGTGAGGTTTCAGATGACTGGAAGCTGGCCAATGTGACACGCATTCACAAAAATGGTGGGAAGGAGGATCCTGGTAATTACAGACCAGTCAGCCTGACCTCAGTGCCCAGTAAGATAATGGAACAGTTCATACTGAGTGTCATCACACAGCACCTACAGGATGGGCAGGGTAACAGACCCAGCCAGCATGGGTTTAGGAGGAGTGTAGGTCATGTTTGACCAACCTGGTCTCCTTTTATGACCAGGTGACCTGGCAGGTGGGTGAAGGAAGGGCTGTGGATGTTGTCTATTTGGACTGCAGCAAGGCCTTTGACACTGTCTCCCACAGCACACTCCTGGAAAAGCTGCAGCCCACGGCTTGGACAGGAGCTCTCTGTGCTGGGTTAGGAACTGGCTGCATGGCTGGGCACAGAGAGTGGTGGTGAACAGTGCTGCATCCAGCTGGGGACAGTCACCAGTGGTGTCCCTCAGGGGTCTGTGTTTGGACCAGTTCTGTTCAATATCTTTATTGATGACATGGATGAGGTTATTGAATTAGTACATTTGTGGACAATACTAAGCTTAGAGTGTATGTTGATCTGTTGGGAGGTAGGAGGGCTCTGCAAAGAGATTTGGAACAATTGGATGGATGGGCAGAGTCTAACAAGATGAAGTTCATTAAGTCCAAGTGTTAAGTCCTGCATTTTGGCCCAAATAACCCCCTGCAATGTTACAGGCTGGGGACAGTGTGGCTGGACAGTGCCCAGGAGGAAAGGGACCTGGGGGTGCTGGTGACAGCAGCTGAACATGAGCCAGCAGTGTTCCCTGGTGGCCAAGGGGGCCAAAGGCATTCTGGCCTGGATCAGGAATGGTGTCGCCAGCAGGAGCAGGGAGGTCATTCTTCCCCTGTCCTGGGCACTGGTGAGGCCACACCTCGAGTGCTGTGTCCAGTTCTGGGCCCTCAGTTTAGGGAGGACTTTGAGATGCTTGAGCTCATCCAGAGGAGGCAACGAGGCTGGTGAGGGGCTTGGAACACAAACTCTGTGAGGAACAACTGAGTTATCTGGGGTTGTTTAGCCTGGAGAAAGGGAGACTCAGAGGTGACCTTATCACTCTCTACAACTTACCGGGGGTTGGTCTCTTTTTCCAGGCAGCTACTGACAGAATGAGAGGACACAGTCTTGAGCTGGACCAAGGGAAATATAGGCTGGATATCAGGAAAAAGTTTTTTACAAAAAGAGTAATAAAGGACTGGAACGATCTGCCCAGGGAGGTGATGGAGTCACCAGTTTTGAACACCATGTGTTTAAAAAAATACGGGATGTAGCACTTGGTGCCGTGGCTTGGTTGAGGTGTTATAGCATCACTAGCACCTCAACTCGATGATCTTGAAGGTCTCTTTCAACCTAGTGATTCTGTGATTCTTACGTTGGGGGCACCTGAGCTGCATGCAGCACTCCAGTTGGGGTCTCATCAGAGCAGAGGAGAAGAATCACCCCCCTTGCCTGCTGGCCATGCTCCTTTTGATACAGCCCAGGATTTCCTTGGCTTTCCGTACTGGTTAATGTTGAGGTTTTTATCTACCATCACCCCAAATCTTCCACTGCAGGGCTGCTCTCAATCACTTCTCTGCCCAAGCTGTTGGTGTGTCTGGGATTGCCATGACCCAGCTGTAGGACCTTGCACTTGGCTTTGTTGACCCCATGAGGTTTGCACTGGCCCAGCTCTCCAGCCTGTCCAGGTCCCTCTGGATGCCATCCCTTCCCTCCAGCGAGTCGACTGCCCCACACAGCCTGGTGCTGGCAGTGAACTTGCTGAGGGTGCCCTTGATCCCACTGCCCATGGCCCTGACAAAGATGTTGAGCAGTATCAGCCCCAGCACTGACCGCTGAGGGACACCACTCATCACTGGTCTCCACATGGACCATCAGCCCTTGACCACAACTCTTTGTGGCTGGCCATCCAGCCAGTTCTTTATCTACCCAGTGCTCCATCCCTCAAATCCATGTCTCTGCAATTCAGAGACAAGGACGTTGTGTGGGACAGTGTCAAACACTTTGCATAAGTCCAGTAGGGAATGTCAGTAGCTCTGCCCACCAGTGCTGTCACCCCAGACAGAAGGTCACCAGATCTGTCAGGCACAATTTGCCATGAGTTGGCTGTTACCAACCATGCTGACTGTTACCAATCACCCCTTTTTTTCCATGTGCCTTAGCAGAGTTTCCAGGAGAATACCTTACATTATCTTTCCTGGCACATCCGTGAGACTGACTGGTCTGTACTAAAACCTAGCAAGACAACATCAGGACACTGTGGCTTTTAACAGTAAATTAATTTAAAGAATTTTAGTGGTTATCTAATGATAACAAATGATAGCTCTGGTTAGGAACACCATGTGTAGCCTCAGGGCATTCAGACCTGCTGATTAGATTGTGGCCTTAATTTTTTTAGGGTAAGGATTTCCCAGTGGGAATTTCCCCATTTTGTATTAACAGAAGTGTGTAAGATATTTCAAACTGCACAGGAAGCAACACAGAGAGAAAAAAATATGATCAATAATGGTAACAAACCTTTGGTGCTGCTGGAGGCATTGCTACAATAACAGGAGGGTAAAAAAAGTGAGTTGCCAATTATTATCCATTGTTGAATTCAGAAGAACCAGAAAATAAATAACAGTGCTAATACCATCACCTTCTCTATAATCTGTGCTGAAAATAATAGCTTTACAGTTCCACTATTTCCAATGTCTCTGGAACAACTAGAACTTCTTCAACTTACATTTTTGCATTAAAAGTTTTATTTTAAGTATTCATCTAGTAAACAGAGCTGCTTTAATTCTATTATCATGTAGTATTTAGGCTTTTTCCCCATGTTTTAAGCAGCTGTTTTGAAGATTTTATAAACCCATGCTTCACCTAATTTGTGAAGTATGATAGGAGAGTTGAGGTTCTGAAAGTCCTTGCACCTGTGTTTTCTGCCTCCATTTTGTCTGTCCTTGTGTCAGTTATTTGTCCAGATCTTTGGCAAGAAAATTTTCTTCAGCTATTATGTCTTTCCTACAACCAGTTCCAGGTCTAAAGCAACAAAATCCCCCTAGTTTGTACCCTCTCTCAGCTTCATCTACAACCATAACTTATAGTTGAGCTAGCATCTGTGCCCTCTAGAAAAGCAATTATGTAACACTATGGAATATTAATTGTTCTGTTACAATATACTATAAATTGAAGTTAATTTTGCCTATCTCATTTACGGTCAATGTGCCTCTCCATGCACTATCCTCGTCTTTGTGTTGTTCTTTATCTACTCACTGTGGGTTTCCCAGTCAGTCAGTCAGGATTTTTTTATTTTTTTATTTTTCCCCTAGAACTACTTGTCAGACTGTGGCCTTACTGCAAGGATTTCCTAAGTGAATGACTGCATTCTACTGGCAGGATGTGACCCAGTGTATGAACAAGGATTATTACTACTGCTAGAAGAGCCTACATTATTTCAATTCATGGCAGCAAGTATGGAGTGAGCCCGGTCCTCTGGAATTCTGGATTCCTTGAACCCCCTTAACAAATCAGAGGTCTGCAGTTTTCTCCTGCAGCATAGCAGGTGTTGAGCCAGCTCACAGAAGTGCTCTTCATGTTCTGTATCAAGAGGAGGAGAAGGGATCTAGTTGGGGAGTACCAGGCAAATAAAACAGAAGTCAAAAGCAGAAGTCAACTTCCATTGAGTGCTCTTCTAAGCAAGGATAGCCCATGAAGTTCTCCTATTGGCGATTGATAGAGAGACAGGAAGACTGATTCGTGCTCAGAATTCAATTTTACTCAGGTTTTCCACATCTTATATAACATTTCAGTGAGGTTAATAATTTCTACTACAATAATTAGGTTAAAAGATTATACAAGCAATTTATGCATTTTACAACATCTTTATCGTGGGGGGTTGATTGAATCTTTTCCCTTAAGCAGGTTTAATCCCATCTTCTCATAAGCTCAAAGTTCTGTTTGTCCTTGCCACGGCATCCTAGTCACCAGACTAGTTATGCTAATTAAGTCTGTCTTACTCTCAGTCTTATGTATTCCCACATTCTCCCAGTGCTGGCCCTTAGGCATGGCAAGCCTTCCTTGCTGGCAGAGACCCTCCTCATAATCCACTTCTTGACACAGGAGAGGTCAGTCACTTGCTGTACTCAGGCACCTACTCATATGAGCAAGGAAAACATACAAGCAGACGTTCTTCAGGGATATTTTCAAGGGTTAGATTCTCCCACTCACCCATGACATGTGAGCTGTCAGAAATCCTCCATTTTCCTAACCCATCAGCTGCTTCTCATCATTACACCTGTTACCTGTGAGAAGGTATTTCTATTTATTAGGGGGCTCAGGGGAAGAGAGGGCTTCTCCCTGTTACCAGATTGCATTTTTTTGACCATGGATACAGGTAAAGGGCTTCTGTCATGCTCCACAGTTCTCACCAGTGTGAGAGGCAGTGAGACTGCTTTCCAGCTTCTTTTTCCGTGGCAAGTTATTAAGACTTTTTACTCCTATTAATCTCTAATGCTATTGTACTTAACAAGATTTTAAGAAGCTTGTTTCACAATGTGCTTGTTTTCTGTCAATTATTAGGTCTTTTTCAGGCAAATATTAGATGTCACTCACACAATATGAACTTTGATCTTATTTATAAACAAAGAAAAGGACAAAAGGTGAGAGTGTAGGGAAGTACTCTCTTAAACAAGTCAGTCTTGTTAATGAAGTTTTATTTCTGAAAATGTTAGTAATTTTTATGTTACAGATGCAGCTATGGTTCTCACTTGTGGAGAAGGAAAGGGTCATCTGTAATGAAACTGCTGAACCTTTACAGGGTCTTGCATATAAAATATAATTTGTCTGGTTTGTTTTCTTTTCTCTGTCTGTGAATTAGTATACTTGCATTGGTTAATAATATTTTTATATATCTCAATGCTCTCTGTAAAGAATAGTTCCATTGGATTATGTCTGACTGTAAATTATTTTGCTTATCTCTATATAATATCTTACAGCTAGCTCCTTTGTAGCTAGTATTACAAATGTTAAATGGTTGATTATTGAAGTATTTACTTTCACCCTCTCTTTCCCCACTACCATGTTCTTATTTACAATGTAATAAAATAATGGCATAAATATTGAGAAATTATTTTTACTGACATTTATTTCTGTTTACTTGATATTTTTAAATGGCTTTCCCATCTGCCTTTGGTTTATACATAGTCATTTTGGCTGATTATTTAATATACTGTACTACATTTAGAAAAAAAACTCTTCTGTAACCATAGTAACTATTTTTGATTAGGTACAGCTGAGTACATGGGTTCATTTTAATAATATAGGTTGAAAAAATAGAAAAATTATCTTGAAAGCTCCTGAAATCATTTGGGTTATTATTTGCTTTCATTTCAGGTTCAACAGAGAAAGAATTACTCATAGACTCTTTCTTGCTTCTAATGATGGTTTGTTTGTTTCCTTTTTCTTCTTTTTTAAACTTAGTAAGTGTCAGCTATAAAGGATTTATATAAAAGTTTCTGGAGGTTTTCCAACGGCAGCTTGTCTTCCTGAAGATAAAAAAAAATATTTATGATAAGATTTACCTAACCAAGAGTAACACTGCAACATTCTTATCCTCTCTATTACACCAGAGGGAACATGGCCCTCTATAATCCAATTTCCCTTGCACCCTGTGATGGCTTGGCCCAAAATCTTTAGAAGCCAGTAGGGATTGGGTTGTAATAATTCAAAGAAGTTTGAAGATGGCCAGAGGAAAAAGTACGAGTCTCACTTACCTGTCCCTTTAGCTTTATGGAGACTTTGAAGAATACTTCCTGGTTTCCAGGTATGTTAACTGCTTGCTAGGACAAGCATATCCATAAAGAAGTCCTAAAGGATTTCCTTGGCAGGTGTCTTTGTTGTTGATCCGTGGTACCTCAGTCATCCTGGTGATTAGAGAGAGAATTGAAAATATCAACGTCTTTCTGAAACTATTGATTCAGCATGCAGCCATGAACTGACATAATCTTATTCTGATCCAGAGCACATAAAAAAACCTTTGTGGAAGAGAGAGAACTGAGTCTCACAGATCTGCACTGCAGGAGAATGAGCTGTATCCTGGTAACATCTTCAGGAGTCTTGTGTGTAGGTCCCAGCACTCCAACACTCATTCAGGACAAAGCCCAAGTCCTTACAGTACAGCTCACAATCACATTTCTTTTTTATTTTCTGTGAATCAGAAGTCACAGTGCAAGCTAATACACACCCAGCTAACCAGAGCCTGAAGCTGTGATGGTAACTTCAACAAAATAATCTGAAATATTCCTGGCTGGTGGTGAACCCAGTGATGAGACTGAATAATCTCCCATGTCAGAGAAATCAGACTTGGGTTCCCATGAGTGTCTCCTCATTGATCATGTCATGCAATGGTGGAGAATATGTTGCTATCATTACCTTAATTAGCTGGAAAACATTTTTGGAATTTGTCAATATTTCTTACTCACCAATTGACAAAGCACAGGAAATGATGTGACTGCCTCTGCAGACAGTTGTGTAACACATTTTACAAATGTTCTGGAGTTCTTTTCAATTTTTTTTGGTCTGTCAGAGCATTATTTATTCAATCTGTCTTTTTCAGTGTTCAAATGAATCTAGTTATTATTCCAAGAGTTAATAACAGTATCTGTTTCTTCCTGTCTTCTGCAAAGGACAGTGCTCTATATTAACCTCTGTGATGCCTAATGTTGAGATTTTTCCATCGAAAGAGGTTTTACTATTTAGAAAAAATGCACTTCCCCTTAGAAAGATAGTGTGTCAAGACAACCCAAGGCTATTTTGCCTCATGTTGTGATTAGCAGTGACCAGCTGTGGCCTTTAATCACTAATCCCTAATTTTTACTGTCCCATGGCCTGGGCTGTCTGTAAAGCCTCCACTGCCTGAGAGAAATCTTCTCTCTGACTTTTGTAATACTTCAAATAGCTGCTGTCTTGCAAGGGTTGGGAATAAACCATCAACCCTTCACTCAGTTGTGACTGCTTTTCTTCTGCTGAGTGAAAAGTAATTGATTTGCTTCATCGTGCACTCAAAGGCAGCCACAACATTTCTATTCGTGTATTACAAAAGTAAAAGCAGAGTGAAAAATGAGAGGCAAATCTTGAGGGTAGATGTTAATCTGCACAGTTCATTGTAGGAATTGGCTGCTGCTTTAATGAGGTGTGGGGTCCTCAATGATCTGCAGGGACCCAGCTACCACACCATGGTGTCCATCATGGACTGCAGGGGAATCTCAGATCCAGTGCCTGGAGGACTTCTGACTCCTCCTTCTGCACTGACTGTGGTGTGTAAAGCCTGGTTGCTCTCCTATTTCTTACTCTTTTCTTCTTTGTCTGCAATTGTTTCAGCAAAATAACTTTCCCCCATCTTAAACCTGTTATCCCTGAGGTACCACCAACATCAATGGGCTCAGCCTTGGCCAGCAGCAGGTCTGTCTTGGAGCCAGCTGGCACAGGCTCTGTTGATGTGGCAGTGCTGCCCTTCTCCCTCCCATTCCACACTCCGATCTGAGAAATGCTCATTAGACCTCGGTCTTGATGCACAGCACCTGGGCTAAGGCCCTCTTAGGCTTAGCAGAAACACTGTCTGCTACCAGGAGTTTGTGCTGTCTAATGAGCTCCTGTTTTTAATGAACAGCCATGGAAGTTTGCTTTTCTTGCCTGAATAACAACCTTAGTAGAATAATATTTTTGTTATCAAACCTTCAAAGGCAGTTGTCAACCTGAATTGCAGCCAGGATGGAAAGTTACCACGACTAGACTAGGGTCTCTTGTGACCCTATACATAGCAGTCTAAAGTGAGACCCTTTGAGCTCTCCTGAAGCAGCAGCTGTGACCAGCAAAACCCCTCTGAGTGGGGTCTCTCAGAGCCAGTGGACCCTCAAGTTTGTTGTACTCAGTGGATTACTGAATGATCATGCTGGATCCTGGCCTGATACCCCTGACAGCTTGAAACCCAACCCTTTACCCACTGAGAAGATGTAGAGGCAGCCAAAGTGAGTATTTCACCAAGTTTGAGGGGAATTTTTGACAGGTACATACCTTGTACAGATTGTGTCTGTGGGTGTGAGACTGTGCATATGCTGAAACGAATGTACTAAAAATATTTTACTAGATCCTTAATTATTTTAAATTTGTAGTAAATCAGACCTGTGAGTTACTGTTAAGATGCAGAAAATTCTATATGAATCCTTTTCTAAATTGTTTAACTTATTGACTAAGTGTAATTAAGTGTAATTAAATGCAGTTGGACATTTAGGAATAAGCTGTTGGTCAGTTCTGGGCTCAGTTTAGCATGGAGATCTACTCTGAATTTTGGAACTTAGCAGGAGGGTATTCCATATTCCCTTTTATCCTTATGCTTTATCCTTATCCTTATGCTTTCCTTATGCTTTCCTATTGTTCTGTCTTTCCTGCACCACCAAGTTACTTTTGGGTTTATTTTGATTTGGTTTGATTGATCTAGTTTGGTTTCTTTTCTTTAACCATCTTAACCAGTTATCTAGCAGACTGAACATGGCCAAAGAACTTTGTTGTGCTTTCACTTTGACATTAAACCTGTTTTGGCCAATACCCTTGTTGGTGTCTCTCTAAGCAACTTTAAAACACCCATTTGCAGCAATTACACACATGAGAAGCTTCTTTTCAGAAGCTATCCGTGTATCCCTGCTGCTACAAACCTGGCCATGCAAACTCCTTGCCTCTGTGAGTCACACGTTTAAGAATTATCATTAAAATCCACATTCATCACACAATCTTCACAAGATTCCTTCACATTAACAAAACAAAACAAGAAATCCACACATCAAAGTAACATCACCAATATTGAAAGAGGAAGATTGGTCCAGAATTCACCCCACTCCTCATCCCTTCCCCACAACTACACAAACAGAAATTGCCCATGGTCATTCCACTCTAACATTGTCTGTTACATCTCCCAGTTTATATCCCTATTTAAAATTCCTTGGGCACCATGGTGGATGTCAAAAAAGACTGTTAGGGATTAACCCTCATTAGATACTAAGTGTCCACCAGCCTGTTCTTTCACTCCCACCTTCAGCAGGATCAGGGCACAAAATAACCCCCTGGAGTCTTCCATTTTAAGATAAAGTGGGTTACTAGAGGAAAATGTCATGTGTGTGTATAGGCAAAGGAAATACCCAAAATGTGTTATTCTCTACTTCCTGTCAGCAAGTACTGTCCAGCCACTTTCTGGGAAATGGCTTCAGCTTGTGTAGCTGTTGCTGCAGAAAAGAATGTTGTAAATAACAAATGCCCACTCCCCCCATTCCTTCTCTCCTAAACTGGTGTATCTGAGCAGCCATCACATGAAGTGGCCGGGGTGGGGTGGCTGTCCTGACCATGTCCCCTCCCAGGATCTCACCCACACACAGCCTATGTGTATGAGGACTGGCAGTTTAAGTGCAATAGCAGATGCTGTGCTAGCTCTGTCCAGCAGTGTGAGGGTTTTGGCTTCTGTTATTGCCTGCCAAGGTCAGGATGAATAACATGGGAAATGAAGACGTTGAGTAGGGCTTGGAATGTTTATCATATCTTATCTATTTACAGGCTCACACACCATGAGATTAACTAGCAAGCTAGGGAAAAGAGGTAGAACAGAATGCTTCTTGTGCTTTCTGAGGTCTTTTAAGAAATAATCCAATACCAAGGTGACAGACATCTGTATTATTTATGTTTTGACCCAATAATTACCACCCAAGGCCCATGATGCAGACCTTTGTCACCCAATTACAGAAAACCACCTAAACTCATGAAGAACAAGGAAAAAGAAGGTGAAGAAGGACAAAGACAATACCCCAAATCCTCCATCTTGACTCATGTATTACTATACAATAAACCCCCAAATTCTAAGTTTCTACACAACATGGGCATGTTATCAACACCTCTCCTGCTACCAATGCAAATACAGTGAGAGCTTCTGTGAGGAGATTCAACTCCATCTCAGCCACATCCAATACAATGTCCAGGGAGCTACTAGGATATGCAACCCCCACTCATAGTTACTGAGCTTTACCACCAGATATTTATTTTATCGGTGCTGAAATGTGTATTCATGCTCTTTTATCAAAGGCTGTAACTCCATTGAAAGGACCCACAGCTTGTTTTATATTAGTCTTTGCATGTGTTCTACTCATTAGCTCAGAAAGACAAGATAACTGTCAATACTCTTGAAAGAAATGATGATCCTGTTGAAAATGGAAAGGCATTGTAACAACTTGTTTTCATTAAAAAGTACAGGATAAAGACAAATCTACATTATATATATTGTATGTGCTGCATACTGTGCTTTTAGGAAGTGTTATTTTGCTTATTTTAATGATGGCTGGTGGATTTTTTTTTTATTACCCTGTAACTGAACATTTGAATGTTGTTAGGAATATAGAAAAGAGCAATTGGAGAGAATTTTTTCCCTGGATCTAAAAAGACAGAAAAAAGGCTTTGCAGTTTGGAGTATGAGTTAATAATTTTACTATTATATTTTATCAGAGACTGATGTTGGCCATAAAAATAACATCAACTTTTGGTACTTATTTTTAATATTCTAGCGTTGTCTGACTCTATAATGCTGAGTATAAAAAAACCAAACAAACAACAACAAAAAAAAACCAAGGTTGAACTTGCTACTATGATACTAGGTATTAGGACAGAAACTAAATAAGAAAATAAAGCCTAGTATCAGAACTAAAGAAAGTGTATTTTTATATTCTGAAATCACCAAAAACGGACTGCAAAAAGTCAGATGCAAGCACTGTGAGATTGTATTTTTTGAGAAGGCTCTAAAGAATCAGTATACAGCTTTGTGGAAAGTGGAACTTTCCAAAACAAAACAGTGTAATTTTGCTTTTTGCTAGAGATAATTGGACCATTCATAATTATGTACAATGAATCAGTTACTCCATTATTTTTAGATGTATCTTAAATTGTTTGTAAACAGAGTGCAACTGGAGAAAGTTTCAAGTGTACTAGTTTTAGGCTAAGATTTTTCTTGTGTGGTGTTCCTCGGACTTTCAGCACTGTATTTGTAGGACCATAGCTGTTGATGGTGCCAGCATTTTAAGCAAGGTGTGCTCATGCTGCAGGTCAACAGGTCTTGGGCCAGGGAGCTCAGGGCATAAGCATGTGGTGAGACAAGAGGTGCAAACTCGTCATCGTTTTCATGTTTGTGGTGTTTTCATTCACTGCTGGCCCATTGTTGACCGAACCAGAGAAATAGCCTTCAACATTCACTTAATGCAACAAAGCAGGGTCACTAAATGCACTGTACTTCTCTGTGATTCTCTTGTGCTTTCTATTCCATAAGCAGAGATACAAGTGTTGTCCCTGTCCCTTCTTGCCTTCACCTCTTCTAAACTTCCTGTACCTCATGGTTAAGTTGCTCATGCTTTCCTGAACAGAGTCTGGTGCTGCTGGTACTGACCCAGAGGCCATCCACTGCTCAGGAGCAAATTATCAGGATGATCTTTCTGATTTCAGCCCCCTCCTGGGTCTGGCTGGGTTAAGGCTCTACCACATATTGTAAATAGGGCTACTGACATTCAGGTCTCAGATTTTGCCATAATAACAATCCTTGTATCTTGTATCAGCTTGATTGCTCTGTGAAGCAAAGAAAGAAGCTAAAGAAAGCAAGAACTTTCTTTAATTGCTACAGAAAACACTGCTTTTGTCTCCTTGATTCTAATAGCCTGACATTTTCTTGGGCTGAGACAAGGACGTGTTAGCAAACAGTTCTAAGTATGCTCAAAAACTAGTCAGCCCCAACCCCAGCAAAGAGCAGCAGTGAAATGAAAGCACACATTTTATGTGAAGGTCTTACTGAATAGCTTCTTGTGTTATTCAGTAATCTCTGTAGGTGGCAAAATGTAAGAGTACAGACTGAGGGTAAGAAGGATGGCAATACAAGCCTAGCACTTGTAAAAGAGTTTTGTTTCCTGGTTTGACCATGGACTTCATCGGCCTGTCTTTCTTCAGAGAAACCTTCAGCTTTTGATTGCTTCTAGTCATTGGAATATTCTGAGAGTAAACACTCTGCAATGTTTTTCAGTGCCTAAATTGGAAAGTAAAATTCATGCCATAAATATTAATGCCTGAAATACATTGCTATTTAACTCTGATTTGATTTTTTTAATAATCGTCATATTGATATGACTGTTGCTGTGATTTCTAAGAGGGTGGAAAAGAATCCCATAGGAATTCAATAGTAATTTATTAGTAAATGAGACTGCTTTTCAAATGTTAAATTGTAAGTGTCTAGGTAGGGTTTTTTGGAGGATTTGTCTTGTTTAACTGCAGTGGAAACTACACTTTCAACACTCAGCTGAAAAATTTCTTAACCCAGTAGAACTCATTCTTTTGTTTACAGCAGTCACTAACAGGCCTTTGGGAAGAGATGTCAGTATTAAAAAGTGCTAATATTGAAATCTTTAATTTACCAGGCATACATTTTATGAATATGTAATGGTGATAAATAGCAGCAGTACTGATAGCTGGTTGTCTCAGACTGAATATAAACCTTGGTGGACAAAATGCTGCCTCCTTCTCCTGCTCATGTCAGGTGGGCTGACAGCAGCCCAGGGGATGGTACATGGTGGATAACAAACACCTGCTGGCATTTGTCCTGACTCCTCCACCTGCAGGATCACCCGCTGAACCACACTGAACATGACAAATGAAATTAAACTTGGCAAGAATCAGCTGCTAATAACTATTGCTTTTGGCTCTTCTCCTGTTTCTTTTGAAAATTCAGTGGTTTTTAATCCTGTGGCTCCTAGAGCCCATCAGAGGAAGCATCCCTGGAGATAATGTGTCAGGTAAAAGCAATTAAAGAAAGAGTCTATTGGCATTGCCTATGTGAGTTCCTGCCACTTGCTAAGTGGTGGCCTCCAGCTGACAGGAAAATTCTAGGGTTTCCACACATCAGTAGATATTGGAAATGCTTTGTAAATCACTGGCAAAGCTCTGTCAGGTCAGAGGGTGCTGTGTCAAGCTCTCTTTCTGGTGAACCAGGACATTATTATTTTGCATCCTACAAAATTTATTCTGAGATAAGAGAAAGCCATGACTGTCCTCAGAGGAACAATGAGGAGCTACATACCCCCTTGTTGTGAGTTTAGGAGTGTTCCCAGACTTGGAACTGGTTTTGTCCCTTTAATTCCCATCTGCATAGGCATTTCTTCTTGGCTGAGGCAACACACAAAAAAAGATGTCTATTTAGGCACTCTGCACTAGTGGATTGGATGCCGTTTAATTCAGGGAGCTAGTCCTTATTCCAATTTATGCTGTAACAGCTGGGAACATTAAACTACTTTACTAGTGCTGCATGCATTTTATGAATACTTAATAATGGAAGCAATCCCTTTCTTATTAGCAAGAGTAAGGGAAATAGTGTGTGAACACATAAAATGTGGTTTTCTTCTTGAGACATAGTTTTTTGAGGGCCTATTCAAATCTCATCTACTTTGTGAAGACTTTTCTCAAAGGCAGCAGATTCAAGAATTTGACATTATTTATATAAATAAAGTGGATAGTATCTTCTTGTAGATTTGGGATAATTATCCATCTAATAACTTCTAAAAAATCATGTTTTGATATAACTGCAGACTGGATCAGAAGGAATGCAAATTGCAGAAGCTGAGATCATGAGACTTGAATATTTGCTTTGATTATGACAGTGCATATTTGTTTCAGGAGTTTTATGTTCAAAATATGGAGAAGTAGTCATTGGCAATTCTCATTGGTGTCAGGTTTGAGGTTGCCTCCATAATAAAATTCTGTGGTCTGAAGTTTTGTGTTGGACATTTTTTCTGAGTGATAAGTTTTGGAATTTCTTCTCAAAAATGTTTCTAGTTTTTGCGAACACAAATATCCAGAAAAGAACTGGCTAAGGTTTTGTGTTTTGTCATCAGAAAAGTTACTGTTCTGTCTCAAATTTGTATTCGGTTGAATTGTAAAGCAGGGCCATTGAGAGAGCAATGCAGCTGGGCTGGGGTAAAGAAAAATGTTGAGATCTTCCCAGAGAAATATGAGAAAGACTAGGTTCTTTTTGTGTCTTACACTCAAAGCCTAGGAGAGACACTTGAAACAACATGTCTCCTTTTCAATATCTCATGCCAACTTTTAAGGAGAACAAAGCTCTCACATTTATTGCATATTGAAAATGCAATATTACAATGATGAGGCTAGGAAAAGGTAATTTTCCTCTAATTTAAACATGTACATTAGCAGAATTTATATCATACCCTGGTACCTTTTATAAACCTTAGTTAAGTATACTAAATAACTAGTGATGGACACTTGATTTTAATATAAAAGGTATTTAGATGGTGGCATGAATTCCAATACACAGACTTCTGCTGGGTACTCTATGTGCTTTGTCAGGACTGCTTTATTATGGTGGATGTGTCAATGAATTATGTTCAGATAAATAAGTGATGTGGTTTAGGGAGAGCTAAACTTTCCAATTTAGTGCTCCCACTGAAACACTCTGAACTATGTGCTGCTTGCTTAGTCTCCCTGCAATGGGATGAAGAGGGGAATTGAAGGCTCAAAAGGTAAAGAACATGAGTGTGATCAGAGAAGCTTTCTAGAAACAGCAGTGAAACAAGAAATGAAGGGTGACAGCAGCAAAATAAATGACAGTGTACAAGAGAGGGAAAGGATTCTCCCAGGCGAGTGCTCACCATGCAGAACCTGGCACTGCATCACCCACCTGGCCAGAAGGGACCCCTTCTCCCCCCCCACCCTCTGTGTATGGCATGAATAACCCCTGGGTCCTGGCCGTGATTCTCCTGGCTATTGCAAAAATTAATGCCCTCCTGGCCTGATGCAGGACAGTGTGATATCAGAATCATTAGGTTGGAAGAGACCTCCAGGATCATCAAGTCCAACCCTACTCTAACTTCAACTAAACTACTGTGGTGAGTGCCATGTCTAGTCTTTTTCTAAACACATCCAGAGATGGTGACTCCACCACTCTCCAGACAGATTATTCCAATACTTTATCACCCTTTCTGTAAAAAAACATTTCCTGATATCCAGCCTATATTTCCCTTGGCACACTTAAGACTGTGTCTTCTTGTTCTGTCGGTTGGTGCCTGGAGAAAGAGACTAATCCCCACCTGAGTACAGGGACCTTTCAGGGAGTTGTAGAGAGTGATAAGGTCACCTCTGAATCTCCTTTTCTCCAGGCTAAACAACCCCAGCTCCCTCAGTTGTTCCTCACAGAGTTTGTGTTCCAAGCCCCTCACCAGCCTCGTTGCCTCCTCTGGATGAGCTCAAGCTTCTCAACATCCTCCCTAAACTGAGGGCCCAGAACTGGACACAGCACTCGAGGTGTGGCCTCACTAGTGCCCAGGACAGGAGAAGAATGACCTCCCTGCTCCTGCTGGCCACATCATTCCTGATCCAGGCCAGGATGTCGTCTAAAACATCTTGCTCATAAATACTCCATAGATCTAGGAACTTGTAAATATAGTGTTATATTGATTGAAGTACCTTCATTTCTGAAACTAGACATCTTCAATCTTTGCTAAGAATAATCCTATTGAAATCCCTCTCAGTTATACACTTCCTCACAAATATGCTTACTTCTTTTTACGCTCATCTTACTCTTCCTTATAGGAATTCTGATCAGAGAAAAGAAAAATCTGTGAGCCACAATGAAATAAGTACTTTAATGGCTTTCACAAACTTCTTTACTTCTTTAGGTTCTTTACTTTGGTTTTTTTTTTTCACTTCTGTGACTGTTCTTAAAATGTACGTTATGGCAAGGCCCAGAGGAATGAGAGGTACTTTTTTTCTGCTATGTATTTAAATATTGGTTTATTTAATTTTAAGCTGAGTTTAAGTGCTATCTTGTACCAAGTTTATAATGTGTAAATTAAAATTACAAAGTGTAATTTTTGTACAAATCATATACCAGAAAAAGAGTATTTTTTCTTACACAAATGCACACATCCTATAAGATTATTTGTTTTCCTCAGATTAGCCTCAGCAAAAATAAATTTACAGGAGCACTGTCCAAAGCTTTTGCTTAATAAAAGAATCATTGGGGGGGGGGGGAATGCAGGGAGTATATAAAAAGTGGAATTTAAATGGCAGAATTTTTAGGCATTATGCAAGATTTTCAGATTAATATACATAGGAAATTTAAAATTGTTGCAGATTTTTGTCAGGTGTGATCACACAACCAGTGGCTTGCTGAGCCACTTCTCCAGATTAGCTGTAAGATCAAGAATTATAACTCTCCTCTGAATAGAACTTGCTTAGCAGTGAGGAAGATAAATTTTCTGTTATTGCACGTGCTGAAAAGAAGTGATGCTGGTTTGTAATCCCATGAATTAATAGGAAAAACTGAATAGTGAAGAAAAATCCTTCCCACCAGGTACTTAACTCAGCTTTGTCTCAGGTTTCCTGAATTCCCCCAAATGAGACCTCACTTTTAGTCCAAGCTTCAAGGCAAAACTGTCTCATCTCAGTTTGTAATGTACTTTTGGGCTGGGCCACCGCCAATTCCCAGACAGATTCAGGGTTTAGTTGAGATATGTCTCAACTCAAAGGGTCTTGATGCCCCTGAGGAGCCAAGACTACCCTGGCTGGCTGGATTTAGACCTTGGTGAGTTTTGTACAACTTTTGCAACAGCAGTTCTTGCACCTGTGTCAGAATTTTCAAACAGCAGGGCAACAGTAGCTCTTAAAACATTTGCAAATCTTTGCTTTTCTCAGAAGTTCTGCCTTGAATCTCTTGAGAGGGTGAAGAAAGAAGCATTACTTTTCTGAAATATGTTCAGCAGATGTGTTGGGAAATAATGTTAGCTCTATAGTAGGCATTTTGGAACTACAGGCAGAGAGAACATAAAGCCTCTTTGCTTTCCAGCCACCTCTCTAAAAGCTCTTTTATAAGATATTTTTCCCCCAGGATGTATTGTGTGCATGATGCAGACCTCAGCCTGTATTTGATGTGTTCTGTCAGAAGAAAAATGATCAATGCCAAAAATGAACAATGCCAAGTTCTTCTGCGGAGTTGACTCACAGTAGTGTTACACTTATTTTCTGTGAGCTTGGCCCTTTTGAATGCAAATGCTAGGTTTTGGGTGGGGTGTTGTTTTTTTTTTTTTTTTTGCTCATGTGCATGCATACACACACACACACACACACAAAGAATAGTTTTAGAGTAACCCTTAAATACTAGCAACCACATTTCATACCAGCACCCTTAGAGTGGGAGGCAGGAGTAGCTCATGTAGTAAGGAAAACAAAATGCTGTGAATGAGGACAGCTGTTTCCAGAAATCTTGGAAAGAAATAGTGTGGTACCTGCTCCTTCCCAGCTGGGTATGGGAAATTCCTACAAAATACCCATCAAGGTGATTGACTCAGTGGTGAGAGTGCTATCCCTTTCTCCCCCATTTGAAATGTGTGGCTCTTTTCTTACACTCAGGCAAGGTGAGAGGCAAGGGACAAGGGGAGAAGAAGCAGTAGCACCCAGCTCGGATAAGTGAACTACTAAAATGTTGGCAGATTTGGTCTAGTAGCACCGAGAATGAGTGCGCTGGAGAAGATCTCACAGAGGAGAAACAGACCAAAATGCCCAGGGGCAGCAGTGTGGAAGGAAGAAAACAGGTGGGGCTAGAGGGAGGAGAGCACATGAGCAGCACAATTCATGTCCTGTGGGAGAGTCAGTGGCGAACAAGGCAGGCAGGAGTGTGAATGTGTCAGCAGGAGAGAGAGAGGTGTCCTCCCATTTTAGCTTGTTTGCATTCTTCTCCAATGTCAATCACTGATGATTTTCTGCATCTAAACACCAAAAGATGACTATTTAATCATGGTTTTGGTAAAACTTCTCTCTTTTATCTAATTATTGCTTGGAGTGATATGTTTGTATTTACCACATTTTCTGCAGCCTCTACTATAGACATGGTTTAAATAATTCTAAGTCCTTAGTGAATTAACAAACAGTACAATGCTCTGAGAACTTTAGCCACAGATGATACTGAAGAAATACTTCTCAATGAATAAATTATGCCTGAGACAAATGTAATGTTCCTGGCAGGTTCATGAACAGATAATGATTTTTTTTTTTTTTTTTTTTTTTGGAAGTGGTCCTCTACATCTGGTACATTACTGACTTCTCCCAATAATTCTGATATATATTTTTTGATCCATTGAGAGTTTTGGAAAATACTGACTGCTCTTTTTGATCGCAGGTTTTGATCGCAGGTAGCTGGGTGGTTTAGTTACTGCCTTGAAATATTGAGAACCTGTCTATACAATAACTGAGAGGAAGACTGGATGGGTATGTCTAGAAAGATGAAATGAAAGAAAAATCCACAATACAAATGATGAGAGTACTTCCTAACTTGTTAGGAAAGCATGATTTTTAAAACAGATTTTATTTTCATAATGCATTATATAAGAAAAATCTGTAGTTTCTGGTCTTTTCAAAATGAGGAACATGTTTTTAGGTAGATCATTATTTTTTAAAACAGATTATCTGAGTTTTCAGAAAATTATTTGATAGGCTCAAAGTAGTGCTATACATGTTTGACTTCATGAGGGAAATCTATTCCGAGTTAAAGACTTATTTCAAAGTAAATCTCCCAGGAAGACAGTTTGTATTCTAAGACAAATATTCTATTTCACTGACTACAATAGTAGTAATCTGTTAACCTCTTAGGCAGCACAGCAGTGAGGCCTCATAAATAAAGCTGCAAAAATTGATGAAAACATAAAAAAATAATAAAAGCCTCACAGGCACTGCTAAAGACCTTGTTCAGAAAATGGAAAGCTCTTTTCAAGGTATGTGAAGAGGCAGATAATGAAGTTTGAGGTTTTTGTATAAATGTAGAATAAAACCATGCGTTGAAAAGGAATGGGTGAAAACTAGAAACTAAAATACCCTAAATGATGTCTGGGACTACGCTTCAGTAAAACATAGCAGGTTAAGTCTGTCTCAGTCACAGAATCTGTCAGATTACTCTGTGAGATGGAAGTCTGCATATTTACAGTGTCTTACCACTGTAAGGTTATCTCACTCTCTTATTTGGATCGTGCTGTAAGGAGATACACGTTCTGTCATGTGAATCCATGGGACTGTTAGGTTACTGTATAAGCTTGTTTTACATTTTAATAACAGCTTCTAAGCTTCAAGTGCTAGCTAGCCCATTTTCTTAGCTAAGGTATCTAGATATTGCCTGTCTGCTGCAGCTCCCCTGGTTCTACTGCATGCTAAAGCATGGAGTTTGACCAGGATTAGTGAGGCTCTGCTTCACACCAAATAAAGAGTGTCCCTTGAAGTCAGTGTTCCTCACTGGTAGAAACTGCACCCTCTGAGCTCATGCCAGAATGAGACTTTTGTGTTTCATTGTTGTGGTAAGAATCTACCAGCTATTTTCCACTTCTTCAGCTGCTGTGTTCAGCTAGAAACAAGCCCCATAAGCTGAGGAAAATCCCTGTCAAGTGGTGAGAGCACCAACAGATGCATTCATATTCAGAATGCAGAGGACACTGTTTAAAAGGAGAAGCACGTAAGCCTCATGATGGATGACTGTCATGTGTGGCACATGGAGAGCAAATTGTTTTCTCAACTAGTTCCAAACAAAGATTTTAATAAAGTAGATTTAGGAGAGGGATCTGAATTAGGAGAAGGCTGTAACCAATTACTGTCTTTTTCAGCCATATTACAGGCATGAAAAGTCATAATTTGAAAACTCTTCTATGGAGAACACCTTCAAAGTAAACCAGTCAATTTTGGTAATGTTTGAATTACATGAATTGAAATTTAATAGGTACGTGCAATAGAGTTTCTTAGAAATATTTTTAAAAAAATTATCCCTTTTCAAAATAGCTGGGTCTGGGAGGTTGTATTGCTTAGCATGTCTTTTGAAAAAAAACCTTTTATTCCCATCCCCAATATTTTTGACTAATGCCTACAAATTCTTATGCAGAAGGTCTGGTCTACCTGCTTCTTTGTGCTTTAGAACATGAGTTTGTGGGCTAAATTTATTAGAAACTATTCCATGTGAGCATATTTCTGAGAAATGCATGTGAAGAAACAATGCAGAGTAGGCTGGGTCATTAGGTCACAGATCAAAGCATCCAAATCTGTAATTGTGTCTCATTTTAGGAGGTGATACCCTAAGAAAAGGAAAAAAAAAAGCCCTTCCCAAATAAGTTGGAATTGATTTTAAAGTAGAAAATAACAGTGCTGAGGACAAAGTGATCATAAAAGGGGTAGAACAGAAATGATAGAGGACAACAAAGGAAAATGGCAGTTCTAATTTGGGGGGATGAAAACATGTGTTCTCCATCAGGACATTCAATTAAGATTTTTTCCAAAATTGTTGAGCGCTGGTCTGATTGACGGCCTAGCATGGAACAAACAAAAGCACATTAGGAGCATTCCATTTAATCACTGGAATGACATGGGACACAGCTCTACAGAAAACAAAGTAACAATGTAGTCTTTGTCAATTTAGACCTGAACTATCCCTCTGGATGAGAACACTTCTGTGTACACATCAGGACATACCTCTGCACTCCAGGATTGGCATAGCTGTAGCCTTGTAGTCTGGTAAATGTGGATTTTTCATCAATAATGAAGAGGCAGCAGGTTAAGCTAACCCAGCAAGGTCATAGGCTTTTTCTGAAGGGTTTCATGGGTTGATTGCAGCTTTGCTTAAGCCTAATTAGTTGCTGCAATTTTTTTTTTCTAATGTTTGGATGGTTAGTGCTTAATTTTTTACTTTTGCTTGCAATCATATGATATAACCAAGTTTTTAGGCATCTAGTAACAAGAACTATTCTGTGTATAATGAAGTATTTACCATACAATCAGAGAATAGCATGTTTTTGAAGAGCCCTTTAAAAGTCATGGCAGCCAATTCCCCCTGAAATTTACAGTAACATCTTCAGATAGATAAGTTTTCTCAGAGTCCCATCTAACCTGAATTTGAGTGTTTCCAGGGACAGGACATTTGCCATCTCTCTGAACAATTTGTTCCAGTATTTTAGCAACCCTCATAATGAAAAACTTCATCCTTATGTTCCTACTGAATCTACCCCTTATTCAGTCTAAAATCATTACCCCTTATCACGTCACAACAGGCCCTGTTAAAAACTTGTCTCCATCTTTCCATGCCAGGGAAGAAGAATCTGCTTGTCTGACCAGGAGCTTTTGCAGGAAAATGAAGAGACTTTCTGGCCTTTGGAAGCAGAGGCATGCAAGAAGAGTACAAGAATATTGCTAGGTCTTGTAGAGAGACACGTAGAAAGGTGAACTCAGCTAGAACTCAATCTGGTCACTGCTGTGAATGACAATAAAAAGTGTCTTTACAAAAACATTAATAATAAAAAGAAGGCCAAGGAAAATCTTAATCCATTATTGGATGAAGAGGGAACACTGTCACCAAGGATAAGGAAAAGGGTGAAGTACTCAATGCCTTCTTTAGCTCAGTCTATAAGTCTAAGACCAGTGAGCCTCAGGGCAATCAGTCTCCTGAGCTGGTAGACAGGGACAGGGAGAAGAAAAGAACCTCTGAAACCCAGGAGGAAGTAGTTATTGACCTGCTGAACCATAAGTTTAGACACTCCTAAGTGGGACCAGATGGGATTCATCTAAGGATACAGAGGGAGGTGGCAGAAGAGCTCGCCAAGCCTCTCTCCATCTTTTATCATCAATGCTGGTAAAGCAGGGAGGTCCCAGGTGGCTGGAGGCTGGCCAATGGTCACATCCACAGGAAGGGTCAGAAGGATCCAGGGAAGTACAGCCCTGTCAGCCTGACCTTGGTGTTATGGAACATTAATGGATCAGATAATTTTGAGCAACCAAAGTGACTCAATGATTCAGTGATTCAAGGACCCCATTAAATACTGTAAGCCCTCTGTAAGGTCTCTGCAGAGCCTTTTCTTCTCAGAGTGAACAGCTCCATGTCCATGGCATGTTGATAATACATAGAGAAGAACAGCTATGGTGTGATAGCAAACTTGCCCTGCAAGAGGGGAGTCAGTGAAAACAACCTGGGTGTGGGATGAAGTGATGGAATGATAACCAAGGAAGCACGCCAGGGAAGTGGCAAGTCCAGGTTTCTCTTTTATTTTTCTGAAATTATTATTATAATTAACAATAATAATATTAACAATAATAATTCTTTAAGTCAGTTATTCAGCTGGTAAGGTTTAAATCGTATAAGAAACAAATTTTCTGTTTGCTGTTTTCTCTTTGCACTTGACAATAATTTGAATGTAGTAAAGTAGATGTGTCTGAACCTGAGCAGAGCTTAACTGGGCCACAGCATTTAAGCCATTTTGAATTGATGGGCCAATTCCAGGCTCATTAGCTCTGCTGCACCATTTTATTCCTTCCTTGGCAGGATTTCTAGGCTACTGGGACTCATGCACATTACAGGAGGGATAGGTTAGGAAGCAGGGGTCCAGAAGGCATGGTGACATGATGGGATAATGCTAGGCTCCTTGTAGGCATGAATGTTGAGGTTTGAACCTTTTCTACCCCAGAGGTGTAGAGATTGTTTTTCGGTCAGCACATGGCTGATTCTAAATTTGAGGGGGCTGAAGGAGGGGGCAGGTTCATGATAAAAATATGTAATAGATGGGTCTGCCCTGTCAACCCTATACAGGACCTGTTACATGTTACCAGAAAGAGCTTTAAGGGACTGTCTTTATGAAATTGGGATATAAAGATTCAGAAATTCAAAATCCTTTATGGTCCATTTGATTTAAATATATTCTTTGGGATTTTTTTTCTTTCATTCCACAGCCACAATTCCAAATATGAGATTTCCAGGATGGAAACATGTCCCAGGTGACTTCCCAGTTTTAAGAGTTTTGTAATACCTCAGAATTTCAATACCAGCTTTATGGTTGGGATCACTGATGTTGAGCAGTGGCTTGTTTGCCTTCCCAAAGAAAGTGCCACATTTGCTGTATTTGAGCAGCTAAACCCCTCATCTCATCTTGCTTTCCAGCATGCAAAGGACCCTGACTCTCCATCTCTTCTGCAGCACATGGGACAAACACTTCTTAACCTCCACAAAAAAAATTATTTATGTCCCTGTCTATGAAAACAGATCTTTTACTGTCCTTAGGGTATTCACAGAGATGGCAGATTTATCTATCACACATAAACATGCTAGCATCAACAGCTATGCAGTGATTTGAATAAACCTGAGTCTTTGAAATATCTTGTCACAAGTCAACCCACATGTGTAACCTTGGCTTATCAGATGGAATGAGTTTTGCCATGGCATTAAACACCTGCCAGCTCTATTTTTGGCAGAATCACTGCCTTCCAGTGGCCTCCAGATACTGGCCTGATCTTACTCTTTTCTTCTTTGTGTGGCTCACCACAAAATGAAAACCCTAGTCAGTCTCTTATATATTTGCCCAGATAGCACATGCTTTGTCTGAGGATACTGGATTTATGTCTAATCTATACTGCTAACATGGAAAAAAAGCCTTTTTCTCTTTGCCTTCTCTGCCACTTTTACTTATGTGAGTGAGAATATTCTGGCACAGCAAAGTAGTGCATGAGTACATGCAGCTTACTTTTTCTGGGTGCAAATAACTTTGGCCATGATGCTGTGTTGCAGGGTTTACTACATTTTCTATCCTGAGGCTCACCCCCAGAGGCAGAAGCAGTTTGATGAAGAGCAAAGTAAAGAATATGTATGTCCTTTGTGGTGAGCCTAGACCCCATCTGGCAAAGGGCACAATCTTTATCAGGGCCTGATTTTCAGAAGTTAGTGTTCAGTGCATCCTGAAGGCAGCTTTTTCTCCAGTGTCTCTGAATGGGCAAGAAAAAAACAATAAGGACAAGCTGCTATCATAATTTTACCCTGTCACGGTTCAGCACATCTGATCAGGACTATTTCCCAATCTCCAGTATCATGGTTTATGAGTTACTAGTTTCATTTTCATGGGCACTGTACAATTGCTCTTAAAGTGATGACAGGAGTGGATTTGTTTTTATGGCTTCCATTTCTACATCTGGACTGTGGACCAACTGACAGCACAAAAAAAACCTAAAGAAGAATAGATTGTGAGAAATTAGTAATGGGGCTGTGTCCAAGCCTCATCCCTAATTGTGTGCAGCTGTATAGGACAGGTAAGCATCACTGAAAGAAAAAGGAGCACGGAATGCTGAGGTGCATTGACCAATCACAAAAGAGTAAAAGGTCACACAGGTATTATGCATGTGAGAAGCAGAGTATTGTTGCTGTTTCTTTTCTGCAATGGCGGCGGCTTGGTTTTTAGGGACAACAGCACGGCGTCCACTTTTCTTGCATGGCGCCAGGCTTAGTAACAACGCTTACGCCAATGTGGTGGATGGTTACAAGCGTTTATTATCTCAAACATGCAGTTTAAATACTCTGGGGTTCTTTACTACGTCAGAGGGGTCTTGCTACACTTCCTGGGTTAGAAGGGAGAATGGAAAAGTACTGGCATGTTAGTAAGAGCTTACATTCTTGTGGTGATAGCTTATCTTTGGGGGGTTGGAGTGTTCTCTGCTCTTCCCGTTACAACCAAAATCTTCTGAGCGCCTGTCCCTATCCAACCACAGGGTATAAAAAGAATGCACTGGGGAATGAAAAAGAACCATCCTTGGCATCAGTCATGTGTCCTCTGTCAAAACTCCACTGGCTTTATAGCATTAATATGTGACTAGGAGTCCAGGTTGCAGGCAAAATCAGGTTTGGACTCATGGACAGCCCTATCTTCTTCAGAATGGGCATTGTTTCTCACCTAGATCACACATTTCAACTTTACAGTTTGATATTTATTCTTTTTTGGTAAAGTTTTTGAGCAACCCTTCTGGAAAAAAGAAATTCTTTTGTGTGTGGTGGGTTTTTTTTTTTTTTTTAATGCAAACAAAGACAGCAATTCTGATTTTATAGCACCCCAGAAATTTGAAAAAGTAGTTGAGATGACAGATGAAGACCAGATAGTTGTGGGTGAACAAGAAACAATGTAAGTATCATAATAAGCAGTCTAATCACTATAGGGAGGTTGTGTGGAAATAATGGAAAAAGGTGTATGTGCGTGAAGAAGATTAAGGAATTAATTTTGACACACATTTAGAGAAGCTTCTTCTATGTATGTGCAGCAGTATTGGAGAAAACACAAAGGACTTCTTGTTGTGGTTTGAAAGCAAACCGTGTGAGAGGCTCCGAGTTAGAAATACAATTTAATGAGAAGAAAATGGAAAAAAAAAAAAAAAGAAGAAAAAATATAATAAATACAATAATACAAAAAGACCACTGACAGAGTCAGAATACAACCTGAGCAGGGTGATGGAAGCAGTCCAGGTGAGGTGATCTTTCTGAAGCAGTGATCCTGTAGAAAGGTCTGGTAGCTCTGGTCCTCTGGGAATCCAGTGGGTGAGGGCTGCCTGCACTGTCCCAAATCCCGGCTTATATCCAGGTGAGAATGCTTGGCTCCTCCCCCTGGGTGGAGCATCTCACAATGGGATGATGAGTCATACAGGAGATCCTTGATGGCCCATTAAAGTCATGAGTCATGCACAAGGCATTGATGGGCATTAACAGAAGGCACCCCAGAGGGAGGGGGCCTGGGAAGACACTGCTCCAACACTTGGATTCATCAGTTCATGAAGATGGTGATAAAATACATTCTATACTACAACCTAGGACACTTCTGAAAGCATAGAAAAGACACACAGAAGTGCCAGGTAGGGGCTGATATTTTTTGCCCTTGAGTGGAAATAAGGAGAGAGCTGACCTTGCATTATCAAAGAGGAGCTAGCTAGGGTATTAAATAACCAAGAAAGGACTTGAACACAGAGCAGAAACACAATTAATTAAAAAAAAAAAAAAAAAAAAAAAAAAAAAAAAAAAAAAAAAAAAAAAGGATGGGAGAGATGCAAAGACAGGAAAGACAAAGTCAAGGCAACTGACCATCCCAACAGTGTTCAGAGCAGACATGAGCAAAGCAAAGATGCTTCTGTCTAGGTCAGAGAAAAGTTCCTATACTACTGTGAAGGCTATTAGTATCAGCTGTTAGCTTGCACCAGTTAAATTTTCATGGGTGGGTGTGAAAGGCATATGCAGAAATAAAACAAAAGAGTTCCATATATCTGGGAAATGAGAGAGACATGGAGGGAAGTCTGAGTCAAGGAAAACACAGTTCATGGACCTGATGACAAGCAGGGGCTGCAGTGTTGTCCTGAAGCATCAGTGTGGATTGAAAAGGTATTAAAGGCTGTCCCTTGAATACATGCTGTTTAAGCTGGCAGGCAGCTATCCATGAAAAGTGTCAGAGAGATCAGGATTTCAACCTGGCCTTGAGGGAATGGGTAAGGAGAAGAGAGAGACCTCTGTGAACTGTCTGTCTGTTCTAGAGGAGAGAGTGTTTCTGATACAAGCAGAGGGTAGAGAAAGCAGAGAGCAGTGACAGAACTCTCATAGGAAGCTGAAAAGAGATGAGGAGGATGTTCTGAGTAACATCACAAAGGTGACTGTGGAGATGAGAAGAAAACAACAAGAGGACACAGTTTTGGGTGCTAAGGAGAAATGGGAGCTTGGAAGAGCTTGGTTGCTATTGATGCAAGCAGATGATAACTCAAGATCAGTGAAGACAGAGGAAGAATTTACTACAGCTCTTCTATAACATGTTAACCTGAACACTGAGGAGGACTTTGCAGCAAGCTGGGAGCTATTCCATTTACATTTCTCAATGTGTTAATTTTAACAGAGACCATGTTCTTTATAGGCATATTGCAAAAGTTTGAGTAATTAAGGATCACTATTTTTGAAGTAGGAAATAACTGACTTCCTTAGAAATAATAGTTTCCATGTCTGTGTTTGTAGGATGCATCCCTGCTTTATGCAGCATTTTATGTTGGATTATAATTTTTGTTTCTGACTCTACAATGATCATATACATTCTCTATTCATCAGAGAAGAGTAATTAAATTGAATGATCTCTCCTGAAAATTTAAGTGACTATTTGTTTAAATACTCAGAACTTCTTTTTAATCCTTTAATCCTCTAATTTTCCTAATTAAGTTTTATGGGGTGGCTGAAGAGTAAAATTCTAAGAGTAAAATAATAAGCTTTTCCAGAGTTAAGACCAGGAGGAAAACAAAAAGAGTGGTAAAAATGAAGAAGAAAAACTAAAACTAAAATGGCAGGTAACATAGAAATGACATCTGTTGATTAAACTTCTAATTTGTGTTACTTATTGGTAGATTACAGCTGTCTGCTTAGGCATAGCTAAGTAGTGAGAATAATATTTCCAGTGAGCTGCATCCGTATGAGCTACACTAGCACTGAAAAAGTTTTTTATAAACTTTTGCTGTTAGAAGCCATTGTTGTATTATGATTAAATAGTGAGGTATGGGAAAGAGGCTGTGTAGGAATAGAGTCCATGGCTTTTGTTTAGCATGTTATTCAAAAAGAATCTGTGCTCTAGTACATCCATGGCAAACCTGACAGTAACTCACCAGGGACAAGAATTAATCCTCCAAATATATTATTTGAAGTATTTAGTTGCATGTGAATGCTAAATGCCCGTAACTGTTTAACATAAAATTTTATACTGCTGCTTTAAAAACTAGCCTTTTGCCAGCCCCTAAGGTTTAGCCCAGCATTTGGCACTCTGTAATTCTTTTATAAAATTCTTGGAAATATGTATTGGAGAAGTAGAGACTTCACTGAAGAGGTCAGTGAAGGATGCATATGGAGCAACAGGTTTTTTTGTTGATAGCTGCTGGAATACCAGAAAGTTTGATTCAACAAATGAAGCTTATCCAGAAACCTACCATTGCTATCAACTTGCTCCACTGCTGATCACAGGCTGACCTGCCCAGCTCTAGAAAGGCACAACTTTAGTTATCACCATTTTTCACTTTGAAAACATTCATTCTTCAAACCCACATGAGACCACAACACTACATTTTACAGTATAATGAGCCAGCAGTAAGTAATCCCCTATTTTATTTTCTTTGCATCTTTAAAAGAAAGGAGATTTCAAAGCGTCGCTTCCTTACACTAAAGAAACCTAAAATCCTGTATTTTTTTTCCCATAGAAATTTTGTTAAATACCATTTTTCAGTGAAATCAGTGCCAAGGATCTTAAAGAAACTGATGCAATGCTTTTGAAGCCATGGTGTGTGATTTTATGTACTACTGCACCTCTACAGCAATTATATCTACTTTGCCTAAGCTGCCTCTTACCCCTGTGAAAATTGCACACATCAGGACTTAAGTGATATGATTGAAATTGCTCATACCATTAAATGACAGTGAAGTATAAAGATAAACAAGGTACAGTTAACAGCAGGTTCTAGCCTTTGTTTTTGTGCAACACAGCTCTATGTCAGTCCAAAGGCAATTTTAGAGCTTAAAACCCATACTGTCAGATAAAAGCTGAGCAGTTTTCATATATTCACACCAGTGCTCCCAGAAGGAGTTTGAGATTGGGAACTCATTGTGAACTGCTTTATTGAAAGCTGGTGGAAAAACAGCAGCAAACAAAACAACAGCAGGGCTATTGGAGCAAGATGTGTTGCACAGAACCCTCAGCTGTAAGCCCATGGCTACCTGTTCCTGTTCCTGCTGAACCTGAGAAAAATTCTAATTGCTAAAGCAATAATATGGCTTGAACACTTAACATGGAAATTTGAAGAAGTTCATATGACTTATTTGACATAACAGAGGCTCTTTGAGGTAGGTAAATAGTTTCAAGTAATAAATTTTTTTGTGCTTTCACTGTTTTTATGAGCACCTATTGGGAATGCTGGAAATTCAAGCCTTCTAGTTGAAAAGATTTCTGTGGCTGAGGTTTTAAAAGCTAGATTAAGATCAGTTTGTTTAGATTTTATGGGGTTTTTTTTTTTTTAGTATTTACAGTTTTTTCAAAGTCAAATGCTTCCTTTAGACTTAGAAGAACATATTTTAGCTATGGTATAGAGCACTTTAAACAGGGGCTTTATTTTTTTCTCATCATTGCAGGCATGTAATTTCCATTAGTTTCAATTACATTGGATGTGTTTCTATCAAAGGAAATAGTTTCTTTATACTGTTGCCTTAAATAACGTGAAAACTAAGATTAGAAGAGATATGTGATGCTTCCTTTGAAATCCATGTCCAGACTCAATAAATTTCTAAGAAATCTTGCTGAGGATGAAGCATAATGTGTTCTGACTCTGTAACATCTAGGGTAAGCACTGTAATTCTGGAAAAGAACTAATTATTTTTGGGTGGACTGTTCATGTAGACACATGAAATAAACCACATTTCATGTAGCATGGGAAAATCTGAGTTAGATGTCGTGATCACCTTTCTCTTGTTCTGCTGAGCAACTTCAACCACCCTGTCATCTGCTGGAAAAGAAGCGTGGTCAGCTGTATCCAGGAACTCCTGGAATGCAGAGAGGACAACTCCTTAGGCCAGGTGTTAGCCCTACTAACTAGAGACAATGTGACACTAGATTTGATGGTCACCTGTGTAAGTGAGCTAATCAGGTATGTCAGGATTGGAGGCAGCCTGTCCTGCAGTGATCATGCACTGGTGCAGTCTGCAGTCTGGAAGAATATAGGTTAGGTGAGGAGTAATATCAGGCTTCTGAACTTTAGGAAGAGAGACTTCCAGCTTTTCAGGGAGATAGTGGGATGCTCTGGGAGACTGCCCACGGGGACAAGGTAGCAGAGATGGCAGATCTTTAAGAAAGCCTTGCACAGAGCACAAGAGCTAGAGATTTTCAGAAGAAGGACACAGAGAAAAGCAGGCAAGAGGTCAGCATGTCTTACTAGGAAACTGCTGGTCAAACTAAGGGAAGGAAGCAAATGCACAAGCAGGGAAACTAAGCCAGCTAACAGAAAGGGTATAGAGAAGAAGTATGGTTGTGTAGGAAGGGGGTGAGGAAGGCCAAGGCAAACTGGAACTGAAATCTCGTGAGGGACACAAAGAACAACAGGAAAGGGTGCTATAGGTACCTTAATTGGAAAAGGAAGGTCAAAAAAGTGAACCCTCTCCAACAAACAAGATTGATGAACAGGTACCAATAGACAAGACTGAGCTACTCAACTATTTTTTGCTTCAGTCTTCACAGGCAGCCTCTCTTCCCACACCCTCAAGTGGATGAACAGCAGGATGGAGACTGGGAGAGCAAAGTCCCTCCTCTTGTAAGAGAAGAGCAGGTTCATGACCGTCTGAGCAACCTAAGTGTGCGTAAGTCCATAGGACCTGACAAGTTCCATCCCAGAATCCTGAGGAATTTGGCTGATGTACTTCCTAAGCTACTCTCTGGAACATCCATGGCAGTCAGGAGAACTCCCAGGTGACTGGATAAAGGGACACATTGCACCCATCTTTAAACAGGGTAGAAAGGCGTACCCTGGGAACTACTGACCTGCCAACCTCCCCTCTGTCTCTAGGAAGACAATGGAACAGATCCTTCTATAAGCTGTGCTAAGGCAAATGGGGGGCAGGGAGATGATTTGAGACACCAGCACATATTCACCAAGGAAAGTCCTGCCTGACCAACCCAGTGCCCTGCTATGGCTGGGTGGCTCCATCAGTGGACAAGGGAAGTGCTGCAGGTGTCATTTATCTGGACTCTCTAAAGCCTTTGACACAGCGTCCACAACATCCATCTCTCTGGAGAGTGATAGATTTAATAGCTGTACTGTTAGGTGGCTGATGACTTGGTTGGATGGTTGCATCGAGAAGGTAATCAATGGCTCCTAGTATTGATGGACATCACTGACAAGTGATTTCCTTCAGGGGTCTGTACTGGGACCAGAGTTATTTAACATTCTTATTAATGACATAGACAAAGGGGTCGAGTGCACTGTCAGCAGATCTGCAGCTGACCCCAAGCTGAGATGTGCTGTTGATGCTCCTGAAGGATGGGAGGCTGTCCAGAGGGACCTGGACAAGCTGGAGAAGTGGCTCCTGGGAACCTCATAAGGATTAACAGGGCCATGTGCTGGTGCTGCAGCTGGGTCAGAACAAACTCCAGCATCAATCCAGGCTGGGGATGGACAGATCACAGCAGCCCTGCCCAGAAGGACCTGGGGGTGCTGCTGGCTGAGAGGCTGGACATGCCCCAGCCATGGCACTGACAGCCCAGAGAGCCAAACGCGTCCTGGGCTGCATCCAGAGCAGTGTGGGCAGCAGGGCCAGGGAGGGGATTGTGCCCCTCTGCTCTGCTCTGCTGAGAGCCCACCTGCAGGGCTGCATCAGCTCTGGGGTCCCAGCAAAGGAAAGACATGCTCTTGGAGGAAGTATAAAGTATAATTATAACCAAGATGATTAGAAGGATGGAGGATCTGTCCTAAAACGAAAGGCTGAGAAAATTGGGATTTTTCAGACTGGAAATGAGGAGGTGTTGGGTGATCTAACTGGAGCCTTCCAGTACCTGAGGGGAGCTTACAAGAAAGATGGAGCAAGACTGTTCACTGGAGCATGTAGATACAGGACAAGGGGCAATAGCTCCAAAATGAGAGTAGCTTTAAATGATAGTAAGAAAAACTGTTACTGTGAGGGTGGTGATACACTGAAACAGGTTGCTCAGAAAAGTTGTGGATGCCCCATCCCTGGAAGGGTTCAGGGCCAGGTTGGATGGGGCTCTTAGCAGCATGGTCCAGTGGAAGGTCTTCAACCCATGGCAGATGTGTTGTAACAAGATGATCTTCAAGATCCCCTCCAACTCAACTCATTCTGATTCTCTCCCACCCAAATGATCAAGGAGATCAAAGACTCATTTCTTCTTTCACATTCTTTCAAAGCATTCCATTCTTGGAATTAATTGAATGTTACTGTGATATTTATTTGTGAATCTGGGAAGTTCATTGGCATCTCTGGCTCCTTAGAATCCCTCAGTATGAGATCACAAGAGTATTTTTGCAGAACACAAAAAGAAGCAGAATGCAAACTGTAATGGGTGCTTGGTCAGACAGTCTTTCTTTTTATATGTGGTGAAAACTCTTGGACTCTAGGAATTTTTGGGCCAGCATCTGCACTTAAGAACATTTCAGTTGGCTTTCTGAAAAACTGTCTACAAAAAGACTCAGCTGAAGCTGGATGCACTGGCACAAGTCTGTGCTGTGTCAATGTAGGGGTTGTGAATCTGATTAAAGTGTTGGGTTTCTAGATTCATCATTCTAAAGAAAATATGAACTTTTTACATACTATATGATGCATATTTGGAGATTGTCCCTCTGAAAATTTATTTTGAGTATGATGATTTCTGAGTTTAGTTTATATTGGAGGGTTTTGCATCATGGGAATGAAATAGTCTGTTTAGATAATAACGTGATGCAGAGGACAAGGGAAACCAGAATTTGAGTGTTTAATAGAGTCAATATGCTGTATATAGAATTAATAACATTTTGTCAGGGCTGTGATTGCTGATGAATTCTGCTCATGATTTGACCTGGAAACAGCATTTAGGCTGCATTTATGCTGATGTTAACTTTTTTAAAATCAGAGCTTATATTTGACATAACAGTTTTCTCATGGTATATTAATATTACAAGCTAAAGACTTTAGGATTGGCTCATTTATTTAAATGTCTTCAGATCAGAATTATTTTGATGGAATTATTTGTGTATTTCAATGAAAAGCTGACACAAGGGAGGGAAGAAAAATAAATTGAATCAGAAAATAACTTCTTAGTAACTTTGGTCTGCTTCTGAAACTTAGAAAAGTGTGTATAATTTTGATTAGTAGCTCAAGATTCCTGGTTTGATGAAATCTTCATTCAAGTTCTGGAAAACATTTAGGATATTCTTGCAAATAACTTTTGTATTAAGCAAAGAATATTTACCCAAATAAATTTGAGCTTATTAAATTTAAGAGCAATGAAAGAGAAACCCGAGAATATTTCAAAGTCTTGAATCTTGGTGAGTTTGCAATCTTTCATTAGAACACTAGACTGTGTCTTCTGATTAACATGTAGGTAATAAGAAAATAAGTATCTGCTCCAAAGTGCTCCAGCCCCAAATTCTGAGGGTCATCTATGAGGGTCATCAAACACTGTCTGATCATCAGGCTTTACACCAATATGGTTCAGGCAAATCAAAGGAGTCAACAAAATACAGGGTCCTGCACCTGGAGAAGAACAACCCCAGGCACCAGCACAGCCTTGGGCTGCCCTGCTGGGGGTCAGCTCTGAGGAGAAGGACCTGGGGGTCCTGGTGGACAACAAGCTGTTTAAGAGTCAGCAGTGTGTCCTGGTGGCCAAGAAGGCCAATGGGATCCTGGGGACATTAGGAAGAGCCTTGGCAGCAGGTGGAGGCAGATGATCCTGTCCCCTTACTAGGTTTGGCCACAGGCACAAACTGAAACCCAGGGAGTTCCCCCTAGACATGAGGAACTTTACTGTGGGAGTGACAGAGCACTGGAACAGCCTGCTCAGAGAGGTTGTGGAGTCTATTTCCCTAGAGATATGAAAAAGCCGTGTGTACTTCCTGAGTACTGTGCTGTAGGGGAGGAACCTGCTTGAGCAGTAAGGTAGGACTGGGTGACTTCCAGTGGGCCCTTCCAGTCTCACCAGTGTGTGATTCTGTTTTTTAGCCATTCTGGTGCAGAAGTTCTATATCATCTGGTGGGGGTGGCACAGAGTGGCACCAGCTTCAGCCAACACCTCTTGGGAAAGGTCCTATTTTTAAGCTAAATCATGATATGACACAGCTAACTTTTTTCCCCCTTAAAATATTTTCTCTGTTTTATTGTTTCTGCATAAACACTGTTTAATTCTGCTATGTTGAAGTCATGCAAACTCTTAATGGAGGGCTAGAGAAATCAAACCTAGAGCTTCTGTGGGTTTTACTGGGATTACAATATGGCATAATAATCATAACAATTGTTCCAAAATTTTGCTTAGTTCAAAGCAAAATTACTCCTGATTGCCATCTAGTGAACCAGACTAGTATACTCCTATTTTGTTACCAACGATTACTTCCTGTCTGTAAGAACTTAAAGGGATAATATGTATCTACCCCTTTCCGTACAAACAACAAAATACAGGCATATGAATCTCAGACTACTCATCAGGGGATGAGGAAAAATGGGGAGAAGAATCAGGGACAAGACTCTCTGCACTACTTATGAAATAAACCACAGGGAAAGATAAACATTAGCAAGCAACCTAATTCTGTAGGTATACGTGCTGTGGAACTTTGTCCAGGACTATATTTAAATACAACTGGCTGATTCTTTTTCACTGTATGTGGACACTATTGGCTTTTAAAGAATAACTGCCTTTTTATAGTTGAAAGCTCTATGACCTCTAACAGTTCCTTTTGCAGACAATTAGTTTCTTTTCCTTTTTTGAATATGTCCCTAAGGGAAGCAGATTTTTTCATAGAAATTTTCAGGTCAGTCTTATGCCCTCACAACTCCTTCACTGATCTTGTGCGCAGTTAATCATTTCCTTTCACCACTGGTTTAAGACACTGCACAGTCTAGGAAAGATTATACCCTCTTATGCATCCATTTCCAGGGTTTCTAAGTCATTCTTTGAATCATACTGTGAGCTCAGAATAATGAAGATTTAAATGCTTTTTAAAAATCTTTCTTCTGTGTGATGTGGATTCCAGCCTTTCATTATTGGATAGATTGGGTCACGTTAATCGCAAGCAAAGAGTACAAACATCTTTTTAAAAAGTTATTATTCTTAGTTTCCAAAGAAGCTGATGCTAATCCACACAGCTGATGCACTGTTACTTGTATGCTGAGTCACTCGGTTGTCCTGAAGTACTGTACTCCAAGGTAACTCACTAGGATTAACAGGTGGTATTTTACATTCTGAATAATTTTATAGTATTTCTTTTTTACTTCTCTAAAGAGATTAAACAATATCCAAAATCTGTTTCGCACCAAAATTAAATCACCTAAATGTCTTGAAGAGTGTCTAAAGGGTAAGTGGGCAGAAACTAACATTCAGAATGGTTGGGAATAGAGTAACAAAAGCATCGTAAAACTTGAAAATAAGCACTGGGGAAAAAAAAAAACCAAAAAAACCCCAAAAAAACAAACCCCAAAACAAATAACAAAACAACCAACCAACCAAACAAAAAAAAAGGTGCATGTTGTTCTGTCAGGTAATAGTAGTATGATCTGAGTCCTTGCCAGAGACCCCTATCAATGCTTGTTGCTGTTCTGCCACCAAAGGGAGAAAAATGGAGTGAGGCTCTGCCTGTGCGTGTATTTGAAAAGACAGCTTTGCCAGTAGCTCTGAGTAGACACAAGGTGACTCTATTAAGCTCTTTCCAAAGACAGCTGAATCCTTTGTAGAGCAAGGACTTAATTTGAATGGGTGTGATCCATCCTGATTAGGGATGAGACTGAAATTCTTGGGTAGATTCTGGGACAGAAATAAGAAGAAACAGACATTTGATGAGTCCCTAAAAATAAATTAAAAATACCTTAAGCTCTGGTTAGAGGCAGACTTAGAGAGGTGAAGGGGAATTAGTTCTAACAGCTTGTGCTGGAGGCCAGCAAAAAGTACATATAACAAGCAAATGCCTTTGGGATGAGGCTGTCACTGAAATTACTGATGAACACTTCCAGAGACTGATTTAGATTATCTTCTGGCCAAAGATTTCAGACCTGCCAGGCTTACTCAGATTTTTACAGTGTTTCATCCTCATGTTCATGCCTCTGGGTGTGAACTAAGCAATTTGTGGTTTGCATTCTGATCAGAGGGAAAAAGAGGCTCAGACAAAGGCACCTTGAGAAGAGGTCAATGTTGATGTGCCCCAGCTCAAGCACAGCTGATTCAAATATCTTTATGGGGAAGGTAGGGATCAGATGGACAAGGTAATGCCTGTCTTAGCCATTTACAGAGTCACAAACATAATGGCTGTTATTTGTGCCACTTGAGTTTTCAACTACTAGCAGCCACTCTATAGCACCCATTTGCTTTACAGAGGAAAAAAAAGTTGGTTACTCTGTTTTTGAGTGCAGCTTCACAGCCCAAGGACAAGGAAAAAACCGACTGTGCCTTCCAGCAAAATAGGAGAAAAGGCCTCTCAAAAATGCAAACCAGCAGTAAGCCAAGAGTGCGCAAGAGAAAGCTGACAGAAAGGAGCTGGCTGTCGTTCAGCTTCTTCTGTTTGAAGCCTGGTGAAAGAAGCAGAGCTACTCAGCAGGTATAAGCAGCATTATCCTGTTCTCTTCAGGGAAGGTAGAGCCATTTTTTCACAATCTCAAAGTGAAAATATGTTTGTGCATTTTCTCCTTCGCTGGTGCTTTACTTACAGTCAGGCCAACTTTGATGTAGTTAGCACTTGCTTTCCCTCACAGTACTAGGAAAATGCCTCCTCTGGTCCTGATTCATTCATACCCACTACTGAGAGGAGTCCTGGTTTCTGCTGTAAATTAGTAATGTATATGTGTGTGCCAGATTCTACTGGGATATAAGATGAAATGATTTTACTTGATGAAATAAAAACAATTTGCAAAGACTTTGAACTGGTTCATGTCAGAGTGGTTTGGGTAATATTCCTGCTTCTCCACATTTTAAGTGCCTTTGGTTTATAATATAAATAGAACAACTTTATGCTAAAAATTAAAGCATTTCCTTTTCTGAAGGGAGTGCTGCAGCTTATGCAAATTAAATCTCAATGTTTGTAGATGTGCTTTTGGAAAGTTTTAATGCAATTATGAATCTTGCACTCATAACAAAGCTATGACCTGTAGTTTAAAAGCAGTTGCTTACTGTAAGTGCAGTGTAGGATTGCAGAAATGACTCTTGAAAATGAAATAAAGACAGATTCTGTTTCCAAGATTTGCTCAACTGACAGATGAGGCACTCAGGACCTTTCAGGATTAAATGATTTGTCATGACGGGCTGGATAATTTGCCTTTCTCTTTTCATGTAAATGAAGCTACTGGAAATCATAGAAAATCATGCAAATCAATTTAATGAATGAATATTTGGCCAGAATGAACCTTTTCCCCCCAGATTTTTGCTTTTTGCTCCAATTTCCCTCTTCCGAGGGTGCCAGCTCTTCTCATATCACCTGCAGCTTTTCTGTTTCAGCTCTCCTTTGCACCCCCAATGTCTTGTTCAGTACCTTGAAGGGTCCCTTTCCTTCCCACAGATCACAAACCTCCACAAATCTTGAGTGAACATAATGCCATGGACACTTCACCTCTCTCTCTCAAATTCGAATTAAATTGGCCAAGAGATTAAAAAGCTGTGGGGGGAGGACTGGCAAATAATTTTAGAAGCCTCATTTTCTTAGGACATCAAGCTAGAAGGCAGCAATATATTAAAGACAGATAATTGATGTAAGTATGAGGACATAACAAATTATTATGAATATTGCAAATAAATCAGAAGAGAGTTATACTTCTAAAGAACTTGTGCCAGTTGATGGAAATGAAATTTTATATACCAAACTATATTTGAAGGCAAATCAAAGAATCTGATGATGGTTACAATTAGTCAGAGAGAAACTGATTTGTAATGTATATCACTGAGTGTCATCTACAGTATTGTGGTGTTTTTCCTACTTAAAGGAAGTGCTCTTGGATTAATATTAGACTTTGAGGATATCTTTTGTAAAAGAAGGTTAAACACACAGAAGTTGGGCATGTAACTTCTAGAATGAAAAGTACTCTCAGCAATCCAACTAAGCATGAAAATGGAACTATAATGTATAAAATAATGTATAAATAATAGTAATATTTGATACAGCAGTTCTGCTCCTTATGGGCCATATCCCCATATGATGATATAGTCAGAAAACACAGTCTTAAAATGCAAATTTTGAAAGGACTATGATTAATGTCTTCTGGATGGCTGCATAATGCTTTCTTAAGTTACAAAATTTTACTCAGTAATTCCTGCAGAGAATGTTATTATTTTCCATGCTGTGTATTTGAAAACTATCAAATTTGATAATTTGTGGCTGAGTTATAGCATTTCTTTCAGAAGGATGTTTGATTTAAAACTCATGACTAATGAACCACTTTCCTTGTATTCCAATGACTTGTTACAGTCATCATTAAGGAGTTGGACTATATTTGCAATTTTTTTAAATTTCAAAATTAAGTTTTAGTAGTTTCCTTTTCTGCTGTTTAAAAAAGCTCTCTAAAGTTGGGCATCTGTGCAGTTACTTGGAAACAAATTATCTTCTGATCTTTAGGCTCTGGGTCCATCAAGAAGATGGTTTTATAATCCAAGTGCTCTGAGCTATGGTTAACTGAAAATAGAAAAGATTAGATAGAATAGAAACCAATAAAGTAATTGTCCTTCTTAGAGTTCCACAGAGTCAAATTCTGCTGATGTCCTTTCATGTTATATTGTTTGTATAAAAAAAATCCTGCTTAAAATTCAGATTGAACTCTGAGTTTTGTGGCTAGTCGTTACACTTTTCATATGAAGGTCTATCTTACTATAGGAAATACAATAGCATGTCCATCAGTAATATCTTATTCTTCCAGAATTACAAACAAATGGGAAAATTGCTAGCAGCATTGCACTTTGCACTTGAATAGAATTGTAAAGCTAAACAAATACTAGGAAGAACTTTCTATGCATACTCAAAACTGATTTTTTAAAATTCATCTACAATAGTAGATCTTACATGTTTTACTTCTGAGAGTACTGGCATATTTAAGAAGTGCATAAAAATACCAGAAAAAAATGTGTAATTTTTAAACATAAGTGTGTCAATATTTTCTGGAAGCAGAGGTTAACAAGAACATTGCAGCATGAAGTTCTAGATTCATGTGGTACAGTTAAATGAACTTGCTTAGGTGCTGCCCTTTAAAAAGAAGAGCATATTTGTATTGCAACAACAAAACAAAAGATACACTACCTACTGCACTTTCATTTTATTATACACTGGAGCTAGATGTTTTACCTATAATTAATTTAAAATAACAATTTGGATTGCAATGATCAGAATTGCTAGGAAGCTGGCTGTTTGGGTTGGCATCACATCGTGTAAACAAAGAAAAAGTATAAATAAAATAGATCAAATTTAGATAATTTATCCTACTTCTGATTCTAAAAGCCAAAGAGTTACTTTCTGTGTGACATATGGGGTGGTTTTGTGCCAGTCAGTCACAGAAAACTTAAGTGCTTCTAAAAGCCACAAACAAAAATGTTGTACATGTTTACACCAAGTTTTGTTTTTCCACCATACAAGAAAAGAGTAATTAGGTTGGTCAAAATACTATTTTCTGAGATTCAATACACCCTAACCTAGTTAGATTTCACAAAGTTAATCAAAACACCTCTTTCATACAGCAAAATAAGGTAAACAGGAAGGGAAAAAAACCCCAAGTGGATGAATAAAGCAGCAAATCTGCATAGGTCCCATTGAAGTGGAAAGTGTGATAAAGCCAGTGAACTTCAAATCTTACAGCTTATTTTATGAGAGTATATCTGCAGTATACATCTTTATTGTGGTGCTTTTTTTGAGCAAATGTTGTGACACATATTTTTAAAAGTGGAGGTATAATGTCTTTTGCAAAAAATACAGTTGTACAGTAAACTATTCTTTGCAGAGAAAACTTACGCTCTGTGAATTGCTCTGTGATTTAGAGAAAAAAATATGATAGACTAGAGTAATAGGTTCCTCCTATTACTAAGATTTTGAATGTAATCCTAAACTTATTTTCTTTCAAAAAATTTTCACTTAGGGGTAAGAGCCATAAAAAGGCAAACTAAAAGAAAAAACCCCAATCAACTAACCAAAAAACCAGAGCACATGAAAATGGAGTAAATCTACTAAACCAACAATGAACCAAGAAAAAACTGTAGGCCAGTCAGTCTCACCTCTGTGCCTGGAAAAATCATAGAGAGCAGATTCTCCTGGAAACTCTGCTGAGGTACATGGACAGCACGGAGATGATTTGTGACAGCCAACATGCCTTCACTAAAGGCAAATTATGACAAATCTGGGGGCCTTGTATGACAGAGTTACATTGGGGTGAATAAGGAAAGAGTGACTGACATCAACTACTTGGACTTGTGCAAAGCCTTGGACACTTCCCTGCATGACACTCTTGCCTCTAAATTCAAGAAACGTGAATCTGATAGATGGGCCACTTGACAAATAAGGAATTGGCTGAATGGTTGCACTCAAAAATTTCTATGAAATGGGAAGGTTGCACTCTGAATGCTGTTACATTTTTTGGCATTATTTGGGGTAAACTTGTATGGGTGGTATCACTTATAAAGATACTGTAAATGCAACAAAACTATTAATTGCTTCCAGGACATCTGTAAAAAAAAATCAATGAAAACTTCTGCATCAAAAATATGTGTCATTTAATTTGATTTCTGTTTAAAGCATACTAATATAATTGACTTAATTCAATCTCGAAGTGTAGACAGTTAAAAGTAATATTCTTTTTAAGACAAATACTGTTCCTTCTCTGTTTCTTGTCATCTTAAAACCAATAAAAAGTCATTGAAATGGTTTTCTGTTGTAGAATTTGCTGCAAAAATGACAATGTCAATAATTTTACTTTAAGGATGGCATTTTCCACAATGAAGGAGTTTGGTTGATTTTGTTTTTATAAAGAAGAAAATAGCAGACCCTAGTTCCTTAAATGTACCTTCTATTTCACAGCTGTGATCTCTTCACCAGGAAAAGCTAGAACTTGCTGAAGTTTGTGTGGGGATGATGCAGGAAGGTGTTCTGATGAGTCAGGCAGTACTTATTAGTTGAGTGGCCACCAGTATCTGCCAGCTGTGTGCCACTGCTTGTTTTACAACTTTTCCACCTTGAAATAGATTTGGATTTTTCTTTTTTGTGTAGGTACTCTTTTTCACAGAATAAATGTGAGGTTAATAATTTCAGAAATCTTTCTATACTCTCAAATTAACTTGAAATGGTGAATTACTGCAGAAAAGAGCAGAGAGTCAGATAAAGCCACGCAAGAAGAGTGATTACAACTTACCACAAACTGAATTAATTTAGAAAGCAAGATTGAAAACTGCCAAGTCATATGCTAATGGGCCTTGTTATTATCTTTGTATATACTTTCTTTCTTTTTCCAACTTTGAAGGCTGTATCTTAGTTGATACACAATGGGGAATTGACTTTTAGATAATTTTAATCAACTAGCCTTTATTTTTTGTACTGTAAACTACTACTATTATTCTTAGAGCTTCATTAATTTTCAGCTTGTAATGACATTTCCATTGTTGTTGCAGCATTCAGAGCTGAATGCTAGAGGTTAAGATTAAACCCCAGGTATACATGTTTTCTTTTTATTCCAGGAAAGCAATATAACGTTTTAACTGAGTCTTTCCAGGAATTTGGTTCAAAAAGTCACAGTTAAATATATGGTAGGTAGAAACAACAGCTGTGATTCAAACTTTTTTTGGTTAAACTCACTTTTAATTTTGGAAGTACCAATTATCCCATTGTACCTGAGAAAGCAGAAGAAAACACAGCTGTAAGTATCAGTAAATTAAGCTTTATTATGAAGCATTATATTTTAAAGGCTACTCTGACTCATGGAGATTTTCAGCAAATGCATTACTAATTCAGTGCAGTAAAGTGACATGAAATTTTGAGATACGACTGACCTTAACCCTAGTCCAGCAACCCAAAAACCACAGAAGTGTTAAAAGCAGAAATGAACATTTTTTTCAGGGTATTTGATAGAGCAGTTCTCTTCTGTCTGTTCAGCACAGAATGACAGTTCCTGTGGATACAATAGAAAGCAAGCTGGGAATTTTTAAATGAAAGACAAAACTTTGGAAAACCTTTCTAGTTCATAGTGTGCATAAAAAGCTGTTGAGGATGAGCTTCTCTGGGTTTACTTTTACTTATTTTTGCAAATTCTCTGTTGCTCTGTATTTCTCTGTGAAATGACTCATCCGCTGGCTCTCAATTTGCTGAATCAGGTGGGCTATGTATCAACAGTGAGGTGACAGCATGACTAGGGTGACATACTCAGCCACTTTCATAGTGTAATTCTGTGTTGATTTTCTGAGTTCTGCATTCTCCATCACCAGTAGTACTGTATTTCTTCCTTGGTCCAATGCTGAGACCTATATCCTCATTGGGGATTGAGTTTGGGAGCCAACAGCATTGCATATATTAAACTCAAGCATTTGGGAGTAATATCTACAGACATGCTGGTGTGTTTACAGATATGTAGATGTGTTTAGAGGGGAGTAGCTATTTCTACAGGAAGATGGGGGGATTGCATGTAGCAGGAAACAAGGTAAGCTTGGATCCTCTGAGTAGGGAACAGGGAAATGAAACTGCTTGCTTTTGTTTGGGAGTAAATCTGCTTTGTTTGTAAGAGTAGTTTGCCAACAAGCATGAGACTTGATGAACCTAAATGTATTTAGTCCCTCTTTAGCCTTGGATACTTTTTGAAAGCATGGACTATTTTGTTTCCCTGTACAATGCAGCTACTCTCAAGGAATAACTGAGCCCTGAGGTGCTAAAACAATGGATGAGTAGATAAGACTGGTCCTCCTAAATGAAATTTCTTTCTGTAGGGTGGCATTTGTATGTGGATGAGACTTTGAAGCAGTGCTGCCACTTTCAGCAAGGTACCTTATTAATCAGCTCTTCACTGCACGCAGCTATGTCTGAGCATTGCTGCCAAAACACCCTCTTACCCTCAGGGAAGACTTGACATGAGCAAGCCACTTCTCTGCCAAGCTACTGTGACAGATATGCTGAATCTGCCACATGCAAACGACCATCTTCTCTGGTTTCAGTCTCACTAAGAATAAATGGATCATGCAAAGTGGAAGTCATTGCTTAAAATCCACTTGCTGATGTTCTGCATGGCTGGCTATAAACTTTGAGGCAGGAGCTACTCACACTTGGATGGTTGTTATTTAAAAACTGCAAAATGTCAAGTTGAAGCTGTTGAGACACTGCATAGGGATCAGCTGTTTGCTACAGCTTTGATCTTGTATCAGCTGGTAGAGGTTTGGCATGCCCACGGTAGCTAAGTATAGGGAAGTAATTCATTAAGTTAAAAGCTGTGGTATTTAGCTGCCCATGCAGTTTTGTAATTAATTGAAGAATCCTTCAGCTATCATTCTAATGGTTTGTCCGTTTTCTAATGAAGTGTCCTTTGCTGCTTCTGCTCTGAAGATCATCCATACTTTGGTACAATACCCTGACTGGTGTGTCTAGAGCCCCAAGGGACTAAGTCCCTGGTAATCTGTCACCTGGCTAACCCAAAGCCACACCATGAAGGAAAGATGCTATCTCATGCTATGCTGCCAGGAAAGAGCCAGTGCAAACAGTCATGATACTGGTCAGGTGAGAAAGTGAAGGGATCAGTGCTTTCCTTGCTGCCTTTCTTTCCTTTTCTCTGGGTTGGTTCCAAATTTTAACTGCTCTTCCTTTTCTTGTAGCTTACAATGTCCTCATGCTTTCCACAGCACAATAACCCTTCAGCCATGTGAAAGTGCTGCTGTGCATGAGAGTTGCTCCTTCTCTTGGGCAGAGACACCAAATGAGCCAAACGTGTCCTGTGGGTGGGTGCATGACAGGTGCATGGGCTGTGGTGGGGGAAATTCGTCACCTGGCATTTCCAGTGGAGATTTCAAGATACTGCCTTCCAATTCCAGCGTGGGATTAAAAAAGACATTGCAGTATAAGACTTTCTGTCATCAAAAGCAACTTTATTAAAATCAAAATTATTTTCTGAAAAAAAAAAAAAATGCAACCAACAAAACTGAATGAAAAAGCAAAATTCCCCAATGAAGTTGAATGAGACCACAAAAAGCATGGAATTTAATAACATTCAGCCCAGTCAGTCTGGGACTCTGCAGTGTTCATTTATTAACGTTTATGAACTACAACACATTTAATTGGCTTTGTTTCAGGGTACACACTGAACTAAAGACAATCATTGCTTTTTCAGATTTCTCAAAAAAAGAGTTACAGCCTAATTTATTCCTCAATTGATTATTGATATGGGTAGAAAAAAATAGCTTTGAACGACAGTGTGAAAGACTTTTTGTGGTGAGGTCATGTTCTCCTGCCACCCTTCCACTTTTGCAGATTTGCCCAGAGATTTGCTTGTTCTCCGTGCTTGTCTGAGTTACCATTTAACACTGATGAGGTGCATCTCTAGTTATTTTCTGGGTTGTTTGTTCTATTGGGCTTGGGCTGTTTCAGCATGAAAAAGGAAAATGTAAGTTTTTGATTTGTGCTATCTGAGTCAAAGCAGTAGTGTTCCAAGCCCAGTGCAAGCCAGTCAGAATATGCTAAAAAACTACAGATGACTGTTGAACATAACTTTGAGTCATTACAAAAGCAGTGTGAGGAGGTTACTGATTGGTCACTCTTGCCTCCAGAGACAGTAGCTCTGAACAAAATCAGAGGCATGAAGCACAGATGTTAGTGAATATAGAAAACGTGTATTCCTTCAAAGCCTCTTGTTTTTTCTTCTAATACTGTCTAGACATCACCATGTGTGAGCTGACTGAAGTCAGGGAAAAAAATCTTTAGACCTCAAATGAACAGTATCTCTTATAATGCTGTTTTCAATGAGCCTTTTCAGAAAGATGCTCTAGCCTGATTCTGCTTCTGCAGATGGCTCCCAGCAGTTCTGTAAAAAGTATCTGACCTTTCTGGGCAAGTGTTTCCGTGTCACAGGCATCAGCTGACGTAATCACTTCCAGAAACTCATTTGTTGCTCTTTTGATCTTTTTTTACGCCTTTCCTCCAAGACCTTCCACAGAACAGTTTTGAAAGTTTATATAAATGCTTTCCATCAAATTCTGGTTACATTCCAACAGTAAAACACACTTCAATAGAAACAGTATCACAGCCCTAGTAAGGAAGTAATTTGTGATTCAGATTTCATAGTTGTACTAGGAAATGCTTTGGATCTTCATGTGCTTCATCTTTTTAAGAGTCAGCTTCAAAGATGTTCTTGAATCAGGGACTTTTTTATGAGTAAATATCTGGTGGGAGTTAATGATAAGTTCATTTAAAAACATTTTATTTCTGCTACAGTACAGTGGGAATAGAGTTTCTGTGTTGGCGTTAACACTCATCAGGAAGACTGAGAACCAATCTAATCCTTGGCATTTCTTAGGCACATTTGAGTGATCAAAAGGGATTTGCAGAGATTATGGTTTCTTTGTGCCATGCAAATCATGCAAATTAAATGAATTAGGAAACAGAGCAACTCAAGTAAGACTAGGAGTGAGTCTGTGAACTTAAGATCCAGATATTTAGAAGGCCATCAAGAGAGGTGCCTGAAGCAAAAACAGTGCTGTTATGAGGAGGTGCAAGTTTCTGATCATTGGTTCAGACTGCTCTGGGCTAGAGTGAGATCCCTGTACACCTGTAAGTCAGGACAAGCTAAATATTAGTAACTGTTTACAGCCACAAGAAGATATTGCTCTATCCCGAGAGAGGACCCAAGATTATGTCCCAATTCTGTGAGCACCATGTCCTTTCAAGATGTCTAGCTGCAACCAGTGTGATACAAAACATTTAAACACTGCATAATAATTTTATTTCTAATGCCTATAGAGCTGAAAAAAACCCCAGTAATCCAAGTGTTAGTGGCCTTTGATTCTCAAAAACTCCTTGAGAATTCTGACCTTTTGATCAGTCTTGATCCTGTTCTCAGCACCATAACTTGCAGCAACCTTTTATTTAATCAATAATTAATTTATTTCTCTTCATTATACCTAATCACAGGTTAAAGATAAACTTGAATTTCAAAGCTGCATGCCTCCAAAGACACAAGACTAGAGGTGCAAGACTGTATTACAGTAAAAAGACTTGCTGGACTGTAGATTACAGGCCTTGCTACAACAGACATGACCTATATGGTCCTTTACATACCTTTTTTTGTAGGAATATCATGACACCATTCAGATTTCTCACCTAGAGTACTCCCTTGTCCTGAGTCTGACTGGATAGAGTTAATTGTCTTCCTAGTAGGTGGTACAGTGCTGCATTTTGAACTTAGAACACGAATAATATTGAGAACACACTGATAGTTTAGTTGTTCTTATTAGTGCTTACCCTAAATGAAGGACTTTTCAGTTTGTCATTAGGAACAGGAGCACAAGATTCTGGGAAGGAGCATAGCCAGTAGTGCTAACCTAAACTGGCCAAAGGGATATTAAATACCAGAGAGAGTAATGCCTATTACATGTATTAAGGACACCAGGCAGGGAGCTACTGCTTGCCTTGGGGGTTGGGCTGGTCATCAGTCAGCTGGTGGTGAGCAACTTGTACTGTACATCACTTACTTCTCATGGGTGTTATTCCTCTCTCCCTCTCTTTCTTTCTCAATATTATTACTAATTTATTATTGTATATTATTGGCCTATTAGGAGCATTGGTTCAGACAGCCCCCTGGAAAACAATGCTTAATAACACAGTGGTCCAGGACATACTTTAAGAAGGCAATCTTAAGGTTGCAGGAGCAGGCCATTCCTATATGTCAAAAGACAAGCTGTCAAGGAGTAAGACCAGCCTGGCTGAATATATTTTCATGAACTCAGGAAAAAGTCAAGGTTTATACCTTTAGAAAAAGTGGCAGGCAACTCTGAAAGTGTACAAGGTTGTCTTTAAGTCATGTAGAGAGAAAATTAGAAAGGTGAAATATCAGCTAGAATTCAATCTGGTTACTGCTGTGAATGATAATAAAGTGTATATACTTTATAAAGTGTAAATACTTCAGCATAAAAGGAGGAACAAAGAAAATCTCCATCCATTATTGGATGTAGGAGGAACACAAGGATGATGAAAAGTCTGAGGTACTTACTGGCCTTGGTGAATTGTCCTGGCCACCAACCTCATCTCTATTTATGATCAGGTGACGTGCTTAGCTAAATGATGGAAAGGGTGTGGAGGTATTTACCCACACTTTGGCAAAGCCCTTGAGACTGTCTCCCATGGCATTCTCCTGAAGAGACTGGCTGGTCACGGCTTGGAGAGGCGCCCTCTTCATTGCTGTGAAACTGGCAGAATGGCCAGGTCCTTGAGTTATTTTAAAAACAGATGGTCAGGATCGAAAATGAGCCAAATGAGGCAAGCATTCTACCTGACAACTGTTTATTGGTAACAAAAAACAAACAAAACCCAACCCCCCCACCCCATCCTAAATAACAAGGAGTTACCTACTAAAGAGGGCTAGAAAAGGCAGAGCAAGGGGAAGACAAATGGGGAAGAGAGAGACAAAGGGGAAAGAGGCGTCACCACCGGAGCTCGGGGAGGGCTGTTGGCATCCCTGTGGCGGGGCCCGTGCGCGGCTCCTCGGCCATGGGCCAGCGGACACGGGGGAAATGGGGCAGGAGCACCAGGAATGAGCCTGGGCAGGATCTCGGTGAGGATCCCAGCAGTGGGCTGGCTGACCACAGACGGCTCAGGCAGGGATGAAGCAGGCAGGGCTGGTCAGGGGCACGGGGACACAGCACAGACCTGAGGGCGAGCAAGAGCCAGCGAGGGCCACAGAGCCAAAAGGCTCCCAAAGCAAGTCCGAAAAGTTCCGAAAGAGTCAAAAGGTGAGAGACAGAACAGCCCCCAAGGCTTGTGAGGCAGTTACTCGGTGTGCCCTCGGCTCCTCCCCAAGGCCGCTGCTGACAGGACACCACCGGCCCAGTGCAGTGTCCCAGCACCGTCCATTGCTGCAGAGCTTCGGCCGTCTGACTGCGGAGTGTCTGTGGGGTGCAGTGTCTGTGGGGTACAGTGTGTGTGGGGTAAAGTGTCTGTGGGGGACAGTGTGTCTGTGGGGTACAGTGTGTGTGGGGTACAGTGTGTGTGGGGTAAAGTGTCTGTGGGGGGCAGTGTCTGTGGGGTAAAGTGTCTGTGGGGTGCAGTGTCTGTGGGGTAAAGTGTCTGTGGGGTAAAGTGTCTGTGGGGTGCAGTGTCTGTGGGGTAAAGTGTGTGTGGGGTAAAATGTGTGTTGGGGTAAAGTGTGTGTGGGGTACAGTGTGTATGGGGTACAGTGTCTGTGGGGTGCAGTGTCTGTGGGGTGCAGTGTGTCTGTGGGGTACAGTGTCTTTGGGGTATGGTGTCTCTGGGGTGCAGTGTGTCTGGGGTACAGTGTGTCTCTGGGGTGCAGTGTCTGTGGGGTGCAGTATGTGTGGGGTGCAGTATGTGTGGGGTGCAGTGTGTGTGGGGTAAAGTGTGTATGGGGATGCAGTGTCTTTGGGGTACAGTTTGTCTGGGGTACAGTGTGTCTGTGGGGTGCAGTGTCTGTGGGGTGCAGTGTGTATGGGGATACAGTATCTGTGGGGTACAGTGTCTGTGGGGTGCACAGTCTGTGGGGTACAGTGTCGGTGAGGTGCAGTGTCTGTGGGGTGCAGTGTCTTTGGGGTACAGTTTGTCTGGGGTACAGTGTGTCTGTGGGGTACAGTGTCTGTGGGGTGCAGTGTGTGTGGGGTGCAGTGTCTGTGGGATGCAGTGTCAGTGCGGTGCAGTGTGTCTGGGGTACAGTGTGTCTGTGGGGTACAGTGTCTGTGGGGTACAGTGTGTCTGGGGTACAGTGTGTCAGTGCGGTGCAGTGTGTCTGGGGTACAGTGTGTCTGTGGGGTACAGTGTCGGTGAGGTGCAGTGTCTGTGGGGTGCAGTGTCTTTGGGGTACAGTGTGTCTGTGGGGTACAGTGTCGGTGGGGTGCAGTGTCTGTGGGATATGGTGTCTCTGGGGTACAGTGTCCTTGGTGTTCCCCTGCTGACTGCCTGTCCCACGTTGTAGGAAATGGATTTGTAGAGAATTCTCAAAGCGTGATAGAAGGCTCACAAAGCATGCATCTGTATGCAAAATTCAAGATAGTAAATGCTGGCTTAGAAATGCCGTGGAATACGACAGACATTGTTGAGAGAGAAATGGAGCTAGAAACAAGTTTCAAATAATTGCAAATAAGACTAGATACTTTGGAGAAATAAAACCGTGAAAGATGCATTGTAGTAGGATCCACGAGGGGTAATTTTAGATAATTGACTTTAAAGCATTAATGACATTGTGTGGCAAAAGCTGATAGGCCAAGAAATGCTTATAATGTATTATAATTAAAAAATAGTTTAGCTTCTAATTGTAATAGCATAAATTATAGCATCTGTATTATCTCACCCTTCACATAAGACTAAAAATAGAATAAAAGTTTTAAAAATACCTCTCAGTTGCCCTATCTCTAAATGAGAAAAAGGCATAATCGGACACCCTGTGACACATGGAATGGTGGCCAGGCGAGGTCTCCCCAGGGACAAGGCTTCCCTCCGTCTTCTCCCGGCTGCCTCCTGGACGTGACACATGTGCAGCCTCTCCCCACTGCCCTTTGACAGCCCTTGTTGAGCCACAACAAAACTAAATTGGCTTCTCACAGTATCCTACGCAGCACCATGCATGCTAATACCTCTTTTTCCTTTGGATATTAAGGGGTGTAACTAACCTGCACCTATGCAATCAGCTATTAATCCCCACCACATGTAGGAAAAAAAAATGTACTTTTTGTAATTTTTGATATAATTTGTTGCATTTTGAAGTAACACCTACTCTAAGATAAAAAATGTGGCAATGATCTAGACTAGTACCTCAGCTGTAAATACCTATATTGGTCAGATGAATTTAATCCATTAGTTTAATTTGCACCTCAAGTGTTTGTATTCTGAAGGCAGAGATAATAATTTTAAGGATTACAATATTTACTGCTGCCTCAGTGTTATAATTTGCATTATTTTGATGGAGTCATACATACAACAACATCTGGCATCCGGGAAACAAACCCTTGAAAATTGTTGCAAGCTAGAAGAATCCTCCACATGTTTTGTCATTATGTTTGAGATGTTGAGAAGGAAACATAATACAGCCAGGCATAAGATAATGGATTGCATATAAGACTGCTCTGAAGAAAGTTACAATAATATTAAATTTGGCCAGATTTAATAGTCAGAAAAGAAATAGAAAGATAGAAAAGAAATAACAGGATATAGCAGGACATAAGAAAGCAAATATGTTAAATAAGTAGTCATAATTTGCCCATGAGACACTAAAATGGAAATGTGCTTTTGAGTTTAGTTGGCTGACATTTAATATGCCTACATAGTAGTTATACAAAGTGGTAGCTCAACTTTCTTAATGCAGTAAATGCTCTGAGAACTATTGAGACACATAACTTTTTGATTTTGCCTGGAAAACAGCATTTTAAAAATAAATACATGAAAACATTGCTTCAAAATACAGTGCTTAAAATGTCTGTCACAAAAGCTTTGAAATTGTAAGAGATTATACTTAAGGCACTTGTCAATCAGTTTAGGATATTGGAAAAGCTCTAACTAAATCAATTTTTAAAAGTTCAGCTTTTTTTTTTTTTTGTTTTTACCAATACCTTCTAAAAGTCTTTCCTAATCAAATGTACAAAGCAGTTTCAAATGAAAGTGAAGGAAATATTTTTCTGATATGAATACATATTGAAAAAAATCACTAACAACTATCAAACACATGGGAGTGAGGAGACAGCTTGTAAGGACACAGATAATACTTTTGAAGTATTTAACATCAGAGTATTTTCATCCTTTGATGAAAATGTGATAACATTGTTTTGCATGGAAATGCTAGATGTGCTGGAGACTCCTAAAGGAGAATGATAGACATGAGTAAGAGAACCCTTCCCTTCCCTTCCCTTCCCTTCCCTTCCCTTCCCTTCCCTTCCCTTCCCTTCCCTTCCCTTCCCTTCCCTTCCCTTCCCTTCCCTTCCCTTCCCTTCCCTTCCCTTCCCTTCCCTTCCCTTCCCTTCCCTTCCCTTCCCTTCCCTTCCCTTCCCTTCCCTTCCCTTCCTTCCCTTCCCTTCCCTTCCCTTCCCTTCCCTTCCCTTCCCTTCCCTTCCCTTCCCTTCCCTTCCCTTCCCTTCCCTTCCCTTCCCTTCCCTTCCCTTCCCTTCCCTTCCCTTCCCTTCCCTTCCCTTCCCTTCCCTTCCCTTCCCTTCCCTTCCCTTCCCTTCCCTTCCCTTCCCCTATTTTGCTAAAAATAAAATAAAATGCACTGCTTTGAGGATGCTAGCAGGTTTGCAGAACACAGATTACGAGTACTGTCCCTGGTACTGTTGCTCCCACTACTGATAACATGCTGCCCCTTCTGCTTTGGACATGGGGGCTTTATGATAGCAGGCTTAAAGGCTTTCTGCATACTGGCACAAACTGTAACACCAATCCTGAGACTGATTTTAATTATGCAATAAAGGACTTTGCAATTACACAGCTTCTGGTCTTCAAGGAAGATGCACCAACCTCTCAATGACACACACTGTGAAATCAGGTAGCAGAAATCCTTTTTAGCAGATAGAGATTCATGAAGTAGGTACGTTTGGAAAGGACCACTGGAGGTCAATCTACTCTAACCTCTACTCTAAAACTTTTTCCTGATGCTCAGGTTGAACTCCCCTGTGTTTCAGTTTGTGTCCATGCCTAAACAGAGAAGAGCCTGGTCAGTCCTCTGGATACCCTCCCTTCAGACACTTGAGTATACTTATGAGGGCCCTTCTCAGTCTCCTCTCCAGGCTGAACAGGCCCAGCCCACTTAGCCTATTCTAAGAGAGATACTTCAGTCTCCTGACCGTCTTCACAGTCCTCTGCTGGATGCACTTGTAAGGACTTAAAGAGCACAATGAACTGTCCCAAAATAGTCTCAGAGAAAAAGTTCCTGTAAGATAAGCACAGATGGCAAACAACAGGGGGTAAATTCCAAGATTAAATGGAGGTTTGTTTAACAGCAGCATTTACTGCTAAACAAAATCCATACTCTTGATTTTGACACATGGTCTCATTTCTACCTCAGTTTGGGCAGAAGCATCTTAATAATTGGATCTGAACATTGCTCCAGTAGCTCCATGTCTCTCTTGTCCTGAGGAGCCCAGAATTTGACACACCACTCCAGGTGAGGCCTCACGAGGGCTGAGTACAGGGGCAGGATCACCTCACTCCACCTGCTGTCAGTGCTCTTCCCTGTGCCTCCCAGGACACATTTCATTCTTGGCTACGTAGCCACACTGCTGGCTCAGGGGTGTGAATTTTGTCAATATTGTAGGCAAAGGAAGTAGATTTTTTCCTGCTGCGATTACCTAGTCTACCTTTTGGTGCAGAGTTGGAAATATGCATCAGGATCTATAACCACCCATCATTTGTACTTCATATTAAGACTGGTGCCAAAGGTGCCAATTAGTGTAGCTAGCAAGCAGATATCTAGTAGCCCACAGATAATCTGAGATTGTATCTGCTCTGATTGAAAAGAGAAAATAATTTTTAAATCTAGGTATAAAAGGTTTCAGGTCCTGTCAGCAATGTTTTTAAACAACTTTTCTTTTTGATTTGGGATGGATATATTTCATAAGAAGTATTGAGTGTGTATGGTTAACCTAGAAGTGTTGGGCATCTTCATCAGCAAACCAGGTGGCCTATGTTTATCTTTCTGAATGACCTTCTGTATCTTGGTTGCTAAGTTGGGCCCTGAAATTTGGGAAGTCTGAGACTGGGTTCTTTATTTTAGGGAAAATGGCTTGTGCAAATCCACAAAGCTCATTCTAGGACATAAATAGGTTTGTTGTTGCTAGTACTGGTGCATGTACTGTTCATCTAAACAGCATCATAGGAGATAAAAGTGTTCAGAGGTATAAAGAGGCAGAAATCTACATCCGTCAATAGTCTGCCCTTTCCCTTCTTTTTCTTTCTGTTTTTAACAAACTAGGTTATTATTAATATTATTTTCTTTTCCTTTGCTCCTGATTCTACAAGTTTCTCCTTTTCACTCTGTTCCATTTCCTTCCACCTGCCATGCATTGCTCTGTGTAGACACTACACCTCTTTTTAGATTTACCTGTCTTGTGCAGGGAAGTCTGAATGCTGGCTTGATGCAATATCAAATTTTTATTTTCACTCTTTCCAATAGCATTCAGTGGATGTCGTTCTTGGTGCCCCAGGACTCATTGGCCTTTTAAAGGGGTGCACCTTTACTGAAAGCATTCTGCTCATTGGCTGCATAGCAGGAATGGGAAGGAATCTATTACAATATCCTTTGACTGAAAAAGGCCTGACTAAATTAATAGCTCAAGCATGCCTTTGGCAGTTCCTGCAGAATTTCCAGCCCCATGGGAAAAAGCAGTTCATCTAAAGCTCTTTGTGTCTGACTTTTTTTTTCCTGATTTTTTTTTTCCTGCTGCAAGCATTGTTAAATTGGATGGTAGTTCTAGTTAGCAGTTGAAGCATATGCTCTGCAGCCTTGCAGACAGGTAGCATTGTAGAAAGAACAAATCATGTTCTCATTTGGGCTTTACTTGCATAAAGGTGTAGGATTTTTAAATAATCACAAAAACTCTTCACTGTCACACTCAAGGTGCTGTTGGATGTTCCTGAGATAAGAAAGAGGCATTATTTTCCTTTCAGATAGCTGGGATATCTCAATTCTAAGGATTGCATATTGTCAAGAACTGGTACTATTCAGTATGGACAGAATATTAAAATATTAGAAGCTGCTTATGGAAAGAGAAAAACTCTTGGTGTGTGAATTTACACGAGTAGCTGATTGTCTAAATAAAAAGCTGACATTTCTGCAGCACCTAGATATTTAAAGTTCCTTGGAAAGAGCAGGGTGTCACCTTCATCCCCCTGACAGCAAATGAAGAGAGTTCAACACTTAGGTATTGGTGTAAATTGCCTCAGATTGACCTTCATGTTTCCTCTTGGAAACACGCATGGTACAGCAGGAGGGTAGGATCCTGTGGCCAGGGATTGTTGGTCACAATGGTCATAGTCCACTCTTCTTAAGTCAAGAAAGGTAGGGCTGGGTGAGTGCCATTCATGGGTCGTGCAGCCGGCTGGAGCCAGCGTTCCCTCATGTCTCCTCTGTGCTTGTTTCTGCTGTAGTGTGGGCAGAGCTTCAGCATCTGTGATGTGTGTTAATGTACAGCTCACGAGTTACTCCAAGAAGACCCTTGGCAGACTAACAAAATTTTTGATACACCAACATATCCCTTATCTTTTGCCAACAATTCTAGGTGCTGAGTCAAGAAAGTAATAGTGCCTTTGAGAATGAAATGAGATCCAGCTTACAATTTCAATCCTGTACAGTCTTAAACATGTGAATCATCCAATGTACATGGAAGTAGCTGCATAATTTTGAAATGATGAGTTTTTCCAAATAATTTGGGGGTTTTAGGTGTGTGGGAGAATGTCTCTTTCTATTTTCCTTCTGCTTTTTTTAATAAGTGAAAAGCATTTTCTTCTTGAATAACATGAACTATAAGAATAAGTAACAATATTTTTCAAGATTCCAATAAAATTTGTTTTATTTTATTATCTAAAATATTTGTATTTATTTTATTATAAAGACTAGTGAGACTTTTATAGAGTGAAAAAGCGTTTTCTTCATTTGTAAGGAACTATGTACTTTCTTGATGGGGTTTTGGCTGGGGTAGAGTTAAAGTTTTTCACAGTGGCTGGCGTGGGGCTGTGTTTTGGATCTGTGCTGAACAGAGTTGAGAATGTGATGTTTTTGCTGTTGCTGTACAGGAATCATGCAGAGCCAAGACATTTTCTGCTTTTTGTACTGCCATCTTGGCAGAGAGATGGGAGTGCCTGGGAGGCTGGGAGGAGACCCAGCCAGGACAGGTGACCCCAACTGACCAAAGGGATATTCCAGATCATGGGACATCATGCTCTCTGTATGAAGTGGGGAAAGAAGGAGGAAAGAGGGACATTTGGAGAGATGGAGTTTGTCTTCCCAAGTCACCATTACATGTGGTGGGTGTGGTGGAGCCTACTGTCCTGGACATGGCTGCACCTGCCTGCCCATGGGAAGCAGTGAATTATTTCCTTGTTTTACTTGGTTTATGTGTGTGGCTTTTGCTTCACTTATTAAACTGTGTGTATCTCAGCCCAGGGGTTTTCCAGCTTTTACCCTTCTGATTCTCTCCCTGCTTCTGTTGATTTGGGAATGATCAAGCAGTTGCTTAGTGCTTGGTAGCTGTGGTTAACCCATGACACTTGGATATAAAGTTTGGTTAAATGTTGTAACACAGAAAACTACTTTTAATTTTGAAAACAACAATAATGCTTGAAAGAGAGACTCACGCAACTTTTTTGCATTAGTTTAAGATCACAGAAAGAGTGAAGGCATAAAGATGAAAAATACAAAATACACTACAAAATACGACAGCTGAGAGACTTCAGGCATGTAAGAACACCAGATAGGCATTACAGGCACTGGTGAGGAAAGAATACCATTGAAACACAAGAAATCAGGTTTTGGAACTACATTGGAATAGGATGGAATTGATATAAGCTGTCACAATCCAGGGTATTTATTTTTTTCTTTTTCTTCCCTTTACTTACTAAACTCTGTTTACCTTGAGTCTCAAGTTTTTCTTACTTTTGCCCTTCTGAAGTTCTGTCTCTGTCCTAAGCCCTGGAAAATTCAAAAGTGAAAATGAAGTACACAGATATTAGTACACAGAAGTATATAAACTGTTTTTGGCTCCAGACAGGCAGAACTCTAAGATGTGTTTGCAGTACTATGGGCAGTGGCCTAAGGGTAAGACCACTGCTCTCAGACTAAGTAATTGATAATGGAACAGGTGCATCTTGCTGGAAGTTGCGGACAGTGATCCTCATGTAACCTTTGGGCCAGGACGTTCCTATGACTTGTGCTGGAATGTTGGGTGGGAGAGAATCAATGTGTGCACTCTTTCTTGAGTCATCCTATTAGCAAATCACTATAGGTCTAAAAGGGAGTGTGCACTGACTTGTCATGGCCTTACATTTAGTACAGACTAAATGTAAAATATGTTCAATAATATAAAGAAAGTGAGTACCAAAAAGGACCAAATCGAGGTTCTGGTAAGTAAGAAACAGTATCATGACGAGAATACAGAGGCTGGGAGATCTGCAGTGTTCAGGAGAGAGAGAAATAAGCTAAAAAAGGATGCTATTGTACACTGATCACACCCTATCTCTTGAAAATAGGGATGGCATAAACAGATCTTAATGCTTTGGAATGGCTGAGGGATAGCTGTAGAGCTCATACTGTGTCTTTCGGTATTTTGGAAGAGCTGACAACTGATAGGACTTCTTCCACTCTTGCCCTGTGGGACTGGGCTTCTGACACTGATATATTACTTAGAGAGGCAAATGTAACCATGTTTTTACTTCCCAGGTAAAGATCAGAAAAAAAGAGCTGTGAACAATGATAATTTAATCTAGAACTGGAAATGCAAATGTTTTGTGGAATTTTTATGGAATCTATGAAGAAAAGAGTTCTAATTTTACATAAGAGACCACCACAGAAAGAATATTAAAATAAGCAGATTGCCTAAAAGGAATGCATTAATGGATTAGACATAAGAAAACACATGTCAGAAAGTATGGCAGTGGAGTGAGAATTTCATAATCCATCTCTGTTTAAGTCGTGTGCTGTCAGCTACCCAGAGGCCTAGGGAAGAAAAATCTGCCCAAATTTTTTAAAATCTCGACCTATGAGTCATAGTTTATTTTTATGCATGATCATCTGCAGTTCAAAGCCTTTCATATCAATTTCACCTTTCTTTTTTTTTTTTTCTTTGTTTGCCTTAATATTAATTTTTTTCACCAGGCTATTTTAGATTTTTATTTTTGACCATGCAACTTTTGTTGTATTTCTCTTTGTTTCTCCTATGTGGCAGTTCACTGAGAAAGAAAGAGTCTCTCTATAAGAGCTCCAGAAATAGGTGTTACAAGGACAAAATCTGCAATGCATCAAGATATATTTCCCATAATCATATTGCATTTGGACATTTGGTATTTGTATAGAGATAATTTTTAACTAAGGCAATAACATAACTGGCTAAACAACAGTGCTTCACACTGTTTACATGACTTTGGAGAACCAACACATTTTCAAAGAAAAAAGTATTTTATTGTCTCACAACGCCAAATTTTGGGCATAATTCCTTGCGTTTCAACCTTAACATGAAATCGTGGAAAAGATATGGATTAAGCTATGCATATTACTAAACCACAGATATCACCCCTTTATGCCAAAAAAAGGATAAAAATATAGTGATATCTATGTTTTGGATGTGCTGTGGATCTACCAGGACAGAGTTTACTTTTTTCAGCAGCCTGGCTAAATTGGCATGGCTAGGAGGTTATTCTGTACCACTGCACATCTTTGTCGGGGGGGTGAGGGGGTGAGGGGTGGGGGGTGGGGCAAGAAAGTGTTCCAGGCATCCCAGAAGGAGGGCGGGTGGCCTTTGCTGTTGAGCAGATGTGGAGGAAAGGGGAAAGCCAATGTTCATTGTTGCCCTGGGTCTATGGTGAGCATTTTTGCATGTAAACCACACTCTCTCTTGTATGCTTTTGTTCCCAACATTATTGCTGTTACTATTTACTCTCTTACCTCATTACTGTTTCCAGTAAAGTGTTCTAATCTCAACCTGTGATCTTCGCATTTTGTGTGTCCTGTTCCCAACACCATCCTGCTTCAGTGAGAAGGGGAGAGGAAGGGGAGGTAAGACAGAAGCATCTGGTTTGTGATAGTCTTGGGGGAGGCAGTGGACTGGGGAGTACCGTTCCTAAACCATGACAGGATGTCATTAACACAGCTTTTATAAAGGGTATTTTCTTCAACAAGGAGCAGATACAATTAGCAGTAAACTAAAGGGAAAATTGAGCTCTGAGCCACTGGAACTGTACTATAGGCTTGTGAAAGGCCTTATTTGACATGTAGGTAAAGTCTATATGTCTGCAGATCGTGCATATTTAAACATCAGTATTCAAAGCAGAAGTGTTGTCAGTGTCCCTCTAAGAAAGACTCAAGGGCAGAGCTACGACTGCATTTGATTGACACTATAAAATGTCCATCTCAATAGTGCAGAAAGCTACAGGGCATGAGCATACATTGTAACTGATCTAGCATAGATATCTGATATGAAAGATAACTAAATCAGATCAATTTTGTTATGCCTCAAATGCAGCTACTGGCATATGAAGTGACTAATCAGAATGACAGAAATGTTCTTAGAGATAAACTGATTGTGGCAAATCTTTTTGCAGATGAATAATATGGGAAAGGTAAAAAAAATTAGTCTCCCCTTTTAAGCTAGTCTTCATCTTCCAAGGAGTCAATGGAAGAAAACTCCCCAGAATAACAGTTCCTGTGGCAAAAGCTCTTCAAAAAGCAAAGGCAGGAAGCAAAACAAAGTTGTGCATCATGATCATGACTGATGCAGATTTTGGACTGAGCCTCAATCTTTGCAGAGAGACTAACTTAGGCAAAGAGAGCGGCATGACATGGGGAGCATTTGAAAGGACAAGACAGACAACTCCACTCCGTAGGTTTGGCAGGTTTGAAAGCTCTGCTCACGGTAGGGAGTTTCAAGTCTTCAGAACTGCCAACACAAGCTTTAGCCTCTGATCGCTACTGTGATGAGAGGTTGCAGGAACACTGGGGCTGATTTTGAAAGGATCTGTACTTTTCATGGAGCTGTAAGAAGTGTACAATGCCATGAACTGTTGCTGCCTGTAGAGATAAGGTTGCTAATATGGCTGCAATGCAAACCCAGGACAAGGCACTAGGCATACCAGCCATACCCTGACACTCACCCTCAGTCTTATATTCAGGGCATTAAACAATAACAGCAATAATACACAGCTGAAGATGCACACAGTTGTAGGGCTTTTTAAACTGAAGTGTGTACATTTTCTGGTTTTCTGTGGAAATTTGGAACATTGTTTTGGTTAGGCAAGGTCAGTATCTACTTGGTTCCAGAAATACTACCAGTTCAGCTCCTGAGTAATTTTAAACACAGAAGTTTCAAAAGTCACTGTGGATGCAACTCTCTGAATTCAGAGCTCCTGCTGTGCTTTTGAGCTCTACTCACTCTGTAATAAAATCTAAAGAGCTGTCTCTACTGTGGCAAGTCACAGAGAAGTTTTTTTGCAGCCTTCAACTTTAATTCAGCTGCTCTGACAGGCAAGGCAGCAGACATGCATCTCTCCAGTTTTATGAAATGCAGTGGAACTGTTGCAACAGCTCTTCCCAAGTTATGATATTGCCAGGATGCTTTGAAGTCCCTGGGATGTTTTAACCAATACTTGGTGGCCAGTAGGCACTTAGATGCTAGTATGTCACGTGTGACTGCTTTTCAGAACTTCAGATTGCCTCTTGATGGGTGTTTATAAGTTGTATTTGAGCTTTATTGTGGTGATGGTCCTCTGACACCTTCTGTTCTCATGAACGTGTACTACTCTGTCACACTATTTCTATTAAGTGGTCCTTTGGCATTGTAAAACTTATAAAACTTGAGCCTCGGTGTGCAATGCCTACCTAGAAAGTTAATGAGCCCCGTACTGTACTGTCATGCAATATTTTTACAAATTTCTTTCATTATTGATAATTACTATTTCTGAAGCTCTTGGAGGCTTGCAGTGAAAATGTCCTGAATGAAATACCAACAATAGAGGATTGTAGAGGAAGGTATTTTCATTAATATGCATTCAGACTTTAAGCAAATTTGATTTATCATTCTTCCTCCTATTTCATGCTTGTTGGCCATTAAAATATGAAGTGAATAAATGGCACGCATGACAACAGATTCATACAAACCCATCTACTTGGAAAGCAAATTTTTGGCTGACATCAACACTTTGTAAATGCTGACATCAACACTTCGTAAATGCTATTCCTTTTAGCTTTTATTTCATGGTTATGGCTTTTCCTAATTTGTCCTTCTGTCATAGTGATGTTGAGCTTGAGATTTGTTGTAAGGCAGTGACACAAGAGGAGAGACGGCAGGCAGAACTTCCCCTCACTTGAGGCAGGGTTGGGAAGGCACCTGCTAAGTGAGAGAGCAGCTTGCAGAGCACAGAAGCCTTCCTGATGCATATGGATGTAATTTGGAAGAAACGGCAGCTGCTCTGCCTCTGTCACTGACTCTTTATTCCCTTCTCCACTGGCTGACCCAGTCCCAACCTTTGGTAGCTGTCAGGCTTTTATGGATACTCAGTTCATCCTGTGGGGTCCTGTGTGCAGAGCACCTGCTGACACTTAAACATAAGTGAAACTGAAATTCAATTTCAGATTCTGCTTTCCATGCATAATTATTAGCAGAATGTAGAACTCTTCCAAAAAACATTCTCAGATATCCACACTTAGCATACTTTAAATTAATGAAATGTTTTGACCTTAATATGCCCCTTTCTGTTTTTCATCTCTAAAATGAAGGAAGCAATATCACTTAGTCAAGGTACTTTATGAAATGCTAGAATGACATACAAAAATCATCCTAGAAAACATTGATTGCTATTCTTAATACAATTGTGTCCTAGATTCTTATTGCAATTGGTAATGGGGACTAAAATCTACTAGTATTGTCTATTGGGAACAGTGAATGATATAAGGATCTTATAGAAGAAATTTCTATGGTTATACAATACATAATAATAATAATAGACAATAATAGTCAACAATTCTATAACTTATGGAATGTATTATTATCAATGTTGAAGACTTTAAAAATAAGTTTTTGGTCTATATGAGTACATTGATAGCTAAAATAGATCTACTTTTGATCATTGGAGGTATGTCTTTGGATATGTGAACTCTTCTTGAGCTCTCAGAGGGCACAATATTCACTTCTAAATTTTTTTTTTATCAGTGGAAGAATTCTTCAGCTAGAGCAGTCAGAATCACCAGAACTACATACATCTGCTACTAAAATAAGACAAACCCAGGATAATTGTACTGCTTTTAATAAAAGTAGAATATTTTATCATTCATAATAACGCTATAGCTATGTTTCTAGTATGCTATTATAGCCAGTTGTAGAAGCCAGTTATAGCCAGTTATATATTTAAGCTGATGTGTAGATGACATCAGTATTCTGACAAAGCTTTAGCAGATATGAATAAATAGCTAATGCTAATGGAAGAGTAAAATCCATGTGCAATAGTAAATTTCTTTCTGCTGCAAGACTTAAAGCTAATGTCTACATTGGAAATCTTTTTATTGTGAGAAAATACCCATTTCTGTTTGATTTTCTTCTTCTAGGGAGGGCAAATACTAGATATCAATTTTGATTCACATCTCAAACTATCTGTTAAAATCTCACTTTTATCTTTATTTAAGTAATATAATGTCTGAATTTAAAATGAGTCTCATAGAGTTAATGTCCTCCAATCCTCTGAAATCCTGTTTCTTTTGGAATTATCCTTTAGACACAAATAAAACTCTGTTAGATATTCCTATTGCCAAATAAGAAAAAAAATTATAATTTTCAGTATTTACTTTCAGATGTGTAATCAGTTTTACTCAGAGTTAGAAAACATGAATGAAATGGCATTCTATAGATACACTGTAAACAATATAAGTATGTGATTATGTTAGCAAGACTCCTAAATACTCAAAATCAAACATCTTTATTTTGAAAGGCCATCAAACCCCAAGCTGCTTCTTTACCATATTGCAAATTATAAGTACAGGCTGTTACTTCAGCTTTGATGGGGTTGAGTTCAAAATCCGAAGTACCAGAAACACAGAATGTTAAGAAGTTGAATGAACCTTGAAGATCATTTAGTACCAGCACCCCCACCATGGGGAGGGGCACCTCCCACTATATCAGGATGCTCAAAGCCCCATCCAACCCGGCTGTGAAAGCTCCCAGAGCTGAGGTATCCACAGACTCCTTGGGCAACACCTTCCAATGTCTCACCAACCTCACAGTAAAGAATTTCTTCCTATTTTCTAACCTAAATTTTCCATCTTTCAGTTTGTACCCATCACTCTTTATCCTATCGTTAGAGTTCCTGATGAGGAGCCCCTCAGGCTTCCCTGTAGCCCTTTTGGATACCAGAAAGTTGATATGAGGTCCCCATAAAACCTCCAAGCTCAGCAACCACAGCTTTCTCAGCCTGTCTTCATGGGGGTGGTCTTTCATTCCTCTTATCAGTCTCATGGCCTCCTCTGGTCTCACTCTGACAGTTCCTTGTCCTTTCTTTGTTGGGGACTGCAGGCCTGCATGCACTGTTCCAGCTGGGGTCTCGTCAGAGCAGTGTAGAGGGTGGGATCCTCTTCTTGACCCTGCTGGCTGCATTTCTTTGGGTGCAGCCCAGGACACAACTGGCTTTCTGGGCTGTAAGCACACACTGCTGGCTAATCTTCAATCTTCCATGGACATTCGCCCCAAATCTTTCACTGCAGGGCTTCAATCACTCAATCACTTCTCTGCCCAAGCTGTTGGTGTGTCTGGGATTGCCATGACCCATGTGTAGGACCTTGCACATGGCTTTGTTGACCCCATGAGGTTTGCACTGGCCCAGCTCTCCAGTCTGTCCAGGTCCCTCTGGATGCCATCCCTTCCCTCCAGCGAGTTGACTGCCCCACGCAGCCTGGTGTCATAAACTTGCTGAGTCAATATATGACATCTTGAGATTCATAATTGCTTTCAGCTGGTCATAAATTTATTCTAAAATTGCATTTCTTGTTATTATTCAAACTGCCAAATCCTTAAAAAATATTATTTTACAAGACAAATTTGTTAACATGAACATCTCCAGACAAATATTAAGCCCTGAAAATAAGTCTTCAGCTAACTGACAAACGAATCTCATTCTATATTCTCTCTTTAGTGGCTGATTATTTTCCTGCACATAATAAAGAAGCCATTAATGTATAATGAAAGAGACAGCTTCATTATTTTCTCTTTGAAAATTTTTCTCTTTGAAAAATACATTCTTAACCATATGGGGCCTTTTGTACACAAGGATTTTTTCTTGCTAACAAGTTTGGTGCCAGTGTTACGATTACTTAGCCATCATATTGCTTGAGAAATACCCTCTTGAATAGCAATAAGAAGGTCAGTGTGGCCTTTTTGTCTCCATCAACACCAGACATCCCATGAAATTTCTGCTCCTGGCAGCAAGTGGCCATATGGGCTGTGTGTGTTACTAAAAAAGCTCTTTTGTTTATGGCATAAAGCAAACTCACTGCAATAGCAATGCAATGTAGTCTTAATTGAAAATGCTCAGCTAGGGGAGAATTCTCTCCAGGTAACAGCTGAAAAATGTACATCTTTGCATGTATCCTAGCTGGCAAATGCATCTGGAAGGAAGTGCATTGCTTCCCTGAATTGCTTGTAAACGTGCCAGCTGCTGCACTCAAAGCTACAGCTGATGCTGAGTCAAAGACAGGAACAGAAAAGCAACACTTTAGCAGTTGCTAAAGTCTCTTTGTGCTGACCGTCTCGCCTCCTGAGAAGAAAAAAACATGACTCCTATAACTTTTCATTGTATTGTGCAGCTAAGTTCCACCACTATAGTAACATGTCTGTCACATCTTATGTCCTCTGTGTGGTCATGCAGGTAAATTCACAGGTTACCTTGTGGCACATACCATCTCTTGAGCAGGTGGATGCTTGTCCCAATAGGAGAGACTCCGATTTGCACTGGTGGAGCATAGGATATTTCCTCTCTGGCTTGCTCAAGTCTTTTCAATCTGTCATGTACTGAGAGCAACATCAATCAGAAAACCAGTGTGTGTGTGTCTATGTTTTTTGGAAACTTGACCCTTAGGCTGCTGAATTTCTTACCAAACTCAAAGCCTTGCAAAATCAAAATGAAAGGTAAGAATATAGTCTATTCACTTGTTTAGGGGAAAGCTGTCTTACATGGATGTATTCAGTTCATCCTATTATTACTCCTTTTTTCCACACCATCCATGTCCATAGTGTTTGCTTTGGCATCCAGTTTTGGAGCAGCAAGTTGTCATTTATTATTTTCCTGTTTCTGGCCAGTTCAGGGTTAATTTTTTGCAGTAGCTGGAAGAAGGCATGCCTTGACTTGGAGGTTATTCTATACCACCTCATGTCATTGCTGAGGCTGGGGTAAGGAGACTCTCTTGCACAGAGAAGGGGTTCCTTCTGTTTGAGAAAACGTTGCACAGGAAGCTGTCCCATATTGTCTGTTATTGGTTGCTTTAGTTACTTTTTTTCTGTGTAAAGTGACTCTTTTCTTATACCCTCTGTCATTAGTGTTTATTTTCTTACCTAAATGCTGTTTCCAATACAGTTCTTATCTCAATCTGCGATCCCTCGTTAATGGCTCTAATTCTCCTTTCCAGCCTGCTGCAGTGGGGAGGGAGAGCAAAAATCAGGGGAGTGAGATAGAGTAGCCAAGTGGTTTGGAGAGTCTTGGAAGGCACTGAATTGGGGAATATTGTTCCTAGACCATGGCAACTATACATGTGAATGCTAATGATAATATATGGGCTTTACAAAAAGTTAAGCCAAAGTGTTTTATTTAAAGTCTACCATTACCACAATGCAGGCTCACTTTCTAACCTCTGTGTGCCCTTTTTTCCCTAAAATCTTACATATACACTACATTTTGCGAAATGTTTTACTGCTGGATATAGTCTATATTTAATTTGGTTTTGTTACATTTTTTATTGTATTTTCATTTGAGGTGCAACAAGGCCAGGTGCTGGGTCCTGTACTTTGGTCACAGCAGCCTCAGACAGGGCTAAAGGCTTGGGAAAGAGTGATTGGAAAATGTCCCAGCAGAAAATTATCTGGGTGGTAGTGGTGACAGTAACTGAACATGAGACACTAAGTTGCTACTTGGAACTTGCTTTGGTTAAGCCAGGAGTTGACCTGGGTTATCCAGGCTGACTGCCAGGCACCCACAAAAGCCACTCACTCAGTCCCTTCTGTAACTGGAGAGGAGACAAAATTTAACAAAGGGTTCATGGGTTGAGATAAGGACCAGGAGACATTGTATACCAAATACTAGCAAGGACAAAACAGGTTCAACTTAATGATGTGAATTGGATTTACCCCTAACAAAATCAGAGCAGGATAATGCCTCCCATGGGAGACAGTAAATGGATTTACTTCTCCAAGTGAATCCATATCATGAGCAGCAGCCACCTGTGAACTGCTGCAGTGTAAGTCCATCCCACAGACAACAGTCCTCCCCAAAGTGCTGCAGCATGGGGCACTCTTCCATGGGGTGCAGCCCTTCAAGGATAAGCTGCTCCAGCATGGGAGCCTCTCTCCACATGTCTCCCACAGGCTGACAGCTTCCTCTCAGGCATCCACCCCCTCTGGCATGTGAGTCCTCCACAGCCTCCACAGGCTGCAGGTGGATCTCTGCAGATGGAGCTGTGCTCCATGGGCTGCAGGGGCACAGCTGCCTCACCATGGTCTGCACCACAGGCTGCAGGGGAACCTCAGCTCTGGTGCCTGGAGCACCTCCTGCCCCTCCTTCTCCACAGAACTTGGTCTCTTCGTAGTTGTTCTTCTCACATGTTCTCCCTCTGCTCTTCTTTGGCTGGGATGAAAACTACACCACAAGCTTTGTTCTGGTTTCTTCTTAAATCTTATCACTATCTATCACAGAGGCATTACCACTATTTCTAACTGGCCCAGCCTTGGCCAGTGGCACATCCATCTTTGGAGTCACCAGGGACTGTTGGCTCTGGCTGACATGGTGGAACCCTCCAGCAGCTTCTCACAGAAGCCACCTCTGTGGCCCCACTGCTACCAAAATAATCAGGACGTGTAAAATTAGTACAGCCCAGGTACCCAAGAAGGCCAATGGCATCCTGGCCTGGGTCAGCAATGGTGTGGGGAGCAGGAGCAGGGCAGGGATTGTCCCCCTGTGCTGGGCACTGCTGAGGCCACACCTCGAGTGCTGTGTCCAGTTCTGGGCTTCTCAGTTTATAGAGAGGATGTTGGGGTGCTGGAGTGTGTCCAATGAAGGGCAGCAAGGCTGGTGAAAGGTCTGGAGCACAAGTGCTGTGAGAAGCAGCTGAGGGAGCTGAGGGTGTTTATCCTGGAGAAAAGGAGGTTCATAAGAGCTGATCACTCCCTAAAATTGCCTGAAAGGAGGCTGTAGCCAGGTGGGGGTCAACCTCTTTTCCCAGACAATCAGTGAGAATCTCAGAGGTCACAGCCTCAAAGCTGTGTCAGAGGACACTGGGCTTCAGGAAAGATTTCTTTATGTAAAGGGTTGTTGAGCATTGGAACAGGCTTCCCAGGGAGGGTGTGGAGTCACCATCCTTGAAGGTGTTCAAGAAATTACATACTGCCATGGTCTAATTGACAGGGTGATGATTGGTCAAAGGTTGTTCTCATCATCTTGGAGGTTTTTTCCAGCCTAAACTGTTCTGTGATTCTGCTTATAACATCTTTTTCAGGTATCTTTTATTTCTTGGTTTGGAGCAGTGGAGTCTAATCCTATTCACTGTAAGTTACAAATACTTATGTGAAACAACCTTACTGTACTCTACAACATAGCAATTAGCAACAAATCACTGATATTGTATGTGGCATGTGGAAATTATTTTACTTGTAATTCATAATAATTTTATCAGAAGGCACTGGTTCACCAGGTTGAGTTTTTCTCTAAAGCATGAGGTTTTGAACATTTTTCATTCTTCGAAGACTTGTTTCAGAAAGACTGATTTTATTTTTTTCTTTCAATACCTTTAATTTTTTTTTCTTTTACAAAGTGACAGGAATCTGTTCTGTCTTCTGCAGAGATGAGCCAATAGCACAAGTACATAAATATCACTCCTTGGGAAAGAAAGCTTCAAAAAGAATCAGTGTTCTAGTTTTTAATTGACTTTGTTCTGAAATTCAAACATCACATGTCATATGTAATTTCCATAAATCTTGAGAAAATAGAAAGCTTCAAACATTTCAAAAATTTTTTGAGATAATTTGCTAGATCATTTTTAAGGTTGTGATTGTCCTTATGTAATTCTGAAAAGCAATGAAATCATCAGTCTCAAAGCATCTTTGACTGTTTTCTTAAGCTACCTGTAGGAGAAACCACCAAGAATTTCTGTTCTCTGCTAATTCTTATACTGGCTTTAATACTAGCTTTTTTGATTGGTTGTGTTCTAGATTATATGATTTGAAATTGTGTATTGTAAAGGAATTTGTTCACTTAACAGTTTTCTTCTTGTTGTTTAATTGATTGCCATAAATTTAGATTTGGAGACGCCTGGTAATGGAATTTCCCTCATTCTAGCCAAATACAAATGACTATTTATCAAACACTGGTGTCAGAGCTCACAGGACAGAACTTCCCTTCAAATGACAGATTGGATTGTTTCTTTTTTTGATGAGGAACGTTCAACCCCTTGTTGCTATTATGCTGTGATAGATTACATCTTTCTCTTTTTGTTTCAAGTATTGTTGTGGTATTGTGATTTTGTCATTTTAAGAATCTGAAAACCTGAGGTTATCATGCCAACCAGAATTCCAGCAGAATGTCCATGGCTTTTGGTCTATCTATAATTACTTTAATTAGCAATTCTAAATTATAATTCTTATTGTTTTTTATCCTGTGGGTATTGCTGCTTGTTTTAGGGTGACTCTGATGTTTGTATTTCTAATTGTTTGTTTGTGTTGGATATTAAGGTTTTTACTTTTAAGTCTGGTTTTGAGAGTGGAGAGGCGGGAGAAGAAGGGTGCCACTTTTTTTAGAAACTGCACTTGCTTTTCTGTATGTTTTTTCATAGATTGTGTTGGTTGCAGTATGGATAATGAGAGAGAGCACTCCTCTCCTTAAGTGAATTGAAAAAAACATGTTTAAAATTGGCAAACTAACTATAAATCCCATATTTTGTCTTCCTGTGCTGTCGGTAAGAAAGAAAAAAAGGCTAGAGAAAACTTTCTAAACTTTCTCATTCTACTTCTTTAATTCTGTAAATGGTTTTTTTTTCCTTTATACCTTTTAAAGTTTTTAGCCTGTTTTTCCCTTGAAGTATTTTCTCCTAATCCTTATCTCTATATATTTTCTTTTCCTCTCTTTTATTTAACTATAGCAAAAAAGAATGAATAAATTATTTTTATAGGTACACTAGCATTTGGCCAATGTCAGCCCGTAACACTAGGGGTGGATCTTTGCATAATTTGTCTTTTTTATTCTGTGCTGTAATTATGCCTTAAATGTAGTGTAAATTTTTTTCCTTCTATTTTATTTAATAATTTTAACCTTAAATTTTAATAATTATTAATGTTAAATCTAATAATTTAAGTAACCATGTTGCTTAAATTCATAGCGTCTCTCTAATATCTCTGATTCGTAAGTGTCTTTAAAGTTTTAATATCTTTCTAGTCCCTAAACTTATTTTTTTGTTACTTGAAAATAGCTCCAATATTGTCCCTAATGTATAACTTCTACAGAAGAAAGGAACAAATTAAAATAGCTATTTTGCTGAGCATGCTGATAATAATTTACAAAGAATTTAGAAAGGTTCTAGATTTTGTTCAGAATATGTATAGTTTATAGTTTCTTCGTCCTACCCTTCATCTGAGTTCCAGTAACATACTTTAGGGATTTATTAGGAATTGCACACAATTTATTAAAAGAAAAACAGGAGATGAGGTTTTCAACTTTTCCTTTCCTTCTTCTTCTTTAAATCTGTTACATTACTTTTTGGGAATGTTCAGTTTCCCCTAAATGTTCAAAAGACCACTTTCCTAATATTTTATCTTATTAGATAAAATATTCCTCTATATGGTCTTCAGTGTGTCTAGAGTGAGGGCTAGTGTGTCCAAATAAACTAATAGAACCCCTGACCCAAAAGTAAAAAATCCCAAATAGTATAAAAAAAATAAGACAAAATGAACCAAAACCTGAAAGAATTTTCTGTTCCCCTAACCAAAAAATTTTCATGTAAACAAATTCAGAACCCAAATGAATTTTTAAAAATCTGAAAGAAACCCTATGATGACAGTTCCAATGAAACGAAGCTCATTGCAATAAGCTGGGCCCTGGCATACGCTTATTGCATGCTGCTAAATTCTGCAAAACAGCAAATAAAGGCCAGGGGGCAGGGAAATAAATCAACAACTACCCCAGTCACTCAGGCTGCAGCCAACGTCCCAGTTACTCATGTTGTAACTAAAACAGATGATAAACCTAAGCCAATGACTAAACGAGGCAGTAAACCTAAGACAACAGCTGAACCAAACAGTAAGTCTAAACCACTAGTAGTCATTACCACAAAAAAACTCCCCACAAAACCGAAACAAATCAACTGATAGACAATAATAATCCAGGGGATGCAGCCTTGAAGTCAACTCCAACAACTGACACAAAATCAAAACCCACTATCCAGTCGTTTTCCCTAAGAACCTTCCTAACCTAAAAATAAATTGCACTCAACAGCCTGATAAATCTATAATTAGTTGATTAGGCTGTCTTTAAAAGACTGCAAGTGAAGCTACAGTTCTAAACAGCACTGAAGGAAAGCATTTGAAATTCCTGATTTATAATCCGATTATCAACCAAAAGGTGATAAAGAAAGCTAACCTTCACAGTCTCTGGGCATGAATCTTAAAAAGTGTGGAACAAAGATATCTGTGTGCAAATGATCTCTATATGCAACAAACCCAGTAGAAGACCAGAGAGCAAAGAATTCAATGCTTGAAAAAAATAACAGCTGCGAAAATTGTTTTCTCAAATAACTTAACAACTAAAAATCCAAACTTGGTACCATATACATCCATGAGGTAGTGAAAATTTATATGACTTAAACCACAAAAATACACTTCTGCTATAGCAATAATGAAGTGAAATGACAGAGAAGAGACCATGCTGGATAAGTCAAAGAAGCTCCAGGCATATGCAGGTGCTGTGCATGGCTCAACACATGCAAGAATTGCAGCTGTGGAAACATGTCTGCAGAAATTAGAAGATAGAGGAGAATCACAAGAAACTAAAAAAAAAAAAAAAAAATTAAAGAAGGCCTTCTCCAAATCTTAGAAACACCAATCAGAAATTCCAATACCAAACACAAATGTCCCCCAAATAAAAAAAGAAAGTACACCCCATGAAGCAAGTTGTAAGTCTTTCTGCATCATTGTGAGAAAAACATGAAAAAGTAAAAGATTCTGCTGCTCTAGCACAACAAGTGCATAAATGGAAAAAAAAGAAAGACCCAGAAAAGAAGTTCCACCACAAAATCCCAACTCCAACTGCCCTTAGCCAGACTGCCAAATATAACAATGATGACATATCTGATCCCCTTAAAAAACTCTGGAAAATATACCCGAAGGAAAAAAAAATAACCAAATTTTAAAGAGCTCTGCCTCTAGCCAAGTACAGGCTAGAGAAAACTGTGGTTCTTAGACTGTGTAAATTCATTAGCTTGGCACATCAAAACCAAAAATATATAAAGCCTTAGTCAACACTAGTGCACAGTACCCCATCAAAACATGTGAAAGCAAAATCTATTTCTATTGCTAATGTAACAAAAATCACAATATTTAACTTTATAAGAAACTAATATAAACATAACTAAAAATGAATACACCCTATTGTAACTAGCCCAAAAGCCCCATACATTTTGAACATAAACTTTCTCCTAAGTGAAAATTTCAAAACCCAAGGAAACCTCAAATGAGCATTTAAAATAATGAATATAAAGACAAAAAACATTAAACACCTTATCTAAACTATCAAAAAACCCATCTGCAATACAACTTGTAAAAAAAGCAATGAATATCAATTGCCATTTTAACATACCACCACTAACAATACAAAAGAAATTGAAATGTGATTCCCATCCATAAAATAATCCATAAACTAAAGAACCAGACAGTGATCAGCAAACCCCACATATTCTTCAACAGTTCCATTTAACCTATATGCAAATCTGAAAAAAAAATAGAAAGTCACTGTAAACTATTGTAAATAAAATAACTCCACCGTTAAGTGCTGCTGGGCCAAACATATTAAAACTCCAATACAAGCTAAAGTCCAAACCAGCCAAATAATATGCCAATATTAACATTGCCAATACATTTTTTTCCATTCCTTTAATGACAAAGTACAAACCTCAATTTACCTTCACATAAAAAAGAATGTAACACACCTAAAACTGACTGCTTTCTTTCTGGAATGAAATTAGATTATGTGTTGGGATTGGAACCCTCTTTGCCTTGTTTCTTGTGCCAGGGTATCATTCCCTCAGCCCTAGGAGGCATGTCCTGCTTCATTGTTATTAGTATGTTTGGATTGTTTTCATGAGTCACATTTGCTGGACTTCATTTAAGACACATCAGGTTGCTAGTTTGGTAATTTTACAGCAGCCAATTTCTGTTCAGAGTAAAAAAACCCCAACCTTAACATTATCCAGCAATTTTATAATCTTGTTACACTGTAATGAGCATTTATGGATACTAGTTTTAATGAACCTTCTCCCAACCTTGCAATTGCATGTTCTCTTTTCTCCTATTCTGAAGATCCCCTAATGAAAATAGTTGTTATTACTCATTCCAAGCAGCAGTGGGAAATAATTTCCAAACTACTTGATACAGTTTAACCATTTGCAGCAGAAGAGAATGAGGGAGGCAGCATTCATACAAGCTGTTTCAAGATGTGCTGATTTTGGCTGGGGTAGAGTTAATGCTCTTCACAGTGGCTGGTGTGGGTCTGTGTTTTGGATTTGTGCTGAACACAGAATTGATAATATAAAGAATTACTTTTATTGCTCAGTAGCACTTGCACAGAGCCAAGGCCTTTTCTGCTTTTCTGCTTTTCACTGCCACACTGACAGGAGATGGGAGTGCCTGGGAGGCTGGGAGGAAACAGAGCCAGGAAAGGTGACCCCAACTGACCAGAGGGATATTCCAGACCATGGGACATCATGCTTACTATATAAAATGATCATATAAAGTGAGGAGAAAAATGGAAGAAAGGCAGAACATTTGAAGTGATGGAGTTTGTCTTCCCAAGTCACTATTACATATGATGGGGACCTGCTGTCCTGGAGATGTCTGAACACCTGCCTGCCCATGGGAAACAGTGAATTAATTCCTTGTTTTACTTGGTTTGTGTGTTAGGCTTTTGCTTTCACTATCAAACTGTGTATATCTCAACCTGAGAGTTTTCCAGCTTTTACCCTTCTGGTTTTCTCCCAGATTCTGCTGGTGGGGCAGTGAGAGAGCAGTTGTGTGGGACTTGGTGGCTGGCTGGGGTTAAACATTACACAAGGTCTTAAGGTAACATTTAGAGATATTTATGTGCAGTGCAACCACAAATTTTCATAAAAATGCTCTGAAAATGGCAGTAATTTGAGCTCTCTTGGATCTGTGAGAATTCTGGGAGTTCAGAACTTGCGATGGTTTAATCAGATTTCAGCAGCTGAGGGGCTTTTACCAGGCTGGTCTCAAACCAGTGGCAAGTGTTTATATCTGTGTTGTAGAGAAAAACTTGCAAGGAACTGAGCCACAATGATGCTCAATATTACTGTTGTTTCCTCTTCCTATTTTAAATAGGACAAGCCTCACAGGCAAGCGTTATTTGAGCGCAGACACCACCCATCCGATGCTTTAAAAAACTAAATGGAAGATGCTACTGTTAAAGATCCCAGAAGCTGACAGTATCCATTGGGATGGCTGTGCCCTCGAGAAGCCCTAGTGATAGATTACTCCCTGAATATATCTTGTGCAGTTTCAAAGCACTTTGGGATCCTTTATGAAAAGTGTTATTACGTAAGGGTGAATATACCTCTGAGGTTTATGTCAAAATTGCTGGCAGTGCACCAGATTACAGTGCTGCTGGCAGGCATCATCTCAGTGCTCTTCTGCTGACAACAAAAAAATCCAACCACTAAAAGCATGTCAGTCCCAAAAAGCTTTTTGCTAATTTATGTTCCTTACAGTAGCTAGGAATAGGAGGAAATTTAATGGCCAAATCTCCTCCACACAGATATGATGTCTGCGGAGTTGATTTCTTTTTACCTGCCTCAGACAGAGTTAGCTGAGGCAAACGCCAGAAGACAGTCTGGTTCTCACACCATTGAAGGGCAATAGAATAAATAAACAAAGTTGATAAAATGACTGGAGCACTTTCTGTATGATAACAGGCTGAGAAAGCTGTTCAGCCTGGAGAAGAGAAGATTGTGTGGGGACTTCAGAGCAACTTTCCAGTATCTGAAAGTGGCCTACAGGGAAGTCAGAGAGGGACTGTTTGTCAGGAACTGTATGGTACAAATTGGAAAATTTAGGTATAGGTATTAGGAAGAAATTTTTTACTGTGAGGGTGGTGAGACTCTGACACTGGTTGTGCAGGGAGGTTGTGGGTGACCAAACCCTGGCAGTGTTCAAAGCCAGATTGGATAGGGCTTTGAGCAACCTGATGTAGTGGAAGGTGCACCTGCCCATGCCAGGGAGGAGTGGGGTTAGATGATCTTTACGGTCCTTTCAAACCCCTTAATGTTCTGTGATTCTATGGCTCTTATCCCTTTGTCTTGTCCATAAGAGAATTGGAACTCCTCCTTGGAGACCAAGTAATGCATCTCATGCTTTATGCTTGCTATGGAAGAAACTGCAGCATCTTTTAGTTGAAACAACTGAGAAAGCAGTCATGGCTTGCTATTAAAACTGGTGAGAATATGCTCCTGGAGATTTGCTTCCTAGGAAACCTGATTAGAATTTTCTGGCCTTTGTCACAGAAACTGGCAGCAAGAGCCTTGGTGTTTTCAAGGCTCTGAAAGCAGTGTAATCAATTGATTTGCATTGAAAAACTGTATAGATTGAAGAGGATTTATCTGAAAGACCTGTGTAATTATGTTGTGCTACAGGCATCAAATTGAACATAGTGAAATCCAGGACTACAAATGAAATAAATGCTCTTTCAGTTTTGTAAGCTTCTTCCTAATGTTTCTGACCTATAATATTAAAAATTCTAAAATTTTTGTAAGTACATTTTACACCCATTTCTAAAAGAAAAAAAAAAAAAAAAGAAAAAAATTGAAAAAATGTGCTAGAAGTAGTTATATCAAGATGTCAGGACAGCTGCTGCTGCCCTGGGGTTAAACTTCTAGGCTAGTTTTCTTTTTAAATTAATTACATAAATTTTCAGTCCAATTAACTAATCCATAAGAGAGTCACTGAATACTTTCCTTAACCCCAACACACTTCAGGACCACCTCATGCAGAACAGGAAACAGACTTATTACAGCAAAAAGCAGGAATGAAGGTGCTAACCTCCAATGGCACTGAAAAAGACACACACTCAGCATCTTGGAGTGATTCATGATGATAGCCCATTCCCTGATCCTCTGCTCCGTACCTCAAAATGGTATTCCATCTTTAAGGCATGTGGCTGGGGGAGCTTCAGACTCTGTGATGGGCTTTTCTCAAAGCTTCACTCCCCAGCTCTCCACGGTGTTGTGCAGTTTGGTTTTGCTTGGTTAGCTTGGATCTGTTGACCAAGGAAAAAGTTTTTCTCTTCCCTGGTCTGCGAGAAGTTGTCTCAGCAAACCTTCGCAGCTTTTTGAGGTAAACTTGACAGCTTTTTAGTGTGAGACCAGACAAAAGGGACCTGTGGGAAAGGGGTCACTCTGTTCCAGCCTCACACCTTGGAAAGCTGAACTGGGGAGAAAAAGCACATCCAGAGGCTCCAGATGAGTTACTCTTCCCTGGAGGTTGACTCCAGAGAGATTGACTCTCCCAGAGGCTGACTCCAGAGAGTCACCAGATTATCATCTGCTGCCTGAACTGCTGCATGAAGCTCCTGTTTATTTTGGGTTTTTGCCTGAGAAAGATGCTGGCACCATCTTGTACCACGTGTTGGTCATGAACAGGCATTTTCCCTGGCATTTTGGGTTTTTGTTCTGGTGTGGGGAGGTAGAGGGGGACAGAGGGAAGGCAGTAAAGGCTGACAGTTTAATATCTATCAGTTATTTACTTTTCTTTTTCCTCTTGCCTCATGGACACTCTCTTGGTTAATAATCTGCTGGGATTTTTTTCTCACTTTCATCCATTAGTATTCATTTCCTATGGATGGAAAGGCATTGTTGGAACCCTTTTAGAGGAGATGACTCATTACAGAGTGTTGTCTCCTAAATTTGCCTCAAAACTGAGACACTTAGGTAGTCCCTGTCATAAATATGAGGTTCAAAGCAGCTACAATGAGAATGAAGACAGGTTGGCACTTGCTAGATTACTTTGTGTAGGACTGGTGTTCAAAATGGAAAAGCCAGCTTCTGCAAAGGGAGAGTGGGGAGGAAACATTGTACTTGAGTCACTTATTAAATGTGAAAGAGGCAGAACTTAGAAACAATTCTCCCATTTAGCTGATGGTGTAATTGCTGGACCATCCTTCCTGTCTCAGTATGTGTGCATCTTAATTCTCCTTTCAAGAAAACTGATTTTGTCAAACTGTATGCAAATATATTTATAGTTTGCTAAAAAAGAAATCCTCATCTAGTATTTAAAAATCCACATTAAAATATTTTAGATATACTAAAATGCCTATTGGAACTGGAATTATTAATAGAAAAATCACTGGTCTGGGTGTTGCATGTTCACTCCTGTCAGTCACAGACTGGTTTTGGTTTCTTTCCTTAACTCCTGTAGTGGTCTAACAGGGGAGTCTGACTTTGTATTAATGTGTTGGAAGCATGTCAGATGTCTGTTACATAGACAGATGCTATGCTATATAAGATAGATAAAATTCCTCTATAACATTATGGAATGATGTTATGAATATATTAGCTATATACTTAGGGAATTAATGCTAGTGATAATAAATATAGCTTTTAACCAATGTGAGCTGTTCTACAGCCACTAGCAGAGTGGAAGTTTCTACCATTGTTCAGGTTCCGTCTCAGTGAAAATGTTGAGGCATATCTGCACTAACCTCTGCTATTCATCCCCATCAGTGAAGGAAAACCAGCTCTCCTCTCCTGCAAAAGTCTGGGCTTTTAATATCCCCAAGGCAGGGAGGACTGAGCTTCAGCCAGTGCTTGCTTACACACCTTTGAACCTGAGAAGTCTTCACATCCTGAGACCCTCCTTCAGCTTTCCCTGCAGTGACAGTGATGGGGACTCAGAAGGCACCCCCTAGCCAGAGGAGTCCCACATCCTTCATGCCTCTTTGCATTAAGCTGGACTTCCCACAACCATCCCAAGGGAAGCTACCATGCTTCCCACAACATGTCAGTGCTGAGACTACTAAGAGAGAAATCTTCACAGGCAGAACAGGCATAATCAGATGCATTAGTCAAAGACCAGACATTGAAATGGTTACATAAATTAATATAACAAGGGAGCACTGAATTTACAGAAGCCCTTTATAAGTCAGAACAAAATATTTTCTCCGATAATTGTAAAATTTGCATTATAAAAGAAAAAGAAATCTATCCAATGACTGTTCACAAATCTAGTTCCTGTGCATTAAAAAGGGTTATCCATAAGGCAGTGTCGCAGCAGTGCATTCATGTTCACAGATAAAAATGAAACTTCTGGCTGCATGTGGAATTGCTCAATAATCTAATACCATAACCTCTCATGATATCGGGTAGATGTGTGCATTCCGTGCTCAGGCAAGGCAGATCAGGCCTTTATACTTGGAAAAACTTTCTGTTCAAGTTAATTAAATAGGAAGTCTACATTAACCACTGAATTATCTATGGTAGTTAATGCAAGAAGTTACATTGCCTCCAGTTAATTGAGAGAAAAAGAGATGTTTCTGCAATCTCATTCAGAATCTTTTGTAAGTTTCAAACACTGCGTTATTGCTAGGGATAATTCCTTGTTTATGCACAAGTATAATATGTGGATATACTGCAACAGACTTTTAAATCGTTCTTTAAATTGCCTTGTCTCTCTTCAACTCTTTCTTCAGTATTCAATTACTAGTTCAAACATCATAAATACTTTTGCTAGCTAACTGTTTAAAGGCTCCTGATTGCATTAACCAAAAATTGAGTGCCATAAAAATCTTAGATGGATATCAGGAAGATTAAAACCCTGTCTCATTTGCCAATCACAATTAATAGACCTATTAAGCATGAACTCTGCCTTTTGGGGTTTCATCTACATTGATTTTTTAGACAATGAAAATTCTATTTAAGGTATTTCATCAGACAGAAACAGGAACATCTATACTGATGTTTATTCTGAATTACTGGGAATGCTGAAAATTAAGCACGAGGAGAAAATGTTGGACCAAATGCATTTGCTATGACATTAGTGGGTTTATGTCAGAAAGAACTCAGATTTGAGACTCTTGTTACCTAATACCTTAAAACAGTTTATACCATGTTTAGGCACAGCTACCTGCTGTTTCAGGGGAGCAATGAATCACAGAAAGTGGTGGATGTCCTAGCTCCAGTCTTCTGAAAATGCCCCCTTACCTGGTAGTTCTAATTTAGCAGTGAGTCACTGGCAGTTCTGGATTTCCCTTACACTTCTCCAGGGACATTACTGAGGTAGGAGGAACTGCTGTGATCTGTATGTGTACACATTACAGAAAACAAAGAGCCTAGAAGAGGGGAGATACCTGACTAAAAGAAATGTACACTCTTAAAAACATGTTTTCTCTCTGAAAATGTCACCTTCTCGCTATTTAGTCCCTGGTGGATCCATTTATTACACTCCAATCCAGTTCATTAGGGTTGATATTAAAGGCAGAAGAGTTTGAAAAGCATGAATGACATTAGTACCAAGAAGGATGGAAGGGTGATTCAATCACTGGCATAAAGGACTGTCAGTAAAAGGAGAAAATAATTTCTGAATGCTTCACACATTAAAACCAAAAGCCGACCTTAAAATTTAAACTAGACCCCTACAACACTGTTCAGATAAAATATATTTTCATGTCAGAACTGCATTCCTTATTTTGCCCCTTGTTGTAATATGACTGAAAATAAAGCCTTTAACTGCAACACCTCCTGCAATTATGTCCAAGGGACCTATTCCCCATTTCTTCAAGCTGTGTTAAACAGAGGTAGGCACATTTCTGGGAATATATTGAAAAGAAAAAATAAAGAAGAAAGTGTGCAAGAGAGCAAGCAACAAGCAAGCAAGCAAGCAATTGTTTCCATTGTGTTCTTTCTAGAAATCATGAAAAAAGGTATAGGATGTCCTTGGAGAGAAGAATATTTTAAAGGAGCAGAAAACTATTTCATACAATGCAAATAACCCCATTTCATTTGCCTAGCCCTGCTACAGTTCTATTCACAGCAGCTCTCTTTACGCTGAGTCAGGGCAGCCTGAAGGTAGATATAATCCTCAAGTGGCTGACCATGTGTATTTTATAGGGAACTGGGGCAGACACATTCTCTCTGATTTTGGCAATCCTTTTTGCCTGCTGTGCTGCCATGGGAGATTGCGTGTCTGGCATCTTGCCACCAAGATGCCCTTTTTCTTGGCAAGAGATTGTCAGGGTTTTCTTTTGGGGAAGAATGGCCATGTATTCACAGCAGTTACTCTGTGCTGGAAAATTCAGCCCATAAGTTGATTTTGTACCCCTGCTCTCTTGTTATAGCCATCTCATCTACAGACCATGTTCAATTTACTTTATATGAGCCCTGCATCTTTTACTATAGATTTTGTCATGCTGGAAAACCTGTGAAACAATTTCGTTTCGTGCAGCAACAGTTTTACTTTAATTAAGTAGGTGCCATTCTGAAATAATACAGTTGAATTCAGTGCAGGTCATCCAGACTTACACCACTCTAACTATGATAAAAGTTTGGTTCATAGTTTAAAAAATCTACACAAAACTGTACCCCATTTGTTAGTTGATTTGCATGGCAGATGAAAGGTGAACAATACATGGTAATGGCATATCATAAAATTCAAAACTATCATAAAATACAAAACATTTAACCTGGCTTTATTCATCTATGAAATTAAATCACTATCCCCCACCTTCATTCTTTGAAATCATATTAATAAACAACATAGAGAATACAGGGGAATAAGTCAAGGTTGTTCCTTTTGTTTTAGAAATAAATATCCATATGTACTTAAGAAGTTGAAATGCCTTAATGGCTTTAAACCTATGGAGATAGGGTAATATAATCTTAAGAGTAATTTTTCTAGAGTTTTATATTTTTGCTTTTGAAACCTGAATTTTAATTGCTCTTGTCATCCTTATATTTCTCATTATGAAGGCTGATTGGTAACAATCTGTGGAGCATCCAACATATGTTAATAATTTTGCACATGAAGGTGAATGTAATAAGACATTGTGAGTCACATGCTCTGTCGCCTCTTAAATGACATTTATCCATATAAGTGGATAGAATCATAGAGTCAGGACTGTATAATCATAGAATGGTGTTGAGTTGGAAGGGACCTTTAAAAGTCATCTTGCTCAATCCTCCTGACATGTACAGGGGCATCTTCAGGTTTGTCAGTCCTGTCCTACCCTTGAGTGTTTTCAGGGATGTGCATTTATCACCTTTCTGGGCAATCTGTTCCAGTGTTTCACCACACTCATTATAAAAACTCTCTTCCTCATACTCAGTTTTCAGTCAGTCTTCCTTTTTCCACTCATGGAGTTGCTGCAATGCAGAAGCCAACTAGATTGGTCAGGCAGGACTTGCCCTTGGTGAAGCTGTGTTGGCTGTCTCAAACCACATCCCTGTTCTCTACATGCCTTAGCACAACTTCTGGGGGATCTTTTCCATCATCCTCCCCAGCACAGAGCTGAGGCTGACAGGTTGGTAGTTTCCAAAAGCATCCTTTCATCTTTTTAAAAAACAGTTGCGTGTTTCTGCTTTTCTAGACATCAGGGAATTCTGACTGTCCTGCCTTTTCAAATATCACAGAGAGTGGCTTGGCAAGTACATCAGTCAGGTCCCTCAGGACTGTGAGATGACCCCTGTCTGTTTCTATAGACTTTCCTCTGGGGCTCTCAAACCTAAACATTTGTTAAAGTGGAAGGGACTTTGCTCCCTTATTCCTTCTCTTGTGGTCTATTCAGTTGAGAGGCATGGAAAGCAGCTGCCAGAGAAGACTGAGGCAAAAGGTTGCTGAGTACTTCAACCTTCTCCTCCACTCTCATCAGTTTTCCAGTTATGCTTATGAGGGGGAATTAATTTTTTTTAACCTTCCTTTTCTGGATGACATACCTATAGAAGCCCTTGTTCTTTCTCTGCCTTGTCAACTTCCTCTGCAACTTGGACTTCCTGGCCCCATCCCTACAGACCTAGGTAGCATCCATATACTCTTCCCAGGGTATCTGCTTCCACTGCCTGTGTGCTTGCTTCTTGCTCTTAAGTGTAACTCAAAACAGAAAACAGAAACATTAGTTATGTCTCCTCAGGGGAAGACAGTAAAGTCCTTGACAATTCCCTTGGCATTCATTGATTTACAAATGCTGCACAGTGCACTACTCTATATAAAAATATTGCTGATAGGGCCCTTTTAAAGAAGGTTTTATGATCATTCTTGAATCTACTGTTTCTTAAGCTGACTTTATAAATGAATGCAAATCCCTTTTTCTTTCTGTGATTCAGTGTGATGAAAATATACCAGAAAATGCTAAGCTATGTTAAAAGGTAAGTATCCTGCAATGCTTTCCAGTTAAGAGTCACCTTGTAATTTATCAAGAATCATTTATGAACATGCTTTAGGAACCATGAATGATACACATGCTAATGTATAACAACAAATATATACAAGAATAAATAGAGTGACAAAACACAGGATGCTTTCTATGTCTCATGGGCAAAATGTGCAGCCTTTAACTGTGTGAGAAAAAAAATTTAGAAGTTAAAAATGACTGAATCATAGATTCATTTATGTTGGAAAAAACCCTTAAAATCAATGAGTAACACTCTAAACCTAATACTGTCGGTTCCACTTCTAAACCATGTCCTTGGCTGCCATATCAATATATTTTTTAAATAACTCCAGGGATGTTGACTGTAGCACTTCCCTCAGCAGCCTGTTACAATGCTTGACAACCCTTCCAGTGAAGAAATTTTTCCTAATATTCAATCTAAGCCTTCCCTGGCACAACTGGAGGCTATTTCCTCTTGTCCTATTACTTGTTACCTGGGAGAAGAAACCAACATCATCTGAATTCTGCAGCCTTCTTTCAGTACCTGTAGAGAATGATAGGGCCTCCCCTGTCTCCAGTCTAGGTAATTCCAGCTCTCTCACCTGTGCCTCATGACTCACTCTCTAGAGTCTTCACCACCTTCTTTGCTCTTTTCTGGATGCTCTCCAGCATCCCTATGTGTTGTACCATGGAAGATTCAGATGATTAATTCCTCATGGGGTTAACAGTAAAAATACTGCAAAAGTGACCTGAGTCAGGCAGAGAGCCAGGGACTCCCAGGGTGCTTCTTGGCATGGAGAGGAAGGTGTTAATGAAACAGTGTAAGGCAGCAAGCTCTTCTGTCTGGGGAACTATTGAAAGGCTCCATTTTCTGTTTTACTCTGGTGCATGATAGAAGACCATTCCATAACACTGGGGTTTCAAGATGTCCTGCAGAGCTGGCAAGATGTTTCATTTATCACATATTCCAGACACTTGGTGTTTCTGCTGCTGTTCGGCCTATATCCAGTTTCTTTTGTAGAGCGAAATACAATGCTTTAATTTCTATGCTTGTAAAAACAACCAGCTCACACTGTGTTACTGTGGATATAGAAAACCAGTTCATACTGTGTTGCTGTGGATATAGATAAGTGCTACGTTGTATAGGATGACAAACAATTTTTTTTTCCCTTGAGGCAGAAAGTTTTACATCTTATAAAAATCCTCCTTTTGTTTGTACTGACCTCAGTGGACCCCAAAACACAAGCCTCTGAAGTAAACTGTTGCTTAAAAGGGATCTCTCATTGCCTTTAAAATGAGTCTGCTTCCTCTTTGTTATTGACCTCTTAGTTGCCATGTGCACAAGTGCTGTAACTTGATTTAGTGGGCTGCCTCTGGAGCTACAGGTGAGTCTCCACCTGTTTTTTGTACACCAAGATTTACCCAAGTGAAAGGTGCATAGTTGCTGAGTTGTAGCAGTTCTGCATATGTCCAGAAGATGCAACTGTGCATAAGAACAGAATAGTTATTACCCTTTGTTTTCTAGAATGATGTAGAAAGATCGAGAGGTTTGAGTTAAGATAAATCACTCAACATTAAATCCATATCTGCTGCACCAGACATTCAGCTACTGTTTGCATTTAATTGTCCGTGCATAGTTGTCAAATGCTTCACAGAATGCCAAGAAACCACTTGTTTCACAATTTGAGAACAATTAATGAATTCTGTAGTTGGCACATGCTCTGGAGAGTTATGATTTCATTTCATATGATAATCCAGTTCTATTTTATTCACTCACAAGGTAGATATTTTTGTGAATGCCACTATATGGGGAGTAAGAAACTTGTGGGCATAGTATATATGTTATCTTATGTTAGTCACAAGACATCTGCTTTAACCACCAAGTCCAGTCACTGGTCAGTAAGATGTTTGAATGATGAGTTCTTTACCTTCCACGTAGCATTAGACATGTTGGGACTCTATAGTAATTTTTATAACTATAAATGCTGGCCTTTTTTTGGGTTTGAGTTGGCTTATACTATTTGACACCAGAACTTAAATTAGGAGAAAGTTTCAAAACTACATTTCTAGTGACCATATGCATCTTGGTAAATTCAATATATTTTTTACTTCTATTTGGATGAAACCAGTATGTGTGCACCATTGGCCTGATGGATACTCTTTGTGATGTAACCATAACACTAAGATAGTTGCCTAGAGCTTGAATTTTTCTTCAGTCTTTTTGTTTGGATAAATTCTTTTCTGAATTTTTACTGTGGGTATCAGCAAGGTGCACAATTTAGCCTCTTTAAATGCGTACTCTAGGTGTTTTGTACCTTGATTTCCTAGAGGAATCGAGGGTTGAGCTAGGTGTTGGACTCCTCTTTCCCTGTTATATTAATATGGCAGACCTAATTGTATCTTCTTACTGCAGTGCTTTCATTCACAGACCTCTGGCTAGAGCACTCACTAGAGCAGTTCCAAACTAGCATCTTTAAGCCAAAACATCACTTATTTCTTTTCCCAACTAAGAAGCTGGCAAGTAAAATTGTGGTTGAAAAAAGCATTATCTGGGTCTTTCATATATCTTTCACAGAAAGAAGAGGTGAAAGTAAGCTTTTGGTAATGGTCAGCTGCACCAAGTTTATTATTTCCTTTGCCATCCAAGGCACATGATGGCTTTAAAATTTGTGCATCAACACACCAATTACCCAGGGACAGAAAAATGAAGTAATCTAGTTTGCACATCTTGCCACACCCTACGTAGTGCTACTCTATGGTGATGCTGTGCCTTAAAGGATGCACGTAAAATCTGTGATACTAAAATTGTATAGGAAAGGAAATCTCTTGTTGTACTACGTAGGATGAAGAAAGTAACCATAACTGAAGTTGTTATGGTTTAACTGAAGACTTTTTTTCCCCAATATTTCTTCTGATAAAAAAAATTACAAAAGCATCTCTTGTTACTGAAAACAACAGTTTACAGGAGGTGGCACTGTTCGGCCTACCTCTCCCTGCTTCCAAATCATGGTGTTAAGATTCAATTATTAAAATTACTGGAGAGCCTCTGCCTGAATTAAGGTGCAAGCGAGACCATATGCTAAGGTCAATAGAGATTGTTATTTACAGTAAATGTGATGTAGAGAGAGAGAGAGAAAGAAATAGGGAAAAGAAAGAGAGGGGATAAGAATAGAAGAGTATATAGTCAACACCCATTGGATCATTGTTGCAATTCCAGTGTCTGCTGTTTGCAGTCGTGGTCACTGTCTTGATCCATCAGTGATGGATGGGGGAAGCCCATAAAGCACCAAAGTTCCATGGGTTAAAGATGCTCAGGTTCAGCTGGGAAGGCCCAGGTATTTCTCCTTTGGTGGGGAATTTGAAGCTGGATGATGTAATGCTGTAGATCACAGGACACTTCCAGAGTCTCTGGTGGTCCAGGACACCTCTCAAGATAGCACAGTCAGGGCAGGGTAGTCAATTATGGCCCATCAGAAGGGGTGAATACCTTCAGGCTATGTGTGAATATCCCCTACATTACTGGAGGGGAGTTTTCACACCTGAGCCATTTCATAAAGAGAGGACATTGTTGTTTGCATTGTAAAAAAGCACTATCCCACCTCCTATAATTTTCCTCTCCTCATCCTCTTCCTTTATTGGTTAAGTAGTCAATTGTTCAAGTCATTAGAGAGTCCAGCTTTCACATATGGTCAGGTTGCATTATTTTTCTTGAGCTAAGGCTGCCATTGTTGTGAACTGAAAAGGTTTTTAAATAGAAGTATGTGGCTATGTTTGCTTTTGAAAGATGGAATTTATGATTGCATTTATTTCCACCTACTGGATCACCACTGAAATGGACTGAATTTCTCAGTCTCATCCTTTAAATCGAAGACAGAAAATAGTCTGCTCATTTATAATCCATGCTTTCAACTAGATAACATGTGAGATACCGTTAAAAGATAAGTTATCATATTTCAGTTTGAGAATTCAAACTGGATATCACAAAATTATGGCCTACAATGGCAAATTTAGATTTTTTTTTTAATGCTGCAATTTGTATTCTAACTCTAATCTTTATCCTGTATGCAAAGACAAAGGGAAAAGTTGAGGATTACTTTTAATCCTGTTGGGTTAAGCTGTCTCTTCAGTTCCCTTGGCATTGGCATTGAGCCTAGATGATGCCAGTCACCCACCCCTGGGCAGCTGGATTGTTAAATTCCAATCTGTGCCCTTTAACCGCTGAGCTTTTCAAAATAAATTTGAATATGTCATAATGATGAATTAATTAGTTCAGTTCAGACCTCAGCTCCATGGAAAATGTGGGGACAGAATGCTTTGGAAAATGTGAAAATCAGGAAATTATAGGATCTCTTTGGATCTGTTCCCTCTTATTGCAGCCACCAAGAGACAGATGCCCATAGAATCTACTAATGTCCAGCAGAGCTTATTTATTTGGGCACAGGGATTTCTATGTTGACCATGAGTTGTGTTTGCAAAGCCAGCTCAAGTTAAATGATGCTGTGCTTCTAGCAAGGCAATTGAGCTCAGGAGTGCACCAGAGGTACTCACAATGTTGTTGACACTACAAGAGCTCTTGGAACAAGGGAGCGTGGCCAAAAGCTGAAAATGTCTACACAGAATCACTCAGACAAATACAGATCACATATTTTGGGGCTGGCTGAATGTTTCTATTTGCCTTTGGTAATCATCTCTCTGGTGCCTGAACTGGCTTTGCTCCCAGGAAAAGTGTGGAGTCATTGTGGAACCCTAGCTCTCAGTGGCTGCAAACCAAGTGCTCTGCATGGCAAAAATGGAGAATTAACCCCATTTAAACAATTCAGATCAAATTACTATGAAGGCACCTGTGAGAGAAGTGACATCTTGATGCGTTTCACCTCTGATGTTCTTTATTTGTAAGGAGGTTAGAAATCCAAATCCTGTGCTGATACAATTACAATCCCAGACTAAATTAATGTTCTGAACTTTGCTAAGCTTTGCCACCTTAAATGCAATACAGACTTCTCTCTGTAACACTCATGTCCTTTTGATTGCTGGCAAAATTAAGTTACCTTTACTAGCTCTACTGTCTTGGTTGCAAGATGACTTGCTAAATACTTTTTATTTTCTGCATCTTTCTTAGAAGGGGAAGCATTTTTATTACTGTCTGAAAAACTAAAATAATACATAAATAGAGAGATCTTGAGGGCATTAAAACATCGGTGGATTTAGGACAAATGGTTTGCACTTTGTCTTCATGAAGATAGGGCAGTCTTTCCTTTCTTCCTGGGGCCCCTGTTCTTCCTGCTCTTTATAGAGTAGAAGAGTGAGGGCATATAATTTTATAATCTTTATTTCTTTTTAAAAAAACCCTTAGTACTTTGCTTAACATCTTGAAATTGAAATGTACACCTGTCTTGGGCACCACTTTGATCATAACACCTCTTTCTGTCCAGCTCATAGAAGAAAGTTACTCCTGCTGTAACTGTAGATGGTGATAAACTAGAAGTGAAAGCTGACTCAGGCTCTCTGCACTGTTTTTCCTTTATCAAGAACATGTTTCAGGTGACTTTTGTTACAATGATTTGTCATGGCCATTCACACGGAAAATTGATGTCCTCAGAAGGCTTTTGCTACATTCATTAAATCCATTTTCAGCTGCCTTACCTCTCCTTTACAAGAGTGATGACCTGCATATATTGTCAGAAAAAAGGAATAGGGGTTGAACCTACAGAAGTACTCTCTGAGATACGAGGGCATAGTTTACCTCTCCAGAATACCACTCAGTAATTGCTGAACAAAGTATGAGTCTGATTTATTGAAGCAAAGTGAATGGAAAAAAGTTCTACATTATAGCTCCGATATTGGGAAATAATAGCTCATTCAAACTATTTCAACCAATGCCACATATTTCTGTGAGGACTCCTGGTAGAAGCATTTGAAAAGATTATATTAGTGCACATAGAAATGAGTATGACTGTGATGTTAAGTCTAAGGGATTATATTTCTTTAGCAGTGAAAGAGCAAAACAAGTTTCCAGTGTTGATGCTGCCACAACACCGAATGCTGTTCCAAGAGCCCTTCCTCCTGTATTTAGATCATTCTTGTCTTCTCCTCTGGGTGCAATTTTCAAAGCATACTATGTGAATGGACAGATTTCCTCTTCAGTTACTGGAAAACTCTCTCATATTTCAGTGGAAAGAAGATAAGACGCTATTTTTAAGATAGTCACTTTTTCCTATTACAAGTATCCCATGTGATGTTCTGCCAATCATTGCGATACAGATACTTTTTTTTTAAAAACTTTTGAATAGATAGTGAGGAGTCATCAAAACTTAGCAAACCAAGCCATAGGAACACAAATAATTTATATAGTAGTTTTTATTATAGTTCTTGAAGTCTGTTGTAGGTATAGGTTTGTTTATATTGTCTCTTTCACAAAATAGAGTCCAAAGTAAAATAACCAAAGCAAGTATTAAGATCATAGCAGGAACTGACATAAACAAGAATTAAGGCTGAGTTCTTAGCTGCCATACTACCATATGTTTCACAGGGTATGAAGATGTTATTCCATGTTATCCATAGCTGGGCATTAACTATGTCTTTGTGCTTTCTTTTCCATTTAAATTCAGTTAGCTGTAGGAGTATATAGAAAGAAAAGAACCAGACTGTCTGTGTTTTTCAGTGAAAGCCAGTATATTCAGGCCACTTGAAGAACACAAGCAAAGATTTTTAAAATAAGGAACCAGTTGCCTATATACAGAGCATGAGACAGTCCCAGTCTGTGAATGCTTCCACCAGGCTTGCATCAGCTTTTCAGTAGGAATTAATTTGACAAAATCTTTTTTTTTATAACCAAAGTAATCAGAACAGAAAAGAAGTTCTGCAAGTGCTCCCCTCTGTGCTCACTCACTCGAATAAAAACCCCTGTTGTCATAAAAAGTACACCAAGGATACAGAAATACTTTTTAATGAACTAGTTCTTATGGCAGCATGAAATCTAGGATTAGATATACAGTGCTATTAGTCTCATTTATGTCTATCTAGTCAGTCTTGTGTTACTGTATCTAATTTTCATAAATGTTTAAGCTGGTAATATGAACGATTCCTCTTGTCTCCCGTAGTGCTCTGAGAAGTGACAAAACCCCCCAAACTTAACATCCAACACCGATTTGCAATCAAGCTCCACCATTTCAAATTGCATCGTGTGATTCAGCCTAATGGTGATAAAGAGCTCCAGGAACTGGATAATGTTGAGGGCTACTGGTCACAGTGATCAGCTGTTGGGAAAGGCTCAAAATAGTTACAAATGGCTTGATGTGATTTACTAGGGAAGGCGCCAACTTTCTACCATGTGTCCTGTGCTACACCTAGCCTTATTTCTGTTTCCATTATGAAGCATGAGCAAAGCTTAGAGACAAGATGGTGTTTTGAAAATCAAAAGGTGAAAGTAGCTTGTACAGGGACAGATCATCCCCTTGGTTACAGTAACTCTCATCCCAAAACTTAGTACTGCATACAGCACTGCTAAGTGAATGCATAATCTCGATGTATATTAAAAAAAAAAAAAAAAAAAAAAAAAAAAAAAAAAAAAAAAAAATTAGACTTAGAGTTTTTGTATTTATTTTGGGATGGAGTATTATGTTGTTTTTAGAATTAGGCAGTGTGAGGAGGGACTTTACAGAACTAATATTATTCCTCACAAGTTGTGCACAGACTTAGAGTAATGCTTATGGAAGCCCTTGGGCTTCATCCAGATTCAGTTTTATAAGACTACTTTGGCCTGATTTTGTGAGTATAATTTAATTTCTAGCTGTTGTCTTTTTTTTTTTTTTTTCCAGTCCAAATTAGCATGCAGCACTAATGCTACCTGCTTACATTTCAAGTTTTCAGCACTAAATCCCTAGAATATTTGGTTTTAAAAATTAAAAAAACCCATCAATATTTCTTTAATGCTCTTGAAAGAATGAATGTGTTTCCTGACCAGAAACCATTAGACTGCCTGCTTTGTGAAATATTTGTTCTCAAATTTCCTTAGCACTTAGGCTAGTGCCGACCAGGAGTTATTTTGATGCATTTATTTTGGGGATCCCTGTAGGATCATGCCATGACATTAATGAGGAAGCATAGTTCAGCTCTCTTTGGTCCATGGCAAATGTAGAATAAGCAGCAATATTTTTGATAAAATCTGAAAAATCCCCTAAACCCACAAATGGATATTTTCCCCAGTATTGTTACAGGTTTTCTTGCATTCTGATTTTGATCTGAGCAATATAACTTGGAAGCTTCTTTTCTTGATTGTGGCTTTTCCAAACATTCCTTAAGTAGAGGTACAGAACATAATTGCCACTGCCAGACTGCTGTTCTGTCTTTGACAAAGCTGTGCTATTGATGTTTCCTCATGGATTTTGAATCAGGTGCTTCCTCAGTCAAATACAAGATTACATTATTCCCTCTGGACTTTTCTTCTCTCAGGCCAACTGCCTGACAGACTTTCATCTGGAAATTCTTGTCACTGCTTTTCTAAATCCTGCCTCTGTCTACAAAGATTTAAGATACTGTCTCATCAGTATGCAGATGTACTTCACTGGTTTTGTTTGGTTATTTTCTAACCACTGACTAATTAATTTCCTGTTTAAGACACACCTGATCAGAATGTGCAACTAAAAACCAAAAATCTAAAAAATGTGTTGGCTGTAAACTTTTTGCTTTCCAAGAAAACAGAAGTGATGTATTTTGCAACATTTTCTGTTTTCCATTTCACCTTTGCATCTGATGTTCCAGATGTCACTTTCAAACTTAGCACTTCCTGTAGCCACCAGCCAGCTGTCCTGTCCATTTTACATGGGATTGTGTGATGGAGGGAGGCAGGGAGGGAGGGAGGCACACAGACTGGTCCTCTGCTTCTTTTGTTCCAGTTTCTAGAACTCCTGGTCCTGTTGAAATTTCACCAACAAACCCCCATACATGATAAGATCACCATGTCCTTCCACAATTCCTTTTTTTTAAAGATTAAAGAATGAAAAGAAGGTAATTTTTTAACATTACTGAGGATAGAATCTGTCACAATATACAAGTTGTGTCTTATTTTTTATATAAATTCTAGATTCCCAGCACAAATGAAAAGCTAATAATCTTCTTCTGAAAAGTCACTCTTGAATTTTTTGTCATCTCCTTGAATTTCTACTTTGCATCTGTTTTTTATTTACTTTCTAAATTTTGAGGTGAACTTGCTATGAAAGCCAGGAATTTTCTCTCATGTGGAGAGCGTTTCTTTTTTAAACATCTGAACGGTCTCACTACAGTGTGTATATAAGAAATACAAAAAATTTAAGCCATAGAAATTAAGAAAAGTGAAATAAAGCTGGAAAAGGGAAGCACCAAATTCAGAAATGTCAAAGACTCCTCAAATTTGATGAGAGGAGTTACCTTTTCATGAGCCCTGTAAGGCTTCTTTTCAGGGCAGAGCACTGTGAATTGCACTGTCTGTGTAGACTAACAGCTACATACACCCAGCACTCATCAGCTCTTGCAAAGGTTTTCCATTTTCAGTTATGTTTGACAGTGAAAATGTCTTCATTAATAATATTATAGAAGCTTAAATTTAAGTATTCTTTCTAAGTAAGATTACTGTAGGATGAGAGCTGAACACTGATGAATAATCTGTGAAGGACTTTTCATGATCCCCAGAGCCCTCATAGGTGTGAGCAGCATGAGTGCCACAGGGATGTGGAAAGGAAAGTCTTTTAGAGTCCTTTTCTTCTTGCCAAGATTGTTGTAGCTGTTAGTTACCCATCTGGAAGGCAGCATGTTTTGCCATACTAGGAAGGGCAGGATTGGATGCAAGAGGGTATGTTAAGAGGCACACAAACTGCACATGCCTGTGAATTCAGCATCATCTGTCCTTAGATTTCTCGTGCTCAACATGTCTTACCACCGTACCACATCAAAGAACTACATGACTATATCCTGGTACCTACAAATACATTTCCTAAACCAGTCACTGCCTCCATATGCAGTGTATCTCCTTTTCTCCACCCGAAAACAAGGGCCTTAGGTAGAGGGAAAAAAAACAAAACAAAACAAAACAAAAAACACAAAACCACAAAAAACCACCATTTTGTTTTCTTAAGGATAGCAGTGATAAAATCACGTTTAGGCATTTGGGGTGAATATAAAACTGAAACTCTTTGTAGAACCCACCTAACACAATCATCACTTCCAAATCACTGAAAGAAAAAAAGTAATTCCTTGATAAAGTCTTCTGTGTTCTGACCAGACCGTGCTCTTGAAACACGGTTCAGGAAATATGTATACCAATTTTTCAATCTATATATCTCACAAAGACAAAAGTACAGATTAACTCCTCTCATTTTAATAGCATTGCTGCATTTTTATAGAATAATCTGGTGATTATTTGGTGCTTTAGTCTATGAGAGTGCTGACCAGACCATTTTGCAGTAACTGTCTCTTCTAACATCAGGCTTCCAGACTGCTGATGTGGCATTGCATGCCAAACTGTGCAACATTTTTCCTCGGGTAAGCTACAGTAAAGAGCCCTTTGAGATAATTTTTGCAGACAGTTTGTCATTCTGCAGGAAGAGGAGAAATGGTGGCACATGAGGCATGAAAACATTGCGTATGCTAAAGAAAGCAAGCCCATAAACCTGGAGATGCACTGAAAAAAAGGTAGAGAACATTTGTGGTGAAAGATCCGTGCCAGCCAGTGCAGGAAGAACCTTTTCTTCCTGCATGAATGAGCTTTCTTGTGTGCCCATGGATGGAGATGTTTACTGAGCTCCGTGCCTGGACTTTGTAGCAATGTTTGAGGCTTTGTAGCCCAGATCACTGAACAGATGAAAGATAAAACTGATGGGCTGTGGGAAACACAGAGTGAGGATGCAATGAGGCATTGAGCATGGGCAAAACCTACTGGTGATATGTAAGAACAGTAAGATGAAGCAACAAAGAACTGGAACAGTGCTGACTTACCTTGCCATCCTGACATCACCTTCATCATGAGATGGTTATGTCTCAGACAGCTCCGCATTCTCTAACCCTCAACAGTTGATGGGAAGAGGTTTAAAAATGTTGTGCATTGGAAGAATTTTGACTAAAATCCTTTCAACAGTTCTTCCTGTGTATCATTCACTCACTGTGAGGGATAGTTACCATGAAAGACCATGACCAATCATTTAAAAAGCTGCTGGCAGATATAAGGAAATCCATGAGGGCACGGGACTACTGGTGCTGGGAAAAAAATGAGTTGGTGTATAAGGCCAGCTCAGTCTCTGTATCATCCTCTGTTTCATATTTATAGCTTGATTGAAAGGAACAGGCAAACAACGATTTCAGCATGAAACCAGAATTTCCCTACTATGATATTCTTAGTCTTTCTCTGCAAAAGAGGGATTTGATACAGGATGATAATTGACAAGACTTGTCAAACACTGGAAGGAATTCTGAAATACTTTAAAAGACTTTATACCATGTGGATTTTGTGTGGTTTCATTTGCAAGCATGGGATTTTTTACTGCTATCTTTGTTCACACAGCATAGCTGAAAATTACATGTGGACTGTGACTGCTCAATATGTTTCTTTATGTGAGTGAAGAAGGTAGAATTTGGTCCTTCTGATACGTACATATATAGACAGGATTTGCTTCAAAGATACCGTAGGGTGAAGAGAGAAAGAGCAGCACATTTCTGGAAACAACTTTGAAGTTCTGGTTATTGTACATTTCTCAGGACTTGTGTGAACCTCACTTTTTCTGCTATTCATTCATGCCAGCAACACTAATGTACAGTCAAAAGAAATTACTGGATTTATTTGCTTCACAAATTTATATCTGCAGCCAGTCCAAATTTTAGTCAAAACACTTTGTACTAAAATATTTTCTTAATTGAAATCTACATGGGTTTTTTAGAACAGTGCAGTTCTTCTAAAGTAAGAGGTTGGGTTGTTTTTCTTTTATTTCCACATATCTCTGTAACTTCTTTCTTAATGATATAAGTAGTGTAGTATACCCTGATCTTTTTACAGATATGAAGGATGAGATATTCTGTCCATTCATTACCCACATTCTATCCCCAGTAATACCATCATCATCATCATAAATCGTCCTCATCATCACTATCATTATCATCTCAATAATAATTTTCCTTATAAAATAGTAATGTGTACTTAGTAATATCACACCCTAATTTATAGTAAATATTCTCAGTCATGTGGGGTTTTTGGATCTGTGTATACAATAACAAGCCTGCTTGAAACAAATGGGGTCTATTTGACTCAAAACAGATCTTAGTTGAGGAGTTAGACCTTGCTGAGAGACCTTTAAACCAAACTTGAGATGGGATATGGACATAGTCTGGTTAAAGAGATGAAGTACGGGAAAGGAAGAGCTATTGTGACCACCCCAGTAGTAAAAGGAGTCTTAGGAGGACATACCTCAATCAAACATAAGCAGCTAAAGATGTAACGCTGCAGGATTATGGGGGAATCCCTTTGCAATCCTATCGGGATACTGATGCAATCAAGTGTAAAACAAGACATGTAGTATGGGGAACAAACAGGAGGAGCTATAGATCTGTATGCAGTCACTGGGTTTTGGTCTCAGTGGTATTACAGAGACATGGTGGGATAGCTCACAAGACTGGAATATTGTCAAGAACGACTGCATGGTGCTTGGGAAAGACAGGCCAGGGAGGCACTGTGATGGAGTTGACCTCTCTGTGAGACAACACTCAGATTGCATTGAGCCCTCTCTTGGTGAGGATGATGAGCAAGTTGAGAGCTAAGGTCTTAGGATGAAAGGACAGACTAATAAGTGTGACATTGCTGTGGGTGTTTGCTGCAGGACACCTGACCAGGAGGAAATAGATGTGGTCTTAAACAAGCACTTAGGAACAGCCTCATAGTCACAGGGTCTGGTTCTTTGTGGGAGTGTTTATCTACCTGGACGTCTGCTGGAGAAGCAACACAGCAAAGCACAAAAAAGGCCTGAAGGTTCTGGGAAAGGATTGGTGACAGCATGCTGTCACAGGCAGTGGAGGATCCCACAAGGAATGGTGTTCTGATTGTACTAACAAACAGTGACCAGACCTTGTTGGAAATGTAGAAATTGGATGCAGCCTTTGCCTCAGTGACCATGAGACTGTGAAATTCAGTATCAGATATGGAGGAAGTAGGGCAGCAAATAAGATTGCAACCATGGACATAAGGACCTAACTTTAACCTTTTTAGGGATCTTCTTGAAAGAATCCGATGGGAGCATCCCTGCAGAGAAGACTGGTCTGAGAGTCTAGGTTGGTATTCTGGGATCACTTCCTCTAGGCTCAAGAAGAGTGCATCCTGAAGAACAGGAAGTCTGGAAAAAAGAGCAAGGAACTTACATGGACAAATAAAGAAATCCCATCATTACTCAGGTGTAGGCAGTAATTACACAGAAGATGAAACCAGGGTCAGGAAACTTGGAATGAACATTGGAATGATGAGGTGACAGCAGTGGGTATTTTCTGCCTCAGCTTCAGCAAGGCTTTGGACACTGTCTGTCCCAACATCCTCAGAGACAAACTCAGGAGGTGTGGAACTGTCTGAAATACTGATCCCAGAGGCTTGTAATCACTGGCACGGGGTCTAGTTGGGGGCCTGTCACTAACAGCATCCCTCAAGGTTCACTACTAGGTCCAGTATTGCTTAACTTATTTGCTGGGGACACAAAGCTGTGAGCAGTGACCTGTACCCTGGAGTGCTGTGTAGTCTTTCAGAAGAACCTCAACAGGCTGGAGAGATGGGCAGAGAGGTACTGTCTGAAACTCAATAGAGGCAAGTGCAGGGTCCTACACGTAGGAAGGAATAACCCAATGCACCTGTACAGTCTTAGGACTGACCCACACATTTGCCTTTACAAAATGTTATGCCTGCCCTATGGTAGAATGCAGTTGCTGTAGGATAATGCAGATGGATATGAAATCGTTGTCTTGAAAACATAAGTGAATATTTTCTTTCCCACATCAGGAAGCCAGCACAGTATTTCCCTGACGAGATATATATTTCCATTTGAGTAAGATTTCCTGGTATAGGAAAAACTGCTTTAATCCAATTGAATGATTGGAAGATTATTATAAACTCCTTCATTGTTTAACTGTTGTCAAAAAAAGGTTTTCTACAACTGATTTTGCTGGAAATCAACTAAAGGGGACTTAAACCACAAAAAGAATGCTGGGATGTGACAGGATGTGTTGACTTTCTCATGGAAGTCTTTCACTGAGCAATGAAATGACACGTTTGGACATACTTGCAGATCTGCTCAATGTATAAGGCAGTAGTAAACTTCCAGAAAAACTTTGGTTCTTATTTCTTATTACAGACAACCAGCAAAAAAACAGATTGTAGTCAAAGAAACACTCTAAAGTAAACCACAGCTAACTAACCAGTTCTCTACAATGCATGCACTCTCTGAGTCACAGGATCATTACCAACTCTAGGACATTGTCTGGGAACTTAAGACAGACTGTGATGATTGACAGACAGTATATATGGTAAGTTTGCAAGTCTGCAGCAATCCTTCTAAAGATTGTGAAATGACTTCTTGAGTTTTTTGTGTTTATTTAGCACAGGAACTGTAAGGATGTATTGCAAAACTACAGCTAAAAAAGTTTGTAACTTAAGGTATGAATCATGCTCCCTAACAGCTAAGTTCCAAGTGACCTCAATGTTCTTCTCTCTGAATTTATGTCTACATCACATACTTAAGAGCTACTTGAAATGTTTCAAATCCTAAATAGTATTTTCTGCTTGAATTAGTTGTCACCAAAATATGGATTTTATTAAGTAAAACTTAGTCACAGAAAGGATTTTTATTTGGTATGGAAAGAGGATTTCTATGCAACTTATGTTGGTCTTTCTTAGTGTCTTTCCTGTCCCACTTTTTAACCTTTCTGGCAAAAAAAAAAAAAAAAAAAAAAAAAAAGAAAAAAAAGAAAAAAAAAAAGAAAAAAAAAAAAGCTGACACCAAAATATCCTGCAGTAGCTTCTGAATACAGAAGCCCATAGTAATCTTTCTACATAGTTTTGAAATGGAGAAAACTGCTCATTACTGAGTTAGATTGTAGTCTTCAAAAGTGCTTTCTGAAGTCTCTACCAGGGAAAGGTCATTAAGAATTCACTACACAGCTCACTCATCTCATTTGTCCCCAAGTGTGCTGTGCATCTGCTGCTCTGGATAAATGAAAATATTTCAATTCTTCAAAGAATGAACTTTGAAAAACACAACCTGTTGGTCAAAACCAGAAATATTCCTTTAGTTTAAAGAGATTAAGGGGTAAAATCCTGATTTTTCTTTAAGTAGATTAGCTTCAAATGATGTTGAGACTCTACAGGGTGCATGCAAATATAAGAGGATAGTAAAACTACCATCAGGAAAATTGTGTTCCTTTTCATATGCAGATTCCTATCCCTAACGTGGCCTTTTAATTAGCTTGATTATAGTGGTGCTTACTTGTTAGTGCCTCAGTGCTTTAATTTAAGAAACTGACTGTGTGTTCATTATAAATTCCTATTTTCAAAGATTTATAAATAAAACTGAGCAGCAGAAACCACATCAGAAATGAAAGATAAATTTACTTGGAAAATGTGATGAGAGAAATATCACTTGGGGATATTTCCAAACACTTTCAGCTCAAACTTGACTTCATCTTGGCACAGTTAAGAATTGTGCATGTTGCAAATGAAATCTTCTAGCTTTAAAGTGTGGGGTTTTATAGCATTTCAGTTGTTTGGAATATGAAACACTAAATTAAGACAGAACACCAAGGTACAGAAACAATGCAATTGATGTAAGTAAAAAGGTGGTTTGAGAACCAGAACCTGGTTGTTGAGAGAGTTGGAGAAGAACAGGTGTACTGGTTTGGATGTAAACTGGCAGAAGAAATGAATCCCACTCATTTGCCTTAAGAGAGATTTCAGGTCAAAATTACAATTGAATAGAAAGATTACAATGAATGCAATGATACAGAAAGAACTGGCTTAAACCCACAAAGTCAGAGTAGAACAAGAACGCTGTTTATCAGTGATGGTCACAGTCCTATCAAGGGTTAGTCGCAGTCCTGTTGAGGTGATGGTCAGTCTTGTCAAAAGCAGCAGTCTTGGGGAAGTTCTGATCCTCCTCTGCATCCATCAAGTTGTGGTGGCGTTGTGAAAAGTCCCCAGATGCACAGATTTATAACTCAGGTTCAGGTAGGAATGCTCAGTACCTCCCCCAGGGTGGGGAGTTTCACAATGGAATGATGTAATACTGTGAGTCATGGGATATTTGGAAGTCGTTGCTGGTCGATGTCCTTGCACCTGCCTATTCTGCTGGTATCATTGAGTCCATTACAGCCCAAGAGCAGAGATGAGCCCTCAGAATGGGTGTTACTGTGGGTAACCCCAGAGGGGGTTACCACCGCTGAGTCATAGATGTGAAGAAAAAGAAACATTACCCTGACTTGCAGGATTACCTCTTTTTAACTCATCTCATTTAACACCCATCCTGCAGCCTGAGGTGTCTGGTGTGCACAGGGAGCTCCTGCAAACAACCCATCATTAGCAGTTCATTAGAAATGAAGTACAGGGGTGTGGAATACACAGTATGGTTACACTCACATAGGCCTAACCTAGCACCCTATTCCTCTAACAAGGATAACTGATAAACATTTTATAATTGCTGTATTTAGGAAAATATTGCTTTGTATTTGAGGATTTGCAGTCTGTTACTCCTGCAGAAATTATTGCCAGAAGAGCGTGTTAATAAATTCACATATTTCAAACACTTGGGAATCTATATATGTTCTGTTAATACAGGTGAAGAAAACAGCAGAGTTGGCTCAGTGGCAGAACTCAGTTTTGCAGTGACAGCGGAAGAGATTTGAGTGGGAAAAGTGTTTAAAGGCAGGACTGGAAAGAGTGTTCAGGAGTCTCAGGAGGTAAAAATGACTAAGGAAGGCTGGCAGAGATAAGTAAATTTTAAGGTTTGTCATTGTTTTACCCCATTTAGCAACAAAGCCCCTCAGAGATGCTCACTCACCCCAGTGGGATGGGGGAAAGAATCAAAACGTAAAAGTGAGAGAACTTGTGTGTGTTGATGAAGATAATTTAATAGGTGAAATCTGTGCTTGCAAGCTGCAGATGCAAAGAAATCAACCTGAACGAAGGTATTCATTCATCACTTCCAATGGGCAGGCAGATACTCAGCCATGTCCAGGAAAGCAGGGTTCCTTTACATAAGGTAGTGAATTGGGAAGAAAAATGTCAGAAATCTTTTGTCTACCTTCCCTTCTTCTGCTCACATATGTTTAGCCCCAGAGAGGAGTCATGCCACCTCCCACACATCAGCCCCCTCTTGTCTTGGGACTCTTTTCTGGGAAAGGAGAGGAAGCAGGAGTGCTACCCAAGCCCACTGTCACGAGGAAAGGGGAGAATCAGAAGACAGTGCCTCTGAGACTGGAACTTCTTGTTTCTGTAGTTGTCAGGACAGGAGTTGGTCCCTTGGCTCCTACACCTTCTCTCAGCAGCAGCCAATGGCTCAGTAGAGGTAGAGATGAGCTGTTAGGTCAGATTAGCTAAACCTTGTTGGCTCCAGCCCTCTACCCTCTGCCTATGGTCCTGAGCCAGCTCTACTGAGGCCAATGAAGGGGTGAAGAGCCATCTGTGTAAAATGACTGCATAACTGCAGCTTTACATATGCAAGTGGGTAGCTACTTGGTTTCCTCAAAAGCTCATTTTGCAAGACTTGCTGGCGAGGGAAGAATCAGGCCATCAAATTTAATGGCCCATTCAAGTCACCAGCAAGCTGCCATAAATTGGACAGCTATGTACTGTAGGCACAGTGGTTTGCCTCATCAGGTCAGATTCATTTAGTTTTCTAAAACCTTTTTTAAATTATTTCAGGCAAATGTATTACTTAAACAGAGAAGCACTACTGAATCCAAGTCACCCAAAGAGAAAAAAAGGTTGTTATGCTGATGAAAAGAAGCTTAATTTGCTTCTTAAGATAAAGATGACTCTTCAAGTGCTGTGACTTTGCAGAGGTGCATTCCAATAACTATTCAGCGTTCGTCTACAAATTTCATGGGTTCTAAGATCAGTTGATGAAGTCCATCTGTCAGTAAGGATGCTCCTCCAGGATATTTTTAGGCAGACTCCAGAGAGAAAGGCTTATTTCACTTACACAGAAAGGAGTGCTGGTTTTTTCACTTAACAGTAGCAATAACCCCAAACTCCTGAATTTGACTTTTGCAGCAGTGCAGAATCTGGATCTGCACATGATTTGATACTTTGTATTTTGATAGTGGTATCCTGATTCTCCCTTTTTAGAGAAGTTTTAGTGGAGGCCTTCAAACCTTGAAAGAACTGGCTACAACTTCAGATTCTAAGGATAAATAATGAAAGAAGTCTTGGAGCCTAATAGAGATTGGCTTGGACAGATGAGGGAGGTCTTTAAACAAAGACAGTATTGATAGAATGGCTGTCATCCACAGCTATGAGCTGCAGTTGCCAAAGGGCACATTCTTGTCCCTGCATAAAACACAGAAGAGAACACAAGTAGCCTCATGTTTAAAACCTTTGTGTTTTAAAGGTATGTATTTCCAGGTGAACTAACATAACATAGCAGATGTAGCTAGCATAAACTTTTGAAGTGCACACCTGCTGAATATTTTATACTAGCCATTCTTCCAGGTTGAACAAAGTGTGTGCAAGTGGTTACCAAACTGGTTTTTGACAGGAAGAGCAAAATCCCTATGAACAGTAATCACAAGCCTCCTACAATGTGAGATCCCACTGCTTTCCTAACCACTCTTCTCCTATTTTCTCTCCAGATTTTATCAGCAGTGTGACAGACAAACAGGCTGCTAATAATTTGTTCTTCCACCCCCTCCTCCTCCTCTCAACCGTTTTTAAATGGAGTGTGTAATTTCACAGTGTTGGATGCTTAATATTATCTGTGCACAACATGAATTGCATCTTCTTCCTACCTGCTGGAAGACATTCATTTAACTGGCAGCTGTTGGAAAAATTAAAAGAAACAAGGGCAGAGGAAAGAAACAATTGAAGTTACATACCAAAAAGGAAGAAAATAAATTAACTTTTGATTGATGGACAGAAATATGCCGGTTATATGACAGAAATTAAACATTTCCTTCCACTAATATTCTGCTACATCTCTCCTCTCAATTTAAAATTCAGTACAGATAAGCATGATTTAACCACAAAGCATTCATAAAACTACTTTCTGGGTAAAGATGGAACTAATAAATACTTTTGAATGGAAAATCTGGAGAAAACATGAGAAAGTGATACTTCCTGCAAGCTAACAAAATGTTTTTAAGAGAAGTTTCATGATGATGTACACTACTAATGCATGGACAAACATAAAACTGCTGTGCCAGTCTGGGCATAAGCAAGAAGCAGAGTATGAGAGCCCCAAGATAGAGCATTATTCTAACCTTGCTGCATCTGTAGAGTGAAGAAGACTTGTAAGTCCACTTTGTCCTGTGTGATCAAGAAGCACACAGGAAAGGCCAAATAATCAGCTGCCAGATCAGGCATTTGGTGCTATGAATGCCAGGCTTCTGGGTGCAAAAAGATGAACTTACAGTTGTAACCTATATCTATATATTGGGAACAAGTGTAAGAGAGTACAACGCGGGGTTTTTGAATGCCTTTTCTGTATATACAAGCAAAATGCAAAGCTGAATATTTAGAAATTCTTTGGAAAACCTAAAATACTCTTGAAATTACTAAATATTCACAGCAACAGAATCTCAAGTTGTACAAAAAGCAACTAGTAAGGACAATAAATTATAAATTATTCTCAGAATAAGAGCAGATGCTGAGCAAGAAAAGCTTTAATATAAAAGTCTGTAAGTTTAAGTTATACAGGGTGGTTTAAAAGGCCTCAGCTGCAAGAAAAAAACACTACAACAAAATGTTTACTGTTCAGTTTCCTATAAAGAGATAAACTTTCCAGATATGCTTTTTTTTTCAATATAAAGCCAGATTTATTTTTCATCTGGGGAAAAAATACACAGACTAGACTGACAAATTTTGATTTACCTGGTGGCTTTTATGTGCTGTGCATGCTGAGACATAAAGATGAGAAGCTGCAAGAGCCTTTGGCAACGCCAAGTGGAGAGCTCAGCAAAGAGCTGACAGAGGCCTCAGAAGGTGGCTGTTGTAGGGTTCAGGGTGCTGATGCCTTTCTGACAGCCGCTCCAAAGACAAAGTTGGATTACATAAGCAAAGTTCAAACATAGGTTTAAATTGAGATTTTTTTTTTTGCCTGTAGTTGGTGGTTGTCTGGCAAAGCATGGAGAGGGTAAGACTGAGATTGCACTTCCCCAGCTTCCCTGGAAGGAAACAGGAGATTGTATGAAGATTGTTTGTGAGATGGAACTTTGTACTGATTTTACACGTCCTGATTATTTTGGTAGCAGTGGGGCCACAGAGGTGGCTTCTGTGAGAAGCTGCTGGAGGGTTCCACCATGTCAGCCAGAGCCAACAGTCCCTGGTGACTCCAAAGATGGATGTGCCACTGGCCAAGGCTGGGCCAGTTAGAAATAGTGGTAATGCCTCTGTGATAGATAGTGATAAGATTTAAGAAGAAACCAGAACAAAGCTTGTGGTGTAGTTTTCATCCCAGCCAAAGAAGAGCAGAGGGAGAACATGTGAGAAGAACAACTATGAAGAGACCAAGTTCTGTGGAGAAGGAGGGGCAGGAGGTGCTCCAGGCACCAGAGCTGAGGTTCCCCTGCAGCCTGTGGTGCAGACCATGGTGGGGCAGCTGTGCCCCTGCAGCCCATGGAGCACAGCTCCATCTGCAGAGATCCACCTGCAGCCTGTGGAGGCTGTGGAGGACTCACATGCCAGAGGGGGTGGATGCCTGAGAGGAAGCTGTCAGCCTGTGGGAGACATGTGGAGAGAGGCTCCCATGCTGGAGCAGCTTATCCTTGAAGGGCTGCACCCCATGGAAGAGTGCCCCATGCTGCAGCACTTTGGGGAGGACTGTTGTCTGTGGGATGGACTTACACTGCAGCAGTTCACAGGTGGCTGCTGCTCATGATATGGATTCACTTGGAGAAGTAAATCCATTTACTGTCTCCCATGGGAGGCATTATCCTGCTCTGATTTTGTTAGGGGTAAATCCAATTCACATCATTAAGTTGAACCTGTTTTGTCCTTGCTAGTATTTGGTATACAATGTCTCCTGGTCCTTATCTCAACCCATGAACCCTTTGTTAAATTTTGTCTCCTCTCCAGTTACAGAAGGGACTGAGTGAGTGGCTTTTGTGGGTGCCTGGCAGTCAGCCCTGTGGGAGCTGGTCAGGCAGGGACTGGCAGTGAGTTGTCCCTGACTGACCACACAGACGGCATCAACTAAAGGCCTTGAGAAGAGGAGTGCTGAGAAGGAGAAGATCTAGACAGATTATGGTGAGAAGCATGGGGCTATGGATCTATGGATTTAGTTGTGTTAATATGGGTTATGTCAATAATTTCTGCATAAGGTTATGTGTTAATAATTGGTTCGTTGTTTTTCTGTATATGGTTATGTTGTTGCTCATGGGTTTTTTGTTCTGCTACCAAGGTTGTATAACATGCTGTTCCCTGTAATATTGGTCTTCTGTCCAGCCTACCACAGTGCTTCATTCCCTGGGTCTTTTACTTCCCCAGTAGCCACTGGTAATCCAGTGCCAGGACTCAAAGGAATACTAAATTTGCTGACAGCACTAAATTGGGAGGAGCTGTCAAAGCCCTTGAGGGCATAGAGGCCCTGCAGAGACACCTAGGCAAATTAGAAAGCCAAGCAATCACCAAGTGTATGAAGTTTAACAAAGACAAATGCCAGATTCTGCACCATGGATGTGGCAACTGCTTGTATAGAATGGGGAACGAGAGGCTGGAAGGTATTGCCGTGGAAAGGGATCTGGGTGTCTTGGTAGATGGCAAATCGAACTTGAGCCAGCAGTGCCCTGGCAGCCAGGAGGGCCAAGTGTGTCCTGGGGACATCAGGGACAGCATCTCCAGCCGGGCAGGGGAGGGGATTGTCCTGCCCTGCTCTGCTCTGGGGTGGCCTTACCTCGAGCGCTGGGGGCAGGTCTGGGTGCTGCAATATAAAATAGATATTAAGCTATTAGAGAACATTCAAAGACAGGCCATGAAGATGGTGAAAAGTCTTGAGGGGAAACCATGTGAGGAGAGGCTGGAGTTATTTGGTTTTTCATCTTAGGGGAGACTGAGGGGAAACCTGTTGCAGTTACAACTTCCTTGTGAGGGGAAATGAAGGTGCAGGTGATCTGCCACAGCACTCAAGGAAATGGCATGAAAATGAATTGGGGAGGTTTAAATTGGATATAAGGGAAAAAGTTTTTCACCCAGAGGATGGCTGAGCACTGAGGCAGGCTCCCTGGGGAAGTGGTCACAGCCCAAAGCCTGACAAAACTCAGGCATTTCCACAGTGATCTCAGGCACATGATGTGACTCTTGGGGTGTCCTGCACAGGACCAGGAATTGGACTTGATGATCTGGATGGGTTCCTTCCATATATATATCTGCCTTCTCAGCATATTCTGTGATTCTATGATTTCATTAATTCTATGACTTGATTGAATTTGGAGACATCTTAATTTTGGATGGCAAGGCACTTGAGCTGTATCCACTGATGCTTATGGCTAGATTATGATCATGAACTTCAATACTGATACATGATTTAAATACAACTGAGAAGAGAAGAAGAGAAATGGTGCTTTTTTATTGTATTTTACCCTGGCAAAATCTGTCTGCTTATTCAACATGAAAATATGCTTTTATTACCATGTCCTCGTATTGTCTTAATTAGAGTGAACAACATGCAGAAATAAAAATAACCCTTGAAGATACTGTTAGTATGTGGTGCATAGAAATAAGGGATTATAAAAACGTATTCAGGTATTACACCAGCTGTGATACCTAACGATACACAGGAGTTAAGCCAGAAGTCAAATTATTGCAAATATTGGGCCAAAATCAATATTTTACAGCCTCTATCCAGGACCCATAGATTGTTATCCAGTGAAATGGTGAAGCTTTTCTGAAATGTCTGTTGTTTTGCTTACAGTAGAAAGGAATAAATTAAATGCAGTGTTTTTAAATAAATATCCATTATACACAAAGCTTGATATGGAAAAAAAAATACCCCTTGATTTATAAAATACACAGCACTCCAAACTCAAACCACACAAAATGGAAAGCCTGTCCAAATGAGTTACAGTAATGACTGCAGTTAGGAGGATTAACTTCTGAGGGCACGTGTGTAATGTATGAAGGAAAACAGTGGATGTTATTCCCATAACACAGCGCATGAATCCCAGAAATGTTGCACTCTTTCTCCCAGTTGCAGACTATCAGACCACAGCAAACCATCTGCCAACTTATACAGCCACAAGAAGTAAAAAAAAAAAAAAAAATAAAAAAAATTGGCACATTAGGGGATGGGTGAGGATATTATGTGAGGGAGAGTTGATAGCTGTTTGAGTATTCTGGACCTTTGTGTCAGGTTTGTGGGAGCATAAAGATTTAAGCTCATAAGCCTATTTAGGAGTGGTGGGCTGCTAGAAGAGAGGATGGAGGGAGATTTCAATTTGCCTATTTTTAAATTACTTGTGGGACACATACACCAGTAAATGTTGTAATTGTTCAGTGCTCGATTCATTTGCCTGCAAGGGCTATTAATAATACATTAATAGAATTAAAGGACAGGTGGGTTTATTGAGCTACCTTCCCAAGCTGAGACTAAATTTCCCCTGTATTAACACAAAATTTGTGCTGGTAAATGCAGAACTTTCAAGATGGCTTTTAAACTCATCCTTTGCAAATTGAGATGAGGATAAAACTCCAGTTTCCTCAGTGCTTTCTACAAGTTTTTAAGGCACTTTCCCTCAGTAGCTGAGAAGCCAGAACAGGTTGTGGAAGCAATTGTAAGACTGAATTGGGAAGACTGAGATTCATCCAAGAGCATCACCAGAGAGATCACAAGAGCTGCCAAGAGGGTTCATGTCCTCAGGAGTATGTGAATCTCCATGCAGAAGTGACTGGAGCTTCACAAGACAAGATGTGAATAGTGACAGACTTGGCAGTGGAGTACTGCAATTCCCATCTAGGTATTATCTCCACTTCAGATATCCTGTGTAACGGTGAGTGATAGAGAAATTGAATAACTTAAGATATAACAAATAAAATTGAATAACTTTCACAGGCAGGGAATGCATAAAAATAAATCTTCAGAAACAAAACTAAAAAGTCTGGGTTAGAAAACTTGAAAGAACCAATCTGCATTGCTGATAATTTGTTATTGGTTTGGTTTTCAAGCTAAACTTTGACCTCTTAGAAAGAAAACTTGAGAAGAAAATACAGCTAATGAGGACATAGTAGGACACAAGAAGACTACAAAAACCAGTGCTATGATACCCCTTGAGACGGACTGCATGGAGATGAATGTGATAGTTCAACCAGATTATTTACCAAATTCAAATAAAATACTGTGTGCAGTTAAGTGACAAGAAATAATCAAAGATCCAGAAAGCACTCCTCTGGGAAACTGAGAGGATTAGATTTGTTTGCCTTGCAGAGGAGATTAATTACTGTTACTGAACGTAATAAATGCAAAAGAGGAAGTAGATGAGAAAAGTATGTTTGCCAACTCTTACAGCAAAAGAATAAAATGACATTCAGTAAAATATTAAAGGCAAGAAGTGTAAGACTAATTGCAGGACTTCTTTAATGATAACATAAAATTAGCCTCTTGAATTGATTGCCACAATATGTGAGCTCAGTAAGGTTTAGAAAGGGGAATATAAATGGCTAATGAGGCTCTTTGCAGTCACAATAGTGCAGACTGAGAATAACTGGAGATATAAACCAAGGACATCATGGATAACCTGAGTATTACATATATAGTCAACCATGACAACCATTTCTGTTGTCTTCTTGAATACCAAGCAGTGCTTCTAGTTCTTCAAGCAGTCATTAAAGTGCAAATCACAGTGCTGTGTTCTATAAGAGGCAGTCTCTGCCCTGGAGTCTGTATAAAGGACATGCAAACCCAGTTGCACTTGATAGTCCAAGGCACTTTAAAAGCTAAAAGAAATCTTGGTAGTGAATGCTATATGTCAGGCAACTGTCACAAATTAAGTTTGCACCCCTGGACTAAAACAGTGACAGCAAGCAATGTTTGTCAGTTGGCTTTATCTTAGCCTTTTTTCTTGTCTGTTAGTCACTTGAAAGCCAGAGACTCCCCTGTGTTATCTAGACAGCTGGTGTTGACAAGATGGAAATCAGACACGTACTAAAACCTCACTTACTTAGGAATGAACACTCTGGGATCAGTCATATATGCAAAAACGTAAGAATAGTAATGAAATTGAATCTAGTTTTTGAAAAACAGATAAACAAACAATCCCCCCAATGTCTTAACTATGAGCTGTAACTTGGTTTAAAAAACTTTCTGTCATAGGATTTCAGTTCTCTTTGACAAAAAGTCAAATTCTGAACTCAGACACATGCAAAGCACCTCAGCTAAGAAAACACAAAGTTCGTTGCTGAATTTTAAAATATATTTTATATCAAATTGCTTAAAAGGGTAGAATAAAACATAAAAATGTTACTTTAGTACAAAAGTTTAGTAGAAACCAAACATCGGGTGCTCTCTAGTTTCCATTATTGTGGTGTGTAAGAACCTCACAATTCGTTAATAATTGCTCCTCAAGACAATTGACATAGTAGAAGTAAGAAAAGTGAATTGAAATTCAGTACCTACTTTTAAGGATGGAATTAAATGAAGAGTGTAAGACAACCATTACTTGACATTTTTGATAGCAATGGGTCAAATTCAATGCTATTTGAAACACAAAAAAAACCTGAAATTTTCTGATTCATATGTCTCAAAATCTTTTGTGTGCATTTCTAGGATCTCTGATAGTGTTCCCCAAATTATATCTGAATGATTGAGAATCATCCTCTTGTGTGTTCTTTTACTTGTGAAATAAATGAAACCAAGGTCTATGAGAGCAGGTCCAAGACATTTCCTAGCATCAGGGCAATAAATTAAAAAGGAAATATTGCAAAGTTTTGAAAATTATTACAATGTTTTCTGTATAGTTGGAAGTCCTGTGAAAATGACCACTGGTTTTGTTCAGGCTGATTTCTCCAGATTACATATAGTAATCACCTGTGAAATTCATGCCATTCAGCACATTTATGTGAGACTTGCATTGGATTTGGTGTCCATATGTCTGCACTTCAATTCAAAGAACTTTCTAAGGACAATGAGAACACCAACATAAGAGAAAAAATATTTTTTTTATGGTTGAGCATATTGGATTACTATTTATTGCAGCTCTCTGGGGTTTTTTACTAGTTTGTTTGGTTGATTTTTTATAAATACAGAAAATTTTACATGGCAAGAGCCAGGGCAGCACAAAGATTATTGTTGAGATAGGAAAAGAAATAGTTGGGCTTTGTTTCATTTAAGGAAATGCTTACAGAGAGAGTCAAATTAATATATTGTATGTTTCCATAGCTCTGTTAAGATTTTTAACCTCACTGGCTGCATTTTTTCCACTTTAAAGAATACATATTTTTCCTTGCTCCCAAAAATATGTATCACAAAGTCTGGCATGTGGCATAAAACAAATAAACTAAAAAAGACGACTTTTAAAAAGAAATAATTAATCTTTAATAATTTTCTAGCATAGATTAATAAAATGTCCTCTTTTTTTTCATATTTATCCACAACTTTACATGAAAATTAAAAAAATCATCATCTAGAACATACAATGAAGATTTTTTTTGTAAACACTGCAATGAATTCTTTTTTCTAAAATGTAAAAATATTTTGGCAGAAATTAGTGACCTAATTCCACAGTATTAAGTAAAAAGATTACCTATCATAAGCAAAACATAGTAAGAAAAGGCTTTCAGAAATAGACACAATGGTATTTTTTAAAAAGCTATTTTATATGTAACTAAATAGGAACTTTCCAGAAGTGTTGTCCACACTGCTGTTCACACTATAGATCAGTGGAAAAATCCTTTTCCACTTGACCAGGGGTGTTTTTTGTATCTGCAGTATCATGGGGAAAATGTCCTAGACAGATCAGAGGGGAGTGTCTTTTCTGCTGAGTTTAGGAGCTGGAGACGATCTCAGCTATTTTTAGCTTGGTATATGAGAGCACCTCTTATCTCTTGCCTTCTGCCTCAAAAGGCTCAACTGGTGATACAACACCATGTTCTAAACCTCAAAGAATTATGTACTGCTAATAGTTGGATTTGATATTGCATACAACAGTCCTAAAGATGAACTGCTTCCTAACAAAGTGGAAAGGTTATTCTACCTCCTCAGTTTTCAGTGGAAGTTGTTGGAATGGTTCTGTGACCATTGCTTCAATGGCTAGCCATTAAGAACAGGAAAAACAACTGATACATTCTTCACAGATAACAGGTTTTACCAGCACACAGTGCTGTAGTTGTCCTCCTGGGGAAATCAGGGACTATGAGGCAGTCCACGTGAAACAGAAGTATAAAGCACATTTGACAACAGACATGGAAAAAACCTTCAGTTTCAGAAGTAAAGATAGACTTCTCTTGCATGTACCAAAAATCAGAAATGCCAGTAGGTAGAGGTCTGTCACCAGTCCCAGCATGGGATATCTCTCTGAACATACTCCCTTTGCAGCATATGGTCACCATGGGTATGATTGGGTAAAATCTAACATACAGTGAGATGAAACCTCTTCAGACCTTTGCAGAGGTTTGTGAAGCATCTTTAAGAGGTGCTGGGGACATAAAATATGATAGAAACCAAATCTAGAATGCCTGCAACAAATTGCCTGAGGACCAATTTGTGTGCATACTTGGCCATATAGGCTCAGAAATGTCAAAATCCATCAAATGGTATGAAGAGCTGCTTGAAGTTGGTTATGTGAAATCCTTCACAAAAGGGAAAGGAAACCACTTCATCTGAGAAGTAGTAACCATCACAAAGTCCTTTCTGAAGAGCCTGAAGGCCATGCAGAGCCTGAATAAGGAGCCTTTGTAGTAATAATGATCAGGCTTGTAATGAACTAGGGTTATTCCCTGTGTAATGGCTGAATCAATAAGGCAAAAATAAACATCTCGAAGTCTGAGTCTATAAGCAGTTTCGTTTTAAGAAGCAATGCTATAATTTCAGAAATGGTCATGGCTCTGAACTTGAAAAGATGCAGTTTGTGGGACCAAGATGAGTCTGGAATGACAATTTTACTGAAAAACATTTTAGAACAGGTAAATGTGCCTGGGGAAGCTCCATGTCTTTTGGCATGCTCTCAGAGACAGGTTCTAAAGAGCAGAGCAATGAGCAGAATTTGGTCCCTTGCTGTGTCCTTCAAAGGGGAAGTATTGTTAAACAAGGCTGTTTTCTAACATGGAGGATGGGGATATCAGTGCAGAGGTGAAGAATCTCAATGCAGGCTTCCTCTAGCAGAATCTGCAAGGCTCTGCAAGGTGCTCTCAGACTGGATAGACAGGCAAGTGCTTCATTTGAACTTGTTCCCCAAAGCTCTGTGCTCCTCAAAAGACAGGCCTTCCACTGCACTGGGTGGGACTTTGGGCTACTACCTCCATCTACTGCCAGGTCTGATATGTACCTCCCCTAGAGTGACTGAGTTTGTACACAGCACAGGAATATTATAGGGAAGATAAAAAAAATTGTGGCACCCCTCTCAGTTTGCTTTTCATGAGATGAGCCCATACCTTTGTGTACCCTAAAGGTGCCATCTAATTCTAAGTTATTTAAAACTATTCATTAAATATTAAAGTTTCATAAACACTTTTCCCTTCAGTTTCCAAAAACAAGAGGAAAATGACTGTGATTTTTTATGACCCTAACTTCTGTATGGTCTTTTCCTTTGTTCACTTTTCTAGGCAATCATTGAGTTCAAGCTAGAACTCATTCTGTCATCTCCTGAAAACAAAGCCAGAAACTACTATAAATATTTTTCCAGAGTAATGCATTTGCATAGCAAAATATTGTCAGCAAGATAAAAAATATTTTAAATTAAATGTCACTATTCAAAGATCTCCCTAGCAATAAACTTATAACTAAGTTTTGAATTTGGAAAGATACAATGTCTTAGGTAACAGTCTGGTTAATGAGACACTTGATTATTGATGCTAGTTGATGACAAACATTCCATGGCACCCATAATACTTCTACTGAAACTGATTTCAGCATTATTAGCACTGTCATATTTCTCCTTCTGTACCAAATTAATTAAAAAGCCTCCCAAGCCTTATGGCTGGAAAGATCCCTATAGGAATTTAATCTGCTGTTGGTATACATAGCAGAGCTTTATTCCTAGAAACTGCTGTGATTTAGCTGTGGCGTGGTGTAGTCACACAGGAGGGCAAATTGGGCTGCCTGGAGCTGTACTTAATGTGTCTCACAAGTCTTCAATGTTTAGCTGTGTAACCAGAATGGTATTTTAAAAAGTGTTGGTCAATGCAGATGGGCATGTGTGTATATATGTGAGTAAATTATTTTAAAATCTGGTTTTAAAAGATTTTAAAACAAAAAGGATGTCATTGAAATTTTGAAGCCAGTGCTTGAGCATTGTGAAATGCCAGTATGTTTGTAAAGTGTTTTATAATTTATCTTGTAATGGACTATACTCTCTAATTGCATAATTGTCCTGGTGTAGGACAAATTTTGGGAGGAAACTTCTGAAGTGGCCTTTTTTAGAAAGCAAATTCAAGTGGTCATTCCCCCAACAAGTATGGGAAGTAAACTTTCTTTGACAAAAGTGGGAAAAAGCTTTATTCAACAACAACAAAAAAAAAGTGTTCACAAACATGAGGAAATGAATGATATTAAACAATGGAACCTCTTGTTGTTCTGAAGAGATGGTAAATTCAGAGAGAGAGAGAGTCCTCTTTGTGGGGTGTGGCTTGGCCCACTCAGTCTCTCAAGAGTCCCTCCTGTGCTGGAAAATGCCATGTCCTGCACTCTTGTGGGCCACAGGTGTGAGCTCCCAGCGTTTTTCTGGGTTTTCAAGCCAGAGCAGGGTTGAACAGCTCCAGGAAAAAAAAAGGCATAGTCTTGGAAAAGCTTTTCTTGCCATAGCTAAAGAGGAAAAACAGCCAAAAAACAAAGGAAAATGCTCCATGCCTCTCTCACTGTCGTTGCTGCAGATGACTCTGTCTGTGAGAGAGAGAGCTGAACCACTTATCTCAATCGTTTTGAATACAGCTGCAAAAAAATTCCACTACTCCTCCTCCACTTTGCTCTCAGATCTAGTTTTAAAAGTGCAGAATTTATTTCTGGGCTAAACAGGCAAATGGAGATACAATTCAGCATCATAAAGTCACCCCAGGACAATAATGATACATGTAATTTTTGGTGCTTACTCATCTGTATTCTCTTATTGCCCCATGAATTCCTTGTGAAATTTCCCTGCTCTTCTGAATCTTTATTCTTATCAGATAACCATATGTTGCCAAATAAATGCCAATTCTGGTGTGGGTTTTTGAAATGTTGGGACAAGAGGAGCAGATTTCATTTGTAGAATTCAGAAAGCATAAAATAAACATTAGCTCATACAGTCTGCTTCTTTATTTAATCTAACAGCAGGAGCAATGGGAGAATGGCTACAAGTCTGCTCTCTGCATATATGACACACCTCTCAATATTGCATTTTCAGATATATTGCTTGTTACGGTAGCCCAGATTTTTTTCTACAGAACAAGTTTCTTAGCAAATAAAATTCCTTGGCAAATACTTCTGCTAGTTTATTTGTCTTTATAGACTAATTATCCTGCATTGTCAGAAAAATATTCATCATGATGGAAGGCTGTGAGTATCTCATTTGGCACCTTTTTGAAGTTAGAAAAGCTTACAAGAGAAAAAATGTTAAATCTAATCCTGTCCCACTTGAAAGCTCAAGAAAACTTAAGAAGGCTATGTGCTTACTTGCTCTCTCCTGGGGTTTTCTGTTTATTCTTATTTATATTTTGATATGAAAATTAGGTTGCATGAGAGATTTTTACATGTGTTTAACCAAGATACATTTTCTTAAAAAATCCCACCAAAGTGAGGGACAAAATGAACACTGCGCTTGAACGTTAAATTTTGTGGTTCAGATTGCAAGTGTTGAATTTCATATCTCAGACGTAAGTACAGTTAGCAGGCATGAGATACAAATGAATCAATTCATGAGGTACTGAAATACAGCTGAAAAAAAAGATATAGCAGCATAAAGGGTTAGGGCACAGGGAAAAACAAAAAAGGCAGTTTGTAAGTAGGGTTTCCATTTACATGAACGAGCTATAGTCATATTGACTGTAAACTCTTCATCATCTTAAAAAGATGCCACAGAGTCTGTATGTAAATTTATTCTACAATTGGAAAAAGCCTAATCTCAGATAATTTGATCTAAGCAGCTTGGATCTGATGAACAACAAAGCCAACACAGCATGGGCATCAGTCACTTGTTGTGTACCACAGCAGTTTGATGATGCCTTGATTTCATGATCATTCTGTATTTCTGTTGCTGTTTGAGATAACTAAATTAGGTTTTGTGAACTACAAGTCCTCCCTTAGTTACAATATGGTCATTTTAAACTCTGTAGGAGCTTTTGATCTCAGTTCTCCATCTCAGTGAAAGACTAGCTCCAGTACTTTGGTACCTGTTCTCTCATCTTCAGAAGCACAATGAGGGGGCAGTCATTTATATCAGTGCAGGAGAAAAAATGCTACCTACCAAGTTATGCTAAGGTTATTTCAACAATCTTGAGGTTTCAACTGATATTTCCATTTCAATAGTGAACACACGCTATTCTACAGATCTTGAAAACTGGGGAAAGCACAAACCTCAGCAAAATGTTTGGTATTACCCCCAGCTGGACCTTGAATTTAAATAAGATGAGAAGCAAGCCATAAACTTTGCAGAGATTGATTTACAACAGAGGACAATAATGAGTCATGAATCAGAGACTGTTTTAATTGATTTTGCATAGATCATAAACTACAGAAAAGCTGATTAAATGGCTTATAGAAAGCTTTATGAATGATTTCCTTTCCATAGTTTTTCAAGTCTTTATTCAGGGGCACAAAAATATACAAAAATGCATGCGAGATTGTTTTTTAAATTAAAAGATAAAACAGTATTGGAGGTCTTAGAAATAGCAGGAAGCTTAAATGTCTTCCTGGGTGCAATATAAAGGAACGTGAAAACTAGACAAACTCATTAATTCTGGCACAGAGAATTCTGGCAGAGGGAACCTTAGATAGTATTGAAATAAATTTCAGTTGCTTGTTATTAGGATATCCAAGCACACTTGAATATGCCATTCTAATGACCTTCTCCTCAATCTTTTTTGATTTCTCTGAGCTATTTCCTGTTCAATCTCTCCTCTGACCTCAGGACAGGTGTTTGAGCCCAGTGCAATTAAAGAAGGGTAAAGACACGTTTCTGAATTCAGCTGGGGCTTTAATAGCAGTTGGCAGTCAGTGGTAGCTGATACCTCTGCCACTCACAAGGTGCAACAAAGCCAAAAACTAGTCTGATCCAAGGGAAAATTAAAGTTTCACACCATACTACAAAATATTCTTTGTAAAGGACATTCTGATGGATCTTTGTCTTCCTAGTAAATCCAGAGTTTCTATCTCACCCCTAGGTGAAGGTCTGGATCCATGTGTTCATCAGTTTTGAGTATGTCTGCTCCTGGAAATTACTATTTTATTTAATTTTTTGAGAGAATAATCCTTTGGTTTAGCTATATTTTAATTGTGCTGTATGACGCTGTTAAAAACATGTTAAATCACAGAGCAAATATCACAAAATTATGAAACTAGAAGGAATATTCTGAGATATCACAGTCTATCTTCTGCCTCAATGTACAATGCTTACTATTTAGAAATGTTATCAAGCCATACCTTAAAAACTTATTTCTTATTCTGTACAACTTGTGTCAGAAGACTGCTTTCAAATCACAACCTGAAAAATTTCAAACTCTCATGTATTTTCCAAAAGTTGTTGCAAAATTATAATATATTTTTTAAAGGATGTTTTCCAGAGAGATGGAGCTTGTTCAGCTGGGATCTATGTTTTGAATTGCTGGAGTCTTTCAAGACAGTGTGGTGGTGGGCAGGGGACTGTCTCAGAGACAGCAGGCACCTATGAGTTCTGTAAAAAGGTAAACAGCTTGCAGAGGTGAGAGGCTCCTGCCACCACAGCAGGACAGAGGAAGCTCAGCCCCTTTTCACTGTGTTTGGTAGAAGCCTATCAGCATATCTTCATTAACCCTAAGATGCTGCTTTTTGTCCACATATCTGGAAAGGTGTATAAAATAACAGGGACTGCAAGGTACTAGTGGAAGAGGTGGGCATAGGAAGGAAAAGAAGGCATGAGGAGGCAGGAGAACATAGACATTGCAGAAGGAGCCTCATCAGGGATGACAGGAGGTGGAATTGAGGGAATATAGCAAGTGTGATAGTGGGTACTGTGAAAAGGAAATGGAAGAAAACAAACCTACAGGAGATGGATCCTTCCAGTAGGTCCTTTAATCTTGGGGAAAATGTGCATCTGGAGCGGTTTTCCAAGGTTATCTAATCTATACAAGCAATCATGTCTGTCCCTAGCTTTTATTCCTCTGAGGCTCAGTAGAGAATGCCTTTTTCTTATTTAATAATTGTCTTTTGGCAATTATGAGACTTTCTTATTTATGGTACACTTCCTTACGTTTTATGGTGCAGCAGGGGTGGTGGTAAATTGCCTTCCTTTGGAGGGAGAATTATACTGGTATCTTGCTGGGAAAGAGAGCAGCCTTAAATCAAGCAGGGATATCTCAATAGCAGGGATACATTTGAGATATATAGTTGACACCAAAAAAATGAGGGAACATTGTGTGTAACAAAGAATGTGTGTGTAACAAGGGAAAATTTTGTGTAACAAGGGAAATTTGTGTGTAAATCATAATCTCCTTGTATTATTAATCAGTTTGTTTATTAATCAGCACACAAGAGAGTACCTGTGGTAGAATTGTCATGCTCAGATAAGGTCCTTGTTATGTCCTTGGATATGTCCAAATGTTCCCTTACAGACCACTTCCTTGAGGTCTAATTAACATTCTTGTTTTCTGCTATAAAGTAGAGCATTTTTCTCTACTTCTTCCTCATACTTCTTGTCAGTCTCAAAAGACTTCCTTAGCTGCTCAGGCTGGAATTCCTTATGAGAAATTACCAGAGGGCCCACTAAAAACCAAAACATATTGTATCAACAGTCTTGCTGATCTAGTAGAAATGGTATCCTCAGTAGTGCAGTTTTGAACTAAAATTGTACAGTACAATCTTAATTACCTTTCCAAAATTATGTATTTAATTCTTGTTCTAGGCATTGGATTTTATTCAGGGTTATAGCTGCTTTTTACAGTAAGGCCTAATAGTAAATATTCAGCACCAAGCAAGTGAAGGTGCCTCGGCTGAATCTCTCTGTTTATCTAAATTTCAGGTGATTCCTCTTAATTGATAGGTAATATTTAGTGTAGCTGAAATGAAAACTACTACAAATCAGAGTGGGTTCCTTTAAAGATTTTTTTTTCCCCATGGTGAAAGAGATTAGCATTAGCTCACATTAATTTGAAATCATCATCAAATATCTTTTGCTCCAAAAGATGCCATAATCAAAGCTAACATTTAATCTCATTCTTCATTGAATGAAACAGTGTTCTAAGGGCTAAATTTGTGTTGAAATCTATTAAATAAAAATACCAAAAAAAAAGCCCCAACAAAAAGAATAGGGAACAATGAAGTCAACCTTGGAAAATGTTGACCCAAATAGTTAATCTGCTCTAGCCATTTGAAATTCACTCAGTAGGTTTGCCAGAGATGACTATTAGCACAAATGAAGGGACTGTGTTCGCAAGCTGATACAGGTACCCTTTCTCTTGGGCCAAATACCAGATCCGGCCATTTAATTAAATAATTCTTCTCCTGAACTCAAAAAGCCTGGCTTAGTTTGATTACACATATGAGACCAGTTATTCAAGGACTTTGAACTCAGACCCGAAAATGAAATTAAGCCAGTTAGAGAGATTCTCCCCAAAATAGATACGCATGTCTCTGGCAGTGCAGGCCTCTACTCAGTCCAGCAGCAAAAGGGCACTTAAGGGAATATGGAATGTTCTGCACGGTGTGATTTAACAACACAATCCCTATTAACTTTAACGAGAGTTGCACAATTAAATCTTCACACAGCGTGCTAAAAATTACTCTTTCAATTTAATGCATAAACTAATAGGCCCACTTTAAAATGTGAAAGGATAAAGTAGGTGAATAATTTTTGGAAAAAAATCAAGCCTTAGGTTGATTAGACATGTAAGAGGATGGGACAAGTTAAGTATATAATATGAATCTTGTTGAACTAGACATTAGAATTAGAATTGTGTTGTATATATAATGTTAGTCTTGCAACAGATAAACAAAAGTATGAAAGGTTTGTATTCTTCACTGTCAACCAGATAAATAACTAGGATGTCTCCATTTCAACATCTTGTGTAGAAGGATATCTAACAAGGACTTTAGCATGCTTCCACCAATAAAAAATAAAATACACATACTTTAAGAAACTTAGAAGAAGTCTTATTTATGTACAATCAACAAGCTTCACACTATAGGAAAAAAAAAAAAAAAAAAAAAGGAACTTCTCTTCCTCCTTGTTTTTTGGACAAATTGTGGAGGAGGAGTGAATTTCTGTAGTGATAAATCATCATTAAAAATTTAATGTCCTACTCTGAAACACAGTGGAAAGCAAAAACAGACTGTAGATTGCTAGTAATTTTGACTCAAAAGACAATATTCTATCTTACCAATAAACTACTACATTCTGTGGAAACCTTTATCTCCCAACTGGGCTTCAAGTACAAGGAGCAATTACTCTCTGATTTTTTGTAATACAGGTCTACACTATATGTAATTATATATCAGGCTATGAGTGTATATTGACAGTAAACATATATATTGTATTTACAGACAAACTGTACTTTTATATATAGAACCATATCCCTGTACAACATAGAGGATTTACTGTTGCATTTATTCATGACCAAACTTAACATCCAAATCCTTTTCTCCTGAAGCTGTGTTTGGAGGACAATGATAAAACCATAAAACTGCTCATATAATTGAAGGTCTAACACATTTTTTTCCCACAAGGTTTGAGCTCATTCATTATCAAGAAATTTATGGAAGAAAATTTAACACTCCTCCAGTTTTTCAGTGTCCTTAAAATTTGACTACACTTTATGCGATTTTATGAAGGTAGGAAGTCTTGTCCATTCCTCTCAAAATTAGAGAAACCATAGAAGTTAAGGGCTTAGACATGATCTTCATAATGAGATTATCATAATGAAAATACCTGCACTTTCACATTTGGCATTCTACGAGAGAGGATGACATTTGTTCTCTGTTTCCTCTCTTGATCATCACTCCTGACAAACTTTCTATTTCATAACTATTCTCCCCAGAAACAGACAGCTTGTGGACCTGTGATAAAATAATGCTGCCTTTTCACAGATGGAGTATGTTCAAAATGGCATTCATGTATGGAGTGTATGGTTAACTGTCCTGGTAATCTGAAAATGAGTAGATAAATTCTCCTCCCTGGTGTATGAAGCAGAGTGGAACCTGGATGTCACCTATTGCAATGGGATTTTCTGGATGCCTGTATCAAGATAACCCTTTCCAACAGCATCAGCTGTGACTTTGACACTTCAGCTTGCAAACTGTGTTAAATGAAGCTGAGAAGTGATTAACAGGCATTGGATATGAATGGTTTTACTGAATTCATAATCTCCTGTGAACTTCTTGAGCTGGCATACAGCAAGAAAAAAATGCCACTCTATGCTTTAATAGTGAATCTCTCACTCTAAGATAGAAGAAATAGTGCATGAGGTTTTCAGTCCTGATTTTTCCCTGAGAATTCCAGTTTTATGCAGTAGAGAACATTATTACGAATTGAGTCTAAGAGAGGATAGATGGCCAAGAAGCAGCAGAGGTCATTTCAAGAAACAAAATAAAGTAATAATAAGAAATTACTTTAAAATATAAAATGGGGGCACTGCAGATGTCTAATGAGATCTGTGGGCAGAATCAGTACAAAGGATTTTCTCAGAACATTTTCTGATGCCAAATATAAATAAGTAACAGACAAACTGAATGCCAAAAAATCATAATTGATTTATTTCAGAAGAGGATTTGGGATTCTGACATGACTGTATATTTATCTGTGCTGGAAAAATTGATATACGAATTGGAATGGAAAGCAAGAATATTAAATGACATTTAAAATTTAAATGTGTCTTGGTTTGGGAAGACAGGTATCTGCCAGGGAAAGCTGGAGTTTCCCTTGGAATGGAGAATGTAAACCACTGCCCCCAGCCTTTTTTTTTTCCCCCAATTATAAATTTGCAGTAAAAGTCTTTAGGCAAAAGATTTTGGAAATAGAAATAGCAGTTCTTTCCTAGTATGTGTAACAAAGCAAACAAAAACAACGACTACAGCATTAATAACAAAAACAGTACCAAGAACCTTGGGGCCTTTGCTTCACAAAAACCCAGGGCAGTTTGGTCTCAGTGCCTTTGTAGGATCCTCAGAGCACCAAGCTGGAAACAGTGGAGAAGTCCCGGGCTGGTAGCTGGGATGGCAGGATTCCCAGCAGGCAGGGTCAGGGTGTCCCATCAGGGCAGGGGGGTGCAGGGTCACTCTGTAACAGAGGAGCAGTGCTGATGGAACCACAATGGCGGGGCAGGGCTGGCCCAGCTCTCCCCAGGCAGCAGAGGAGCTCAGAATTCCAGGGCGAGCAGATGATGGTAGATTTCCCAGGACTGGACTCCTCCAGAGAGAGTGAACTCTTCTAGCAGCGAGCAGCAACCCAACCGTTCTCTCTCTCTGAACGCCAAAAAAACCCAGTGCCAAGCTGCCTCAAGCTCTGTCCTTTACCTGCCCCAAAACTCGCATTATCTCCCCCTCCAAGCTTTGACCATCCCTTTGTTTTTTGTTAAATAGTCTTAACTATCAACACTTAGTTTCCTTGGTAACTTACGGGGAAAAAGTCTTTAGATAAAAAGGAACAAACCTAACCCCCAACAAAATGATAGAAAATGATAGAAAAGCTTTTTATTAACTTTATCTGATAACTTTTGTACTAGAAGTACGAGTTCTGAAATGGATTGATAACACCCTCTTGTGCTCTAAAGCTCTTCCTGCTAGACTAAATCATCATCCTTTGGGAATTAAGTCAAAGCCCAGATGAAAATTCAGAGGCAGAACCTGAGATGGCAACTGGGACAAGCCACAGGTCTTGTAAGATACTGGAAACGGCATCTCTAGCTGGAAAGTTCTGGAATCTATTCAAAGAAAAACTATGCCTGTAAATATTACTTATCCTGAGTGGATCACTCATAGTAGAATTTAATTAGATACTCAGTCATGTGAGAAAACTATACCCTTTACACATGTATCTGTAGGACATTAGTCATGCCTCCCAGGCTTTTTCATTGACATTCATAAAAGACACAAAAGCCAATTAGAAACTGCTGATAAAATATGATATAAGCCATATTAAATAAATAAATTTAATTTGGGAATTATTTGGCTGGTTGTTTGGTTGGGTTTGTTTTGAAACATGAGAACTGGTATGAGGAACTACATTGAATTAAGAACTGTTGGGATTTTCATGTTGTGACTAAGTCACTGATAATACAACTTCAGCAAAACTGCAGAGCAGAAGTTATGTTTAGTGTTCTATGTCCCCTCAAACTCTTGGTTTTGGATAATCCTTCAAACCTGGTGATTTTGTGATTATGTTAATTCTGAAGGACATTGAGATTTGACTAGTTCTTGCAGTATATGAGCTGTATTACCTCTCAATATTCTAAATTGACATAGAAAATATAGTCAAAGAACTCATCTTTTATCTAATGGTTATAGAACTATTTGAATCAATCTTCCCTGAATGCAACAACATGGATATAATCTCCTTTTGTACTGTGTGACAGTTTCACCTCTTTGTCCCGTGGAATCAAGAAGAGGATATAGTGTTCACAGCTGTGTCACAGGCCGTGCAAATCCTGCCTACATGGAGTTAACACTAACTATGGGATTTGGAACAAGTCAGTGTCCTAGTATCCTCTCCAAACCTGTTAGAATTTGGAACAGAAGCAGCAACACAGAAACACAAAACTCGTGGTATTTTACTGGCAGACAATTGCCACTTATGTGTTTGGAATAAACAGCCATGTTCTCCAGCAGTGCTTTCCCAGATGATTCATCATCTGTGCCAAGACAGCATGGTGCTTAGAGAATAGCTTCCTGGGCCTGGCCATACATACACATGCATGCCCATACTCATATATTCTCCCCTTAAATGTTGTGTTCTGTTGCTGTCCTCCACACATGGAGGAAATATCATTGTGATCTAGCAGTGCAGACACTTTTGGCTGAGCTAGTATCACCAAAGCCAGTCATGCAGGGGAACTCTGTAGTGGAGAGGCTCAGTGAGCTGCCTGTTGTGATCCTGCCTTGGGCTGTGAATGCCACATCTGACACCACAGCTCAAAAAGGTTTTCTAAAAAACCTGAAACATTGCTGGTATTTTTTTGTTTTTATTTCCAGTTCTATGCTATGACCCTCATAACAGGTCTGTGTAAAAGCCTATTTATAAGAATGCATACTATGTGAAGGAAACCTAAGTCAGTAATCCATTTTTCCTGCTGAAGCCATCCTTACTGAAATGCCTCTGAGCTGGCCACAAATCTGTTACAAAACAGTGCAAGTTATCTATTTCTGTAATAAATGGAGCATTTATAATGATTTCGATAGAACATTTTTCTTAATCTTCTACTATATTCTCCTTAGCAAGTAACTCTCTGGGGCCATTTCTCAATTATAGAATGGATCTATCTCACATTTCATGTAGGGTTATTAAGACCATTACTTTTCTTAGACATTGGTTTATTGATGTCCTAGAGGTTTCTCCTCAGCACATCTTCTAGATATTCAATTCAAGGCGATCTGCCTTTTGCATGGCCTAAAAATATTTTAGGACTTAATTTAATGTTGTCCGCTGCTTCTGCCACAGTATTTCTGATCAAATCACCTATTTCTTTTTTCTAGTGAGGAAGAAGTAATTTGAAAATCTCTCAGATTGAAGAACTAAATCCTCACAAATGCTCATAATTTTTTTTCTTCATATTAAAGTTGACTGTGTAATTTGCAATTTGCTTCGTATTTATCAGGTTAGACTAACTAAAGTTGATAGTTGTTACCATGACAGGGTTGATAACAGTATGAAGAGAAAAAAATCCCTGTGAATCAGATCCTGGACAATTTTCCATTCACACCCTTAATCCTGAATAGCAGTAACTGCTTTTTTTCTTGCTATCCTGATTTCTTCTTAGGAGATATTTCCAATCACACTGAAATTGATCTGAACTATCTATACCATTAATGATTAAGGGAGATAAACCTGTACTGAATCCAACCTAAATTTAGCCTGACTGAGAATTAGGAAGTTGGAAATGGAAGGTTCCTGCTGCAAGGCAGCTGATTAGTTGCATCTCCTTTTCTGAACTACCTTTTCTGAACTAATCTGATAACTTAGATGGCAAATAATTGGAATAAAGTAATTGAAAGAGAAATAGCCCAACGTTACTAAGAAATGTGTAAGGCACAACAAGCTCACTATTTTCAGAAGGACTTTAAAAGAAATACGCCACTGCTGTCAAAATAAATAGCTAAATACCACAGTTAGGAAAAAAATGAATATACTGAAAGTAAATCTGGAAAGAAATACAATGAAATAACTGTTTGCATGTTTTGTTGACAAATCTATTGCTGACAGTCCTACAGCTTGTCCTCTGAAATAATAATCTGCTGGTGTAGCAACCACAAATATTGTTGGCAATAATATTTTGTTTGTAGATTGATCTGCTGCACTGAAGAAGTCTACTGATAATAAAGGTTTATCCCTTCAATAAGGGAACATTTTCTACTAGCAATATTATATATTTTTGAAAAAGCTATCACTTTAAGAAAGGATTTAAGAGAACATGATCTTCTTGTTTTATAAGAAGTAATAAAATACCTATTATCTATATTCAGAGGTCAATATTCTGTAACCAACCAGTTTTACAGATAAGGGAACTTCATCATTATGATCATCTTTTAGGAACAAATATTTCAGCTTCCTAGCTTTCAACATTTCACCACATTTTCCTTCCCTAACTTCTCTCATCATTCTTGCCAGTCGTACTAACTAACCTGTCTCCTTTATGGTGGTGATGAAACCTGTGTATATCTGGGATGCTGGATTCAGCTTCCAGAAACTGGAAAGATCCTTTAGGAAGAAGAAAAACCATCTCAAGATCAAAACAAAGTAACCGAGGACCCAAATGAGAGAATTCAACAGGCCAACAAATGAAGCCATTTTTTTTAGAACAAGACATGCAGGAGCGAAGTGATATCTGCCCAATAAGTTGAGGAAGTTGAGGTTGAAGTTGAGGTTGATGCTGAGAAGGAAATGGAAACAAGTAGCAAAGGTTTTATTGACCTCTAAGGGAGGGGAAAAAAAGTAATAATATGGAGGAATTTATTTACAAGAATGGTCGGCTACACATTAAAAGGAGTATACATATGGTATGTATACTATATATATGGTGTACATACATATGATTCCAAGATCAAATACATATTTTGCACCAGTTTTCAGAAGATGCAGCAGTCCTGTGATGATGAAGTAGGCTGGTAAACATAAATGAGAGTTTGGCATTGGATTTTAGCTTAGCTTAGAGAAGGAACCAAAACGTAAAGGAGATGATGTACTTGAGAGTTTTGAATTTTAAAAAGGCTCATGCTTTAATCACAGGCACAGAAAAAAGTGTTTACAAGAGCCTACTAAGAAGAGTGGAACAATATCTGTTTGCAAAATGGCAATGTTCCTGGCTATATTACTGGAGAGGAAAAATATTAAGAAAAGCAATCCAAGTAACTGCTATTCTTTTAACCTGATCTCAATAACATGCAAAACATTATGATATACTGAGAAGAATAATGGTTAAAGATGCAAAAAATAGCATAAAATACATATCATAGACAGATTGTGTCAACATTTACCTTTCGTAAGGAAATGAAAGATTTTTCAAAGAAAAGCAACCTCACTCTGAATTTCACTAAGATTCTGTTATGAAGTCACATAGAAATTACTAGTCAAACTAGAGGAAATAGGGGTGAGGACTCAATAAAAAGAAAAGTGTCTCACCGTGAAGTAAAGCAAATTATCCTAAATTAGGCTCTAAACTGCTTTGGTTTGGCTGTTTCTTGTACCAGAGCTAACTCACAGTTTGAATTTACACACTTGCCTGCAGGATGCAGTCAGCTAAAATACTCCCAAAGGTGGCAGCCTATTTGGTTTAGTAAGACAAAATCTAGAAGCACACAGGTAAATACACCAGGGTAGCAAGCATGGATAGCGAAAAAATTATTTAGTCTGAATGGAAATATTAGCAAAGAACCCCTGAGAATGAACTGTCCATGGCTAGATATCTGCTGGTTGATAAATATTTCTAACTGGGAAAGAAGTGGCGTACTATAGTCAAACCCCCAAGACAAAATGCTAGCTAATTTTAGGACAGGATAGGGGTGTGTGGGGGAGGGCATCTCATTGCTTTTATCTGCTTCTATATATACCAAACATTTTGTTACACCACCAAGCCACAGCCTTTAAATCCTGTCACAACACACTCCTTCACTCTTGCTTTTTCTTGCAGTAACACCAACGTAGAATCAAAGCCTCAGAAAAGTTTGGATTGGAAGAGATCTTTAAAGGTTATGTAGTACAACCCACCTTCAATAAACAGGGACACCTTAGACTAGATAAGATTGCTCAGAGTCCTCTCTAATCTGATGCTGAATGTTTCCATCCACTGCCTCTCTGGGCAGCCTGTTCTGATGGTTTTACCACTCTCATTATGAACAGATTTGTTCCTTATATCTAGAATAAATGCAATCATTCTTTTGATATCACATTTTGTCTTATGCAGGCTCACTATGTCAGGACATTAGCTACACTACCCACCCCACTACACTAGAGAGGTATGGCAGGATATTACTGTCCTGCAAGTGAACATCTAGGGGTAATAAAAGCAAGCATGATGCTGTCTTCTGCTGTGTGTGGCACATGCAACTCCCACTGACTTCTGGTTGAATGATAGGAGTGGGAATAAGCACAGATAAACAAAGCACAAGTTTCTGCCTACTACGGAACACAGGGATGTATTTTTAAATGAGAATTTCAGCTCTTTATCTGAATTTGCATCTGAGCCTTGACTGTAACTGCTTTAATGTGTTGTTCTGGACCATGATGTATTCATACTAAAATCACAGAATTCAAGTGGAAGACTAGTAGGTGGATATTTTTCTGTATAAGCCTGACCAGGTGTGGCTTTTGGTTAAAGCTGAATTATTTACACTACAATTCTGGCAAATCAGTGTTATAGGATAAGAATGGCGAGAGTAAATAGCTATATATAATTCTCTCCATGATAACATTATCTAATTACATTGTTGTCAAACTAAAATAACTGAGACCAGTAAGAGTTTATGTAGGTTACAAAGTGTCCCTTTTTAAAAAAATCTTTGTCTCCCTAGAATATGTTCAGCACATGCTATACATGCTCACAATTTCTTTTGGAACTGGGCTATTTAATCAAGTACCTGTACTTAGGAAGAATTACTGTGTTCCTGGTGAAATTGTTCCAAGGAAAGATAGTTCTTCCTGCAAAAAAATTCATATATCAAGATGAAAACTCACTCAGATAATCCAGGAAATTTAATTTTTGTCGTAGACTACAGCACAAAAAATTGGCAAAGGAAGATGGATGGCTCAGAGGTTTCTTTTTTGTGATGCAGGCATCAAAGCTTATCTAAGATATTTTGCTTTGAAGGGTGAATTTTATTTCATGAGGCACCAAATTCTCCCTTAAACCATGCAATAATTCTTGATTTAGGTCAGGTTAACTTTAGTAAAAAAGAGGTTTTGATATGGTTTAGCATATTTTAAATGTACAATATGCAAAATACACTTTAATGAAAACTTAGATATGGTCAAATAATTAGTATTTTTAATTCCTCAAAATTATGTAAAAATTAAAATGTTTTTCTTCTGACTGACATTAAAATACTAAGTAAAGTTTGTTAAAATTATCTGGAGTTTTGGGGTTTTTTTTGTCATCTTGAATGCTCTTCCCAATTGACCAGACCAAGTACCTCTGATGAGTATTAGGAACATCTATATCTTTTCAGAAAGATCTTCCATCTATTCCACTGTCTAAATTAATCTTTCTGATTAGCCCACACTTCTTTTTTAGACCCATAATCAAAGCCCTTTGATTTTTTTTAATATTAAAATTCATAGCTATGCTGTAGCTCATATAAAGACAAGAGCCTTGTTCATAACAGGACAAGAGCCTGTCTTGCTCAGTTTTCTGTCTCCTGCATTAAAGTGGATGCCAATGCCACTGGCATCAATGATATTTCCCATTGGATTTTTCCAGTCTCTCCATTTTCAATATAATAAATTTTCTTGAACTATTTTTTGTTACCTATTCATTAACTCTGAGTAGCTCTCCTAGTTCTTCCTCTGTCCTCATTTGTACTGAGATGGCATCCTTAACATCCTGCAGCAAGGAGTCATCAGTCTGCCACCTGTTCTGTGAAATGCCATCTCCTCATGTTGGTTTCAAGTCCACCTCTGTATGACAGCTACCATTTCTTGCCTTGACAGAGACCTGTTGTGTTTTTCCCTCTGTGCTGTAGTTTATTTCTCTGCATTGACTTTAGTATCTCACTTATCTATGCTATTCTTTTTTTCCCTCTTCACCTGAGGGCCCGAATCATATTTCTCCTCAAACAGTCTTGATTGCACAGTGAGGATTCCCAGCCTACCCAACTGGGTGTTTCATGGCAGCTATCCTATCCCTCTAGTTGCCCTTGTTTTTCTTCTCTGATTTATTTTCGATATATGCCAAATCTACTTGAGAGAGTGATGAGCCTCAAAGCTGTGCAGCAGTACACTGATTTCTATTTCATTTCATATGCTTTCTAATTGTAATTCACAGCTTTTTTTTTTTGTGCTATGACTGATTTCAGCTCCTGAGATCATGTTTTCCTAGAGTTATCATAACCCAAAGTTCCTTTTTCTGAAACATGAGAACACACTAGAAAGATTATTAAAGAAAAATTATTTTATTTTACTTCAGAAGATTATTTGGAAATACCCTCATTTTTTTCCACCATAAGAAACCAAATTTCTTCCACTGCAAAGAAGAACCTGGTCAGTTTTTTCTGCAGAGGTCTCACTTTTGCTGGGTGTCTTCAAGGATGCACTTACTGGGTGCTCCTGAGGTTCTCTGGTCATATAGTTCTTTAAGACTTTGAAGTGCACCTTGTTTCAGATATTTCAATACCCCTGAAGTTTGCAATAGTAGGTTTGTTTTTCTTAGATACTTGCATATTGAAGACTTTTAATGCATTTGTGTTCCTGCTCCTAAAACTTCCCAAAATCTCTTAGTGCATCTCAGGCAGTGCTGTGTCCCTGCCTAACAAAGTAACACATACTCAGTACTGTCTGCCTCCCATTTAGCCTTAAGATTTTCATGTAAGGCTTGTGTTTTTAATGTGGATGTCATGTTGCACAGTAATATGGTTGGTTCTTTAATTAGATTTGATGCTAAGGTTTCTAACATGCTGTATTGCTTGATTTCTGGCATGACCTAAGTGATACTTTCTGTATCTTTCACATTGTGGTATTATTGCATGACATCAATTGCCTTCCCCCCACCTTGTCTCTGAGGTTTTGCTATGCCAGTGTCTTCACCTAAAGGCCAGGCATTCTAATTTCCCCGCCTAGTTTCTTAGACTGAAATGAATGAAAATATGCTTGTTTTCTATTTCTATTTCAGTTATTTCTATCAGGAAGACATTTCTGCTGTAGGGAATTTAATGACATTTACAAAAGTTATAGAAAACCAACTTGCTTTGGCTGCAATATTAATAAATTTGAACATTCAAAAATATTTGAAAACCTTTGGTATCTTGAAAAGTGAATACGTGATTTGTTTTACTGTTTGCGAACAGTAATAAGGAAATTTTTAGGAAAGGAAGAAACAGAGAACATAAAAAACTGAAAAGAAAGAGTCTGCGATTATTCTTTACAACACTTCTCTGCACAGTTTTCCTCTTGTTTATGGTCATGTATGTTCCAAAAATTTTTATTACAGGTGGAATTCTACTCCAACCTTGGAGACTGTGCAGGAGTTATACAATATATATACCCCAGAGTCCTACCTGGCCAACGCTGTGGCACCTCCAAGTATCATCTCTTTCTCAAAGACCTGATGGAGGGAGGAAGGCACCATTCCCCTTTCCCTTGCCATGCTGTCTCTGTTAGACAGTTCAAGCCATTTTTTCACACAGCAGCAGCTTCTAACCCATCTCTGTGCATCACTGCCCAGCACTTCTCAGGAAGCACTATTTGCAGATTAGTGAAAGCGCAGAACTGTAACCACACAAATATATTCTATTCTTCAGAAACTCACCTTCACTTTGGTATCTATTATTTTTACAGAACAACTTTTTAAGCGTTTTCATATTGTATTTTCTGTTTAGAATTCATTGTTGTCAAAATAAGGGCTCTCCTAGCACAGCCTAATCACTTTTATTTCAGCCTTTGTTTTGCATGTTAGTAGACACTGTATTTGAGGATAATCAGAAATTGCTTAGAAGATCTGGATTCTAGAGGAAGTAGAGGCCTTGCTGCAAGATCACAATCTGCTCCTCATATTTCAGATTTTGTAATACACATTTACAGCTATAAAGTCTGTAAATCTGGCATTAAAAAGCACTTTTCCTTCTCTTAAAAATTCTTTTTCAACCATACTATTTTAGTAGTAACAACGGAGCCACATATAGGGAACAGGGTGAGATTTTTCTGCCTGTTCTAGTAGAAGTTAAATTCATAGCAAGACTTCTGCTTAGGCAGTTGTCAGTTAAAGAAACAATACCCCTACATATACCTGTGGACAGTCTGGGTATAGACCACTGAATAGAATACAAAGATATTATGTAAGTGCAGTGCAGAAAGAACATATCATGCTTCAATAAGCTCATAGCTGTAAACACTGGAAAAGAGGCAGCAGAAAAATATGATTGCTAAACTAGGGGCGAGACTGTTTCAGGTTTTGGAAAGCCCATAAAATCTCAGGAAATTTTATTAAAACATTACTATTACTCTTAGTTGAAGGAAGAAAAAAATCATTGTTTCAAACAACTCATGTTATGAGACGTCTTTGTCTTTATTAGTGACACATTTAAGCAAATTAATATGATGGAATTAGAAGGAGTTAGTCATGCTTCCACCTTGAGCTTTTAAGAGCACTTTATCGCCAAGTTAGTACACCCTGGTGAATAAGGAGAAGGAAGGACAGGGTCTCTGAAGCAAATTTGGAAATATGAATTTAGTTTCTAGGGGGTAAAGTACTCTGATTTTGTGACTAATCCACATCTTGTGATGTCAAGAGAAAATTGAAAATGCTCAAAGCTATAAAAGGTAATGGACTGGGTTAAGCTTACAGAATTACAAATGCTGTGGATTTAGACAGTGCCCCATGTAATTTTTGCTGATTTAGAGCGGAGTCCTACCTGAGGAAATAGGTTTCTAATATATAATGAATAATTTACTAGAAAACTCTCATACAACCCATATTTTTTCATCAATTTCCTATCTGCAAATATTTTGTTGCTTCACGTAAGGGAGGAGAATATGGCATAAACTTTTCTGCTGATTACCTGACACTGACCACTCTTTTGCATTCATATAGCAATGCTCTAGTCCACTTAAAACTGTTCCACTATAAAGATAAATGGGAATAGCACACACACCAATATGAGACACTTCTACGTGTTTTGTCATGCTTACATTGTTAACATTTTGACAGAAAATGTTACTAATTTACACACAAAAAAAAGATTTTTTGAGGAAGAAGACAATTTCAATCGGTTTTATAGGAGAGAAACATATTCCATATATCATTCAGATTTCTGAGGAGTCTTGCCCACTTCCACATCAACTCAGAAAATAAAATGGTCACGTCTATTTAGTCTGGTTTTACCCTTTAATTATAAAGAAGGAAAAAATGTCCACTTCAACTATGTGCATCTTTTTCTACTTGCTTTCCTACCTAAAAATACCTGGTATTAACAGCAGTATACTAGGCATTCCTTGACTGATGTTAAAGATTGCCTGTAAAGATATCTGTAGAACTATATCACCTATATAGGCAATTGTAAATGACATTAATCTTGAACAAATGCACATAAACCTACTGCAGCTTAATTTTCTTTCTGAGCATGATAGTTATGAGCACCCAGAGGACCAAAACTAGCCATGAGCATCTATGGCGTGCTTCATGGCTTTGCTTGCCTAATAGTTAATGACACATTTTGCTTCATGTTAGCCTTGTAATGCAAACAAAAAGTGTGTCCCAAAGGAGGCAGACTAAGTGAGGAAACATCACTGCTGGGACCCAGCTTCTTCATACCAGAGCTCAAGGGTATCTAGGCTTGTGCAAAAATGTAAGGAGGTGGAATGTGGAGGCTAATAGTTTGTTCTTTTAGAGCATGAGAACACTCCTGCAGCTAGTCTGGGAGGTGCAGAAGCAATTGGGAAGGTTATTAGCCAAGACATGCATGGATATAATGGAAAACATGAGGAGAAATTAATCACAAGCAATAATTTTGAAAGCAGGATTTAGTTCTGAAAAATCCATGACAATTTTTCTTGGGTGAGAAGAGATCTTCCACTTCTAGAACTGCCATAATGCCCATAGCTATTAACATAGGAAAAGCCTGGTTTCAGGGTTCAAAACCTTTGAGTGCTCTGGAGAGGCAGTGTTATTCTGCTTTATGGAATTCTTCTGTGTTTTACGTATGTTTCACGTATGTTTCATGTGTCTTCTCCAGAGGCTTCAGCTTCTGGTCTGGGTATTTTTAAACAGCAGACAGAAGGAAATCCACACATGGTGTAATTTTTTTTGTTGATGAAGCTGGTTCCCAGCTGACCTGTGTTGATAGATGGATGTCTCATTGCACTGAGTCAGAAAGAAACTCATACCAAACAGATACATGTGAGAAGTTCAGCCTTTCCGCTATTTCAAAGAAATTAAAAGATACGATTTTTTTAATCTTTAGGCATTGATTAAAATATAAAAAAACCCCCTACTTCGCATCTAGTTTAATTTGAAATGTATCCAGAAGCACCTCTTAAAATTCCAGAAATTATTACTACTCTTGATATGCTTTCAATTTATTTCATGTTCACTATATGCATTTGAGTGCTACTGAAATGAAAGTCTCCTGAAAAAGTGTACAGAATAGTGTGTAGCACAAGCATGCAAACTTAATTACATAATTTATGGGATGAACTAAGCCTGCCACTATTAGGAAGCAGTGACTTTTTAGGTGCTTATCTAGATACTGTAGTAAAAGGTTCAGAAATTTGATCTCCACTTTGTTATATACCCACGTTTTTCACATTTGGCCCCTTTAGCTGTTGTCCATGGATTGCTAGGTCAGAAACTTCCAGAATCTGGCTAGTGAAACTCACATGAGGACTTCAGCAGTGTACTACCCCTAATAAAAAGGAAGTTTCCCTTCCTCAGCTCCTAGTAATTGCTATGATGCATTATTTTCCTCACTTGTGGTCCAAAGCTGCTACTTCTTGATGGCTTCTGTGGCATCACTTGTGCCTGCCCATTATGTGTTTGCTGTGGCACTCCATGCAACTCATCAGGTGACAAACCCTTCTTTCACTCAAATTAACTGATTATGAATGGAACCTTCTGGAAGGGAGTGGATGGAAGTCACTTTGGCACCTTGGTGACTTGCTTTTGTACTTAATGATAGTCCATGTCACTCTGAGGACAAATAACTACATGGGTTAATTCAGTATGTAGGCATATATTACACCTTTTTTTTTTCCGCCTGAAAACATACTTACACTTCAGTTTCATTGCTTAATTTGAGAAACTCCATCTTGATCTATGAGGTGCACCAACATTTGAAAAATATTGTTAAAACACAACAGAAGCAGGAGACAAGAACAAGTGATGATCTCCAAGAAATCCAGAGATGTAAAGGATTAAACAAATATAAGGAAAAAGATAGTTTGATCTCTGGCTAGACATCTCTTGATAGTTTGATCTCTTCTAGTCCAAAGCAACTCTAATGAAATATTAATTTCATTGTACATTGGTACTTGAGTCTTCTTCACAGGGCTCACAGATATGTCAGAGTTTTGCACCATCCTAGAGAAGCAGTCAGAGGCTGGGCAGTATGTCCAGTTATAAGGTACTAAAAGTCTGCTATGTGCAGTCACAACAAATCCATGGCTGACAGATGTGAAAACAAATCCTATGAAGGAGATGGAGTTGTTTAATTTGGAGAAGAGGAGGCTCAGGGGAGACCTCATGTCTCTCTACCTGGAAGGAGGTGGTAGTGAGGTGGAGGTTGTCTCTTCTGCTGTATCTCAAATAAAAGGGTGGAAATGGCCTTTGCACCAGGGGAGGTTCATGTTAGATATTAGGAAAAGAAATCTCTGAAAGAGTAGTTAGGCACTGAAATATGTTCGTGGGGAGGTGGTGGAGTCATCATCTTTGAAAGCGTTCAACAGGCATCTTCATGTGGCCCTTGGGGATATGGATTAGATTTTTTACCAAACTGCTTCCTAAATAAAAACAGCTGAAAGTCATCATGTCCAGTGACTACCTTTCAGAATCATCACATTACATAAACTGATTAAATGCTAATGCTAGAAGACAAGGTGAATGCAGCGTGAAATGCTGATACACAGCACTCCAGCCCTCCTCAGGGGGTGGCAGTGGGTGCTGTTAGAGTGTCCCCCCACCCTGGGAACACAGGCTTGTGGTGCTGACAGCTTCCTGAGGTACTCAGATCTGTACATACAGCTGAAACTCCTCATCAGCTTCTTGGCTGCTTTTAAGAGAAGAAACATTGGTGGGGTTTGTTTGTTTGTCTTGTTTTGTTGGGTGGTTTTTGGTTTTTTCTCCCCCTGAGTTAGGGGTGGAATCAGTAGCCCAGCTGAGGTGCATGTACACCAATGCAGGCAGCAAGGGTGACAAACAAGAGGAGCTGGAAGCCAGGGCACAACAGCAAAGCTATGATGTAGTCTCCATCAGGGAAATGTGGTGGGATGGCTCACAGAGCTGGAGCACTGCACTGGATGGCTACAAGCTCTTCAGGAGAGACAGGAAAGGGAGAAGAGGTGGAGGGGTGGCCCTTCATATTAGAGAGGCTTTTGATACCATGGGAATTGAAACGAATGAAGATGGAGTTGAATGCCTGTGGGTAAGAACTCAGGGGAAGGCCAAAAAGGCTGACATCCTCCTGGGAGTCTGTTATCATCCACCAACCAGGAGGAAGAGGGGGACAACTTATTCTATTAGCAGCTGGAGAATGTCTCAGGATCACCAGCCCTTGTTCTTGTAGATGACTTCAACCTACCAGACAATTCCCATCTGCTGGGAATTTAACAAAGCAGAGAAAAGGCAGTCCAGGAGTTCTTAGAGTGTCTGGAGGACAATTTCTTGTTGCAGCTGGTGAGTGAGCCCAGTAGGGGAGGGACAATGTTAGATCTGTTGTTCACAAATAGAGATGGGCTGGTGGGAGATGTGGTGGTTGGAGGCCACTTGGGGCACAGTGATCATGAAATTATAGAATTCTCCATATTTGGTGAAATCAGGAGGAATATCAATAAGACTTTTATATTGGACTTCTGGAGGGCAGACTTTGGTCTATTTAGGAGACTTACTCAGAAAGTCCTTTGGGAAGTAGCCCTTAAAAACAAAGGAGTCCAGGAAAGGTGAGAGTGCTTCAAAACAGAGATCTTGAGGGCACAGGAACAGACTGTCCCTGTGCGCTGAAAGATGAGTCAATGGGGCAAATGTCCAGCCTGAATGGGCAACAAGGTTTAGAAGGGACTTAGGAATAAAAAGAGGATGTATCATCTTTGGAAGGAGGGTCAGGTCTCTCTGGAAGTATTTAATGGGCCTGCTAGCGAATGTAGGAAAAAACTTAGAGAGGCTAAAGCTCAGTTTGAACTTAAATTGTCAATTATTGTAAAAGTTAATAAAATTATTTTTACAAATATATTAATGGTAAAAGGAAGGGTAAGGCCAACCTTTGCTCCTTATTGGATGAAGGAGGGAACTTAGTAACTGCAGATGAGGAGAAGGCAGAAGTGCTTAATGCCTTCTTTGTCTCAGTCTTTAGTGTGAAGATGGCTTGCCCTCAGGACAAATGTCCTCCTGGGTTGGTAGATGGTGTCAGGAAGCAGAATGGTCCCCCTGTTATCCAGGAGGAGGCAGTCAGAGAATTGCTGAGCTGCTTAGATGTTCATAGATCTCTGGGCCCAGATGGGATCCATCCCAGGGTGATGAGGGAGCTGGCAGATGAGCTTGCAAAGCTGCTCTCCATCATTTACCAACAGTCTTGGCTCACTGCAAGAGGACTGGAAGCCAATGGGATGCCCATTCACAAAAATGGTGGGAAGGAGGGTCCTGGTAATTACAGACCAGTCAGCCTGACCTCATTGCCCAGTAAGGTAATGGAACAGTTCATACTGAGTGTCATCACACAGCACCTACAGTATGGGCAGGGTAACAGACCCAGCCAGCATGGGTTTAGGAGGAGTGTAGGTCATGTTTGACCAATCTGGTCTCCTTTTATGACCAGGTGACCTGGCTGGTGAGTGAAGGAAGGGCTGTGGATGTTGTCTATTTGGACTGCAGCAAGGCCTTTGACACTGTCTCCCACAGCACACTCCTGGAAAAGCTGCAGCCCACGGCTTGGACAGGAGCTCTCTGTGCTGGGTTAGGAACTGGCTGCATGGCTGGGCACAGAGAGTGGTGGTGAACAGTGCTGCATCCAGCTGGGGACAGTCACCAGTGGTGTCCCTCAGGGGTCTGTGTTGAGGCCAGTTCTGTTCAATATTTTTATTGATGACATGGATGAGGGTATTGAATCTTTCATTAGTAAATTTGTGGACAACACCTAGCCAGGAGCGTGTATCGATCTGTTGGGAGGTAGGAAGGCCCTGCAAAGAGACTTGGAACAACTGAGGGAGCTGGGGTTGTTTAGTCTGGAGAAAAGGAGATTCAGAGGTGACCTTATCACTCTCTACAACTCCCTGAAAGGTGGCTGTAGACAGCTGGGGGTTGGTCTCTTTCTCCAGGCAGCAACTGACAGAATGAGAAGACACAGTCTTAAGTGTACCAAGAGAAACACAGGTTGGATATTAGGAAAAAGTTTTTCATTGAAAGAATGATGAAATACTGGAATAGTCTGCCTGAGGAGGTTCTGGAGTCACCATCTCTGGATGTATTGTAAAAGATTGGATGCACTTGGTGCCATGGTTTAGTTGAGGTGTTAGGGCTTGGGTTGGACTCGATGGTCTTGGGGATCTCTTCCAACCTAGTAATTCTGTGATACACAGACTGAAGAGTTGGTAGTATCTAATTGTGGATTAATTAAGTTACAACAACACATTCAACTCCACTGACAGAACAGTTTTACTCTAATTCAAAAGCCATCATGTTGTAAGGACATAAATCATACCACAAAAGACCCTCCCTCCTCCCCCCCCCCCAAAAAAAAAAAAAAAAAAAAAAAAAGAGAGAAAAGGCACATGTGCTGGTTTTGGGTGGAGTGGAGATAATAGATAATTTTCTTCTTAGTAGCAATCATGGACTATGTTTTGGATTTGTGCTGAAACCAGTATTGGTAGCACAGGCATGGTATGGCTGTTTTTAAATGGGGCTTACACATCATCAAGGCCTTTTCTGTACCTTACCCCACCAGCCGGGAGGTTGGGAAGGCACAAGGAGCTGGGAAGAGACACAACCAGAGCAGCGGATAGGATACAACTAAGTACAAGGATATCCTATCCCATATGACATTGTGGCTAGCATATAAACCTGGAGGGAGAAGGAGGAAGGGGGACATTCTGAGTGACAGCATCTGTCTTCCTAAGTCACCATTACGTGTGATGGAGTCCTGCTCTTCTGCTTAGGGATGGACATCTAACACCTGTCTGCCCGTGGGAAGTGGTGAATGAATTCCTTGATTCACTTTTCCCCTGTGTGCAGCTGTGCTTTACCTATTGAGCTGTCTGTATCTCAATCCATAATTTTTCTCACTTTCTACTCCTCACATTCTCTTCTGGTCCTACCAGGAAGCGAATGAGTGAGTGATTATGTGTGGCTATGGAGGGGCCCACATTCTCTGGGATAAACCACAATAGCAGACTAGCCCCTGAAATGACTATGGTAGTTGCTGTATGCAACTTAACATACAGCATGGTGGCAATCAATTTATGAAGTGTGGGTCAAATGGAAAAGATTTTCATTTTCAGTTTAAGAGCAGATTAAATATAGGAACAAAACGTCAAAGCTCACTGAGCATGTAGTGGAATAACAGAACCAGACCCAGAACACTTTCTAGAGTTCAAGATTTTTTGAGTTTTAAACAAATAAACTTTTTCTTAGACCTTTTCTAAAAACTAAGAGCTCAGGGTTTCAAATGATCTCTCTAACAGACAGAAAACATTTCTGTCTATTATTCTTCTTCATTTCCTTGGTCTCTGTAACCCTTCTAAGTCAAAGAAGGTCTTACTTTACTGCGAATAATCTTGGCTTCTGTATTGTGTTTCCTTGTATGTAAACACAGCTTGTAGCTGTGAGTCCCTCTCATTCTCAAGTCACTATGTAACTGCACCAGAGCACGAAACTTCACCATTAACAGAAAGGTTGTTTAAGGAGAAAACTAGGCTCTATCTATAAAATTTGAAAACCTAGTCTTGAGAAATGAAGCCTGGGATTTTGCTATCATGGCTCAGTTATGGACTTCTGCAAACACAAAAGATACATTTATCTTTAGCAGCCACACCATAGGAGTGGAGGCTTTCTTCAGCTAATGTACAGAGTCCAGAACACAGTGTGAGAAGGCTTATTTGCTCCAAAACTGATTTATTGGCAAGATAGGTATTTTCCTCATGCCCTGGATTGCACTTGGCAGCAGATACGGGGTAAGAAATAATTTTTACCTGTAGGCATGTTGGCAACTTTAGAACCATTTTCCCTTTTTCTCCGTGGTGCTTTCTGCTTTTCTTTCTAATGGCTGGTAGAGGCGATCCTAACAAGTTATTTGCTGTGTGAGAAGTTACGATAAAAACAAGTCCTGTAATTCCCTCTGTGATACATAGTTATGATTCTGGCTTTTGATGTTTCACTTCAGGCCTTTCAACTGCTATGAAACTCTGGGAAATTTTGTAGCTTTTGAGGCACAGAAACACGTTTATTGTTTGTCCAGAGCTAAGTATCTCTTCCATCATTGCACAGAGCATGGAGCTTATTGAACACTATAGATTTTTCCAGTTTCATATACTGATTGTTAGCAATCCCCTTACATGTAGCTATGGCCTGCAGCCCAACTTGAAATGAGGAACTTTAGCAGCCCTGACCTTGCAGTAAGATTTTAAGAGACATGATCCTTAACATTCTTTAGCTCATGCCTGAAAGGCAAATGCTCCTTCCGCAAAGGGGAGTATTGTTCCAACAGCAGCACACTGAATGAAGAAATATGACAAACACATTAATCAAGGCCTACAAGAGAAACAGATTGTACCTGTAAGTGCAGCCTCCTTGTGCCATAGTATGAAAATCAGTCATTTCTCCCCAGTCATAAGGCAATGCATAACTCTCACCCCAAATAACTTTCCCAGCACTATTAATTTTACCTAAAACAGAACTGTGAGTAATTCCCACTGTTACAATCAGCCACAAATGACCAAGCACAACCTCCTTCTATAATGTGACCAGCTCCTTCTTTAGGACTAATGTTATCTGATGGTATCTTTTTACCTCATCTTCCAAGCCAGTCACTCCACCTAGATTTGACTGCTTCTACTTATGATTTGAACAGAGGGGTATATTCTCCCTCCAGGAAGAGGAAGAGTAAAATTAAAAAGAGATTTTAAGTCAAAGAAGTTGCAAGAATCTCTTAAGAAAATATTTATATGTGACTTTTCCAGTTTGTGGAAGTTTCAGAAGACCATGAAAGACAATACCACCCGAAGTTTCACAATGAGCATATCCCATTTCAGAGGCTGTGTATCATGACTCTACATGCTCATTTCAGAATATAATACGTTAGTCACTATAAACTCAGTTTGACTGATGGATTTTTTTCAATATCTGACTGCTTCTCATTACTTTACTTTGTAAAGTAATTACTTTGTTCTATTAAGTACATGTAAAGTACATTTACATTACATTGTAATGTACTTTCTAAAGTACATTACTTTATCCTACTAACATGCTACCCTGGCTGTGTCTGATCATGTGTCTGAATCACACCTGATGCAAGTGCAAGGGCACACATCCTTGGAAAGTTGATCTGTGCAGTAGCCACTGATTGCAGAGAAACTTTTGGAAAGTTTTGAAAACTTTTGAAGCCTCTCTTGAAAGACCTTATTAGATCACATTAGCTGGGTATGTTTGTTTTGGATAGCAGCCAGGGTTCATGGGTCACTAGGAGAGTGTCTCCTACTAAACTGAAGTTTATGGGGTCCCATCTCCATTCTTCTGAATATTAGAATTTTAACTGTGGGTTAATGACAACAGACTTCAATGAAATCACACAGGAAATGACATTAAATGTCTTAAGAAACAAGATACGTGTTGTAAAAATTAATTGGGCTAAATCCACATATTCTGCATAAAGAAAATGTTATTGTTAGCTGTATTTTACAGAACAGATATAGTAAACAAAAGGTGGTAAGTTAATAGAATAATGTTGTGCATTTAGTATACCAGTAAGTAATGACATTAAGCTGTAGTAAAGACTTTAGTGCTGTCATCTGAAATCATTAGGACTTGTTGCTTGCACTGAAATATAAAGATCAGAATACACTTTTAAAATATTCCACTAAAAATGGAATCTATTGATTGGTCTGGTTTAAAATAACATAATCACTGACAGTGGTTCTTAATCTTTAGGTTTAATTTTAAGTCATGGATTATTTGAAAACTTTTTTGGTTGGTTTTTGTTCGTTGAGATATTTTAAATCGGTTATGGTCATTTGAAAACCTGATGCATCAGTTATATGGTTTCATATTGAACATATCATTAACATCCCATTATCTGGGAGGTTACCTATAGGTCAGTTTGGTGCACTTAAAAAGGAAAAGACCATCTTCAGACTCCTGGTTATAAACTTTGTAGTAAATATAACTCCTACACTTGAACCTGAAACAAAAAGGATTATATCTGATAGATAATAATTAATCTCAAATACTAAATAGTTAATTAACTTGTGGCCCTTGTTTTTTTTCTCAAGCACAGATTAGTAATAAACCTGGCTAACTTGTAATTTAAACTGAGTTTATGAGTGGTCACCTAAGTGAAAAAGCAGTGAACATACAGGCTCTATTGATGAATATTCACTAAAAGCTTTGCATAGGCTTATTCTTTTTGCTTATACCAAGTTTTCTTCATTAATTTAACTCTAATAACTTTGGAAGAATTGCCCTTCACTGGCATAAATCAAGGAGAGCACTGGGTGTCTGGCAGGGAGAGGTATGACTAAGGAACAGTTTTTTTACACATGACTGCTATATTGAAAGGGATAGATGAAGGAGACAAGACAAAAGCAGAGAAGTAGAAGCAGAAGCAGAGCTAGGAAATAGGTTGGTTTAGAATAGGTACCCAGACCCTGGGCCTGCAGTGATGCCCACCACTTACAGGTTAAATTACAACACTATCCATCCCATAAACTCACTGTCATACCATTTGCTAGCAAATACTTTTGTTGCTGACAGCAAACTAGATAGTCAATGAACTATGGCTATATTGAGAAGTTTGTAGGTAGGTCAAGACCTGAGGTGTTTTCATAATCTCTGCATCTTGTCTCAGATGACCTGTGGTGCATCTGTCTCTCAGCACAGCCCTGTATGATTGGAGGGGTAGAGATAACTGAACAAAGGCATTTTTTATTTTATCTCTGTAGACTGCTACAAAGACTATCACCACAGGGACTTCAAAGTGCAGACAACATAGGGCAAAATAACCCCTGAACAGTGGTATACCAAGTGATATACCAAGAATCCTGACATAAGTTTCCAGAAATCAAAGTTCCTGACACTAGAAATTTTGTACCGCAATTTACATCAAGTGAGATTAAGAGTGATGGGTATTCTATTTATACAGCTTTATCTTGGAGTCAGAATGGGCACTTAAGCCAGAATGGGCACTGGGCACCATGAAAATATGTTTCTAATAATCCCAGCTCTCTGAGGAGTGTTATTCCCATTTAAAATAACCCACCTAGGAATGGACATAACAGTAAGTACTGCCCTGTCTTGTGTGGGCACAAGTTATAGGACTTTGCTCCATGGTATTTCAATCATACAAATTTATATATTTATTTACAACAATAAAATAACAAAGCATTCAGTGCTGAGTAGAGGAAAGGCATTACATTATTGTCTCCAGCTTTAAATATTTTTGTTGATGTTATGTTTCCCCACTGTGGATACTTCTGAAAAATAGTACAACTCAGGTTTAATTCAAAGAAGTTATCACAGAGATGTCTATTTTTATCAGTGAGCCTTTGTTAAGTGCAGCAAATTTGGGATTCTTTCTTAACTCATGCATGTACATTAATTCTGTGTACACTGCCATCTGCTTTTCTGTGTGGTAAAATCTGTTAATTCGGTTCTAGCACAACCAAGACTACAATTCATGTAGTTTTCACTGTCTTCTTGGGCTAAGAAACTCTGAGTTTGCTTTGAAGCATTTAGTGGGAATCTTGCAATTTTTTTTTTTTTTCTTTTAGTATTTCTTAAAGCAACCTATTCCCAGGGGAAAATGACCCTGTTAGAAGAGCAGTACTGGTTAAATTTTAAAAAGTTACTCAAGGGAATTCTGGTGGCTCCGAAGTGGAAGGTAATGAAAGTACACTTTCTGTAAGTTTTCTTTACAGAACTCCATGAGGTGACCAGAATACTGACTGCACAGTGCTGGAAGGTTTCTCCTGTTCTGTGAACCTTCCCAATAGTGTTTTCCAGACAGATCTGCCATATGATGTCCCAAATCACAAAAGAAACTCTACCACTCCATGTGTACGAGGAAGACACATACATAAAGAGCTTGATATCTTTGATAGTTGAAACTTAGAGAACCCATTCGGAGTCTCCTTGCTATGACTATATTTAACTTACTGGGTCTGAAAGCATGCCCAGACTTCTTGACCCAAGGATGTACCTTCTCACATCTGCACTACAATGAAATGAGATACAGGAGTTTCTCTAGAAATGGTTTCTTCAGAAAAAACTTGGACATCCAAGTCAGAAGGAAGTCATACTACTTTTCCAACAGATTCTTCACTTGACAATCTGATGACCTTGGTGTGCATTACTGACTACACTCATTCCTTACTATATTTAAAGATTAATCAGAAGTGTATTTTTTATCTTTTTTTTTTTTTTACCCTGACATCTCATCCAGATGCCAGGTATTTTTGCTCCTTTTGAACAGCAGATGCCATTAACTGCCCTCTCTTTATAACAGACCTTAGAAAATTTGCAGTTGTTTTGAAAAGAATAGATGGACACTTAAAAACATTACCAATGGCCTATTACAAGAAGGCATCAAAACCAATATAGAGGATTAAAAATCTTTTTAGCAAAAAGAAAAAGCAAATAGTTGCCATAATAGCAGTCTTCATAACCATTCCTTTTGTGATACTTGGATTCTGAGGCCTGAGTGATTTTTCTACCTAGTAATTTTGAGAAGATTAAAACTTCAGTACTGCAGCTGTTTTCTTCAAGAAAATTTATGGCTGTGGAATTATAATACATATGGTAATGCTACATTAGTGTAGTATTATTCACTTCACTATAGTTAAACTTGGGTCAGCACTTCCTTTTAGACTCTGTGAAGTTAGGGTTTGTCCATGCACATTTCCTTTTAGCTGACTTGGAACATGATGGCTCAGCCTTACAACTATATTTGCTTATTTTTTTTTTGCAAAGCTGTTTGAAAAAGCTCTGATCAAAAGCTCTTATCTTATAGCTAAGTGTTACTGGCTCTCATTTCAAAATATGTAGCATATTTAATTGTCACTGAAGCCCTTTCCTGATTTGTAATTTTAGAGACAGTATTTACTGGAATTAAAGTCTTAATGTAAAGATTTTTTCACTTAAATTACTCTCCATTGGCTTATCTGCCCCTATAAATGCATCTTGTTAACACTCAAAGTGGTGGGAAAAGGTGAGGTACTCTGATTTTCCTCTTAATCAGCTTTATTCTATTTAGCAGCCTTCAAATATAAACCCCTTTGAACAGAGAAAATGCAAATATTCAGTTATTGAATCCTTTAAAGTGAATTTATCCATTGGAGTCTATCACAGTTGTCATGTTTAACCCAGCCAGCCACAAAGTTCCACAGAGCTGCTTGGTCACTGCCCCACTAGCAGGATCAGGGAGAGAATCAGAAGGGTAAAAGCTGGAAAACTCACAGGTTGAGATACACATACTTTAATAAGAAAAGCAAAAGCCTCAAGCAAACATAAACCAAGCAAAACAAGGAATTAATTCACTGTTTCCCATGGGCAGGCAGGTGCAGCCATCTCCAGGACAGCAGGTCCCCATCCCACATAATGGTGACTTAGAAAGACAAACACTCCAAATGTTCCTCCTCTTCCTCCTTCTTCCCTTGCTTTGCATACTGAACATGATGTCCCATGGTCTGGAATATCCCTATGGTTCAGTTGGGGTCACCTGTCCTGGCTGTGTCTCCTCCCAACCTCCCAGGCACTCCCATCTCCCCTGCTAGTGTGGCAGTGAAAAGCAGAAAAAGCCTTGGTTTTCTGCCAGTCATCAGCAAGAGCAAAACCATCTCCACACTATCAACCCTGTGTTCAACACAAAGCTCAAAGAAATTCCCATGCCATCCACTGTGAAAAAAATTAGCTCTACCTTTGCCAAAGCCAGCACAACTTCATGGGTGTAACTCCAGGACACTTCTGATATTCCAGACAATGGAAACATAAGACAGTGGTTATAAACATTCTCTTCTCCGAACACTTCCAGCTTCATTCAATAAAATCATTATTTGTTTAGATAGCACTCCATGGTTTCACACCTTTCTACTTTTGAACCCCCTGATATATATTTTCTATCATAATCAAGTTTTGATATTTTTCTAAGCATTACTTCAGGGACCAGGAAGGTGAGCCAGAGAAAGATGACAAATGATAGAAAGGAGAAAACGTGCCTTTCACAAGCCCTGGCACATTTGGGGCCCACAGTCAGTGTTTATGTTTCCTCCTCAGTAGAAAATGTCTGTTCTTCTGTATTTATCACTGCTGGCTGGAATGACTTTAATAACCTGGTTTGGCAATGCACTATATTCCAATGACCCCAAAGTATGCCCTACAGTTTGGCTTAATAGAAAAGTACCTTGGAGATGACATGTGAAGACTTTTCTATAATAGTTTTCTTGAGAAATATGAAGAATTTGACCTGCTTCTGAATAATTTGACCAGAATCTAAATTCTAGGTAATTTTAATCCAGCCAGTAAAAAAACAGAAGCTGTATTACATGCACTACTCCCGTTTTTTTCTCTTATGTCTAGACTGTATTCCCTCCTCTTTTCCTATAAGTGGAAGAATGGTAAGGGCTTTTCTAAAGACTTAAAATGTCCAGTATGATGACTGGTATGGTCAGTTCAGAGTAACTAACTCCTAGTTTGTTTATGTCTTCTCTCGGGCAATCTGCATCTTCCTGTGATGATGACCCTCTCTGCTTACCTTTATTTGTGCAAGACAGCTACAAAATCTGCCAAAAGTTTTCCAGTCACATAAATATTGTACACAGAGTACAGAAACATGTGTTTCTACTGTTAAAAGTACAGCATACACACTAGTCACACAGAGGGATTTAGATTTCTGTGTTTTTGATAAAATACTTTGTTCTTAAATCCCATTTTACCTAATATGGAAGGATACTTTATGCTTTTTAAGCATACTTTTTTTATTCCTAGTTAAAATGAAGCTGATCTCTCTCTTCTGCCATGTCCATTAAGACTAGTGACTGCTGGTGGTGCTTCCACTTTGTGATCTGCAGCCACTCAGAAGATGTCACACTATTTCTTAGGCTTGGTTGCATCCAACAATTGATCCAGCTAATCCCTAAATAGAGAAAAAACTGTGCAAACAAGTGCAATAGCTGCAGAGCAGCAGGACTGGAAGAACTTGACATAAAAAAGGCTTGCGGAGCAAGAATTCTTTGTTCTTTATTTTTCTGAGGGGTAAAAGTCGGGTGTTTTGGTTTTTTACCAGCCTCAGGAGTTTCCCATAAATTTCATGCTTCCTCTGACAGGCAGTTGGCTGCAGCTTCCATTGGTTGTAGAGTTTCCTGAGTATAACTTTAATCATGTCTGCTATCAAGAGAGTTATGGATAAATATATTGCATTTGGTTCAAGCGGTGCTCTAGTATTGTTCATATAAGATACAGATAAACTTTGTGTGTGCTTGTAAGTATGTAATCCTTAATATTTCCTACTGTCCCTTATGCACTCTTTTTTTCACATCCTTTTCAACTTCAGTATTTTTTCCCAAACCTGACATCTTTGAAATCCCTAATGTAGTAGAAAAATGGGTATATCATATATTGTAATAATTCTACATAATATGGAATACAATTTTCTTTGTATTTAACACAAGGGCTTAATTTTACACCCACTCTGCCCAGTTGTAAAGACTACGACAAGTTTAAGGAAGAGGTTTCAATATCTATACTTCTGTCCCTTTATCTCGAACATTAACTTGTAAAAAAATGTATCTGTCTTTGCATGAATTACTGTGATGTGCTGCTCACACTGAGTTCTTCTAACTGCCTTTCTTGCCTTCTATTTTTGACTTTTTCAAGAAGTAATGTCTTATACAGTTTGCAAGGATTTATATCTTCTAGGACTTGCCGCGACATTCATAACAAAATCCAATGTCTGAATTTCACAATTAGGGTCTACAATGTGTGGATGGATAACCAAGTGAGAGCTGCAGACAAGAAAAATTGCCAGTGGAATACCCAAGCCTTCAGCTAAAACTCTGCCTTTTCGCATCTTAGATACCATACTCACCAGGGAGGCACCTGCTTCTGCTCAATACTTAGACCTCTCAATCCTCTCCTGAGGTGATGAATCTAAATTATGTTCTTGTAAACCAAGTCTACATCATTGTTTCCTTCAAAAACCTGTCTGGAAGTGACATTATTCTCATTTAGATAAACTACCTTATCAGAGACATTTTGCACTGAATTTTTTAGGGTTGATCATAATTTTCACATGGATTAGATGTCATTTGACCAAAATTGGAAAATAGATTGTCTCCCTGTTTCCTATGTGTAGACAAATAATTTTTGTACTAAGACACAACAGCATCCACACTTTCATCCTTTCTAGATGCCAAATAATCCTGTTCTTTTGAGCACAAGGAAAGACACTCAAGAGAACAGCTCAGAGGTGACAGTACCTTGGGGCTTTATTGATAATGGTTAGAACAGTGTCCAGAAGTTGATCTGGAATGCAGAGTGACTGGCCCCTCCATTTAATTATTCTAATCTTTTTGGCTGAGGCTAATGCTTTATTTTTCTTGCCTTTACTGGGGTCAAACACAGAAAAAATAAGAGCATCCAGCCCTGCTTTTTTCTCGTTGGTGTCTTTCAATGCAGAGTTTTATGCATGCAGCTGCATAAACAGGAAAGTCTTCTAAACAAAGGACTCTGCCCAGTCCTCAGGTCCTCAAAACAACCTCATATGGGTTTCTGTTTGCATCTCATGTTCAGAACATCCACAGGAATTCCCTCCTATTGCTAGAAAATGTTGTATGTGGCACACCGGGTACAGACACTAGTTCAAAATTTCAAATTAGTTTAGTTTAGGTTTGTTTCAAAATATTCTTATATAGCTTTTGTAGGCATAACAATCCATCTTACAGTCATGTATACTGAAGCTAAACATAGTAGTAATTTTAAATTTTAAACTTCTCTTATGTAGGAAGATTCAGTATTAATAATAGTAGCTCCCAGATGATATAGATGTATTCCTGTAGTTTCTGAAATATAGATATGCTAGTAATGATGGCAAATTTCTGTTAACTCTTTAGAAAGACAGAAAAAAATGCATTTACATTTAACAGAGAATCAATTCTTGCCACTGCTCCCAAAGCAAAAGATGTTTTTCTCTTTGCTACTTAAGATGTATTTTCAAAGGAAAGAGAACGTTACCTTCCTGTGATGGTTCCACAGAGGTGACAAGAGCATGTTTTTGCAAAGGGGTAAGATTTGGGGAGAGACTTAGAGCAACCGCAGTGGCTAATTAGGTTTTAATTTTTTTTTTTTATTTTATTTTTTTTTCTTTTACTTTCTCTCTGCAAAGGTACAGGGCAAATATGCACGGACCTCCCAGCGCCTTGAGGACCACTCTCTTGCCTGAAGATCTCACAGACCTGACTGGGTCAAGGTCTCCATTGTTCTGTAGTTCACGTGTTCAGTATTCCTGTGTGAATTTGTATACTGCACTGCTACCTTCCAGAAACTGACATTTCAGTCTCATGCTGCAGAACTAAAAGATGGTGAATGAAATCAGAGAGACTCCTGCAAGCAGGAGGGGAAGGTAATGCAGTGGATTGTCTTCACTTACTACTTCAGCATGAAGACAGCTACATACTCAGTGCAGAATGTGTATAGATATATGTACACAGATATATAGGAAGGTAGGCATGTCATAATACTAAATAAAACAGGAGTGGGGCAAGGGCTGGATCACCCATATATCATTTGTCTATAGCAAAGTCACCAAGGCTGCTGAAGCTTTCTCAGACATTGTCTAAGCCCAGTCTGAAGACAGAGTGAGCCAGGATTCTTCCTAGCAGACAGTTTGGCTGCTGCCCTTTGGAGAACATGCAGCTGTCCAGACTGGTCATGCCACTTGGCCTTGGAACTACAGAATAAATGTTATAACCCTTACTCTGATACAGACTCCTGGGATATTCTCATCCACCTTGACAACATACAGATTTTGGTATGAAAATATAAAAATTAAGCAACTAACTGCTTTTTTCCCCCTCTCTTTTCAGGGAATTGAAATGGCTTAGGTGCAGATTGACTTGTTCATAAATGGACTGTGGTCAGGTGGAAGGTGTTTAATGCTCATTATGCTGGATGCCTCCAGTCTTCATTACCATCTGCCTCCTGTTCCAACTGCTAGCTCCAGGCTTAACATTTCACTTACTCACTTACTGAGACTTCATTATCAACAAAACTCCAGCACTTTGATTTTCAAAACATTTGTCATCCTCACTTATGATCCTATCAGGATTCTCTGGGTATTGAGCTGGGATGTAGCTTCAGAAGGACTGTCTGTGCAGAGGAACAGAGGTACAGGCCCTTAGGGCAGCCAGAAAGAGGTCAGCTTCTGAATAAGGAGACATCAAATAAGCAAGAAACGTACTTGTTAGCAAGTATCTTTAAATGGCTTTATGGAAAAAAAGAAAAAAAATTCAAAGTTTTATTCAGCATGGGAATAAATATAATGTGTACTAAAAAGTTCTCCTGACTGGCTCACATGACTTTGATCCCACAGGGAAAAGTAACAATAAAAAAAGAAAGCTATAACCTCAGTTAAAAAAATAAAAAAAAGCCATCTAAAATAAAAAATAAGAAAAGCCATCATCATTTCTCTTCCCTTAGTTCTTCACTTTTATTACACAAAGGTACTTACCTGATTAAAAAAAGAACAGAGAGCAAAACTCATCCTTTTTCTGACTTAAATTACTGTGATGTATATATATGTGATATACAAAATCAGCAAATTCACACCTTCATAATATATTGGTTGCCTCAGAAAGAACACTAACAAGAAGCATTTAGAGATGTCCTTGAAGGGGCAGAACAGAACCAGTGCTTAAGTGGAATTATTTGGTTGCTAAAGTCCAGTGGCTGGCAGCAAGACCTGCTGCTTTCAGCCTTCAGGCATCACATCAATCTGGACAAACCAGAGTGGAAGTTATTACCCAGACATGATGCAATACTTAATCCCTTTTCTGAAAGTAGAGATAACAGTTGATGTAACATCTCATGAAATAAGCTGAATTACTATTCTATGAGCAGGGTATGCTGCAAACAATTCTATCTGCCTTGTGTTTAAATGATGAAGCAAGGAAATGGTGTTATACAATAGTTAAAACTTACTATGCTCTGCAACAGACTTAATAACCATGTAAATATGATCTACCACTGAACTCAACCTCCATTTTATGAATTCTACTCTCCATTAAAAAGACATGACTTTCATTTTGCAACTCCAAGTTTCTTTCACATTAAATTCTTCTAAAGTGGTATTTTGAGACCACATGGTTGGAGTTCAAAGCATAGGCACTTTAGTGCATATATACATATTTACCAGAATATAGAACCTGTTTATGTTGATCTGTCTTGTGAAGCTCACCTGTAATCATACAAAACCATTTTGTTGTTCCAGCACTTAATACAGAGCTGCCTGACACTCTGATAGTAAAAGCTGTATGTGGTGGTGTGTTTTGGTTTTTATTACTTGAAGTTATTTATAATGGTTTGTTCCATGTACCCCTTTGGTTATTCCCCGCTTGGTTTACCCCAGCCACTGTTTTCTGTCAATCCTTTGTTATGTAACCCAGGGGCCCTGCCTGTCACCTCGAGGCCTCTCCTTACCTCTGGAAAGTTCTAGGGGGAGCCTCGAGGGATAGGACAGGATTCCAGATTTCCCCTCCTACCCCACCTTGGTTTGTTCCCCTGTGTGTCTATTGTGTCTTGAGCCACGCCTGAGTTACCTCTGATTGGACCCACACAGAACCCATCCCCCTGTACCACCCCCGGGATAAAAGTTACTGCACAAAGGATGAGTCTGGACTCTGTTGAGGCAGACACCCTGGGCAAATAAACCCAGTTTGGTTGACCCTCGACAGTGTCCCCTCTTTCTCTCTCGCGCCATCAATGCCTCTAGCCAAGGGCCAGCCAGGACCCACAGGATCTCTAAGGTGACCTGGTCACTGGAGAGTACCTTTCCTGCAGCGGTGTCAGGGTTAGCCAGGGCAGGAACAGCCACGGCAACGATACAGCTGTAGAGTTTTATGCTATCACAAGGTTAGGATTTTTTAAAATAGTCTGCTTATCAATGGAACCAAATGCTCTTAATTCTCTATGAACCAAAAAAGAGATATTAGATATACTAATACAAGATATTTCCATTTCAAATGCTCCTTACATTTTTTCCCATTTCTTTAAGATGCCATGGACCATTTCCAGCCATGATCCTCGTGGCTTCAGTGCAGCTCTGCCCTGCAGTGCTGTAGAATATGTCACAGTTTGGGGCTAATAGCTCCAAAAGTCTTCCAGAAGCCATCTGCTTGGCACAGTGGAAATTTTTGGGTCCTTGGCCCTTGGGTAGTCCACATGGAGGCATTAATCTAAAACCACAAAGCATCTGAATCCCAACAGAGGCTACAAGCCTTCTCTCCTCTCCACTGCAGGACTTCAGGCCATTTTTCTAGGCATCTGATTTAGCCAAGTTTACCAGTTTCTCAGGCCTCTGATGAGATATGATCCAGAAAGAATAGAGCCATCTTACTCTAACCAAACATATATGTCTAATCTGTGCCCTAGTATCACTTGAAGTGCTCAGGTTTCAAGCCTTTCTGGTGAAAATTGTACCTTCCAGGTGCTTCAGACTCCTAATGTTATGACAAAAAACTCTGGTTCTCATATTAGCCTTAGAAAATTTGATATTACAGAGCTTTAGGTCAAGGTTCCTAGAACATTCTGGACTCAGCAAGTTTGTGTAGCTGAAATACTTGATTAATCTTTTCAATCTCTAATTTTTAATGAGGCCATTTTAAGCACATCCCTCTTTATTTTTTACTCTCAGCAGAAACTCATGCCTTTGCTATCTGAGTGAATGTCCTTACACAGAGCTTCTGGTGAGCAAGGCCCTGGGGCTGGTCTCAGTATGTCACAGTGTGAGATTACCTGCAGCTGTTCTGTTTCTTCTAGGGCTGCCCCTGCCTCCTTGATCTTCTAGAGCACAGACTTTGACCCATTTAGGAACCTTGTTAACAGGGTCTCTTGGAGGGCAGTCCTGAAGGGCAAATGAGTCCGGGAAGTTTGGACATTCTTCAAGAAGGAAATCCTAAAAGCACAGGAACAGACTGTACTTATGTGCCAAAAGGTGAGACACTGGGGAAGAAGGCTGGCCTTCTTCTAAACAGAGAGCCTTGGTTGGAACTAAGAGGAGGGGAAAAATAGTGGTTATGACCTTTAGAAGAAGGGGTAGACAAGTGCAAAGAACTACAAGGATACAGTGAGATTATGCAAGAAGATGAGAGGCCAAAGGCCAGCTAGAAGTGGATACTACTGTAAAGAACAACAAGTGTTTCTATAAATACATCAGCAAGAAATCAAGGCACAAGTAGAATCTCCATCACTTACTGATGCAAAAGGAAACACAGTGACAGAGAATGAAGAAAAAGCTGATCTACTTAATGCTTTCTTTGCCTCAGTCTTTAATAATAAGACCAACTGTCCTCAAGGTACCTGGACTCCTGAGCTGGAAGACAGGTAAGGGCAGCAGAAATAAACCTCTATAATCCAGGGAAAAAGGTCAGTGGTCTGCTGCACCTCACACAAATACAAGGTTATTGACCTGGATGGGATCCACCCAAGGCTACTGAAGGAGATAATGAAAGTGCTCACCAAGCCACATTTTATCAGTACTGAAGGCCTCAGCTGGAGTTTCACAAACGTGATGCCAATCTGCAAGAAGGGCTGGATGGCAGGTGTGGGAAACTGCAGGCCACCAGCCTGACATCGGTGCTGGGGAAAGTTATGGGACAGATTATCTTGAGGGTGATAACATGGTACATTTGGGAAACCCAGGTGATCAGGCACAGCCAGCACTGGTTTGTAAAAGGCAGGCCCTCCATGACCAACCTGATCTCTACCTATGACAAAAGTGTCCCACTTAGGCATGAGGGAGAGGATGTTGTTCTACCTGGACATTAGTAGACTTTGACAGCATTTCCCACAGCCTTCCCCTGGAGAAACCAGCTGCTTGTGGCTTGGATGAGTGTACAGTTCACTGGGTTAACTCTCAGGATGACCTGCCATGGGCTGGGGGTAGAGTGGCAGGAAAGCTGCCCAGTGGAAAAGGATCTGGGGGTGCTGGTGACCTGGGGGTGCTGGTGACAGTGACTGAACATGAGCCAGGCTGTGCCCAGGGGGCCAAGAAGGCCAATGGCATCCTGGCCTGGGTCAGCAATGGTGTGGGCAGCAGGAGCAGGGCAGGGATTGTCCCCCTGTGCTGGGCACTGCTGAGGCCACACCTCGAGTGCTGTGTCCAGTTCTGGGCCCTCACTGCAAGACAGACACTGAGGGGCTGGAGAGAGTCCAGAGAAAGGCAATGAAGTTGTTGAGGAGTCTGGAACACAAGTCTCATCACTTGGAGAACTATGCACTGGTTTAAATTGGTAGCAGATTATTAATCCCCTGCCTGCTTTTTTGGGCCAAGAGTGCCTCAGGATCCATGTATCCTATTGTCAGTAGCAGGACTGTGTAAGTGTCAAATTCAAGCACCTTTGGTGTGTTATTAAGAAAGGCTAAAGCCATAAACACATTCTGCTTTTGATTCTTCAGGTAACTGAGAAAGAATTCCCTGCAGCAATAAATACATGTTTCTATTTCAGCTGTAAACTAAAATAAGAACACTGTCCTTTTACTGTTTCAGAGTATGTATTCAGACTTTGGGCTATTTACCCAAAAACTTGTTAAAAATCTCCAATACCATAAGCTTTATGAAATATTATCAGGGCATTCTGCCATTCCCAGTCCCCAAAGAGCAAAATCCAAAGACCAGAACAAAATACCTGAAGGAGAAGAATGCAAACTCAGCTGTCTAATTTGTCTGTTCTACCAGGCCCCACACTGTAAAGCTTTTTTGTTTTCCAAATTTCCTTTGATTCAGATCTTCAGAAGGTAACACAGGTATCTTCAGTGGGAAAGCAGGGTAGCTTGTGATGACACCCTCTAGTCCGTACACTTACTGAGATGGTGTGCTTCATCTGCCCCTAGTCAGGAGGTGGATATCATTTGCAGGCTCATTTTTTATTTGTTAGAATTTCCAACTACTTCTTTCACCACTGCTTTTCCGCAGACAAAAAAGACCTGGTGACACAATGAGAATCTGAAGAACAAAACTCATGTGTTGAGATAAATAGAGTTTGATAGGAGGAAAGAAAAGCTGTGCATGCAAGCAGAGCAAAACAAGGAATTCGTTCAGCACTTCCCATGGGCATGTAGGTGTTCAGCCACCCCCAGTAAAGCACAGCTCTATCACATGCAACAGTGACTTGAAACATAAATGCCATCACTCCAAGGATTCTTCCTTCTTTCCTCAGTTTTCTTGTGAAGCACGATTCTGTGTGGAAGGGGATTTCTCTGTGGTTAGCTGGGTCATCTGCCCCTAGATGTGTCTTCTCCCAGCTTCTTGTGCACCCCCAGACTTCCTATTGGAGGGTGATGTGAGGAGTAGAAAAGGCCTTGGTGCTGTGTAAGTGCTGCTTGACAATAGCTGAAACACTTTTCAAAAAAATTCAAAACATAGTCCCATGATAGCTACTAAGAAGAAAACTAACTCTATCCCAGCCAACCCCAACACACTGCTTTAGCCTGAGAGGTGGCAATGGAGCATGCCTAAAGGGTGATGACAAAGTATTGTTAGAAAGAAGTGGAACTTTCCTACCTTATCAAATATTCAGTTTGGGTCCAAGCACATAGGCAAGTGATGGCATTCTGTTGCTGAATAGCAATGTCAGTTGGAGATGTGGAATCTCTCTCAGGAAGAGCTGCTGTTTGGCCATAATCCTATCTTGTACTCACAATATGCGGGATTTTTACTATATCCACACACTTAGAGCAAACTCAAACCTATGAGAGCTTGCCAAAACACGTTGGCCACATGTAGACAATTTCACAGTCTGCTCCATAATTATTATTGGTATTTGAGTCCTGGAAAGCCTCCACTTCCTTATCTGCACTAAGAATTGTAAAACTCTTAAAAACTGTGGAGTGACTGTATAGCACTGATGTGAAAATGTGTATGTGTTTTAACTAAACTGACTAGTATTCCGGTTAATATGCATAATGGAAAAAGGGATTATGTTAATGAGAGACAAGACGTACCAGCTTTCTTTGAAGAATTGATCTCATAACTCTTTTCAGATGGAAAAGGATTTATTTTATCACAAGGCATTATGTTTATGTTTGTTTGGTAATCTTGCTTCAGAAAAGAATTTTTTTTCAGTGGAAATCACATGAAATTTTTGATGCATTTTCCAATAAGTAAGTGTTTGAGTTGAAACTGAGCTACTTAATTAGAGATAATTGCCTATTAGATACATCAATCCAAGTTAATATAATTTGATTACTTCATCCAGAGAAATAATCAAAAAATTAAAACAGTACATTTCAATTCTCTCTATAATTGGTAATAAGATCTTGCTTACTTATATGGTCAGCAGTTCTCTTCTTCAATAACAGCAGTTTATTGCACGTACTGAAAATGTACACACTTGCAAAAAACTCAGGAAGACTGATTCTTCACTGACTCAAACTAGCATGAATCAGAAGTAACTCTGTTGAGATCAGTGAATCAATGGACTTTAAATAATGGTAGGCCAGTATAAGGAGCTCCTGCCCATCAGGTCTCATACTGTTTTCACACAAAAGTGACTAAATGAATGGCACTATGAAAACCCAGTGAAGTATATTAAAATTGTCTAGAACCACAGCAACCCCACTGCTCAAATAATGTAGAATTGGAGCTGTGTCATGTCCATGTCCTTTATATCAGTCCAGCCATCAGAGAGAGTGTCATGTTTTTCAGAGACTGAAAAGACATATTTTTTCCTGTGCAAATATAGACAACTAAAGTTTATTGAAGAAATTTTACTTAAACAAAAGATAAATTTAATTCTAGATTTTTGCGTATTAAATTGTGCTTGACTGCCCTTAATACCTTGTTTCAAATTCTGTACCAAGAAGGAGAAACAATACCTTCTGACACTGGAAGAAATTGTCAGTGCATTGCCTCTTCTGAGGAAATTTTACATTAAAATATAGTCATAAATTTATTTTTCTTTGGCATTCATTTTAGTTCTATTGTTACAGGTCATCATGAAGACCTACAAATTTTTAGGCACTTTTGACTACCTCTCATAATTGTCAACCTTAATTTATTATTTACAATTAAGTGTAAATATAATATAAGGACTGTTACGCATTGAAATTATATGAGTTTAAAGCATGTGGAATAATAGGAAGCAATCAAATTTCCACAAAGTTGTAGAAATCTTTGTTAAAATACATTTCGCATAAATCCTACTAGGAATCTTGTGAGGCCAGGTCAGTGGAGATTTCAGTTACCTTGGTAATATTTCTGCAAGTGGTGCCTTTAAGACCATTGAACTGTATGGGTTTTAACAAATCAAAAAGATACAGAGATTTAAAAGAATTTAATCACAGTTATCACTTGGCCCTGTTTAAATGGCAATGATCCTACAATACCTAGGCATTCTCTTTGCCTGATCCTCTGAATCCAAGATATTCCTGCACATCTAACTCAAGGAACAAGGAGCTATATCCCAGACTAATCAAGAGTATATCATGGGTTCTAACTTTTTATAGACTTCTGGCACATTCCTTCTAGTATCAACTCTGTCCTTCAGTTTTAAACAACTGCTCTTCTCTCCTCGTCTGACCTTCTCTCAGAATCCCCAAAGTCTAGATAGTTTTTATGATTGCATACAAATCTTCTTAAGCCACTTGCTTTGCTTTTCTCTTCTCTATAAAAAGCAAAAATACTTGCTCACTTTATAAAGCACTTAAACATCTGGTAATAGCTTTTCTATATGTTGCAGCTAGGAGCAAGAGGAAGAGATTAGATATTTGTCCACATTTGTGGGGCTGTTAAATCAAATTCCATCCCCATCTGGTCTGGTGCAGACTATGGAGTTATTAATTTGGTGATTTTATTTCCTCCTATAAAACAAGACAAAGACCTTGTGTTCAGTCCCTGGATTATTTTTCTCTGTTTCCTGGTGATGTTTCTCTTTCTCTGCTGTCTTCAAGTTTAGACACTAGTTCCTACTTTTGGGGTGTTCTCTTTATTAGGTGTTTCTTAGGTTTTCTTTAAATATTGTTAAAAATAAAAATAAAAATAAAATATTGTTTAAAAATAAATACTTCCAAAAATAAAAATGTCTAGAAACATGACCAATGAAAGAAGTGTTTCAGCTGAATCAGCTGACAACCACAATGAAGTATTTACAGTGTCAGTTGTCACTGGTACTGCAATTCAGTCTATTCTTGACTATGCTGGGATGATGTCAAAAAGGTTAAAGGTTTGTAAATACAATGAAGTATTTACAGTGTCAGTTGTCACTGGTACTGCAATTCAGTCTATTCTTGACTATGCTGGGATGATGTCAAAAAGGTTAAAGGTTTTGGTCCTGGTAGAAGAGATTTCCATTGTAGCAGAGTTGCAGTATTGCAATGCAATGGGATTATTTTCTACTTCTCAGGTAGCATTTACTACATTTCTCGAATATTTCTTCTATTACTTCTAAGGAACCACATGAAAAATCCTGACCTTTTAAACAAGAGGCTTCAGTTTTCCTTCTCACCTTCAGACTAAGTGGTGTTCAGCACTTTTCTCAATGTAACCATTGGAGTTTAACATCTGTTTAGAGAAGATATGATTTTTGAGAATTAAAGATAATATTAAATCCTTGTTGATGCATGATTTTCACTTATAATCAGTTTCAGATATAGTAATGCAAATGATAGGTTTATATGACTCTGCATACCAACCACAGGTGAATCAATCCTTGTAAAAAATTAATACATTTGTAGATTTTTTCTTACACTGAGAAATTATACTTCAAGATGATCACCTGAACTCTAAGAAAATTTTCCTCCTTGTAAAAGAATTAGTGAAATTAAAAAAAAAAAAATTAAAACTTGTGAGACAATTCAGTATAATCAAGGTGCAATTCAGTATAATCTAATACTATCAGTACTGGACAAACAAGGGTTGTCTGGGCACACAAATTGCAGTTTTGACTATAGTTAGGGAGAAAGCTTCCTTTTGGGCTAGAAAATTAATTGCAATCACTGGAAAGCATATTGGGAATAAAGTGGCTGCTCAGTATTCTGCTGCTGAGAAGACAAATTATCAGGACAGAATGAATGTAGATATGAAGTAGGAGTAGAGTATTGGGTAACAAATGAAAGGAATTCAAAATAGCATTGACAGAAAGCAGCTTGGGAACTACCTTTTCAGAGCTTGCCAGTCTCCCATGATGACGATGATAATGTCCCATTTAAGCTGTTTCCCTAGATGTCTCAGGACCTAAATTTAAGCATTCTGTGTTTTTCCTCAGAAGAAGAACAGGGACTTTTACAGCTGCAAATGGTGCCTTTTTGAAACACCAAAATGTCTAGTCAAAGCATATAGTTTGCACTTTATGAGTTGGTTATACTAATTCCCTCATCTCTGTTCCCCCCACTTCCCCAGCCCTGAATTTTAGTAAAATTTCCTCACAAGAAAGAAAACCCTCCTGGAACTGCATACAGTATTCATAAAGACTTCTTATCTAGTTACTTGAGGACTGCTTGAAGCAGGAGTCTGATTTGTAAAGCATTAACTTTATTTGCAGATATTGGTAGGCTATAATCTCTGTCATTCTTCATAAAATTATGTGCAATTCTAATTCTAATGCTGCAAAGGATGGTAGACTATAGTCTGTAATAATTTCTTTGCAGTTAAATGATGTAAATCCTTAAATGGATTCATTTATAAATAATAAATTCTGGCTTGATTCCAAATTTCAGGAAGTTCCTTTTATTGATCTGAAGACTTGATTGAGTGTATGAACACAGGATACAATCACAGCTTTTGCATTATGTGCAAATTAATACTTTATGTTATCTGGATATATAGTGACCATCAACACTGGGACAGGTTTTAAATGCTAGAATAAACATTTAGGAAGGTTTGTTGCTTTTGGTTTTGGTTTCTTTTCCTTGGCTGGATCCAGAGCTCACGTTATAGACCTTCTACTGCATTAGCAACATAGCATAGCCTTTCTTCAGCCTGCTTATAGGCTTCAAGTTAATATTTATTTCCTCCATCTAAGATGGAAGAGATTGCCTCTTTGCTTTTTCTCTCAGGATAAGAAAAATTCATGAGTTCAAATCCTAAATCTCCTTATTCTGGGCTAGTTCACTGAACATTCTCTGCAAATTCTGGGAAATCACCTCGAGTGGTGGTGTTGAACTTTGGGTGGAGCTTGTAGAAATCACAAGGCTGCTGCACATGCCACATCTCTAGAGTAGTATGTGATATCCCTCAGTCTAGCTGTTGCACACACATGAGACTGGTGTAAAAAAGGTGGCAAAGTAATAACCTGCAGCTTCCAGTCCAGAAGTGAGAAGCCTGATCCTGCTCTGTTGAATAGCTCTGACTTTGTGTTTGCTCATGAGCCCAGTCAAGCCTTGGTCCTTCTGTCTTCACCACTGTCCCAAAATTTAAAGTCATATTTGTGTCTTGGTCTGCAGTGCAGGATTCAAACAGCAGAATCTGTCTTCTAGGCTTCCCTCTAGGGGCCCATTTTTAAACTTGAATGTGTCTGTTTGCTCCAGTTTTTAATTTAATCTGCTAGATTATAGCATGCTGAAAAAAACTTCCAGTTTTTGAAGTACATCAGGGATGACATATTTCTAATATCATTGTTGATAATTTAACTTAACAAGCTTTATGATTTTTCTGTCTATGAAACAAGATAAACACAGAGAGAATGTGTTCCTCCCTTCAGTATAAGAGCTTTCAGGTAGTTGTGTCACTATAATGACCAATTCAGGGAATTCTGTCACTTTTTTTCCTGTAGGAGATTAAGGCCTGGTATGCTCAGGTTCAGCAAACATTACAGTATGTATGTTGTTGTCAGAAATATGTGTGTTATATCAGAAAAACTCTCAATCTTTTTATAAGATTAAAATTTTAAATTTAAGATTTTAAATTTTAAAATGTGTTATTTAAAAGTTTATCAAGGCTCTGACAAATATATTTCTCCAAATATATATATATATCTCAGTATAATTGAGAAAGACTATTTCCTTGCTCTGATTAAACCACTGTTGGGCATGAAGTAGGAGGAGAAATTAGGGATTTCCTATGTTCTGGATAAAACTGCACAATTGACCCTTCCCAGTCATTTTTGCTTCTCTTCATCCCTCTGAATGCAGCACTCTGTTTCAAGTTCTGCTACTGCTGCTGGAGGACAGAAAATTAAAGACACTTATTTCAAAAATCCATTTTTTTGAATAATTTAAATCACAAACCTGCTTATAGTTACTATAAAGCAAAAAAGATATTTTAAAGTCAGTATCTTAAAAGTGAAAGACATACTTTCCCAAATTTATTTCCATTATATAGCTGTTTCTGGTAGCAACTAGGTTTCATGCAAGTGGATTTTTCAGTGTCAGCACTTAGCAGTAGATAATATGTGTTTCAATGGCAAATCAATGAAAATGTCAATGCTTTTTTCATAGTTCTCTAGATTCATGCGTGAAGAAGAAAGATAATGACTTGGGAAATGTTTCTAAAATGAGTTCACCATTTCTTGTTCATTCATATTAATTTGGAATCTACTTTAATGATACATTCAGTTACAGTGCAAGTTAATATGCTTAATCTGAGAAGATCCTTTGAGATGCTTGAGAAAGTAAAGAAGCAGTTATTTTCTATCTGCTATAACATCCTTCAAACAAATTTCAGACTGTAGGTTATCTTCAACGAATGTTATTTGCTAAATGACACATGCTTATTTTGATCTGAACTTTTGCAGCAAGTTTGTCTTTATCTTTAAAAGAAAAACAATCTCCTCAAAATAAAGCACCCTATCCTCTTTCCTTTTGTGAATGGCTTCTATCTGAAATTCCCTAAACACAGCAGTTTATGGGATTCCATCTGTTATGTCTTTTTGTAAACAGCTCTGGTGCAATTTTCAAAAGCCCTTACCAATGCTTTATTACTGTTCTTCTGTTGGCTTCAGACATCAGGCGTGAACATGAAGTATTTCTGCCATCCCAATTTTCTTCCTCTTCCTGAAACCTGTTCCCAAGTGTATTGAAATTAAAGCCTTGCATGGGAACCACTAATTTGAATGGAAAATACCACTGTGGTTCTAGTGTGCTAATCCTCTAAAATCAGAGAATAGAGATTCAGTACTGTCGTGTAAAATTTAGATTTTCACAACTTCTGCCTTCTCCTAGAGTAAATCCTTTTGTCCATTCACCTGGCCCAATCCTTCCAAAGAGCCCAAATATCTTCAGTGACTTCATGATTATCTTACACCTAATATCCACCCACCTCAGCTAATTACAGTATCCTGAAATTTTCTGTCTATACATCACTGGGTATACCTCTGAGCAGGATCATCAAAGCTCCTGAGCTCAAGTGAATTAGAGGAAAAAACCTGCACTCAGTCCCACTTTACTCATCAGATTGTCCTTGGAGAAATCACCTGACAAAGGACTATCATAGTTGAAATCTCTCTTTTTCTGAAAGGAGCAAATCTTTGACAAAAGATTTCTTGTTTTAGAGCCATTCTATACAGTGGAACAGTATTTGAATAAGGATTGTATTTATCTGCTATGGAACCTACTCAATTTTGCCCAAACTAAAACTCACAGGAATTCTGCTGGCTTTCACACTCATTTAGCTTTTCTTTGCCTGCCCCAAAGATCAGTTTTTACTCAACCTTGATAAGAATTGGTCTCTCTGGGATAAGAAAGGGAAACAGAAAACTGCATGATTTATTCTTGGGCTCAAAGTCCTCCCAAAAGATTTCTGGACAATGGGAGGGTTTGCAACTTTCATCTTACGTCCTTTTCCTCCAAGGGTTCTCTTGTTGAAGTCAATTCCTAAGCAAAGGAAACTGCTTTCCCTGCCTTGATAGAAGGTTGGTCTCAGAAATGGGTGGCAGGATTAGACTGTAACAGGGCCAGACGCCACACGGGTTTATCTTTAGAGCTGTTGTAACTTCTCTCTGACTCCTCCCTGACCAAAAGTACCCAAACAAATATTAATATAGTTTTAAAAAAAGACACTGAACTTTATATCTGACATGTGGGAGGAAATCAGTAATAAACTTATTAAAGCTCAATAATTTTACTGAATTGTGCTTATTATATCTATGAAAAAACCATTTCATCTTTCAGTTTTCTGACCAAGAATGCCACAAACATCAAATTAACTTTTCAGATTACCTCTTTGTAACTACATTACGAAATAAAAAAAATGACTGACCAAATGCTATTTGATTCAGTTTGTGTTGAGAATACAGATGGTTGGAGAATATCTTTACTGTACCAGAAGACATGAAGTTGTTCCATTTGAAATTGTCACTGCAGTATCTATGCAGTTTTAATAAGAAAATGAGACAATTTCCAAGAGTTAAGTATATACAAGTCTGGCAGCTGGAAAAATGTATTAATGAATTGCTTAGCAAAAAAAGTACTAATCCATTGGACCTTTTCCTCCATACAGGTAATTATCTTTAAACCTTGGCCCTCGCAACTCAGAGATATTTTTTTTTTTTTTTTTCTGCAGAGTACTTGTAAATCCTTAGGTCTTATTTTTGCAGAGTTTTGGCTAGAAATAGCAGTCCTATCAAACAGGAGCTATAGATTAGGTATACCAAACTGATAATAACTAATTGCTCCTTTGCTTGTGTGAGTTGTTCCTAGTAATTCAGAAGATCTCTTCTCTGTCTTTAATCAATGTTGAAGTAGCAGAAATTTAAACATTAAGGGCCTGTTTTTCTTCAGATTAATGAGCAATGAGGTCTAGACTTCTTGTACTTATTTTTTTCTTTGCAATGATAGTAGATTGCTTAATGGAATTGAATGAATGCATTTTTATAGAAAAAACATTCTAAGATTATGCGTGTCTCTTTCTCTCCTTATTTTAATTTTTAATTTTTTTTCATTGTCTCAGAACAATGAAACTCTCAAACTCAGAACAGACTTTTTTGCTTTTCTGGCTACTCATAAACACTTTTTATTTTACAGGTGCCCAAACAGTGCTCTGTTGTTTTGATTTCATACTCCTTTAGTACAGATCTAAGCTGTGCTAAGTATCTTCTTTCTGCCCAAAGCATAACCATGGTCTCTCTGTGTTAGTGACATACTACTAATTTTTTGTTCTAGTATGGTCCTTGTTTTAACAAAAATGAAAATTGATCTTTTTACATCTAGTCTCCATTCTTTGACAGTAATATTTCTGTCAGGCTAAACAGCAAATACCAATCCTCTCATCTGTGAGCTGACACCTGCCATTTTGGCAGAAGTAGAAGGTATCTATTTTACCATTATATTCCTCTCTGAAAATAGGAGACTTAAGTGCATGCTGGGACCCAAACACAACATAAAAGAGTATCCTGTGGCTTTATAGATTAGTTATTGATTCTTTGGTGGTAATGATGTGTTTGCTTATACAGTCACTTACTAGCTTTTTTGATACCCCTACTTTAAAATTATAACATTAAAAAAAAAAAAAAAAAAAAAAAAAAAAAAGAACTGTGAGAAGACTTTAAAAAGGTCAATGTTTACTTTTATAGCAATTATGATGTGTGGTCTCTACCATTGTAATCCCTGCAGAAATGTGGTGATGACCCCACATATCAAAAAAGTTCTGTCTCAGTGTGAAATTTCTATGCCATAAAAGAAGAAAATATATTCCAGCAGTGCATTAGCACTGGAAGCTAGTATCACTCATGCAAAAAGTTATTATACCTACATATGAAAATAAATCTTCAATAAAGCTGCTAAGAAGCTAGGAAAATCCAACTGCCTTATGTCTGTGTTCTTATTCTAGATTTGCCTAACGGCTCAAGGAAGAGAACACAAATAGAATTTCCCCCAATACTTTAATATTCCTGGAGATATCTGGGATTTCAGCTTATTCCATCTTTCTGTGAATTACACATCATGGAACTACACATCTGTGACATGTGAATGACTCCGTGTTGACAGTACCTGTAACATACTAATGGGTTATGCAGGTCAGACTTCCTTAAAAAAAAGTGTGAGTCATCAAAAAAAAGGTTATGTGCTCACAATGTAAAGAATAAAAAAGAAATTAAAATTAGAAATATGACTAGCAGGTATTTCCCAGGAAAAAAATCTGTACTTTAGTTTTTTATGGCATTTTAAATTTACCATGTGATTTAATGCACCTAAGTTTAAACACAAGAGTCGTCTTTCATATTATCTCTGTTAATTCTGGTGCTTATGGCTGTTCTTTGATTTATTTCAGGTATTGAACCATAACAGATGTTGGATTATTAAAAGGTATTAGAGAGGGTACAGTCTGGCTATATGAGTGATTGAACATACATTCAAACTATGAGACAATAGCTACTTCCTTGATCACTTTATTTAGATCAGGATTAATTTTTCCACTTGTGCCCTGAATTATCATTTTTAAAAATAATTATCTTCCTAATGAAACACGAGCATGCAATTTTCTTTTTCAATCAATTTTATATTTAAGTAAATCCTGATAAGAGAAGCACAAATAAAAATATAAACTGTCTGTGACAGGAGATTTAAAAAGCCATTGAAGAGGAATGAAATAAGAGTTGGTCTGCTTATGCTGAACACTCAATACAGGAACTGAATCAGTAAAGAATAAATAGCTATTAACACAAGTTAATATGGTTTAAATAGAGGTATCCTTTGAAATGCAAATACAAAGTAAAAGAAAAAAATGCTAAAATATGCAGTAAGAAGTGGTTTGTTCTAATGCCGTGTTCAGATAATGATCCTTAATCAGATGCTGTATGCTATTTAATATTCTTTGTACCCACCAAAATATACAAAATCATCATAATAAAAAGCAAGAAAGATTCTAGTTAAAAGAAGCTTATCTATCTTGCAGTACTTCTATTTCTGTTCCCTTTCTCAAAGTGAAATTGAATTTATTAAATTTCAAAGAATGCCTTAAGGTTTGATGAAAACTAGCTAGAAATCGTGCTTTTTATGTCTTCAAAAATATGACTTTGGCATTTAGCATGAAATTCTAATACAAAGTGCAAAGAATGAAAACTGGCAAAATAGTCAACGACAACAAAAATTACAAAAATGTCTTAACCATGAAATATTCTAGAGCTGAGATTTGCTGAAGAAGATACATTCTAATAAAGGATCTAGGCTGAGCAACCTGAATTTTCCCATGATAAAAATAAAAACAACAAAACAACTTTATTGAAATGTTTCCAACTCCTTCAATTTCTCATTAAGGAATATACTAGTTTTAGTGATTCTTGTGCATCTGAATCACAAATACAGGGAAAATTATGTCTAGTTTTGTGCAATTGGTACAATTTCTGGCAGCAGTATTGCAAAGCAAAGAATTGATTTTTAGTTAAAAAATATTCCACCAGCAGTTTTTCTTGAATATGTAGCATTCCTATAAGCACTGATAGGAGTAGTTCTGGTAGTTTGAAATGTCCCTGAAGGAACAGAGGAGTTTTATCAGTAGCTGCAACACTATGAAATACATGGCTTTATTTATATTGTTACTGTCATAGCTACTTGTGCGAAAAATGCAGGACAAGACCACTTCTTCCCAGGTGCTTCGAAGAAAGATAGAGCAGAGTCTGTAGCCCCACTGCCTGGTAACCCTGAAGGCTGTTTAAAGAAGAAGGTGGGATCCTGCCTTCTGAAGTCCCTTAAAACTTCCCAATCCTCTACTCTCAGTCTCTCTCTCTCTGTGATGTATCCCATTTCCCCTACTTCCCCTTCAAAAGAACGGAGGAGCCCATGCTAGGTTGTTTTTCATTATGAAGAATATTCTGAGTATGAGACAAGACAGTGAGATGTGTCCCTAGAGCAAGAGGCCGGGTAGCACAGCAAGGATGGGTGGATTCTTACTACAGGCACAGAGTAAGTATCTGGACAGAGAAGCAGATCTGACTTGGGATCAAGATCACCTACAGCAGGAAGGACTTTGCTGACATGAAGCCAGCCATCACCTGTATGGGCCTATCTGAAAGATGAGATAGAAATGAATAACACATAGTAACCTTAATCTTGAATCCCAGATTTTTGAGGTAGGACTAGAAGGACTAATTCCTTTGACAGCTCCCTCCTCATTAAACAGTTGTCCAAATATGAAAAAAAAAAAAAATCCCATTTTACTTATTATGGTCAATCATCACATTTAGTATCCTGCTGAAGCCATGTCAGGTGGAGAAAAAATCTGAGAAAGAAGAGAGTGGTCTACTAATGCTACTGATTCAGACTGCAGTGGCAAGACAATCTGAGTTCCTTTTCAGCTTTAAATCTCTTCTCAACCTCTGTGCTGTGTAGTGCCACATCTCCCAATATCATAGATTATACATTTCATACTTGAAAATACTCTTGTGAAAGAGATATCCTTGAAGGATGGTTAATCCCAGACAGAAGCTATGTAAGATGGAACATATCAGTTTTGATTACCATGTACCTACTATTCTAGTCTCTCATGTTACCTGCTAACCAGCATATCAGCCTTGCTGGACAGTCAGAAGGATGATGGAGTTCAAAAGAAGAAAATCATATTCCTCTGAAGAGGTGAGAGATGCAATTCAAGAAATCCTGCTTTATCCATTCTCTGGGGCATGGGTACTTGGAAAAAAATTACATAAAACCCAAACCTCAAATCTGTTTCTAGAGGCTTTTATTTTTTAGTGGCCCCTCAAAGGGCCACTACTTCAAAATGATAGCAGTAGGAAACATGATCTTCTTTTGTAGTCTCTGAAGCAACTTCATGGAACATTTTGTCTTATGCAGCATCTTCTAGGGTATGAAGAAAAATTATTATGAATGAGGTAAATATTATGGAAAGGTAAGTAACCATAGAAAGTCGTTGCACTAAATGTATCTTGCAAATGTGGAATTATCACATGGACAAATCAACACAAATCTGGACAAGAAAGGGGGTTGGAAAACCATCCAATGCCGAGAGATTTTTCATAATTATATTAATGTCTAATCAAGGTGGCATGACTCTAAGGCTTTTGTTGTTAGAGAAATTTAGCACAAAACACCTTCAACAAACAGGTGGTAGAAATGTCAAAGGACTCCTCACTCCACTGAACCCAGAAACCCTGACAAATTGAGGCAACAAGATGTTCAACTTGAAGAGATAAATGCTAGTGCAAGGTTACTAGAATTATACCAGAACTAGGTTGATGCTGACTGAGGAATCTATGGATTCTGCTATTTAATAATCAGATCTCAGGTCCTGAGCAACTTGATGTCTCTTGCTTTGACCACAGCAGGAACAGAAAAACCCCCATGCAGACAGTTTATAACTCTACAGAGAGATTAGGAAATACTGTTCTAGATAAAAGTTGTAATACAAGCCAGGCCATAAAAGCTGATGAAAATGTGTTGAGATTTTATTCTTTAACTCTGTAAGACATGTAAAATAAGTTATGAAAATTATTCATATGTATTTTAATATAAATTGTTTTATATTTCTTACACATAAAATATTGTCAATAGAAAAATATACAGCAAAGATGATCAAACTTTTCATTAAAAATTAGTTTGATGAGCAGCAGAATTCTCAGAAAATGTATGATCTTTCTTTGCATTGTTTCAGGGAAAAGGTAGCACTGCAAGGAAAAAGAATTCTGAAGCCTGCAAAGTATTAATATTTTCCAGTTGAAGCAGTTCATTTCACTAATCTGAGGAAATATTTTTCCCCCTTCAAATGTGCTTTAACATTAAATTTAAAATACATGTGTATCATCTTATGTAAATTGCTGGGTTTCTTTCTAGTTAAAATAATTTTCAACTTTATTTTGTTGAATATTTTTGATTGACCTGAAATGTTCCTTTTGAAACTGCAAGAAAAATCAATCAGCCCAAGAGGAGAAGCTTAAACATACTTTAATAAAAACTACATTAATCTTGCTCTTGAGACCAAGACAAAACAAGCTGTGAAATGCTCTTTGATTTGCAGTTAGAACAGTTAGAGGTGTACATTCTGCATCTAACAGGTTCATACTAAATAGCTGAATTAACCATGAATAATTCAATCAAATATAGAACTTTCAGGAGCTGTAATCTCAGAATTGCCTCTCAAAATTTAAGATTTCTGCTTTCTCTGGATTCCAGTAGCACAAGAGGATAATAACTCTGAGTCTTGTATGAACACATCCAACTTTCTCAATAATTAACCTCCTAGCCCTTTTATTCTTGTTTGAGATTTATAAGCAAAGAAAAATGGTCAGAGAGCTATATCCAAAGGAAAAAACTAATGTAACTGAGAGAAATTCTTATTTCTATCAAGGAACAAAGCCACGGTGGCTGTCTTCCACTTGATTATTCTTCACCAATGAGCTTCCGTTTTTAAACTTCCACAGATACCTTTTTCCTCACAATTTTTTTAAGTAGAAACAACTCCCAAGAATCATAAACATGAGTTTCACAGATCAGTGCAACTTCTAAATAAACGAGGAATGAAATCGCAATTAAAAAAAAACAAAAACAAAGGAAAACAAAAGATTGAAAATGCCACAGAGCAATCCAAGGACCTTGTTTTCAGGTCTTGATGATGAACTTTCAAGGGCTGCGGTGGAATGTTTGAAGCTCCTTAATTTCAGATGGAAAAAGGCAACATCTATCTCTGCCAGTTTCTTTAACTCTGTGAAGAAGCATATACTTGAATGCTAAGCAGGACATAGCATGGTGAGAGACTTGCAGCTAGTTCTGAATAAATTCCTGTAAAACATATTTCTGAGTCTTTAGCATTAGTCAGATAGGTTGAGACAGCTGGGCTGAGAGAGCTGTAGTTTTTCAGAAAGGAGAGGAGAAGGCCTCAGGAACACTCATTGCAGCTTTTCACTACTTTAAAGAAGCTTATAAAATTAGGGGGAGGGGCTATTTATATGGTACATTTTTAGGATGAGGGGAAATGGTTTAAAACTGAAAAAAGGAAGGGTTAGATTACATGGTGTGAAGAAATTCTTTGCTCAGAGGGTGAAGAAGCACATGAACAAAATAGCCTGAGAGGTTGTGGATGCTCCATCCCTGGAAGTGTTTAAGGACAGGCTGGATGGGACCATGGTCTAGCAAGTGGCATCCCTGTGAATGCCATACATGGGGCTGGAGGGGCTGGAACTGGATGCTCTTTAAGGTGTCTTCAAATCCTAATTATTTTGCATTTCTTTACCTTTTATTCCTTTTTCTCATCACAGCACCTCTCCAAGGCCAAAACAGCTGTGACTTGAAGGAGAGTTGAAGTGAAACTCCAGCTAGAATGCTACCAAACAGATTGACATGTGACATGGGAAGGCTGGACACTGGAAATAGTAAAAAAAAAAAAAAAAAAAAAAAAAAAAAAAAAAAAAAAAAAAAATCTAATTAAATACTTCGAAGTTCTTTTGTTTTAGTGGCATATTGTATAAGTGTCTCCTGAGCAATAGAAAGAACCAGGTTGGCTGAAAGAACCACTGATGGTAGAGAAATGATGGCCAAAATAGAAGTTCTCAGGTGTTATGATAGTTCCACAATCAAGTTCAGGGTGCAATAATGCAAACAGCAGGAGTTGCTCAGCTGAGGGGTCAGCAAGGAGGTGGAAAGTACAACAGCAAATATAGAATTAAATTTCTAACTGCAGAATAATGGTTCCCACTAGTAAGCATTGATAGAAAAAGTATGATGAAAATCAAGATTAGATTTTTTTTTCTGGTCACATCTGTATGCACTTACAGAAGATATAAAAATAATGAACTGAAACAAGGGTTTATTGAAAATTTATGGTTGATTAAGTAAAAAAATGTGATTATCATGGAATGTCAAATCATATCTCCCAAGGAAATGTTAAGTAATACAGAACTGGGTCCAAGGACACCAAAAGAGAGGTGTTACTTAGCAGAGTAATATATCAACAGTAGAACAACAGTACTAAAAATGAAAGTAAAAGAGCTACTTCACAAAATTTAATGTAAATTTTAAGATAAAAGACAGCTTGTGGAATGCTATAGTACAATAGCGATGTACACAGTTAATATTGATGACTTCAAATTTATCAAAAAACCTTTCCCTATTTTGTAATTTTGAAACAAAAACAAAATTTCTCAGACATGACTGTGTATTTGTGTTCATTTTACTGGATTTGCTTGATAGAAAAAGCAAAAGTATAATATTCAATGACAGAGAGAATATACAAGTCTTTAAACTGTTACCTGACAGCTAAGGTTATAATTTTTGGATTTCTGTCAACTTTTCAGACTAAAACATTTAAGCACCAGATGAAAAAAAGCCACGTGTCAGATGGTCAATTTATTTCCATTTGCAAGTTAGAGGTGGCATTTATCTTTAGAGCCTCAGGAACAACCCACAGAGGAACAGAGGTAAAAGGAATAAGCAGTATAAAGATGAGAAATCAGTCTTACTAATAAATAATGTAGCTCCTGCTCCCCCTTTCCAGGTGAAAAATTTTCTGCTTGTGTTTTATACAGGCTCTCTGTATCAATTTGTCAATGTTCAACCCTCAGTATTTCCCCATAAATGACATCAATTTTTTGACTTGTCAAGGCAATGTTTATGTCAAAGGCAATAAGGTTTTTTACATTAAAATCGCAGCAACTTGGAGTTCTACCAAAAAAGTTTTCCATCAGGGATTTCTAAAATAGCTGGACAGACATATGAAGGTGTAAAAGTTTTTCTATGGTTAACTTCAGAAACTCAGTCACAGATTCAATTCTTCTCTTGCTCAGAATTTAAATCTCTAACAATTTTTTATTTTAAAGCATACTTTGAATGCTGAGAAATAATTTCTTTAGAGTTATGAAACTCTAGATAGAAGATAAGAATCCTCCATGCATTATATGCCAATTATCTTACTTTTAATATATAATCTTTCATCCTAAATCAAACAGATATGACTTTTTGAAGTCCTAATAACTTAATAACAATTCAATTCTGACAATTAAAATGATTACAAATGTTCCCAAACAACTCTTTCGCATCTCTCCTTATCATGTAATGATCTGATAGGACAGCCCAAATTTAAGCTCCAAGCACATAAAGCTAAAGAAAAACCCACATTTTTTTCTCTGTAGGAGACAGAATAAATAAGAGTGGTTGGAACTGCAACATGAGGAGAATGATGAATGTCAGTGTTTTGGACCAGGTTGCAAAGTCAAGATTTCCTCAAAGAGAATATCTTGTTGTCAGATCCCTTTTGATTTCTCAGGGTCATCCCTTTGAACATATATCATGCAATTTCAAAATGCAATGATACCATATAAAGAAATGCAATTTCCCAAATAAAGTACGTTTTAAGCAGTTTAGGTAGGTTAGAAATTATACTTCCAGCTGTGTGCAGAAATCAGTGGAAACAAAAACCCATTTTATTTTTCCAATTTAGTGTATGATCTCTTTGAAGTAAATATAAATTTTTAGCATTTTGTTGTGGTATCACGTTGGCCAAATTTTGTTTACCAACTGGGAGATACGATTTTGGGAGAAAAGGTGAAACAGGCACAACTTAAAAGTAAAAATAGATAGATTTTATTAACGTACACTAAAGACTAAAGAAAAAGAGAGAGAGAGAAAAAAAAAAAAAAAAAAAAAGAGACATTCAAACAACTTCTCCCCCTCCCCCCCCCCCAACCCATTCACTTTCCTACTCAACACAGAGAGAAAACTATGGTCTTCAGTCAGTCACCATTTCAACACGATCCCACATCACCTTGGGAGAGGAGCCTCTCTAGAGCTATGGAGAACATGCCACAAAAAAAGCACTGGTGGCTTTCAATACCACAGATCTGCAACTGCCTGGAATTTCTGCAGATTCTGTGCAGTCTCACCCATATAACAGTTTTCCATGCTGTTTATGGGCTTCCACATGTTTGGGGTATCATTTTAAGAATGCTTTTCTAGTACAAAACAAGGATTCTCTTCCATCTCTAAAATCACCTTTATCTCAAAAGAAATAGAGACCTCCTTGCTCTTTCCCAGGAGCCGGGGACATATTCTATTCAAAAATTCTCAATTAAAACCCATGTATATCAGTACATACAACCGTTTGGCTAGAACTTGCATTACCCCAAGCAGCATTAGGATATTACAAAAGCAGTCCATTTCCCCATAATTCACATCCAGAGAAATCCGGTCAAAAATGCCCACTTCCTCCATCCTATCTTCCAATAGTCTTTCCCAGTTCTTTCACATTTTTGTCTCAATGCTGTCTCTCTACATTTCAAACCACTCTGTCTTCCATGGAGGAGGGAAAAGGGTTAAAGTCTTTGCCCAGAGTTGTTTTTTTTCCTCTCCAGCTGACTCCTGGAACTTCAAGGCCGCAGGTGATGGTGGGGGAGGGAGGGGGAGAGAGAGAGCGCAGGCTCAGGAACACTGATGGATCCTCCTCCACCTCTGGTCAGATCTAAAGCGACTCAAACTTGGATCAGCTCCCTGGAGCTCTGGAGAAAAGTTCTCAAAGGTCTCTCCTCCCTCAGACCAGAGGGTCCAGAATCCAAGCCAAGGGCACGGCCGCCGTGACCCCTGGGGCAGGGCCAGACTGCTGGTCTGCAGCCCTCCTCCTTCTCTCCCCATCGGAGGGGCCGGGGGGAGAGGGGACACTGCCAGGGGACAGAGGGGACATGGCCAGCATGGGCAGCTCTCCCAAGGCAATCTCCCCACCGAGGTCTGGCCAGGCCTGGCCCTGGGGCCCAGCCCAAACTTCTGACTTAGGAGGTGATGTTAGCTCCTTGCCAGCCAGAAAAGGAAAGGGCTGAGTCACTTGGGACTTTTGATTTAAGACACGTGTCCAGAGGCGTAGAAATCACTCTTATTTGTCAGCCAAGCTGTCAATTCATGCTAGAACTTCCTTAGGGAAAAAAACCTTTTCATATTCATGCTAAACCACAACACATGTTTAGGTTTTCAATGCCTTCTAGGACACAATGGTATTTTTAGAAGAACTCAGTCTTCTAAAAAATTATTTCACTAGGATACAAAACAGGCTGTCAGGGTCTGTTAGAAAGCTTATACAGAAACAATAATTCATCTGTTAAAATGCTGCTATACCACACCCATCAAAATACTTTTTCCATCAGTTGCCCTCTTTCTTTGCACAAAGAGCCCCACACATTTACTTTGTAAACATATTTTATTAGGTACATAAAAATGCAAATAATTATTTTGCACATTAGAAATAAACTTTACGGAACAGTAGTTCATGCTAAAGTATCATCATTCTACTTACAAAACATTTTTACTCTAGAGACAGTCAAAGCAGAAAGCCTGTACAGTGTATGTGAGAGGAAACCCTGTATTTTCAGCTCTGGTGAAGGGAAGTTCCGTGCTGCACCAACAGCTTGGATAACCCTGGACATACCGTGTCATACTGTCAGCTGCTTGCACTGATACAGTCATATTAGCTGAAGTCAATTGTTGTCTTGGGCTGCACTTGAAATTCTAAAGCATCCTGAGAGCAACTACTGTAAACCAAGTTCCTATTCTCTAAAGTTAATAGAATCCTACTGTCTAAGTAAAAGGATCACCAGGATAACCACTGATTTTTCCCACACCGGGTTTCCAAATGAGATAATATGAATGAAATATTCCTCTGCCAGCTTCTATTCTCAGTTTGTCCACCAAACATTTGTCAAGAAAATAATTTTGTTGTTTAGAAATATCAGATTGATGTACTGGAGGCTAAAATTTGCACAGAAAAGCTTATTGCTTTTGTGCCAGAATGCTGTGAAATTTTATTTTGTAAGAAGCAAGTTGGCTGCGTTGCTTGCAGAACTCACTGTCAATGCAGATGAAATGATGTCTCAAATAGCTTGTCAGTTTTAAGGACCCAATTTCTTTCTGCAAGTGTTCCAAAATTTTTCAGAATGGCCATGCAGGGCCTTAAAAGATATTTTCTGTGCAATACTATCCTTTTCTTATCCTCTACACAAAAATAGCTTCACAATAAAACTCCTACTTTTGGCTTTTACATTTGCTTCTATTATTTCGTTACAAAAGCACTTTAAAATAGACACATGGGTTATAAAAAATATTTTCTATGGATAAGAAAATAAACATTCAGATGTGGGAAAAAATATTGGATTGCTTTTACTCAAGTTACAGTTAAGATAAATGCTAAACATGGATCAGGCTTCTGGGAACCTCTTGGAGTCTGCTTTGTTTGGTGCTCCTGTAATCCTTTTCCAAGAAGTAGAACATACTAACATCAGCTTTGCCCTGCATCCATCATGTCTGCATGGATTCCAGTGATTTGGAAACACAATTAGAGTTGTCGGTCTGTCTGCAATAGAAGTAAATGTACTTTCAGTCTATGCATATTCATTAGATCTCATACAGAACAACATATGAAAATCTCTTTATGGCCATTGTCTGGCAGTAAAGGAGTTGCTTGATAGGACTATTTCTTCAATCTCAAGCACAAAACCTGCCTCTCAGCCTATTAAATGCAGCTCAGCTCAGAAAATGACAGACACCTCAAAATGAAAGTTTTGTGATGAGTGATCTGCAGAACGCCTTTGCCTTTTAGAACCTGAGGGGAGCTTGGTGCCACGCTCAGTTGGGAGCCACTTCACTGAACAGGAATGTTGGAACTCTTTCCTGCTTCTCTTTCTTTGTGTCCACAGGAAGACTTGTTGCATTATATACAGAGTCTCTTGTTCTTATTAAAGCATATGCCTTTTCAAATTGATTGACTCTAAATCAAATTTATTTAATCTGAAGCAGCTGATGCCAAAAGAATTTTTTGGTTAAGTAACAGCGGTGGTATCAAATCTCTCTCAGGAACACAGCATTTGAACAGGCACATAGAAGGGCAAAACCACTTCTCAGATAGAATTCTGCTATAAATCCACAACAGTACAGTGCAATTCCTAGCCCCCCCATAGCAGGATGTGTTCCTCCTTCGTGGTTTTCACCAATGATGAAAACAGATGTCCGCATATGACATTATGAACCCTAAAACAAAACCATTGACTCTTTCTTTATAGAAGACTAGGGAAACTTGACTTCTTCAGCTCTCCTGTAGACACAGGGCATCTCATTTTAATCCAGTGGGTCTACAGAGCAGGAATTGGGGGAGCCTTTCTGGCAATGCAAGGACATGCTTCTCATGTCTGCAGGTTTCAACTTTTGTGCTGCTGAGACATCTCTTGGAGCCAGGCTTGTAGATCCAGCCCTGCAGAATCAGTTCACAGTAGGCATTAACCATTTGTGTCTTTCTTTTGTTAAAATTTTCTGCTACCTCAGAGAACATAACCTATGCTCTGACACTTAAGAATACCAAGATAAATAGTGGGACAAATGAAAAAAATGCATTTTCACAAAAAGTGAAATGGAGACAAGTGTCAATTCATCCAAACAGACTAAGTATTACTATCATTAGAATGTACACCAGACATGCTGTGGAGGAGAGAATACTCTAGCTGTGAATTCACATGTTTTTTCAGAAAAAACTCTAAAATTTCATTGAACAGAAATATGTTAGAACAAAAACCTGAAGTGTAGATCAGAGAGTTTAACCTGTAAGCAGCTAAAATGTTTAATTGTTAAAACTGCCCTGTGCCACTTGAATGCTACTTACCAAAGACATTACCTAGGCATGGCCACTCAACAGGCAGTGAAGATATTGGTTCTTCAGAAGGTTCTTTTGCACCAGAACTTCCTCTGAAGCAGCAAATTTAGCAGAATCTGCCATAACTTAGCAATATAAGTAAAATTTTGAAAAACATTTGTACATACAACAGACAGTAGGAAAATAACCTAAGTTATTGGACTATATCCCTATTTTCCTACTTTTTTTCTCTAATCATATACATGAGATATTAATAGTCTGGTGCTATTTGTTTATAGAATTATTCTTTTTTGACTATCATAAAATATATTTATCTTTCAAGTGATAATTATTGAATTAATAGGCCCTTTCCTGGAAGAGTTTCAAATAACTGGCAGAGAAAGAATTCTTGGCTCAGACTCAAGAACCATACAGATCTTTGTGACGAGGAAGTTAACATTACACAAATTATCAAAACTAGATGTCTTAAAAGACAGAAGTGAAGATAAGAAGTGTATTTGTAAGAGTGTATTGTTGCACAGACACTTAAGAATTGAACTCTTTGCCCAAATCAGCAAAGCAGTTTAGACTGACCAAATGAGACATTTTGCCTCTTTACAGCAATGTATTAAAAATTAATTTTAACACTGAAGTTTAATAGTGAGAAATTTTGAGATAAAATATGTTAATTCTTGCTCAAAACCACAATGTTCACCTTTTCTGGGTGTTATGGATCCAGTGAAAGTGTTAAGCTACCCCTGCCTTAGGTTCAGATTTTTGGTAGCAGCTTAAATTCAGGTGATGGGCATCTAAAGTTCTCTGGTTCACAAGTTCTTAAAATGGCAAATCAAGTCTATTATAAAATGAGATTTATTGAATAGACAGAAGACTAACAGAGAATGGGCCTTAAATGTAGTTACTTACTACACAGGTTAAAACAACTACTTGTAGATTTACACAAAATAGTGGACAACATAAAGATACCGATATTATAAATAGCAAAGAAATAGTATAGATCAGGAGCCAATGTAACTTACCACTGAATTGATGATGGAGTCTTCACACAGAGTCTTTTCACTCAGCCTCCAGGAGAGTAACCATGAACTTTGCATCCCAGTTCCAGGGAAAAGCCCTACACATTTCCAGGGAATATGCAGAAGACCTCTGCTTGTGAGTTTTGTGTCACATTTACAATTTGTAAAGCAAAGTGTGTGTCAGTCAGAAATTCTAGGCTTATCATTCTACAGTCTTGTTCTTAAGGCAAGGTGTTTATTGCCAGCTGGGAGGGCCACCTCCCTGGTGCCAGAGTTAACTCACTACTAGATAGTGAGTAGGTAGTCTCACCAATTAGAGGGGGAAGGAGCCCTGATAGACAGCTGACAGACAGGACAGGTAAGCTGTCCTGTAACAGAGGGGGACGTCCCCCTACACCAGGTGACAAAGCACTCTCGTTATATTTTTAATTGATTAAACTCCTGAGGAAGTAGAAAGAAACGAGAGAGAAGTTATAAGAAAAGAGAGAGATGTTATGAACCTGAACAGCTGCAGCCTTGGTCTGGTGGTACCCTGGTTTCCCTTCAGAAACAGAAGATAGCCTCCTTGGTCTCACACTTGCTTCCAGCAGAAGTCTGGTGAATGTTCTGGAGCACAACAGGGCCTGAGAGAGCCCAACACAACCACCAGATTTTAAGTCCAGCTGCTGGTATGTTGGAGACCAGCTGGTTTGTCTATGGTGCAAGCAACCAGCCTGAGGCCCAGGAGATGAGCTGAAGGGCTAATCTTAACACCAGGGCATGGCAGCACCCAAGCCCTTGCTTGGTTAACTTCTCTGTTCCAAAACATGCATGTTCCTTTTACCTTTAGTTCAAATAGGATGACAAGGCTCCATTGTTGGGAGGGATTCACCATGAAGATTATCCAACAAACAAGTCCTGTTGGAGCCCTACCTGCAACCCTTTTGTTTAAACCTTTAGAGCTGGGACAGCCTGCCAAGGTGGTCTGTGAATGCAGTGGGATACACTGGGAGATGGACCAGAGATTAACACTGACATTTATCCAGCTGCAGGCAGCAGTCGAGCTGATTGTTTCTCTTAAACAGAAACAATAGACTTCTGTGGTAAAACCATGAGTCCCCCTCAATTGTTTCTATGGGAACCAGCTTCAAATAAGTTCTTGTAGCCAGCCATTTATTTAGACAAAAATATTTCATAACTGAGACAGAAAATTGCACATTATAAATGGTAAGCAGTTCTGAAGTGAAAAGAGAAATTATACTTCAGAGTCACAACCTGATGTTTCAATTAAATAAAGCTATACTCTTTAGCTGGCTTAAAATTAAAGAGAAAATTTGTTTGATCCTGCAGACATGTGGCCATTTACATACTTTTTCAGTGTATTAGAATTCAAAAACTTGGTGTTAGATGAACTATAAGATAACTCAGCTTTAATAAATTTGTATGAAAATAATCAGTAGTAATTACTAAATTAAAACCAGACAGAATCTGTTCACTATTACAGAGCACAGTGGGGAACATGAGGTCTAGTGCACATTTCCTTCCTTTTGTATTCTCCAATAACAAGAAGACCTTTAAAACTAGCACTTACCTTTAACTAACTCTAAGTTCTTTATTAGTAGGGAAAGTACTCTATATCTCTCTAATAATTACACTTCACCGCAGAGCACAGAAAAACCACAAAAATATCCTGGATTTTTTCAGCATCCTGAGAGAATTCTGAAAATACAAAATCATATTTTCATGTCATTGTACAATTAATCCTGATTGTACAAAGTACTTGCTTTTATATTATTTAAATTGAATTCTCACTCTCACCAGTTTGATTTTCAGTGCAATGTTATTTAAGGACCGGGAAACTTCATGGAAAACTGTAATTAAACTGGAGAGTTCTTCCTTCCAGAACATAGATTTAAGCATAGCTTAAGATCTGGAAGAAAAAAAAAAAAAAATGGAAAACTAGAAAAAAGGAAAACATATATGTTTCCTTAAGCTTGACCCTGCTGAGCTGTGAGTTGCAAGTAGGAGTGCCTTACCCATCAGCAGTTCAGCTATGTTCATGTGCTTCTGACATAAAAATCTTTGGAGTTCTTTGTGATGAAAAGGTTGTTGCTGGCAAGGTCATGAACTAGAACTTGGTTTAGTTTAACAGCACAGTTGTAAATCCCCTGAAAATCGTGAAGGTACACATAAGCAGTACAGTTGTTTTGGTGAATGTGATCACAGGGAAGAAGTAGAAATGAATCTTAGTCACTAGAAGTGCATCTTGCTTCAGCAGGATCTCACCTTTCTACACTGGAAAGGAACCAGTGTTACACTGGTTCAAACTATTCATATTCAAACCATTTACAAAGTTAGGGTTTCCAGGAAACTAAAATAAAGTATAATATTTGTACCTTGGTATATTTTTGTCAAGTTCAAATCTTCTACAGTCTGTTTATTCTCTTTTTTCTGTGGTCAAATATTTTTTAATAGATGTGGTAGGGGAAGGGCCGATAATCACTTGTATTATTGGCTCAGACAGTAATATTTAATATTTACAAATGCTTAAAACAGTGCTTGTTGACAAAATTGTGCACACAGACAAGCATGCACGGATATAGACTGAGCAAGAGTGAGCCATGGTTTCTCCCTTACCTGCTGCATGAGTTTCTGACCATCCATTGTATGAGATTATGTATACTTGGGATTGATTCCTCACCAGTACTAGTTCATACAAAGGAATAAATTCTTGTTCCATTTCACAAGCTGGTATGAACTTTGGGAGGTATTCATCATACTCAGGGTAAAACACACACAATTCTTGGAAAACCTCTATAATTTTTACCTGACTGCCCTGGCTTGACTTTTTGATGCTTGTATCCCTAGTTGTCTATTCTGTTTATGCTCTATGTTAAGTTCTGTAGCTTTAAGACTAAATACCCCTGATAAGTAACAGCTGTGTTAATTAAGCAATACAGCCTTGGCCCTGATGAGTAACAGGTATATCCAGTAAGGGTGAGTGAGATAAAAGAGGGGGGGTAGCTGGTTGAGGAGAGGATCATTCTTGAGGAGCATGATGCAGGGGTTTGACTCATGAAGCAGGATCTTGGTGAGAGGCAATCACTGCTGTGAGACCAATTCTGAGAACTAAGTGGGAGAAAGAGGACACACAGAGCTTGTTTTGAAAGCAGCATTGCTCCTCTGCATTCCTGTTCCTGGACTGTGCTCGTCTGAGGCACAGACAAGCGGAGGCATAGAGACCTGCTTTGCTCTTAGTTAGTTTTAGCTAGCTGAGGCAGAGAAGCTCTCTGGACCGTTGTTTTTTCTTTTTCTTAGGACTGTTTAAACCTGCTGTGGGCTGAAATACCCAGAGGAGCTGGCACCTGCAGCCCACTGGGGCCTGGACCTCCGGAGAGACTGATAAGAGGATGAGCGAGCTGACCTACATCCACAGCAAGGACTTTCTCAATTTGCCATCTCACTTAAGGACAATGAAAGGTTTTATTGTTTCATATTGTTCATTCTTTATGCTTGTGGGCACTTTGTTAAATAAGTAGTTTTTTCCACATTTCTCTGAAGAAGTTCTTTTCCTGGACCAGCTGGGGGTTGGTGCTGTTTGGGTTTGCTTGCCAGAGGGAACTCCATTTGGGGATTTTCTCTCAAATTTGTCCTAAACCAGGACACTTGACTTTTCAAGATATGCTAATTAAAAACAAGCACAATGTCTGTGTAGGTTAGGGAGATTGGACAGATAGCAATTTGAAAGAAATGAGGATTGGAATTGAAAGGGTGAAGTTAGTGGTCTGAAATATAGTTGAGTTTTATTTGAGGAACTTAAACAGCAATTGATGACTCTAGATCATGAACTGAATTAACATGTGTTCCAGCTATTAAGTACTTGTTCTTACTTTTCTGTTTCTTAACTTTGAGAATTCTATGCAATAGTTAAAGTACCTGTCACAAAGCATAAACCCAAAATTTTGTTTCAACACCCACTACTGTTCAACTACACCTATATGCATTTGAAAAATTAATCATTTAACCTCTTCCTTCAGGTTTTACTGTTGCAGGTAAGGAATTCAGTGTTTAATCCTGAATGTCTGTGCTAATACAGCTATTTAACTCTTTTCTAAATCTAATGAGCTTTAATGCACTTTATATTGCTTTCAAATCACCTCACAGAACATCTGAAATAAACTCTCATGTGTAAAGGAATAAACACTCTAATGGCTTACACTGCTTTTACTAACTAGAACTTAGTAACAGGTTGTTCAGTCATCACCAGCCAGGGATTTAAAAATTTGCTACTAAATTACAATATTAGCAGTTACTCTGATTAGTCGACTCAACAGCATCATTACTGTTCTGTGGTGAGAAAGAAGATAAAGCTGTTAGGGGGTGTGGAGGGAGTTGGACGACGGCAGAGGGAAGAATCCACAAAAGGAAAGACACTAACCCAGCAGGTGAACAGGCTTTCTTAGCTCTGCCTTCCATTGTGACTGTCACTTGCAAAACTGTGTGCCCTCCTGTGCCCTGTGTGACCATTCTGTGTGTCCTCCAAGACCTGTCCCCAGGAAGGAGCCACCAGCAGGAGACAGGGGTGTGAACTATTCACTTCTGGGTCAGCCTGAGTGAAGCACAGCTGGCAACTTGGAAACAGAGGCACTGTGCAGGACAAGGAGAGGGATACAGAAGAAGGCAAAATTAGCTGTAGTCCAAGTTGCCTGTTTGCTATCTTCCCCTTCAGTAAAACACAATGTGCTGAATTGGACAAGATTCGAGGTTTAATGTATAAGAGTTTCCTAGTCTCTTGCTGCTCCTCAGAAGGAAGTGAAAGTAGCATCACCACCTAAATGAAAAGAAGCTGACCCTTTTAATAAACTGAACATCTTCTGACATAAAACCCAAGGAAGTTAGCAGTGACAAGTCTTCTTACTGGTTGTGTAAATTTTTGTTTCTTCAAATATTGGAAAAAGCCTCAAAATAGATCAAAATGGTTTAACAAAATATTTGCTTATAGGCTTGCTAACACAAATGTTAAAAATATCTGTTTCCAAGCATTGGTGATGTTTAAACAGACTTTTCCCACTAATATATAATGAAGTTCAAGCCTAGCAACACCAGATTGCTTCCCACACAGAGAAGTCCCAAGTCCCACTTGCCTTGGCCACAGTCTGAGGAGATCAAACTCTCTGCTGTGGGTTTGGTGGTTGGGCCCCAGGCAGGCCAGGGCTCCAAGACCCTTGGCCAGGATCCATCCCAGAGGACAGAAACACAGCATGGATAGCTCCCCACCACAGCACTACACCATAATGCTGACACATTAAATGCAAGGACTGAAGATAAGCTTAGTGTTTGCAATTTATATCTCATGTTTTATATAACAAATATAACATATAATCCTTCTGGTTCTGTGCTAAAAGCCTATGCGACATTAAGACTAAACTTATTTTTTGCTTAGCATATCTACATTTAATAGGAGTGAAGTATTTGATTCTCCAAGACTTTTTCTGAACAAAATGGTTTTTTAAGAGAATATGTAGATGGCAAATATTTTTATTTTATTATTTGTCCTGCACAGACATCCACACAAATGCATGTGTACAAAAAAGAAAATTCATTATTTGTACATATTTTCTCAGTTATTGACCTGAATGTTCTTAACACTCATATTGTTTGAAAAAGTATGATCTTTTTGTTATTTGCACTTTGTGATGCTGAATTATTTGAGCTCATTATTTTTAAGTGAACATTGGCAAGGGTAATGGTGGCAGCTTAAAGATAAAACTTTAATGATCTGTAAGCATTTACACAAATGCCTAGTAATCACTCTCTTCATCAAGCAGTAAAGAAATGACCTGATAATTAGGATAAGCACTGCCCTGCTTTATGTAAAAGTGTTATTTGTTTTAGTTATTCAGCTTGTAATTTTGTTTCCTCAGCATTAGGGCTGCTGTTAATGGAAGTTCATATGTGCAGCTGTTGCATAGGAAGAGAGACTAGAAATTATAGGGGTGAGAAAAAAAGGAGAAAATTCAGTTCAGAACATAAACACACCAGAGGAGTTATGATGATTAATTAAATGGGGGTTTTTATTTGATTCTGAATGCATTTATGTTAATTAAAGATTAAAAGTACTATGTAAAATAACATTACAATATCCAATCTAAAGATTCATAATCTTGATAACTACAAGTATTTCTATGGTTTAAAATTTATCTAATATATAAGTTTATAAATACACACATACACACACTTGGATTAACTTTATTTCAAAGACTTCTAAGGGAAGCCACCACTTACTCTTAAGTGCCAGATGATTTTCGCAGTGTGGCCTGTTTTGGCAATGTCACTAAACAATCAATCCTGGAAGTGAAAATCAGGTTTAGTTTATGTTTTGAGATTATGTGAGCAGCCCCTCAGAGACCAAGTGTGATTTAGTACAGCAAACTTCACATGGTCCATACACTGATATACTTGCTTGCCTAAGACATACATCTGTGTGGAGAGTAGCTTCTGGTCAGTAAAGTCTGTCAGGTTATATTGCAAGTGTTCATTGACAGGACCTTTTGCCACAGTTTGTATTGTGTTTCATTATTGAAACTGCTTTCAAGTTTCTGGGAAAACAACTGTCCTGGTAAAGAATCCATAACCAGTCAAAACATCCTGAACTTGCTCATAGATCAGTCATTAATAATAGAGACATTATCTCTATAGAGGCACATAAAAGTGTGTGTAGCTTTAAAATGCTGCGTGGATAGAAAAGGCATGGAGAGAAACAGCCTCACTTAAACAAAAACAAATCTGTGGTTTTATGGTGTTACTGGAGCAACATAGTGTCCAGATAACCCATGTCCCACCTGGCACCACCTTTGCTTAGTAAGTCTGCTCAAAACACCTTCTTGAAGACTTCTTTAAACTGTATATTATCTGGGAAAAAACCTCAAACATTTTTGTGCTGAAACAGGACTTTGTCTCTTGTAGTACCATCTTTTACCCAGGGAAAACTACACTATAAAGTACAGATGAAGATAAGCAAAAATCCCTTTCCTGCTGAAATACTAGTGTCTGGCCAATAAGAGATCACTGGCACTACAAACTGGACCTGGGATTCTGGAGAAGGCCCATGCTAGGAGCTGATATGGGAAGAATAATGGACTAGAATCCCTAAATAATTTAGGTTGGAGAATACTCTTAAGACTATCTACTCCAGCCATAAACATAACACTGCCAGGCCCACAATAAAATTATGTTCTCAAGAGCCAAAGAAGGAGAAGTAGGGTGACTTGCTAGAGGGCTGTTCCCAAGGGCAGAGAGGGAAGTAGAATATTGAAAAAAAGTAGTTGGGTTAAAGCAGTGCAAAAAAGGGACAAGTTATTAAAGGGACCAGAATAAGAAAAGAAACAGGCTGAGGACAAGAATATGGACAGGACAAGAGAGGAATTTCAGGACCCTTTGGTGAAACCTCAGAGGAAAGGGCTCACTTTTCAGTGGTAGAGAATAACCTACCACTGACTTCAGTTACGGTGGCAGCTCAGCTGGCAGGCACCTACAGATAACAGATGGCTTTCAATATGAGCATAAAATTTCCATAAAATTTCTAGCATTTTTTCAGCTTTCTTTTTAAAAAAGAAACAGGAAGTGACACACAAAACACTGTTAAAGAGAACACAGTATTGCAAATATGAATGCTCAGAATCTGAAAAATGAAAGAAGTGAGGATTTTGGTGTAATTTTAGTTTGCCTCCTCTGTGTAAACATATTATTTTACCCCACCTGTGTACTTGATAAAAAAACTCACAGACTGATCCTACCAGCTCCATTCAAGATGGAGCAACTTGACAGGCAGCTGTTTTGTTCCTCTTGACAAAGGTAATTTATCTACCTTATCTTCTTTATTAAGAAATCCAGAAAGTCTAAACATGCAGAGAAGACCTGTGCTAAAATGGATGTTGTCTGTTGTCTGCAATGCTTGTAAATATTCTATCTTCTACTACAGAGTACATATGAAAATTGAGGAGTTTCTCTTTACCAAATATAAGTTAATTTATATTTAAGAAAAATAACATTATCTGGCTTTAATAAATGCCAAACCTTGTCAAAACTTTGAAGTTTTATTCCTCGAAATAAAGGGACATACGTTTTGTGGGTTTTTTTGTTTCAACCTAAATTTTTACCTTGCCTATTCATATTTGTAAATTCCAAGTGAGTTTAATGGAAGGCATTCACATGATTTAATCACAGTAATAATAATTTCAAATACAATAATAATTTCAGTATATTTGTATACAAATTACTCAGAAAGGGCTTGTTTCAAAGAAGAAAGACAAATTTGAACTAGGATATTAGTAATGTGAGCTCTAGAGAAATACATGATTTTTATATGTTTACATGTAAAATGGAGCTTCATTGGGTTGATTAAAAATGCATCATGCTACGCTTAGATTGTATTTTTTTTTATTAGGAGTGGATGAACAAATAGCATGTAAAGGTTCACAGTAGTAAAGGTTCACAAAGACAAAAACAGTCAGCTGCAAACCAAATTTTTGATGTTGCCTGATTTAGAGGAACAAGAACACTGAGAAAAATGAAAAAAAGCAGGCAAGTCCACAGTGAGTGAGGATAATAATATGAGTTGTTAGAAGTTATGTTCCTGAGAAGAAGAGCTGCTAAAGTGCTGAACAATCTGCCACTCCATTACAGCTCCTTACCCATCCTCTGAGCTTTTTGACTTCGTAAGTCAGTATCCACCCCCTTACAAGCAGGAATATGAGCAATGAGAGGGAGTAAAGCACAGTCAGATATTTCTGCTGATTAAGTTCTTCTTTTCTACTTTACCTTCAAAATAGGCTCAGAAATTGATCAAGAATTTCGTCTAGGACCTGTCATCACTGAGATAGCAAGAACAAACTTAAACCAGACTGTATTAGAGCAACATCTGAGAGTTAATCATACTAGCGTGAATAATTCAGAAGTAGAAATTAATCTCTACCAGTGTTCATGTTGTCTTTTAATACTTTGGTCAATTTTTCACCAAAACAAAAGTTTAAGTTTTTAAAAGTGTCACCAAATATGTCCTCACTGTCATAACAGTAAAGAAAATTAGTGAATGTTTTTGAAATATTTTTATTATAGAAAGAAAATATACATAGACAAATAATAATCTCTTGTCAAATATATTCATAGTTACTTTTTAATCAAACTATGAAAATCTAAAATTACTACTGGCTCAAACATTATTAAAATCACCAAAAGACTTTCCTCACTGTAGCAAACTGTGCAAAGAAGCAAACAGCTCATCTGCAAACACCAAAGGCCACCTCAAAAATGTCTCCTGAATACAATATAAGAAAAGGGTGACACTACTGTCCAATTATCTCTGGTCTAAGGAGAACCAAACAGGGGTGAGGGAGAAGAATGTATCCACAAGAAAGCCAAATCCAGCAAATGTCTTGAAAATCATCTCTGTCTGGCTCAGGCATGGGATGCCATAATGCACAGACCCATTTGCTGAGGCCAGGTTTGTACACTCTTCCCCCCCAAAATGAGTAGGAGGAGAGTTTTTAGGTGAGTGATGGTGAACCTCTGGTACAGACGGGGTACAGAACATCACCTCCAGAGGCTACAAGTCAGACAAGCAAGAGGCCCCGCTGAGTCCTCCCTCACACAGGCTGGCTCAGGTGTAAAACTGCCCCCCAGCCCTCCCCTGGGAAGGTGACATCCACAGGGACACTGGAGGCATGAGAGGCATCTGTCATGTCCTAGCAGGTGTTCTAAGATATCAGAGATCCTTGAAGTGCCCCAGAGCCATTCTTGAGGCCCTGCACCTGAGGACTGCACGTGATTCGGTGCTGCAATAGATCCAGAGTTTGCTGCAAAGCACAGCGTAAAACATCCCCCCCAGGGGAAGGGTGAGGTGCCTGAGGTACCTATATTAACCCATTGAAATCTGTGTTTGGTGGGACCCCTACCACAGAGAAGACCAGAAGAAGAGGATCTATAGGGTGCTGCTTGATCCACAGGGTAGTAATTATTTGTCTCTGTCGCATTGTCTTTATCTTCCCCGATTCCCTGCTCCTCTCTTTCCTATTTATTTCTGTTTTTCCCTCTCACTCACATTTACTGTTAAATAAAATACCTCCTGTTAGCTTCAGCATATGGTCTCAGTTGCATCTTAATTTGGGTAGAGGCATCTCTAATAATCAAATCATAACACAAATATATATGAATGTGATATTGAATCAACTTTTTAGTTAGGATATATAAATCAGCTTAGAGTTTTATTGCAGTTTTTTTATTTCCACTTACGGGCTGCCACATAAATATCTACAAAATGAATTTCTGCCAACATGAGATGAAGCTCTATCTCACTAAATAAAATCAGTGCTAAAATATTCCTCTGAATTCATTGCAGCCTCTCAGCACAGAGCAACAGAGATGCTTTCTACTTAACCAGATTATAGAAAACTTATGAAGCCATATCGACGATGTCAACTGCATTAGACATTTTACTAGAGATGTCATACTTAGAGATGTTGAAAATAAATAGATTTACTACAGTAGTGAAGTGTATCAGGAAATATATTACATATGAATGTGTCTAATATGTTCTTGTTAGGCCTGGCTGAGAACGTGCTCATACAAGTCATCCAACAGTCTAACGTATTAATATATTTTAAAATAAATAAGTAATATTATCTAATGTAATTTAAGGTAGGAGGATTTGAAGTGTTTGCCAGTGTTTGCTAACAAGAGCTTTGAAATAAAAAAAAAGCATTATGACCTAAGAGACAAAAAATGCTATGTCCCTGATTCACACTCCCTCAATAATTATTTTGACTTCTAAGCTCAACTCACTCTTAAATAATGGTTTGAAAGACTTAAATTTTCCAGAAAAGTAGGCAGTAAATCCAGCTTATCACCAAAGTTGAATCAGTTTGTCTGTGTCAAACAATTTCCAAGATGCATAGCTATCTGGCAAGCAACAACTTTACCAGACATAAAAAGAGAAAAAATCTCTTCTCATGCTTTATGTCATGACTAATATTGTTGCGACCAGAGGCAAAGTAAAAAATTATCTTAGCATTTAATAAAAATGGGTTAGTAATGTGTGTGACAAGCATTTTATTACTTATAAGTCTGTGAACGATTTGGCTATGTAAACTAGTAATTTAATTTACAATTTGATTTTCTCATAGTTTTATTGAATGCCAAAGTTACTCATAAAAGCTGGTTCTGTACTCTTCTAGGACAGTGTGACTTCACTGTGATGTGTTTGAACTAAATCACTGTGTGGCATCTGTTCTTAGGTGTAGCACTGATCAATATTTTTGTCAGACCCTATCCCGTATATGTCTGGGACTGTCTATTTTAGATTTTCCAAAGGAAATGAGGTTTAACCTACATACAGATCTGACTGTAGATTTCAGATTTACCTCTGGGTACCTAGAAAAGAGGTATGTTGCTGCAATTGTTTTCATTATAAAAGAAAAGTTAAACTATGGCAGCAATGAAATTAAACTGTTGCTAGATGCTGGCCTTTTGCTCAAACCAACTTACCAGCAAAATGAATGATTTAAGACAATAAAGAAGATTGATGATCTAGCATTTCATCATTTTTATGCTATGAGAAGTCTGTAAAAGCCTCACTTTTAATCTTGACTGTGCCTAAGGAGTACTAGACTTTAATTTATATTGCAAGTTAAGATCCTGAGTCTTAGTCTTCCTCCCACCACAAAACTTTTAACAAACCCAGAAACTCACCTGGATCAGCAAAGAAAATTAGTCTTCCACAAGTTCACACATGATCTGGCTGTCTTTCTAATAAGAGAGACAAGCTAAAATATCCTTATCACTCTATAGCCTCTTCTGAAAATTTCCCCACTTTGGTGTTGCAATTCCTGCATACCCAAAGTTACAGAAAGTCACATGAATTTGGTCCTTGCTGCATGGAACTGCCAAATGATTGTTGGAGAAATAAAATATCATGTCTCTAACACTTTGTGTTCTATACTGCCTTGTGGGTATCTGAGAACACAGATGCAACCTTACCCTAGCTGAGTTTGCAAATGGGGTAAAACTCCATTTGAATTTATTTGAGGAATAAGCAGATTCTTGCAGGTCACCTTGTTTTTTACTGCCCCAGATCTTGCTATTCACCTTCTCTTTTTATGCCATGTCAGCAGTGCCATTTTAAATGGAATGAAGTATCTAGATAAGGTTTTGAGCTCTGACTTGGCTCTTGCTTTGACAATAGCAAGACTCCAAGAACATCCAGTAGTAAATAGACACTATATTCTATCGAGACAGAAGCTAGATAGAAAAAACATATGGGAAACTATTAAATCACTGAAATCCAGAGAACACAGAGGCCACTAAAATACTCTAGCAAAACAAAAAAACCTCTCTTTGCACTCAGGGCATTAATTTTAGCCTTTTTTTGTTCACTAAAGTGAACAAGGCATCTAAGACATGCAGTACCTATTGTTACACATGTACAACCTTATTTACCCTAGTGGTAAAAGTGCTACAGCAGAATATTTTTGTATCTTTGAAGAACCACAGAGCAAATCTGTATGCCTGATAATGCATCTGTTGCTTGAGTATCTCTGAGAAACAAAAGATTTAGAGTAGGAATGTTTGTCCCCCTACTTTTACATTGCAAGATGAAATGCATAGGTATGAATAATACAATGCCCTAATTTTGCATAAGCTATTTATAATTGCTGTAACCACAAGTTAGTTGCAGTACAGCAATATCCTATGCTCCCAATGTGAACTGCTGTATATTGCAGGCAGCATTACAGTGCTTTGTGGAAAGTCACTCATTGAAATGCAAATCATGTAATAACCAACTTTTTGTGTGTCACCTCATCTCTGGTGTGGCTCCATAAAAACACAATGCAGGACAGGAGGACTTGTTTAATTCCTGCAGGAAGGATGCCACAGAGGCAGTGTGCAGTTTCATAGCTTTCTGCTTTGCTGTCCTCTAAAAAACATTCTGAAAAAGCTGACAATAAAATATTTTTAAATATTACTAGTAAGTTGATTTTATTTTATGTGCTGTTTGAATAAAGTATTTGTCTCAAGTGAAATAACTATTTTTAGACTGGTATAGTATTATAGTTCAAGTAAAATTTTAATAACTTTTAGTTAGATTTGCAGAGAAAGGTACTTTCTGTGCACTATTCTGAATATGAAATATTATGCATTTGGAATGTTCTGCTAGATCAAAACATGTTATTCTCTGTATCAAAGTCAAGGTTTAAAGAAAATTTGCAACGTTGTAGGCCCTGTTTGTTACTACAAGTATAACAAAGATGTTTACTCAGATGGCTAGCTGTACAAAACCCCATTTTACCCAAGGACTACATGAGAAGACATAGTAGGCCAGAGAGACACAAACTGCAGGTAACTGAGTTATCTTCAACACATTTTAAATACATACTTAAACCAAAAGCTATAACATGTAACTGAGTTCACTGTAATCGTCTAGAAAAAAATTTGCTTTGTTTTTTTGATTGTAACTTCTTTTAGCACACACTAGTTTTCGACACAGCAGGAATTACATGACTGCATAGAATCATAGAATACACCTCCATAATGATACATAACTTGCACAGTAGACTTAGCATACAGTACATGCATAATAGCAGAGAATTAGAGTGAAGGCAAATGTTGTGCCAGTTTCAATAATGAAAAGGATTCTGCTGTTAACTCTAGGGGGTGTTACATCTAACATTTGTACTGGAGAGTGTTTTAGCTTTTAGCACCTTTTTTCAAAGAGATTAACTGCTTAGCTTTTAAAGCACACATCACAGGAGTGTGATAACCCAGAAGAGTTTTAGGGCAGTGCATCTGATCAGACAAATTCTTTGACTGGATAAATCAAAATTGCAGGCAATTTAATAGATTCTGTTAGTACAATTTAATGGTTATTGTTGCTGAGGAGCAGGGATGGAAGTGTTTCACTGCAGTAGCCCTCTGCGTATGCCTCTCAGAGACTGCATTAGTAGGAATGACCAAGCTACAATTGCCTGGCTTTCAAAGCAGACACTTAATGTGCACTACACAACTTTGCCCAGCACTACTTGTATTGCACTGACTTGGGTGTGTGAAAAAATTCTGAGCATTGATGTGCTGTGTGTGAAAAAACTGAGATAGAATGACAAGATGTAATTCCCAGGTGCCAGTGACAGGTGGGTGACTTGACAAGGCATGGATATAACCAGAAGAAACCTTCTGACTACATCCATTATAGTAGCCTTTACCTTGCTCATGATTCTGCAGTAACTTTTATTTCTTTCTGTTTCCTCCAGTGAGACATAAGCACTTTGAACAGGTCAGGTTCCTCAATTTTTTCCACATCTATGATCCTTGTTTCTTCTTTCTGTACCTCACTTGTTGGCCAGAATTATTTGTTCAGTATAGTGATCCTTGATTCTTCTCAACAGGAAAAAAACTCAGTCCAACAGGGAGATTAATCAAAATGTCCACACTGTGATATGCACTGGTGATGGTCTTGCTTGGCTTGTATTAGATATATGTCCATAAGAATCCCTACTGAAATCATGACTGAACCACCGCTTTTGGTCAGGGGTGACGCAAAGCGAATGACAGGAATTTTCCTTTTAGATGTTCTCTGTGGATAGCAAAGATGAAGACAAGTATTCATGACAGCAGAGTAAAAGCTTTTGTATGAACCAGTCACTGTTTTGTTTCAGTACATGACATTGCCTGATCTCACAGGAAATATTCCCAAGGGCATTTTAACTTCAACACAGGATTAAGAGTACTGAATATGTATACCTCTCTAAAGGAAGCCTGCAGTAATCATGTCACTCCTAGGGTTTGAAAAGTGGAAGCATTGATCTTACATTTAATTTTCTATTTGCCACAGCTGCTTGACATCCAGAGTTGTGGTTGTCTAGATAGCTATGTCTATGGAGAAAATATTTTTGTCCTTTATTTTTTCTTTGGAAGGAATTATTCTCTTTTGGTATATTTGAAGTGGTGGTGGCATAAAAAGCAGCATTTCCTGTAAGGCGTAAATCCTTATATTTTTGTTCTTGTAGTGTCCTTACTCCATTCTTTCTGTCTGGCAATTTTTTCTGAATAAAGGCTGCTTCTGCAAAAGAATGCTGAAGAAAAATGAAACATTCATTAAACACCCACGGTGGCTACATTTCAAGGATGAGGATAGCAAGCATTTCTTCAAAAAGATCATCAAGGTTCCTTAATATCCTAGTGTAGCAGGTGAATCTTTCTCATGACATATGTTAGCTTCAAAAGAAAGTGTTTTTCTGAACTTGGAGCTGAAAAGCAATTTTTCTGTCATGTTTCTTAATACATCAATAGTATTCTACTTTTCCTCTTTCAGTTTCCTCATTCATTCCTTTGCTGTTAATTGCATTGAATACACTAAATCACAAAGTAAATGCTATATTTAAATTTATATACTAAATACTAAATTTCCGTAATTTTCCTCTTACAGTTAAGAGAATTACAAGGTAGTTAACTGAATTAGAAAATAGACAAAAAATGCAAAATTAACTAGTCAGACCAAACTTAATCAAGTTGCTGGATAAGAACCTTATTAAAATTGCTAGTTTTTGGCAAATCCAAGCTCTCTGTATAGTTTTCTGTGCCGGCCTTACTTCACTGAGCATAAAAAGTCTCTGCTTCATGGCCATACTGATGCTGCCACTTTCAGCAGTTCCACATCTCTCTACACAGTGGCTTTCAGTCATGAATAGCCCAAGAAAACATTGAAACAAAATGTAGTTCCTTAGTGATGCCTCAGGTTTCAGCTTTCATGTTTTTCAGATTCTGTGCTGCCTAGGTGTATAGTTCTGAACCTCATATTAAGTGCCAGTGAGCTCTCTTCAGAGACTGGGTAGACAAAACAAATCCTTTTCCTGCTGAAGACCAAGGACAATGAGCACAAGTTTCAGGCCCCAAAAGCACAAAAAACAGTGGACTGAAGGGAGAAACAAGAAGGATGAGACCTCACAACCTGAAGCTGTAACGGGACAATTAAACCCCAATATGAAAACGGACCAAAACTTATAAAAGTGTGAGACCTCATGACCAGTCATCTATTTTGTGACCATTTTAAGTCCACCTTGGGTGTAGCCCTGGCCAGACCCTGTCCTGCCCAATGTGTACCCTTAAAGGCCTTTCAACAAATATCTACTTTATTCTCTAGCTCTGTGCAGTCTCTGTTTCAAGTCAGACCATCATTAGTATCTTCACTGAATTTTCCAAAGGTTGAAGTAATTTTGATTTGTCATTGTAAGCAAAAATGTTATTTTTTTTCTGGAAAAAAAAGCAAAAAATATATACCTGTTTTTTCTGGTTTTCTCCACCACCAAAGGAATTAATGTCCAATATTTCCCACAAGCCATATTTGGATATATTTAAGCGGTTTTCAGGAAGGATAAGATTTTCCATGCCCACCCTTTTTGACATCAGAGGGTAGCTCAAAAGCAAAGTACTGAAGAATGTGCTGGAACCTATGTAAATAACTGCACTACACATCCTCACAGCACACGTGGCAGAAGTTGATCAAGTCACTTGTCAATCCTATGGCATTGTTGCTTTTCCCTCTCAGCTGTAATTAAGGGGGATGCAGGTTTGCAGCTGGAAGAAATGCAGTCTATTGTTGCAATTTTTTTGAATTACAACAAAACCAGGTACTTATGTGTGTGAGACAATTTAAAAATATCATGCAATAAAAGATATAGTGATGGTTACTTTAAGTTTCTTCCCAACATTTTCAGATGTGATTGTGAAAGACAGAAGCCAGTAATCTAATGACCCAATTCAATGATTCTAGTGTATGATGTCCTAAGAAGGCCCACTTTGCAAATTAGCAAATATCTGATTTAAATTTCATTAACCAGGATATTCTGCATAGTTGAAACATATAATTCAGTATATAAAGGAAAATAGAAAAAAAAATTCTTGAGCACTTTATTCAGGGGGGAAAAAAACCAGTCACTTCTATGATCATGGATATTTTTGAGATGTGTTTTAATGGAGAGAATTAAAACACAGAACAGCTTATCAAATTTATAAATGATGTAGCTACTCAGCCCCCAGTTCTCAGCTGGGTACCTGAGGAAAGAAAGGTTCCTTGGTGTCACAAATACACTCAGAATGTGTTGTTTAGTCTAGATCCATTCACAGGTGCGACTGCAAGTTCACAATGTTGCAGTAAGACAGGATTCTGCATGCAGTGAGAGGAGAAAGAAGTAGCTAAAGGAAGCTAGATGGTTAAGGCCTAGACAAGTCAGAGTGACATACAGATATCTGAAAGAAAAGAGATGCTATTTTGACATGGAGAGATTTCACTATAGTAGCCACTCAGTATTCTTTTCTTTTCACTTTTTCAGTGTCATCAGAGTGTACTTACTTGAACAAATTATATCCTGTGCTTTCTTAATGTGATGCATTAAGGTGTCTCTAATCTGTGTCTGCTTTAAAAGGGCGGAAGACTTAAACACAGTCAATTGCTCATTGTGCTTCTGAATTAAATAGTTTATTCTGCCCCGAAGGTTTTTCTGGGCTGCTGCTAAGGGCAGACAAATTCTCTAAACAGGAGAGATCTTTTACCTCCTGTCCTTACTCAACTGACCTGTACTTTTGTTCAAGCCTATTAAACCTGGTTGACTGCTTCCATTAAGAAATAAAATGGGATTTGATGTTGGCTTTTGCTCAAGTAATTCAAATTTAATCCATCCACCACCCCACTCTGTTTTCAACTAGGTTCATGTATAGACAATCATCTAAATAATGAAAATTTTTGGTACTGTATTATTATTGTAAAATCGGCTTCTGATTATGCTTCAGAGTCTGGGAAAATGTCTTTATTTTCATTGTTCAATTACCTTAAAAGGTATTTGAACAAAGAGCTGTCCTTTTGTAAAGAAAAGCAGCACTTTATTTTTCTGGTTATTTAAACTAGTTTAACTGTAGTTGCACTAGAAGCTACAAATTTAAGTTATTTTTGTTGAATTCTCAGACCCTTTCTTGTTTTGCAATAAAAAGTCAAGCAACAAGATAAATTAACATTGCCAGTTTACTGCCGGGATCCACACCTACATACTGTGTGCAGTGTTTTTCTGTACATCACAGAGGGTTCAGGAGGTTTTTTTTGATTTTCAGAAAAATCTCCATTTTGGACAAACTTCATACTACAAAGCATTCAATACGCTGATAGAATATGCACCTTGATAATATAAAATTATTTTAAAAAAACCTCAAAACAAAACAGTTGAGATTTTAAAGTGTAGAACACCTAAGGGATAGCACACAAAATTTTCATGGATCCTTAATGAGAGGATGGATTTTTGAAGTAGAAGAATCCCTTTCAGCAATGAGAGACGCAGTTTCTGATGTTTATAGTTCACAGTATTTTTCAGTTGCCTACTGTGTTATCTAAACCCAGAAAACTCCTGGATATTTTTTCTTGGTGGCATTTCTTTATCCAATGCCAGTCCACATTCTGAGCTGTGTGCTACCACGAACACATTAAAATTGGAGGCATAGAGGCGCCACACTTTGCATCACTGTCCTCTATTCCTTTGGGAAGTCTTACTTGACAACACCTTGATGTTTCTGAACCTCTTTTTGTAATTTTGAAGCAGTCATTAAGCTGTGACCAATTAAAATTCCCACGGAGAAAAAGTAGCACCTTAGGATGAAAGAGATGATAAAACTCTCTGAACTCCTTCCAAATTGTCTAAGGCCATGAATACATATATTGAAAAGGGTGTGTCCTCCTTATTTTATATTCCTCATTTGCTCAGAAGACTGACTCCACAGGAATAAACAAAATTAAGCCAGATATTTGAAAGCAACTTCAAAGGAGTTCCGCACCTAATTCTATTGATGGCTCTTTTGAAGATGCAGACCTTCACCTCTTGAGTAATCTACATCTTGTAGAACGCCCTTTTATTGCACAGATACTGAAAGCTTGAAATTAAAAAAAACTTTCCAGTTGAAGGATTGGAATTATTCTTCATTTCCAAACTTTGGGATTATTAGAATGCTGTAAAATAACCTCTCTGACTGAGCGTACTCTTTTACAACTATTGCCACAAAACATAGGGTTTCACTATGTCAGTGTAAGAGTCTAAGGTTACTAAAGGACACAAAGCGCAGAAACCTGGTTAGTAGGAGTGAAAAATTAAAATTGCATGCTTAATTTAAAAGTAGAATAGCTTGGTCTGTTTTGACTTAGTTTCTAAATCTGGATATATATCCCAGCAAGAGCTCAAATAAATAAAGCAGCTGAACACATTAAGGGAGGTCTGAGAGTGCTCATGGTTTAATTTGCAGGGAGGTAAGTGGAACTTTTCTCATTCAGAAGAACAACATTTATGTTTCTCTTAAGCTACCTTCTTCTCTGTGAGGTATTTTTCTTTTCCCATCTTGTATACCCAAACATAATGTAACTATACCACCATATGGAACTTTGAGGTCCATTATACATGCTTTTATGATGATTCAAGCCATACCTATGTCAAAATCTTGGTTAGGAGCTGAAGTAGTGCCTGAAACAGAAGGAGTCCAAATCCCCCTGTTTCTTTTAGGGTGTTCTCCAGAAACTAACAAATGTTATGAGTCTGTGAACTACTATTTATGAAGTACTTACAAGAATCCCTGTGAAACATGCACTATTTTCACATTCTTTGGGCATGAGTGTCATGAAGGGTCCCTCTGACAGACTCAGTGGCACTGGACCAGGAGGATACAGCTGTGATGGTGTCTCAAGGTTTTCAGAAACCCAGCAAGATTCTCAGGATCTGACAATTATCCCTGCATGCAGATTTCAGACAAAATGTACAATTATGCCCTGCATTGTGGCACTGGATCTGATGGGTTTGATCACTAAAGTCTCTTCTGCACTGTATTTCATGCCCTCTAGGTGTAAAAGGTGTAAAAATCCAGGATATTTATGAATCTGTCTGTGTCAACATTTTGTTAGCCTCTGTTTCTCTGAAATGGGCAAGCATCACCTGCCAGCAGGTTGCTTTCTGCAAAGCAGTGTCTTTCCCTCTCTTAGGTAAGTCTTCCTACAGAATGTGAAGATTGAATTTCCTTCAGCAACCTGATGTATCCTGCTTGTGTTTCTTTCTCCTTGACTAAGATTTTTATCAACTTCAAATGCTCCGTAGTTTTGGCATCTTAACAACATTGATATTTGTTTTTGATGCATTACATGCCACCAACCTTTTTTTGATCAGACTCTCACTCCTCATGTTGCTGTCCTCTGCTGAACCCAAATTATTCTTGTTTGCCATCATAGACTAGGACAGGTACAGTATTTTAAAAAGGCTCTGTCTGCATGTTGAGATTTCAGTGCCACACCAGTGCCTGACAGACTCCAGCGCTATTCTTTCTTCCACTCTCAGAGGGGAAACTTGGAATACTTGTATCACTGCATATTATGTCAAAAGAAGAAACAATCCTCTCTTCTCATAAAGTAATCCAGCAATCCAGACCTTTCCTAACATAATCTACGGCAGTTACCAGTTTTGTCAAGCAGTAGATGATCACTTTCTGGGACACCGACCAGAACCACTATTAAGGCAAAAATTTTTTCAGTAATCCAGAAAGAATGCCAGATATTCTCATTATGCTATGTGCAAAAAAGACAATGTGGCCATATTTGTTCTTCAACTGGGGGATTTACAGTCTAAAATATAGATGGATGATAATACAACAAAAAAGCTATTTTAGAGCCTATTCAAGTAACTTGGAAAAACACTTTGACACAGAAACTCAGAGCCCCATCAGAAAGGAGAGGTTTCTTTGTTCTAAAATAAAAATATTTCACCCAAAATCTATATATAATGTTCCATTTTTTCCCATAGAATTGCACAAAACACGAGGTAATTAAAAATCTAATGTTTACAATCAATAATCTCCATTTAAGGATTTTACTGGCCTACCTGATTGCAAATGTTCATCAAAAATGAGAGAAAAGGCTTTGAATTATAACCATGCCTGAAATTAATTTTTCTTATTTACTTCTGTGATACTAAAAAATATTCAAAATAACCTCACTTCTCAAAAAGTTAGCTTTTTGTGAAAGCACTTTTGCTTCCTATTATTTGTCACATTCTCAGAAACTTTCCATAATATCATCTGACATAAGTTACAGAATCCCATGCAAAACTAAATTGACAATTTTAATGGGATTTAATAATTACAGAATGTCTTTGGAATACCACTTGGAAAACACAAATATGCAATAAACCAAAGGTCTATGTGGATTTACTCAAAGCTCCACATTAATATAGAGAGCAAAATAATAATTGAACCAAGAACTTGATTATTAGGCTGCAGTATACCTACAATGTCTTTGAAATACCAATCAGCTACTCCAATTTATTATGTACAAATATTGGAAGCTTACTGCCTGTATTTAAAATTTTATTATGTCTTAAGAGTCATTTAAATATCCCCAACTTATAATTTCTCCCAGCATGGCATTTTGAAGCTGTTCCTAAAGGGAGTATTTACAGTCTGTTCAATCCATTAAAGCATTAAAGGATTTCCTGAGATGGAAATAATAGGGAAATTCTTGTTTTCATATGTGTTTCTGTCTACAAATATAGTTGGCCAAGACTCAAAGAAGTTTAGGTCCTGACTTTGCACTGTGATCTGTTATCAGGGATCACTACAAAGTTCTCCACATGAATTCACAGCTATGGGTCACAATGAAAGCCATGAGTCTTGATTTGTCAGTCACAGTGTATATGTCTTATATAAAAACTACAGAATATAAAATCTGAAGCCTCACCGATTTATGGCTAGATTTGGAGCCATTTTGTACATTTGGCAAAATTGGTTTTATCTTTTTCTTGATTTTATCCTTTCTATCTTTTCTTTTATCTTTTCTCTTTCTCTCTTCCCTCTCTCTCCCACTCTGCCAACATAAGAGAGTTCTGAAAGTGTTACAAAATAAAAGAAAGCTTGCATGAGGTCAGAAAAGATCTTTTTCCACTTCTCCCTTCCCTCCCTTCATTTGTTTTTCAGCATTAAGGACTTAGTAATTTTTCAACAACAAATAGAAAGACTTATGTACATAGATTTTCAAAATTTTAATTTTCAGCTGTGTCTGAAAGTCTTCACACTAGGAGATCAGCCTAAAGCAATTTTTCTGCATGCCATTTATTTTAAAATATTTTTATTATCTAAGAAGATAAGTCTTACAAGATATTTTTAAAGGGCTACTATCTGATGATAAAACTTTTCATTATTTTCTCCTGACAAGAATGCACAAACCAGCAATAGATTATATTCCAGAGCACACAGTCCCAGGTGTGGGTATAGGGACAGAGCCTGGAAAACTGGAGTTGCACCACTGGGAGTGCTAAAGGGGAAAAATGAGGATTAGCTCCAGTAGTCGAGTCCTCACTGGGAAAACTGGTCACCTACGTCACGCAAGTGCTTGGCATTGCACCACATGACAGCAACACTAATTTGATTTTCTCCATCAAGATAGAGGCTGGTCTCCAAATCCTCACGTACTAGCCCGATACTGCTGCAACTTTTGTTTCTTTCAGTTGAGTTATGCTGGCACAAACACAAAGTAAAGCATTACCTGATCTGTTTGTCCTGCTGTCCATCCTCTGGGCTACAAAAAGTTGTAAGGGCTTCTGAGCAAGCTGGCAGAGTGTTCTCCTCTCCTGTTTGTAAAACAATATTAAAAGGAGAGGGGAGGGAGAAAGAGTGAAAGAAATTAACTGGATAAACAAAAGTTTTAAAGGAGGTGCCCTGACTGACTACCTTTTCCCCTATTCTACAGCAAAACATAAAATTCTTTTTATTCATTTTTAAATCTTAGTTTTATCAGTGCTGGAGAAACCTGAATTTTAGAAGGGAAAAAAATATTGTATGTATAATTTTATTTTTGGTCAGATATTCCAGATTTCCACTAAGATGAAAAATTGCACAGAACTGAATTTCAGTACTGTAGGAGGGGTGTATGAAAATAACAGACTCTGGAAAACTAGAATCAATATGAAATATTTTCAACAGGAGGTTTATGGTGACACATACTAAAAAAAAAAAAAATGCTTGATAAATCTGAAGACAATTTAGCTTTGTTAAAAGCAACATTGCTATCTATTCCTGAAAATTGTCTCTTTTGGCAAGAGTATCTCAATCAGATATTGACTTGAAAACCTCTTCAAATAGAGGTTTTCTGCTTGAGCTTGATTTCTAAAGAGGCTGATTCTCTTTGGAGAAATTTGCATATATTAGAACAAAGATATTTGTGCTCTGGAAAAAAATGACTGGTGGTGTTTCTCCCTTGTTACTCAAAATTCAAGATTTCTAGGGTAAAAAAAGAGAGGCAACGTTTTAACTTGTTCACCATCCAGGCAATGTTTTAACTTGTTGCCTTAGTTATAATGTGAGTTACTCTTCAAACCATCCAGCTAGTCCCTTCCCTTTCATGTCGCAGATGGTGTGAGCCCAAAGCAGGTTTTAGCTGTGTTTCTGCAGGTTAAAAGTGGCCTTGCTTTGCTGGCTAACTATCTGAAATTCGTGCTGGCTTGTGCATGCTGGAGGATTTCTCTCCAAGCAAAGTGCTAAGAACAGAGCACAGCAGCTCCTGGATCAAGAAGACGTCTGGTCATTCCAGGCTCCACATCAAATTACTCACCTGCCTCTACTGAAATGACAGAGCAGAAGCAGACAACCAGCTCCAGCAGAGTGACACGTAAGACAGCTCCTCTCTGTGCTGTGTGGCTACACCAGACAGGTTTGCTGGTACTCCACTAGATCTACCTGGATAGAGAGAAGAAATGGGAATAGGGTTCTGAGGACAACCTCAGCGCTGCAAGAGAGAGAAGAGGGCCTGAGAAGGCAGGGCTGTTGCAAAGGAGGAATAGATGAAGTAGCTGTGGTGGTAGGAAGATTCGGGACTGCAGCAGTACCAAAATCACTGTGCTTTCTTACTGGAGATGACTGCCCAAACAAGATACTGTTTTCCATATCCACCAGGTATTAGGGCAGATAAAACAAAGTTAGTTAAAACTTAAACAGTGATCAGTAGCATGGCTGATGACAGCCTCTGAGACTTTTTAAGTACTGAAGTTGACCATATTCAGCTACTTCAATTGGCATCAGGAGCAATGGGACTCTTGAAGTTCTCTCTGTATAGAGATGGATTGATGTACCCAGGCTGGACCAAACCTATGTATTATAGGCCTAAATAATTACATAAATAATAATTTCTACCTAGGTCTTTGTATGATAAAGGTCATAGTTAAAAGATATATTGATATATGTCCTACAAACCTGTGTACACAGCAAGAAAGAGTAAATACCAAAAAAACAATTGTAAAATTAAAATACTCTAGCAATATATGCATTCCACAATCTTTATCTTTCTGTTTAAGAACACTGTTCCTATGTTGTATCTTTTGTTTTTATATGAAGGCTAGAAAGTTTTTCCACTGAAATCTATGGCTCATGTTCAACTGCACAGCTGAGGGACCTGAGGTTTAAAGCAAGAGATTAAGTCTTCACAAGACACAGGATAACACCAAACACTTAAGATAGTTCAAGATGGCTCAGACTTTATGATACAAATGTTTAAAACCATGACATTTTCCTAGCACAGCAGTCTTGATTTTCAGCTTTAGCCTTTTCTTTCTGTATAAAATTTCAAGATATTTTAATATTTTCCAACACATATTTCATTCTACTGCATTAACAACACAGCTCAAGTTGTGATTCTGCCAATATCCTGTCATGTTCAGACAGCAACTCAAAAATAGCACTAACTGTCCTTAACCTGAGTTGTCATTTTTAATATTTCTTGGTCAGACAAATGGCAGGAACAGTTCTTGAAATCTATCCTGTGAAAAAGCTCAGACAGCATTAACAAAATAATTAATTTAAGCCATACAAATATCCATTTAAAAACTGAGAATGTCCCATCTTTCTCAACATTAATGCAGTATGAATCACCCTGGCATTCAAGTACATTTCATTATGTTTGGAAGGATTTTGCATGAATTCTCGTGAGATTTGGCAAAGTGCTAGCATATTTAGAATTCCTTGATAGGTTGAATATCAATTATTATATTAGTTATGGTAAATTTCTCTTGATGATGTATCCCCATATATTATTCTTCAAATAATACATGTATGGCCCTTCAAATAATACAATAGCTCAATTGGTTGGAGCATGGTGGTAATAATGCTGTGGTGGTGGGTTTGAGCCATATATGCACCATTCACTTACAAGTTGGACTGGATATCCTTATGGACCCCTTTCAACTCAGAATATTATGTGATTTTGTGATTAAATATTGATCAGCAACAAATGAAATAATTTTGTCTGCTTCTGGGTAAAGATCTGATTTAGAATGATGTATTTTCCAAGAAACTAGTATTCTTGTCGAAAGAGTTGTGAACAGTTTCTCACTGCTGATTACACAAGGAAAGAAATGCCTGGAGAGGCACTATTGCATTTCATTTTGCCTGTCAAGTGATCTCTGACTTTCTGCTATCAAACACATATGAGGAAAGTTGGGAATGGACTTTGCTAAGGTGCAAGCTTCTCATACTGTTATTTATGGAATTTTCTGTTTCCCCTATCATTGCTACCTAGATCTTTTTACTGTAAAAGAAAAAAAAATGTGAGATGGAAACTATTTAGAAAAATTAGGAAAACCTGAAAGGAACTGACTTAAGGAATTCTATCTTTTTCTAAAAAGTGATTTTTGCAGGTGCCCCACCTCTAGTGGAATGGAGTTTGGATGTTAATGAATGCAAATAGCTTAGCAGGTGTTTGAGTTTTTCTTTTAAACTCCAGCACTGATGAGGATTTATTTTGTTCTTAATGACATATTTATATGCTTTCAGAGGCAAAAAAGTATTTGACAATACACCTGCTGATGCTGGTGCCACTTTGAGCTGATTTGATTGCTGTGTACGTGGGTTAGCTTTGATAGTGCATTACTTGGCTCCACCTCACTTTCACAGTCTTAATAGAACTCTCAGTGCTTTTGTTGGAGCCTGTGATATGCACCAGAAATCCACCGTTCTTGAAACAAGAGACTTTCCATCAGTTTCAGTAGGCTTTGAATTAGGTTCAAAAGTTGGTATTTGCCATCAAGAAGCAGCAGCAGAAGTTTGCATACTAGGGAGAATTTGCCACACTATCTGCACAAGGTCAATTCTGCAAGACAAGAAGCAGGAGCTCTAATGAGAACTCCTCATTGTCCCTACACAGATAGGACAGTGATACAAGTCACAAAGGTTTAATTTTGATTGAAGTATTACTCTTTGTACGAGAGTTACAGAAATGGAAAATGTTGCTTAGTATAATTTCCTATCTTATTTTTTCAAGCTGTTTGAAGGCTAATCACAGTTTTCTGACATTAGTGTTCCCTGTTGGGTAACTCGTGATAAATGTCTAGAAACAGGAAATATTCAGAGGGAATTTTAACTATGGAATATGCACATAGGAAGGCAACACAGACACTGAACAACTGAACCAGTAATCCTACAAATGGGGAGGAACTGAGGGAAACCAAGGAGGTGAGAAAAGCTAGGATAGAAAGGCTACAAAGGCAAAAGGAATCTTTGGGATCAATATTCCCTAAAGAAATGAAAATGCAGGAAAAGAGATCCTCTTTAAAATTTTCATTAGGATTCCTTGCATCTTGACAGGTGCAAGCCACATCTGCCACCTGGTCTAAGAGGAAAGCCAAGAGTCTCTCAGAATGAGAACATACTCAAAATTTTGGCCCCATGAACAAAAAGCTATATGCTGCTTCCTTGTACTGGGAACCTTAGTCAAAATGTGATACTTAATGCAAGTGTTCTTCAGAAGTTTTATTCCTTCAGGGACTGAAATTCTTAGAAAACTGAGCAGAACTATTTTTCATTATCATGGTTGCAAAAATCATTATAGTTTATTTATATTTTATTGTGCTATATGTATTTACTTTATTTTGTCCTGAGTACTAATTAATAAAGCTTATTGCCTGACAGTGAGCATCAATAACTCAGGGGCAGAAACTGAAATAAAACTATAAAGCTATTTGCAAAAGAGTCTGTCAAGATATCATTTCACTGTAATCTGTATGATGGGAAGCATGAAAAGTATAGAAATCTTTATTTGCATTGTTTATACTACTGTATAGGATTTATTTTTCTAAGGGATATAATGTATTTGAAATAACTTTTTCTGTTTACTTTTCCTATTTACTGCAAATTTTTCTGTTAAAATACACTTTTTGTGATTCATTAATGTTTTTTTTAAAGAGCAGAGCTCTTCTCTGAATTCTCTTACAGAGCTGCAATGTCCCTGCAACACAGAACACAGTAATTGGATACTTTTATTAGCAGAATATAGAACAATTATTTTTGTTATAGCTAGTTGCAGTGGAGACAATGATGACTAAGACGATGATTATCAAGTTACAGCTCAGAGGGAATTCCTAACAAAGACATTTGGAGATGTAAAGAACATCTTGAGCTGCAGAAAAGAGGAGAAGTAGGGAAGAGAAGGACTGAGAAGAAGGTATCTGGAGATAACCTGCATAGTTCTTCTGGTCAGTAAACAGCCTTCAGCTTGTGTGGAATATAAAAAAGTATTGTACATCCTTATGAAACTGCTCTGCCTTCCTATACTGTCCCTTGCAGCTTCCTCTGCAGAAGCTGGTGCTGTTAATGTACCCTCAGGGGTCAATGTCCTCCACTGTCCAAGATAGCACAGCATCTGCCTCTCTGCTCAGAAGTGTTTCAAGTTTGACTTCACAATGAGTATTTTTCTAGTATGCCAAACATGGGAAATTAATTGAAATTAAGGCGATCCAATTTCTTCCCAGTTTATCCCTTTATTTGTTCTGATTTTTACAAAAGAAAGTCATGGAACAATAGCTATTGATCTGTGTTGGTCTTCTCGGTAACTGGAATGAGACAGCTGGTTACTCACAGCTGCTACAGCCCACTCTGATGACAGGCTCTGTTTTTCCCCCAGAGTGCATGCATGCAAAATATTCTTTATCTGCTAGATTAATTTTACATTAAACTTACAGCTTCAGTCCCCATGAAGACAGTGAGTTTAATAATTTAGTGACACACTCAGAATACATCTGATGAAAATACGTCAAAGGAGATGTTTAACCCAATTCCCTTCTACCCTGGAATGGCAAAGATTAAGATATTCAGCATGTCATTATGAATGTTGAACCCTGCCATGCCTTCTCAGCATCTTGACCCTACCTTTTTCACTCTGCTGCTGTGCACTTTACCCAAACAGACTTGCATATCCATCTTCAGCAAGAAACTCTGGTTTCTGATACAGATCCTGATCAGAAAGGATCTGTATCTCTATACAAGAAACTTCATGAAACTTTAAAAGTTTTGGAACTCTATTATTCAAACTATCACATTACCAGATTGTCCCTGACACACTTAACCTGTGCCTAATAGCATTTTCCCAAACAATCCCCAAGTCTCAGGTTAGGAATCAGGAGGAATTACAGACAGTTTGCACTGAACTATTCCTTTCTGGAAGAAAAGAAGGTATAAAAATGTGGACATGGGCTCTCTGTGGCACATGGCCAGGGCCAGAGATTGGTTTCAGACATACATTAATTCACAGATATTGTTACAGCCAAAGAGAATATGTTATGTTTTTCTGAATACAGATACAGGGGAAGGACTGTTTCTATGGCAAACTCTCACTCCTGCTGATGAATTTTTCTGAGGTCTACCAAATAGTTCCTCTCTTTTGTACTTTCCATGTTACCTTGTTGCTCATCATCGACCTCTGTGCCAGGTGGTACATTCTCTTTATTCCTCTTACTTCTAGTGTCCTATTCAAATTTTTCCATATGTTTTTCCAGCTCTTATCGCAAGGTTCCATGTTTCTCAAAAAATCAGCGCTTATTTTTCTTGCCCATTTCTATCTTTTACCCATTTTTCTGCCTTCTATTCTTTCTAAGCTCCTTTATTATACTGCAAAACACAACAATTTACTCCCTTTCATCTGCTTTGGATGCCTTCCAATCTGACTTTCTGTGTTTTCACACTGACACCATTCTCACTACTCTTGCTAATGACAAATACATTTCCAAAAACCTGCCACTTCTTTGTCTTCAACGTCTTCAAAGAACAATCCTTATAATCTCCATCATTATGGCCAAACATTTCATTCAGGCACTCATGCATGCTGCCTTGATTAGCAACGGATTCTCCAATGCGCAGTCATTGCCCTCATCAGTCCACGTAAATTACTGTTTTGGATCTCATCTTCATTGTCTGAATGTTTGAATGTTAACTCCCCTCATCAGCTTTGTTCACTGACTTCCTGTCCAAAGTCTTTTTGACCTTGAGAATAATCACAAACTCAAGGGGCTTTTTGTGTCTTCTTCAGGCAGCCACCCTTTGTCTGTCTTACTTGTCTGCTTCCTGTTTCTGTTGTGTCTCTCTATTCCTTGTCTCATTGGCTTCCTCCACAAATTATGAGTGTTTTGATTCTATTGACAAATTCATTATCTCTCCCACACACCCTGCATTCTAAAGAGTTTCTTGTGGCCTGTAGTAAATTAAGATGAATATTTTCTTTTCTATCTTCAGTGTTTTTTTCTCTTCTGTCCTTAAACAAATTCTAATTACATATTTTTATGCATAAATTTGCAGAGTGCTATGCTTAGTGGTTTGGCATTCATCACCACTCCACTATTTTTCACCACTACTGGAAAAATGCCACTCTTTGGTATCCAAATTAAAGTAGTCATAAATTTTTTTAAGTAGGCAAAGAATTTCTGAGGTACCTTTTGATTTAAAAGACAACAATGTATCTATTTTCACTACAGCGATTTGAAATAATATGCACAAAGCAGGTCTCTCCTATACTTCATTGAGTAAGCAAACTATGCTCAGTAAATGAGTAAACAAGCTATGAAATCAATAAGCAAAATAAGCACCAATACCATGTTGAATAAGCAAACTCCATCTTCCTTATAGCGCCTATTTTTACCTTTTCATTTTTTTTTCCATGGCAGTGGTAAAAAAAAAAAACAACAAAAACCAAAAAACCTGTTTTGCATAGAAGCTGAAGTAATACTGGAAATTACATGGAAAAATCTGGAACATTTCTGGTTGAAATTTATAAGTTGTCTGAACAGGAAACTAGTGATTTTTTACAATTAAAATATATCAATGATCTTTAATTTTAATAGATCTCAGAAAGTTTTATGTGGCACTGAACAGAAATACCTCTGGTTGTATGGTTGTATGAAATACCTCTTTACTTCTGATGTGGCATAAAGACCTTTTCTCCTCAGACAGCAAGGAGGCACCACAAAAACCTGCAGACCTTTAAAATCAGTCCAAATACCATTATATTTATGATCTAGACCTAACTGCAATCTGAAGTTATCAGTAAGGAAAGAGGTAAATATTGCTTTAGAAGGGCAACAAAGCAGATGAGGGGACTAGAGAGCAAGTCCCATGAGGAGCAGCTGAAGGAGCTGAGGTTGTTTATCCATGAGAAAAGGAGGCTCAGGAATGACTTTACCACTGCCTGAAAGAAGGATGTAGCCAGGTGAGGGTCAATGTTTTCTCCCATGAAATGCATGACAAGGCAAGAGAAAATGGCCTCAAGCTACATCAGGTGAAGTTCAGGTTGAACATCAAAAAGAATGCCTTCACTGAAAGAGTTGTTAAGAACTGGAGTGCCCAAGGCAGCCCATTTGGGTTTTTTTCACTTTGTTCTCCTTTCAATCTTCTTTTTGCTCTCTCTTTCTAGCTGCTGAATGTTTAAAGAAGCCAAGATCCCTCTGGATAGAAAGCACTAGGTTTTTTCCTCTAGCCACAAATATTTTTTCCAGGTTAAGAATAGAGGACATGAATTGACCAAACTAGGATTTACAGCAGGTTTAGATACTTGTATTAGTGATCAAACCAAGTTTTACACTACCAGAGCAATTTATCTTTGGTTACAATCACATGCAACAACCAGATTTTCTGGGAAACCAGACTAAAACATTGGTTATTTCACAAGACCACAAGACACTCTTCTTTCCCACTCCTCAGGCACTCTCGTAAATGCCATAATTTTCTGGATAGCAAGGAAGGATATGAAAACCTGAATTCAAACATAGTTTTGGGATCTTTATAAGTGAGTCTGCCTTTATTTCAGTCTTGGTGGGATAGCTCTCCTACTGAAGACACTGCTGGAGAGTCAAAGAGCTTTATTGAACTGGAAAATGGACTGCACAGCCTACTCGAACCCTTGGTACAGATCAGCTTTGCCTAAAACCTTTCTTTGGTCTGGACACTTTTAAATATCCAAAGCAAGCCATTTCTGAATTTAACTAGCCTTGTAGTTAAAAAGATTGTGGTGGGATTTCCCTTGTAGTTAATTTTTTTTCTCTGATTTAATCTCAAATATTTCTTGTTTTAAATACTGTCCCTTTGTTTTGTGGAATGGTCCTTATATACACTGTCTCCAAACTGCCCTATGCTTCTATTAGTGTTACGCACCTTTCTTCCGGCAAAACCCCGTGGGTGCATGGGTCTAAGGAACTCAGACTAGTAGTATGGACAGTTTGTCCAGTGCCCATGGGCCTGTCACGTCCCTCATGAGCAGGCAGGGTTTTGCTGGGACCAAAGTACCTGCAATCTTTGTGCTGCTGAGTGCCTGCCATTCCCAGTGCTGCAGTCAGGTTGCCCTCCTTCATCCTGGGGCCACAGAGCCATGTCACATGCTGAAATGCACCTGCAGCGCAAGGCAAGCATGAAGGCAAGTAGCAGAGTGCAGCACTATGTACTGCCCACTTGCTCTGGACTCTAGTTCTTCATGAAGTAAAATTATTTAAGGAAAGGAAAATATCCTCATTTCCCCAGAGAGAGAGAGTGTATGTCAAGCAGTGCAGAGCCAGACCCTTGGATTCTGACACATCCACAGCATCTGCCCCTTTCCTGCATGGACTCTGCTCAGGATCATGACCCACTGCAGCAGCCTGCTATAAAATTATTGTCCCTGTCCTTTAGATTTCTGTATGTTACAGAGAGATTTCACAATTCTTCCCCTAACTGCTTCAGTGCAAATATTTAGTTTTGCCTGCACTGTTTAAGAAAGCTACACTGATATTTAATAAGCAGAAAAGCAAATAGCCAAGTCATTTCAGCCTATAGTTTGGGCCTGTTGCAATGGACAAGAGTTAAGCTGTATAACATATAAGACTGTCAAGAGGACAAGATCACTTTACTTCTCTGTGAGACATCTGCAGAACTAGGAAGAGACTGCTGGGTGTAGCTTTGCAGTGGAGAGAAGAGGCGATAAAGATTCAAATTCTTAAAGCTCTGTCAGATGACACATGTACACTAGACAGGCAGCTAAAGATGCCTTATGAGGAACTCTATGGGCTCATATTTTGAGGGAGGGCTTATACCTGTGAGTATGTGCACACAGGCTCTTCTGCAAATGTCACATTAATCTGTATTTCTTTCAATTTCTTGAAAGTCCCTTTACATTTACAAATATGGTGCTTTTATGCAGAACATCAATATAATTTTTTCCTTGGGTATCATAGTCAAACTATCACATTCCCCTTGTGTATTCAGTCTCTGCTTGCATATCCAGTTATAAAAGGGTCAAGTGCTGAAAACATCTCTAGGCAATATATTTTAGGTCAGAGCAAACTGTGAGTGGAAAATGAAGCTTCTTTATTGATCTTCTTCCAGTTAGTAAAGCTCCATGAGAAAAAATACGTTTCCCATCCATGACACAAGTACACTGGATCCGAGTAGCCAGCATGCAATGAGAGCGTGCAAAAACAGCAGTTCAAGCAGTCTCCATTCCTGGGGAGATCCTGCATTACATCTTTTGCAGTGCAATACAAAGTAGGGTTTTGTCATTCATCATTAACAGCTCTATTCTTGTACAGAGCAACAGACTGTTCCTCTCAGCTTGCTGAGTCATCTCTGGGAACACAGTGAGCTCTCAGAGCATATCTGGTAGAATCCAGATACGGTGACAACTAGGACCTTAATCCATTGCTTTGAGCTGAGCATTCATGTTTGAGTCTCAGTGGTGATGTGCAAAGGTAGAATCAAAGAATGCCCACAGCTGAATAGCAAAACACTATGGAATCAAATATATTAATGTTTGTAAAGTTTAATCTACAATTTCAAGGGAACAGTTGGTAGTCCTTTACAAATTAACAGCAGGCTCTTTGGTTGTAATGCATTGTAGATGGCAGATGGCAGATCACAAGCAGATGGCTTAGGGCCTGCTCCAGGTCTTCTCTCTTTAGTATAAATATGCTTGTTTTCCATTTCCACTTTAAGGCATAACAGTGCCCTAAATCTTTCCAAACTAGTGGTCACCCTGACATGCATGGGAAGTTCTCATTCCCATAAGAAAATCTTTACTCTGGAAAAGGTATATTTCAAAGATACTTTTTTTTTAAATTATTATTTCTCTGTACTATTGGGTTTTATCTAGTTAATCTGCTGGCTTCAGGTTAGCTAAATTTTCCTTTTCAAAGACTGTTAATGTGTCTCGAATAATTTAATATGTAAACATTTAAACCAGAACACCTTTTCTGCATTTAGCTTTACTTAGAGGAAATGTGTTTTCTTTGACACAATTTAAAAATTAACTAAGGAAAAGATAGTATAATTTTTCAACTCGATAATTTTTTAAACTACTTTACTATTATAAAATGTATTGATGAAATGTTAGCTTTAGCACACTATATCCACTGTGGATGCTGTTTCCAAGGAGCTTTGCTTTATGGGGTTTATTCTAAGCTATAGCTGTTGAATTAATTGATAAACACAACTGACTTAGAATAAACCCCATAAAGCAAAGCTCCTTGGAATGCGCATCCAGCTGATTTAGTTACTACTAATTATTTTTTTTAGAGTTGGTTTGGATTTCATCTGCTCCCCATAGAGTATTTGATACTTTTTCGTTGACAGTAAGCTTGCTGATATAAGCTATTAATAGCTTTAAAATACTATTTCGTTTGCATCTAATGACGTGGAATATTTAATATATTTAAAAGAATATTTAAAAGATTTTTTTCAAATATTGCCAGATAGGTGACTCCAATTAGAAGCTATGAACCAGATTTGCAACAGCATTATGTACAGAAGTAGGTTGCTTACAGTATTTACAAAATTTTATGATGCTTGCCAGTTTTTAATCAGAAAACACCAATCTGCTTAGAATTCTGTCACTTGCCTTATATATCTAAATAAATTCTGAAAACATATTCATATACTCCACAAAAACTTATTTCTGTGTTTGCATACTATACTGATGTGTCCTCTGGTCCTGAACATGACATGACAACCCAAGGAAGGTGCATTTGTGTATTTTTGACACAATTGGATCTATTAATATTTTCTCCATGCCTAAAAATCTCAATTCACCTTATTTCACTTGGCAGCTTCACACACTGGTATTTGAATTAAGATGGAAATACAGGGAAATCCCACTTTTTTCATGTCCAAAACATGAAATATGTGCTTAAAAGAAAAAGCAAATAATTCCCAGGATGAGGGTAATTTTTCAGAACTACAGGGTGCTTACATCTTCTTAGATGTTTATTGTCTTTCTATTTACAATAGAATCTGAGAGAGAATGTACCTGGCTACATGTAGATGTTTGCAAGATAATAATAATGATATGCTATACTTTACTGACTGTTTGACAAAATTCTCATCAACTATAACTTGATATTAGCGCTTGCCTAACATGGTGACACCTAGTGTTAGGAGAAATACATCCCACCAAAAGGGGAAAAAAATCTTCTTTTGGAAAATCTTAACAAAATATCTTCAAGTCAATTTTGGCTGGCATCTCTTAGAGAATTCATGGTGTTTCTGTTGTTTTCTGGCCTTTTCAAGAAACCAATCTTGCAGGACTTATCTGGTTTGACCGATGATCTTATATTGATAATGAGACAGATTTTTTATTGTTCCTTTAGGGCTAGTTTCTTTTTAAAGGTTTTATGCTATTCCATTCAAAACTCTTCTGGAGGCACAAATGCTGCATGCCAACCTCATCAATAATATCTGCATATCCAACTTCACCTATAAAGAACTACAATAGTTATATAAATTCTTCCCATTACATTGGATTTAGCTCTGTATCTGCTAATTCTATTTATTAAAGTGCCTAGACCTTGACCAGCCAAGAAGTTTTCTACAATTCTTAAACCTTCCCTAAAGCTGTTTGTAAAAATTCCTTTCACATTTGCCGCTTTCCTTTCCTCTACTGTGAAATAGTTGAGCAGCTTAGTGCAATCACATTAAAACACCTCTGGAGTGACTAAACGGCTCTTTGGTCCTGCTAGCGGTAACTACATATTTTATGAGTAAGTATTACTAAATGATTAAAAAAATTTTTTGAAGGATGTGTCTCAGACTTTACTCATAAAGAGTGGCTCAGATACAGAACTTGCCCATTGCTCTTCCACAGTGACAATAACATAAATAATTCCTTTTATTTTCTGCTACTGCTTTTTCTTTTCACACATTTAACTGAATCAGGCTTTCAGACTTGATCTGGGTCTCACTCCCCTTATCAAATGGTACTTCAAAGTCTATCTATTTTCTACATTGTTAGCCTTTTTTCAGAATCATGTATATTAGACAGCTTCTAATATTAGAGACCTTCTGTATTTCCTGTTTCTCTCAGTCCGTTTACCTCCTGGCCACTGCTGCTGAGTGGTGTTTTTTATAATTACATCCTGGTCCAGATTCTGTTCCCTGATGAGGGGTAAAAATTTTTTTCTTATGTGAGTTTCTAACTAGACAAGTTTCCAAGAAGTAACAATTTCTACTGCCTGAGCGCAAAATATTTTTCTTGAAATAAGAGCAACCAAGTTCATGAAGACTGAAATTTCCCATCCTGTTACATTTTTGGCTCACTTTCAGCATGTCAGTCACCATGTGGGCCAATATTTCTAGTAGACCATTACTGCTCTTCCATTTAAATATAATGGAGCTTTTTTAATATATTCTGCAGGTCTTGCTTATATTTTTAACTTTTTCCTTCTTTGGCTCTCAACCCTTCTTTGCCAGAGTATGTCAGGAAATGACACAAAAAGTTCTGTTCCTTGGTTAATGTTCTCTCTCATTCCCATTTAGTCTGATTTTATTTTTTCATTCCATTAGTATTGATTGTATCAGTAGCCCATGAAAAAACTAAACATTATCAACCATCTTTCTAGATTCCTAATATCATAACAGAACTTTTATATCTACTTTTGGGTTTGATGCTTATTTTTTGATGTGTGGTAGAACAGGACTTGAAGGAACAACTCTTCACCACATTTAAACTCTTTTCTTTTAAGATCTGTTCTACATTTTTTTAACAATTGAGAACACTTATATTTTTGTCCCTACAGAAAGTGTCATACCAATGTTTTTTGCTCTTCTTTCCTGTTTCACCTTTCCACAGTCCCCAGTGCAAATAGTTCTCCTATTTATATTTTCGTGTCACAATCTGCTTCTGTTTCGGTTTAGATAAAGATAGGAAGAAATATCATTCTTTATCTGAAGTATGCAGCTATACCCACAACTCATAAAGCAGTGCATCTTCCATGCACTTTTTCCTGCACCATTCAGCAATGCCACTCTGGTCATAGGTCTTTCATTACAAACATTTCTAACTTCCAAAAGTTCAGTAGTCTATTATCCTTATTTCATTAGCCACATATAGGCCACAAGAATGGTTCCTACACAAACCTATTATTGATGTTTGATGCAGATTGACAGTTCTGCCTCAGCAGGCACATACCATATAAATATGTAACTATACTGCCATGCACCCCTGGTGTAACTCTCCCGGGTGTGCTTATGTCTGTCAAGAGAAACCTTCCCTCTCCCCACCCCATCAATCACTGTAGAGAACATTTTCCTACTGGAAAGATGGCAATGGAATGCTATTTTGGAGTCAGCAAAGTGCAAGGCTGCTGCTTGGTATAGTCTCACTGACTTGGATAATCATAAAATCCCTGACTTTTGTCTATAAAAGCTTCTTGCCAGTGAGTGTCATTCTATAAGACCAAAGAGGACAAAAATTATTACTGGCTTCTTCACATTTCTGCTGGGAAGTAGATAAATGCAATACCAAAATTAGAAGACCAAGTTGACAAGTATAATACCTTTGAGAAACTTCTATAAAAAACCTAAGATGATATTTTGACATAAGAGTTAAAAATACTTGCAGATTTCCCATAGAGCCCTCGCTGTCCATCTTTGCTGAGCAGAGTTTAATCTCATTTCATGACTTATTTTCAGTGGCTTATGTATTGTCTGTATTTTTAAGAATTTCATTCACGAAATAAATGTAGGAAAAGATACTTCCATTAAAAAAAAATAATTTTTCCAAACTCCTTGGACTTAAACATACCAAATGAGAGGTTTCTGACATTTGAGGGTGGCTTTTTGATTAGAGAGCTTTTCTTTATTTCATTTCTTCCATGAATGAAATTACGAATTTTTGTTATCTAATCATCTGTTTTCTCGAAATGTGGGAACTAAAGTCTGTAATTCTTTAAAAATGTCTTTGTAGGAATCTATCATATTCTCTGGGTGAAAAAACCCACCTTGAATTCTAATTTGGCTAAAGAATTTTGTGACTGCTTAAAATAGATACAATTTGCAGTTAAAAGAAAAATAAAGAGAGTGTGTTCTCCTCTTCCTTATGAGTAGCTGTTTTATTGACAGCCATTATTTGTGATGAGTTTAATGATGAAATAAATTACTCATTAGATCAAGCGGCTTCATATCCAGATTCAGACAAGAAAACACTAATAAAAGCTTGTAAAAATACACCTTTTGAATTGTTATAAGATGAAAAATTCAAGTACTGTGTAAAACTGAAATCTACATATAGAGGTTTTTTCTCCTTAAGTATCACTCTATCACTCTATCTAGGCACACATGCACATAGGAGAAATAGTCTGAAAACAAATTAGACTCAAGTATCTCTGGAACAATCTCACTGTAACAACACATATAGTCATTAATATTCTGGCCAGAGGGAGGCTGACTGGAAGTATTGGCCACTCATTTTCCAGGACTAATTTTATTTATTTGTTGTAAGATACGGTCAAAGAACTGCACATCTTGTACAGTGTGTCCAAGGAGTTAGTCACTGCAGCAAGTGTGCCACAGCACAGACCAAGTTTCTGTGAGACTGTCATGAACAACTTATCACAGCTGGAGTGTGAAGGGGGAGCTGTTCACTTCACTGCCTGGGAAGAAGAAAATGAGGAGAAGCCATTCCTTTTAGAAAACTATGACTCAGATCCAGTGGAGTTGTAGTATTTCAGTTTTGTGCAATCTTGTGAAAAATGTTTACTGTTTGAGAAATTACACGGCTATTTTTAAGCTCTATTCCTGTCTTTTTAGGAAACTATATTATGTATTTGTGTGTATGTAGATATAGATATAAAATGCATACATATAACACACATAAAAATGACATTGTTTAGAAATTATCAGGTAAAGTCCTCTTAGAAAGAACAGAGAGCTAAATATTTAAAGGTCATTAACACAGTATCAAAGTTGCTTCTGATAGTAAAAACCTAATAGCTCCATAGACATACAAGAGCTATATACAGTTTGGGAACAGGCCTACCCTTAATGTTTCTGGCTGTTCCTTGTACTGCAATATTGTACCAGGAAGGCTGACCCTAACCAGGAAGATCTGTGCAGATTAGGTATATCTGAGGGACTCAAGTGACATGTGACTACTGCACATACAGAATTTTATGTTATTATTTCATGTCATTTATTTCCTACTCACAGATTACACATTATGATGCTGTTTGTTCAGACCTAACCTCCAGTATTGTGTGTGTAACTTGGGCAATCACTTTGCTCTTAGTTTTGTGAAGGATTTGGACAGCACATTTTCTAAGTGCACCTTGCTTAAAATTGTACAAGCACAGAAGTTTTATGGTAGTGAATATTGCTGTTCTATATGTAGCCATTTAACATGCTATGCTTAAATATATGATAGCACATTCTTGGAAAGAAAATCTTAAGACTAATCCTCAGCAGGTAGACACTATAAAGCACACAATCATTCTTTCACCAGAAATTTCAGTATGCTGATAAAAATTCTTCACCTGAACAATGAAGCTCTATGTCCCCACCCTACAGGAATAGGTGAAATAAAACAAGAAGGCAGGAGAAAAGTTAATAGGTTTGTTCTTCTATTAGAATTATCTAAGTTAGGAACACATTTTGTGGATTTTTTTTCAGTAAATCAAAATGTGATGCTGAAAACTGAAAATGTTTTTCCATAGTCATGGGAAACTATGATGTGCAGTGCAAAGTTTCATGTGGTCATGTTTGTAGGTCTGAGGCAAGTAGGAGTATAAATCGCTTCCATCCCTTTCCAGTTAATGAGTACAGGCTCTGAGAACATTTGACTTGGTGTAGAGAATAGCATACACAGTGAGTCACATTCTGCAAAACAAACAGTCCTTTGCTTTCTTTTTTTGATGCCTGAATTTTTGCATTCGAGAAAAAAAAACCTGCAGCAGTGCTACTGAAGTCCTACCAGTCATACACCTGAGTAACTCCATCTCTGGCTTCTCACTTTGTATGAAAGAAGAAAGCTGAAATTAGAAGATATGTGTCCCTTCAATAGGAGAAATAAAAATATTCAGAAAAGAACAACGTAAGCTTTCCTGTGGGCCTTGATCACCAGCTCCACCTCCCTGTAGAGAAAAGGCAATACTTCTTGTTTAGCAGTCTCTCCAAAACCATAAAATATTCTGAGGTCCTGCTTGCCAAGAAAGTGCACTCACTCAGGACTCGACAGAAGTGTGTGTTTGTATTCTTCTCTACAAAATAGAGTAATGATGTGTAAAATATTAGTACCCAAGATATTATAACCAAAATAATGTTCACTTAACAGTCTCTAAGGAAAAATGTTTTCCTTTTATCATGTATCATCCTTCCCTACTATCCCTTCTTTTTGTAGGTAAATAATAGATAACTACATAATCTGAATTAGTGACGCAAAATAAAGTTCTATCTATGTGACTTGTTAGCCCAGTTTAGGCTTTTAGCCTTTAACCACTTCTCCTATTAATTTTCACAAGTGATTCCCCTTAGCAGTTCAGAGCAGCTGTACCCTTTCTGGTCTGTAGAAAGGTGGATGGCATAAAATGAAAGGAAACTGGGAAGTTACATCCACATCCTAACAGAAGCTCTAACACTATAGAAATTATAGAATAAAATGCTGTTACTACTTTCTCTATGGGGTGTGGTGAAACTTACTCCATGATGATTCCCCCTACACACAGCCTGTAGCCTTGAGCACCTGCTAAGTGGGGTGAAATGAGCTGGAGCAAAGATACCATGGCCAAAATGTTGAAATCCATGCAAGGAATCAATGATACCATGTAGATGATAAACCGCATGGTACCTGTAAACCAAGAGGGATAGGAGATGTCTTTCTGCTGAACCAGCAACTGTGGCAAAATAACTTTCTTTGGATAAACTTGGTTCTTTATAATCTAATTGCAATACTAATGCTCCTCCATCCCACCCTTACCCACCTCCAAAGTAAGAGCACCCCTCACCAAGCATGCATTCTACATTTTATGGACTGTATCTTCAGGACTGAAGAGAGAATTTTACACCAAGCTGTAACAAAGGAATGACTAGTGTCATTCAAGCTCCACCTAAAACATAAGGAAGCAGTATAAAATTAAAATAAGAAGGAGGAGAAGTTAGGTAAGACTCCAACTTAGCTAGGGTTAGTCACTGGGCTGAACCTACCTTCTCCCCCATAAGGATGTCTAGTGGGAAAGTGCCTTACTCTTTCAGTTCTCAATGATCATCTTGAGCTAACTTTTTCTGAATGGATATCTTGAGCTAACTTTTACTGGGGAATAAATCTTCTCTGTATATTGCTTTGAATGTTTTTTTTTCAGTCACAAAAGTTCATTGAAAGGCCTCTAACCTTAACCTGTCATAGTTTTCTCTTATTAATAAAGCATGTTATTCCATAGTTGGTGTGAGTCCTTCATGGACACTGACACTCACTGGCAGTAGGTAGTATACTTGAATAAAGTGGGAAACCCCAGTGAGGGGGGTCTCTCTTATGCTGTTGGTATGTGTCCCTGAAAAAGTCAGTCAAACCACCCTCTGATGCAGCAGGACTGTTCAGTGAAGACTACCTATAATAGGACACTGGCAGAGTGATTTGGCACAAGGATCTTGGCTATCCAGGGTCACTGACAGATTAATCAAACATAAAGTGTTTGAGGATATCTTTGCTTTTTACATCGCAGGGTGTTCTGTCCTGGCCTGCAAATCACATGCATGCTTCTGTAATGCTCCTGGACCTCACCCAGAAAAATTCACCACAGAAAATCCTGCAATAGGTTTGCAGCTCCCTGCTCCTAATTTTAGGTCCTTTCACACTACACTTGCCCACCACTGTTTCTGCTACTTCGTGAAGTTAAGCCCACCGAGAAAAGTGCCTGCTGTGGGATTAAGCCCTTGATTAAGATGTGCAGTGAATACCTCAGAGAGAATCTTAGCACTGTGTCCATGGAATGTTTCTGGAGAGGTGTCTGAAGTGTGATTTTGTTGAAAAACATACTTAAACACTTCTCTGGAAAGGTCCTTAATGATTAAGCTTTCCCTGATTGTGGTCCAGAAATCATCAGACCTGTCATTGGCTTTGGTGAGAAGAGCAGCAGGAACAGAGCATTCAGGCTGGCAGTAGGAAAGGTAAACCCTGACTGATGAGCAGCTCTGCTCTAACTGACTGTTGGCATTGCAGGAACAGGGTGCCTCCTAATAGGGCGGCAGTCAGAGGCGCTTATTAGAAGGACAATTTAGCAACAACAACCAATCAGAGAGAGGTTCCTTCCTGGTTTATTCTGATTTCTTTCAACCCATAACTGGTGTGTAATCAGCCCTCCTATTTACACCTTCTAACAGGTGTAAAAACATAACAGAATTTTAGGGAAAGATCCCATCAGTATTTTAGCATGATCCAGATCTCATGAATTTGAAAATCTGAATGGAAATTTTAAATGTAAATGCAGAGGGTACCACCAAGCTTAAGGAGCATTGTAAATATACGCCAGGACACAAATCAGAAATGGGCAACAACTGAGACAGCTGCAAGGACAGGAATGGGAAGCAAAGAATGCAGTCCAAAATCTGCATTGTGTGATTAGGAAAAAGACAGAGGAAGATGAAATTAAATCATTCAAGTATAACTTCTTCGATTTGACTGCGGTTAAATGGTGCCCAATTAAAACATTTTTTCATGCTAGGGATATATCTCACTTTCAAATACTCAAATACTAGAGGAAGTTGTAGGGTTTGCCATGCAATAATCAAGAGGCAGAGCTTACCTCCTCTACTAGGAAAGCCAAAGTAATTTGTTTACTTCCATAGGGCACAGCAAAAGAGGATTGAGTGGATTACCAGGGAATACTTCAAACAACTCTTCCCCCAGGACAAGATACAAGAGGCATGTTTATCTACTTTTCCTATTAATTTTTTAATCATTTATTATCCTTTGGAGCAAATGCACCATAGCAAAATTTTACTGAGTACACAAGTTACCTCAAAAATGTTACTGGTTATAGAATAATGCATGTTATAAAGAAAGTGGAGAATATCTCCTGCTTATGGAGACACATGGTCTATTTAAAGATAGGTTCCATGTCTTCTGCAAAGGACAATTCTCTCTCTATAATATTCTAGAGAACTAAGAATTTGCAAAGGACAAGGAGTCCTTAAGGACATAATATTTTTTTCCGCACCAAAAATCACTGGGAAAATATGCTGTCATCCAGCTTGGGAGAACTAGTCTGAAATCTAGTTAAAGGAGTGGAGGATAAAAGTCAAAGTGTTACAGCTTTTAGGCTGCATATGAGCCAGTAGTATTGTCCCATGGGAATCAGTGCTGGAACTGGTGCTTTTTTTGTGCTAGGAGTGAGTAGTAACATGTTTTTGCAAGCACTTGATGAGCATTTATTTGGAGAATCTTCTGAGTCATCAAGCTATAGCATATCAACTGCTAGTTCTCATCAGCTCCATAAAATGGTACCTAGCCCCACTGTCCTGCCTTTCCTTCTGGAGGCAAAGAGCTGCTGAGCACCTCTGCCTGTTAGAGAAGGTGCATCCAGAGCAGAAGGGGTGAGGGAGTGGAGGCAGGCTCACCTTCCTTTGTGCCCATGTGAAGCCCAGAACAGGACTGGACAGTGCTGTATGACAGCTTGGTGAGTAGTTCCAATGGGCAGCCAGCTTATCAACAGTATGCTTAGCAAGCAAATTCTAGTAGTGTTTATAGAGCTCAGTCTGAGTTTCTTCTATCAAAATTGTTAGTGAAGCACCCATAATCTTAATTTGATTCAACTGTAAGGAGCAGTGTCTTACTTTTCATTTTCAATTTACTAATCTTTTTTCTTCTTTTATTCCGATTCTGGAATACATCACCAGCAGCCTTGACATTTCCAATTAAAAAAAAAAAATTAGGAATTTCTTTTTGAGTTTTCATTACTGCCTAAAATTTTTGTTAAAAAATGAGATCACTGTATAAATAAAAGAAACACCTATATTTTTGGTAGAAATGCAACTTTCTGTCAGAGCTGGCATCAGGAAGACATAGTGGGATGGCTCCTATGACTGCAGCTTTGGAACAGAAAAATACAGGCTCTTTAGGAAGGACTGAACACTAGAAGAGGATGCCATAGAATCACAGGACCAAATTTTGCTTGACAATTTTGATGACCTTTTATAATCAAGTTACAATTTTGCTGGATAAGGGAAGATCAATTGACATCACCTAGCTGGATTTGTGCAAACCATTTGACACTGCCTCACATGACATCCTTGTCTTTAAAACAGAGGAGACATGGATTTCATGGATAAATCACTCAGTGGTTCAGGAATTGGCTGAATGGTTGCACTCCAAGAGTTGTGGTCAACAGTTCCGTGTGAGTGGATACCAGTGACAAGTGGCATTCCTCAGGGGTCAATACTGTCACTGGCACATTTTAACTTCTCTGTTGGCAGCATGGGCAGTGGGATCAAAGGCACTCTCAGCAGGTTCACTGCCAGCACCAGGCTGTGTGGGGCAGTCGACTCGCTGGAGGGAAAGGATGGCATCCAGAGGGACCTGGACAGGCTGGAAAGCTGGGCCAGTGCAAACCTCATGGGGTCAACAAAGCCAAGTGCAAGGCATTGCACTTGGGTCAGGGCAGTCCCAAACATCGGTACAGTCTGGAGAGAGAATGGATTGGGAGCAGCCCTGAGGAGAAGGACTTGGGGGTACTTATGGATAAAAAGCTGGATACAACCTATCGATTTATGTGCACATTTCAGAAAGCTAATTATATCCTTGGTTGCATCAAAAGTAGCATGGCCAGAAGGGCAAGGAGGGGGGGGGATTATGTCCCTCTTCTTTGGTGAAAACCCACCTGCAGTGCTGCATCCAGGTCTGCAGTTCTCAGCACGGGAAACACATAGGCATTCTCAAGATCAGAGATCTTGAGAATTCTTGAGATTCTCATGATTAGAGGGGTAGACACCTCCCCTATGAATGAACTCAGTCTCACCTGGGCCAAATACATGTGTTGAAAGAGTTGGGGCTTTTCAACCCGAAGAAAAGAAGACTCTGGAGTGACTTAGAGCACCTTCCAGTACCTAAACAAGGCCTATAAGAAGATGCAGAAGACATTTAGTGACAGAACAAGGAGTAATGGCTGCAAACTGAAGAAGTCATGTTTGGATCTGATACTACAAATTCTTTACTGCGAGTGTGTTGATGCACTGAACAGGTTGCCCAGGTGTTGTGGATGACCCATCCCTGAAATCATTGTGATGGAGCTTTGAGATACAAGGTCTAACAGAAGGTGTTCATGACTCTAACAGGCAGGTTGGAACAAGATGATCTTCAAAGATAGACCCCTTCCAATCCAGGCTGTTCTTTGATTCTATAGACAGATTTCAACACTGCCTGAAGTTCAGTACTGTTCAATACTGTCTGAGGTTCTAATTTGGCACAGTCATATTCTCTTCAGCATGACTTTATTAACTAACATTCCCAGTAGTGGTTTTAGATCCATTTGAAAAACAAGTTAGAGCCTGCCATTCTAACCACCGATCTCATCAATCTTAATCAACCTTGAAAGCAGTCTGGTACAGCATCTTCTCAGGCGATAGCAGCTCTGGATTGACTTCTTGCAGGGCTCAGCTAAACATGTGTTCCATCATACCAATGTCTGCAGCATAGACCCATGTGTGTCGTCAGAGGGACCATGGGGTTGTCTGGGTTTTTTAATCCTTCCCCAAATGATTTTTATGCACAGCATGTGCTCAGCTTGCCTGCGCTGTGAACTGGTTCACTGTTGCAGACAGGAGTTAGATAATCACTCGAGATAAGGAAAGACTGGCTTTTGCACAGAAGGCTGACAGTTACCAGGCATCTGCTGCTGAGGAAGTCCCAGGCTGTTCTGAGGTTGCCACAGCTGCATCTGAGCAAAACTAACACCAGCACAAAATCAACCAGCACAACTAAAAGCATGTACTCATTTCTGCATGTAGTCTGCAATACTTCAGTGCAGCCATCACTAAGACAGAGGGCAAAAAAAGACTAAACTCTTTTTCCCACCTAGCTTCATTACACTTCCCACTGATCTGCCAGGCATGACCCTGTGGCCACTGCAGATCACTTATGGCAGCTCCAGAGGCAGTGACAAATTGCAGCAGCTGGGAGCACACAGATGCCAACCCACAGTCTTATCTCTTTTCCTCCCTGTTGATGTCACTGAACTGCAAATTGTGCCAGAGTATGATGCTTAATTTGCTGCACTGGTCTTCAGTTAGGCCAGACCACAGACCACTGGGAGCAGCTCACCAGTGCCTTTTAAAAAATTCTATGGGGCTCATGCTGAACATGTTGGATTTTGAGTGAGTGTCAAATACATGCACAGATACTTAGGCAATGTCTTTCAAGAAGGAGACTGTCTCAGAAGCTACCTGGTGATTTTCTTATAAACTGTGCCATCACATTTCATTATCATGGACAAAGACTGCTGCACATCATGTGCATCAGACTGAGACAGCATTTTCTGCATTTGTGACTGCCACAAGCAAGAAGATATCAAACTTTTGTTCACATTTGTGTTTAATTGGGTTTTTTTAAAGAGTTTCCCTCTTCCTCACTCCATTTTGTTACTTGCATTTATTCTTTTCTAAAAGACTGAAACTTTTTACCCTTTGCCACAATTTTCTCCTTTGCTCTGAGCTTCAATTGCCTAATTTCCTTATGAAAGACATTTTCTCTTAGCATGAACAAAACACTTCAATAAAAAAAATGCCCACTTGGGAAGAATTCACCTTCAGTCAACCAGCAGGTAAACCTTTGTCAGACAGATAGACATACTGTTCCTATTTCCAAAATAGCCTACTCTGACAAATATAAACCATTTCAGTCTTAGATGTGTTAACATAAAAATGTACATTATCATATAACAGAGTAGAGCTTTCAAACTTGAGTACCACCCACTATTCTGAGCTTCATCAGCTTTTCAGGACATTGTACCACCTGGAACCAAAAGCAGAAGGAAAGAAAATAAAATTTCTGCACCTGTAATCTGTATAGCACAGCCAGTCTGTGCCAAAACTCTGAGAAATCTTCTCATTAATAAACTCATGCCCAAGACCTCCCAGACAAGACATAATTCTCTATACATAGACATGCTCTGATTAATACTCTCCACTATATAATCTGTACAAAACTGAGAAGCAGAATTAGAAAACGAAAAAGCATTTATTTTTCCTTAAGTTGAAACATAAGCTCTGCAGTTCTCTGAATTAGAATGCACTTCTTTGAAGTACACCTCAAAATCTGAGAAAAAATTATCTTTTTATTCACCTCATATTTTAGCTGAAGTAAAACAAATTCTTTTCTTAAATCACACATATGGGGACTGACCTATCACTGCAAATGCAGGATGTCAGGAAGATGTATGTAGCACTTTTGCAAAACAAATCATTAGAATGGCCTTTGGGCTCTGTCTTCCACCTGACAGGCTCCAGAGGCACAGCTGTCTTGAGGCAGGGACTTGAACAGAGTTTAACACCCTGTGGTCATAAAGGAGAAAGCCTTCTTAAAAAGGACTTGTGAACTAGACCAGACACTTTAGATAATTTTGTGAAAGACAAAAATACAAATTCTGCAGTAATATTTGCAAACCAATAAGCCGAGAGCAGGACTCTTGGCTTGCATACATCCATAACATGTAGCAAAGGTATGAACGGACCATTCCTGTTCACATCCTGCCTGTCTATTCCCAATGTAGTCTGAAACATTTCCACTGCTTTTGGAAACATCGGGAAACAAATCAACCAAGTAAGAATCAAGATACACCATGTTATGGATGCCATAAAATGCCGAAACTGATGACAGTCCCTGTGTGCTTCATAATGGTCAGGGACTGGAAGGATGGGGTTGGATTTGCAGCTTGGTAGTAAATTGCCATTTGAGAGAGGGACAGGGAAACAAAGTCCTGGGCAGAGATCCAGTTTCTCTCTCTTCCTGAGAGACCCTTGTGACCCTCCCAGACATGTGTCAAGCAGGCTGTCTGTAACAGGCTGCCTTTTCTTGCCATCCCACATGCCATCTTCTCAAAGTCTGTGTAGAGTGTATCCTCACAGCTGGGAGCTCCAGAATCTGCCACTTCCTTGCAGGGTCCTCTCACTGTCAGGAATGTTCCCCTGCCCCAGACTTCACTTTTGTCCTTCTCTTTGTGGTGCAGAAGCCTTTTCTTCCTGATACTACTAGCTGCTTTTGGAGCAGGTGATGTTCCTGACCTCAGCATCTCACATCTATGTGGCACTTCACAACATCCTCAAGTACATAGCTTAAACCACAGCACAAAGACCAGGTTTTCCTGCTGCCCTCTGCCTCTGCCTGCTGTTGTTTCCCCACTAGCCCTACCCATTCTTGGCACTGGTGCCCCACAGTGTCCCATTGCACCTTACAAAGTGCTCTTTATCAGCACAGCCCTGGCAGCTCCCTCCCAGACCTGCTGCAGGAGGGTGCTCTGGTCTTGGGAACAGAGTTCCTGCAGAGACTGAGAAATGGTGCTCTGAGGTCTTCATGGGAGATAAATAGATTTTATCCTCCTGGAGGCTGCAGCAGGGATTTCAAAACCCACATCTGTGGGCTCAGTATTGCTGTATGCCATTGGCTCATTGCACCAGGCTTAAAGCAGCTGCCAGGCTCCTGCAAGGAGGCAGAGAAGATTTTATAGGACTTCTGTGGTAAGGGAAGTGAGATATGACTCTCTAGGGTGGAAGTTATTGCTCCTAGGGCTTGCCAGGGACATCACAGCAACATAGGCCTCATCTGGCCTGGGGTCAGGAAGGGTATGCTCCACAGAACTGTCTTTGGGATGAGGTGTGTCAGCCCTTCTCTCCCTCTATCTGCCCTCCCAAAGGAGCAGGAATGGGTATCCAGTCCCCATGTTTTTAGGGTTATTTAACTTGCTTGACAGTTTTTTTCCTGCCCCATTGGTCCTTCTACGCACAGCCCTCGAGGCTGTGTCTCAAGGCAGCAAGAAGAGGTCAGAGGACAGGAAAGGAGCACGAAGATAAACCTGCTCCTTATGAAGGCTGGGACAGGCAGGGAAGGAGGGAGGGAATACCCAGTTCTCTGGGATGGCTCTGTAACCCCCATAGAATGCAAGAAACATGAAACATCACTGGGTCTTCCAAAGCAGCTGAGGAGAGATTTTAGAAATTCATAGCCTCATGTCTCTGAGGATACAGAGGTGCATGGCTCCTCCAAGAAGGGCATAGGGAGAACACAGGTTTGTTTCTCTGAAAAACCAGACACAAGTGCCACACTAGAATAACTGAAGTAAGTGTAAATTTTTTTGCACTATTGCTCCAAAGTGAGTTTAGTGAGAAAGTTGCATTTGCTCTTCATTTAGGGAAAAATTATTTAACTCTGGCATGATGTACATTGGTTCCTGCAAATTCTTTCTGCTCCTCTGAATTTGTAAGTTCTAGGCTAATACATCCTAAAATAAATTGTTCCCTGTACAATGCATGTACTGCTCCTTGAAGTCCATGCTGAAGAATTGCTCCAGCAGACATTCTGTTCTGGAGCTTGCTGTTATCACACTGCATTTTCCCTGAGCTGTCTGGCTCAGTGAGTTTATGCCATATGCAGCAATTGAAAGTATTAATAAGGAGTAGGCAGAGTGCTTCATCTCCCTTGGCAGCTTTTTCAACACCAAGCCAATAACAGCAGATGCACAACTAGCCACTGTAAAACAGATTTCTTTTTTCTTCTCCTGATATGTGAAATGAGAAACCCACTGAGGTGTTTAGGAAGGGCCCAGGATCTTTGCTTTATGGCTACAAGCTCCATTGCTAAAAGACTCAGAGCCAGAGCCTTGTGGGTGTGGAGGGCTCTCCAGTCACCTAGACATACAAGACATGCTCTTCTTCTCAAACACAGTTCTCATGGCACCAGCCTTTGCTCCACCACCTTCATGTGCCTTTCAGGGTTACAAGGACAGAGCTATGCACGGGTTGGGACATAGCTCTCCTTGCCCAAGGAAAGCAACATACATAACTATTGATCAGGGTACCCGTGAAGGCAGAAAGGGAAATTGTGACTGAATCCATCAGTGTTTTGCTATTTTGACAGTATCTTCTTTCAATAACTTTAGTCCTAAAGCAAGAAAGATTCTCTACTGACTGGTGACAAATACATACCACTGGTCCCAATTTCTTTAGTGAAATATTTAAAATATACATTTAAAATTTAAAAATTCTGTACCTTGTTCCCCCTATCACTTTTTCTTTTCCTTTTTTTTTTTTTTTTTTTTTTAAATACTGATGTTGATTGGAAACAAGGATTTATTTCAGCATTTCTCTGTATATGTCAGAGTATCCAATCCTTATCCAATGAGTTTAGTGTTCCAAAAATAAACTGTACTTAATTCACAATGAATTCCATGATTACGAAAAGGTCTTTCAGGAAGTGTTTGTCTAGGCAAAGTTCTTTACACATAGGCAAAACCATAGTAATGTTTCATTCTTCATTTAAAGATAATAAAACATCTCTTTCTTGTTACAAGAAGATACGTAGTCTGAAACAACTTGTTATCATCTGAAGCTAAAAAGGAGATCCCACTTCCATGTTGTCTGAAACCACATTCCACCTTCTGTATACTACTGTTCTGTAATTTCAGAAAGGATTAACTTTGCAAAACCTGTTTCACTAACTTCCACATATTCACTTTCAAGTTGCTGTTGTATAAAACATGGATAATAGACCTTGAGATCTTTGGACTGTAAATGGAAGAGCCAGCTGAACCAGAACTACAGGTCTGTTGCTGAAACCCCAGCAATTAATACAGATTGTGCCTCCCTTCAGTTTTCTCTCCTTTGAGTTGACTTTCAGGAAATTAGTTGATCTAATAATTTAATTCATTTAATAAGTTTTTTTTCAAAGTTTTGCCCATTTAGGTGCAATATTTTTGTGGTCCTCTATTTAACTCCAGTCAGATTTCTATGGGCAAATGCTCATGAAATGCATGACTATGTCTGTGTAGCAAACAGGGACTGTGTAGGGACTGTGTAGCAAAATCAAGGCTGAACAAACTCTGTTTTTTCCACTTCCACATTCCCAAAATACAACTGTTCTATAACCTTACTAAGATATTCTTTCTTGCTGTTTCATACATCATTTAATATCCCAGTGCACTAAGTGTGACCTTCACTGGGGTGGAACATCAATATTTAGCATAAATATTCCACTGTGAATAATTTTTTTCTTTTCAATATTATTTATGTAAAAAACCTCTTCTTTTCCCAAAGCAAATAAAGAGTTTGCTTGATCCCTTCTTTTCTAAAGTATTTTCAGAAGGAACCGATGTCTCCTCCAATCATCCTCACTTTGTTAAACAGGGTTCTGCTTTCTGAGTGTGTATATCTAAGTACTAAATATTTCATATAGGAACTGATGGACTTAACATTGCAAGTTCACAAATTTTGTTCAAAATACCTTATGATAGGTGTTCTAAACCAGTTTCAAATTAATTTTACCCAATGAGGCTCTTTTAGCTAATTAGGAATATGATTTGCATGTTATCAGATATATATAGGTGCAAAGGAAATTTAAAATCTAGGTCTTACTTCCTAGATTTTTGGCTTCAACTCATTCCTCCCTCTCCCAGCTCCAGTAAATCAAAGAGAAAATAAGTGTGTGCATAAAATATGTGGGTGAAAAAGAAACCCTACAATACTAAGGCTTCTATATTTCCACTGATATTTATGCAAAAGTCCTCTAGTTGCTTAAATGGGAGTTTATTTGCTTGTTTTTAATGTCATAATGATGAGGAAATCTCCTTTTTGTGATGTCAAACAAGAAATGCAACTTGAGTCAACAGATTACTTGAGTAAGGGGTGGGGAGAGAGCTGCCCATGGTCAAATGGGTCTGCATGTGCCCAGCTGTTACCTGAGAAATGCTGATGGGATACAAACCACCTTCAAGTAATGTGGCAGCTTAGGACATGTCTTGGTTTGGGAAGACAGGTATCTGCCAGGGAAAGCTGGAGCATCTCTTGGAATGGAGAATGTAAATTACTACCTCCACCCTCTTTCCAATTATAATTTTTTGCAGTTAAAAGCTTTAAGGCAAAAGATTTTGGAAATAGAAATAACAGTTCTTTACTGGTATGTATAAAGCAAGCAAACAAACAAAGAACAAAACCAACCAAACAAACAAAAAACCCTACAGCATTAATAACAAAAACAGCACCAAGAGCTTCGAGGGCTTTGCTTCACAAAAACCCAGGGCAGTTTGGTCTTGGTGCCTTTGTAGGATCCTCAGAGCACCAAGCTGGAAACAGTGGAGAAGTCCCGGGCTGGTAGCTGGGATGGCAGGATTCCCAGCAGACAGGGGCAGGGTGTCCCAGCAGGGCAGGGGGTGCAGGGTCACTCTGTAGCAGATCAGCAGTGCTGACAAAACCACGATGGCAGGGCAGGGCTGGCCCAGCTCTCACAGGGCGGCAGAGAAGCTCAGAATTCCAGGGCGAGCAGATGATGGCAAATTTCCCAAGACTGGACTGCAGTGAAATCCTCCAGCAGGAGCACCAACCCAGCCGTGCTCTCTCCCCAGTGCTCTCTCCCCAATCCCCGAAAACCAGACAGCCTGGCTACCTGAAACTCTGTCCTTTTTTCTGCCCCAAAACCCCCCACTCCCCTCCGAGCTTTGGCCATCCCTTTGTTTTGTTAAATAGTCTTAAGTATGACACTTAGTCTCCTTGGTAACATATGGGGGAAAAAATTCTTTAGAGTAAAAAGGAACAAAACCTAACCCCCAACAGGACAGTAGCTACAAATAAAGTGCTAAGAATAAGATGCACTGAATGATTTCTGTGAATGTTACACTTGTTTTAAAATTATAAATTACTTAAGCAAGGTAAAAGGTAACAGAGAAGAATGGAATTTTTACTCTTGCTATACTTCTCAGATGTTTAAAAGCAATGTGTTAAACACCTAGAATTCAAGAAAGCTGTACCTTTTTTAAGATAAAAAAGAACTAAATATGAACAGTTTGCAATTGAAAAACAGTTGTCTGAGTCTCCAAATGAAAATATTTTCATTATCAGATGCCAGGACATCTGTTTAAAAAAGTCTTGATCTGTGTTGAAGAAATGGAACTGACTGTAACTTTGTAGAGAACTTCGTAAAGCCACCACTCCTGGTTGAAAAATACCTTCCCTTCTTGGTTTTTAAAGTAACGCTGTAATCCAGATAGTTTGTTTTAAAAAGAGATTAATATGGAACGTAATAGTATATAAATGTGGTCATACATGCTTGAATTTGAATCAGGGATGCTCCAGAGTGGAATGGTACCTCTGGCAATACAGAGAGAAGTTGCTGCGGTACTCGTCATGAGGAACTACACTTGGAGGTTAATGTAGCCCAAGGAGAACAAATACTAGCAGACAAAAGCATGTATGGACCTTCTCAACCATACAGAAGGAAAGTGTTCTGCCTTCTTGAGCACATCTGTGGAGAAGCTCCTTGCAAGTGGTTCCTAACCATCTGCTCCTTCTCCAAAATGAGTTAGTGGTAAAGGATAATATCTACTGTCCCCACAGGAAAAAAAAATCTATTTTTAAAACTCTGAATTTCTTTATTTCAGTACCAGCTTTTTGAATACCACACTGTAGAAAAGCCCAATATTAGAGGCAATTTATGATGAGAAATTAGCAGAATTACTAAAGCCACCCTGCCTGAAAAAAGAACTTTTAAACATTTAAAATAATTCTTCAGATAAACCTTTTATTTCTGTATTGGTAATTACCTGGAAATTATTTTAATCAAAATCTGTCAGCCTTTGGAACAAAAGCTGTGTACTCCTTTCTCTGAGGTGCTGTTTCTGAAAGTGCAATGTCATGCTACCCTTTTTCTTCCCATCTAATTTCTTCAGTTGCTCTTTGAATCCTTACTTACATCCCTTCTTACTTACAGACAGGTTCTGTGATCTATCCTTTTTCTTCAGACTGACAAAAAATATCATGGATGGCATTTAAGGTGATGCATGTACAAAAAAAACCCCCAAAACAAAAACCACCCCAAAACAACCCAATCCAAACCAAAATAACAGAACAACCAACAAAACCAAACCAAAACAAAAACAAAAACAACAACCAAACAAAAAAAGCTGCAAATGACTAAAAATTAACATCTTCATTCATATTAATTAGTAGGTGAAATATCAGGGCAGATCATCAAGAGAGTGAAGCAGAAAACTATTCTGATTTCTGCTGTTAATTTAGTCCATTTGTTTTAGTGTCTTCTATGTTATTTCTACTTTTAAAATCTCACTTAATCTGTATAACATTAATTTTCCTATCTTAGTAAGATCTTCCTCTGAAGTATATACAACTTAATACACAGCACAGTAGAGCTCTTTTGTAATCTTTTTTCTGTTTTCCTAGCCCTAATACATGTTAGTTCCTTATTAGGAATAATTACTTTCTTCATTTGAGTAGAGGTATCGTTTACACTAACATTCCTATCATCAATTTCCTTTTAATGAGCTGAAAATATTGTTGATAATATTTTTTGAACCAGAAACTCACCAGATGCTATCTTGACAGAAATTTCTAGTGAAAAAGTAATGTCTTGCAGATATTTTAGAAACTTAAGCTAACCACAGCTTTTTTCTTCCCTTCTCTGTCCCTGTGAAGTCTAGGAAACTTCAGCTAATTATTTCCTAACACAGCTTATGCCCCATTCAGGTAGTCAGAAGAGGATGTGATTTGTTTCACTTTCAAAAAGAGCAAACAGTGGCGTTGCTCAAGCCTCATCTCACGTTCTGAAAGGTGCTTAGTGTATTTCAGTAGGTGTAACCCATGCATAAACGACAGCTGCTGTGTTTGCAGCTCAGGCTGCGAAAGCAGGGAGGGTCTCCGGCCTCTTCATGTTGAAAAGACACCTGCTGGGAGGGCATTAGGTTAGTGAGTACAAGTAGATGCACTCGGTAGTTACCTGAAGGAACTGTTGAGGATGCTGACTTCATTTCACAGAGAGAAAAAGTATTTTTCTCATTTTTCACTGTTTTTTCAGCTGTTTCCATGACACAGTCTCATCTGCCCCTGAAGCATCCATTTTGGTAGTTCCCGTACTAAAAGCTTTATGTTGTTTTCAGTTAAGAGTGGCACTGGAGGAGCAGGATCAAGTGTTTTGACTTTGTGCTGTTAGCTTTAGTGCTCAGGTTTTCCTGAAATTTTCAGGTAAAGAAGGCAGATCCTTGTGTTCTTTGAAGACTGTTGAAATCAGAGGGACTGTGGACTTCACTCAGTGTAAGATCTGCCAGGGAAGTTATTTTAAGTTTTATTTCCTTTTTTCCCTCAGGCAGTCAGGCCAAGCCTCACGGACACTCCTGCTGTGAAAGGATCAGGTTTTCTTTGATATCTCCTCAATAGGAAGGTGCTCACAAAAGAGGAGTGTGACAATTCAATAAGCTCAGCTGCAAACACTGCTAATGTAATAGCAAAGAGATAGATTTATTTCTGTAAGAAACAATAACAAATCAAAGGCAGGGATGTTGAAACGCTACACATATTTTAATATAGAATTAAACAGCATCTGATATATTTTCATAGCAAGACAAAATATAAATAAATTCTCAAGAATTAAGAACTTATGGTTAACTTAGAAACTGAAATTTCTTTATCGATAGAAGTTTAACAAATTATAGCTCTTTCAAGTGCTTTGGAGAATATTAAAAATCAATCTGTTAATTTGCTAGATGTATGTTTGGTTATATGTAATTAACAATTACCATAAGCTTAATTCTGTAGAGCTTAAAGTAAAACATTATGATCAGCATTGTATCAGAACCTCAGCACCACATGGCCTGAAAAATGGCCTAGTCTTGATGTAAAGAGGCTGGCAGACTGAGTTCATCATATCCCTCAATGAAACATTTCAGTATTTAGCTGTGTATTCCTTTACAAATGTTAGCTTTTTCCCAGTGTGAATTTCTTTGCCTTCAGCCTCCAGCTAATAGATATGACTGTGCTATTTTCTGCTCAATTAAAGAACTGTTAAACAACCATGTACTGTTATGTCAGCCTGGAGGGAGCCCAGCTACCAGAAAATATGTTGAAATTTTGATGTGCCTTAGATCATGTTAATTTTTTCCTATGGCACCTCTCCATATGGTGAAATCAAACTTCACTTAATGAATGTTTCTAAAGTACCAAGGGCCAAGAAAATTCTCCTGGGAATGTGGAGGCCCAGCTGAGAACTCTGTTGATATCAAGCTGAAACACCAAACAGGTTACTGTTTCTGTATTTTGGGGTAACTGCAGCTTGGATAAATTTAAAACAGTGAAAAAGGCCACTGCTCTTGTTCCTTTCCTATTCCCTGAATAAGTGAAGGAAAAAAAAATGGTAAGAGGGTGAAATACATCTATTTGCAATACAAAGGCAAATCAGCTTTCATTTTTAAGTTCTTTCATACATTGAAATAATAGTTTTGCTTTTTGCTTACTAAGGAAAGTACAGACACTGTATCACAATCCACATCTTCAAAGTCCAGTACAGTCACAGAGGATGAAAAACTCTTCAGAACGCTCAGGCAACCAGAAAAGATAGGAAAAATAACCACTGGGTTAAATACATACAGAAAATTCTGCACTGATGTATGTTTTGTTTTGTATGTTTTGTACTCTCTTTAGCCCAGTTATCTGTGGAGTTAATTATACCATGGGCATAGTATATGTCCATGGGATAATCAGATACAAGTATTTCTGTGTTTCTTTTGTCTAGAAATGCCAAAACAAACATATATGTAATACTTCTCCTCCTGTAAGTAATACAGAGACACAGCTTGGTGAGTAATTTGAAACTTTTAAAATCAGCATGTTAGATTGCTATATAGTGCTATTTCTTTTTGGATCTGCTTTTTCATCAGCCTGAGGTTTTGCTCCCCACAGCTGGGGCCCAGCAGTAAAGACACGTGGTAAGACACACAAAGACCACATTGATTGATTCTCAACCACGAAGACAACATTGATTGAGTCTCAACCAAGTTGAGAATCTCTACTTTTTGAATGACTAACTCGAATCCCCTGTTAACAGGAGGCCAATATTTTGGAACTTTTTTTTGTTCTGTACAAAAAGTGGTGCAATTCTTACCTGGGAATGAAAATCAGATGCACCTTTTGCTTCTTTAAGCTTGTAAGTATATCTGTTTAGTTTAATAAAATCAATAAAATTACAGTGTGAGAATTATGCTGACCAGAACATGACCAAATGTCGTCAGTCAAACATCAGACAAGCCATCTCAGACCAGAGGTCAGCCTGCATCTGACCCACCTGGGGGGCTGATTCTCTTCCCACCGACTTAAGGAGCAGGAACATGAGAGAAATGGAACAAAAAATCATGCTTTTTGTGCTGTGATGCATAGCAGTGACACACACATCAACACTGTGGAACAGTCACACCCTCCACCCTCTCCTTTGGCTTCTTCCATTCACCCTTCCTCTCATCAATTGAGATTCACTTGGAATGTTATTCTGTACTTGATTTTAAGACTGTAAAGATTTCCTGATGGACCCTTCCTCATCTGCAATGCCATCAGAAATCCCAGGACAGGCATCAGGAATCGTCCTTCGTCCCACAGGCCCTCCACAGCTGCTTGCTGAGAACTTTAATTGTCACTGCTTATTAAGGGTCTCAGGAAATGTTTACCCCAAACAAGCTTGCTGTGTGTACTACTCAGCAGTGGGCTTAATCATGTGCCAAGAACAGGTTTCAAAAACTTTAATATAGCAGGGTAACTGTCACTGATAAACAGATAGTGTCAATACAGTCCCTTCTGATAAAACTGCAATCCTCGTGCACTCTCTGCCCAAGCAATGAGACAGAAGGAAGTTCCTATCTCTCTCCAGATATAAGGAACACAGAGTCCTAAATATTTTTCCTACGTCACACCCAAGTTAGATAATTCACACAGACAAAAGTAAAAATATGAATATTTCTAAATGTACAGGCTAAATTTTGAAAAAGTTATCCTCAGCCTTGGAAGTGGAAATGCTGATGCCTGGTGAGTTATGTATCCTGAAAAGGAACTGATGCCTTTGAACACTTTACATTTCTCTGAGCTAAGTGACAAAAGACAGCTCAGCAGCAAACTGTCATTTGTGAGAACACTTGTTCCATTTTCTCCTTCTATGCATCCTAGTAATTTACATCACTCTGGAGATGAAGGTAGATTTCACGGTGCTCTGGACTTCCAAGCCATGCACTTCTTTACTAAGTGTCTGTATTCTAATCTTCTGATGTAATTAAGAATCTTCTTGTCAGGAAACTCCTACTCAAATTGCTTCTAGAATTTAATCAAACTTCTATAGTCCTTCCTGACATCTCCATGTCTCTGACAAGCTGTTTCCTTCCCTTCAAATTAGGTGTAAGTCGTTCTTTAAGTCCTACTAAATGAAACAATTAATGTTACCAAATCAGATTTTATATTGATCAACACTGAGAAGTATAGGTTGGTCTCAGAAGTCACATATGTTTGCAGCTATAAACTTCTTAGGCATCTTCAAAGGGTGAAACCAAACTGGATGGAAAGCATACCATATCCATAAAGAAAATCTTTAGCATAGGTAGGAGATGTAATTTTTTCTCAGCAAGGACTGTTCATGTTTGCCACTGTAGTTGATTTTCACCAAATCTTGTCTGGAGGTGCTATTATATTGCTCATTTAGTTGTAGAGCAACTAAAATCACTGACTGATTTTTCATCCATACTACATGAACTAAGATTAAAAAAATTATAAGCATATTGGAGACTAAAACAGTGCATTGCATATCATTGCATTAATTTGCTTATACCAGTGGCATAAAGAAAGTCCTCAGAACCTGCAGGCATCTTTAGAAGTTTTATTAAATGCCTTTCATGACTCTTCAGGAATAATGTGTCAATCAATATCACACTAAGCAATGCTCTTATAGAGCTCTAGAGGCCTTATCATTCTTCCTCTTGTAATAGTAAGGTTTAGTTATTTTACGAAAAGATATTTATTTCATCAGAGAGAAATGGGCCAGGCCACTGACCACACTATAATGACTCTTGGGAGACAAAGCTTTCATTGAAGAGCTGGAGGCTTAGATAGGTTTTAGAAGAGTTTTAATCATCAAAGTCTTCATCCAGTATAAATTTTGGAAAAACTGAAAATGAAAAGACCTAGTGTCCTAAAAGGGGAAATACAAAATGGTAAAAAGACTATTTCAAGCAATTCTATTTCAGGCTGATAGACAGGCAGCGAGGCATGCTTGAAATGCTTCATTATAAACTTCTGTACTTCAGGGCTGTAGGCAGGACAGAGACCTCTCAGGAAGTGCAGAGGCACTCTGGGTGGCCATTGCAAAGCTTTGCTAAACTGCACCTTCAGATTTCTCTGGGTCTGTTGGGGCAGGAAGCAACCCAACAGATCCCTGCAGTCCATCACAGAAGGAGACATGGCAGCACTTCAAACCCTTCTTCATCTAGGTTTTTCTTCCAGGAAAAAAATCTGGGCTCGTGAACAGAGGGCTGGAATGTGCTGCTGTGTGCCCTGCACAGGGGTGTGGGTATGCAGAGTGTGCTCTTTGGGGCATGTGTTTCTCATAGTGAATGCTTAGTTTGAATGTGACCCTCCCACAAAGCAGACAAGCCTTCATTTTTAAGAGAAAGTATGTCTCTTGATACAATCATTGCCCATGAGAAGACTGAAAATTACTTTCCCCATGATTTCAAACCTTTGCTCCTTTGTGTCTGTAAACTGCTTCCCAAGCAGCCTATGGAGAATACAGAACAGTGATTACAAAATGGATTGTAATTAAATTAAGACAGAGACTGGTGCTTTTTTTTTTTTCCAGAACTTACAGCATGCAGAAAATAAATTTAATAAGAGAGCGGTCTAGACACAGAGTGGTTTACTTCTGTGCCTCTAACTTGGCAATGGCTAATTCTAGACTCCATCCAAGCTGCTCTTGGTCAGCAATTTGCCATTACTGCTAGCACAATGACCTTCCTTATGCAAGGGCTCTTTATTTGTCCTCTTTCCTGTCTTGACAAAGCAGCCCTGTCAGAAGAGTCAGGTTAAAGATAACATGCACTGTATGTGAGGAAGCTGCTTTATCTATATAATTTTACCTTTCCTAAGCATTCAGGAGAGGTGCTGTCACATGCACATATGAAGGGACTTCTTACATTCATATTTCTTATGTCTACTTGAAGAAAAGTGAAAGCTTTTCAACTCGTCTCGTTACTGTTCTTTAGGCTGAAACTGATATAGCCTTAGACTTGTGCAGCAAAACAAGACAAATCTCATGATAATTAAGTATGGCCCTTTTAGTATGGCCCTAGTTAACACTAATTCATTACACTTAAATTGATAGGAAACACTGCTCACAGTGCTATTTGAATAGCATATGTACCTTGCAATCACTTCAAATGTATCCAAACTGATCTTCATGTAAGGGCTAATTGTTGGTACAATTTCCTACACTGTGAATTGTAAAAGTGAAGTTGAATTTCTTTTTTAACTTATCAGAGATGCAGACAAGTTGGAGTGGATTTCACCACCTCCTTTCCACAAACCTCTGGCCCGAGGACAGGATCATCTGTACTTTAAATATCTCTGACAGGGAGCTGTTCGATCCTTTCTTAAAGACCTACAGAGAGAGAGCTTATTATGAGAATAAGAGAAGCACTAAAGATGTTAAAATTTAAATAACTGATATTTGTTATTTCCTATCAGACATGGAAGATTTATACTTTGTCAAAGAAAGAAATTAGATTGATTTTATACAGTTTGTTCTAGAAAGTCACCTCATGGAAGATGTTTGTTGTTCATTTTCCCAATAAATTTTAGCTACCTGCAAATAAGTAGCATGTTTGCTTCAGTACTTTTTCAGGAGCTGAAGCTAAGCCTATCTTTCAATAACTCTCAGGTCCTGCTGTTTTCCTTCCAAAGAAAGGGCTGCTATTGTCTTTTCCAATGATGCAGCATGCTCCCTGTACTCCATAAGTTCTCAAAGATAAGCACAAAAAGGATGAGACTACATTGATTAGTTTTTTAAGCATCTGAGTATTTCATCAAGCCCAACCAATGACTGAACAATTCATTACCAGAGGGGGAGCTTTTACCTCTTTCACTGGTTATCAGTGTCTGCTATGCTGCAGCTAACCTTTTACAAGAGTTCAGATGCAAAAGGTTTTTGAACATTTTACCCTTCACTATGTTATCTGTCAAAAACCCACTGAATGTGATGAACAATAGCATAATTCTTTGCTTGCTCTGCCTTTTATTGGCAGCATCCCTTAGAGACGCTTTTTCCTACACATGAGATTCCTTGCAAGTTTTATGTTATTCTTCATAGTCTTTCTGGTTTTGCTTCTACAGTTTCATCTTTATATTTTTTAAACATCCAGAAATCTGCATTACTTTCCAATGTAAAATTCCCTTGGGTTTGAGGTCAATGAAGAGTGCAGGATTTAACCATGTCAACCCATTTTCCCCTTCAGCTGAGAAGTCAGCATCCATGACTCCTTGCTGTTCAGTGGAGGAACTGCCAGTTCTCTTTTTCCCTCACACTATTTCCCAGAAAATCTAGAAATTCACTGAAGGTTTGGTCTGGGGAGATGCAATAAAGTAAATTAATACTTCAGAGCTGCCAAAGTAAGGAAAGACCATCTCTTTCCTGTGGCTATACACTCTTGTCATGGATCTCATGCCAGCTCTGGCAGCTGTACAACCCTGAAATACTGACTAAGCCAGCAGGAAATTGAGTTAGTTTTTTGAGGTTTTGCTGAGCTGAATGGGTTTTTTTACCTGAATGGGTAGATTGAGTGGCCAGGGCTAAGTGAAAGGAGCATGGGAAGTAGAGGACTGGAGACAACACCATATGTTGGAGGGGAGAAATGTAGGAAGGGAGCCATCGTACCACTGAACAATGTGCAACAATATTAATTGACACTGAATGGTCTTTGGCTTGAGTTGTTAGAGCCAAACTGGTCGAAACAATACAGCAGTTACTCTGTAACTCTAAGTCTGTAATATACAAGCAAAAGAAGACTTGAAGTTAGGAATAAATCCATGCAATATGACCTGCCTTCACATTCAAAGGAACTCATCTATAGTTATATTTGTGTATTCTGCATGTAATGGCATCCTATCAGTATAATCGAATTAACATTGTATCAAATATCATAGGATTATTCTTTAAAATGAAAAAATACATTAAAGCTTAGACAAGGAGACAACCTATTAATGAAAACATCAAAGGACATTTTAACAAATTAAACATGGTAAGATCAGCCCTAGAATTATGTTTATAATCTATTTACAGGGACTTGCAATATACAAATTTCACGAAAGACTTTCTTGGGCCTCCTTTTTTCTTCTGTTTTCTGTTTGTTTGTCACTGTAGTACTGTCAAAACAGACAAATGTTTGAAGTGAAGATAGTCATTCTTACAAAGTTGGCACAAGTCGGTGCAAGAGATTCTCATCTGCTCAATCTGAGGTGGAATATAAAAGAAAATAATTTGATGCAAACTTTTATTAGTGATCCTAATCATATTTTGAATAGAAATTTAAACAATTATTTGGGTTTTTTTTTTTTTTTTTGAGGACAAGAAAGTCTAGAGATAATAAAAATGACAAGTGAAATGAAAGCTTTTTTATTTAGAAAGTTTAGCAATAGAGAAAACAGCCAGAAGGATGAAGCACCATAGCCCAAATAATTTCAGCTTGTTGACAGAAACATCAAAGAATAATGGAAAACACAATGAGAACTGCTATCTAGAAAAAAAAGTAAACTATGTTACTTTTACATATACATCTCTAGCACATCAATAAAATAATAAGATGAATAAGGAACATATTTTTTCCTCTGGTATTTTTCAGACTTTCTCTTATGACTGTGGTGTTTTTATATACTTTGTTCACTTTGTCTGCCTTAGAAGAGAATACCCTGAAGAATTCATTATTCACTAATGAACCAAAATTTGAGATGCATTATTTAAGGAAACGTATTTTTTGTCTCTGTGAGTTAACTCTTCTCCATACATTTTAGTAATTTTCTGATCACTAAAACATATACTTCTTGCTAATATATTTTCAAACGCAAGGGATTTTTAAAACTTAACAGCCTAATTTGGGAGGAAATTCTTCTTTTATTTATCCCAAAGACTCAATAAAAATAGTTTAGACTTCTAAAATCTTAAAAATAATGCTTCATATGTTGTTGTCAGCAGCAATCAACCATTAAGAAAATATATCTTCAAGCCATGGCCTGTCAAAGCAACATTCCAAGGTTCAGGGAAAATTTGGTAGCATAGGGCTGAGATGGCTGAATAAAAGTAGTTGCTGATATTTAGTTTTGAATTTAAAAATCTGTCATAGTTGTGTATCTCTTTACAGTTATCTCTTTATTTATACTATTAGCTCTTCCTAAGAGGGTCTTTACAATTAGACTGTCAGGGCAGCAGCACATGATGTGATACCCTGTACATTCACTAAATCTTGTTTATGGAGGGGCTGCAGCCTTTCAGTCCCAGAAGCTCACACCCACACTCACTGCATTAGAAAACTTGATATCCAAATCAAATGTGTGTGTAAATTATTTTTCAAATGCATAAAAAGGAGGTGAAATGTCAGAAAAGTAGGGCAAGTAGGGCTACCTGATTGTTACCTCTCAGCACGAAAATGTGTGGGTTTTGTACCTCAGGCAGGATACTGCTAAAGAAATTTGTTGAGCACAAACACCACAGAAAGGCCAGCTGTTGTTTCATAGAATATCACAACAGTTAGCATAACCAGGAAGTCATTAAATAGCAGAATCTGTTAGAGGACATGTAAATAGTCTCAATCATTTCTTAGATCCAGCTCAGCATGTTGTTAAAGATGCTGCATATCGTATGGAGCACTCTATTTGTCAAAAAATAGTTTGTCAGTTATTGATCTCAATTTCATAGGTGACTTGAATTTTGGCATGAGATTGCCCACATGTAATCTGACTTTATTATTCATAAATAATGTATTGTTCTGTATAATTTATAATATTATAAATTAAAATCTGATGTAATGTGGCTCCTAGTACAATGAGATCAATCTGAGAATTCTGAGGGAAGAAGCTGAAACAAAAACGGGGTGGTTAGCTCACATCTGAAGCTCTGCTGAAGCTCGTCATGACAGCACACTCTTTGTGCCACACTGGGAGCGAGCTGCTTGTCCTTGGTCTTGAAGACTGATGCGTTTATTTCTTGAAATGTCTGAAGTCTGGGCTCATTTGTCTTCTGATATCCAGAGGTAAGTTGCAGGATAAGGAAGCCTCTGCAGAGGGATCTGGGCAGGCTGGATCATGGGCTGAGGCCAGTGGTGTGAGGCTCAACAAGGGCCAGGGCTGGGTCCTGCCCTTGGCTCACAACAGCCCCAGGCAGGGCCACAGGCTGGGACAGAGGGGCTGGAAAGGACCTGGGGGTGCTGGTGACAGTGACTGAACATGAGCCAGGCTGTGCCCAGGGGGCCAAGAAGGCCAATGGCATCCTGGCCTGGGTCAGCAATGGTGTGGGCAGCAGGAGCAGGGCAGGGATTGTCCCCCTGTGCTGGGCACTGCTGAGGCCACACCTCGAGTGCTGTGTCCAGTTCTGGGCCCTCACTGCAAGACAGACACTGAGGGGCTGGAGAGAGTCCAGAGAAAGGCAATGGAGCTGGGGAAGGGTCTGGAGCAGCAGTGCTGTGAGGAGCAGCTGAGGGAGCTGGGGGTGTTTGTCCTGGAGAAATGGAGGATCAGAGGTGACATTATCACTCCCTACACCTTCCTGAAAGGAGGCTGTGGCCATGAGGAGTTGACCTCCTCTCCCAGGTCACCAGCAACAGGACAAGAGAAAATGGCCTCAAGTTGTGACTGTTGAGGTTCAGGTTGGACATGAGAAGAAATTTCCTCACAGAGAGGTTTGTGGATGCCTGGACTCCCTAGGTAGGTGATGAATTCATTAATCCCTGCAGGCATTAAGGCAAGGCTAGACATGGCACTTAGCCTTATGATCCAGTTGACAAAGTGGTGATTGTCAAAGGTTGGGCTCAACGACATTTGAGGTCTTTTCCAACCTAAATGGTTTTGTTAATATATGATCTCTCAGCACAGACTGAAGAGCAGGGCCATCTCTTCAGAACAGCAGGTTACATCTTCTTGTTGGGAAAATATAATCACTGCAGCAGAGCCACAGGTACAAGTATCAGACTCTGCAAGATGGTAGGATGGTTTACCAGCAGTTTAGCTATATCTCAGGATGTATTTGCATGCATATCAAGATATATTCTGCTGTATCTCAAAAATGTGCTAGAAGCAAGTGCAAATATCACTTCAGCACTGACACGGTGCAAAAATGCAATCCAAAAACTGCACATGGCCCTTGATTTAAGAACAATGCCAGAGACATGAGAAAAACTGGTAAGCTGGTGTGTTTTGTTCCCTGTCATCTGAAGATCCTGGGCTTGACCTCTGGGTACAGGCCACCAAGTACCTGGTTGCTGGTGGGATGGGTGGGACACTCCAACCCAGGGACCTGACAAAAGGGTTTACATAGAAACTTTTTTCTCTTCTGTGCACTCACTTTTCTCTTCTGTTCATTCACAAGTGAGTTAAAGAACTCACTTGAGGCACATATTAAGGTTTGGCAGAACAAAAGAGCAGCCTTCAAGCCCACACCAGAGATCAGAACCAGGGTATTTAAATGGATGTTTCCACAGAAGTTTATGTTTTCTCAAATCACAGAAGAGATTGCTGCTACTCAAGGCATGCCCTCTTCACTAATGAGCACAGAAAAGCCTAAAAGGAATAGGCAGGGATGTTTTACTGCTCTCCATCTGACCACTGCTATGCTATTACCTTGATAATTACTTCAGTAAATGTATAAACAGCATTTACCTTGCAAGTCCTTTTCCTGTTGTAATTATATTCCTGCCTACCATATTCAGTAGAGGAAGAAAACATGTACTGCAGATGTAATTAATCTTAAAACCCGAAAATCTGTTAGAAAGAAATATCACTCACTCAATCATTAAAGTATTGTCCTGAAGTCCATGAAGACACTGAGAGCTTCATCCGGACATTCAATAAGATCTTACATTAACAAAGCTAAAAATTATTATCCAGGCTAAGGCTGAAGGAGACAAAACGACAGAACTGTTGCCATCTTCTTCAAAGTGGTATTACTGAAAATGAAAATGATCCAAGGAAAGCTAACATTTTATTAATGTAAATTCATCAAATGTGGAAAAGAAAGATGACAGAAAGTTGCCAGAACCTATGGCATAAGTGGAAGTGTTCAGTTTCATTACTGTTGATGTAAAAGTGATCCAAGTCTAAATTTAATTGAAAATAATAATTGTGAAGTACAAAGCAGTATACCAGGTCAGCTCTAACACAGTGCTAGTTCTCGGTAGTAGCCTTTAAAATCTGAGGGACGGAGCACATGATAGAAAGCAAACTTTCTGTGACAGCATCACAATAAAAGGATATGATGTCTTAAAAACACATGTCTCCATAGTTCTACTCTGGTCCATAATGCTGCCTGCTTCCTTACATCAGCATCTCTTGTAGTCATTGTTGTCATCTGCTGTACAGCTGGAAGGCAAAAAGATGAGGTTTAAATGCATGCCTCGGCTCAGGTAAAACAGATAGAATCTCATCCTGCTGTCAGCCACCAAAAAACAAAGCAAAGAAAACATTTCTACACCAAAAATCATAGATCAAAGTAAAACAAGTGGTGAGCACTGGAGATCTAAGTCAGGATTAGACTAATACAATCATTGCAGTCCTTTGGTTGGTAGAAATGCATCCTACAAAGCCTAAGAAAGGGAAGCCAGAGTAAATGACATGTTCAGCCTGCCTGGAACCGTCTGTTACTTCTGAGGGAAATGCAGCTGAGGGTAAAAGCATATTAAATCATTTGCCTCTGAAGTGTTTTTCAACAGCAATGCTGATAGTGCCATTTGTGACGATGTTTCTTGTGGAGAAGTTACAAATGAACATTAAAAGACTGACATTTTCTCTTCTATTCTCTTCAGTTTTATTGAGTGCCCAGAAGATTGTGTGATTGTTTTGGCTCAGAAGTCCAGAGAACTGTGTTTGGAATATCATGACAATGGACTTTAAACAGAAAATATAAAATACTGAAATTTGGGGTTTTTGGACAGTGTGATTGAAAGCACCATAACGAAATTCCTGGTGACATATCAATATGTCAGCAGTTGGTGACAATTAGAGTCAGCAATTCTACTAAAAAGTTACTATAAGTTTTGGAGGGTTTTTTGCATATCAACAAAATAGGTGCAGAAATCAATATACAAGGGTAAGGAAAAAGGAATATGTAATTTTAAAACACCATGCTTAATCTATTGGCTTGGTTTGACTTCTTTATGTTATTTTATTTTTTCTGATTTGAATGCCAGAAGCAAATACTACTATGGTATATAGGGCTCTTTTGCATTGTCTTTCTCTGAAGGGTGCGTGGGAATGGAGAGGAGCTGTGAGAGGAATTTTGTCCTGTTAATAAGTAACGGAACCTAGATTTGAAAACAAGATGGTTGTTTAAAAAGCTGCTCAGAAAGAAAGGAAAGCACAGAATAATGGTAAGCAAAGAAGAAAATAAAAGAATTTTATATTCTTTTATAGAAAAGAAGTATTTTTTGATGTTAGAAGATGTCATAATTGAAGATATTTATAGCACAGTATTAGTAGATCAAGACATCTGAAAAGTGAATGTCATATTGTGTATTAGTAACATATATAATCTGTGAAAAAAAAGGGAACAATTTATCAGGTTGGTTGCACAGTGAATAATAACATATTTGTAATAAAGTAGGAATTACGGATTATAAGTGCTCATAAAATATCTTCATGACAGAAAACTGTTATAATGATTCTGACTCATTTTACACTAAAAAAAGAAAAAGACATTCAGGCAAGAGGTCGGAAGAGAGAAAGATCCAAGGGCACTTCCTTTCAAGCATGAGAAGCCAAAGGCAGGTACTTTGCTCATTTGTATATGGGTTTGGTATGCCAAGAGAAACCAAAGGCACGTAAGGTACTTAGGGGTCTGCTCACCAACATTACTGAATCTAGATTAAGCTATTCAGACCTCCAAAAGCTCTTTGCAGACTGCTGGTTGTAGGCTGTGGTGAGACAAAGAACACATCTTTAGAATCTCCCAACACAGAAATCAAGATGTAAGTTGTATGAAAATGAGACAGAGGCACAAATGCAATTTAAATCTTTGTATCAGCTATCTCTTCAGCTGATATATGGAAGTATGGAGAAAGTTTCACTACCATAAAATGTGGTCTAATGAAAAATCTATTTTACAAAGTGGTTCTTTTCTTTCTTTCTCAAAAATACATAATTTTAGTTATCTTCACATTTCAGTCCCTCCAAATGATTTTTTTTTCATTGTCCTTTTAAAGATTAAAACAAGATCTGTCAAAAACAGCATGAGTTTTCAGCTGTGGAAAATCCAGGATGCATTCTATTTTTTTTTACCCATCTCTATTGAAATTCTTTAAAAGTTCATCTGTGTATCTAAGCGGGCATAAATTATGCATGTCATTGACACTTGACTGCATCTGGATGAGTACCATTAAGACTGGAGAAAGGAGATATGTCCTGCTTCAGCTGCAGGCCCACCATTTTTCCTGGCGGGATCTGGCTCCAGCCAGGTTGACAGTATTGAGTTCATCTCCATCTCAATCATGAAGAGAAGAAAATTTGCCTGACAGTGTGCTTCCATTCATTCTCCTTGGAGTCAAACCTTTTGCAGTAACAAGTGACAGAGGGACCCCAGGCAGGTGCAACGAGTGCTCTTTACTGCCAAAACCCCCAGCCATTTAAAGCAGTTAGCCAGTTATCAGTTTACATAGTTTAAAGGCACAACAATCTCAAGTCAACCAGCCACCGCACACCATGATGTGGACATGCAGTAGTGTCTTAGTTTAAAAAGACAGGTGTCTGCCAGGGAAAGCTGGAGCTTCCCTTGGGATGGAGAAGATAAAGCCCCTCCCTCATAATTATTATAAATTTGCAACTTGGGGCTGTCAGGCAAAGATATAGGAATAGCAATAACGGGGGTGGGGGGGTGGTTTACTAGGAATATTAAAAATACAAATGTAGTAGTACAAAAAAACAAGCAAACAAAAAAACCCCACTGACAGAGTCAGAGTATGACCTCACACTCTGTTGATCAGGGTGTTGGTAGCAGTCTAAGAAAATCCTCTTGTGGAGTGACAGATGTGGTTCTGATGGAGTAGAGATGATCCTGAAGAAGAGTCCAATGGTGATGAGATAGGTTCAGTCTTCCTCTGGGAAATCCAATGAAAACAGGCTATCCTCCAGTTCTGAATTGCAGGTTTTATCCAGGTAAGAATGGTTGGTTCCTCCCACTGGGTGGAGCATCTCCCAATGTAATTTTATCAGTCATGCAGTGAGCCTTGATGACCCATTAACAGCAGATATCCCCTGGAGGGATGATGAGTGGTGGAAGAGATAAGAACATTGCCCTGTCTGGTTTTAACAGCTGGCCATTAACAGAAGGCACCCACCCCCTTCCCCCTGGAGTTATGAGGACTAGACTATCCAAGAGATAAAGAAAACATCTCCCCAACTGATTTCAAAAAATGGCAAATAGAATACACTGTTTTGGTTGCATATTGCAACCCAAGACAGTAGTCACACAGCACATCTCTCACTTCTCTCTATTCCAGCTAAGTCACTCTTCCACAGTTGTCTTCTACGTAGCCTAAGTAACAGCCTGGAGACATGTTTCAAGGCCTTCCCTTTATAAAGCTTTACCTAGTAGTAACACAAACCGACACAAGTATTTTGAAGGCAAAGAAACTATGTTGAATTCTTTATCCTGTTCTGGGTTTGTATGGACTGGCTCTCATTTTCCCAAGGCAGCAGTTTGCAACAGTCAAAATATAACTATTGGACATCAGGGTGTTCCAGCCTTTTAATTATTTCTCCTCAGTTCAGCAGACCTGTACTGACGTCACTGATAGGTCTTCCTATTGCTTCTCTAAAAATTCATCAATTTCTTCATACTTTCCCTCAGGCTAAAGGTGCAGATTTTGTTGAGTTTCTTTAATGGAGAGGCCAAAGCTAAACCAAGTCCTACTGTAAAGCATGATCATGGGAGTGCAGCCCTCCCTCCCGATACCATTCCCTGCTATCCGTCATACTTCTTCATTATTTTATTTTTTTAATGGGTCTACAGTGACTCTGATAGACAATGTGCCTCCTTTACTTGATTTCAGTCTTTCGGGAGATAAATTTGTACTGCTAGCATACACAGTGCCTGAAGCTGAGGAAGACACAGGTGCCAGTCATCTGCTTGGCTACATTCCCTCATAGGGAGAGAGCCCTTTCTGCTCTGGAAACTTACCAAGACTCTTTAGTGTATATTAATTTTTTATTGCACACTATCTTTGTGCTTTAGTGTACAGAAAGACTCATATTCTTTTCTTGTCCTTCAGCTGCCTCCATCTGTCCTGGAAATTGTGCCAACACAGGACAATAGTCAGTGGGAATAAAGTGAGTATTGAAGTTTAAGTGCTTAAAACAGCTGGAGAATTCTGCATGCTTGAGATTTCACAGCCAGTAGCCCTGAGGGATCCTGGCAGGTGGAAAAGGGCCAGGAGAGCCTCCTGGAGAATCTTGTACTACAGCTACGGTCACATACATAGATAACACATCTATCTAACATGATTTAGACTTGATATACGACTGAATAAATCAGTAGCAGACTATGGTGCAGAAATGACTGCAGTCAGTGAATGCCTGTGTAAATCCTGGGACAATTTGAGACAAATGTTAAAAATATCATCTGTGCTGAGATTTTTTTGTGCAATCTTTTCTGTTAATCTCTAGTGAAATTTGGCTGAACTTGATGAAATCAGGGCAAGGATGTTTTAATCCAGTCATCCAGTGTTCTGTGTGTGCCCTTTCTCCCTCTTCCATTTGCAACACCTCTGTGCTATGACTGGGGCAGAATAATAATTTTTCACTAGTGTTATGATATCTTTTATGTAGAATATGTCAAAAAACATGTTCCCTTTAGGTGCTGTCTGTCAGATGCTGTACTCAAACTGTGTCAAATTACCATTGAATATTGAAGTGGCTAATTGTGAAAAATAAGACTGGTCATCTTCCATCTACTGAGTAAGTATACAGTCTTCTCTATTTCTACTGTATCTTAGAGGAAACATAATTCTATACCAGAAAATTAGTTTTACTGTATTGTTCCCTTCTGCAAGCACTCGTAGGGCCATGGTTTAAAATCAATAATGCTGGTGAAATCTTAGCTTTTACAAAACCAATTCAGTATTGAAATACGAGAAACTCAAATATTTTGCTTAGACAAAATTGTATATACCCTGCAAAAAAGAACTGAAGAAGTTTCAGTGTTCTCATAATATATTATATAAGTCTGGAAATCTACTCTCTGTTAGTCTAATGAATGATCTGGTTAAAAAACCAAAAAGGATGATTAGGAATTACTTTTCATTAATCTGTCTTTATATTCAGATGCAACTTACCTGAAGCTATCTGAAAGCTCGCATAACTGAGCCCTGGCAGCCTTTCATTTTTCTTCTTGAAGCACTGCGTATCACTTACCAACACCATACTCCCATAACCAGCCTCAAAGCCTGTGATGGGAATCCCTTGGATCAACCTTAGCTGTTCCTCCTTTCCCTCTCCTTCCACTCACCAACTATGGGTCCACAAGTGATTTTTTTCCAACAGGTTTTAAATTTGCCATAAGCAACAAATCAGGTACAAAACTTAAATCACTGAAATATCAAATCTGAATTGTGTGAATTGTGTTTTCATAATTGAAGCTTGCACGCCTTAAACTTTCTGAGCTCTTCACTAAGAAGCTATAAAACACTTTGTGGTTTTGTGGTGAGAGTTGTGAACATGGCTCAGCAGAGGAGGACAACCTCTGCATCTGCAGGCACTGGTAGTACTGCACACCTGTCCTGCCCCTCAGCTAGGCACCACTGCCCAGAGCATCATGCACGGGAGCAATGGTAGGATGCAGCAAGATAATTCTGCAACACCAAGCAAGAAGATGATAACAAGGCAAGACAGTCACAGGCCCTAGAACAGTTTTACTAGGCCACAAGCATTGCTTTCATAGCTAGTGGCTTATAGTCAGCTTCATAAATTGGGCTGTGAGAGGTTTGTTACCAAAAAAAGGGAGACTTGGACCACATTGCACATTCCCTGCCTCCCTTGTGCTGGCCTTAGCAAACTTACAGTCTTGTGTTCAGACAGATAAAAAAAATACATTTATTTTGATTAGTCTTTTTAACTCTTATTAAGAAGGAAAAGAGAACAGTGCAAAATTGAGCAGTTCAAAACAGAGCAAAATTGGTATAAAAATATTGGAAAGTTATGAATGGATAAATAAATATATTATTTACTCTATAAAATATAAGAAATTGGTATGTAAATCCTTTGGAAAACACTTCTTGGAATATACTTAAGCAACATCTCTGTTACAGAATTCTCTTATAGCTACAACCCTGTTGTCAGGGTCAACAGGAAATTCCAAGTCAATAAAAATTAACAAGGGCTTAAAACTACAGCTATTTACAAATGCCTAAATTTAGACATTTGACCCCATATTTACAAACCCCGCTAAGGATAATCTCATTATTAAACCTATTGCTTAGCTTCCTGCCCCACCACTGCAAGAAAGCATGACATTGCTATTTGCAAGCAGTAGCTAGCAAAAAATTAATTTGATATGGTAACTGTATCTGACTGCCCAATTATACCTAAAGAGCTAAAGGATCTTCAAGAAGTCATTTATATAATTTCTGATAAATACTATCCTAAGCTTCTTGAAAATATCTCCAATATTATGTATATAAAAGAATATTCCACAATATTCAAGAGAGCTGATCAACCTAGTTCAAATTCCACAGGCTCCCCATTACATTATGGAGTTGTGAGTGCTATAAGAGAGGAATGCTTCATAACTGAATGCCCAACTGTGTAAATCCTGACAAAAAGCCTGCAAGCCTTCCAGCTGGCAAATTCCTCTGACATCAGACAGACTCTGGCAGACTGCTATTGCTCTTTCACACCATTGTATTTCTCAAGGCTTAATATGTATTATTATGCTCTTAAAAATATTGACCATTCTCTCAATAAGCTTTGTATACGTCGCTTTATGTACTTTAAGAAACAGTAGTAGAGACAAAATGGGGCTTTCTCAAGTTTCATTAGAGTTTTCAATGCAAAATTCTTTCCATCTTTTTCAACTAAATAATTAAAAGGTAATAAATTTTTACCTTTCTTCTATGTTTTGACATTCATGCATAAATTTGTGGACAAAACTAGCTATAAACACAGTGAAGTGTATGAACTATAGAAGACTGAACCCCTAATCTAACAAATTAAAAAGTACTCTATTTCATTATAGCTGTGAACAGACCTGATTAAACACTACCAGAAGCATGGAACAACAGGAAAGGAAACATTGGTTCCTCCAATCTCAGGACGTCACCTTCATGCCTTTGGGATCTAAGGCAAATTTAGATCATCAGTGGATTTCCTGCATAAACTCTCATTGTGCTTCTTCCCCTGTAGTAGGTTGACCCTGGCTGGGTGCCAAGGACTCACCAAAGCCTCTGTTTCACTCCCCGACACAAATGGACACAAACACTGAAAAGTGTTAGTACATTGTCTTCTTAATTTTTACTGTAATTATTACTGTAGTGATAGATTTGTAATCTCCTGGGATCCAGACACAGAAGCTTATTAAATAAGCTTTCTTGATGAAGGTGTTTATAAATGCCACATTTCCCTGTTTGTCAACAAACAGGGAGGTATTGCAACACTTAATAAATTGGGGAAGAGTGTGTCAGCATGATGTTTAGGAAAGGATTAACATGTATCTAAAGTGAGCTATCTTTTGAAGCTTTGTCAAAACAAACAAAAAACAAACAAAAAACTCTTATACTTTGAAGTGTCAGCAAAAAGATACCATCACACATCAAGAAAAATTGTTTTCCAAAGAAACTATATATCTTTGCTCGCTAAAATCACAAATAGTTATTAACATACTTAAAAATATATGTATTAAGAAGTCCAGTCAAATCAGTGCGAAGATTTACATGCTTGAGGTTAAGCAAGGAACAAGAAATGGAATTTTTTGCCCATCGGTGGTGCAATCTTTGTATGAGCTGATGATTGAATGGATGACATGGTCACTGAGTTGCTGTTTCAGGGAGATGAAGCGTATTACATTTAATAAATGGTATAATGTTGAGGAGCTGCAGGGATTCCACAAGAACTAATTAGTCTGACCAGCCAACATGCTTCACTAAAGCAAAGATAAATTACAGCAAGGCTTTCCATGTCAGTCCTTGTCAAAAGGCATCAATGGCAGGCATGTGTCCTCACCCCACTTCCCTTAAACCTCATGCTCTCCTCTGTCCTGTCACACCGAACACTGACACCAGCCTTGCACTGACCATTCTTAGATCATGCAAGGTGTCAGCATGAGGAGACTAAAACCCATCCTTCCAGACAGAAAATAGAGGAGTGGAATTCAGGAGCTCATACACTAATGTCACACTCACATTCAAGGGAAGCTTAAGACAAAACCTTAGGAAAAACAGACTTACTGAAGGAACGCACAAATAGTCATGCCAGCAATGTGTGCTCCTTTCCCTGACCAAAACCCAATTGTGCTTACTGCCAAAAGCAGGTGGGCAGCTCTGGGCTTCCTACAGGCTTCAGCAGGGTCATACACATGAGGCGCTTTGAGGGAAGATCCTCAGGTTTGTTCTTTTTTATTTCTTGAATTTTGTGTGATGCAAAAATACTGAATCTCTACCAACTTCCTTCTAAGTTGTGATTTCCTAAACTCTTTGAATATGTGGGGTTTTGCAAGGTCTAATAGAAAGTGTCTGGATCCATTTCAAAACAGATTTCTGGGACATTTCTGAGCTTCCGGCTACAAATAAAAGGCTGCACTATACAAGTAGAAGTCTAACAACTTTAACAGCTTTTATGCTTTCTGTACCAAGCCTGACATACATAAATAGAAAAGCTAATTGAAATCACCTGAACTTCAGAAAACTGGTGCTGCTGTGACATTAAAAATAATTTTTTTCATGGGCCTTTAAAAATTTTTTAAGTTTTATGTCTTCACAGATACACAGAGGGGCAGCACAAACATAGCCCTATTAATATTCCAGCTATTGCTTTCTAAATAACAACACTTCAGTGAAATAAGGAAGCCCTCCAATGCTTGTAGCACTTTGTTTATTCCGAGTCTTAAATTGTCTCAGCGCTTACAATATAATTGAGAAAGAAATAAAGAGTCCATGTAAAATACAATCTTTTTTAAAATGCAAACTCTGGAATTTCAACTACAAAACTCCAGTTTGCAATATTTTTTCTCATACAAATGTGAACATTAAGCTTTTATCACAGATACCTCCTGTACCAAGCATTATCAGGATAGACAGCTGCAGGAGACAGCTAAATTAAATAAAAATTAGTTTAGAAGTTAGCATTAATTCAAAAGTTACCAACTGGCCTTTAAAACCACCTTAAGCATAATCATGACTCTTAAGTTACAAAATTTTATTTCCTTCTTCATCAGAAAATATTAAAAGATAATATCACATACATAATACCCATGAAATACTCTACACTCACTTTCATGTGATTTGCTGTAAATGTATTTTAGATTAAATTCAAATATCAGCATAATCCCTAATTCCTCTTAGCAACATTAAAAGAAACCCAACAGTTTTAGTTATTACTCATCATATGAATGAAAGAAATTTCAGAGAAAAGGGTTTGAATAAAATCCCTGCTATAACACCCAAGCTGGAAATGCAGAAAAGACAGGTAATTTTTAGCACACTTACCCAGCACCATGTGCATATGAGCCAGTTCAAACATTCACCCTCCATGCCTTCCTCTCAGGTCAATTGCAACACCAGCCAAGTACTGCCATTACCCCTCACTGCCTCATCCAGTGAGGTGTAGGGCCACACAACAATCACATGTTGCCTAGACAGTTGTCTGTTTTGGGATTGGAATGCTCAGACACCTACAAGGATACACTCCTAATTGGCCTGGCTTTAGAAAGATTTGAAACTTTATTTTGGTTCTTCAACTTTCTGACTCCAAACCATTAGCTGGAAGCACAGAGCTACATAAGTGTGTTGAGGTAAATGGTTTCTCCAGCAGAGCCGATCCCACTGGTGTCCCAGTGCCTGGGAACATGGTCCTGATACAGAGGGAGACCCTGTGTGAACTAGTTTGGGACTGATGTGGAGATAGGGCTAATCGACCTGGGTATTTCCGTGGCAGACAGCTGCTCCATCTTTTTTGTACTTCTGCTGTGCTGAGGAGTCACCATTGTTTTACAGCCTGAGGACTAAGCCCACACTGTTTAAGGAATTTAGGCAATTTTTCACAGTGAGCTGAGCAGACGACCAAATTCAAGGCTCAAGCACCAATCTCAGGATGAACTTGCTTTGCAAAGTACTGATAAACTCTCCCTGTATATGTGTGTCAGCTCTTCACAGTAGTTTTTCAAACAATTGGACCAGCTCAGTAAGGATCTCTTAATTGTCCAAAATCAATCATTTTAAATTGAATTTTTTTCATTTTATTAATAGTTGAATAAGAAGTTATTACTATAACTGTACAGAAAAGTATGAAATCAAAAACGCATGCTGAGCTGTGGAACTTTAAATAAAAAATAGAATCTCTGAAGCTTTCAAACACTTAACTTGTACTTACAGTTCATCAGAGACACTCAACAAATTTATGTAAGAACTTTTCTTGCAGTGTTTACTTATTCATGGCCCTCAGTGGTACCAGACCCCATTTCCTCAACGGGAAAAGGTGACATTTGTTTCTCCAGTCTGCACCTTGGACAATCCCAAGAGCAGGTTTTATCAAAGAGTTACACTGTATATAGTTGAGGAGCAAAGCATGTGGTACTAGTATTCACATCATTCTTCCTTTCTGATTAACCACTAGCCACAAAAGCAAATGACAGAAGCAGGTTAAGCCGCTAGAGACACCAGAGCAGATTATCATCTGCTGCAAAGTGGTAACAGTTGTGATAATTTTGAAAACTCGGCTTTAGGAAGAATGCACTACAGTGACTGACCAGCATTCACTGCCTGCAGTGCTTTAAACATCAGATCACACTGATTGCCCAGCACAGCACAGACTCACACTGACTTATGCAGTATTTTATGGAGTTCATCTTTTCCAAACCTACCATCCACCTTTTCCTTTCTTAGAGCTGAGACAAGCAGTGCCCTCAGGAACATCCTTGAATTTTAAATGGGAAACAGCACTACCTTCATGTTTCACATCACACTAAAATGTGCCTTTATACTGTTCTGATTTCAGCACCCTGGAAAACCTAAGAATTATACAGCAAGGTCAATGATCAAAAAGACATGAGCAGAACTGCAAGTTCCAGTTGAATCCCGAAAGTAGGGTGGCACTGCTTGCCACTGACTGCTAAATAAGGATTTTCTTGATTATCATCTCTTTGCATTTTATCTTCATGCCAACCCAAAGTTCTAGGTAGCACCAGTCTAACATAGAACGAAAAAGAAAACAGTAGCAAATGTAGAAGGAGTGAATGCTAGCTAGTTGGAATCAGTATGATGACAGAGAGACAGAGATTTTTCAAAATATGCTTTCTAAACATCTCGATATTTTTTTATGTTTCTTTTTGATAACTTTTTTTTTTTAAGTTCAAGTCTTTAAATTGATTTTGTGCATTGGTTTCCAGGCAGGAAAAATTTTATTGCCTCCTCTGCCCACTTTTTGCTACAGTTAACAGTTTTGGGGATCTTAAATCAGACTCAGTTCTTACTTGTCCTCCACTGATAAAAATGCTAGAACTTACTTGACTCACAAGGAGAAGAGTTTTCTGAAACACACAGACCTGTTTGGTCAGCATAGTGCTCTATGTATGCAGTAGCTATCAGCTGAGTGCAATCCTTAGATAAAAATTGTCTCCATTAATTATCCAGAAAAAGTTTTCCTTAATGCATCGTTAATGTAATCCTGGGGTCAGTTTTTCTGTCAAGTATCAAAGATCACATTCTTTAACTAGAAAAAAAGATCTATACATTGTCCTTCTGTGAATTTAGTCCTGTACTGTTCAAAAACACACTAAAGCAATGCCATTGTTAATGCTGACAAAATAGATAGCAAATATGATATAAGAATTGGTAAAAATATAAGTATGTACCTCTTATTACTGCTATGAAAAATTAATAATTCTTCTGACTTACATGTCCACCTAATAGCTTATCTGAAGATGCAAAAGCATGTTTTTAAGATTAGATTCAAATTATATTCTTGAAAATAAAGGATTTCCCTTTTTAATATTAGTCTATGGGAAGAAAATTTTAAGAAAAAAAAAAGGGGGCAAAAAAAAGATCAGGAAAATAGGTTCTATTAGTCATATTATCACTCTTATCTAAGAACATTTGAAAAACTATTTAAGGAAAATTTTATCAATAAATGCAAACACTGTGATTTGGGAGGTAGTAATTTCCAGCACAGAGAGAGAAGCAACAGAGAAAAGAAAGACAAAAAGAGGATCTGGATGTGATAGAGGAGAATGTTTCTTAGCTGGAATCAACATTATAACAGATTTTTTTCTCCATTATAAGCCCTCCAGCCTTCTGGAAACTTTTCACCAGATATCTATCTATCAATCTATCTATCTATCTATCTATCTATCTATCTATCTATCTATCTATCTATCACCATGATTTTCACTTTTATTTTGTCTTTTCTTTTTGTCTTGTCCAATACAATCCACCAGATCCATCAGACAAAATTAGCAAAGACTGACTAGCTCACAAAATCTTTTTTTAATATCCCCAGAAGCTGAATTCTGAGTCCCCAGTTTAAATTCTATATCTTTTTTTTATTTCTTTTCTTAAGGGCTATGTTTAGATTCTGTATCCTCTCTGTAAATCTCCACGAAGAAGAAACATTACCAGAAATATGTCACTTTTTAAGTCACAGAGCTTTGCTTTGCCTATCTCCATGATTTGAGCTCACAAATTACTTTTCAAAAGCAATTGTTCATGCCTTTTATTTTATAGTATTCTGTAACACTGGACTCTAGATGGTGTCAAGTGGCACAGTTTCTTCTGGTATCAGCACCAATTTACATCAGCTGAGGTCTTGGACCTTTCCATTTCTCAGTTCTTATGTTTATGCACCCTCCTAACCCACAGGGATAACTCTTTCATTTTAAATACCATGTTGTTCTTACTGTCTACTCCTTTTGCCATCCTCACTGGATTAATGAAATACAAACTACATTCATATTTTTTAAAGTAAAAATATAGAAAAAAATTGACTTAAAATTGCGAACCTATTAAAAAGGATATGTAGCTCTTGGATATTGCAGCGCTTTTACAATGGAATCAGAATAAGCATCAGCCAGCATATGTGTTTGGTTTTGAGGGCTTTTTTTTAATGTTGCAGACTTGAAGTTAGTTTATAACTGTGTCTTTCACCTCTAAGCAACCACCTTCACTTTTTAGCTCAGTTCTACCCCTGCAAGAATTACTCTGGAGATCCAAACTCTGATGAAGTAGAGTGATTCATGTGCTTGACTGGAGGAACACAGCTTGTTGAAAGAACCAATCTATGGAGCATCTTTGCAGAACTTATAAGTATCTCTCTCTGCAATATACACAGGTAGCTCTGACTCCACATGATCTCAAAAGATTTTCTGTGAGAGGTTTTTTGGAACACAGAGAAAAACCAGAGATGAACTTTATTCTTAAACTTATTCAAAATAAGACAATCTCTAGAACCTTCTGTGTCGTACCTAAATTTCTTACACTTAGAGCAATCAAATCTGCTTTTTCAGTACTATTGTGCACAGGTAGATATAGAAATGTGGTCTCTCTGCAGTAGTTTCCCCATCGCTATTGTAGCTGCAGTCTGTGACACGTGATTGCACAAGTTCTTGTACTGTGTGTGACATAAGTCTTTTGCTGGGCTGGGGGTGCAGCTGCTGTTCACTGCTGTCCTACAGTGAGAAGACAGCGGTAAAGACAGAAAAATCTCAAGTGTCAGTCTGTTTTTCAAAAAGGTTGATTCAATCCCAAACAAAAAAAGAGAGATTGAGGTCATATAAATAATGAAAAAACACACAAAACTCAATGACTCCAAAGTTGGAAAAGGAGATTGTGTAATATCTGCCCTCTGAAATTTTCACCATCTGAGTGGGCTAAGCCATGGAACAGGCTGACCATTAATGTTATTCCTGCTAAGAGCAGGAAGCAGACCCGAATGACCTCAGAAATCCTTTTCTACCTAAATTATGGTATGAAAATAGAGAATGATTATTTTAATGGGATTTTCAGTAAGTTTAAATTTTGTTCTATGAGCAAATACAACCATCAACATCCTTCATTAACCAATCTGTCTGGTATTAAAAGCCTGCCAACATTCAAGGTCTTCTCAGTATGATACTATCTCTTTATTTTTTAAGCACTTTGAACATAAAAACTAATAAAGCAGTGTCCTGTACTCCTGACCAAAACTTGTGGCAACAGATAACACATCTTATTGCTTTCCTTTTACAAATTTTTGCAAGTCAGATTTTGTTGCATCAGTTATGGATTGGAGACTTCCCTTAGTGGTCATAATAACTAATTTTAGTATTTAATTAATTTTAATTATCATTGCTGTTGCCATTACTACGTCATTAGTGACATAAGATGAAATCTGGAACTCGTAGAAAAAACAGATTTTTTCCACACACTTGTAACAATCATTTTGTATCTCTCTGAATATAATAGTATATTTAACAAAATATATAGTTAAAAATAATATGAAAAAAGTTAAGATCCATCCATTTATTTTTCTACTCTGAACATATATTTAAAAAACCCCAAAGACAGAAAAATTTTGAGGTAAAAAAGGAGAAACATGCAAGAATTACATATATAGCTTATGTGGTAGTAATACAGCTGTAGAAGATCACTATAAACAAAAATCAGCAAGAAATTTAACACCTATAAGCACTACAGTAGGTAATGAACATATTAATTGCTAAAGGGAGCACAGGCAACAGAAAGAGAGATGAACTTCCTGAACTATGTAGTACAAGAATTATTATATTTTGCTGGTTGGCATTCATAGCAAACACATAGACAATTTTTTGTGTTTTACCCTTAATGATATTTGTATGCTCATACACTTGTACATGTCTCATTTCTGACACTTTGGGCCATGACGTCTCCTAAGCCCAGAGCACTAATAGGCATCCAGAGACACTCCAATGTGGAGGACAAAAGGAAAAAACCAAACATCACTGGCATATTAAAAATTTGGAAAGTGACAGGGAAGAAAACAAGAATTTCTGTCAGAGTAAAAGACTTCCCAGAGGAGAAACTGCTGCTCTGCAAGGCATCAGCTAGAAAGAAGGAGAAGACATTGGTCTTGCTGTCTGTATTGAACTATGCAGAAGCATAAGAAAAAGCAACTGGCTGGACAAAGGCAGAAAATATCTTTGGCTGTTTGTACCACTGGCATGTAATAACGTGCTTGTCATAACTACCACACCAACAAACACCACTACATCACAAAGTCAGTACTGAGTTTCAGTAGGGATTACTATTTAAGGGAAGGGTGTGGGGGATGGGGTGGGCCACTTATTGGTTAAACGTGAATATTGCCCTAAATTTCACTGAAAATTTTATTTACCCTATTAAAGATGTTAAATCACAAGTAACACAGAAGTGGAGTCACTCTCTGACCAATGACTTCTGAATCAACCAAACATATACGGGTGCATTAGTAAATTACTTCAGTCTCTGCCTGTTTTTTTATGCCTGTTTTTATCAGTTACCTTGCATATTCATGAATATTGCTTGTGTTAAATATCAAATATTCTTTTCAAAATATCTAAAAACAATCTAAAATGTTAACATAAGTTTTAGAAGTCCCAGGATGAAACTATTTTGGCTTCTTATAGGTAGTCTAGAAGATGAAGGCAAATGTGGCATAAGAAATGTGGCAAAGTCAGAACCAACAGAGATTTGCTACGCTATTCCAAACAGTAGATGATATTTTTCAGAATTTAAAAATAAAAATGCAAAGGGAAGATATAAGGCTTATTAATCATATTAAGGAAGCTCATATTAATCACATTAAGGATTGTTCTCATAACTGTCATCTGTTTCCTCCTGCATGACTTTGAGAAACAAGTACTTAATGTCTATTTCCCCAGATGATGACAACGCTGCATGATTCCAAAGAGGCTGGAATGATCTAAGTAGACAGGAAGGATACAAATGCTCCAGGTGTCTCCTCTTGGCTTTTCTTTCCTGCCTACTTGATCTTGCAATACTAGAGTGAACAGAAGCCCCACTCAGGGAAATTTCTGGTTGCAAGATGAAGTCCCTCAGTGACTCCCAGCACATAATTTAAGTCCAGTCCTTCCCACACTTATAAAATTCATATTAAAATTATATTTATTTGAAATAGAAGTCACTGTAATACCACAGCAAATAATTAATTAGGGTTTAGCTGTGACCTGTATCAGGCTTCAAGAGTTCAGGTTGGGGGACTATGAGAAACCACTGCTATTTCCTTCAACCCTACAATTTACCAGTGAAGTAGGGCAACCTCAAAGTCTCAGAAATGAATAGTTGCTAAGAGTGGGGTGCTAAGAACGTAGATTTGCACCTTGGCTCAGAGTAACAGACAACACACTCCAATAAGGATAGAGAGGTTCACTCATGGCACAGTGGAGGTCAAAATACAGACACTCCACAGAGAAATGAGGATTGCATAGCCTCAGAGAACTTGCTTCTTTACTCAGTGTGTTTAAAATCACATGGTTCATACAATTCAAGTCCTAGACTTACAATTCATATAAATAATACATACATTTGGGCCTCCTCAATTCTTTCATTAATAAAGAAATTATTCATGTTAAAAAGATTTTTACATAATGGAAGTTGGAACACTGATCTTCAAGGCACGAAACACCTCACCATCTCCATGTCATGGGTCATCACATCACAGGGTAGAATGGTTTCTCTCTGTGCTGATTTTGGCTGAAGTAGAGTTAATTTTCTTTGCAGTGGCTGGTGTGGGGCTGTGCTTTGGATTTGTGAACACAGAGTTCATAATATAGAACACAGAGTTCATAATATATTTGGAACATAGAGTTGATAATAGAGAGATGTTTTGTTACTGCTGAGCAGAGCTCATACAGGGCAAGGGACTTCTCTGCTTTTTGTACTGCCACACTGGCAGGGAGATGGGAGTGCCTGTGAATTTGGGAGGAGACACAGCCAGCACAGGTGACCCCAATTGAACCGGAGGGACATTCCAGACCACTTGACATCACGCTTACCATATAAAGTGGAGGGAAGAAGGAGGAAGGGAGGAGGCATTTGGGGAAATGGAGTTTATCTTCCCAAGTCACCATGATGTGTGATCGGGCCCTGCTATCCTGGAGATGGCTGAACTCCTGCTTGCCCATGGTAAGCAGTGAAATAATTTCTTAATTCACCTCGTTTTTTTGGGGGGCATTTGCTTTCCCTATCAACGTGTCATTACCTCAACCCGTGAGGTTTTTATCCTTCTGATTCTCTTCCTGATTTTGCTAGTGGGGCAGTGAGTGAGCAGCTGCCTGGAGTTTGGTTGATGGCTTGATTAAACCATAGGCACTCTTCCGTGCAGACACAAATTGCTTCTAACTCAGTGGATGTTTAGTGTTCTGGCTGCTCTTTACCTATCCATTGCCTAAAATGGAAGAAAAACTTTTCAAAAAATTTAAAATTGATAATATAAAAAGCAATCTTTTAATGAAAGCTTTCAGGTGCACATGTTATACCTATGTCCATGCCCAACATCAAAATTTCACTATTTTTAGAAGTTTAACTAATTAGCTTATCTAGCAAGTACATTCAATAGAAGAACAGTTGCCCTGGTAACCCACCTTTGGAGCCCTTCCAAGGGTTTTTAGCCCTATATCTTGCTATGTCTATGAAGGATCTCATTATTTTGGCCCTGGTGCTGCTGCAAAACAGGATGTCCTTGTTGAAAATTCTTTCCCTTGAAAATAAGATTAAACAGAATGTTAAGATATGTGAGAATGGGTAACTACTGTTCTAAAGTGTGAGAAGGTGCTAGAAGTTATACAGTTATATATGTTAAAATTCTAAAAAGCTAAAAATATATTTAAATGCTAAAAATCTTTAGGCATAAGATCAGTGATGACACTTTCTTCCTACCATTGTAATACTCAAATAGTGTGACTGAATAGCTATCGTAGATAACACAACATGTCACTGTATTCTACATCCATCCATGTCACAAAAACTCTTCTTCTGTCCCAGAGACAGGGCTCCTGGGAGGCATTTTAAAGACTTCTTCCATTTTCAGTCTCATGAGAAGGGTGAGAAGGTACAGGTGTTACAATTCACACCATCACAATGAGAATCCAAACTATTTCTTCATTACAATACATTATAAGCAGTTTTTGGCTTATCAGCTTTTGCCACAAAATGCTGCTAATATTTATAATTAATCATCTGTTAAAATTCACCATGTGGGACTTGCTACAATACATCTCTCATAGGTCTATTTTTCAAAAATATCTAGTCTATTTGGATGGTCATCATCTGAAACTTGTTTCTAGCTCAGATTTTCTCTCAACAATGTCTGTCCTATTCCATGGCCTGCCTAAGTCAGCATATTTTGTCTCAAAGTTTGCATACAGATGCACAAGACTATGTGAACCTTCTGTCAAGCTTTGAGAATTCTCTACAAATCCATTTCACACGTATGTGTGTTCCAAAATTGTTACTCCCTCTTAAAGAGCCAGTGCAGTTGTAACCAGATTTGTGGGGTAGACAGGAGATTCCGCCCTTTAAAATTTTGGGGCACCCAAGCCCCTTCCTCTTTTGCCTGGAAGCATTTGCTGGAGGCTCTGTTTTGAGAAGGTTTCTGGACCTGCAACTGTAGCAACTCAGAAAAACTCCATTTCACAATTTAATTAGAAACTGTTTTCTGAGAAAATTTGCAGACTCTACCAGGAGCGAAGGTTGAGGCAGCTCCTGGGCTCATGTCACCCCGTGCTGGTGCTGACAGCTCGGCTTTCCCCAACACACACTTCAGCACCAGCACCAGTGGAGTCCCACGAGTGGCAGGAGGAATGGCCAGGGGGCTGTGCTGGCAAGTCTTTGTCTGCCCCTGGAACTGCTCCGTAAGTTTCTGCTTCCCTGGGAAAGTTCTTTTTTTCTGCCATCTCTTTTTTTCACCCTCTTCATCTCCCAGACCGTGTGGTCAACCACGCAGTGCCATGGTGAGGTAGAAAGCTGACTCATTTTCTCTTTGTCTTTGAAGCCATGCAGTCACCCATGGCAGGCTCCATATGGGAAAGTGTCTGGTGCCATTTTTCCTTTCCCTACACACAGGGCCATCTCAGAAAGCGGTAGTACCTTGAAATTTTGGGTTTATACTTTTTCCCCTGGCACTGGTGAGATTTTGCAGGTTTTTATCTTAGTGATTATTTACTTTATTTTTCTCCCTGTCGCTGTTTCTCTTGTTAGTAAACTCCTATTTTTTTTCACTTATACCTACTCAAATTTTTCCCTTACTGGTGAAAAGCAATTGGTTGAGACTAAGGGGAGGTAACTCATTTTAGATTGTCCACCATTTTAAGTTGTCTTAAAGCAAGACAAAGCCCATGGGATGTGCCCTGTCTCATGACAGGATGTCACATTACATCAGAAGCAATAGCTTTGCTGGTGGACCAAAATTATAAAAGAAAGACTTGAAAATAATTATTTTGGTGACTATATTTCTCATAAGTGGCAATCTTGGGAAGAAACATCAAGCTGAAATTATTTGCAAGTACAAATTGTGCTGGGGCACAGTTGGGGGAGACATGTTTTCCTGCATAATAAGCAAAAAGTAAATTGTTCTTCCAATCTCAAAATCTAGGAGAAAAATGACATTTGTATCCTTTGGGGTTTCTGAGTGCTTACATTATTATATTCTCATTTTTTCAGAGCCAGGAAATAATAAACTTGAACGTGCCACATCAGGAAAAAAAGCATTGCAAAATTTCAGAATAATAAGAATGTGTTTGCTGCACATTGTTCAGGATTTCAGAAAATCATTTTTAATGAAAGGAAAGTCATGGCAGACCTTGGGCACTTGATTTTGGATGGATATGTTCACAGTTTCTGTGTCTCCCAGGGGTTCAGCCATGGTGCTTACTTGAAGAAGTAAAAAATAAAACAGTGCCTCCTCTTTTCTGTAGGAGTTTTAGTTTACTGGATGGTAGTATATTAGCAATTAACCAACAAGCAAATATTAGCAATTAACTGATAAAAAATAATCTGGTAAATGACTGTTAAACTGTTTACAAACAAACCCTCCACAAAGGCATAGAATCATAGAATCACACATGCATAGAATCATAGAATGGTTTGGCTTGAAAGAAGCCTTAATTACTTGTAGTTGTAGGTCGGAGACAGAAATCATGACTTGAGTCCTCTTGTCTATAAGACAAACAGTATGTTTTATTGCTCATGACCTTCTTATACAGGGAGTTCAAAACTCCTGGATCTAGACAACTGATTGGTTTGCCCAGCTCCCTGGCCAAGATACATTTGCATTTAGGGTAGGAAGGGACTGGTTGAGGTCTCTGAGTTTAAACCTGTGCTATCACTGTTCACCTAGGGACTTGTTTATTGAACTAGGAGAGCCAAACTGGGTATCATGTAACAGCCAGATTTATCTGTCCAGCTACAGACTATCTGTACTGTGACACATAATGACCATCTAGTTCAAGCTTCTGGGCCGTGGACAAGAGCACTTTTCACTAGTCCAGGTTTCTCAAAGCCCCTTCCAGCTGGCATTGAATACTACCAGGAACAGAGCATCCTCAGCTTCCCTGAGCAACCTATTCCAGTGCCTCACCACTCTCATATTAGGGAATTTTTTCCTAATGTGTAGTCTAAACCTACTCTCAGTTTACTTCCTGTATTAATGCAAAAAGTTTATCTATCCTTTCAAAGTGAAGGATACTTACAGATGCTGCATGGATCAGAAACATAGCTCTCTGTAAAGGCAGAGATCAGACAGAATACTAAAAATACAAAAAAATGGAACTAGAAAGCAGAAAGCAGAAGCAGCCCCTTTCAGGGTACATCCCATTTCTGACATACATTAAGGTAAATAAGGAAAAGGAGAAAGCTTAAAATCTTGACCACATATTGTACCCACGTCACTAACATTTTAAACCTGATTTATTTATCTTTTTGCATCTCTTTTCTGTCTCATTGCAGCACTGCAATATTGCCACCAAGCAGCTAGTCTTCATTTCTGCATCTCACTTCTTAACCACAGCTTTTAGCACAGATTTAGGGTCCACAGGGCTGCAGAGAGATTAATCTGTCCTTCTAGGCAGCAGGGTGGTGTCACTATGATCTTCAGATTTCCTCATATTAATTTCTGTCTGGTTTGAAATTATTGGTTTGAGCCCCAGTTTCTCAGTCTTATATGAACCTGCCTCATTCAGTGTTGAAACTTAAAACACTCAGCCCCTTTTCAGTTCATTTTATCCCTTCAGTTTTGATTTTCTCCTTTGATTCTTGAATTTTTACTTGTTAATGATTCTTGCATAATTTTGTCTATTCAGATATTTACACAATAAGCTAATCCATGTGCCTCAGTCCTGCCTGGCTCCTCCATACATCTTTTGTGTCTGAGCCAACTGAGCCAGCAGGAGGGACAAGAAAAGGTCAGTTCTCAGTTCCTGGCTCAGCTGGTACCTGAGATAGCCTTGGGAATAATTTTGAACAGATCAAAATCAAAACAAGATAATAAGAGAACCATGTGAGCACATAAATCAATGCTCTAACGGGTCACTGAAGTTACAGCTGGATCACTGGCATGCAACCTGTGTGTGTGAAATGCAATAGCTACAGGAGAAGATGAAACTTTCAAATTAGCAGCACTAATGATGTGCAAATCTTGCTAATATTATAGCTCTTAAGCTGAGATATGCAGGAAGGAAAGTTAGATACAACCAGTTCTTCAGAACTTGAAGTGTTTTGATCTACCTGCATCTGCTGTGGCCAGTAGGAACATGAGTTTCAGGCAACCATGACTACATAAGTATACTTCTGATTAAAAAAAAGCATCTGAGCACATGCTTCTGTCCTGGGCTAATGAGCAGGGAAGAGATGGACCCTGTGTCCCAAAAGCTTAATCCTGTGAGTTTGTAAGTGTAGCTTGAGTAGCAAGCGCATGGATGCTTTCCTGAATTAAGATTCAAAACCTAGTAAGACATGAATCTGGGCACCACACAACCTTCATACATCATCAATGCAAAGTAACAGTAAGATTAGAAAAAGAACATGTTCCTATTATTATGACTAATGATGTATGCAGCTATAGCTAGTAGAGAAAAAAAAATCAAAAATAATAAAAAAATTTGAGTCAGATAACTGCTTCAGTTCGGAAAGGAACTTTTCTGAAAAGCAAGATATTACATGACTATTTATGTTTAATGTTCTACAAATTCTTCTAGTACATCTGGTGTTGTTTATAGTAGGGAAAGCTTATTGGAAAGCTCCTGAGTGTATTTCAATAAAACTTTTCCTGTTTTGTCAATGTTTGGACATGTGCCAATGCAAATAGCTGCTGCTTGAAATTAAACAGATATGCAGAAGACTGGCAATACCATCATAAATCAGAATGAAGAAGGTGGCTCAATTTCGACCACTTTCAGATTAACATTGACTACACAGAAACCTTGGCTGAGAATACCTATGACTGAAAATTTTGCAGACAGAGACAAGCAACAAGCACCAAAGGAAAAGTTCTGAAGACCTAGTGAAGGAATTACGTTTCATGATTTTCATTTCACTAATTACTCTCACTTATAACGGGTATACCAGCATGATTGCAGGTCTCATACAGGTGCTACTTCATTTAAGGTTTCACATTAACATCAAATCACTTATCAGCAGGAAATCTGAAAATCTGTGCATAAAGAGAGTAAAATAAGAATGAAAAATACACAGTGAAAGACAGATGCTATTACATATCTCTCTATTTACCTATATAAACACCCAGTGAGAAACTGCCTGAGTGGGGAGGACTTCTCTTGCATGGTTTGATGCCATTCCTTTGGCTATGATATTCCTCTTTTGAGAATGGCTGCTTGTTTTTTAGGCAAAACCTCTGTGCATAAGCTCTTGAAGAACTGTTCCAAAATTCTGGCTTTCTACAGTTCAATTTGTAGTTGTGAAACTACACTGAAAAATCACTTTTTTTTCCAACTTATGCCAGCAGAAAAGCCCACGTAAGAAGAAAATGCAGACTTTGAAGGATGTGTGGATGTGTTTCTTCTACAGTTAACTATTGCTTGTCTTTGAGAACCCCTATTTCTTCTGTGCCAATTCTCTCCAACTAGGTAGGATCTACAGCAGCAGTTGGAGCCTGTTCAAGTTTTCTTATCTTTCGTGAAGTAAGATGGTAATTGACAAAGGTGTTTCTGTAACCAAAAAAACAGCATAAAAACCCCCCATTGTTCATGGCTCTTTACAGAGATGCAGCCATTTCTCTCCACAATGTTTTATATCACATTTCAGTTAAATTGAAAGAATTTTACCACAGTACAATTTCATTTAATATGTTATTGTTTTGTTTTCTTCTCAAAACTGAAGTTTGAAGAGAGTTATTTTTCGAAGAGACTCATGGGCATGGAAACAGTTACACATGCAGCATGAGTAACATGGGCTAAATCTGTTGTCTTTCGTAGCAGAAGTCTGCCCTTGAAGTCAATTGGAAGCTCAATAACCGTATGAGCATTATTTTAATCTCAAATTAATTTATTCTGCCTCTCACAGCAGTTATTAGCTTGCATGCTGTGTAAGTTCTCATGATATGCATGGTCACAGTGTTTTTGATGAAACCACAGTAAGTATTCTTGTTCATAAAATACTTTTTAATCATCTACAGATAGCCCCTGAATGAGTACAGATATGTGGTTTGTGTGTTACCCTCCTGAGATTAAGCAGTGCCTCATTCTGTGCCTTATTCTGAGGAACAGCCCACAGTCCACTTGTACTGGACTTCATCTATTTATTTAATCAATATTTGGAACTAATTTGATGAAGAAAAATTTTAAAACTTTCTGATCATTTTTTCTTGTTTATAGTTTTTGCCTCATACATTCTATAGTTAAGATCATCCTTCAATAGTGGCTCTAAATTTTCTCGAAAACCAAAACCCAAAGCATTTCTTAGACTAGATGGCAGTATTCTCATTTTCCTATTACAGCACAAAACAATATAATTCCAGCTATTTTACTCCAAGTCTGGAAGCAGTTCTAATAAACCCCTCACAGCTGCAGAATTTAAAGTGAACTCTGTTGCACTAGGACCCCTTTATTAACTCAGATTGCTATAGAACAGCATTGCTCTAAATTTTCCAGTGATGGACAGAAACATCAGGCAATTAAAATAGATTTGGATTGTTAAAAAGACCAAAATGGGTGGATATTTGTGCTTTTAATCCCACTGGTAAGTCTGTCAGACATGGACATTTGCATGCTCTTCCAGTGGATTTGCCAGACTGAGGCTGAATTCAACACCTTTGTCACACTGAGAGGTGATGTGAAGTATGGGATATACCAGTGTGTACGCAGGATGTTTCAATGCGGGTCCCAAGGGGAAAATCAGAAAGCAGCAAGACTGGAAGGTTGATGATGTTGGCAATTCTCTTCTCAGGATGCTGCTAGCCCTGCAACAGGCAGTAGCTGCTCCTCTTGATGGGATGAGGGCAGCCAAGAACTTTTCCACAGGCCAGGAAAGGAATAACCTGTAATAATGGTATGAATAAAATCACTTTTCCCATCAAATTAAATGAGTATATGTTCAGGTTATGTCAGGTTTTTTTATCCTTCATTTTCAGCGTTTTGCCAAATCATCAACAACAGCTTATGGCAGGAGAAAGAAGACAGTGAGCTCCCTAAATATCTTCTGCTAACTAAGCAGTGATGTGAAACCAGTTTTAGAGAAAAATGTAGGTTTTGCACTTGCTGCAGGACAACACAGGTTGTTAAAATAGTCCTGGTGGATGGGGGATGAATTCATACTAAACTAGTCTCTAATAATTTTTTGAGTGCAGAGTCTTCAAAACTGACACAAAGACATCAAAATGCTGCTGCAAAATTTTTATTACAGCTTCATGCTAGTTAAATTAAAACATGTCTAGAATCTTTAGATCATCCAAATAAATTTGGTTTGACGTTAATTTAAAGTAATATGTGGTTTTGCACGAGAATGCTAGGGAAGTGGTGATTGCATGCAAAGTTTTCAACCAGTTCCAGTCTGGAGATCATACTATCTCCAGATCATACTGGGTTTGCTCTCAAGCTGTTATTATGCTTCCTTGCTTCTCTTTCCCCTTCCATGATGTTATGCAGCCATACAGTTATTTTGACAGCTAGCAGAATAACTTCCTTCATTTGAAGGAAACCTGCCAGAGCATGCTTGCCAGAACTAAGCCACTGCCACTGACCTCCGAGCAGAGGGGAAGCAGATTAAAGCAGGAAGGGGGAGGAATGGAGGAGAGAAGAGTGCTATAAATTAATATATTTTTTAAAATTGCAGTGAGGGAATTGGCATTAACTGCTGCAAAGCTAAAGATCTGCTTTTTTTTATATGGCTAGTCTAATTAGTGACAGCACGTGTTAAGGATTCATGTTTATTAAGCATAGTTCTCAACCTCCTTTGGTGCAGTGTATCAATGCACCTATGCTGTTCCTGGGTTTGCTGTTGGGGGGCACCCCACAGCTCTGGTGTCCCCACTACTCAGAGCTGGGATCATCATACAATCCTAGGATTACAGAATCATGTAGTCATAGAATGTTAAGGAGTTGAAATGGATCATCTTAAAGATCTTAAAGATCATCTAATCCCACCTGCCCCTACAGGGACACTTCCCACTATACCGAGTTGCTCAAGGCCCCATCCAACCTGGCCGTGAACATTGCAAGAGTTGGGGCACTCACAGCCTCCCTGGGCAACTTGTAATGAATTACCTCACAGTGATGACTCTTTTCCTATTACCTAACCTAAATTTCCCCTCTTGCAGTTTGTACCCATTACTCCTTATTCTAGCACTGCAGTTCCTGACGAACAGTCCCTCTTGGGCTTCACTGCAGGCTCCTTCAGATACTGGAATGTTGAGGTGTTCACACCACCTTTTCTTCTCAGGCTCAGCATCTACAGCTTTCTCAGCCTGTCTTCACAGGGAACATGTTTCAGAGAAGGCCTCCTCTGGACTTGCTCCAGCAGTTTCTCGTCAATATTTTGGGGGCACCAGAGCTGGGTGCAGCACTCCATCTGGGGTCTCATCAGAGCACAGGGGCAGAATCACCCCCCTTGCCTGCTGGCCATGCTCCTTTTGATACAGCCCAGGATTTCCTTGGCTTTCTGTACTCGTTAATGTTGAAGTTTTATCTACCATCACCCCAAATCTTCCACTGCAGGGCTGCTCTCAATCACTTCTCTGCCCAAGCTGTTGGTGTGTCTGGGATTGCCATGACCCATGTGTAGGACCTTGCACTTGGCTTTGTTGACCCCATGAGGTTTGCACTGGCCCAGCTCTCCAGCCTGTCCAGGTCCCTCTGGATGCCATCCCTTCCCTCCAGCGAGTCGACTGCCCCACACAGCCTGGTGCTGGCAGTGAACTTGCTGAGGGTGCCCTTGATCCCACTGCCCATGGCCCTGACAAAGATTTCCTTCGAAAATGTTGTGGCTTTCTCTAGACTTACATAACTATGTTTCTTTCCCATTTGTACCAGGGCAGAGAGGAACAGCAGATATATTATTATTTATTACATCCAGAGCTGGGATGTAGCTGGGGCAAGCAGAAATCCAGGGTGTTTTTTCAGGTGACTCTGCATTGGATTAATCAGCCCAGCACTGAGCTTTAACAGTTCAGGTGTCCTGCCTGTACACAGCACCCTAGGGCTCTTCTTACTATTTATATCTTAGCAGTATTTCCACTGCTATGGCCTTGTCCAGAAACTGAACAGCTTGCATTCAGCTAGTCCCCTGCCACTCTTCAGGTCTTATCTTGACCTCTTCAGCTATCTTAAAGATTGTGTTTCACTTTGACAGCTTGGATAATCTCCCTACTGATTTGAAAACCTCTGTAGCCTTCATCACTATAGCAACAGGAGGACTTACAGCACCTGATCCTTATTGCAGTTTCAGACAGTTGTGGATGAAGAAAACTCATCCATTTGCATGAAGATATCAATTATTTACTAAACACTAACACATGGTTAGGGAACAGAAAACCCAAATCTTTACCTACATTGAAACTTTTACCCAGCATGCCCTCCATCACAGATCTAATGGCATGAGAAAAATTCCTTGTAGTCTTTAAGTTTTGCAGGATAGACTCTACATTCATACATGTGGGGTCTTTGGATACTGCTTCCCAAAGAAGCTTCAGGCTGAGAGATGGGCTGGCCCTCAACCTCTGTGGCCCTTCCTTCATGTCAATGGTAGGCATGTACTTTTGGCTGAGAGGGCCAGGAGTCTCCAAATAAGACAATAAAGAACTCCACACGATTTTGAAACCTTTGGAAGCATCATTTCTTTACTTAATCTGATTTTTTCCATTGTTTTCTTCTACTCCCAAAATTTATTCTGTGATATCCTTAAATTTAATTGAAGGGCTTGGTTTTCAGCATTGATAAGAGTCTCTCTTGCAAATAATCATGCTGGGAATCTAAAGCATGATTCAAGAGAGATACAATATCTGTAGTAATTTTGTACCCTGTTCAACCCAGTTAATAACCTGCTCGCGTTGTGAGTATTGTGATTTTGATGCAACTCCTCTCACAGAAGAGAAAATATTTAGAAACATTAAGAGCTTTCTTGCTACACAGTAAGGTTTGTTGATACATACTTCTTACAAAACATCTTGTTTTGAGCTTTAAAACCAGAACATTTGGACAGGATATCTGATAAAATCAAGCTAATAAAGGCCATTTTTTGCCATCTGCCCATTTTTATAGTGAACACAACTTTATGGGACAGTCACACTATCTCTATTTCCAGCTTCTGCAGCTAGTTACACATCTGATCTTTCCTTCATTCACACTTCAAGAGAAAAATAATAACTGTCCATACACTGCAAGTCAGACAATATTCTTTGGTACATGTTTTTTCAGCATAGTGTTATATCAGGAAATTATCAAATACATGTTCACTTTCAACATTTCATTCCTGGCATGGCAGCAAGGCTTTAAAGCATAGCTCACCAAACCCAAACGAATCCCTTTAAATCTGTTTTCTCAGTTATTATGAAAACAGGTATTTTGTTTGCCCTTTAGTTGTTTTTGTGCCTGTTGCATTCTCTCTCACATTGCTTCAAGCCTCCACACGCCACAGGTTGTCAGAAGCAACTCCAGGACTGAGGGCGAGATGCAGGCTCTGAGCAGGCTCTGCAGGAGAGCCAGGGAAGAGTGCTAAGGAATCACATGTTACCTGAGAGGCTGCAGGGGCCCAGAGAAGGCTGGGAACAGCCAGAGTGGAGATCAGAGCTGGCCAGAGAAGGATTAGCAATCCTTCCTCATGTCTGATCTTCTCTGTTCCCCAGAAATGTTGAACTTCGCTGATCCTTCACAAGAGAACAGCATCCTCTCTGCCCTTCCCTTCAATGCCTGTCCATGGGGCTGCAGGAGAGGGGACAAAGGTTGATGAGAGAGAGCTTTTCCTTCCTACTTCTCTCTTCTTATCTAATGTTTAGCAGGGGTTTATGCTTGCAAATAACAAGACTGGGCAAGAAAGGTAAAGCCAGGAAGCTTGACTCCCCGAGTCTCTGGAGTATTTCTGTAGCTGGTGGAAGAAGCTGGGGAGATGAAGTCTACGTTTAAACTGAGTTGAGACTGCAGGAGAGGACGACCATAAGGGCTGTAGAACCGCTTTTCTGCCTGCTAATTTTAATTTATTGTTTGAAAAAGGCGCAAAACCATTAACCACGCTTGCACAAACCCCATGGGCTGTCTTAAAATGCACAGATGTGGTGGGGTCCTGCAGGCTGCTCCCCTGCTTCCTCTGTGTGTGATGGCTGAATGAGGTGAATGCAGTAGCTCTGCTGAGTGTGCTCTCACAGTCTGCTTGCTTTTAGCGTTTTTGTGACATTGTGTCTGTTATTCACAGTTCTTATTCATCTGGGATAGATTAAAGTGATATGAAATATCCAGTCTCAGATGTAACAAAACCAGCACAAATACAGCATAAACAGCAAAGATAGGATAAAAGCTATGGAATACCTATCCATGTAATAGGTCAGGAAGCTATTAAACCTGCCTTTGTCTGTTCTCAGCAGACCTGAGTATACTATGTCTTCTTTTTCCATTTGCATTTTTCCATTTGGTTAGTGAACATGCAATCAATGTCTCTTTGGCACATAAAGTAAAAAATTACTTAAAAGAGGGAGATTAAAGGATTGTACTGAACCATCACCTTAATATAGATTCTGAATTATAAAAGACCTGTGGTAGAAGGGGTGCCCTACATGCCAGTTATAGTTGCAGGGCAACTTGATTGACAACAGTTCATTTCCATGGCAAAGTTAATCTTTACTAATGCAGTTGTCTCAATTGATTTTAAATTCTAATGCATCTCTTGATGGCGTGTTTTCAGTTAACTTATAAACGTATTTCTTACAAGCCTTCATATCTTTGCCATAAACACTGAGAGAAGATTCCAGTGCCCCCATGTAAAGCAAATTTATGTTCCCATCATTTTTGGTACCTAGAGGTTTCCCATTAAATATCACTGAGGGCTTATTAATTTAAGGATTGAGTTATTCTTTTAATGTAGATTTCAGAATTAGAGACACCCTAAGCCTTTCGCTCACTTTCAACTAACAGCATAGCTCAGGCTTTTAATTACACTGGAAAATCAGCAGTACTGGAACTGGTGAAGCCTAATGAAAATAGGAAATAAATCACACTGATGCTGTCATGAGTGTCTTCCCTGGACTTTGTAGCTGGCATTGCGGACAATAAAAATTAAATAAAAAATTAATTCTCCTCCCATTGTAATCACTGTTGATGATGAAACACTGGGAAGGCATTCCTGTGCAAACCAATTGTATTATCAAATTAGCCAAAAGTGCAGGATTTTTAATCATAGGTACATTCTTACTTAGTTGTAAACACAGTATCACACACGGCAATAAAGAACAACATTTTCCTGTGGGCTGTATGATCCTCAACTACTTAAAATTGCAATTTAGGACAGTTAAATCCATGCTCACAAGACGTGTTGAATTTCGTGAATGCAAAGGGTTATCAGATACAAAGATTATTGTTTAATTGCATTCATTTGTAGACCTCATTAAAAGTTTTACATTACTATATTTTGAATCTATTTTTAATTTGTAAAGCAGTTTTATTTTAGTTTAAAAAATTCTGTTTTCAAGGCGACTATTTGCATATATACAGGAGACAGACTTTTGTGCCTTTGATGTTGGAATTCTTCATATTGAAAACTATACAGGAATCACATGTAATTTGTTTTCAATACTTTCATAATAAATATTCAGGGTTCCTTCTGTCACTTTTCCCTGAGCAAATCAGATACACAATTTTCATGCAACTCATTTGATGTTGCAGAAATGTTTAGGCCCTCCAAGTTTCTTGGTGCATGTGATAGCATATTTGAAATGGAAGCATTGCAAAAAGATTGCTCTAGTGTTTACAAATCAAAGTGAAGTTTAAGATGAGACATATTTTGCAAAATTGTCTCATTGGATTTTATCCAAATATATTTCCGACAATCCCCAGTAAACTAATAAGCTCCAGACTTTTTCCCATTTTTACAAAACTTGTCTTCCAATAGGCAATGCCCTTCAAAATGTTTTCCAGTTAAAAATTAATTTTCATCTGGTGAAAGAAAATGAAGTGAAGTGTGGCAAAAACCGTGACAAGAATTGCTTTATTAGACCATCTATGCCCTTCTGAGAAATGAATAAGCTGAAGACATTCAGACATTTACATGGTTATGGATAGAAAAGAGAAGAGACACTGCTAAAACTGGTCTGTCAAGAGGACAAGCAAGGTCCCCAACTAAATCCTCCCACAACCGCTCCATCTTGCCATGTGTGAAACCTGATATTTTCATTTTTCTTGTAGCTGAGCTCTGCCTGTGGGCTGGCTTAGCCCACTGCAGTGCTGACCTTGGGTGACTGCATGTGGCCTGGCCGATTTCACTTCTGTCAGAGACCCCGTCAACAGCTGTGAACGTTATGAATGGATAGAGGCATCAGGAGAGGGTCTTTAAGCACAGCATTAGAGCTGCTAGAAAGGTGACTATACACAGGTCTGCACATAACCTCTCATACCATAAACTGATAGTATCTATCCTCATAATCCTCTGTCTCCTAGTGGATGGCCTCCTCCAGATTTTGTTGATTGTTTTTTCCTTATTTGACTTTCGTGTAGTGCCACAGGGTGATTAACCTGCCAGCTGGCATAGAAATTCTGAGTACTGAGGTCAAAGAAAGGGTTAGTTTGATGGGTTGCTGAGAGCTGGGGAGTGGGGTAACTAAAACCATCGTCTTCAGTTATGGCAAATCTGTTAAAAAAACTGGGACTGGGCTTACCTACCACCCTCACAGCAACAGTGTGAGCTTAACTACTCAGTTGAAGCTGTATACTTTTTTGTATATGTTGAAGTAAAACTTGTTGCAGGCATTTAATATTGTCTTCCATGATTGCTCATCCTTTTGTGGGAAAACTGTTGCAGAAACAATGTGAAGAATCAAATTTTCAATGTCTGGTATTTTCAGCAGGATTGTTTCTAGTCTTTTTTGGCTCTCAGAAAATCCTTACACATTTATACCAGGATAAGTTACAAATCCATTGTTGTGGTTGCTGCTGCTATCCTCAAATAGCAAATATTTTGGCATTGTGACCCCAAATACGTGGGGGTCGTCCCTGGATGACATATCTGGTCTCCAGAATTTCCAGCAGTGAGGTCCTCTCATGAATTAGGATCACAGGTTCACTTTTGTGATAGCCTGCAAGACAGGCTCTAACACACTTCTTTCAAAGAAATGTTAACAGATGAATGCCCATGAGGAGTCTTGATCTATAATCCATGTCATTTGGCACATACAGAATTAATACCAAGTTTGATTTTCTTTTTACACATATACATGCCAAAACAGATATCCATGTCCCATCCCTATCAATGCCCATAAAAGCAGCCTTAAATGTAAATTCCTTAATTGTTTTCCAAAGGATTTTATATCTTATAGCATTTTCCCAATGCCAGTAGCAGTTCCTACAGCACCACATATCTGAAAGGTGTATGGAGAACTACCATAAAGTAATTTTGATAATGTTTAAATAACACATGGAAATAGAAAAGCCTCCTGTGCACAGCTGCTAACACAGCACTTTATTAAAACAATGGATCATAGTTTCTGAAAGCTGCTGAGAGCTGTGTAGAATTCAGTCCCTTGCCTAACTTGATGGTAATGTCAATGAACTTCAGATCAGCTCCTTGATGAGTACTAGACAAATACAATGTGACTGATGCAAATTGCTTATGTTTAGTGCCTGTCAAAACATGACCCAAGGAATATAAAATGAGATAGAAAACAAGAGATGGGTGAATGAAAGAAAGATATGAAGTGGCACAACCTATGCTGAAAAACAAATATGTGAAGAAATGAAAATCAAGAAAAATGTTTTCCTAACTTCTGTTAAAAACTGTTGCACTAAGTGTAAGAAAGAGATTAGAAACTAGTACTCTCTTTCACGATCCATCTTGCTTTGCATTTTTCCCTTACATTGCCTCAGTTAGCTTAGCATCTGGTTCCATATTTATTTACTTTTTCCTACTCAGAAAATGATTCCTTTTGGTCTTCTTTTTGCTTACTTCATAATTGATTTTCTGCCAACTTTACTCAGACTGCTCCTTGTGATTACCAGAAAGATCCTCCAAGATTATTATGCCTCTGAGGCCAAAGTGATCACATTAGAGATTGTCTCAGAGTTTTACAAAATGTCACTGTTCTTCATTTGATTCTAACCTAGTGCTGATCAGCCTAACAACACAGCAAAATGAAAGAGGGATAAACAAGTGTGACAATTTCAGCATGTGCAGCTGTTTCACCTATTCTAGGTCCACATATTTTAACTTCATTGCTTACTCATCTGATCCACAAGCAGTGGATCACAAAAAGAAGAGAGGATAAGGGAGAAATGGTAAGATAGAGACCCAAGATGACAAGGCTTTAGTCAGCTTCTTGAGAAAAGATCTTTGCAACTCTCACCACCAAATCCACATTATTGCCTCTTCATCTGACACTGGCTGAAAAAGACCAGTTCTTTTATTTTCTGGCGCAATATCAATGGTGGGCACTTTAAATTCCAAATAGGAGAGGGTGAAAATAAGAAAATTAGTAAAGTAGTGTAAAGTACATGCAGGCTGTTGGCAACTAAAAAAACTATGCCAGCAACTGGCCTTGAAGTCTGCTCAGCTTTGTTTGTGTAAAATGGAGTTTCTGTCTGACTACAACTCATTTTTGTTCTCTAGGGAGTCAAGATACTCTAATTCTCAGTAGATATCAAGGCACATCTCAGCATAAAAAGAAAAGGAATTTACACCAAATGGCAATGGAACATCATGGGGTTAAAGTCTCCTCTTGCAAGAACAGTGTTCAGGTTGCAAACAGGTGTTGAATCCACTTCTCAGCTACTGGTGAGTTTACCCTTTTAGAGAGAACTTTCATTTTTCTAACATGCACAGTTTTGTCCCATATCACAAACTGCATGCAGATTACTGTAGAGGCTATGTTAATTACTCCTCACTAAGTGAAATACATCTTCCACCATTTCCAGAGACTTAATAACATTTTATGCAAGATCTCTTTTTGTTTTTCTCACAGCATGTGGAAAAATCTACTGTGCCTTATTGTATTTCACAGTACTACAGGTAATATCTGAAACCCAGAGTTTATGCTGAAGATAATTGGGTCAGTATAGTAAAGGTTACAGAAGGGGTTAAGTATTAAAAATTTGGCACACATGGTAATAGAATTAGGGTCTTATAATTTTGCATTATGCTGACCTTCTAGTCACAACTGTTGATTTTGTGAATATAAATTTCAGGAAAGAGAGACTATTATTTAATCAGAGTTAGTATGTGGTATCTACAAATGGTATCTCTTTCAATATAGTATTCCTACTGATTCTCTAGGAGAAGAAAACACCCATAGCCTGTGAAGTAAATCCATCTATAATAGACATCATAAAGCAATTATCTGCAGTGATTTTCTAGCAGAAAGTGGTGAATGCATTTAGAGACACAAGTAAAAAATATGGTCAGAGCATGCTCTAAAATTTAAGCATGTAAAATACATATATTGACCAGCATTAGTTAACTTTACTGACCCTCTTTGGTGGTGGTTCAAAAAAGACAAAATGTGTGTATATATATATATATATGTATATATATATATAAAAGTAAGAATAGATGCTGACTCCACAAAGCAAGATTTTACTTGCTAAGTGAAAGTTTAATTTAATTTCTAAGAGATTTGTTCAGTTGGAAAAGACCTACAAAAATCATCTAGTCCAACTGTGTGATCACGTCTGTATTTATTATGGAAATATGTGAAACACCCAGAAAGACAGAAACACCAGTTAACATTAGGAAAATGCTTTAAAATGAGAAAAGAAATCCCTGCCACCCTGAATTCATTAAAGAAACATGGATCAGACTTCTTGGAAATTCATTCTTTCCTGAAAATGAAAATTTAGGATCATGAAATGATCTAAACCTCTTAAATGTCTTGCAGTCCACCACACACATTTCACATGTATCCTAGAAAAAAAATTCAAGTGAAATTCTTGAGTTGGTCACTGGGTACCAGCAGGCAGCTTGGTCCTACAGCCCATCCAGCTCAGACCATGGCTAGAGAAGGGAGTACTGTCACATCTTCAGGTGACAGACAAGAAGCAATACCCAGCATCTGACTGACATTTGACTACTGGCATCGATTTATGTGATAGCAACATGTTGGGGGTATTAATTAATTAATCTCTGAATAAAAAAAGAAAAAAAAGAAAGCTCAGTTCTTCTGGCTGTTTGCCCCAGCTATGAGTCATAGCAAGGTATTAATTATTTAAAGCAGAACTCTTTGCTGTTACTGCAAATATTTCTCAGATTTTTTTCACGCATTTTTATTTTTTGACAAATTAATAAAAATAGACTGCTGATTATTTAAAGTATGAGCGCAGAAGTGCTGCTGCTTTGGTGAGTCAGCTACACATAAAGAGGCTAATACCATTTTAGCTAGAAAATGAAGAGGTAAGATTAGAGACCAAAATAGTATCTTTAATCTCATTTTTCACTGCAAGAGTGTATGTATTTGAAGTCCTAGATATGATCTTTTTCTTTAATTACACATTGCTCTAAAACACTTTAAAAGCTCAAAGGGGCATATGACTCTCATAAATATGCAGAATTGCAAGCAAATGAAAGTTTGCTTTCAATCTCCAAGATTGAAGCCTTTTTCACAGATTGGAAGAAGAATACAAAAGATAAGTATACTATATAAAAATTGAAGATCATTTAGATTTGTCTTTTCTTTGAATGCCTATCTTGGAAAAGGTTCAGCAATTATCTCTGGTCTACAGACATATTTCTGGAAAATGGGAACCAGCAGAAGATTTTAAGGCCTAAAACAAAGCAGAGAAGAAGAAATGTTAACAAAATAGGAACACGACAGTGAAAACAAAACCAGTTAATAGCACTTTATTTCCTAAAATACCCATAGGTGATATTAAAATTTAAGTATCAAGTATTAATTTTTCCTTATTAGTATCTTTCCAGGCCTATAAATACAGTGGACTATGTTTTTACATTTAAATTTTATTCCACCATAATCCTTAAAGAAAACACATTTGAAAGTTATTTAGGTTCAAAGGAGGTGTATTTTTTTTTATTGAAACTGGACAATCAGCTTTAGAAAAAGTGATGTGGACTCTGCATAACCCATCCAAACTGTACTCCTATTCCACTGCAAACCTCAACAATTCCATTTGAGTAGGTAAACCTTCAGTACAAGGCAGATCAGTGTACTACAAGACAGATCAGTGGACTACAAAGTAGCTACAGAGTAATATACAAAGATATACTTAGGTAATGATTAAATTTCCTGGGCCTGATTTAGAGCACCTTAATTCTATCCCTTGGATTTGCAGAATATCTTAACAGATTTCCGACTTATTTTCCCAGAGTTCAAGCTTCTCAACTCGATATCCTGATATAATAAACACATGTATAGCAATGTCTCAGCTACAAATACATCTAAGCATGAAAAATTGCATAACTGAAGGGCATAAACTTGGAGTGGTGCATACTGCCTCTAGAATTTTATTACTAAGCCAATTTAAAAGGAAAAATTACTGATTGAAATGTTTCAGGATTTTATGACTGTTCATTTCTTCAATGACCTCTAATGTGCATCAAAGTGAGCATCTTTAAACCCTGGCCTAGATCACTCTACATCAACTGTAAGGAACCTGCTAAGGTGGTGTATGAGTTTGGTGACTGCTACATAACATACACCTTAGCACTACCCAATAGTAATGTGAAAAAAAAAATTGAGATTCACCATTAATGCACGGCCATGATGGAAAATTTTCAATGGCTATGCCAGACCAAAAATAATTCTCCAAATTAATTTGATTGAAAAAGTGCGGGTTTGACTAAGCCTGCTTTAGGAAATGGTTAAGTATATCTACACAATTACAGGGCTAGCCCAGCTTTATACTATCTTCTTTCCCCTGATTGCAGCTATTAAGCCAGTGCAACCACTTACTTGACAGCAAAGGTGAATCCCAGAATCAGAGATTTTCTCTTTCTCTATGGTCCATGTGGCAGTGGATTGTCTTCTACTTCAGCCCCAGCACTTGTATGTAAAGTCAAGATTCTGAGACCAGACAAATAAAATTGTCTTCATTTTTCTTAGCTCTCTTTTCACTTATGCTCAATTGCAATAGTTTAACAATATAATTTCGTACCCCAAGGACAACCAACAATTGAATTTTTAATAGGCTTTGCTTCAAATACAGGTGCTTCTCAACATTACTTAAAACTCATATTGTGGTTCTTATACCTGGAGAATCAGCTTCTCATATTCATACTGAATTTAAGGTAGATCTCAATAAATTCTCCTAAGGACAAAAAATCAGACACCATTAAAATTATTCTTTCCAACTCAAGTGACTGGTGGTGCAAGGAGCCTCTGTCATGTAAAAATTATGCAGAAAGGATATTAAAAAACAAGTTTATTTGCACTCTTGTGTTCTCTTCTTTTAAATGGGAATAACCCTGTTAATTTTCAAGGGTGATATCAAGATTAAATTTATTTAGGTGGATGACCAGGAGAATTTAATTAGACACCACATTACAATAAAGCAAAACAATAGTTAGCTTGGACTGGAGTTATGATTGCAATTAATCTCCAATGACTCTGTTCTCTAATAAGCGCCGCATCTTATACAGCTGCTCAAAATATAGTGCCTTTGCAATTGAAATGCATTTTTTTAAAGCACAAACTCCTGTGAAGGTAATTCAAAACCTCACTTTGCATAACGTTTTTATATATTTCTTAAGAAAAAAAGTGAAGCAAATTTTGTGTTCTGCATGGACTCTTAAGAACTCTATTCTAATGCAATTAATTCTATGTTCAGGTGTGTAGATTAGTAAAATGAGGCAAGATCAATTCTACTATTGAAACTCGCACTGAATCTGGCAAGGGAGTGCAAAGTGTGACAGGAAGGGCTTGTACAGGTATGTAATCAGAAAAGGAAAGAAAACATACCGTCTGATAAAAAGTGCTGTCAAATTGGTAAAAAGTAGAGGAAGACTGAGGTAATCAGTATTTTTTTGCCTCCATCTTCAAAGGCAGTCTCTCTTCCCATACCTCAAGAATGAATGGACATCAGCATGGGGACTGAAGGAGCAAAGTCCAAACTCTTATTATAAGATAAGGCTTATGACTATCTGAGGAACTTGAGCATGAATGAGTCTATGGACCTGATAAATATATCTGAGAGTCCTCAGGGAATTGGGTGTTTTAGTTCCCAAGCCACTCTCTGTGATCTTAAAAAATCCATGGCAGTCAGAACTCCCAGATGACTGGATAAGGGGAAACATTGCACTCATCTTTAAGAGGAAAGAAAAGAGGATACTGTGAACTACCACCTGTCAGCCTCACCTCTGTGCCTGGGAAGATCACAGAATCACAGAATTTTTAGGTTTGGAAGAGACCTTCAAGATCAGTGAATGCAATCCATGCCCTGTGATGGAGGTTCCAAGATGATGGAACGATCCTCCTATAAGATGTGTTAAGGGGCATGGGAGGGCAGGGAGGTTCCAGCACCAGGGACAAGTCTTTCCTGACCAACCCAGTGGCCTTCTGTGATTGGGGGACTCCACCAGGACAGAGAAAGGTTACAGATGTCATCTATTTGAACCCTGTAAAGCCTTTGACACAGTCCCCCATAACATCCTTCTCTCCAAACTGGAGAGAGATGGATTCAGTGGGTGGGCTGTCAGATGAATAAGATAGTGGTTGAATGGTCACATCCAGAGGTTAATGGTCAATGGCTCAGGCTGGACATCAGTGACAAGTGGTGCCCCTGGGGTCTGTGCTAGGACCAGAGTTATTTATCATCCTCATTAATGACATAGACAAAGGGATCAAGAGCACCCTCAGCAGATCTGCAGCTGACCCCAAGCTGTGCTGTTGACTCTCCTGAAGGATGGGATGCTGTCCAGAGGGACCTGGACAAGCTGGAGCAGTGGCTCCTGGGAACCTCATAAGGATTAACAGGACCCAATGGTGGTGCTGCACCTGAATCAGAGCAAATCCCAGTATCAGCACAGACTGGGGATGGCAGATCAGAGCAGCTCTGCCCAGAAAGACCTGGGCTGCTGCTGGCTGAGAAGCTGGACATGCCCCAGCCATGGCACTGACAGCCCAGAGAGCCAAACGTGTCCTGGGCTGCATCCAGAGCAGTGTGGGCAGCAGGGCCGGGAGGGGATTGTGCCCCTCTGCTCTGCTCTGCTGAGAGCCCACCTGCAGGGCTGCATCAGCCCTGGGACCCCAGAGGAGGGAGGACTTTTTGGAGTGGGTCCAGAGGAGGGCCAGAAAAGTAATCAGAAGGATGAAACATCTCTGTGAAGGATGTTTTTTCTTGTGAGAAAAGGCTGAAAGGATTTGGATTGTTAACCTGGAAAAGAGAGGTCACCTAATTTGAAGCGACTTAATTTGGCCTTACAGAAACTGAAGGAAACCTACAATGAAGATAGAGAGAGACTATTTACAAGAGCATAAAGTGACAGACAACAGGGAAACAGTTTAAAACTGAAAGAGAGTAGGTTTAGATTAGGTATTAGGGGAAAAAAAGAGACCTGTGAGGCGCTGAGGCACTGGAAAATGTTGCCCAGAGAAGCTGTGGATGCCCATCCCTGGAAATGTTCAAGGTCAGGTTGGATGAGGCTCTGAGTGACCTGGTTTGGTTAAGGTGTCCTGCTCATGGCAGGAGAGATGGAAGAAATGTTTGGTTTTTTTTCCAACCCAAGCCATTCTTTGATTCTACATTTTTGTTTTCCTGGACCAGCAGAAGTCTCATATGAGTCCTGAAAAACACTTTGCTGATTATCTCTTCTGATATGCCTTCAACACCTTTTACCACATAGTGGGCAATTTAGCTTTAGTTTACAATGTGAGAGGAAAGAAATATTTCAGAAATGCAACACTATCTATAATCTGAAATTATCAGCTTTAAACAATATATACAACAATTATATAGTGTTTTTAATCCAATAATAATTACTGATATCATAAGAAGAAAATATCAGCATTAAAAAAGAAAATGGCTTGATTTTACTTTACAGAACTTGCAATTTTAGCAAGATTCTGTAGGGTAACAAACACTCCTGAGGTTGACCCTTAACAATGGAGTTGTGCTTATGTACTTGAAGAGATACAAATTTTCATTAAAAAAAATTTCATCAGATAATCCTCAGAAAGAGAAGAACACTAAACTGGGCATAAAATGAATCAGCACTCACCAATATTAAAGTATCAATTAACAAATATCAAGATATCAGTAAATCATTTCTATGTTATGAATAGAAGTAGCTGAGCTCGCTCAAACCTGTCCTGCCTGAGAGAGAGATGAGACTCTGGTAATTAGTTTTTAATAAAGCTTTATTTTATTCACTGCATGTCAATAAAGATTCAAGTTACGCCTCACACAATTAAAGCAATATAACACTGCACAAGTTATTGAATTTGTGCAGAGATACTTAATAGAATGCATATTATTGTGTAGAAAGGATGTAAAGGGCATTATTTCTGCAGATAGAAAGAATAACTATTTTTTTACCTACAGAAAGAAAAATATTTCTCTCTATGTGTATATGTGTTATAAAGTATTTTTCTATGTGTAATAACTGTAATACTTTTGTGCAAAATTTCTCAGAGATTAGATCCAGATACAGAATTCTGTTCTAGGAAATCTCAGTGGATTCCCCTGAATAGTCCTGGTCTTCTCAGTACATATGAAATTCTGCAGTATGGAAACCTTCTCTCCCCTCTATAAAAGAGTAGGATCTGAAGCATTTATCTCAAGTTTAAAGACAAGATTCATGAACATGATACTGAGTTTATTCAGGGTGGAGAGGGTGAGTGGATCAGTTAGAAAAGATTTATGAAACTAATAATGTTCAGATTCCTCAGTTTAAATTTGCATTGTGCTATGGACTAACACAAAACTTCTGATACATACTGAAAAAAATAAATTTCATAGATTAGAAGAAATTATGAGGCTGCTACTGTGATGCAGAATTAAAAAATAAAAATAATAACTCAAGAAACAGTATGTAAGATTTGACTAGAAAAGTAAAAATTGGGGTAATAAAGATGTAGGGGTATAAACACTTCGCCTTATTTTCAGTCTGCTATTCCGCACACATTAAGGACAGTAACAAGGGCAAGTGCTGAAGGGGCGACAGATACTGAGGCAGGAATAGTTAGTATCATCCTATAGTCCACATCAATCACAACAAAATTCCACAGACCAAGGAAAACTATTCAGAACGATGTGGTGTATTTGCTCTTCAAGCCTAAACTAATCAGTTTCCTGAATTATAAGTGAAATTTTGAAATGATAGATTTTTGAAGTGCTCGACTTGACCTGACAAGAACATACAGATGTAGAAAAGTTTAGAAATGTGTTGTCAAGCCACTGGATGTGTTTATGATGTGATATCCTTTGCACATGAGACAGCACAAGTGTTTATCCAAAAGACCTCCTGGGCTAGCATTAATATCCCTCTATATCCTGGTACACAGGCTGGGGCCAATCTTCACCCTGTGTTCCTCTCCCTTGAAGACTGGAGGAGACAGTTTCTGCCTTCCTTGTGGAAGGGGGTGTGGGAGAGCTGAGATGGTTTTATAGGCAGTCTGTCCCACAGAGCCTCCAGATCAAGCTGCAGGGAGAACAGTAGGTTTCCTTCTAAACATCTCCATGACAAGGGCTTAATATTCTTTTAGGAATCTCAGTACTGCGCCCACAACTCTCTTGAGTCCAGTCTAAAACAAAGTTTTTGTACAATGGCAGAGTGGGGGCAGCACTGACCCACATGAGTCATAAGAAAGATAACATCATCCAGGAACGAATCCTACACTGATCAAGACATTCACACAGACAGAAACTGATTTTTGGTAGAGGGAGAGTAATGCTACACCAAGCTGGATGTGAAGCTCATGTGTCTGCAATTTATACTTAATTTTTGTATACCTTATACACAACTGTAGTTGAGCAAGTATGAAACACACCCTCTCTCAAAGTCTTTACCTTGTCTCTACATACTGCTAAAAACCAACTGTGTGTTTTCCTGAAGTTTTTTGCAGTTATTTTAAAAATTTTAAATGTGGATATTTTGCTTTGTTTTTATGAGAGCTTATGAGAGAAGGAGAATATCAGAAAGCTACTGCCTCATTGTACTTTGACTGAAAATGTAGGAAACAAAAAATGTCATCATTCAAAAAGCATATAACCTAAACAGCTTGGGGACCACAATCAGTCAGTAATATGTTCAATTAACTTTAAAAAATAATTAATTTATTTTTATAATTTATTTTTTAAATTATATGCCTACTAGTTTTATATGCTATGCTCATTTCTACAAAACCTTTACCATATTTAACATACCTTTCCTGAAGTTCTTGCAGTAATTTTAACAATTTCAGTGCATTTTAATTGATGTCCACATAACTCTAAATGTAAGCAAATATTCATAATAAATTCATAAATAAGCCACTGATAGTCTAAAAATATTCAATTTATCATTTTAAACATAATTAAATTGTGAAATAAAAAGTTGTTAATAAATATTTGCTGAAGTAAATAGATAATTATTCTGTATAATGTCATGCTTACCAAAAATTACTGCAGTTATTATAAAGTGTAAAATGATTCTGTATGAAATTATTGATTACCAAAAATTACTGGGGCTATTATAAAGGCAGTGTTTAACTTGAAATCACTACATGCTTATAGCTATCAGTCAAGTTTTGTAAGCAAACACTTAAATGACAACAATGCAAAGCAAGATTGAAATTGATGTTCCTGATGTAAAGCAGTCAAAGTCTGACAAAATCCTTTTGGCAGCATTACACAGCAATCACTTGTGTACCTCCCTCCAAGTCTTTTTGCAAGATGAAGCATTTGGTGCTGATTTTCGGTGCTCAGTCATCTCTCCAGAAGGCACTTATGAGCAGCAATTGGCTTTGCAGTTATTTCCATCACTGGTCTTTCAAAGTGATCTTAATGGACCATGTGTTCTCAGTAAAGGGCTAATTTCTCTTCTGAATTCCTCTGCATACTGGGGAAGGATTATCCTGTCACATCACTGGGAATTATAACAGAGTCTACTCATAAGCAATCAAAACCCAGGTGTCTCCAACATTTTTTTCCACACCCAAGAGACAAGGCCACTTCTGCCAGATTTCACTAAAGGAGCTTGCAGGGGAGCAGCATTGATCATGGAGCCCCTTAATTCCCAGTACAGAGCAGTACCACAGTTAGAGTTCTGCTACCTGCCAAATGTCACCCTGAAGGATGTATTTGGCCAGTTCAGTGACAGCCGTCCCACCTGGAATGTGAGAAGTACATATTGTTCACCAACTACAAATTTATTTTTCTTGGCACAAAATATTGATTTTTCACATAGTTTTTTATGCAGCCTTTCTTTTTTGTCTTAGTGCAGCTTGACATCTTCCCTTTTCTCCAAAACTTCCCAGTAAGGAACAAGAACCACCCTAACCAAAACAAGCCCTGTAGGAATCTAGCTACAGAGATCATGTCTGCGAAATGCCATATCGTTTCTGGTGCCTGTAGAGGTTCTCAGTATGAAACAGTGTAAGTATGTAGAGGAAACCTTAATTACTGTCTTGTTTTCTAACAACTTCAACTTATCAGCAGCTTAACTCTTTTCCAGAGTTTAGAGAGCATATGTATATATATAATCATCATTTATGTATATTCAGTTGATCATTTCCTGGTATATGATAATTTTGAATTTTGAATACGTTAATGAGAGCTGTAGCATGCATACAAGCCTGAATTAAGAGAAATCCATATATATATATATATATATATATATATATAGATGTATGTATTTGCATAAATTACACTCCCCAAGAGTGGGAATACTGGTCTAATGCAAAAATATCTCACAGGGGTGTTATCGGCATGTTAGATTAAGTTTTGGATTTTTTAGGGTTTTTTAAAGACAGAGGCTTTTCTTAAGCAATCTGCCTAAAATGTTACATTATTCTTATTAAGATAAATACTTGACTACAAAACTCTCTATATATGAATCTATATCTCTAGATATATTCACATTAGAATCAGTGTCTTGATCTAAGTCTTCAGAAGTCCTGAGGACCAGATCCTTACAAATTGCTCCACGTTCAGTAACGTGAACTCTTGCCCTACTAACTCCAACAAGTATTTTCCATTCCAGAGAGGCTCCAGTCCTTGCCATCCAATGGGAAGAGGAAAGCAGGAACTGCAGCAAACCTGCTTGTGTGGTGTTGTGCAAGCAAAGCCCATAACAAATCTTGAGAAGAGCACTTGGGCATGGGCAGGGTGCACTGGATTTCAAGGGACTAATACTGCAGACAGATTCCAGAACATGCACATGGCCTGGATTCAGATGCCTGCCAGTTGGGCACCCCAGCAGAATGCATCCTCTGCATTCTGGAGAACCTGGAGCTATGCAGGGAGCCATGCAGGGATAGCCAAGTCACCCTCCTGACAGTAGCTTTGCTGCCCTTTATAGTGTCTGAGCAACAGAAAAACACCAGGCTCTTTCATGAAGAATAAAAGACAACTCCTTTTTGGCTTTGTAATAAATGATCAGCCAATTTTATCAATAAAGAAATTTATTGAAAAATTGCAAAATGAAAGTCCAAGAAAGCCACAAGCAAAGATCAGCACCAAGCCTGGGGTCAGTACTGGGTGAACCTCAGATCTGGCCTCGATCACACCAAATCCCCCCCCCCTTTCACAAAGCCAGTCTTCACAGGGTTAGTTTTTATAGAGTTTTTTCACTGGACAATGGGTTGCCTCATCCTTTTTTCCTTCTTGTCTTCGTTACATATTTCTTTTCCTCCTTGCTGCCAGTCTGATGAAACATTTGATGAACAGTTTTCTGGGCAGGGATGGAAACCTGATTGCATTTACAGGAACCAGGCATTGGGATGCACACCCATGTCGATGTAGATAAGATGTCCATCAGGTGTTGATCACTGGGTTGTTGGCAATCCCATCTTCAGAGGAGACCCATCTCCTCTTGGAACCACCCTTCTTTCTGTTGTAAATGGGTTGCTTCCTCCTGTTCCCGGCAGAGACTGCACGGTTCCTGAACACCTTTATTTCTTACACAAGAATGATTTTATACCACATTTTACAATAAAACACAAATTAATTCCACAAAATATATCACAGGCTTGACAAAATCTTTGTTTTGTTGATTTTAAATTAAATGGTTTGTTACCCATTTATAATTGTGTTGAAGGTTTATATTTGTGTTGGGTTTGCAAGGAAGTGTTTTTTTCAAGAAAGTTATAGCAAAACCAGTCAGGGACTAGCTTTGAATATTGACAACCTGTAGAACTGATTGGAGACCTAGAAACACCTCGAGGCTACACAGCTTAAAAATCAAAGAGCTCTCAGGAAAAATCCTTTCCTTGCGGCCTGGGGAGCAGGTAACAACTGGCCTGGTCCACTCTATGCAGTGGGCCTGCTCTGGTGTTATAAATGAATGTGCTGCCTAATTATCCAATCCAAGAAAAAAAAAAACCCCAAACAAAATTAAAGGTAGTAGCAAGTTTATTTTGAACAGCTTAAAAGTTAGAATAGTTGCTAATAGCAAATAATAGTGATTCTAAAAATAATATAATACATAAGCAAATTTGTACCACGGGATGCATTCCTGCAAGGGATGGAACAGGACTTGGTCTCCTGTCCTCAGTACAAATAAAATGTCCTAAAATTAACTTTTTTATGCTGTGTGTCACCCTCTTGTTTTCGATTTCTAAAACTCACATCACTGGCCTCATCACCACCTATTTCCACCTCCTCCGCGCATACTCCACCATCCCCTTTTTAGGGGTCTCCTCATCTTCGGGTGTTGCAGGGATGAAGGCTAATGGTCTTCCTCTATGTCCTGTGAATGACCTTTCCTAATTACACATGTGCATTAAGCTTATTATATATATAAATATATAAACATACTTTTGCTGGCACAGTAAGGAAATAAAGCAATATAATTACCGTTTTTCTGGATTTTTCCCAGGTTTTCCCTGTCTCTTAGATAATTATAGCTCTTCTTATCTCATTCTTTCCTGTTCTCCTACTTTTCACTGAACATCTGGAGACATCTGCAGGAGAAGGGGGGATACCCCTCTCTCTCCTCCTTGGCATTATATTTTTAACTACTTGTTTAGTATTTTTAAAATATTGATAACTGTTTTCTATTTTGTCAGCACAAATCATATGTATTTATCACAGGGGGAAGGTGAGGCCACAGCTACTGATATCCACCAGCCCTAAAAACCTGCCCAGCCACTGGCCTGGGCAGAGAGAGGAGGTGTCCACCAGACCCCCAGGAGCTGCTCTGTGCCCAGGCTGGAAACCTCGATGCCACCAAGGAGTGAGGGTGTGAAAAATGATGGTAATATAATAACGCTTTCTTGGGTAATATTAAAAGTTTAATAATTAAAAAACAACAAAAAAAAAAAACAAACACAAAAAAAAAAAAAACAAAAAAAAAAAAAAAACCACCAACAAACAACAACAACAAAAAAAAACAACAAAAAAACACAAACCCAAACAACAACAACAACAAGAAAACCCCACCAACATTAGGAGACAGAATAAAGCAAATATTAATTATATGGCTGAGTGAGTTGGCATTCAGCCAAGAGCACCAAGAGCACACCTGCTAATGAAAAGGCTCCCTCCTTGAAAGTACCAGCCTGTTGCATATTTATTCAATTCACATGCATGATCCAAACATTCCTCTTGAGTTTGAATTTTCTCTGTGCAGTTTCAACTCCTCTCCATCCAATTTATCTTGTAGACCCATCTGCAAGTGGCTCCATTTCATCTGATAGCATAGGTTCAATGAATTTCTCTCCTGGAGTTTTTGGCCAGCTTCATCTGGATAAGATACTGATAACAGAGGTTCAATAAATTCTTCTCCTGAAGCTCTGGTCAGCAATCTTCATCTGGATAAGATATTCAGGAATGCAGAGGATTTTCTCCCTCCTCTAGTTCAGGCCAGTTTAGATGTTACAGAAAACCAGTCTTTGATATCATGTGACAGCCTAAGAAAAAAAAAGTATATATTCATCACACTACTTATTTCTAAGTTTCATTAATAGCAGAAGTAAAATAACCCAGCAAAAACCTTCCCATATGTACGTTTATTTTAATATTGTGAAAAACCAACTTATAATATGTATCTATAACGAGATACATATTTCCTGGCTACTAAAATCCTAAAATCTGCTGTTCTCCAACCACACCAACCTCTCAGCATAATCATATTGAGGTCCCTCTCTATCAGCACAGCTTTAAAATCCAACACCATGAACCACAGCTCAAGAGAGAAAAGCTCAAGCAAAATATTAAACCTTTCACTGCCCAAATGAAACCTGAAGACATTAGCCCTCTTCCCAAGTAGAAGAAAAGACAGAGTGAGAAGTAAAAAAATGCAACATAAAACTGAAATCAATAAAAGAAAGGAGAAAAAGTGAAAGTCCTAAGTAGAGGAAAATTAAAGAATTACCTAGTTTGAACTAGACTTCTCTTATAAGATATGGAAAATAGACTAAAATATCCCTACAACTTACAGAATGCTTTTTGAGAAAATACAAAATTCTGGGTTTAACTGTAACTCAATGTAACTGTAATCTAACAGAAAATTTTAAACAAAACAAAACTATGCATATTAAGCCCTCTACCCCCAGGGAGAAAAGAAGACCTCTGTTTCTTAAAATAAAAATAATTTTTAAAATAAATAAAAAAAATCTTTGTTTTATACTTAAACAGTCATCCTTAAACTGTGCCCTAATAAACTAATATACCCATAAGTGCAACTACAAGAAAAACTACGAAAAAAGAGACTTCACTCTTTACAAAGTGTCCAAACAGCTGCAAATTCTTAAAAGAAGAACCACCAGAAAATTATTTCTTGTAACAATGTCTCCATGAGATTCTTAAAAACTAGTAAAAGACTATTTTCAAGTAGTAAAATTGTCTAAAAATCCCAAGTTTTGTCTCTTTATGTTATCAGTAAAGAAGTAAACAGTTGTAAGGGGAAAAAATGTTTTAAAAGTTTCATTCTAATTCTTAATATTTTTCTGTCTTGTAGTTTTATTAATAACCTGTCTTTATAATCTTTAAAATTTTAAACCTACTTTGATTTTCTCCTAATCTTATTTCACTACAGAAAAAAATTAAATAATTCTAGTGAGCACTCAAACCACTACACTAATTTCGAAAACAAAATTAACAAACATAAAATAACTACAATAATCATAAGCATTTTTTGGTTTGGTTTGGCTTTTTGGGGTTTTTTGTTGGTTGGTTGATTGGTTTTATTCTTGGTCTTTTTTGTCTATATGCAAAACCAAGCACCAGTTTTTTATGCAAATTTGAAAACATTTGCAGTATCCCACCATTTCTAATTGGTACATAAAATGTTTGGAACCAATTTCTCAGCTGAAGTTGTAACAGGTTGGGAAAAAAAAATTCTTCAGCAATGGCAGGGATATTAACAGCAAGAGCCTACAAAAGTTTAAAAAAACCTAAAAATCATGATGATATGCTCCTTTGTGAGGATATGTGCAAATATCAAAATGCAGATAAAGCTGCAGTAATGCCTTGCTTCAGTTAGCACAGGCACTGATGGCAGTGAAGATACTTGCATAGACTTTTGCTTCTAATGGCAGACATTTCTACCTTCTGTGTGTTTGTTCTCCTGTCCCAGGTATTGCATGGCCTTATTAGCTGTTACTTGCCCCAAAATACTGTCTCTTCAGTGATGTTCTTTTACTCAAACTCAGTACAAGGTGGCTATCATGATACAGATAGTTTCATGTGCCATTTACCCATCTATCCTGCCTCACTACAGAAATCACTCACTTCTCCTGTCTCCTAAGGGTATTCTCACAATAACTTCAATTTGCAAACGTTTTCATCCCCATTTTTGTGATGCAATTGCATACATATCTGAGTATAATGCAGTGCATGCAATATCCTGATTTCTGTGAATTAATCAATAACATGCTTGTACAACAGCTATCAAGACTGTAATTTTCTGAAGCAGAAGGATGCTGTTGCAAAGCTGAAATGGGAATTTGAAAAACATTCACTTGAGCTGTCACAGCGTTTAGACAGCCATTGACCAGGCTGTTCACTGCATATATTTTAACAGCAGTGTTCTTCAGCAAACTCAAAAAGCCAGGGACCTGCACACTCCTTCCTCCCTTTGAGTAGTAGGAAACCATGCACTCTCATGCTGCAGTGCCAGTAGGCTCACTTTGCACCTGGTTACCAAAGTGTAAAATCCAGATCCAACAGCACACCTCTTTGGAGTACTGTGTTGCATTTCTTCAAGTCTTCTGATTCCTAAATCCTTCAAGTGTCCTGATTGGGAAGGTCTGAGATGCCCTTCTGCCAGCAGAGACAGTTGTCTGGAAGAACAAAATAGTATTTCTGGGAACCAGCTTCCAGAAGAGGCAAAACTAATGATATTTACACCTAGAGAGCTACTCCAGTGCCCCTCTATTACTTGCAAATAACTTCCATAGAAAAGGATAATAAGGGAATATTGACAAGGAATACAGAAAAATATTTTAGCTGCTTAACACATATAATTATAACAAGTCATTTTTTAATATAGTTTTATATCATGTCTGCAGCCTTTGTCAGGAACAGCTGTTCATTATACTAATTAGTGTGCCCCCAAAGCAGGGCTAAAGGGGGTGCCATTTGAATGAGGTTTGGAGTGCTGATGGTGAAAAGGAGGCTGTAATGGCAAATGGTGGTATTAATAATGTTGGAGAAGTTACCATAGCCCATTTGGTACGTGATATTTAAGAAAGTGTATCATATGGAATATGCAGCCATATGCAAACATATTCTGTGTTGTAAACCGCACATCCCAGCACAGTTCTCCTGCAATACTTCTGCAGCTGCCTTTTACCAGAAGCCACTGAAGTCAGAGTATGAAAAGGGCATTTCAATTGCTATTTTTCTTTCTTATTTGTTTAGTTATTTTTTCATCATTTTTTGAGAAAATACCAGAATGCTTTTGTATTGGATGATGATATGCATTTCTTCATAGAAAATAAAAACTTTTTTGGTATTTTCTACATGTTGTTTAGCTTCAAAGCCCTGCTTCAAGATTCTCAGTTGTTTCTGCTTGTGTAACAACCTTTTTCATTTCTCTTAGTGTGCTATGTTTTCTCTTGTCAGTGAAATGCTTTGAAAGTAAGCAAAAATAAACAATTATTTTTTTCTTCCTCTTTGAGTCATCTGAATGTACAGTGCCAAGTCACAGCCTTTTGTCAAGCCTACTGAATATTAGTCCTTCAGCATTTGCTGTCACTGGAGGCAAAGCGATATTGGTGACTTCTTCTTTGGTAACAGCAATGTTTGATGCTTCACATAGAGGCACCAATATCTCATTCTGGAGGGCAGGCCCCCAGCCAAAACCGCTGGCTGTTCTTCCCAGAACTAATAGCACATACAAATAATTATAGAGAGCTGGTGTTTCCAACTTCATCCAGCATCCCTTGAGAGCCTGTAATTTTGTAAAAGGTAAAATTACAAGTGCCAAGACAGTATCTTTCACTTAGGCTTTCTCCAGCCACAAAGACTAATTTATGGAGTATAGACAAGCTACTACAACAGTGCAAGGAATGTTTGTGGCATCTGAACACCTATCAAAGACACACCTTGATAATGGGGCCACAGAAACACAATTCTTATGACTCTGTCAACTGGAAGAAGTAGAATTTCAGTGTTCTGTATTTATGACAATACAGAACTAAAACAATAACTCCAAAGTGAAAATGTGTTTTCTTAGTGCCATGAATGTTATGGTAATTGCATTAACCCAAAAAATCACTTTACCCAACCCATAATTTTCTGTACAGTTTTGCATTTTATAGGGGTTGTTATAGAGTAGAGATTTATATTAACTGCAGGAAAATCTCATGCCTTTCATTGCCACACTTCAGTGATGTCAGAACAGAAAGGGAGAATAGCATTTTGATAGGCAATTTAAACATGCTGTGTATCTGGTTCACAAATCTGAGGCATATTTTGCTCAGCTTGTCAAAAAATTTCAGCTTCTTTTCATAGTGTCCTGTAAAATTCTAACCAATTTTAAAAATATATAAATTATTCTTCAACAGTGAGGTAAGAATAACTTCAGGAAGGCAAAAATAATTATTATTCAAGTACTTCAAGCTTAGATATGTGGCCTGTGGGAATCTTCTGTATCAAGAGTCATGATTTCAAGCAGTGTACGAAAGCAGCTGCCTTGTCTCCAGAGTCACTTCCTGAAATTCCCCAAGAAGAGGCACAATAGAAAAGAGGGCTCACAGGAAGGAATCAAGGAGGAGAATAGGGGACCCTTGGTACAGGCCAGGTTAGACTCAAGTCCAGGGAGGAGCTTGGCTGATAAGCAAGTGAAGGGAAGGGCGATTGCCCACAGCCTGGTGGAGGATGGCAGAAATCCTCAGACCCAGTGGGGAAAGGGCATCAGAGAGGACATGCAGAGCACAGCCCAAAACTTAACCCAGATAAAGGTTCAGGCTTTATCTTCAGCTGTGGTGTAGTGACAGCTATAATGAGGTGCTTGGGATTTCAGACCATTTCCAGTGTAATTCTACATGACTGAATCCAAGGAGAGCTTACAAGACTTTTCAAAACAAAATAGCAAATGAAAAGTATTCCCTCATTAAGAGAACAGTATTAAACCCGAGTCCCTGCAGAACACCTTGGTTATATAAACAAAACAATAATCAAACATCTTAAACCACCCACCTCAGTGTGCACAGCCTTTAATTTAACCTCTTGAGACTGACAGAATTTGTGCTTATGCCCTTGCTGAGAGACTGGAAACTGACTGCTGCAAGAAAAGCAATTAGTAAGACGACATAAACCCCAGCCTTTCATTTCCTAGAGAGTAATGTAGACTAGTGCAGAGTGGAAAAAAAATCACAAGTGGAATAATTCTGTTGTCACACACAACAAAGGTAAAAAAGTGAAACAATAAAAATTTATATTTAGAGGAAAATCAGAAGAAAATCCTGCATTTCTCTCACTCAAAGTTGGAAGTCAATAGCAATAAAATAATTCTTATAAACACTTAATTGCATCTTTCAGTTGCCACACTTGTCTGCTCTTTATCAATAACTGCTTGACACTGGAACTCAGAATTTTCCATGAATCTGTCTACAGACAGGCAGTTCTTTTGTCCTCAACTCTGCAATCCTCCATGCTTGTTCATTTACACTGAGGAATCCTATAGTCTCTTTTCCCATTCCTTCTGCAGTGAGTTACTGTTTTTATTTTGGAAATGAGAACCTGTCAGAATCAGTGCAAAATAGAGAGATGTGATGTGACAAAATCATAAGGAATACAGGGTAAAGGAAAGGTAAAGTATTTTAGAGTATGTTAAACACTCAGCAGCCAGTTAGAAAAAAACCATACAAATAAAAATAGAAAACAAAACATTTTCCTTCAAAAAAAGAAAAATAAACAACAGATTACTCAGTTCCTTAAAAGATGTTTTTAAACTGTAACATAAATTGAATATAACTTTTTTCACCTTGTCCAGAGCAAACAAGGTTATGATCCCCAGGGTACCTCTGTTATAAGTAAACAGCTACCACACTTGCTCACCAAAGACTGCAGAGATCATCATTCCTCAAGCAAAACCCACTAGGTGTTATCAATTAAGCTATGAAACTCAGAAAAATAAGAAGATAGCTGGGTCGCAAAAGAAGTGGGGTTATTTTTGAAAAGCTGAGATTTCTTAAGGATGCGTCACCGAAAGATTTTTTTAGACTGAGAGGGAAGCAATGCCAGAAGACCTAATCATTCAGCAGTCTAGGATAGCAGGTAAGCTGGCTCTTTCTGTACAGAAGAAAGCCTCCATTTACAGTCTGATGATGTGCCATAAAATGGTGTTCTTGTTTTTCAGCCAACCTTTCTCCGAGATAAGTACCCAGTTAGAGACATCCTGTTAACTTTTCTGAGGCTGCTTGAAAATATTTCTGAAGATTAAAGTGAAATTAAAAAATTCTGAGTGGTTAGAGTGTTCTGAACAATTTGAATTATTTTATTGAAAGAGAGCCTGGAAATATCATAACTTTTATGAACAGGACAAAAGGTAATTCCTTTCCCTCTATTTTAAAAATGGTATCAGAGATCTCAGAGAAAACAATTACAGAAAAATAGATGTTAAACTTTGGAAATGTTCCACTTGTTTAATCTAAAAGTTAATGACTACATGGATATTTCTGGGTATATTTGAGCTAAAGATCACAGCAAAGAACACAGTGCTAACTATTTTCAATAGGGAGAAAGAAAGCAAAGATTTTTTCTTTTTTCATTTAATTTGTCATTTATAGCTTGCTTCAGAGATGCCACAAATAAAGGTGTTATGTCCATCCATGTTGATACAGAGAAGAGAAACTTATCAGACTTTGTTACTGACTTTGCAACCGAGTATATGCAATGCAAGCTGCAAGGACTTTTGGCCTTAGCAGAAAATAAGAAACAGAGTCTTAGGTTTGGCTTGTTAGTTTCTCTCTACTCACAAATTGTGTGTGTGTTTTATTCAACTTCACCACTGATGCTGCAACAACCTTCTCCTTGCTCTCATCACCTGTTGAGTGCACAGGGCTGAACACCTCTGACACTGCTGCCGTGACCCAAACCAGTAGCAAAACTCAGTGTGTCAGAACAGAATAAAAGTAGTACCAGGGAAATAAAATGGTCTCCTCCAGAACAAAAGAGACAGGACCTTATCTCTTCTGCAGTGTCCAGCCCAGGGACTTGGTAGCTGCTGAGAGACACAGCAGTGGCTGAGCTGTTCAGTCCCAGGAGCTGAAACTGATAAACCTTTTCTCACTCTAAGCAATGAGAGTCAGTCCCCTACATAAATATAATTTTCAGTGGCATTTCCTATTGAGACAACAGTCACGGGACTTCCATTGGCTGATTCTTCCTTTTAGGTGTAAGTCTAAATGCCGAGGGAGCAGGGGTAAGGAGCTGAACAAGCAGACAGAGCAGGTTTCCAGAGCCTCCTGTATTTCACAGGGAAGTTTCTTCTGTTGCTGGTGCCCATGTGCTTATTTTCATGTCCTTTTTCAACGGCTTTTCACCAAACCAGCTTGTCAGACCTCTGGTTTCTAACTTGTCTCAGATAAGCCGCTTTTTGAAACAGGAGGTCAGAAAAGTAATAAAAATGCAGAGACAGAAGGGACTTTAAGTCCTATCCTGTCCATCCTTCTGTAAGAGTAAATTGCAACCAAGCCACCTCAGAGAAATGCTTTTTTTCTCTGTTTTCTCTTCACAGCCTGTTCTAATGCACTGTTTCTTGGTAGCTGGAATATTTTTCTTAACAATTCTTCCATTTCCCAGATAAGCTCAGTTTTGTCTTGTACTATCCTGCCGGAATTAGTAATTTTTTCTTCTATAACAAACTTTGATAAATCAGAAGACAAAGTAAGATCTTGTAGGTTTGTTCATTCAGCTTTCCTCCAGAGACAGATTTTTTTACCATGTGTTGTTTTTTCTCAGATTGTTTTTATTTGTACATATTTTTCTTTAATAAGTCATCTGTATTTCCAATATGATGTTATGTGAGGTGCTCCTTACATAATTTCCTGCTGAAGTCCTGCCAATAACTCCAGTTATTCCCAGTTCTATTCCTGCAAAGTTAATTGATTATCTTTCAGTTCCACACATTGCAGTTGTCCTCCAAGAGTTTAATCTTCTTCATGTCATCTCTCCATTTCGTGAATCCTATATGTCATACAGCCCTGTTCCCTGTTCTTCTTCAGAAAGACTCTCAATTTGTTGTCAACTTGCAAGTCACCCTTTGGACATAAATCAGGACAGATAACCTGTGGTGCCCACTTGAATTCTCCTGTAGACACCTTTCTTTGAGTATTTTCCCTGTTGACTTGTGAAGTTGTTCATCCTATACTACCATGTGCATCTATTTTTCAAGTCCCTTTTTGTTGCAATGTCATATGAGGAAATATGTAGGGCCTCTCCAGTGCCCATTTCTGCCCATCCACTACTGTAACACTGGTGGGCAGGTATGCTATTCTTGAGCAATCTGTGCTGGCTTTCATCTTTGGTTAATTGGCACTGAAGTTCTCTTGAAATGACTGAAAAGTACTGGGACAAATATACTGCATAGTGAAAGCAGGCAGAGTGATTAAATATTATCTCTGTTAATGATAATTTTTAACACTTCCTCATTCCCTAAACTTTACACATACTCAAAGACTTTTCTATTCATTTCTTTTCTCCAGTTTTTCAAAATAAAAAATATTCTAGGCTCTTTCTTGCATGGACAAAAATGGACTATCAAACTCCTAACAGATACACAACAAAAAATTGCATTTTATTGCTCTGTGATGTGCCAGTTTGAAGGTGCTATTCACAAACTATGAGTCAGATTTGAGTTTATGAATTCTGTGCCTAAACTAGAAATACAGTAGCATACACAGTATGTTGTACAGTATGTTCCAGTATGTCTATTGGAAAGAAGCTACAGAACAAACAAAAATCCATTTCCAGAAAAGATCCTAATTTCTGTGAATTACCATAGACAATGAAGCTTTCAAGGGAAACATACATAATTTTATGGAAATAAATTTCCTTTAAGCAGAATAAAAATCATTAGGAATTAGTGGTTTCATTAGAAAGGAGGGATTCATAAAAATGGAGAAAGATTACTACTGAACAGGAACACCATGTTGGGGAAAAGAAACCAAAAACAAACCAGAGAAGAATCAGAGGGTAACATCCAAGTTATGTGTAGAGAAGAGTCCCCACAGTTGTTCAACACCAGTGACACTGTCTGGGCTCTGCAAAGCCTAAGCTGCAAAGTTAACACATACTTTAAAAAATATTTATGCCTATTAAATGTTCTGAAGAAGGCAAACATAGGAAGTTCATGAGGGGTTGTATCATATAGAGCATTCAGCCTTTTATCTCTTTTGAAAGAGATATCAGCCTCATTTCTTCTCATTTTCTACAACAATGTGATAATATCTATCTAGCAGCTTACTCTCTTTAGGCTATCATTTAAGGATGTGCATCAAATCAAACCTTCTCTGCTGTCCCTCTGTTCATTTGTGTTTGACACACAGACATGTGATATTAGATAAAGAGTCAGACATCATCCTCCTTACTGAATGCATAGTCAACACCTGAACTGTGGGTTAGGGTAAACTGAAACATTAATTACCTATTTTTAAAAGAAAAATTGCTCAGACCATTCAGTAGTACTAGATATCTGGTAACTAGCAGGCAAAGAGGGGTGTGGCAGGTCTCTGGGGCGTGGCACAGCAGTTTGCTCAGTTCACACAGGCAGGGCCAGCAGGCAGGTTTGCTGGTTCTCTTGCTGGTGAGGTGTGCAGTGTGTTGTTTGAGCTGTTTCTGCTGGTGGGGTTTCTGTTAGTAATGGTTTCAACACGGTTGAAAACTGTGGTTGGTGCTAGTGTATGTGACCAAGTGGCGCCCTCCAAAAAGGACATGTCTGTACAGACCCATTCCTGCCCAGAGTGTTTGAGCTTATTGGTGGTTTCAGAGGGTGTTGTGAAGGAGGCCTGCCTGAGATGTGAGCAAGTGAGCCTCCTTTCACTGGTGGCTGAACTTAGGGAGGAAGTTGAAAAATTAAGGAGTATCAGGGAAAGTGAAAGGGAAATAGACTGGTGAAGTTCAGCCAGCTTAAACCATCTTTAAGGAGGCCCATCTAGATTCAGAGGACTCTCATGCCTCCCACTCCCAGGCAGTAGAAGGGCACCTGGTAGAGGAAGGGGAGTGGAAATGGGCCCCTGCTTGGAGAGGTAAAAATAAAAACTCCTCCCAACCCCCATCCTCTAGCCAGGTGCCACTTCAGAATAGGTATGAGGCCCTAGATCTAGTGAGCCAGCCAGATGATTTAGATGATTTAGAGGGAAATTACGTGGCCAGTGAGCCTCCCAGTTTTGATTCATCTGTAAGATGGATCTCCACCTCTAACATCAAGGAGAAAAGAAGGGTAATTGTGGTAGGTGACTCCCTTCTGAAGGGAACAGAGGGCCCCATATGTTGGCTGGACTCACCTCACAGGGAAGTCTGCTGCCTCCCTGGGGCATGGGTGTGGGATATCACTGAGAGACTTCCTGGGATGACTCAGCCCTATGATTGTTACCCACTGCTGATACTCCAGGCTGGCAGTGATGAGATCGTAAGAGGAGTGTCAGGGCAATTAAAAGAGACTTTGGGGCACTGGGTCATGTGGTTGATAAGACAGGCATCCAGGTGGTGTTCTGCTTAGTGGCAGAGAAAAATGGTGAAAGTAATAAGAGAAACCACATCATTAACAAGTGGCTTGAGGGTTGGTGTCATCAACAAAATTTCAGATTCCTTGATCATGGGGCAACTTTTTCAGCATCTTTTCTGTTGGAACCAGATGGGCTCCATCTCTCTGTTAAGGGCTGAAGGATTTTAGAACATGAACTGGCAGAACTCCTTGAGAGGGCCTTAAACTAGGTTTGAAGGGGGAAGGAGATGCAGCTGGGCTCTCTGGAAGCAGGCCCAAGGGTGGAGTCAGGGGTGAAATCAGTAGCCCAGCTGAGGTGCATGTACACCAATGCAGGCAGCAAGGGTGACAAACAAGAGGAGCTGGAAGCCAGGGCACAACAGCAAAGCTATGATGTAGTCTCCATCAGGGAAACGTGGTGGGATGGCTCACAGAGCTGGGGCACTGCACTGGATAGCTACAAGCTCTTCAGGGGAGACAGGAAAGGGAGAAGAGGTGGAGGGGTGGCCCTTCATATTAGAGAGGCTTTTGATACCATGGGAATTGAAACGAATGAAGATGGAGTTGAATGCCTGTGGGTAAGAACTCAGGGGAAGGCCAACAAGGCTGACATCCTCCTGGGAGTCTGTTATCATCCACCAACCAGGAGGAAGAGGGGGACAACTTATTCTATTAGCAGCTGGAGAATGTCTCAGGATCACCAGCCCTTGTTCTTGTAGATGACTTCAACCTACCAGACATCTGCTGGGAATTTAACAAAGCAGAAAAAAGGCAGTCCAGGAAGTTCTTAGAGTGTGTGGAGGACAATTTCTTGTTGCAGCTGGTGAGTGAGCCCAGCAGGGGAGGGACTACGTTAGATCTGTTGTTCACAAATAGAGATGGGCTGGTGGGAGATGTGGTGGTTGGAGGCCTCTTGGGGCACAGTGATCATGAAATTATAGGATTCTCAATATTTGGTGAAATCAGGAAGAAGATGAATAAGACTTTTACATTGGACTTCTGGAGGGCAGACTTTGCCCTATTTAGGAGGCTTATTCAGAGAGTTCTTTGGGAAGTAGCCCTTAAAAACAAAGGAGTTCAGGAAAGGTGGGAGTGCTTCAAAACAGAGATCTTGAGGGCACAGGAACAGACTGTCCCTGTGTGCTGAAAGATGAGTCAATGGGGCAAATGTCCAGCCTGAATGGGCAACAAGGTTTTGAAGGAACTTAAGAATAAAAAGAGGATGTATCATCTTTGGAAAGAGGGCCAGGTCTCTCTGGAAGTATTTAATGGGCCTGCTAGCGAATGTAGGAAAAAACTTAGAGAGGCTAAAGCTCAGTTTGAACGTAAAATGGCGACCTCTGTAAAGGATAATAAAAAATGTTTCTACAAATGTATTAATGTTAAAAGGAAAGGTAAGGCCAACCTTTGTTCTCTGTTGGATAAGAGAGGGAATGTAGTAACTGCAGATGAGGAGAAGGCAGAAGTGCTTAATGTCTTCTTTGCCTCAGTTTTCAGTGGGAAGACAATTTGCCTTCGGGACAAGCGTCCTCCTGGGTTGGTTGATGGACAGAATGGTCCCCCTGTTATGCAGGAGGAAGCAGTCAGAGAACTGCTGAGAAGCTTGGATACTTGTAAATCTCTGGGCCCAGATGGAATCCATCCTAGAATGATGAGGCAGCTGGCAGATGAGCTTGCAAAGCCACTCTCAGTCATTTACAATCAGTCCTGGCTCACTAGTGAGGTTCCAGATGACTGGAAGCTGGCCAGTGTGACACCCATTCACAAAAATGGTGGGAAGGAGGATCCTGGTAATTACAGGCCAGTTAGCCTGGCCTCAGTGCCCAGTAAGGTAATGGAACAGTTCATACTGAGTGTCATCACACAGCACCTACAGGATGGGCAGGGTAACAAACCCAGCCAGCACGGGTTTAGGAGGGGCAGCTCATGTTTGACCAACCTGGTCTCCTTTTATGACCAGGTGACCCGGCTGGTGGCTGCAGGAAGGGCTGTGGGTGTTGTCTATTTGGACTGCAGCAAGGCCTTTGACACTGTCTCCCACAGCACACTCCTGGAAAAGCTGCAGCCCACGGCTTGGACAGGAGCTCTCTGTGCTGGGTTAGGAACTGGCTGCATGGCTGGGCCCAGAGAGTGGTGGTGAACAGTGCTGCATCCAGCTGGGGACAGTCACCAGTGGTGTCCCTCAGGGGTCTCTGTTGGGACCAGTTCTGTTCAATATCTTTATTGATGACATGGATGAGGTTATTGAATTAGTACATTTGTGGACAATACTAAGCTTAGAGTGTATGTTGATCTGTTGGGAGGTAGGAGGGCTCTGCAAAGAGATTTGGAACAATTGGATGGATGGGCAGAGTCTAACAAGATGAAGTTCATTAAGTCCAAGTGTTAAGTCCTGCATTTTGGCCCAAATAACCCCCTGCAATGTTACAGGCTGGGGACAGTGTGGCTGGACAGTGCCCACCCAGGAGGAAAGGGACCTGGGGGTGCTGGTGACAGCAGCTGAACATGAGCCAGCAATGTTCCCTGGTGGCCAAGGGCGCCAAAGGCATCCTGGCCTGGATCAGGAATGGTGTGGCCAGCAGAAGCAGGGAGGTCATTCTTCCCCTGTCCTGGGCACTGGTGAGGCCACACCTTGAGAGCTGTGTCCAGCTCTGAGTGTCTCAGTTTAGGAAGGACATTGACATGTTGGAGCACATCCAGAAGAGGCAATGAGGCTGGTGAGGGGCTTGGAACACAAACCCTGTGAGGAACAACTGAGGGAGCTGGGGTTGTTTAGCCTAGAGAAGAGGAGACTCAGAGGTGACCTTATCACTCTCTACAACTTCCTGAAGAGTGGCTGTAGACAGGTTTGTAGGGAGTTTGTCTCTTTCTCCAGGCAGCAACTGACAGAATGAGAGGACACAGGCTACATCAAGGGAAATACAGGTTGGATATTAGGAAGAAGTTTTTCGCAGAAAGAGTGATTAAGTACTGGAATAGTCTGCCCGGGGAGGTGGTGGAGTCACCATCCTTGGATGTGCTTTAAAAAAGACTGGATGTGGCACTCAATGATCTAGTTGAGGTGTTAGGGCTCGGTTGGACTCAATGATCTTGAAGGTCTCTTCCAACCTACACATTCTGTGATTCTGAATGATTCTGAACTGATTAAGATTTTATATTTTCATTCTAAGAGATGGTGATGTCACGTGCATGTCAGCCTGCAGTTGACCCACAATACAAGAAGTCTCTCCAGTATCTTCACGCTCATCAGTGGAGCACTTTTAGAGCAAGAAACACTTCAGCTATGGCAGTGTTAATACTAAAGTTGTGCCCTGATGTTCAGGGACATACATGGACCAAGTCAGTTCTGTTTATGTTCTTTGCTCCATGAGAGAAAGACAAGCAAGGTGGAAGAAAGGAATAAGGCAACAGAAGCTACTAATACAGGACTCCTTCTAGCTGAGCAAACACAGGAAATTCCATCGTGGGTAGAATTAAGTAAAAGAAAATTAGTATATTTGTGTGCAAAGAGCTGGAAGATGGTAGAACAGCCATTTGTGCAAGGTAATGCAACATAGATGAAAATATATTCCATAATGTGGAGGATGGACAAGGAAATCATACAACTATTTGCATCGTGCATATATGGTTAACCCACAGAGTCATGACTGTAGAATATTTATGTGAATATACATGTGAATATATTTGTACAACTCCATTTCCTTTACAGAGATGATTCTCCATTTTAAATAGTACACACACAGCAGCAAGGTAACAGCTTTAGTCTGAAAGTGAACACATATGAGATCTTCACTGTCCCTTCTTGGTTTGGAAGAGTCTCTTTACTAGTGACCATGCTGGACCTATGGCACAGCAAGAAGGTGATGCCTCTTCCTATGAAAATCCCCTACAGCCCTGTGCACTTTTGCAGTCTGTTTATCTTCTAGTGAAATTTCTAATCTGCACAGCACCACAGTAGCTACTCAATGACAATTTGAGAAGTGCAAATGATACTAGCTGCAGGGGTCAACAGATATCACACTGGGGACCAAGTGCTACTGAAATCTGCAAGAAAAAAATTTAAAAAGCAAATTTGAGCTCTGGCACTGCAGCACACGTCAGCCCTGCTGAAAGGCTATAGGACAAGTCCTATAGTAAAGCCACACACAGAGATAGCAGACTTTTAACCTAGTAGGGAAGCTTTGAGAGGCACCCTTCAGATTTGTTTGACAAATCTTACTCTTTGTCTCACGTTCCCTGTTGAGACTCTGAGAGTGCTCAAGGAGCAGAAACTAAGGAATTGAGGCAGAGCCATTGTAGCCTTGGTGTCGTGCCTGAGATGTTTTGGTTTTCTGAAATTCTTTTCCCAGAGAATTTTCTGTAAACAAGAGACATGTTTTTGTAACTGTAACTTTGTTTTCATTCCTTTTCCTAGCAGGAACTTCTTCTTGATGTCCCTCTAGTCTGACCAATGTGATTGAAGAAGTTTGTCTTCTTGTCACCAATCAAACTGGTCTGTGTAAAAAAGTATATAAGGGAGACACATCCCAAATATAAAGAAGTAATTTTCAGCCTTCTGAAGTTCAGAGACTGCATCGTTGTGGTGTAAAACAACATCAAGCCACCTCCTGCTGTTAAGCCAATCTCAAAACAAATTTTCCTCTTCCCTTTGTCTCCAAGAAATAGTTGAGCTTCAGCAGATCTTCCAGGTAAGCAGGGATTTCCGAGGACCATAATAAGGACCTGCAATAAGGCAGGCTGCAGGGATTGTAACTATGCTGCTCTAAAACTCTGACCCAGTAAGGGGCTCAGTGGACAAGCTCTACTATAACTTACTGGAATATACAGAAACTGAAAGCACAAGGAAAAACATCCTTCAAATCACAGGTCTGGAAAAGTGGATACAGAACATGAGCAAGAGATAAGAACCTGAAGTGTTCACTGTTCTTTTCAGCAGGTTTGGAAAGTGGAGCAAAACATGAGCAGATGGGTTCTGCATAATTCTTGGGAAAATCTCATGTAATTCCAGAGAAGACTGGGGAGATCTGAGTCTGCTCTAATGACCAAGATCATCCCTGGAAGCTCAGTGCATTCAGCACCTGAAAGGTTAGTTCTCCCTTCTTCCCCCCAGGGATGCAGTCAGTCCTCGAGTGTGCAGTTTTTCAACAGGTTTTAATAAACAGCATAGAGAGGCATCCCACAAAAGCTTTTTTCTTAGACATAGCTGTGCTAGATAAGTGCTATTAAACACTTATCTGTGTGAAGCTAGGAATAAATCTGCACAACTGGTCAGCCACACTAAAATAGTTCTGTAGAGTACAATACGAGACTACCCAGAACATTCTTCTTGCTTATCACACATGAAGTTTCTTGTTCTCTAGAAAATTCAAGGACTAATGCTTTGCCTGCCAACAACTTGATCTGTTGAGGGGTATTTGTTACTTCCCAGAGCTTATAGCTGATGTAAAGATAGGTTAAGAGTTTTAAATAGACAAAGTAGAGGTGAGAATGAATGACTGGATCAAATAACTAATTAAACTATTTTGGGAAAACTGACAACTTAAAAGGGAAAATGATAATTTTTCAGCAATTTAACATGCTATTGTGATGAAAATTGCATTCTACACAAGATGAGAGAAGTAATTTTCAAATAAAAACATCATTGAAACATCAAAGCTTTCAATATGTGAAATGTAATTTACTTTTTCTGTCTGATAACAGAGCATATTTGATCTTGTTTTTTGAATATGATTCTACCTCAGTTAAAAATATCCTTTTGTTGGAGATTTATCCTCAAAAGATTAAGATGATTTCAATCACTTTTGTGGCAAATATTAAGATCCTTTCCTTTCCTTTCCTTTCCTTTCCTTTCCTTTCCTTTCCTTTCCTTTCCTTTCCTTTCCTTTCCTTTCCTTTCCTTTCCTTTCCTTTCCTTTCCTTTCCTTTCCTTTCCTTTTCCTTTCCTTTCCTTTCCTTTCCTTTCCTTTTCCTTTCCTTTCCTTTTTCCTTTTCCTTTCTTTCCTTTCCTTTCCTTTCCTTTCCTTTCCTCTCCTCTCCTCTCCTCTCCTCTCCTCTCCTCTCCTCTCCTCTCCTCTCCTCTCCTCTCCTCTCCTCTCCTCTCCTCTCCTCTCCTCTCCTCTCCTCTCCTCTCCTCTCCTCTCCTCTCCTCTCCTCTCCTCTCCTCTCCTCTCCTCTCCTCTCCTCTCCTCTCCTCTCCTCTCCTCTCCTCTCTTCTCCTTCTCCTTCTCCTTCTCCTTCTCCTTCTCCTTCTCCTTCTCCTTCTCCCTTCCCTTCCCCTTCCCCTTCCCCTTCCCCTTCCCCTTCCCCTTCCCCTTCCCCCTTCCCCTTCCCCTTCCCCTTCCCCTTCCCCTTCCCTTCCCCTTCCCCTTCCCCTTCCCCTTCCCCTTCCCCTTCCCCTTCCCTTCCCCTTCCCCTTCCCCTTCCCTTCCCCTTCCCCTTCCCCTTCCCCTTCCCCTTCCCCTTCCCCTTCCCCTTCCCCTTCCCCTTCCCCTTCCCCTTCCCCTTCCCCTTCCCCTTCCCCTTCCCCTTCCCCTTCCCCTTCCCCTTCCCCTTCCCCTTCCCCTTCCCCTTCCCCGACATGACCTTGCAAATGATCCTTGTTCTTCCCCATAGCTGTGGCTGCTTTCTCCAGAGCAGCTTCTTGGGTGACACACAGTTCTGAATGGGCAAGAGAGGCACTGTGACAGCCAGCTGCTTGCTAATGTGAGGTACTGGACTCTCCTAGAGGAAGAGAGAGTTTGGTATGAACACTAGGCAATGATTATGTGGGTCTCTCCTATGGCAATGGAACTATAGCAGTAGAATATCCAACAAGTAAAACCCTTTTCTGTCATGAAATATCTCAAAAAACCTGTATCTTTGATGAAATTTTAATGAACATCTTTTTTTTCTAATTCCCTCTAGTCTTAATGTCGTGGAATCATCAGTATTGGAAGATACTTAAAAGATCACTAAATTAAACCATCCACCCAGCACCAGCACTGTAACCCCTAAACCATGACTCAGCACTGGATCCAGATGCCTCTTGAGCACCTCCAGGATGGTGACTCCACCTGGGAAACATATTGACAAATTGACCACTCTAATAGTAAAAAAAGTGTTTTCTAATATCTAATCTGAATCTCCCCTGTCTCGGTTTAAGGCCATTTCCTCTAGATATCTCACTGCAGGCAGTGTAGGAGAGGCCAGCCCCCACCTGGCTACACCTTCCTTTCAGGGAGTTGTAGAGAGCAGAGAGGTCCCTCCTGAACTTCCTTTTCTCCAGAATAAACAGCCCAAATTCTCTCAGCATTGTCTTCACAAGCCTTATCACCTTTCCTGGATACCCTCCAGGAATTTAATGACTCTCCCGTTGTAAGGGATCCAGAACTGGACACAGGAACTGAGGTGCAGCCTCACCAGTGCCACATACAGTGCCAAGATTATCACTTCCCTAGTTCTGTTGGCCATACTACAGACCAGGATGCTGATGGCTGGGCACACCCTGGCTCATGTTCAGCCACTGTTCACCCCCATGTCCCTTTCTGTCGAACAGCTCTGAAGCCACTCCTCCCAGAGCCTGTGGTGCTGCCTGGGGTTGCTGTGACTCAAGCACAGGACCCTGCCCTGGACCTTGCTGAACCTCCTGCAGCTGTGCCCTCAGCCTGATGGAATCTGTCCAGGCCTCTCTGCAGAGCCTTCCTACCCTCGAGCAGACCGACGATCCCACCCAAATCAGTCTCTGCAAATTTACTGAGGGCACTCTTGATTCCCACATCTAAGTCATCAATAAAGATGCAAAACAGGACCGGCCTCAAAACTGAGCTTCCAGCTCCTCCTGTTTGTTATCCTTACTGCATGCATTGGTGTAGAAGCACTTATTATGCTTTCTTTTTCTGAAGTTGTAATTCTCTCTTCTCTCTGGAAATTCCTACCCATATCTGGAATTGCTCATTCCACACGCTTCTGCTTGCTTTCTCACAGGTATAGAAAAATTTAGCAGAGGAGTTCCTTCCAATGTGATACTGCCTAAAAGTCTGGTAAACATGTTTAGTATTTATGAGATTATTGCCCCTCTGTAAATTAAAATATATTCCATATGTATATATGACATTTGAATGATAAATCAGCTCCTGTTTATCTGTATTGTCACATACTAAAAGAGAACATCAAAGACCATTTTCAAGTAAGTAGCAAATTATAATGCCAAAAAAACCCTTATGCCATTTCAAAATAAATTAACCCAAGCAGGATATGTGTGCCAATTTCATAAAACCTTTTAACTGTTGGACACATTGCAGGAGATGCAGTAAAACAGCAAATGCCCAACACACTCTTAGATGATTTTCTAGATGCTGGATGTGTTTGAAGTCCTGTCTTTGACAGGTGAGGAAGAACAAAGCCAGGGCATAGGATATGTGTGTGTCCTCCTCAGTGGGATGGTGTGTCTGTTAGGACATGCCAGTTCAGAACTCCAGCATCTTGGGAAGACAGACAGGGCTCTCATCCTTGGGCACTGGTGGGTGCAATGCTCACAGCAAAAGCCATCAGCCTGTTTTGATCCTTCTTGCTATACTTGCACAGGATCCTGGTCAGAAAAATGACGCTGTCAGAAAGTCTGGCAGCTTCCCTTGTACATCAGCAGGGTAGACAGAAATTTCCCTGGCACTAGACAGTTCTCTCCTTGGTAGTATTCATGCTGGCACCTTTATCTCCTGCTCCTCTGCAGTGATCTCCTTTTGGTCCATTTGTTTAAGAGTTCTTGAGATTTCGTGTTTTTGGGCAGTACATGCCAAGACTGCCTCATCTCTGGGGCAGTCCTGCCAGCTCTAGAGGAGCTGTCTGCTCCTGGTGAGACAGGCCTGTGGCCACAAATTCTAAGGGTAGCTGTGATGATATTCATGCAGACAGCCCTTGATCCACATCACAGCCTGAGACATGTCAGTGAACCTGCAGAGAAATGTCCAAAAATTCATCTGGAGGACCAGGAGACAGCAGCTCTTACAAGCTGTTCTCTGAATTCTCATTTAATAGCTCCTTTCCTATTGACTTCAGTGATATTTCACCTCTCCTGTTATAGATGGGTAATATGATGATTTGCTCTCACAGTTAAGGGATGAATATTGTATCTATGTTAAGAGAGGTTTTGTTGATGTGTGGTTATGTTAGTGTAGTTTGTTGTTTGGACACCCTCTGCTCTCCTCACAGTCCCCTTTGGCCCTGTGTTGTTGTCACCAGACAGCCTGGCTTATCAGGGTCATATGGAGGGAGGGTGTGCTCCTGTTCTCCTTCCATGGGGCAGCTGGGAATGGGGAAAGCTTATTGCTGGGGAGGCTTGGCATGACAACATCCCACCTCTGTCAAGTTGCAGGAAGGTCTTCACCAGTGGATGACAAAGAAAAGTTGACTGACAGAGTTTGGGAGAGAGCAGGGTCGGCTGACACAACACCGGGGGTATAAAAGATGGAGCAGCCGTTTTGTGGATGAGCCACTGATACTCGGCCATGCTCTTAGCATTGTTCCTTTTTCTTTATTGAGTCTTTTGTTCAGTATGTTGAGGTCTAATAAACCTTTAAATTTTGAAGTGAGGGGTCTTTTCTTACATCCTTTACTGTTAAGGTAGCTGTAATGGCTCTCCTGGAAACAGCCTTGATTCCCACTCCCTTGGCATTACCATCGTTCAGGCCTTGTACTAATGATTGGGTTACCAAATTGGCCAGTTTCCCTCTTCCTGTAAATAAGCCCAAATTCCCATCTGGAACATGTATCGAGAACCCTTCTTTACAATTGAAGAGCACCAAGCAATATCTTTAACTCTCTTTGTGGCCCTTTTGTGCTTTGCTGTGCTGTGGGTGGGAGGTGTCGCATCTGGAGAGACTGCCCCAGCTTTTGGGAAAACTTCCTGCAGGCAAACTATCACATTATTTGTTATGCTATGTGGGTCCTGTCTCAGGGTACTGGACTTATGCCAATGGCAAATGATCTGCCCAGCACTAAAAACATGCCACCTCATTGGAGAAGTTCTGGCACTCCCTGATCAGAAAAAGAAAAGGGGACTGAAAATATTAGCATGTATGTGGCCAACTCTTACAATCTCATTCACTCTCTTTCACTCTCACAGGTAAAACTGCCCTTTCCAACCCCTCACCAACATGCAGATATGTGCACACACTCAGTCCTGTTTTCCTGGTATTTGCTTAATGCATTTTATAACTTTCAAATACCCCTTAATTAGGCGAAGGGTCAAATGTTCCACTATCTTCACCAAAAACCCCTTCCTCCTTCTCACATATAGGTTTTGAGAGTACATTTTGGGTATGTTTTTAATTACCATATTTAGACAGGTAACCGTTTAATGCCATACTTGGTATACAAACACTCATATTCATTTTGTCTCATGCATTTAAAATAATTCTTACAGGATTGTGGCTTTGTTCCATTTTCTCATAAATATGATGGGAATTCAGTTCAACCTTTTTCCATATTATTAATCTGCTTGTTCCTCAGACTCCCCAGGCAGCAAAAAGGACAAAACACTTATTTTGTGGCACCTCATCCATTCAGGTAAGTCATAAGCCATGGGAGTGGAAAAAATCCAGATGAAGTGTGGACTACTGGATCATCAAAGTGGGCAAAAGAGCCTCATGACAAGAAGGACTGTAGAAGAGCAGAAAGTTTTGAGATAGAGGAGGATGAGGAACTGTAGTATGGAAGGGCAGGACAAGGTCAAGGACATGACTTGAGCAGGGCTTGTCTGAACTTCTCAGAAACCTTTTGCAGGATTGTAAAATCACAGAGTACTTTGGATTGGAATGGACCTTAGAGATCATCTAGTTCAAATCCTCTCCTTGCCATGGGCAGGGTCCTCTTCCACTAGACCAAGCTGCTCAAATACTTTAGAAGAACAAATTAATATATTGTCATGCTTGTTTGTCTCTTCAAACACAGGAGAGTAGAATGTAAAATGTGAGCGTACATAGAGGTCAGAAAATTTAGGTCTGGCTTGATATATTTTTGTTTTCAAGTACCTTCTTAATATCTGTGCTGCTGATGATGTTATATTGAAAAGAGACAGATAAACATAACAAAAATATAGCATCCATCTTGGAGTTTTTTCAAGGATCTCACTAGGTCTCGCTGTGGAAACAGAAGATAAATATTTTAGGATTATATTTCCTGCCACACCTTGTGCAGCTTCTGATATAACCCCCAGGCTCATAATGTTAATACAGTTTCATTGACAGAAATGTAAATGTCAGTGTAAAATCTTAGAATAATAGAAAAAGCCACATCCCTCATTTGATAGACTATATTTTGCTGAACTTCTGAGTCAGAAAATTTGGCTTCTTTTCAATATTTTCTTTTATCCAAATATTTCTGCCTAAGAAAAGAGAAAGATGCTGAGTTTGTTTCTACAGCTTTGTTACACTGGTCAGATATAAACATATACAAACCCAATATGTTTTAAAGGCTGAAGACTCTTTTATATTTATTAAGGTGACAAATATCAAATAGAGGGACATGTAATTTTTTCTCTGGAGTGGATTTTCTCTGGGATGTACACTCCAATTCACAGACTGTGGCTTGAACTTCTGCAGAGCAGCAGTGAAAGTCAAAATTTCTAGTAATCAGCAGGAGTCCATTTACCATCAATAAACATTAAAAGTCTCTTGTGCACTTTCACCAGACTCCACTGAAACAACACAGCTGGATAGCTTGTGGATAAATAATGCTGCAAGTATTCATTGCTGTATGTGCCTCCACACAAGCAGGAAAAAATAAGAATAATATTTTCAGAGTTGTTGATTAATTTTGACTAAGCTATTATGTGACGTGGGTTTTATTAAACTTTGCCCATTTGGAAAATTAAATTGCTCTTCTCAATATAACATTATGTTTACACCTGTAATCCACTTTTGAAATGTATTGGACAAAAGCCCACTTTTAATGATAATACATTTAATGGGAAAATTTCTCTTTTTCTTCACAGACACGCACATTAGACTAATTATTCCAATTATTATAAAGGAATAAATGCATTGTCAGAATAGTGGACAGAATTGTGTTTATGGTAAAAGGCATACTTAAAAGATCTTAAAATTTATTCCCAAACATACTTCTAAATATTACTCTTTATATACTCTTTACATTTCAGAATGTATTTGGGGATAAGTCAGTGATGTTATTATAGATGTAAACTACAGTATTTTTGTTGTTTCTGAATTACTGCAGGATGAACACCACGAGGAAGTGTTAGAGCTATTTGTTAAAAAGCTGTATTTTTCTGGCCTGTAATTACCTCTTGTTTGTTTGTTTGTTTGTTTTGGGTGTGTTATTGTTGTTGTTGGTTTTGTTTACTTCAGAACTTAAAGAACTAGAATAGATCTGACTGGAGCAATCTGAGTTCAAAACTGTACAGCCAACAAATGTGGTCCAGATCTATACTGTTCATAGCAGGATGTCTCTACATATCTGTGCCTGAATTTCCCTGATAAGGACACTCTGGGGAGAGTCCTGAGTGGGTTACTAAAGCAGGTACAAAGCCACTAAAGAAAAACGGAAAGAAACTAAGTACAGAATTCAAGAGCAATATCTCTCATTACATGAAAGACTACTTCAGTGGTTGGATGTCTTGCAGAACAGAAGTTTAGAGCTTGGACTATCTACTGCTAAAATTTCCTGCCCTTTCTGAAGTCATCCAGTGAATATTATTCTCCAACAGTAATTATGTTTATGTCACAGGTGAAACTAGTAATTTAAAATAAGTATTCTGAAGAAGTATCTAAGAAACAGGGGGCATATTTCTATCAAATCTCCACCATGTTATTAACCCATGCTCCCATTTTGCAACTTTATAGGATCAACAGAAAAATCCTCAGGCACACACAAAAATTAATCTACAGAACATCTTCAGCAGGATATAAAATAATATGAAATATTTCACTGATGAAATACTAAGGAGTACTGAGCAACACCAGTATGTTCCCCATTATTCAACAAACATGCTGCTGCCATGTTAGGATATTTTATTTCAACTCACATGGGGCACAGTATACCAATCATGATGAATGCTAACTTTATTTATCCCTCTGTATTGCTGATGACTGTTCATAAGGGTATTTTATCTCAAATAATTTCTCTGAAATTCCCCAGGGCCTTACTAATTTTGTTTAGTGCATTTAATGTCAGCTTCTTTAGACTGACAGGGCTACTTTTAGTGGTAGTATGCTTTCCTGAAAAGTATTCCTCTAAACTCAGAAGTTCTCCCTCAAGATCAGGGGAGATGGTGAAACAACAGATTAAATTGTTAGGGTAATAAATTGGGTAGATTTATTGGTTTGTTTGCTTGTTTTTCGAATGTTTCAGCAATGTGAAAAATAGTCTACCCTCAGCCTCAATACCTGAACAAAAAGTACAGAATATTACATTGCAGTGCACAGGATTAAGAAGTTTTCAGAAAATACCTGTTATTGAAATTACAAGAAAAAGTTTCGAGCTTGTATCAACACAGACTTCATATTATATTGGTAAATTTTGTGATAACATAGCACATTGTACTTTATCTAATGTGTTTTATTTTAGTATATTTCAGGAAGAGCTGTTGAGATTAATGTAAAATTCCTGACATCAGGAATTTTATGTAATATAAAGCACAAAGAACAGATGCTACATCACAAAATAGGAGGCCTCTCACAAATGGAAATTTCTAGGGTTGGAAGTAAAAATATATAAATATGATCACAAAACTGAAAAGGTACCGAAAATGTACAGCACATCCATGGCTGTTTGCATTCTTGTTGAAAAGCAGACTTCATGGGACTGAAATTTATCTCCTATTCCACTTATGACCCTCTGGTTGCTTTACAAACAAGAGAAAATTGAGACTAAATCAGGCAATCTCTTCTTCTTAAATGTGAAAGTTATGTCTATTTCTTTTCACTCTTTATTTTATTAATGGCTATACACTGACTGAATCTGACAAGTACTTCTAAATATATCATTTTATTTCAGTGTTTCCTTCTGATTTGTGTATGTGTTACATAAACTATCCTGATACAGATGTGAGAATTGATGGTGAATAGGAGGAGAGGCACCAGGTTTTAATGCCAGTGTCCCTTGGAGTGCTGTCAGAAAACATGTGTAACCAGATCACACTCTGCCATCATTATTATGCTAATAATATTTCAACTAAAATTTAACTTTCATCTAAAAATCAAAACATAATTTAAAAAGTAACTTCCAAGCCATTTCAAATCTCTAAATTCTATTATCTCTCTTTTGTTCATCTGCAGCTCAATGCCTTCAGCTTCATTTCAACCAAGGCCTGAGTGTATGTTTCCGTTGTTTGAAACCTTCTACAAAATTCAATTAATTTACTCTGAAATGCCATTCCTCTGCATCTCTGTGCTTCGTCTGAGTAATTCCTTGTTACTACTGCATGGCTCTGCCTGAATACCAAGCTACAGGATACAACTTCAGCTCTTCAGCATTAGATATGGCTGTGACTGTTACATACAACAACAGTTAAAAAAAGCATAACAGCAACACTAGATCTTTTTCTTCATCTCTAAAGAGTAATTAAACATATTGTATTGGAGTTATGTGGCAAGGCTTTGGTAGCAGAGGGATTTGAGAAGCTGATCCCAAGTTGGATGGAGCAAGTTCTGACTGGCTCCTGCAGCTGGCCGTGTGACCCCATTGGGACAGTGGTAGCACCTCTAGAATTATAAGAAAGAATTTCAGAAAAAACTGCAGCTGCAGCAGGGAGAGATGAGAGAGAATAAGTCTGCAGTCACCAAAGCCAGTGAAGAAGGAGGGGGAGGCACAAGAGTGGAATTTCTCCTGCAGCTCGTGGTAAAGACCATGAGACAAAGGTTGTCCTCATGCTACTAATAGAGAACCACAGGGGAGAAGAGATTCACCTGAAGCCTAAGGAGCAGATGCTAGAGCAGGTGGATGCCTGAAGGAGGCTGTGACCCTGTGGGAAGTCCATCTCAGAGCAGGATCCTGGCAAGACCCATGGTCCTGTGGAGATGCTGACAAGACTTGTGACCCCATGGGGAATCGGTGTTAGAGCAGTTCATGAAGAATAGCAGCCTATGAAAATGACTCATGTTGGAGTTCATGGGGGATTTTGTCCCATGGGAAGGACCTCATATTGAAGCAGGGAAAGAGTGAGGAGGAAGGAGCAGCAGAGTAAACATGGTATAAAATGACCACAGCCTCCATTGCCCATCTCCTTGTACCACTGTGTGGGAGGAGGTAGACTATTTGGAAGTGAAGTTGAGTCCAAGAGGAAATGAGGGGTAGAGGGAAGATATTATAAGATTTACTTTTGACTTTTTCTCGTTATCTTGTCCTAGTTTGATTGGTAATAAAGTAATTTACCTGGTTCAAATCTATCTTGCCCATGATAGTAGTTGCTGAATGGTCTTTCTCTGTCCTTTTGTTAACCCATAAGCTTTTTGTTGTATTCCTCTCTCCCTTGTCCAGTTGAGGAGGGGAGTGATAGAACAACCTTGCTGGATTCTGACTTCCAATATAGGTCAAGTCACCATGAATCTATATACTAAAGTATGGTTTGTATTTACTAGAAGCACCTGTATTGCATCCTTGAAGTTACTTATTTTAGAAAAACAAGGGTAATTATCAGCTCTCCAAAGCCACAGAATCAGACACCAAGAGCTAAATTCTTCTTATTTTCTTCATAGTCTTCACTTCAAACATACAAATAAACAATCTTTTGAGGCTCAAGTATTAAAGTCTGTGTATTGGTTATTGACAGTCTGCCTAATACTTCATCTCTGCCCTGAAGAAATGAAGAGGCTGTTTATTTTAGTGTTCTTGGAGTGGAGCTCTCTCATCATGATTTGTGATAGGATTTGCTAGATGATCTAGCACACCCTTCAGCATCCTATCTCTGGGGTCTGAGACTCAGACTCATGCACTTCTGCCTCTGCAGCAGAAGAGCACAACCAGTCCTTCACAGAACAGTGGGTGATCGCAATTGAGTACTAAGGGCCAGATTTTATCAATTAAATGACTGGTTATATTTTCTCTTGGGTTCAAGATAGAAATATTTCAGACCAGCTGCTGCCATCAATGTGGGCAGCAACAATGAATTACTCAAGGTGAAAACAAAGCAAAACCAATTTGCGTAAGTACTGCTAATGTTTTCAACATGTTTTCACCTGGTATAGAGCGCTGGATAAGTTTAGTCAGTATTAAAATGCACAGAAAAGAAAATATGAAGCTCATGGTATTCAGTCACAAGATTTTTCCAGTATGTGCAACTGATTTAATAATAGGTATTTAGTGTATGCCAAATAAAAATTGAAAGCAAGTAAAAAAAATTCATAGAACATAAACCACAGTCTTAATCTTCTCTGTCTTGACATTCATTACCTGCTTAATTAGGAGATTTGGAATGGTTTTGTTTGAAACACAAATTAACTAAAACTATCAGTCAACAATTACACTTGTATCTAAACTCAAACATTTTCCAAATGAGCAACCTAGCAGTTGCTCTGTTACAAAACTTAAATTTGACTGCGACACATTTTAGAAGAAAAGTATTGGGAAATGTGTAATTTATGGATAATTTCAATAAGTCTTTATTTTTCTCATGAAATTTAAAGGCCTGAAAATTTCTAACATCAGAAAGTTGGAAATGGTGACATGAAGTAACATGAAAGTAAAAAGCAAGAATAAATTAAAAATTAATTTTTTGAGTCAATAAGGCATACTAATTCCTGAAATAAACATTTCTCAAGTTCAGAAACATATCTAAAGAAATGTGATGCAAATGGGTTTTGTTCCTCTTGTGCAGAACAGGAAAATAATCCTAAAAACTATTCCTACCAAATGAAAAATATTCAGACACACATGCTGTCATAATCTGAGTTGCAAACATGAATAGTAAGTGTACTTCAGTATTTAACACACATTAGAAACTGAATGATTAGATAAAAAAGATATCAGCAAATTTTACACAGCTTTTTATCTCCTCCTGTGAAAGCAAAGAAGTGGCATTCTGAAAAATAATTTCATATACTGTGGATGCCAGAGAGAAATTAAGCAACTGCAAAATGAGAATGACCATAAATGCAGGTGAATTGGAAAAGCGGAGTGTTTTTCCTGAAATTTTACTAAATTTTCAAAAATATGTTTTAGATAAAGAGGAAGACGATTAAATTTAGTCACATTCCTGGGTTTTTTATATCCAGTGTTTTGCCAGTTGTATTACAGAGATGAGCCACTCCCTAAAATTTGCTGCTGCATAGACATGTTTCAGAAAGGTTAATAAGTAAGTTTTTTGCTCTGCTCCTGCTTTAAATTCACCACTTTTTCAGGCCAGGTTCTTCCCATCCTTCTCTGTGCCAGACACAGAAGAAATTTACATTCTGTTTCATTTCTATTTTCTTCTCATACCCCTGCCTAATGCATTTATGAGATCCCTAACGAGTTGGAAATGTTCATGCCAACTGAAGGAGGAAACAAGACATTAGGCTATGTATGAATAATATGTGAAGAATCAGGAACAAAAATATTACTTTGGAGTGGAAAAATAAAGATGCATTCTCAAATAATTTCCTATTCACTTTTCTGGCCAGCTAACAGCAAAACCAGGAAGGCTTCAGGGAAACATGATGGCCACCATTATCAAAAGGACCTAAGTGATACATGGGCTGAAATTCCATTTAGACATAAAAGGTACTTCAGTGTCCTTAGCGGCAGGAGCTTAATTGTGCCACTGCACTGATGTGGGCACCTGATTGATTTCAATCACTTTCAAGAACACAGCCTTTAAACTCTTTCGAAGCATGATTTGGACTCCTAAATTAGTTCATTTAACAACACCATGTTAAAGCTGCTGGTTTCAATAGGACTTTGTATAAGACACATAGTACATATAAAGCATTTAAGAGATTAGAGACAGGATCTTGAGCATACTTCAGGGGAAGGAAATGGAATACAGGATACAAGGCCAAGTCATAACCTCTCAAGTATGGAAACACCAAGAATTGCTAACTTACCAGAGCCTTAAAATGTAAAAATATGTGGGAATACAGCAATATACACTCAAAAAGTTTCAGAAGCTCCCCCAAAACATCCCATCCCCATTGATATTCCAAGTGGTAAGACAAGTCTTGTTTATGAACAGAGGCAGTTAATGAATGACCACATTAATTGGCACAGGAATGTGGGGTAGGCTTTGCCTGAGACAGAAGAAATCACTCTCAAGTTATTAAGAAAACTGGAATGGGAAGAAAAACAGATTTCCAGAGATTATAACAATGACATATGATGAATTAAAGCCCCGACCCAAGCCATAGATAAATTCTAGATGCCTAGACCCTAAAGTAATTAAAAAAAATACTAGAAAACTCTTACAGGCTTTTCTTAACAGGTAAAGTAGCTTTTGATTTTTACCTAACAGGTAAAGTAGCCTTTGATTAGAATAAAAATTCTTCACTGCCAGTACCTTCCTATATGATAAGTCAAAAAGTTCCCTAAGAATCAAAGAAAAAGCTGTGCCATGGTCACAGATATTAGCACCAAAGATGGTACACCAGGTGCAAATTGAAAGACTAGCTCCTCAGATGCTGCAATTCTTTCCAAGAACATAAAATAAACATCAGATACTGTAGCAAAAACCTTTTCCTACCACAAGCCTTGACTGAGGGGTTTTTTTTAATAGTTCTTTAGTGGCAGCCTGCCCCTTGTCTGTGAGTTACTGCATTGAAGAGAGATATTGGCTTCATGAATAATTTAGCTGAAATACATTACTTTTTATCACTCCACAGCTTTACAAGGAAGCAAAGAAATCACACCAATATTCTTGATAATGCTTATCCTTTGAACAAAAATCAGGACTCAAACTGAGTTTATAAAAATCAATGTGCATTTTTACAACTGAAATTATAGACCTAATATTTAATTCCTGAAAATCTAGTTTTCCTAATATCAAAATCTGGAATTGGAAAGAATAAGATGTACCTAAAGAGTTAAAGATAAATATCCCTAGGTAATGTTGGTATTTACTAAATCTTTTCACAGTTTTTTTTTTTGTTCTTTTATTTCTACAGCAAATCTATATCACTCTGTACAACTTTCGGGTATTCTCTTTTTCCTTTTCTTTTTTTTTCTTTTTAATCATAACCAACAGGGACAACTATACCTTGCAGTTCTGAATTCTCAGATCATCACCAAGTTCAATTAAATTGAATTTGACCTACCAGCTTTCACTAGAGGTATTCAATAATTCTAAAAATCAGATCCATGAAAAGAAGAAAATGTAAACAGTAGATGCTTTTAGCACGCAAGTGTTTCTTTCAGAAATTTCTTCACTGTCCCTGTATTTTGAGACATTTGGGGAAACATTTATTTATATTCAAGATCAGGTTCTCAGGAGCCTGCAATTTTATGGCATGTTGTATTTTTTCTTGTTCTTACTCTTTTTTTTTTTAAATTAGACATGCCTGTTTCACAATGTCTTCCATTTTATGTATTTTAAGGTACTTTTGAATATTACAATTAAATATTTCATACATGTTTTAAGATGATTTAATCAAGATTATTTAATCACTTAAGTAATTAAATATTATTTAATCTAGAAATGCATGAAAATGCATCTTAGAATATCAAATAAAATAATCTGAGTTTATGCACATGTATTTTTTATGAAGTTTATGTAGGGCATATTTCTAAGTTTTTCAAAAGGACATTTTTTCTATAAAGGTGTGATGTGCTTTTCTTGCAGAAATACTGAGCTCTGGGTCATTGAAGAACTAATTTTTTTCCTCAATTTTTTTTCAGGTGCCATAAAAAAGTTTAGATTTTTTTAGAGTTCTTGTTCATTTAATGATTTTTTGCTCCTTAGTGCATCAATTCCATTAGCTTTAAATTTGCTTTGTACTAGGGGTTCCATTAAGGCCTAAATCAGTTAGTTGTATAGATGTTTTCAGTTTTAGTACTGAGAACTTCTGTAAGTTCAGTTTTTCATCTGAAACCAGAGGGTCTGGCCTATTTGCCTGAACTGATTTTGCCTGGGAAAGAGTTTATTTTCTTCTAGTAATTTTTGTGGAGTTCTATTTCAGATTTGCACTGGAAACAGTGTTGATGTTTTAGCTGTTGCTGAGCAGAGCTCACACAGGGTCAAGGCCTTTTCTGCTCCTCGTCTCACCCCATGAGTGAGGAGCTGGGGAGGTACCACAAGCTAAGATTTAAACCCTACTGATCACAGGGATATCCCATCCCACATGACATCAAACTCAGAATAAAAGCATAAAAGAGAGAGGAACAAAAGTTTGCTTTCCCAAGTAACAATTACATATGGTTGAATGAAATGCACAGATTGTTTATTGCTGTATGGTGCTGTCCAGCACAGCAAAACAGTTTTATTCAGAACTCTCTACAATTTTTTATTACTTTTGTTCGAGATTTGGGTATTTTAGATGTGCTCATGCGTTGCAAACCTGTGATTTTGTCTACAACATTTCAACTGAATTATAATAAGAAGATCTCTAGCGTTTTTTTAATCTACAGAAAACTCCAGCTCTTGCTCCCATTTGCCTTACCTAACTTCAGAAAGCATCACTGTCATGGTCAATTGTATTTCCAAGCACTCCAGATAATGGCATAATTCATATCAATGAAAAACTATCCTTCAAACTAGCATAGCCAAAGCACTGAGAACCACCCACTGGGTTTTCCCTCTCCCTTCCTACTTACCTCAGTTCACCAGGCAGAGATGGTTCAATCTCCACACTACCAGGTGAAGTGGTGTCTTCCTTCACTCCCAAATATCTTTTTCCTCCAGAATAATGAAAATGTATACGTAATTAGAAAATTGCTTTCCTCAGCTACAGAGTCTTGGTCATCTGGCATGTCTTAAAGCAACTGGGAAAGAAAATGAGATAGACAGTCCAAACCACACCTCTAGAATTCAACAGACAACTTAACTTAGCTGGTATATCAGGAGCAGCTGGCTGATTCTGGACACAGGTAAAAGAGATGTACTGCTGTCAGAAAGAGAGAGAAAAGGGCAAACCCATGCAATTTCATCTCATCCATCAGTCAAGTTCAATGGAAAACAACTAACAGAGACTGAAGGGAGAATTAATATAAAACAAGTAAATAAACACTGTAAGACAGGGAAAAAAGAGAGGGAGAGAGAGACTGAAGGAAAAACTTTCTTCTGACACTAGAGAAATTCATCCAGGCAGATTAGTCTAGACATATCATGTATCTGTCCAAACCCTAAATAACCAAATATCCTTAAAGGTTATACTATGGACAGGATGTGCTCTCACATTATGTCAGTCTATTGAACTGTGAAATACTAACGTTTATATTGAAGAAAAAAAAAAAGATACGAATTTATATACTGCAGTGTACACACTGACTGTGTGTTCAAGGAAGGAATTTTCTACGTATCCTCTGGGCAGGATGATGGATGAGTGCCTGAAAACCACAGTCTAGCTGCAGCAGTGTACCCTCTACAACCTCACAACACCTCCAGCAACTAGATAAAGCTTAAGACTGTTCAGTGATACAGACAGACTGCTGTGATACAACCCACTGACATCTCTTGAATGTATCATTTCTTACTGCTGTAAGACCACAGGCCATATAGTAACAGATAACAGTTTTGATTTTCAATCTGAAAAGCTCCAAACTTCCAGAGAAATTAGTTGTTTCTTTTGAAAAAATTCTGGGAGAATAAACCTCCAGCTATTTAACACAGTTGACCACTAATATCTAATCATTCAGTGTGATTTTTGTTCTCTCTGAACTCTTACTCCAGAAACCTGCCACAAAAAGGAAAGGAGATGTTGCATCACAATATTTCCATGGTAACCACCACAGCCAAGCAGGATGAGGTTTGTGCTTGAAAGCAAAGGCACAGGCTTTGGCTTGGTTTGCCATCAGTAAACTCCTCAGACTAAGCAGTGATTGATTTCTAAAGCTACTCAGATTAAAAAAATAAGAGCCAACCAACCACCACCAACAAAAAGCTAGAAAGAAATAATTTCTTTTTCTAAAGTTAAATGTTCAGGAGAAAGACACTAAAATTTGATTGCAGCTTGGAAATAGAGACAACATACCCTTTGGATCCTTATAAAAAGTGGCTTCAGTCCTGGTGGCTTTGATGGGGAGGATTAAAAATCATTTTTTAGGCAATAGGTTATGGTAATATTTCTCTTTCATCTTCTCTCTCTCTGTCATTCTTTTAATTCTCCATGTTACAATGATGTTTTGGCAGAGTTCACATTCATTTATGAAATCTTCTATTTCTTTACTTTATTAAAAATGATTTGCAATGTAAAGTAGAAATTTGTTCATCTGCCTTCTCAAATAGAGTTCATATGCAAATTTCCTATTCATCTATTCTTTATTCAGTATTGAATCAGCAGTGTTTTTTCAGCATTAGAGGATTTTCTTTCTCTCTTGTTAAGGCAACTAGCTGTAATCCTTACTTCCTTTGAAATGTATATTATTTTTATAATTCATTCTTTCCTGCTATGGGAAAGAATAGTACTGCATAATACTTTATAGACAAAAGACAATGGCTAACCTCATCCACAGAAATAATAGGAAGTGCAAAACCATTCTGTTTTATGTTGCTAAAGACTTATATCCAGGGAACACAGGGAAAGTGGATGTTGCTTTACCTCTATTTGCCCTCACAAGTCCAGTGAAAACAGTTTGTTTTTCCCAGAGGGTTATAGGAATTTATTTAGTTGTTACTAGAGATGTACAGAGACAAACATGTACTTGTATATTTAGGGCTCTTAAAAGCTCTTAAAAGGTTCTTAAGAAGCTTTTCATAGGTTCTGTTGGGGTTAACAACTTTAATTACAAGGAATTATCTCAAATCCCACAAAATGAATGGTAAGTGTCAGAAACGCTTTGAACTACTGCCATCTGGACTAGGACCCATTTAGTTTATGTGGTCAAAAATAGGCTGGATACAAGGTGAAAGGAAAATACACCAAAAACTGCTTGACTGCTTATGAGGGGGATGGAGTGGCCAGTGATGCATTATCTTAGAGGTTCAATTGAGAGCTTGGCTTTTCTGTCATTTTGGTTCCTCCAAGTACCTTCCCCTGCAATGAGCTGCACAAGGCCTGTCTGCAGAGGCTGGTGCAGCAAGGGAAAAGCATTCCCCTTCTCTGGTTTCTACTGGATTAAATCTGGACATAAGAACCCTCCTAGCAGAAAGTTTGTGGGGAAATGAGGACATAGTGCAAGGATACCACTGATTGTTTCTAGGAGGGTTCTGGATACATTTGACATTAGATTCTCCAATGTATGTAGTGGTTTGCACTCACCTTTCTTCCCAGAATTTCTTGATTGTAGAGTCACTGGAAACATGAAAGTCCTATCCTTTCTTTACAAGTTTTTGAAACAACAATGAATGGCTCATGAATAAAATATTATCTGCCTTTTATTTCTCTATAAAAACCATGCAGTATATGGCTTCAGGAACCTAGCCGTCTTAATAAAACACTGCTGCATTTAAAATCTGTGGTTTCTTTATGGTCTGCTTTTGGGTTTTTGTTTTTTTTTTAGTTTGGTTGGATTTTTTAAGTTATTATGATTAATAGATAAGTACCCATCTTATACAGACACATTTTTATAATCAGAAGTTCAGGAATTACAGCTTTTTCTAGGGGTTAAGCTAAGACTGCCTAAACAAATTTTTTTCCTTTGGGGCTGGCACTGTCAGCAGTTACCCAAAAGTACAGAGCAGATTTGCTGAACACTGTTGTAAATACCCTTCATATCTTAAAACTATCATCTAATGAGCAAGGACTCCCACTTAATTGACAAAGTTGACATTTCCTACAGAAAAAATTGTAGGCAATCAGGAGAGATAGATTAATTATTTAGAGCAGTGGCTCCTACAAATGCTCTTCCTTCTCAAAGGAAAGGTAAGCTTTTTCTCACTAACAATTTCCTTCTGGATTGTGGTATCTTAAGAAGTGTAGAGATTTCTAATTAGACTCTTTAACTGACAATTCTTTTTTCATGTCAATAGGATTTGACTATTCAAATCCCCCTACTCTCTTTAAACAGACTGCCACGGATGTGAGAGTAATAGAAGTTCTGCAAAAATATTCCTTATATTCTTTTCTGCTACAGAAATGACAGTTGCAGTTGCTTTAAATAAATTACCACCCACAAACTCTTAATTGTTTTGTTGTTGATGTTTCTGTAATTCAGTAGAATTGTTCAAATATATCTGTCTACTACAGTGTTGCTTATCCAGGCCAAGCTAATGATTTCAGGCTCCAAGCACATCGTTTGCATCAATTGTAGCACTCCTGTGTACCTTTTAGGAGATACAAACCCAGTTTCCTCTCTATAATGAGAACAAATGGACAACTCGAGTTCAGAATTGCTTTGTTCTCTCTTTAACTTTTGACTACCTCCAAATAGAAAAAAAGTATTTTGCTTAAAAAAAGCCAAAGTTTTTGTCTAAAACAAACAGGGGGGGGGGGGGGAATGAAGAACTACAAATTAAGTAAATTGCAATTTAGATACAGGTCTTTCAAAAGTATTACTGATTTTTCACTGTAATAGATCAGAAACCTATTTTAAGTTCTAGATCATTTAAACTCCATTAAAAATACAATGCTCATCCATAAAATAAACTGCAACTCAACCTATGCCTGTCTCACACACACATTATGAAAATTTTTCTTTTCTCTTTCTCTCGTCTTTTTTGGTTCTCAAATACCTATTAGTACCTGTAACATTTCAATGTGTCTTGAGGATCAAAAATAAATCTAGGAAGAGGATAAATAAAAACAAAGGCACAGCTGCACTTCTAGACAAGTGACTTCCACCTTCCAACTATTCCCATCTTGGACAGAAGAGTCTTTATGAAATAATTCATGAGGATTTACAGCAAGTTCTTATTTGAAATAGTCCTGATGCCTCCTTCTAAAACATATAGAAAGAGAGACTAGTACACACAGCACTTAGAATAAAAAGAAAAAAAAATCAATGGAATTTTAACACTAAACACTGACATAGAATTACAAACTGAAGATTGAACTTCTAACCTAAATAATTCAGAGATAAACAAAGTTCCTCTTCCCTTTTTTGCAGCAAAGATGCAGGTAACTATGCCTGCCCTGTCCTCAGCAGCAGTCCACCTCAGTATCATGTTATCAAAAATGTTTTCCTGCTCATAACACTAAGGTGACTTTCTGCCAGAAGTACCGTAACACTATGGTACTTCTGGCAGAAACAGCAGCTAAACTCTGTGTCTGCTGGATTTGTGGTTCTCTCTCCAATGCTTCCCTAAACAGTTAGAGAAACTGAAACACCCTGTAAGATCTCTGTGGATTTCTATATTTGTGGAATTGCTCAAACATTTTAATTTTCTTCCATAAACAACTTATTCACTGAAACCCAAACTACTGAGAACCACTAACATTTCAAGCCAGTTAAACAGCTAAGACCTTTCTTTATAAAATATTTTTTCATTATAAAATGGCATTTGTTTATAAAATTGCCAACCTTTAATTTTAATTAAATTCCAACATTGTTATTATACTTATTATCGCAGAATCATTGAGGTCTCATGGGAACCCAAAACCCTAACATCTTGCTGACTAAAATGGGAAATTCTATAGCACCCATTTGGGCAATTTTCAGTATAGCATTCATTGCTATGGTCCCATAAAACAAGTTATTTTGTGCAGAACTCTGAGCATCCTAAAACCAAACCCCAGAGCTACTCTGCTGAATCTGCAAGGCAGAGCATCTGTTTCATTGAAACAGAACAACGGAGACATCCAATGGATCCTCATGTTTATTACAGCTGATTATTTCTTATTCTTACCATTACTTATGCCGATTCCACATCATATATCACTGCATCTCCTGCCCACAACCACGTGCTGTGTCTTCAGTCTCCATGCACCCTACCTGAGCTGCTCTGCACAGCAGAAAGTGTTGTAGTTTCTGGCACAATGCGGTCACGTTTTCTCTTAGTGCACTTTGGAGTTTTCACAATTCATTCACTACTGAAAGATCCATCTATATAAGAGGGAAAAAAAAAAAAAAAGTCTTTTTTCCAATTTACAGCCTTTGGACATAATTCAACATTAGGATTTGGTTACATCATGGCTTGTTAGTTCCTTTTCCTCCTGTAAGTGCTGTCAGGTACAGTCTCTTTCCAAACTGCTACAATTTTGTTATAGAACAATCTTTCTCTTCTGTTAATATGCTTTTTGCAGAGATATACAGGTCAAATGTTTTCTCTATATACTGGAACCTCATACATTTTGTTTCTCTATGTGAATCTTTATTTACAATCAAAAGTGAAGGCAGAAAAACAAGGCTGGGATGGTTGCTATCTCACCCTGCAAAAGAAGGCTGTCTGTGTCTTTTTCCATGCCAATTCCAGAAAGGGTTATGGACAAAACAAGATCAGCAATCTGATTATGTTAGTATTTTCTTTCCACATTATAATTAGAGTTGCTTCTACAAATATTTCCCAGGCAAATAATGGTATGGACAGTGAGTACTGCACAAATACAGACCCACAGAGATAAGGAATATTGCTTTTTCCTTTGTGAATTCCTTAAGAGAACCACAAAAAGAAGAGCAAAAAAAGGCATCTTTACATCCTTACTGAAGTAAGTATCTCAATCATTTAATTAAATATAAAAACATCTTAAAATTTGGACATGGGATTGTTGTTGTATATTTTAACTATAACTAGATACTTACTCTGAAGGGGTAGTCTAGCTGGTATGGGAACCTCCCTTGTTGAAGAGGAGATAAAGATTGCAGAATTTGATCACTTGTAAAATCTTTGCTTTGTACTGGGTTTCTTAAATAATTAGCTTTGGATTAATATCCTGATGATTGAAAACTGTACAGATGCACTTAAATGAGACTCAGCTACAGTGGAAGGAATCAGCTGGCATACAGAGCAGAGGCAGAGCTACAGCATTACTGCTCAAGGTGTTTGTACATTTCAACACACAGGTGATCTCTGCTCTTATACTGTGACACTGTATTTTGACTTGTTGGGTTGCACTTATGTTAACCCCAGAGAATATAAACACTGGTTGCAACAAATAAAGACATTTTTTGTATTGTTTATCACCCCAAAGAATTGTTCTGTTTATTGTGAATGCAATTGCTCACTTTCTGCTCAATGTAAACTCAGGCAAAATTTCATAGCAGTTAAAGGGAAATCATTCACCTTTGTGGACCAGAGTGGAGAACTGATGCCCAGATGTGGCTTTTAAAAACTTGTTTCTTCCTCATTCTTTACACTGAGTAGGTGTCAAAAGACAAATTTTTTATCTTAACATTTCAAAGATACATACACTGATTCAAAGAACTTCTAAAAACACACAAGCAGAACATTCAAAAAGCCAAAGGTCATAAATATATGAAAAAATAATGAAGTTCCAGAAGAATAAATTTGTTTTCAGTGTGTTGCATCTCCAAGAGAACTACCATGCTTCCCTACTCCTGATCAATGGTTCTGTAAACCATTGCACAGGCTGGTGGACACAGACTCAAAAAAAAAAAAAAAAAAAAAAAAAAAAGTAATAGGGTCAGTTTTTGCATTATTAGGCCTTTTAACAGTGTTGGAGTGTTGGCATAATTACTGCAAAACCAGAGGTGCATACTGCTGTACAAAATTCTGCCACTAGAGCAGGAGAAGCCCTATGGCTAACCTGGCTCACATTCATGTGTGTGGTGACACACAGGTGATGCCACTGGGACTGGCTCAGCTGATTAGAGATGGTGCTAATGATTGCAAGGCCATGCCTTTAATCCCTGTATGGGCCATTCACTGAAGAGATGGATTTGATGATCCTCACTGGTTGTTTCCGGATCAGAAGAGTCTATGATTTCACGAAAGCAGTGGTATGCTCGGCTTGGAGTAATAGGACTAGTAATAGGAAAATAGCTATTTTCAGGACACTTTTCTGTGCTTTTCCAGAGACCATCCTCTTGCTGCACTCAGGAAGATCTAAAAGAAAGCTAACAGCTTTCCAGTTCAGCAATTCTTCTATCTGGTCCAAAAAAATATTTCTGAATGTTTCTCACCTTGTGACACGTGGAATGAAGTTTTCAAAGTAGAGATTTATAGCAACTAATAGTATCACATGTCCAGTTGAGTGCATTCATTAAATTCACACGGACTGACAGATACCTGTGTTTTTGTCCTAGAATTCTATAAACATTTTCATCATTGTTTGTTTTGCTTTTAATGGGAGCATCATTTGAACCTTCCAGACACTAAAATCTTCCTAAAGGACAAACAGCTTCCTCAAGCCAACACATCTCCTCTGCACACCACAGTTTTCCAGAAGTTTCTCTCTTTTAGTGGCACTAACAGGCAAAAATAATGACATGAGAACTCATGTCATTATTCTCGATCATGGAGAGCAAAGCAGCTTTTTGGTAATGTACTCACATTTGTTCATAACAGGACTTAGTAAAAAAAAAATGAACAGTTACAGAGCTATAGTCATGTTGTCTATATTTTAGTATAAAGTGAACCAAAATTTGTGTTTCTCCTTCTTTACAAAAACAAATGTAATGGAAAAATTTCATCATTCTGGAAGCTGTACTTCCCCAACACAAGTCTGAATTACTTTAACCATAGTAAAATCACATAATAGCAAAAAATTACAGTAAACTGGGCTTCATCAACTTTTCTCAAAAAAAAGCTCAGAAAAATGCAGATTTAATCAAATATACACTTTAGCCCCATCATAAGTACTTATGTATGAAAAGTGAGGATCACACAGGTAGCCTGTGCCACTTGCTTATTTACACCAGCGCAGATACCTAGATTTCACCACTATTTCTCCCTCCTTTCTACTGCCATTATCTTCTCTTTTTCCTCTTTCCTTCAGATTTTGTCATTACCTCATCTTTATGGTCACGAGAAATGTGTAATTTTCACCTACTGATGATCTTATTTGCATTTTGAGTTTATCTGTTCTATACAAGGAGGAACAGAGAAACAGCACCTAGAAAGGCAGTAATTTCTTTTATTTTTCTGAGTGGATACAGCTGAGAATTCCCTTTCAGGACCCATCCCTTCATTCAGGGTAGCACTCACTGGTGTAACACATCTAGAATTAACATAAGAAACAGTAATCTCCTCCCTGCAGAGTGGTGTAGGAGGAGCAGCCTGAAAATCCCTTTCTTGGTTACACTCCACTTGATACCCACCCAACATGTTTATCCTGGCTCTTTGCCCTCTGCCTTGCTGTTTTACAGATGTTTCTTATTTTTAGCTCTGGCCAACTGTTCTAGCTTGAATTCTTCCCTCTTTCTTTAACTCACAAGTGGGTTTTGTGTTGGATTTATTCTTCACTCTTGTGCACTACTCCTCACCTCAGGAAGGGAAGGGAAGGGAAGGGAAGGGAAGGGAAGGGAAGGGAAGGGAAGGGAAGGGAAGGGAAGGGAAGGGAAGGGAAGGGAAGGGAAGGGAAGGGAAGGGAAGGGAAGGGAAGGGAAGGGAAGGGAAGGGAAGGGAAGGGAAGGGAAGGGAAGGGAAGGGAAGGGAAGGGAAGGGAAGGGAAGGGAAGGGGAAAAAAGAAGTAGAAAAAAAACCCTGAGTACCCAACAGAAATAAACACAGGTTTCTCCAGAAACCCCAAGTATGAACTGAGGCAGAAAATGAAGATCAAGAATAAATATAAATGAGGGGAATTTGGCTGCAGCACAAACTATTCCTCAAATATATTTTTTGGCAAACATTTAATTTTGTTTGCTCATGGTTTATTAGTGTTTAACACAGTCATCCTCCTATAATCCTAGAAGAAATATAAAATATTGTGAATGGCTTTCTCTTTTTTTGCCTTTGAGAGGCTACAAAACAGAAGGTCTTTTTGTATTAAAGACATTTACCACTTATTACCAGTATTTAAAGTGTATTTGCATAAATATTAAGTCTATTTATCTTAAATGATCCTCTCTGTATGCAAATATTTTTAATTTTAAATACAAATGGATTTTTTCCTGTGACACGAGCTTATCCAGTGTGCAACTTCTGCATTTATTTATTCTAATAATAGGTAACCATTTACCATGCTCACCCTTGCAGCATGAATACTGATAGTAAAAAAGTACACTGTTTCTGCCATTTGGTTCATTCCCAGCAAATCAGCCTGAACTCTGTCTTCTCTTAATTTTCAGTTGTGAGTTGTTTTAAATAAGTGTGAATGAGGTACATGGCATACAGATAAACTAGTTCCTCACTTCCAAGAGCTGTGTTCAAGTAGGTCCTGGTAAATGCCTTTTTTTTCTTTTTGAAAAATAACAGAGAGAAAGAACCAGACTTACAAAGGGTTTTTTTTCCCCCTTACTTTAAATTATTTGCCTATATAATTGTATAAGTAGGATTTTTAAATCAGTGGATAAGCAAATCCATGAACAACAGCATCCATAAATTTGTGTTTACATGGGAAAAAGATCTAGAAAATGTGGAACAATTTTAAAGGCTATTCCTACCCAGGGAAATATCTTATTATGCAGCCATATCATCAGAAGAATCCCCTCAGGTTCTGCTTTTGCAAAGATACACAGGAGTATCTTTGTTTTTTGTTTTTTGTGGTGTTCCCATGTGGTGTTTTTGTTCATTTAGAATTCCTCACTTGCACTAGTATGTCAGGAGTTCCAGGGGCCTTTTGTAATACTTATTAGAGAATTAATGTTAATTCCTTAATAATTAAGGTTGGATAAGGATGCAGCCTTCCAGATGAAAGACACAGCTGAGAAACAAATAGAGGAGAAGAAAGAAAAATTATGTCTGCTGAATATTAGTCATCAAAAGGGAAAATTAACATTAAATTAACACCTTTTCAAAATGGTCAGATTACTTTCCTGTCTAGTTCATCATAATAAGATGAACTTTCATCAACTTGAATAGGGGCTTGGTCATCCCATGAACTAGTTTATTGGTGTATTGCTCCAGAAAATGTTTAGGCAACAGAAAGAAAATAAATACAATTGTGAAATTTGATTAATATGGAATAATTTACAGTAGACTCAATAACTGCAACTCTTTACTGGTTAGAGAACCAATGTAGCTAGCAGAATGAAATCTGAGGGGGAAAACCCTGTCACAAAGCAAGTTTGCTGTGTACTCTACTTTCTCTCAAATTCACTTCCATATCTTTTACATAAGCTCAAATATAAACACATCATATACAAAATAAATTAAAGCAAATTATTAACTGTTATATTTTATATAACATTACTGTTTGAAAGAAAATACACATTACTGTTTGAAAGAAAAGAACAAATCTATAATTTTGGAAAGGTGGTGTTGTCATGCTGCTCTCACTGAGGAAAAGCTTGTGTTTAGAACATAAGCTTCATAAAAGTCAACATGATCTCTCCACCGGAGGTCTCTTTTCTGCTGAAAATAGTATCCTTTTGTCAGACCATATACCTATATATACAAGTTTAAAATCATGCTTTAACAGAAAAACTGTCTTTGCCACTTCACTACAGTACCAGAAACTAGAACTGAGCATCAGCATCAGCCAGAAGCAATTTTTGCAACTTTATTCACAATCTAAACAAATGCTGAAAAATACACTGCTCTGTAAACTATCCAGACAATTTTAATCCCAAAAAATTTAGAGCTCCCACAAGCTTGTATCAGGAGAGGAACAATTTCAGACAGGCCCACAGTAACAGGCTGCTCCATCTCACCACTGAGATCAAACCCTCTGAACATTTTCGTGTGAGAACAGAATTGGAGTCAACGTCAAATGCATTAACTGCAGTGATCATTGAGTGCTCATAAAAATTCCTTCTGTGTAATGAAACTGTACACTATTTTAGTTCAAGAGGCTAGAGATACCTTGCACAACTGAATTTAACTATCACAAGGGGCTGTATTAAGGGGACATGTGTTGTTTGTTACAAATCCATTTTATTTGCAGAGTATAATACTCTGCATTCACCAAAAAGAGATTGCACTCTGGCAATGAAGTCTTGGAGTTTCATATAAAACTTCCCTTTCCAATATAAAAAATTACAGATCCATTATAAAGGGAAAATTAAAACTGTTTCAGTAAATTACTTATTTACATTTAAAAAATAATCTCCTGGGCATACCATTTGACTGAGAAGAATCTGTTTAGGTATTTAAAAAAATGCAAAATAGGCTTTTTGTGGTACTTTCCACAGGAAAATAAAAATTCAGAATGAGATTGTGATAATTATGTATAATGTCTGCATGTATACGTGATTCACTGAAGAATACTTCTCAATTCTATTAGCAATTGAACACGTTTGCATTACCATAATTTTCTATTTATGTATCCAAGGACTCAACTATGGCATTTTGCACAATGCAATAAAGAGAATCAATTCAACTGAAGGAAATTAGAAGTTTCAACAACAGGAATGTAGGAACTGTATAAATGTGAGTGAGTCTAACAGAAAAGGGACCATTGGCCTTGACATGTTTCCTCTGGATTTCCTCAAAGACCATCCCTGGGAGAGATGACTGCTGGCCAGCTCTTTTATGGGAACATGCAAATAATGTTGACTGAAAATGCACAACTGGAACTAGTTGAATTTGGCAGGCAATGACATTTCACAGCATAAAGTACAGATGGAAGTCTCTCTTGCAAGATTGAGAGCAGTTGTGTTAGTGCCCTAGCAGGAGTTTAACATTCAGTGTCCTGCCCTGAGACCTCCACACAGGCATGCACAGGATTTGCTGTAACAAGAGGTGGATCTTCTGCAGAGCACAGCAGGCTGCAGTGTGACATCTTGGATGCTTTACAGGGAACATACACTTCCAGCAGCAGTGGAGAGATGGAGGCCTCTTTGGAGAACTTGGTCACTCACCAGCTTTGCATGCCAGAGGAACACAGCTGTGAGATCAAGGAAATTTGAGAGTAGTTCCTACACAATTTTTTAAAAAAATTGTATTTCTATGTCATGGTAGACAATAATCACCAAAAAATTTATTATAGTTTATAATTATTATCACCTCCTTTTTTCTGAGAAATCATTGCCTCTTTTTAGCCTTTTCTGTATGCCACATTTCAGAGCCATCCAGTAATACAGCAGCAAAATACTTTACAAAGGGATGTGTAAGTTGTTGTATCTCTAGAAGATCCAATCCACATCTGATTCTGTACCTGGCTCTTAAAATCCTTCTAGGACCAACTTCTGAGCCTACAGGTACCTACAGACACACCACTGCACTTACTTATGGGTGTACTGCTCTTCGTGATGATCTAGATAATTCTTAGAGAGATATATATATTCTTAGATTATTCTTATTCTTCAGATAGATGCACGCTCTTGACTCTAAAGCAGTGATGAGGACCATGAGCTGAAATGAACCTTACTGAGTATTACAGAGGGATTATTAGAAAGAGAATGGCTTCTGTGGTGAGGATGGGAAGGGTGTGTCACCAAAGAAAGAATGGGCAGAATTATTTATATTTCTAGTATAAATTCCTGTGTGATAATCTAACCTCTCTCTAGTTGTAAACAGAATTTTATCTGAATCAATTGGTGAATGTAGATAAGCATCTGTACCTTACCCCAAGTCTTGCCATAACACCAAATTTTTTTTTCAGTTTTTATTTGATGCAAAGAACCAGATTATTCAGTTCATATACCATGGCAGTGTGACACCCTCCTTCCCCTGCTGCCCCTGGCTTATTCTGTAACCACCAGTGGGGCTGGGATGGCTGCATCCCACTTGTTTTGGGGACAGATGGAAATGTAGTAGTCAAGGGCTTTCTGAAATTTTGCCCCAGATATCCTGCAGCTGTGCAAACATGACTGTAAATCAGTCCTCTAAACTCTTAAACAGTGGACACCCCAGGGTCCACTGAGTCCTCCTGAATGTAAGGAGTTGCATTACAGGGTCTTCCCTTGGAAGGGGACACCTCTCAGGGTTACTCCTTGAGGGCGAGTGATTCCTTGCAGCAGCACATTCTCAGTAAGTGATTAACTGCATGCTAACTTTTGAAGTCTCAGGTAAGCAATACCAAGGAATGATTGTGCACATAAATCCTTTAGACATGAACTGTTGACTAAGTCTGAGACTAAGTGTGGAGTCAGCCTCACCTAAACTCCTCTCTGAGAAGATATTTAGAACACAAGAGGGCCTTGTCTAAATGTCATGACCCAATGGAAGCTTTGTCAGACTTTGTCATCTATGCAATAAATAGTCAAGCATACCTGGCCATCAAATCTTGTTATTCCTCTGTCATATTTGCCACTGAACATTGTAAATTCACTGCTTTATATCAATAAATATAAATAAATAAAATAAATACTCTTGTGAGTAAAGTACACCCCTTCATCCATGACACATAGAGAACAACAGCTCAGTATGAGACACCATCATTTCACACAGGTGGATAAAAGGTATAAATCATATTGGCACCTATAGTAATTATTTTGCATGGTTGAATATGGGTAAAAAACTTATTAAGGAAAAAGAATCTTATTCAGAGGTACTTATGTTTCTTCAGCAACAGTGTGGCACAAGTGGATATACAACAGATGCACAATATATTTGTATTATTTGTAATACCAGTAATCATTATACCAGAAAGCAGCAAACATAATGCAGTTTAGGATTCCAGAATGAAAAAGGTATGCAGACCAGTGCAGCAGCATTTCAAAGACATCTATAGCCTCTGTGTCATCTGACATATGGTCTGTTCTGCCCATCTCCTGAAATGTATATTGAAAATTGTTCTTGCTCCTACTCTTTAGAGAAGTGTACACTCTGGGGTTCTTTGTGCCAGATTATTTAGTCTGGTGCTTGTGCAGGACACAGAGCAGACCATACAAAATACAAAATTATGTTGCACATTCTGTGTTCAACATACCCAGTAACAGTAGAGGTAGTAGCCAGAGAGTCTAAACCAAACTGTGTCCTCTCTTTAGCCTTATCTTTGTGTTGGAGTCTCAAACTCATTCCCCAAAAATGATCTTGAGATTGCAACTGCTGTGCAAAATGGATCACAGCTGTAGGGACACTTCAACAGCATACTGCTTCTTATGTGCTGCATTGAATTGCTTATTCTTCAGATAAATGCACACTCTTGACTGTATGTCTAAAGCAGTGATGAGGACCATGAGCTGAAATGAACCTTACTGAGTATTATAAAGGGATTATTAGGGAGAGAATGGGATGCAGTCATGCATGGCAATCTAAAGTCTTTCAAAATAAAGATCTTTAATTAGGCACAAAAGCCAGAGACTAAAGCCTACTTGATTTGCTCAAATATTAGTAAAAAGAAAATACTAATCTTCAATTTAATCAAAGAACAATCATTACAAAAAAAATAATAACCAATAGGGGGAAAACCAGGCCACACTATGAAAGAAAGGCTGACTGTAGGGCAGAGAAAAGCTTAGGAAATTTTAAACTGGCAATAAAGTTAAATTCCACTTTTCATAAATATTGAGTATCAGCAGGGACATACATTAGAGGAGTACACCTGCTTATTAAGCTACTGGTGATAACACATTCATTGCTAATCTCAAAACAGAAATATTGTTCATTTTTAAGTTACAGTATAAAGCAAGAACATGATAGGAACAATTCAAGCCTATAAATAGGGCAACAGCAGCTCTTTAGAGCAGGCAAGTGATGCCTTCAACAAATGCTGAAGCAACAGATACAGTTTTCTCCATCTTGCTTTCCTTAAAGAAGATAAAATACATATGTATATCATGCACATTAGATACTTATATATAAAAATAAATGTAGGCTAAAAAATAGGAGAGGTAATGCTCTCTTAAGGAATTGTTTTCTTGTTCTGTCATTCAGTGAGCCTGGAATTAAGCCTTTTTCAAACAGTACTTAGCCTATGAGTAGCAATGTTACTGACTCTGAAGTACAACTGGTTCTGCCTGTAGCAGAAGGCTCTGTACCTGCAGCCTGCCTATGGGCTACACACAGCCTTATTTACATGAGAAAACAGAAATGGTGAAACTATTTATATGTTATACCTATAATGGAATAAAAGACAAACGAGTGTGTAAGTTAGAAGTACACACACAGATCAGCACCAGTACGTTCAAGCCAGTGTTTTATAAAGAAAGGGGTTTAAATCAAACTTGAAATCTCACATGGCTTTTTCTGCCTCTTACAACTCTTTCTCTTATGGCAGCAAACCCCTACCCTGCAGTCAGAATAACACTTTGCCAACACCATACAAACAGTGAATAAAACGACCTCAGTGAAACAGGGGCCAATAAGTGAATGCAAGCTTCTGGAAGAGTACAAGAAAATGATATACACGCTTGTGTACTCTTGTGGAAAAATCACAGGTTGGTCAGAAAGCAGAGAGCAACGTGATAAAGCAGCAGTACAGCAGCCTGGGCTTGTGTGTCTGAGTGCAGTGTGCCCATAGGAGCTGAGGGTGCTGCTGCAGCTGCCAGGGTAGGAACAGAGGGAGAGAAACCCATAGCTGGGAACACACTCCACAGTGCCAGAGCTTGGCAATGCTGCTGTAGGACACAGCTCACAGATCCCAGGGAAACCTTCCCCTCAACAAAACAAGGCAAAGTCAACAAAACACACCTCTACTTCAGGATATCAGATTTAAGTACCCTCTGTGTGAATGGAAAACATCAGGAAAAGCTTTTGAGTGCTTTTCTTCCATTGCAAAAGGAGACCAGAGAAATTTTTGTAATCTGTTTGAAAACAACATGTTTCTGATAAGCATACCAGCCAGCTGCTGTTCACAATTTCACAGCCAGGGTTGTTTTCCTCAGTGTTAGGCTTGACTGCTCACTCCTTGTGTGAAGAAACTCTGGCAAGTTTTAAATGCTCTGCAGTGAATGAACAAGGAGACCATTTCTATAATTTTTTTCAACAGACTTATGGGAGATAAAAGGTATAAAATAGGTAGCAAATATTTCTGAAATATTACATATACTGCTTGGGCATCCAACAGTGCCCAAGTGATTGTAATCCATAAAATTTTCTCAATAACTAGAAAATGAAGATTCATCTCAACCCAGAAAGAAGAAGCAAACTGCAGATTTTTACTATTGGCTTTACTTACTTGTTAGCTATTTCAAGCAATTTGTCATTGGCTGTGTGACCTCAGAAGGTGTTCATGCCTCATAGTTTCCAATTGCAGGAACACATTTTTCTGTTCAGACTTTCAGATTTTTTATGTAGGTTTCATTTTTTTCTTCATCTCACAGCATCTTCCAGCCATAGAACATATATCTTTTACAGTGAACAAGTATGTTTTTATTCTAGGTTGGAGTTCAAATTCTATTGCCACAGGATGAGTTTCCTTCTGCACTGACTGACTGCTGTTTTCACTGTGGGTCTATTCCCATCCTATATCAAAATGAAAACAGCGGTGGGTCCGCGCAAATATCATCCCATTCCTTTATATCAAAGTGAAAAAAAAATATAGCATTCAGATCACAGTGGAGGAGAAAAGCTTTTCTTAATGCTTTCTGTCTGAAGATTTACAGACCACTACAAAAAACAGCACAATTTTCTTAGAGATCTATCCATACTAATACTCTGTAGAAATATACACATAATCAGTTCATCTTGACATTGAACTTACTTGAGAATCCTACTGCCAGCTGTGAAGATGGTTAAGAAACTGGAGAGCTCTTCAGCATAGAGTCTCATGTACCTTCTTCAGTGCAAAACTCAAAAGAAGAGCAGTGCAAGGTAGGGGCAGAGATTCTCACTATCATTTCTCCATACAGCACTCCAACAAGTTTCAGGGCCTGCAGAAGGCCCGCCATGCAGCAGGTGAAGGTATTTTTTTATAAGACAAACCTTAGCAAAATAGCTCACTAGCATTCTTTGTCCAAAACATGCAAGAAATGCTTTTATATGAGCACCTAATATATTCTTGACAGACTTGGAAATTACCTCTTCACAAAGAGCAAAACTTGGAAACAAAACCAAAAAAAGTTGGATTCATGTGGCATTACCTTCAGCAGCCACCTACATGTTGACCAGTGTTTGCCCAAGTCCATGGTAAAATGGGAACTGAATTTTTAACTTTTACAACACATTGCCTCCTGATCAATTTCCACATCAGCTACATGAATACAAAAGACAAGATAGAAGGTGTATTCCCTTCTGTTCCATTAGGAGGTCTCTAAGTTTGGATAATGTGTTATTTCATTAATGAGACAAACAACATAATATCTACAAGGAGCTCAACAGTCATAGATTTTCAGATTAGAAAGGCTGATAGGGAACCTTGTCTCTGAAAAAGTATTAATTGATAAATCATCTCTGCATACAAAAGAATGACTTGTTTAAGGCTGAAAAGTCTCAGGTTGATGAGTCACTGCTCCTTCCATTTTGTAACCAGACACTAAAAGCAGAAGATAGCAGACATAAAGGATGTCTTCCTAGAAATATTTTGACTTAGAAAAGTTAGAAGAGTGCTGGCAAATAGTTCTTAAATAATCTCAACTCTGAAATGCAACTTAAACACAATAATTATTTGCTAAATAATGGATCATTTATGTATTTGAATATTGATATAGTTGAAGTACACAGTTTGGCTCATATTTGAAAAGCAAAACCACACAGTTAATAAGTTCTGTAATGATTAGAGTAAAAGCAGTAAAAATCTAGTTGTTTTTAGAGACACTAAATAAATTTTTATACTCTTTGATAAAAACATAATAGAGCCCTTAATGTCCCATCAGGACTGATCTTTGGTACAGTCCATAACATTTTTCTCCGAATGTACTGTTGTAAAATTTCAAGATTCTCCTCAAAAAAGTCAAAGACTCACACATTAAAGGTGAAATTACATTTTTGTCAATAGAAAATTATTTCTAAGCATTTCATATAATAGGCTTTCTTATAGAAGAGGGCACCTAAGACTTCCTCTCATACTTTTTTTTGCTGGAGTTACTTATGTCAGGTGCTTCAGTAGGAGGCAGGGCACTTTTACAAGTGTCTCTAGAGAAGTATGCTGTACCATAAAAGAAAATAATGTCTTCCAGACTCTGTCTGTTGATTAGCTTAGGTCATGAAGGTATTTTCTTCTGTAGCACTAAAAAGATAGTTTCATCTTGAGGAAGAAAATTACCTTATTCCTGGGTTCTATATCTTCAATTTCTTTATGGGAAATATTGAAGATTCATTTTTCTATTACAGCAGGGTACCAAGACAGAGAACTTCTCAGCAGCAGTAAAATCTAAACATGTCTTCTTTAGTACACTGTTTCAACCCATAAAAACACACATCTCAATACAGGAACAAGAGCAGTTTAGAGCACAAAATAACATTCATTTTATGTGTTCTTCTCCCCAGTTTTTCCTTTTGCACAAACACAATACTAATGCAATGAGGTTTTCAAACTATTTCTAACATATGGCATGATATTAGCTATAGCACTACTCAATGGATAACTTCACAGTTTTTTTTGTTTTTGTTTCCAAGACTCATCACACACAATTGAATTCTAAGAAATAAAAATAAAAAGAATTAAGCAGAATGTAAAAGTTCTTTAAATGACCAAAACCACCTTCTGCTTCAAGTTGCATTTTCATGTTATTGAGCATCTCCATTCCTTACAAAAACTTCCTATTAGTCCAAAATCAGAAGAAGAAACTCGCTTTCTAAACCAGTAAAACTCATTTATACCTCAGTTCCTGGAGAATGACCATCCCTACTGTGCAACTGCACCTGAAGTGGGCTCTTTAAAACCACTTGCACCCTGCACTAATAAACAGTTCACAGCAGTAAGTAGCATTGCCAGGAACAGCATCCAGGTCAATGACACTGCAAGGGACCAATGGTTTGGTGTGCCTGTGACCACTAATACAGCCAGAAATCCACAGCCTTTCAGCCTTCTACTCTAAAAATCCTGGAGAAGTCAGAACAACAAAAGCTTCTGAAAAGGCTGATCTTCTTTCCAGCTCCCCATTAATGTGTACAGTCTGGAATGTATTTTCCCCCAAAGTTTCTGCTCCATACAGAGATCCATGGGATTGAATAGATAAATTGGCATATGAGTACTGAAAGAGACTTTGTTTCTTGCCACAAGAGTTGCTTGTGGCAAGGGACAGGACGTAAATGTGGCTCATAAACTGACAGGAGTGTAAACTATGACAATAACCCATTCCTCTCCTGACTCAGCATTTAAAACACTCAGAGCTTCAGTATAAAAACTGTGTTAATAGCAAGGCAAGTACTCTGTCCAGTGTACAGAGAAAGCAGATGGAGGCACTTCAGACAGAAGGCACTGGTACTGGAGACCATCAGCAGCTGTGATAAAAGGGTGGTTTGTTTGGGCTGGTGTTAAAAACTACCACCATGGACATTGTGTCTGTTCACCAGCACCTCTGAAAAGGATTTGAATCCCGTAGTTTGAATAAGTAGCAGGGAGCTGTATCCTTCCCTACTTTACTTGCTGTCTGACATAATCTACCTCTCTTCAGAAGATTATTTTGGGAGCAATGCCAGCAACACTGCATTACTCAGTTGAGGTTGTTCTAAATCAGCCCCATTCCAACTCCACATCTCTAGAGCTGACATAAAATAGCATTAAATGTTCTCTCATAAAGTGCAGAGTATGTGTGATGTTTATATTGTTCTCCTGGTTTTTGCACCAGGGGGGTACATGGTGTATTCAATTCCCAATGCTATGGGAAGAAAAGATCTGCAGACACTGTGCATTTTCACTTTTGCTCTTCTGAATTGTATCTGAGTGCAATTGTATTTGCACTCTTATTGTATCTGAGCACTTCTGCAGTGTGATACTTATTGTGAGTGTTCCTCATCTCATCTTAGTGCTTAATGCTGTTGTGGTTTGAGACTAGTCAAACACCAGGCACCCACCAAAGTTGCTCACTTGCCCTCCCCTGCTACAGCTGGGCAGAGGAGAGGAAAAAAATTAAAATTAAATTGGGAGAAAACAATCCAAGGGCTCAGCTTAGAGGTGCAAAGTGAGTGTATTACCACAAAATTAGAGGAGGATATTGAGAAGTAAAATAAGCACTGAAAAACACGTTTTTCCCCCAACCCCTCCTTCCTTCCCACTGACAGCACAGAGAAAAAGGGAATGAGGGTTTTGGTCAGTTCATCATCCAAGGTTTTCTTCCCCTGCTCAGAGAGAGGAGCTCTTCCCCTGTGAGACCATGAAGAGAGTCCTTCTGCATGTGAGACCTGTGTCTCCCACAGGAAAGAGTTCTCTGTGAACTTCCCCAGCATGGTTCCAATCTGATAAGCAGCATCCTCTAATCTCAAGAGCAGCAGTCCTCCCAAAACTGCTGCAAGGTGGATCACTCTTTTATGGGATACAGTCCTCCAAGGACAGGCTGCTCCAGCCTGGAAGCTGGGCCCCCTCTCCCTGCCAGGTGTCCCATGGGATCACAGCCTCCTGCAGCTTCTCACAGAAGTCTCTGTGCCCTCATCGCTACCAAACCCAGGCCATCCAAAACCAACATAAATGCCTCCTGAATTAAGACTTCCAAATTTGGTATAATGCACACACAAGCATCCTCTCACTAGTAATTACAAAGGATTTTACTCCTGTTTGGTTGATTTCTAGGTTGCTTGCCTTGGTTTTTAAACATAGACAAAGGGAATTAAAGGACTATTGTGTAATAAATTTCAGACCATGAGAAATCAGCAGAGAAATAGATATTTTAAAACATTTATATCCTGGATTAACCAGGTGAAAATTTTACTTCTTTGAAGAACAAGAATACTTCTCAAATATTTATTCACTGCATAGCTGCTGCAAAGCAGCACACTTTTGCAGAGTTTCTTAATTTCTTACTTAGATAGATAATGGCACAATTTTTGAGCTTAAAAGAGAAAAGTCAAATTATGCTGTTTTAATTACATTGCTTTTGTAACCTTAATTTATATTCTTATTGCAAGTGAGTGCATTTTAGGAAAAAAATCTTCTATACCACATGCAAGATGAGGAGGTGATCCAAGACAGTCATCACAGCCTTACTACAGGCAGGTCATTCCTTACCAATCTAGTGGCATTTTATGATGGAGTGACTGCAACAGTCTGAAAGGGAATACTGACCAATGTCATCTATCTAGACTTCTGTAAGGCCTTTGAGAGGGTCCTGCATGATGTGCCTATCTTCACATTGGGGAGACATGGATTAGAAGGCTGGGCTGTTCAGTGGATAAGGAATTGGCTGGATAGGTGCAACCAGAGGGTTGCAGTCAGTGTCTCTGTGCCTGGGTGGAGGCCAGTGATGAGTGGTGTCCCTCAGGGCTGCATTGACACTCAGGCTCTGCAGTGTCTTGGTCAGGGGCAGAGGCACCTCAGTATATTTGCAGGTGACAGGAAGCTGAGCAGGGCAGGTGACACTACAGAAAGGTGGGATGCCATCCAGGGGCACCAGGACAAGCTTGAGAAGTGGGCCAGTGGGAATCTCATGAAATCCGATACGGCCAAGGGCAAGGTTCTGCACCTGGATTATGGCAATCCCAGCAGACATGAGCACAGGACTGGAGACAAATTCACTGAGAAGGACCTGGAGGTTCTCATGGCTGAAAAGATAGACTTGACCCAGCCATGGGCACTGACAACCCAGAGAGCCAAACGTGTCCTGGGCTGCATCCAGAGCAGTGTGGGCAGCAGGGGAGGGAGGGGATTGTGCCCCTCTGCTCTGCTCTGCTCAGAGCCCACCTGCAGGGCTGCATCAGCTCTGGGGTCCCAGCACAGGAAGGACGTGGACCTGCTGGAACACCTCCAGAGGAAGCCACAAAAATTATCTAGGGACTGAAGCACCACTCCTGTGAGGACAGGCTGAGACAACTGGGGTTTTTCAGCCTGGAGAAGAAAAGGCTTTGTAGAGACATTATAGCTCCTTCTAATGCCTACAGCAAACTTACAAGAAGGCTTCTCCTTCTTGTATAGGGGCAAGTGACAGGACAAGGAAGAATGGCCTTAAGCTGAAGAAGGCTAACTTTAGATTAACCATAGAGAAGGAACTCTTTCTTGTGAGGGTGGTAAGGCACTGGAACATGTTTCCTAGAGAAGCTGTGGATGCCCCATCATTGGAGGTTTTCAAGACCAGGTTGGATCAGGCTTTGAGCAATCTGGCCCAGTGGGAGATATTCCTGCCCATGGCACGGGGGTTGGAACCGAGTGATCTTTAAAGTCCCTTCCAACCCAAACCATTCTAAGATTCTATGCATTTGACAACTTTTGTGTGAAAAAAGCCCCTTTATGATGCAGGAGCTTATGAAGTTTCTTTCATACCTGATTGCTTTTCATATCATAAATATAAGTTCCTGTATAAGCCAAACTAAAGATAATATTGAGCTCTTATTGGGCTTCTTAAACAACTAGTCTGTACATGCCATCTGCCAGAACATTATTATAGAAGGCTATTCTATAAACTTAGCCAACCAATTTACATTTCTTTCACTCATGTACCTCTTCCAGACTTTAAAACAAGTAATTCCCTGTTTTAGAAACCCCACCTGCCATCTTCTATCCTCTCTTCTTTTAAAATCCTCTGCAAAATTCTCTTGCTTAATCAGACCTGAAAATGCTAGCCTGCTCTTCTAAGATATAGTATGGCAATTTTTGTAAAAAAATTTTGTAAAAAGAAAACCAACTATAAATAATGGATCACTCATCTATGTCACAATATGAAGTGGCTCATGGCTACTTTCTCAGGTTCTAGTAATAGTAGTTCTAGACTTCTAAACTTTTTTTATCCTCTCATTTTTTTCAGTTGACTTTTATCACAGAATGTCATTCTGTGAAGTTTAATTATCTGAAAAAGTGTTTGCTAGAATCAAACATGGGTATGCACAAGACCTGAATAAAATATTGCCCTTGTCAGAAAGAACTAATAGAATAACTCGGATTTTCAAAGACAAATATTTGCAGCATTATGATGTTTAGTCTGTAGAAAAGTCCACACATTTTTGTACTCTTCCATCAGAGCCATTTGAAATTTGCTCTTGTTTCAGATCTGAAGGGGTCCTGCATGGAAAACAGCTAAGCAAGTTTTTTCCAGCACTGCCATCAATCTCCAAAGGATGCTCCCTCTCTCGACAGTACTGCTTTTACTTTTATCACAACATTGCTGCAAGACTACTAGTTTAAGTACAAAAATAAAAAAAAAAATTAAATAAATTAAAATATATAAAAGATTAAAATATTACTGCCATAGAATTTTAGGTCTAACCACACCTCATACATTTTTCTGTTCCTTAGTAAAGCTGGAAACTAAACACATTTGCTGCTCATGCACACTTTGTAACCTGCTTATGCAAACACTACTGAAGCTCTTGATCCTTTAAGAACTTTGTGGCATTTTTATAAATTTATCTGCATTTACTGACCAAAATCCATGTAATAATTTGCTCCTATACAGGCATGCTGCTTTTCTCCAAAAATGCAGGGATTCCAAAGAACTGGGGAGAAGAAACACGCCTATACAACCTACTCATCTCTGAGTACCACCTGAGCAGAGCCATGGCATACTCTAGCCCAGACTAAAACACTCACTCAACAGCTTACAAACACAGCAGTAAATATGTTCATCTCTTACAATCAAGGACTCACTCAAACCCTGTATGGTGCCATGAGCCTTGTTTGGTCTTACTTACTAACACACTGGAAATTATGGTTTAGTTGGAGACTATTTTCTAGGAGGCTAAATCAAACAGGATCCAACATGGATAATATTGAGGTGACACTCTTCCCAAAACTATATCTTTAACATATACAGTTTCCATAATATTGCATGTGAAATGAAAAATACTGGGGCACTCCAGATATGATTTCCTGCTGTCCTTGCTATAAAGGACACATTTAGGGGGGATTTACGCACACATGCCTTCAGGACATGTTGAAGATTTTCATACACTAGAAATTATTTCTAGCAGAGAAATAAGATGGATGAGATAGTGTAATTATTTTACCCTCATCCACATTTAAAGATCAAGAACATTTTCTCATCGATAAATTTTAACTATCTTCCTTGTAAGTCAATGAAAATGTGAGGACTCAGGCCTTGCTCAAGTTTCCATCCAGTACCCAGAATTCATGGCTGCATATTGCACTACTTCTGGCTTTGTTTTCCTGAGAAAAATTCCAGGTTTTTCCCTTTTTTTGTTTGAACTGAAGATCACAGAGAGCCAGAAAAACTGCACTATTATAGGGGTAAAACCTGAAATGCACATTGGCTCTTTGTGCTTCATAGTATGGAAGTGATAACTATTCCTTATTTTACTGAGTTAGAATCCAGTATATGCCGTGTAAGAGAGACAGATTTACATCAAGCTACAATGCAACATAAGGGAACCTTTATGGCTTACTTTTCCATGGGCTATTTTTATATTAAGAGTCACATTCATGATACAAATTCAGAAACTAAAATATACTAATAGATTGCAAAATTCTCTGTTCTAGGCTTGACTCAAAGGTAACACCATTCACACATCTCCTTGCCTCACACAACTGTTATTTTGACACAGTTACACCATACCACACAGGAAATACAAATAATTTCACCATCCAGAACCCCACATGAGGCCTGGACACTTTGTTGTCTTGTGCAGCATTAGGTTAAGCATAGATAAAGTATTCAGCTTTTACCAAGAAACAGGAAAAGTTTCCAGGCTATTATCCCAAATATCTCTACCTGTTAGCTCTGTTGGTTTTCTGACTGTGCTAATACAAAACAAACACCTCCTCATCAGGGATCATTAATAAAAAAGTAATGTAACAACCACCAGACATGATGCCAAGTTTATAAGATGAGAAACTTTATGGTTTCCCTAGCTTTAATCACAAAATTCATACAGAGGCATAATGAAAATGGATAACAAGCTGCCACTAATTATCAGAGATTTTATGTGACTGTCTATACAAAAAAAAATCTTGAAAGAGGAAGACTAAGAAAAATTATTTGTAAAACAAAGAATTACAGGAGCAAAAGCATACATGTAAATCTGTTTAAAACTTTACAGAATTAGCAAAATTGTGAGAAATAAAATATCTGCAAGCCACAAGGATAAAAGGATAGAATAGTCTCTCTAAGGAACAGATAAAAAATGCAAGCTATCCAAAATAAAGAAAAAACCTTGCAAAGTAGCTGCAGAAAGAAGGGGAGAAGTTTGTTGGGAAAATTCACAACATTGACTGAAAAACATCCTAAGCCTTGTAGATGATGAAAAGAAAATCTTCCCATCCTGAGCCAATACAGATGGAGAGAAAAAGGAGCAGATGTGCCTTTTTTGTCTTTAGTACAAAGTTAAATGGTGCAAGATACTGATGAGCATTTTACATTGCTATTTCTGCTTCTGTGGTTTTACATGTTGAGCATTTGAAACTGGACAGCAATTATTTTCTTCTTCCATTTTATAATCAAAAATGTGTTAACTGCAATAATGATTATAACATTTCTAGAGCTGCAGTCTCACAAACTGCAGTGCAGAATAAGAAAAAACACCTTACTCCTTATGTAGCAACCATGCTGCAGATATTTGAAGAACCTGGTTTTACCAAAAGTTGGTATTTTGCCTGAAGTTATACAGGAGAGTCAGGAGTTCACTCAGTTATAAATGAATGACCAGTAATGAACTTTGCTGCCCTTTTCTTATAGGCATGTAAGAAAATGGAAGAGATAATGTTGATGCATGTGTGTGCCTGATTTTCTGAAAGGCCAGTGCTGGTTCTTGCTACAGAACAGGTCATTCTGCTGTTTTGATTGGACACAGAGAACAGCAGGTTCCATAAAGGGACTTTTTGTAAATTAAAATATAATTTACACAGGGCTACAATATTTGTAGTACATTCATAGAAATATGCTGAATTGCATAATCCCTCACTGTAACTAACATTCCTTAATACTAAAATGCTGTTAAGATAGACTAATTGCCATATTGAATAGCTGAGTTTCTTGAATAGAATGTGGTATTAGTTGTTTGCTTGTGTTAACCCAAACTGAAGACTTGGAAACATCCCCTAAAAATGAAAATTCCATTCCCTGTAGTATTTTATTAGGAGGACTCCTCAGACGTCAAATAAATTTCCTATACTGATCCCGAGGCACTGTGATCTGTGTTGTTTGACCTGTGACAATGGCCTGCATTCTATTTTATTTTATTTTTTTCTATCAAGCTGATGTTAGACCCATTCATTGTTTCTGTGCCACCTGGGGTATGTTCTCCACCTCTGCAGTCAGCCTCAGGGCAAGTGAATCACAGCAATCTCTTCTGAGATATTTTGTCCTTTTGGGAGAAAGAAAGACAAGTTTTGTAGCAAGCTGCAGGTCAGATGTGACACTTCTGGAAACTGCATGCTTTTGTCAAATTGTGCAAATGTGGAAAATGAGATTGTGTAACTTCTGAAAAAGCTTTTGACCTTGCCCAGGCTGGCTTGGCCCTTATTTTTAGCCCTTCTGTCACAGGTCACCAACAATTCTGATTTCACCTAGGATATACACTAGTGAGACGTGAAGCACACTAAGACACTGAGGAATAAGGTCATGAGGAACACATTCCAAAGAATATATGCATTTCCACAGTACACGCTATCCTCAAAGTTACACTCATGTATGAGAGCTAAATACCTATGATTTATGCAGTAGATTTAAGGCGTTTTACAGCTGAAATATTTTTAAACTTTATCCTTCCTTCATTAAAGGTATTTAAAATCTGAAATATAAAATTTAAAAGTTCAATATAAAAAGGATTTTGAAAGTTTTTGTGGAGCTTTAACTAAACAATGTTGTATTCCCTCATGTCAGTAGACATCTAAAGCAGTCTATAGCAACCAATCCCTCAATTACAAAGAGCTTTGTCAAAGCTATGCATGTCACAAGGTACCTGAGTATTCAGAGATTATGGGGTAATAGCATCTCAGTCCCATGGTAATGAAAAAATATGCCTTTTCAGAGGAGGTGTTCAGGCATTGTGCCCTCCAGCAGCAGCAGCTGAACCAGCCAATTCAAGACAAAAAAAAAAGCAGGCCTCATCTTTCTTATCTCATTCCTGTACACTCAGCTCACAGCCTGGATTCCTGCACTCACCTGCTTTGGCAAACTCCCAGTGATGACTTAGGTTTTCACTTTCATGTTTTCAGATTCTATGCTGCTGCTTAGGTGTAGTTCTGAGCCTCTTATGAAGTGCTAGTGAGCTCTCTTCAAAGAGATCAAGGACAACTTTCAGGCCCAAAGGCACAAACAACAGTGCGCTGAAGAGAGAAAACAAGAAGAAACCTCACAACTTGAAGCTGTAATTGGACAATTAAACCCCAATATGCAAATGGACCAAAACTTATAAAAGTGTAAGGTCTCATGGCTGGTCAGCCATTTAGTGACCATTCTTAGTCCACCCCTAGTCAGACCCTGTCCTGCCCAAGGTGTATCTTAAAGACCTTTCAATAAATACCTACTTTATTCTCTAGCTCTGTGCAGTCTCTGTTTCAGGTCAGCCTTCCCAAGGCATCACCACAGAGTCCATTTTAAACATCTACCCAACCGCCCTCTCTGCTCAATGCAGGGCTTCTCCCAGACATTAAGAACCCGTCCAAATGTCCAGTTTTACATTGTTGAAAGCTGTCCTGGAGATGAGCAGTAAGCCCATTTTCAGGCTATGAGGAATGAGCAAAAGTAGAGGAGATACAAGGAAGTGAGAATGAAACAGCCCGGAGACACACTGGATATTTACAAAGATGCCAAGAAGTGCAAGAGGGACATAAACTATTAACCTTCAATTAAGAGTAAGTCAAAGCTAGCAAATGTCATGTGAGACCAATAAAGAATGGACAGGAGAGTTGATTCACCCCTCAGCAGAGCTCTGGCATTATGTGTCCCTGTGCATTTGTCAGATACCTATCCAGAGAAAGCTGCTATGACAAAGCATCTCCCACAGTGTTTGTCTCCTCCTCATGTCTGCTGAACCCTCACTTTCTGTAATGAAAGGAAGAGAACAGCCCAAATTAAACAAGCAAGCAGTTTTCCCTTACCAGTTTGAATAAATGACAGCTCTGCCCAGCAATATCAGAACCCCAATCTATATTAAATTTTTACCAATATCTTTTAGAGCAGCAGTTTCATTTACTGAAAAAGAGGGAGGAAATAAAAGAAGAAAATTAATTATAAGGCCGAAAGGTTTGCATTCTCACAGTGAGGAGCAAAGTACCCCAGCCAAACAGTTGTCAGGCAATGCAGAAGAAACATGGGATGTTGCAAGATAGTTTGCAGATGAAGAATATGGCAGAGCTGCTCAGAATACAACAACCCAAGTCCTGCAGATGAAGAGAGCAGTGCTAACTGGACAGTATAAGCAATCCGAGGTCAAATGGAAAAGCTTCATCACTGCTTCCAGTGCTGTCTGTTCATTCAGAGACAAGGCCAGTATTCCACAAGGAAGCAGGACTTGTTTGGGGTATATGAAGGCCAAAAAAAGTGAAAATTCTAAGATAAGCAGAAAAGCACGTTCTTAATTTGCTCCTAGTAGTAAAGGACAAGACTCACATCTTGAAAAATTGTCATACTAGATGCAAAATCATGACTTCTGATATTTCACCTGCTTCAACTCCAGCAGATCTACTAGAACAGAACAGCCAGGCATCTTAGGGCAGGTTTCTACAAATCTTGTAAAATTAAGTGTTAGGAAAGTCTGGCCCTTTAAACTGTTCATATATCAGTTCTCCACTGACAGTGTTAGCAAATTAAATGTTAAAAAGCTTCTTTGAATGAAATGCAAAGAAAATGTTTAATATTGGCTGATGAAATAAAATCATTTGTATTGATCTGAAAAAGATTTGTTGAAAAACTTGAAATTATAAATCTATAGTGCCCAGTTTGAAATTAAAATTTCTTTAGAGAGTTTCCATCTTTATCAGTTTTCATCATTTCTTTGCCTACCCTATTATGACGTTATGATTAGAAACTTTTTTTTTTTTTTTTTTTTTTTTTTTTTTTTTTTTTTTTTTTTTTTGTGAGTGTTTGCTATCTGTTTTTCATTGTAAGGCTAATTTCTATAAAATTTTGAGACATTACAGCAAACATGGGAGGAATGAAGATCCAAATGAAAAAAGTATATAATTAATAGGTAGCACCAGCTCTAGGTAACTTTTACAAGACTGAAATAAGAGCATGTAATGATTACATGCCAGCACAGTAATATCATGAAAGAAGTCTTTTGTAGGCTCAGCATACTTACAAAAATAAAAATTAACACTACACAAAATAGAAAATGGAGGAAGCTTCAAAATTTCTTCCTATTTTCCAAAATGCTTTTACTTGGAAATTTTTGTGAATTTCTCAGAAGTTCAAAAAACACTACAGTCCAACACTACTACAAAATAACATACTTGCCCAAAATCAACCATCCTGTTACCACCTTTATAAATAACCTAATATTATCAAAGAACACCCATATTTCTCCAGTATTTTACTCTCTCTTTGTAAATCATGTAAAGCTTTACAAAGCAAATGTAAAAACCTTAGAGTGAAGAGTTCACATTATTTATTTCCATAAAATATTAACCCTAAGGTGTCCAGGAGAAGGGAGAAGAGAAAAATTTTAATTAATTGCAAAATTGCATATCAGAAACATTTCTAGCTTAGAAAATGGCTAAGTTTTCTTAGTTTTTCTTGTAGTTTAATCTACATTTATAAACAACATCAGCCCTACCTGGAAAGTAAGGGAGCAGATATATATGCAAGTAGTTCTCACCTTTAATGAGATGTAATAGACAACATTGAAGAAGGTGCTTTTCCAGATATACTGGCTTATCTATATCACTTAAATTCATTACTTCATTCTACTTGAATCTATTTCTCTGACTTTAAAAGCTGAAAATAGGATTTATATTTCCAACTCTATTTCAGCAGAGTTTAAGGCAGTGGAAATAACAGCCATAATCTGTAAAAGTAACAGTAGGACCAGAATTTGCTAATTCTGTTTTCAAGTGGCAGGATGTACCAAAATGATTTGTGAAGGGACACATGAAAGCAGGCATCTTGTACTAATTTGAGATAACTATCCATTTCACTTCTTGACTAAAAATGCCAGACTCTTGCTTCCTCTGTCATAGTTTGCTTCTATTCAACCTCATAACACAAATCTACCTTTCCCCTTACTATTCTTAATATATGGGAAAATCATACTTAATTAGCTATATGACTTAATTTTATATTAAGTTTAAAATTCTGTTTTTGTTAGTATACATTGCAGCCTCGTTGCTCACAAGTCTGGATTCTTGTATGATTTTTTCTTTTTTTTTTTGCCAGATCACTGTACTGATGACAGATCATCTATTCTTCTCCCTATAATATTTTTTAAGATTATTATGGTATGTGAACTATTTTTTAGTTGGCTGCATGAGAGAAGACATGACTTTCTGAGAAAAACCCTCAGAGATGGTCTATTTTTCTCCTAGGTTTTGTCTTTCTACATTAAGATTTAGGTAGTAGTAAGATCGTTTTTTAGACTGACAGTTCAGCTACACTTACCTATAAACTTCTATTTCAATTTTACATGTGAAAATTTATGCTCTTCCTTATATCAGAAAAAAATTGCTTAAAATAGGTGGTTATACACTTGCTCAGTTCCAGCTTCACTTATATCTCTAATGACACCTTCATATTACATTTATCCAGTACATTTATCCATTATCCAGTGTTTTATATGCAAAGCTGTAAAATAATCCTACCCATTCCAAATGAATGACAAAAACAGATTTCCCAAAATGTTTTTCTCATAAATCAAACTAAGAAGTTTCCTGTTGATGATTCCATTCTGTTATTTTCATCCTCTAGCAGAAGAAAAAAAGTCTGAATAAATTTTCAAATTTAAAAAAAAAAATACTGGAATTAAATTGAAATATAACATACTGCATAAAACCACGATAAGGAGAGGATCCTGTTTAAAAAGAAGGAATTCACTTGTCTGGTTTTTCGTCCCATCTCTCACAGAGGTTAGGGTGGGCCTTCACATTATCAGCAAGGAAAGAAAACATTGCTAGTTGAGCGGGACCATTTCATCAAAGTAAAGTTCAGAAAGGAGAAGCTGCCCTACCCCAGGACACAGCACACCCTGTTGCCTTGCAGCACAAGTGACTCACACAGCCAGCCTGCTCCAGCAGAAGCCCCTTCCTCAGATCCTCCCATCCACCACACGTGGGCCTGCTTCCTTACATTTTTTTTCCCTCTATGCATTTCAAAATCTTGTCATGGAACCTGTGAGTGTAAGTCTTTAAGAAACAGTGTGTCTTGGACTCAGATCTTTTGGGGAAAGAAATTAAATGTTTATCCTAGTTTCTAACATAAAAGCCACCCAAGCAGGACCTCAGAGGGGTGGCAACTGAGCTCTTGGTGGCAGGTGCCCTATGAGGTTTGTCCTGCCTGTCACTTCAGAAGTCAGACCACAGGGCTGAAGGAGGGTTCTCCTCCTCCCTAAAAGATGCAGCTATTTCCCAGCAGCAACCTGATGCATTGTGGAGATGAGGATCCCCATCCTGCAAAGTTCATTTGGACAAACAAGGGATTTGCAAAACAGGGCTCTCACCTACAGAGCTCATCCCTCCCAGGCTGCAATGCCTGTGGGTAGGTAGCAGAGAGGAGAGCTGGACTGCTCTCACAGACTGTGTCCCCTAAACTTCAGATATGTTTCCTTGGTTACAACAGAAGGTGTTTTTTTGCATTTCCTTGAAATGGCCTAACAGTCACGAACACAGACATTCAGAATGCATATTAATAAAAGGCAAGAAAATATGTTTGCCATTATTCTCTCCAAGTGGCTTGCCTGTTTTTCCCCTCCTGCAGAAGCACACCGTATGGTTCCCCCCAGAGTGGGAGTTATCAGCCAGTCTCATCAACCACCTCCAAAGCCTTGCCATTTCAATTTCCTCTCCTGTTTCTTGATATACCCTGGCACAGCCACTCAGAGCAACTCTGTGTCTGCAGCTTATGTCAGCAGCTGCTCGGTGCTGTGGAGCTCATAAAACCCAGAGCCAGTACATCAGATTTAAAAGGAACACATCCATGCAAGGGAAACTGTTAATTGTGAAGCTGAAGCACTTTCCCTACTCCTCTTAATATCAGAGGTGTTACAGCTTTCTTTACCAGCTAGCAGTCCCCATTGCTATTTGAGACATCACTGGACAGTGACCATAAATGTCCAAAGGCAGCTGGCTAGTCAGGCACATCATTGCACAGCACCAGCAACCTCCACACATCTGGAAAAACAAGTTATTCTACACAAACTCCTAACCAGTACATCCTAGTTTCCTCTTTCCAGTTCCTTCAGAAACACTAGCTGAAGAGGAACAGCATCAAAATTGATGGGAGATAGGATTAGGAATTACATTAAAACCTTCCATGTTGAATTTACTTTGGGGAAATAAAATTACGTGTTTCTCGTCCACACTACATTTTTGTAGTGGCAATTTAGTAAAATAAAGTTTCAAAGATTCACTTGTATTCAATCCAGTTGGCTTATAAGAATAAGTTTATAATTCATTATTCCTTTGTTAGACATTCTGTCTGTTTTCTCTTGCAAATTAGTACTGGATGTTTACATTATCATTAATGTGTACAAGAATGCAGCTTAGAGCTACCATTATTGAGTAGTCACACTATAAATAAACACAACAATGCTTCAACATAATTTTCTTTCCTTTTTTATTGTTTATGGTTTCAACTTCTTTTTATTCTCTGCTGGCCCTTTTGCTTTTCAGTACAAAATGAAACTATATTGTTACTCTAATTAAGATTTTTTTTTTTTTTTTTTTTTTTTTACTTTAAGAACAGCAAGAATTAACTACAAAAAACAATTTCATCTAGAATTACATCCTACGGCCATGAAAGATGTTTGGCATATTCTGATTTGTTTACATTCTCAGCGTTTTTCTTGAATGCTATCCCACACCCACAGAAATGGACTCTGAAAACAAAAAGAAGTACTCGATATCTCATGCATAATACATGAATGATATTGTATTGGATATAGATTTTTCAGTGTTTACGAAACTGAAATTTTAGCTGAAACTAGTGTACAAAATGCCTTAAAGGTAGCTAATTGCCTTTATTGAGCCTGCAACTGCTTCCTATCAGCATTAGCTGTATGTTAATTCCAGTAACCATACTCATGAACAAGTCAAAGCAGTTAAACATCTTGAACTTACATATAGGACAAAAACCTAGAAAGCAGAAGCGTTTATTTTCTTTACTTCTGGAAACCACAGCTCTCATGTCTAGCAGGCAGAGGGCCATGTTCCATGCAAACTCTGTTTTCTTGTGGAGCACAAAGTCTTTACAGGCCTCTGTGTTACCTGCCACACTCCTCTGCAGCAGGACAGCTCAGTGAGGACAGTGCTGCATTTGCACTGTGATGTGCAAGGAGCAGCAAGTCTCTGTGAAACTGCATAAATAAACCTGCTCATTTTCCTTGAATAAATTCTATTATCCATGCTGCATTAATTAATTTTTGGTGTTTCAGTTTGCAACTGTGTTTGCTTTTGGTTTTTTGTTGGTGGTGGTTGTTTGTTGGGTTTTTTAAAGGTGTTTTTTTCTTGTTTTAAGTTAAATAACATCAGCAACAGAATGTTGTGTGTTAAAATATCAGAACATGCTCACTGATCAAGCCTGCTTGTGTTATGAACATTAGGGGTTGTGAACATCTCCCAAACAAAGAGTTAAATCCTGCCTTGCTGGCACAGGATATTTTTGTTACTATTTTTTTTATCCTGATTACGCAGCTATTACCTGCTGTAGCCGTACTCTGGATCCCACATAAGTCCATGACAAATTTAAACTAGAACTTTTTGTTCTAAACACAGAAGCTCTGCCAGGATCTTTCTTCTAAGATCAATTTAGGCTGAGTTTAATGTAGCAGAAAGTTTACACTCTATACCAAGAATCAACAGGGAATACAACACAAAAATCAAAAATACCTCTAAAGAGTTTTTGAAAAAGAATAGTCTAATTATACATTTTCTTCAAAGCTAATTCCATTACTGAGAATAACAAATATTGTTTGGCCCTGTTTTTTATACACAAGTGCAAATCAGCTTTAGTTTAGCTGCACTAAATGTAACTGCACATGGAAAATTGATGCACAGTTTTCTTAGTAAATAAAAATGTATGAAGTAAATAAAAAAGTACAAAGTATATTAATAACAGAGTTATAAAAAGTTTACTGTAGGTGAAATCTGATGAAAACTGCAAGAACCTGACGTTTTTCCAAAACCTCTCTATTGATGTGCCAAAATGTTGAAAATCTAACATTTATTGAATTGAGAGTCTCAATAATAATATCTCCCTTAGACAAAAAATAGTGATGAGGGAAACAACATAAAAGTAATAGAAGGATAAATGCTAATTTTGAAAAGGTAAACCTGTTCAAAGATATGAGACCTAGAAAATTAAATAAAGCTTAAATTTTCCTGAAAGTCTAGGCATTAAAAACTTCCACACTCAGATTATACTAAAATAACTTAGATCTTCCTGGGAATTCAGGCAGATTTGGACAAAATTCAGGCAATATCTGTTTCTTACAGAGTAAATTTTAAGTCTTTATTAATATTATCATTATTTCTGATATTGGAACATTAAACTCTGGACCTTACTCTGTTTTAAAGCTGAATCTCTTCAAATGTTAAGCGTTAATACCATGAGCTTTAACAATTACCGAGCAATTGGCTTCAATATAACAAGAACACCATTTCCTATGATGAAATTTCCTACTGCAATTTTATCAAACCTATACCTGCTTTATTTCAGAAACACATCTGTGAAGCCAATAGCAAGATTTTTTACTTTAAATCATTATCAGTCTTCTTTCAAGGCTGATAAAACCCATCAGATCACATATTATTGTACTAGGTTATCATGAAGAAGTATGAAGAAATCACAGACAGTTTCAATTACCATTAAACTCCGTCTCACTTTTCAGAATTGTACTCTCTCTTCTCCTCTTGGCTTTTATCGGCTTCTGCTGATAGAAATCAACTTCTGCTGAAGAACCCCATTTCCCGCCCTGCATCTTGCTCATGTGTATCATCTCAGAGCTAATGAGTGCTTTGTGAGTCAGTATAATGAATTGGCCTTGTGAACAAGGTGCAGAGACAACAGAAGGCAAATGTTTACCTGCACATCCCAAGTTTTGTCACACAAGGTGCCACTGGATTCAAGCACAGTTTGCAGTGATAGAATATTAAGGCCTGTCTGAGCTGGGCTGAGAACAACATAAAAGCAGTCCTTTGCACTCAAGGCCACAGCACCTCTATTAATCGATCTTTTTGGAAAAGCTATGCTGTGGATTTGCACTCCATACTCTGAAGGTCCAGCCTTGCAGAAAAATGGCTATAATAATGAGCAAGACTGTTCTTCAAGGATGTTTTGTAAATCAAAAGGTTTAATAATGAGAAAATAAAAGAAGTAAAAAGAATTGCAAATAAAGCCACGCACAGGCGCCTGAGAAACCTCAGACACCTTGCTAAGACATTTTGAAAAGCTCTCTCTTTCTTTTGTGTTGTTTCTTAAGTACTAAATGTTTTGGGAGGGATAAACTTGGCTAACAGCCAATGGAGAGAATTACAGGGTTTGAAGAACAGTGACAAGATCCCATAGACACTTCTTTCTTGGCCCTGAGCTGGAAAGACCCTGGATCACATGGGATGATGCAGGGGAATGAAAATGTCTTGAAACATATTTTGAAAGGTGGTTTTCAGACCCAAAAGAGCAAGATAACCAAAGTACAGATCACAACACCAGAGCTAACATGAGGACAACTATCTTGCCTCAACTCTGTAAATATTACCATCAGGAAGGGCCCAATTTGAACTCTCCCTAAATTGCAGCTGGACTGCACAACAGGAGACTCACCCTTTGAGCAGGGATATCTCTCAAGGTTCCTTACCTGACACTAAAATACTTTTGCTCAATGTGGAGCGATCCTCAGTGAGTGACTGATATTATCTTGAATTAATACCAAAATATTACTAATTACATGTACCATTGTAACTTCATTCTAACTATTTTTTCTATGTTTTTTCCATACAGTAACTAATAAGATGAACCTTGCATCAAGCTTATTAAGTATTTTCAAACCACTGTTAAAATGTCATCAATTCCATTAAATTTATTTAATTCCATCAAATTATTATTTTATTTTCATAAAACACATTGTTTCTTTCTCTTCTGAGTGTGGTGTATTCCACTCATCTGCAAAACCTGGAAACGTGATGTGCCCTGCTCTGAACAGATTATAGTTGAGGCAAAAAATCAGCAATGATTGAAATGTTTTCCCAGCTGAAGCAATTCTGAATTTTGCTCCATTTGTCACTTTACAGAAAATTATAATGGCTGCACTGATTTTGGAACTCAGCATATTGCAGAATCAGTCACAGTATTTTTCTCCACAGACATGTACCTGCACTGTCTCCAGTTGTGCTGCTCCTTAGATTCAAGATAATATGCAGATTTCCTTCCCTTGGCTACAACTTTATGACATGCAGTGTATCCTTCAGCATCCCATCTGACAAACATGTACATTCATCCCACAGAATCATACATTTAGCTGAAGGTTGACACTTCCTAAACTGTTTTTGAAGACAGAGGCCTTACCTTCTTTGTTTGGAAATGTATGAAAGATGAAATTAATTATCAGCAAACTTTTATTTTTCTTAAATCATATGATTTTTATATCATATGATCATGATTATATTATGTGGTCTATATATTCTACCACTACCATGTGATATAAAGCTCATGGGACAATTACTTCATAATTTAATTTGACTGATTGTGCATGCTTAAAATCATTTCCACTGTCTGCAGCAAAATTTATTTTGATATTTTCTATCTGTGAATATTCTTAATAAGCAAAAGAGCTCAAAAATACTATAGGGACAGCGAAAAACTCCAGAATTAGTTCTGCAAATATAAAAAAATTACTAATGGAAACTCAGTTTCATTATTCTAGCTAAAATCTGACTCAGTGTGCAATTTCTAAAATCCTAAAACCCCAAGAGATCATATCAAGTGTAAAGAGAGAGCTGAGATTTTATTTGAATTCCATCTTTCCCATTGTAGTGTTAATTTTTCTGGTTTGAAATTTCAAATTCTAATTTTCAAAAATGCTGTTCCCAAGTACTAATGTCATATTTCACCTGAGTAGTGAACTGCTGAATCCTTCCAAACACACACATCAATAAAGTAAAATAGACCTACAATGGAACCCAGAAGAGAAGGTTTATTTCTTTTTCTAAATCTTTAATTAAATTTTGAGAGTTAACATATTTGTTTGTGCACTGGTTTTTTTGAGATCTGGGTTTTTTTACCACATTACTCCATGTGCATTACCATGTCCTACAACTAAACACCCATGGAAAGGCACCTTGCTATAAATTTTCTCAGGTTTTTGGAAGCCTTACCTGAGGTACTTATAAAAAGAATACAAGACAGTAATAACTCCATTGTTGTGCCATTGTAAGCCCTAGTCTGAGATTCAGCTACTGTGACCACTAGGGCACAGCTATTCATCCTTGTCTTAGCTTTATTTAAAAAAACAATTATTGACCTATCACAGAATATAATAAAGCTAATGCAAGACAATATATGAAATATTTTTAAATGCTTTAAAAAACAAAGGCAGAGCCTAAGTCAGTATCTCATGGAGTAAGTAGTAAAATGCAACATAAAAAGGATAAAGGAAATATTATGAAGAAAAAACAAAGCTAATGTGGCAATTAAGCAAGGCTGAGGATCACCATGTTTCAGGATCAATAGAGTCTGATGCATCCTTACCTGACGGAGAATTGTTCAGGATAGCAAAGACGCACTGGGTGACTGTGAGTTGAAGCATTTGCTGTCTTTGTTCCCAGCTGGAACCAGTGCTATCTAGATATTATTTTAAATACTGGCACAAAGTCTCTGGCAGCAATGGTGGTTGTGGTTGTGGTAGTTTTTCCAGATGATGATTCTCATACCCTTTTCTATGGTTCAGCTATAACTACATGCCCTGGGGAAGATCAGGCTTTGTGAGCAGCAGCTGAAGCTGCTGGTTGTGGAAGACCTGGTCCGTGTATTGCCTCAGCATCTGCTGATGGCAGGTACCCTACACATCAGCACTGTGCAAAACCCTGAACACCTGCTGGATTTCTCCATACACTGGCAGCAGTAGTGTCCGTGTCCAAATATCTGGGGTTTACTTTGTTTCCTTTGTTTTCATGATTTCTATGGTTTTGTCCTCCTCCTCTCAGATGGGGTCTGTGCATTTCCATCTCCCCCATGGGCTGCTGTGACCCTCCACACACCTAAGGCTGAACATGAGGATGATGCAGTCATAACATCTGGAATTGAAGGCAGCTGCCTGACTTCCCCATGTTCAAACCTCCTGCAGGTCCAACATGCTCGAGGTCTTGTTGCCCCCCAGGGACATCCTGATGGCATTACAAGATTTTAACACTCATTTCCACTGAAATTAAGGGACGAAATCCAAGCAACACCAGAAAGTCCATTTTTACTCTGTGAAATACTGCAGCATCTGCACTCTGACAGGACAATGATGATAAAGCCATGTATAAATTTAATTACATTTGAAATAAGCCATAGTACCTTATTTCATTTCATCTGATGAAGATCACAAAGAATCTACCAAATGCTGCAGTGAAATCTGTCAACAACAAAATCTTTCATCACCAGTTTTCTGAACATATCACTCCAAAATAGTGGAGTGATAAATACCAAAATAGGTATTATACAAAATACCTTCATCTGAACAAAATAGGAACTTTTGCAAAGATCTGCATACTGTCAATATGGGGAATCAAAACAGGAGTACAATCTTTTCTAGATTTATATTTTATGACAAATGAGCAAGTAAATATTCTCAATCAGGAGATAAAGATATGGATTACCATTGGAGTTAATTTAAAAGTCCATGCATCTTCAGATAATATTGCATATAAAGCTTTCCAACAGTCACTACATTCCAGCTCCTGTATTCACCCCTTCATTCAAAGAGCATGCTGAGTTCTCCAGTGCAAGGAAAAGGGCAAGTGCAATCCAAATCTATTTGAGATTTCTTCACCCTTGTTTATTTTCCACAGAAGATACTCTATAGTTCCCTACATTCTGTAAGACCAAGCCCACTTAAAATTTTTTTAATGGAGGCGTGTTCCACATAACTGTAGCCTACCTAGACCCACGTTAAGGTCAAAAGACTTGTCCATACATCCCAAATGTGCCTGCATATCTTTTCATCACAGAGCAGGGGATGGTTCCAAGGTCCACACAACACAGATAATACATAATCTCAAAAATGCCATTTCCCAGAATTTCCCTCCTTGCTATGCACTGCCAGACCCCCTGAGATGGGAGTCCTGAAACATTATGCTGTCTCTGCAGAGGGACACTTTGGCTGCTTTGTCCACCTCTTCTGCTGCTGCTGGGATGGACAGCAGTGATTCTTTCCTGAAAGCCTCACATGTATAGTATGATATACATACGCAATTTGTATATAATAATGAACAACAGTAGTTCAAGATATTTCAGTTTTATGATTTTCTAACTGGGAAAAAACCATAAATTGTACAGAACTTAAAGAAATTTCCAGAAGATGTGGCACGCTGTAGCACTAATACTCCTATAATTGTGGTAAAACAAGTTATGAAAGGATGAACTGAAAAATCTGAGAACTCAGGTTTTTCATCATGATCACTTCTGAAACACTTATGCACAACTTTTGGATGGGGATGATGAGACCAGATGGTCTTGGCATTCATTTCTTCTATCTTGTTTGTGGGAAGACAGGTCCAGTCAAGCTCTCTGCTGTTGAATACGCAGATTTTCCTTTTGTCTATATTTCAGTCTGCATTTTCCTGAATTAAACCTAAACAAAACAAAACAGACAAAACTCTCACAGGTTTCACTAGGAGCTTTGTCAATGCAAACATGTCAGCACAGACTGAGAATTCTTTGCATAAACTTCGATCAAAACAAAGTTCTAAGGACAGTCTAAGTCTTGAAAGCCATCCTACAGTAACAAACGAAAAAGACTATCCACAGTGCAGGGGAAAAAAATGTGGAGGATGCTATGGTTTTCTACAAAACACTTTACCTAAAGTTTTATTATAATATTGATGTCATTAATTTTCTTGGTTCTCTTTGCCTGTATACTTATCTGGAAAATCATCACTAAATCCAGTAATATCTACAGCAGACCATTAAAATACCTTCATCTGAATAATGAAATTCCTACAATGATAAACACAGCTCTATGTGGGCATTGTCACAAATGAAGAAATTCAAGAGGCAGCTTTCCACCCAGACATAACTGTATGTGTCCATGGTCCCACTTGAAAAACCTGCACATTTCCTATCTTTCCTTCCTCCAAAACATCTGTGAGAACACAACATAATTCCTGCAAAATTGTGTAACTATTTCATTCTGTCATACCACAAAAATTCAGAATAAAATTTCTGTTTGCTCAGGATTTTTTAAAAAGTATACATGACTATTTCATAGCAAGTGTTTGATGTTTCCCATATTATTTAATGTCAGTCCTGGAAAGATTGTGTGTCTCTCATATGAAGTCATCATTAACGGTAGGTTAATCAACTTTCAATTTGCCACATGCCACACCTCCTGTTTCAGTTCCTGTATTTGTTCAATTGTGACAAGTTTTATATAGGTAGATATTAAAAATCAATTTCTAATTTCATTCCTTTGCCATTTTCCCCAATAAAAAAAAACAAATTCCAAAGCTTATAAAACAAGAACAAAAGCTCTTAATAACACATTTAGAAAATTTATATTAAATTACTGTTACTCAATCAAGGAATTTTTATGGCTATTTCTTGCCTTGGTAATCAAGAATTCTAATTACAAATTTAATACCAAAACAGTAACTAAAAGAGAGGTAGATGGGTTTGGGTGGTTGTGGCATTTTTACCATCATTAAGGCTGTCATAGCTTTTTGGGCCTCTAGTTTTATTGGCAAAAAGCATTCTCTAGTGTTCTGATTTCACTGATTAGACATTTTTACAAGATAATATTTTTATTTGAAAATGATTGATCACTTCATTACCTGACTTTCACTGGTGTTTATAAATTAAACACAAAAACACACTTAAAATAATGACTGTGGCTTTCATTCAGACTCATATTTCTACTAATTTCCTGGTGATCAGCACAAAGCAAATACCATGCTTTGGAGTGAAACAAAATTAATGAGACATCAGGATCTGATCAAGAAAGATTCCACATATACGTATCTCTTCCTCATGTGGAAAGCCAAGCATGTAAAATGTTTTCTATTAATAAAACTGCCCCTTTCCCAGGAGACCACAGCTGGGGAAGGCAACCAGTACCAGAGTGCCCAGGGACCACAGTGAGAAGGATTTCAGTGGAAGACAATACAAAGAGGAGGAGCAGGAAGATTCCAGGACTCCTGACAATCAGAACACTGTCCCCCAGGCTCTCTCCACCATTTTCCATTGCCCTGGGATCTCTACTGAGTAAAGGCTCCAGCAGCAATGAGATTCAAGTGTGCCCAGAGCCTTCCCTTCACTGTGATTACATTTCCAGTCATTTTGCCAGTCCCAGATGGATACAGCACAAGCATCAAACCTTTTTTCTCAGTGGGATACTTTTCTGGCAACAGCAGGAAAAAAAGCCCAAACACTTCAAATCATAAATAGTTTTGTTATATATATACAAGAAGATATTTGTGAAGAAAACAAGACAAGAAATTGAGAAGTTCTCTAAGGTGCCAGCATTTAATTCATCTATCACTAACTGATCTTTTTAAAAATGGCTTATAATTCCCCCCATTAAAAGAAGAACATGGATGAAATAGTGATCTTAATTCCCAGCAGCTTCCTAAAGCTTGCTCTCAAATCTTTAATCTCATTTTAAAATTCTAAACCATATTTATGCAGAACACAGAAACATTTAAGTTGTTTTCTCTGGCATACATCAGCTGAGCTGTAGCTGGATCAAGTCAAAATATCTCAATTTAGCAGGAATTTATGTAGTAGAATAACTTATAATATGTGATAAATAATAATACTTTTTTTAGATTTCACTTGGAATACAAGACCAGAATAGTGATAACCTACTGCCTTCTGATAGCTTTTACCCTTCTTCCACCTTAAAACAGAGCTAGAACAGGCATCACAAGACAGGTTAACTCAAAAAAAAAACCACTTGAAAAACTCCCAGTCTGCACCAAGAGCAACTTCAGCTATTCCTTATGCCCAGCTTTTTTTCACAAAAAAACAGGTTTTGTGATGTACCCTTAAGAGTAACTATTTTAATGCCCTGAAAAGAAATGAGCCCTAGGACTGGACAGTGAAGTAGAGATTGCACCTCCTTCTTCTGTGCTGTGCTGTATTTGCAAATATATACCATACACTCACTGCTCATGCCATGCCATACCAGATAAAAATGAATAGTGATCATGTACCAAAACAACAGCTTAGAGGATGTCAGAACCTCCAGCATGACTTGTCACAGGACCAGAAGTGTTTTTTAAAGTGGGTCTGTTACTATTCTCACACTGTGCCCGTTCAAAATATTAGCCATCATTCCACGTGCTCTTTTTGGTTAGACAGGACTATTGCTGACAATTGCACATTTAGTATCAACTATTTCAGGGCTGTAATGCCTGAGCATGGGCATGTAATGCAATCTTGACATCAACATAAGTAAGGCAACACCCACACTGTCCTAAAAACTGTCCATTAGCATTTCCATGAATTTAAAGATCAGCTGAAAGAATTTTAAATGAATTTTGATACAAAATTTAGAAGAAACACTCTGTGTAAACTGTAACCCAAATTGATCTTACCTAATTTCAGAAGTTACAGTTTATAGGGACATACGGCTTTAGTAGGTACAGAGGAATAACGAATAACCACCCTTATAAGCTGTTTCTGATCAGACCCTTTCCAAACCACTGTGCAAATTGAAGCGTGCGAGATGTGCATGAAACATTTGCACATGTTTATGCACAGTGATTCCTAATTCTTGAAAAGAAAGCCAAGTTTATTACACATATTCGTATGGCTGAAATAATGTGAAAAATTTTCAGCTCTCCACGAAAGTATGTGGGTTTAACTCCTAGTGTCCTAGTGTGTTAAATACCATGCACATGTACAATGGCACACAGTCTCCAAAACAAAGTTCATAATCTAACAGTCTGATCCATGGTGAGGTGCAATGAAGTTCTAGAGGAATGAAGAAAAGATGAAAGTTAGAAAAATAAGAGAACACCTAAGCACTTCTGAATAGACAGTGGAATGTCTGTACTAAGGGATGGCATCACTGTGAAAGGCCATTAGATTTCACACAGATTTTCCTTGTCATTAAATACAGCTTTTTTCTGTATGCTGACTCATATCCATGTTCTTTTGAGGACAACTTGCATTCTGAGACTTTTACTGAATCTTTCTGCATATATATCCACCAAAGATATGCTTTCTGTACCTTGAAGAATTCATTGAGTATCATTATGACAGGAGCAACTAGACCATATTCAGCACTTACAAGTGAAGTTCCAAGGAAACTTTTTTTAATTTATATATGAACTTTGATAAAAATTTTGGAATGTAATTGCTTTTCTCCTGAAGATGTTCACTGAAAGATACAGTAATAATTTATTTTAAAAGCAAACACAAGGAGATCCATGGAAAAGTAGTTTCTTTAACAATTCTATGTATTTTAATCACTTATGATATGATAATAAGGCTCCTTAACTTCTTCAGAAAATTTAAGAAAGCCAAATTACTTTCTGAAGTGCAAATCATCTTCTGGAGTGCTGACCACTTCAGCTGTCTACTGATCTCAGCAGCCTTTTAGTTACCAGTGCCTGGTGTTCACTATGGAAACAACTCCCTTGTTTGCTCTTAACAGAGCTCATCCCCTCTCCTTACCCAAATTTCTCAGGTACCTGAGAAATGAAAAATGGAGTTAAAGAAATTCTATCCTTGAAAAATGGATTTGGAAAATCTCCTTTAGAAGATAAATGCTTTTAAATGAATAATAAGCTTTTTAAAAATCCCCAAAAATCAATGACTGAGTTATGCACACCCCAAACTAGGGCTCAGAGGTGAGCTCCACTGGGCAGCATCTCATCTTAGCACAGTTCAGTGTCTTGGGTTTAACATTAGAGACTGTATGTGCAGCTACTGCATTAAATGAAATTAAATGTGCCTTTGGTTTACCTTTTAAAAAGCCTGGACAGACCGATGACTGCTCCACTGCTCTACAAAAGAGATGTGATTACCTGGTTTGCTACCATATTATGTTCTGCAGAAAGTGTCTCATTTAGCAATTATTTAAAATTAAAATAAGTGAATTAAATCATGTATAAACAAAATTCCAAAGTTGGAAAGAAAATTACAAAGCCATTTCTTAAAATTTTCTCCATTTTCTCAACCTGGCTGTACCTTTTGCTGGACAACAGTCACGTAAGATTTAATCTTCTTTACAAGTCAAGCCTAGAGGAATATGATTACACCTAATATGTAGTAAATTACAGAAAACAGAGCATTAATTTAATCCTGTGTCATGATTTTTGTTCTTTACAAAGTACTTTCCGGGATAATGATTTTATGGACCTTGGAAAGCAAAGTTGCTCACTTAGCCACCACAAAACTAGATTTTAAAAACTTTTCTTGCAGGTTGAAAACATCTGGGGGAAGGGAGCTTAAACTTCCTCCAAGCATGGTTCCATCAGAATCCTGGCAATCCATTAGTTCCACAGCACTGCTGGGCTGCAAGTGCATGAAAGCCAGAAAGCAAGGGAAGAATTCCTTTACCCTAGAAGATGATGAGAAAAAGAGTTATTGGTAAGCTGATGAATATGAAAAAACAGCTGTAAGAATATTTCCACTTGTAAACAGGAAATATTTCCTTTCCCCTCAAATACAACTAAGATTTGGCAAAAAGTCATTTTTCCTCTGTAAATGTAGTCACATGCCACATGGCAGTCATGGTATTCAGAAGTGTGGAGAACTAAATTCTGAGTCACTCTGCACCAATACAAAGTTCTGGAAAGGTCCCAGCTAGGATGCTATCATATCAGGCCCATGGGGTTTTTGTTAGTGAGAGGTTTTTTGTTTGAGATGGATTTTGAGGTTTTTTTGGTTTGGGGTTGTTGCTTCTCTGTTGTATTTGTTTTTAATGGGGATAATGCTACTCCAGCAGTTCTGTAAATGTCCTTTAGGAAATAGTTAACCTCTATGCTCCTGGCCCTACCAGACCATTACCAAGACAAATTAGGGTTTAGTGATGGAGGCGTAAACACCCTCAGGCTTTAAATTTTTGAGTCTACCTAGTGCAAAGGAATTCTCTCGAGGAAAAGAGAACTGACTCAATTTTCACCAAAAAAGTGAGGTCACAGAGGATCAGGTCTTTGAGGACTTAATCACACAGATTTCGAGGATAAAAAAATACTGAAACTTTATTCCTTTAATTTTGCTTTAGTATATTGCAGTGGTGGCAGATCACTTTTTTTCCCACCAAGTGTTTTTTTCCCATCAAGAAGCCATGTATCAGTTCAGGTTTCAAAAAGTTCTTGTTCCTTTTTTTCATGCCCCATTATTACAATAATCTGCTTTAATATATTCAGCTACCGTATATTTAGCACCTTCATTAAGAGTACTAGTCCATGAAGAGATTTCTATTCAGTGCATAGATCATAAGAAAATGAAACATCAGAGATCATTTTCAAAGCAAGCCAAGGTCTTTAATAATACAGCCAAACAATGCTCTATATACACTAGAATAATCTTTTCGTTATCTTTGTATGAAGGACACTGACATCTTCTCATTTTTCTCAGTGACATGAATCCTGACACCAAAAGATTCTGAAAACTCTCCTTCATATATTCTTGCTTTGATGAAGCATGTACTTTGAAGTTCTGTTCTGTGAGTGCTTTTGGCTTGTGCTCAATTTGGCATAATTGAACAACGTATTATATTTATATATGCAAATAATCTCACTCAAAGTCAATGAGCCAGCTGAAATGTCCTCTGCACTTGGGGTCAAACCCTGATTTGGAAGAATGGAGGTAATTTGCCCTTTCTTGAGAGATTCATGTTTGAATGTGAGGTCAGAAGCAATCCCTAAAAGGGTGAAAATTATTACACATCGTTTTCTGAAGAGTCTCTACCACAAATAATAACTGTGTATTAATAAATTGATTTTTATTTTCTTGTTTTTACTTCTGGAAATAACTTGTTATGCATTTCTTTTTTTCACAACTAAACATTTAGATGTTCAAGTGATCTGAAAGAAACTTTTCATTTGTGCCCACTTGTCTTGCACTTGCATCAGACGCCACTGATTTCAATAAAATCTCTAAATCTTAGAAGACTTCCCAGAATGACATTTCGATTTTTTTTGAGGAAGGTTTTATTATTTTTTTTGTTGAATCTTTCTTACTTTATCAGAGAGAACCGAATAGTTTAATCTGCTTTTACCCTAGAAATTGTTCAAGTTTTGTTTCATTATTGTCATAATTTCAAGCATTCCTCAAGATGTGCATCCCCCAGCCAAGGAAAATCTGAATATCAGTCCAAACAATTAATAGCCCAAAAATTGTACTATCAATAATATTTGTCTTTCCTGTAAAAAATTTAAAAGGAGATGAAAATTATGTCACATCAATCGCGTTTTTCCTTGCAGGTCTTCCTTGAAATAAAGAAGAGTAGAGCATGATTCAAGTAAAGCAAAAAAATAAATAAAACTATAAATAAAATAATTTCACTTTATAAGCTGTACATATAGAGCATGATTCAAGTAAAGCAAACAAATAAATAAAACTATAAACAAAATTATTTTACTTTATAAGCTGTACATATTGTCTTTAGAAACAATGAGCATTCTTCTCAGCTAATCTGTTTCCATACTCATCCACTTCCTGCTAACAGCTTTCGTAGTGCAGCAGTAATGAAGTAAAAACATTGATGCTCATAGATGAATTGGATGTGGAGAACTCTTTTTATGCAAAAAGGGTATTCATTAACAAAGAAATACACTCACTGTTAGACAGTTTGCAGATTTACTGCATGTATTATCTATATTGTATATATATATATCTATTAACTGTAGTTTTCAGAGTCACTGCCTGTTTCAGATTTATTTTTAAGATGAAGTGTTGTGTATTTTTGTTGTACAAGTACTGTATATTCTGTACAGTCATTTATCAGAGACTCTTACTGAGAAGGCTCATCTTGATCATTTTAATTACCATAGGATCAACTTGGCAATAACTGAACTATTTGGTGTTTGAACACAGGTCCCAAGGGGTACCTTGGTTCCTCAGGACCCAAACTTGCTCTCTCACTTAGAGGCTTAGTTTGCAAAAAGAGATACAAAGTGTAGGTAGTCAATCACAACTGAGAATCAGTTTCCTAAATTCTGATATACTATTACACTGCCGATTTTGAACTAACTAGGCATGAAACTTAAAATTTTTGCACTGATGAGAATACAATCAAAAATATTCCCCTATAGTATAATACACAGGCAAAAACCAAGCCATATCAAGAGGCTGTACAAAAAAAAATAAGGGAAACATTTTTTCAGGAACATGGAAAAAGCCCCAGCCACAGAAAATCTATTTTTTCATAAGAGTAGTATGATAAAAGTTTATCCTTTTTTGTGTGATCAAAGACAGAAACCCAGAGAGACCAGGGCAGAGCTTTTAGCCTCTCACAGAGACCAAAGGAATTACTCAACCATAATACTTTCTGGGAGAGAAACCTCTCTGGCCTCAATTTATGTGGAAACTGCAGGGGAGTAGGTTGCATCCTTGTAGGAGTTTCTTCTGAAAATTCTTGCAAGGGGGAATAAAGTTAACCACTCCATTCTCTTTCTATAAGATAGGGTAGCAAGTTTCTTGGAAAATAATTTATTTAATCTCCTATACAAAGAAAACCCAAAATAGGTAATTTTATGTTTGGGTTTTTTTAATATTGTTACTGGCCCCATCTACAGAGTAGACACAACTTGGTTTCTTGAGGCCTCCATCAAAAAACTCACATGAAAGATATTTGGAATTCCATACCTGTTATACAAAAGCAAATGTTTTAAAATAGATTGATCTTCAAAGTATGAGAAAGTCTAGAAATGTGGTCATGATGCGTTTAACAGAAGTCTATGAATAATAAATATGGATGGATTATTGAGTTGGTCACATTACAATTAATACTTAGCTTTTTAAACAAGCCCTTCATGCAAGTAATTCTCTTTTTTTCATGTACATTAAGCAAAACTGTAAAGATTTTAATATACCAGCATGGGGAGCATATGAACAAATAATAAAAAAAAATGTTCTACTGAATGCATGCTGCCTACATCAATTTAGACCAGGCACATGCTGTGGACTGTGGCAGGAATATTTCACATTTTATTCAAAAGGAAGCCAGAAGATCAGGCTACTGAAAAGCTGTTGAAGAGGAGCTATGGAGAAAAAACATGATTTCAAACATGCAGCATGTTTCTTATTTGCAATTTTTTTTCAGTAGCAAAAGAATAAGCAGAAAGACATGGCACTGGGCAGCACAGGACGCGTCACCATGGCAATACCACTTGCTATAAAATGTCTCAAGCTTGCTGTGGACCTTTGCCAGAGTACACTTTACGCACAAAATATGATGATCTACCTTTGAAGGCTTGGCATTCAAACTAAATATTAACATATTTTTTGTTTCCCTTTGGGATAAATGGCTTTCATCTCTTAAATACACTAACTCCTTACACAATTTACATAAATGGGAGGGGAGTAGCCTGGATTATACTCTCTGTAGTAGTTTTGCCACCTGGCTCAGTCCCAGGCAGGCTTAGGTTAGATTAGATTAGGCTTCAACGCAATTATGCACTCAGACAAAGTCGATTTTGTTCAGCCCAATACAAAGTCTGGCAGCAGGAAAGTTCAGAGCACCAGTCCACATAACATTGCTACTAATACATCCATTCTGCAAGGCTGAAATGGGATTTAGACAATATTCAGGCACTGGCTTGTTCCTCGGGACATGGGTAAATGTCTTAGGGTGCTGCTGGAAGGAAGAAGCTCAATAACCACAAACAGCCTCAGTGGTGCTCTCAGAGATCAAGAATTGCAGTCAGATTCTGTGCCAAGCTGCAGTGTTACATGGTCGCTCTCACAGCTCAAGCAATGGTACAAACCCAAATTTTCCTAACATTTTTAGTAAAGAACTGACAAGGTACACAGATGCTTAAGTATTTAGAATGGGTTTGTGCTTATATTGAGAGAACTACTTACTCAAATAAGTCATCTTGCAGTGTTCCTCTGAAAGCATTTGTACAGGAAAGCTGATATTTGCCAAATGCTCCAGTCACAGGACACCACAAAAAACTTTATTACCCATTATCACACACTGATTCCGCATTAAAACGTGGTGTTTAGTAATTGAAATAAGACTCATTCATTGTCAGAGTCCTAAGCACTCAATGGTTGTTATTGGAGAGTCAAACATCTCAGAAAATGTCATCATTTTCTCAATGATAATCTATTGGTTTAGCCATCCAGCATCAGCAGCCTGTTTCTACAAATCAGGTTTCTTAACTGAAATGGAAATGGAAGTTTCTGAACAAAACAATATTCCCACAGGAAAAAAAAAAAAAAAAAAACCCACAAACAAACAAAACCAAAAACAACAAATCAACCAACCAACCAAACAAAAAACCCCACATTTATTTATTTTTACCCTCATATTTTTCTTTCAAGTAACTAATGATTTGTTAAGCTTCTTTGCTTTTATTATAAAAAAATAATTCAAAAGTGGAATAAAAGAGCTATTCTAAATTATAAAAAAATATCTTTGAAAACAAAGTGGAATCACAAACAAGTATTGTACATTTTATAATCTGATGCAGTTGAAGTGAATACGATGGCACAAAACCTTTTATTTTCCAATAATAAAAAAGACTAGAGCAAGAATCAAAATTATGACCTGACTGAGCAGAAAGAATTGGAATAACAAGAATCAAGATGGGACCCACTTTGGTGTGTACTTCCATTTGCTAATTTAGAGCACTTGCAATTTGGGATTTAAGCAATGATGAAGGCAGTTCTGCCTTAACTGAGTACCATAGCATTGGCATAATTTACTAATCATGAATCCTGGCATTACTTAATGTTCCTTTCTAATTTCAAGTGTTTATTTCAGTTCTTCAGGACTGTAAGATTTCTTACTTTGTCTATTTTTTTCTTTAAAATCAGAGAGGTCAAGTATCTAGAGAAATATCTCTCTGAAAAGGCATCTATATTTCTGGCAAAACACAAAACCAGAAGCAATAAAGCTTTTTCTTTGTTCACAATCTCAACAGCCATCAATCTCTGATTACTATTTAAACATCTCTGTAGGTCTATACTTCTTCTGAACAGCCTCTGTTGAGACCAAACTTTTAGGACCCTTTATAAATAGTGTAGCTGTGTAATTTTATTTCATTTCCAATAAAAATATAACCACCTTCAGCTGACTCCCTGGACATATGGTATAGAAATCAGTTATAAAAATGATATGTCCCACTACAATGTCTGAAATGGATAGTTTGATGCTGAGAATGAATGGCTAAGTGGGAATAAATTATGTAGTAGCCAGCATACAAAATGAAATGTCTGTGATTCATTCCTCTCTTGGGAATGTGAAGAATATTCTTTGAATAAGAGTGCATTGGGGCAACAGCAAATGGAAATTACATGTTAAATCTGCATGCATCTTTCTGGTGGTAGCCTTTGAGCCCAGGGACTTTGTCTTTGCATTAGCATTAAAGAAAAAAGTATATTTAGCCTTAAGAATAAAATCCATAATCCCCCTGTATTACTCAGTCTTGTAGACTAAAGTACTGCATCAAACACCCAGTTAACAGCTTATTCTCCCTTATAACGTTCCAGGTTCCAAGAAGACCAGAAATTCCATATAATCCTTTGCTTTTCTTACATAAGTTTTACATAAGGAAAATATAATTATCTATAATGCACAAGTCTTTAGGGCTGAAGAAACTGGGAACAGGAAAGTAGGCTTTCAGAACATGGACACCAAAACAGATTTGGAGGGAGCAGCAGTTGTGATCATCCAGGGTGCCAGTAAAGCTAAAGTAAAGGGGATTCAGGAAAGGAGCCTTAGGAAAAAATGCTCTTGTATTTAAAATTATGCATGTGAGGTTTTTTTTAATTAAATAGAAACTTTTCAACTGAAAACACTCTTCCTTTGTGCTGTTCAGTTTTTAATAGCTGCACATTTTAAATCTCCGAAGTCAAAAATATCTCTGTTTAAATTATGAAAGTAACCCATTGGTGTAAGAGGACTTATGCTAGGTAATAGCTCTACACCTTGTTTTGATTTATTTGTTTTTTGCTGTTCTGGGGGATTCTTTTGGTTGGTTTGGTTTGGGTTGGTTTCAGCTGGGGGGGTGGGTTTGGTTGGTTGGTTTGGCTTGGTTATGTAATGGTAATTTTGTATTGGTATTATCAGTGGTTGTCAGGTTTTCCCTTGATTTGGTTTTCTGCTGGTTTGGATTTTTTTAATAACCTTTGTGAAATTGGTAATAACAATATGAACAAGAATTCTCTCCTTGTCAGTTTTCCCTTCAGTCTTTCCCTTTGTAAAAGACCTCATCTCAGTATTTCAGTGAGGCAGGTTGGGTTTGGGGTTCCTTCTGTTAAAATCTGTCTTTGTTGTGCCTCAGCCAGCTACACTTTGCAGCTGTGCTTCCAGCTGCCTGCCACCCACTCATCAGGTGCTGGAATAACCAGGTGTAAAGTGAGCCCAGAGCACTCTCTTCCAGAAACAACCTTTTAGCACAGTCTAGGAGAAATAAAAAGCTGTACAAAGGGAAAATTTGACAAAGTTTCTTAAAAGGAGAGGTCAGAAGATTTCTGATGAACCATTAGTAACTTCTGACATCTCAAATGCAAATTTTCTTACAAAAGACAGCATATTCTGAAAACACGAGCCTCTGGGGATTACTCCTGTTTATACCACTGCTGTGCAGCAACTAGGGGGCTGTAAGGTCAAAAATATTACTGAATACAATAACACATGATGAAGAATTATTTGATATAAATTTCCTATCATAACACCTTCCAGTAAGAAAGGCCTTAAGGAAACTTCAAGGAAGTTTTCCTTGGAAGGAAACTCCAAAATGCAACTTTCCCTATGCAAATGTGTTTTTCAAAACTAAAACGTGAATCTCTTGTACATTATAGAAGAAGTATAGCTCTTTAAAAAACCCAAATACCAAGCTGGAATCATTTAAAATTACAAACAGCTAATCCACAAGCAGCTAAGCTAAAAAGACTTGCAAAGGCTTGCTCTTCCTCCGGAATGATTGAGGAATATGTACAGCAATACATACCTGGGCTACAAGAAAAGTTCCCATTTAAAGATGGTTTCTAATGTACTAATTCCTTAAAACACCTGACTTTAAAACAGCATGAGTCTTTTCAGAGAAGTTAAAGTTCCCTACGTTGATCCCCTCCCACAGAGGTCCAGAAGTTTCACCTTTTGAGAATTTTATAGCATCTGTAGTTTCTAATTCTTAGAAGTTAATTAAAAAATACTAGCACTTTGGTAGTATTTTCCATTCTGATTTTTATTCTTCAGCTGGTGTGCACATAAACACAGAAAAATAGCTCTCTCATTTGAACTGCTTTGAAGCATGTTAAGAGCAAGTTCTTTACCCAGAGGGTGGTTGAGTACTGAGACAGGCTCCCCAGGCAATAGTGACAGCTGGCAGAGCTCAAGGAGCATTTGGACAATGCTCCTGGGCACATGGTGTGATTTTTATGGCATTATGAGCAGATCCAGAAGCTGGACTCAATGAGTCTGGTAGGTCCCTTCCAAACTCTGATGGTCTTGATCACTTCACAAAATATTCTAAGTTGCTGCTTCCTGAATTACTTGTAGCACTAATTCATCTTCAAATCTGCTGTGCAGATGATCTACCAGTAGTTACTACACTGAATTTTTCAGAAATGATTCTACAATATTTTGTTGATACATTCAGTCAACTTATGTCTGTAACTGGGATTTGTAATGTCATAAATCTACATGTAGGTCCACGCTCTTTAAAAACTACTACTAAAAGAATAGATAGCAATAGTTGAAAGATACACCCACAGTGAAACCAAAATGAGTTAGAGAAAGCCCTTTTCTTTCTACATCTTCAGAGCTTCAGCCTTTGGACCACTATTCAGAAGGGCCAAGCTGGCCTAGATATAGACAAAGCAAGCACACAGCCAGTGAATGATGTCCAAGGACAGCTCAAACATCACCCCTTCTTCTCAACCAATCATTGTGTAAGTGTAGGTGAACATCACCTCTATCCACAATTGACATCCTATTCAGCATTCAAACAAAGTTTATGGTACATGTTGGCAGAGCTGGATCAGTTCACCAAGCCTGATTTCTTAGCACAGAAAAGCATTTAGTTGAAGATGTTCACAAAAAGACAGATGGTCTCGCAACCTCTGCCAAGCCAATGGGTCTTGCTATTAATAAATCAAGTAGAAGTGATAAAAATTAATTTACCTACTGATAATTTTATCTCTTTTAAAGGTGAAGTCTCAGCCAGTGCTAAGAAATCTGCTTAAAACCAGAGATTGTGTGTTTTAAGGTTCCAAACAACAAAGACAAGTGTTACATTTCAAAAACTCCCTATGTAATGAAGGTCCAGAGTGATTCAAAAAAACACCAAATTAAATGCATGAAGCAGTGGCATTTTTAACCAGTGTCCATTAGGCTCAATTTTGAAATGTGTTCTGTATTAGAAGAACTTGCAATGAAGACACCTATGCAGAGTAAATCAAGACAAATGGACGTACAAAACTCTTTACCATTTTTCCTAAACACAGTCACTACAAACACAGTCCCTTTGACCCCCTCGGGCAGGTTATCCATTGCAAGGAGAGACTCCAGCTTCTGTCCCTCACAAAATCTGCTGTGCTGATGGCCACACATGGCTCTGGCAGCTGTTGGACAGAGGAGAGGAAGACCTGTGCTGGCTGTATGTAGTGAGATGTCAAGCTCAGTCTTGACCAACCCCTCTCATATGATCTACAATTGCAAGGGGTCAATAACAGAGGGACATAATATGTAGGTGTTGCACAACAGTGTCTTGGGTTGCAATGCATGATGTAACCAAAAGTGTGTATTCCATTACCATCTGTTGAAATGGTTGGGGAGGTGTTTTTCTCTTCTATGACCCATTCCTTGTGACTCTGGGGGGAAGAGGGTGCAGGTGTCTTCTGTTAATGGCCAGCTGTTAAAACCTGCTGGGGCAGTGTTCTTATCTCTTCCATGGCCCATCCTCCCTCCAGGGGATATCTGCTGTTAATGGGCCATCAAGGCTCACTGCATGACTGATACAATTACATCATCCCATTGTGAGATGCTCCACCCACTGGGAGGAGCCAAACATTCCTACTTGGTTAAAACCTGAGATTCAGAACACCAGGACAGCCAGTTTCCACTGGATTCCCAGAAGAAGACTGGACCCATCCCATCACCACTGGACCTTCAGAGGAAAGCTACACTCTTCTACAGGATCATCTCTGCTCCAACAGAACCACATCTGTCACTCCAGGAGGACCTAACTGGATTGCTGCCAACACCCTGACCAACAGGGTGTCAGGTCCTATTCTGACTGTCAGTGTTTTTTTTTGTTGTTTGCTTTCTTTGTACTACTACATTTTTATGTTTAATATTCCTAGTAAAGAACTGTTATTCCTACCCCCATATCTTTACCTGGAAGCTCCTGAATTTCAAAATTATAATAATTTGGAGAGAGGGGTTTACATTTTCCATTCCAAGGGAGGCTCCAGCATTTTCCCTGGCAGACACCTGTTTTTTTTCAAATCAAGACAAACAGAAAGGTGTATGAGCATGTAGTTTTATAAGAGAAACAACGATCTGCAGTTCCCTCAATGGCTGTAGAAAAAACCTGGAAGATGAAATCTCGCACTATGAAAATCAGAAGATTGCTTGGCCAAATTTTCTTTGGGTACTTCAATATTTTGAAGCACCCAAAGAAATCCTGTCCAACTACCAGAATCCCTGTCAAACTACCAGGGCAGCATGTAGTCCACAGTGATAGCATTGTTTTCACTTATCTTTTCTGCACAAATAGTTTTGTCCTGTTTTGAATTTAATTTTTTCTTAATAAATTCTAAACGTCATAGAATAGTACCATAGTATTGGTTGAGGAGTTGAAAAATTCATGCTCTTCCTATCTGGAAGAGTTATTTTTTAACTTTTGTATTGTGTTATTTTAAGTGAAATAATTTTTTCTCTTGATGTTGAAACTCTGATATTTCCAAGTATTTCTTCTATATCTTTAAGTTTAAAAAGCCTATAAATAGGAAGAAAGGTTCTGATAGGTTTGATATCAGCTGAAGGAGAAGAGATAGCAGACTTTAACAATGGTCACTGAAGATGAAAAAATATTTGCAAAGGATGGAGAAAAAAAAAGGGTTTCAAAATCTAAGATAATACTGTTTTCCAGTTTATATACCTCCAGACCTTGTTCTATGTATCTTTAAGAAATGGTGTCAAAAATGGGCTTAACGTCTTGCAGCTGAATAATTCCTCGTTGTGTCATATTAGATATTTGGTTTTTTCTCTCTTCCTGATATAAGCTCATTCAATTCACAGATGCCATAGACTTTGGATATAAAATCTCAAAGGAAAATATTTATATTTTGGTAATACTGAGGATATAAGTGCATAGTGTAGGATATGCCGTTATTCATTTGAGACAGATTTTAGGGGAAGGTCTGAAAAGCCACTTTCCCTGGAGGGTTTTAAAAGATGTGTAGATATGTCACTTAGGGACATGGTTTAGAGGGGAATATGATGATGCTGCATTAATGATTGGACCTGATGATCTTTTCAAAATGATTCTATTCTATGATTCAAGAGTAGCAGGATCCAGAGTGGAAGTAATACCATCCTCTCTGGCTGCAGGCCCTGAATCCTTCTATCTCTCTCTGCCTTCTATCAAGGCAGTGGCCTAGTTCCCAATGCCACCTTTTCCCAACCAACGCCTCCTCCCTTTTTTCGTTCCTCTTTCCCAACAGAGCAAAGCTAAGCTGGGTCCTGCTTTAAAGCAGGAAACTAACAGTGTTGGATCAATCCTTGGACAAAAACACCCCAAGCACAACTTGTAGATCATAATGAAGTTTTATCACTAAAATCCCAGAATTATGACAGTAATATCAATCAATAATTTTAGTAAATGAGGAGAGAACTTTTAAATAACTGTGCCTTCATCACAGCTAAAGAACTGCTGATGGTTGTCGGGACAGATTTATTTCCTTAGATACATAGTATGGACTACCTCTCAGGTACCTTATCTATTTTCTTAAGTTACAAGCTTTTCCCATATGAGCAAAATTGATTGTATAGCTACAAATAAAAAAAAATCGAAAAACTAAAAAAGAAAACCAAAAAACCCCAAGAACAACAACAACAAAACCCAAAAACCCCCAAACAAACAAAATCCAGGCAAGCAAAAAATACTCAACCAAAAAACAATACAAAAAACTCAATAAATAAACGCCAAAACAAACAAAAAATTAAGAACAAAAAGAAAAAAGCTCAACCAACCAAACAAAAATACCAAACAAAAGATTTCTAATCTAAAATATGTTTAGGTTATGTTTTACTGTGACATCCATCAGAACATACCATAATGTAACATCAGCCTAATTAATCACTTAATTCACTTGCATGAAGTCTTATTTGTATTTGTGTTTTGCAGTGTTGAACATTCAGTCAATCCTGCTAATGCACATGAAATTATGCCAGTAAGGGCTGTCTAGTGGCATATATCTCTGTATTTACACTCACAACACACAGTAGGATGGTCTGGGAAAACGTGTTCCTTACCACAAAGCAAGGACCCCAGTAGAGCTGCTCAGGGGTGTGCAAGGTGGACTCTGAATTTAAGAACACTATTAAAAGCACAGACTAAGAAGTTCACCTCAAGTTCATCAGTGGAGAGAAAGGCATCATGTCAAGGAAGTAGAGTCATGACACTTTTGTAGAGGGTAATATGATGGACAGTTGATGGACTGACTCATTAAAACAAAATCTCATCACAAATGTGTGAACAATTCTTTCCTCTCCAAACTAAGCCAAGTCACCCTTTCAAAACCATGTAGTCATTGCCTTCAGCCATGATGAATCACAGAATATTTGGGGTTTTAATGGATCTCTGAAGATCATTTCATTCAAACTACTGCCAAGGCAAGGACACCTCAAGCAGGTGACAACAGAAATACATCTAGCTGAGTTTTGAATTTCTCAAGAGAAGGAGACTCCACAACCTGCCTTGGCAGCCTCCTCCAGTGCTCTGCCATCCTCAACACAGAGAATTTCTTCCCTATGTCGAGGTGGAACTTTCTGTGTTTTATTTTATGACCATTGCTCCTCGTCCAGTGTCTGAGCACCACTGAAAAGAGTCTGGCACCATCCCCTTGGCACCCACCTTTGGGATATTTATATCCATTGATGAGATCAGCTCTCAGTCTTCTCTCCTCTAAACAGACCCAGCTCTCTCAGTCTCTCGTCATAAGAGAGATGCTCCAGACCCCTCATCATCTTTGTGGCCCTTTGCTGGACACTCTCCAGGAGCTCCTTGTCTCTCTGGCACTGAGGAGCCCAGAACTGGACACAGCAGTCCAGATGTGGCCTCACCAGGGCCCAGCAGAGGGGGAGGATCAGCTCCCTTGATCTGCTGGCCACACTCTTCCCAGTGCAGCCCAGGATCCCCCTGGGCCTCCTGGCCACAAGGACACACTGCTGGCTCATTGTCACCTTGGGACCCACCAGGACCCCCAGGTCCTTCTCTGCAGAGCTGCCCTTCAGTGGGGCAGCCCCAGCCTGTGCTGCTGCTTGGGGTTGTTCCTCCCCAGGTGCAGGACCCTGCACTTGCCCCTGTTGAACCTCACCAGGGTCCAACTCTCCAGCCTACCAAGGTCTGGCTGAAAGGCAGCAGAGCCTTCAGCTGTATCAGCCACCCCCTGGTTGTATCATCAGTATGAAATCAACCTTGGCAAAAAGTGGAAAAATTCAGGGAAATCTGAGAAACTTGTATGTGCATACATGGACACAAACAACATTGTAAATGTATATATATGTATATGTATGTATCTTTCCAGTAAAATACATGAAATGATAATTTGATTCCAGTTAGCACATGGAACAAGTTAGATATTGATGTGATTAAATCATGTTTAACTAAATATAAAATTCATTTAGCCTAGTTCTCACAACTGAAAACTGATCATCACAAAGCAAAATGCATATTCATGAGCCTATCTGAAAAACGGATGAAAAGTTTAAGATTTGATGCTCACAGCTGGATAAAAAACAAATATTACTGCAGACATACCTTTCAAACATACTGTTTTTTCAAGCACAGCCCAGGGTTACCACTAATGGGTGATCTAACAGCAGTGCTTGTAGGCAGCAATTACTTATTCATCCTGCTGAGACAGATGAGTGAAGAGCATGTTTGTAAGCAGACAGGGCTCAAGAAATGCCAGACCTCTGAACCAAATATCTCATTCAGATTCTGGTAGCAAAGCAACAGCAGCCAAAAGTCCAGTCACAGAGATTAGAGTTATAATGCCCTATTCACTCATTCCAGCTAATTCCCCTGAAAACTCAATATCCTTGCTAGCACTCTGCACCATTACCTCTCATTGCTTTTATTGTTCAGGTTTTTTCTTCACTCTGAGGTGAGAGGCATGCTGAGGAGAAATGACTTGGACTAGTGAAAACTATTTGTACTTTATCTGTAAAGAACTATCTCCTTTCCCTTATAATCATAACCTCAGTTTATCATAAAAATGTTAAGGAAAGTACAGGCAATTGACTCAGAACATTTTAATTTTTTAAAATTATTACTATTGTTTATATTATTTATATTGTTTACATTTCAAGCTGAACAACAAAGAAAAATCAAAGTTCTTTTGAGTGAACTGTGCTGATGCTTTCTGACCTTTCAAGTAATAATTTGGAAAAAAGATAAGGTGCGTCTCCAGACAGTTCCTTCTGTAAGCTGTTCAGATCTATTTATCTATTTAATTTTATTTTCATTTATAAAAATCTTACCCTGCATATAAATGATAAAGAAAAATGATGGTTAGTTACATCAGCCAAAATGTACCTTCAAAACTGAAGAGCCTGGTGACCTTAAATACCTAAGAAATCTGTTATTCAGACAATGCAGACACCTTAAAATGATAGAAAACTAAACTGAATGTACAGGCTGTTAAGGCAGGTATCACAATATTAAGAATTCCCTGGTGGGAAATTTCTAGCTTCGATCTGAATCAATCCTCATAGGAACAAAATTCAATTCTCAAAAACGAAACAAATGACAAAATTCTAAGCCTAATTTTGCATTTCAAAAGAATCTTCTTTGAAGTCAGCATAACATTTGAAATGCTTAATGAATGCAGATGTTTCATTTCTGAGAGAGACTTAGAACTAGTATGTGAGGGCACAATGAAGAACCACCTCTCCGTGAGTTGAAATATAGGCTCAATTAGCCCAAAAAAATGGCTCTCAGAGTCACTCAGTGTGTCTGAAACATGTTAAATTTCACATTAACAACCAAAAACATTTGTCTCTAACAAGGGCTGCTTGTTACTTCTCTCCAAAAGCAATGGTACAAAGGAATGAAAGCTGTCGCTCTCTAGGGGAACAGAAGTCAAGATTTGTTGCACCTAAATTTTTCAAGCAAAGCATGAATTTCAGATGTGTCAATAGTCAGATGCATGGAAGATGAACCAATCTTTGCAACAGACAACTTTTCTGACTGTATTTGGAAGCAAAATTGGGGACAAGGAGAGCAAATGGCTATTCCTGGATATAGGAGCAGAGACAGTTTCAGGTGTAAAAGAGAAATTCTAAAAACTTTGAGAAGTGAATAGGAATACTAGCTGTAAGCAGTATTTTTCTCTCTCTGTGTATCCAGCATAGTGACCCCCCAGCCACCTCGTGGTGATGGCAAAACTGTGCAGGGTACTAGTAAGGCAGGAAAAGTCCTCTTCAGTCCGTATTTTAGGGCAAGCACTGCCTCCCAGGTATGGTTTCAGCGCCAGAGGAAGCTCCTCTGCTGATCACAGCTGAAATTGATGAAGTTGCCCTCATTCAATTCTGAACCTGCTGCTCTGGGAGCTCTCCCTGGCACCAAAGCCACCAGTCTTCACTGCTCCATGGACAGGAACATAGCACCTGGAAGAAGGGAAGTCAGTCTGGGGTATCAGCTGTCTCAGCAGCAGCAGGAAACCCTCCACAGCTTGGGAGTGTTCCTTAGCCATGCCAATCCACGGAGGAAAATTTAGCAGGGATATTAAAAGCACAGGGGCAACAAACCACAGCTGAGTTCTGTCCCACCCCACTCCTCCTGCTCCCTCCCTGGCACCAGCAGCGCTGTAGGAGCAAAGCGGTCTGTAAAATGCTCCTCGCAAGACACAGAAGAATTAAATGAGCTTTCAGCTGAACCAGGGTGGCAGTATGGAGGGACGGATACTGTGACAGGATCACCCCGACACTTTTCCCCTGCTTTCCAGCTTTACAATCTGTTTCCTAGACAACTGCATCGTCGCCTTCACACTTTCGACCTCCGTGCACAGCCCCTCCTCAATATAAAGAAGCCGAAGTGTTTGTGAGGAGGTGCACCATCTGCAGTGCTAGTTTCTGCAATATCTAGATTTAGTTTGGCAGTCTCACACCTAACCATTCCTTTCCAGCTGCAAACTGAGTTTGGCAAAATACAACCAGGACTCAGCAGCACAAATGAATACAGTGGAAAACAGAGGACCCAGTAGTGGCTTGTACAATTCTTGTTCCTAATATTGCTCCTATATCACGTTGTGTCATCAAATATACTAGATAGTAGAAAAACATTCAATCTCTGTAAATATTTTTTAATACACCTTTGACTCATAGAACATTGTTTTTAAAATCAAGACAATTTGAGAGAGAGAGAAATATATATATGTTTCTCTATATATAATTCAACCAACTAAAGTGCTTCTTGCTCTGACTCTAGGGAGCATGAAAACAATTTCTTTAGCTTTAACCTTTGAGGCATTATTTGGAATGTGAAGGCACTGTAAGAAAATAAAATTTTATCCAAGCAAAAGTATTACAGAGTGGAGAAGTAACCATGAATGAAAGTTACCCCACATCGTAAGAGGCAGTGAGAGTAATTTCTATTTGGAAAAAAAAATTAGGAGAAACCACACTTTTTCATATTTTGTGGCTTCTTTGGAAAGTTTTGGTGCTAAATCCTGAGTCCTACTGACCTAAAGTGGTTTGTCACAGAGAAAAATGTTCATCACTCAGCTTCCATATTTCAAAAAAGCACAAGCTTTTACTTAGTGAGTTTTAAGTAGCTTAGGAAATGAACCCAGACGCAGATTAAAAATTTTGCATGATTACTTAAAATTTGATGCAACCATACTGCCTGGAAAAGCAGGACCCAAATCCCAATACAATTTGCTAGGAGAAAAATTCTTTTTTTCCCTGTCTTCACTCAGACACAACTAAAAATTTTCTGCCTCCTCCTATTGCATGTTACCTAGGGCAATAGGATATGTATAATTTTTATCTCCATTTTAATATCCTCTTTCTCCCTTTAGAAACCCTGCCCTACAGATAAAATACAGAATTGCATCATAACTTCTTTTACTTGTATTTATCTTTTACTATTTTATCAGCCCAGCTCAATTTTTGCTCAATGTGAACATAAAATCCAACAACAACAATGCTGATTCTGGTTCCTTCAGACCTTGCATTGCCTTTTGAAATTTAGTGATCCCTGAAATCCTTTAGTCAAAAGGAGGCTATTTTAAAACAGCACCATCAGCAGTAACTAAATTAATCTCAGAATATGATATAAACTGTGCAGTCATTAATGCCATTCCCTAGACACTGCAGATGATGAATAGGACTATCCTGAGGTTTGATGACCAAAAATAAGACCAAGACCCAATTTATTAAGGCTCTACGCCTCCTGCTCTTACCTGCATAACATAAAAACATTCAGAACAAAGCAAAGGCACAGAAAATGGTTTAGAAACTTTCAGAACTACCTCTAGCAAATAAATGTTGTATTATAAAAATAGGAGCATTCATGATAGGTAATTGAGGAACAGCTGTGAACCTCCCACTCAACATATGCACAAACAGACACTGTAATTATTATAGAAAAGCTGCAAGCGGTAAAAAGACTAAAGTGTTTACAAAGTTTCTTAAAGGATTGACCCTTGAGAAGAATCATCATACGAACAGAGCACCACAAGGACTGGACTTCCAAATGTCTAAAACCTGTCTTGTTTATCCATTTTTAAAGAATTATGTTAATATACTGGCCCAAATAAATAACTGATGCTGAATTCCACCATCTCAAGTGTAATTTTCCATTGATATTTAATTTTTTTGCCTTTAAAAAACACATTTTATTTCTGTTTTTCTTTGTTCATAAGCGCATTCAAGCTCCAACATTCTCAACAAAACGCTGCATCATCATTGTATATTCATGAATACTTTGTATTCAGCTTTGTTATCATTACATAGTTCTTCTGTAACACTACAGTATTCTCACCAAAAGCCCATAAAAAACATCCCAGTTATTACACATGAAGATCAGCTTTTGTTCACTGAAAAACATTAAAACTCTTTTGAAACCCCTGAAACCCTTCATGCCATAAGACCTGCATACAGATAACTTTTCTCATTTTTATAGTACAGTGCTTTGCAAAGAAGAGGATTCAAGGGAAAGGAAAGAGAAGAGAAAAAGAAAATAATGTGAAGCAGACAAAGTATACTCAAGTTGTTCCAGAAATCTCTCTATGCTAACAGATACTGGGGGGTTTTAAGCCTCAGGTTTGGCTCAGCAGTCAAATGCATTTCGTCAGTGGGAGGTGAATGCCTTAAGGTTTTCACAGGTTTCAGGGATGCCCCAGGAAATTCCAGTTTCTGCATGAAAGAGCCTTAGGTCAATTCAAAACCTGAATGAAAAGAAACTATCACCTTTGCATCTGATTTATTTGAATTATTTCAAACTGTCCTTTTCTGGGGACCTAAAATGACCAATTCTGATGTATGCACATCTACTCTACAGGCTCACAAGGCTCACCTCACTCTTTGTGCCTCTTATAAGGATTTTGCAACTTCACAGGTAATTGCACACACGGAAACTATTCACATGTTTGAAAACGCTGGCCAGGTAAGTCATAACCAAAAATCAAGTAAACTAAGACAATTCTTGTTTTAATACTCTTAAACTTATGATGGAAAAAATACTGTGGAATGTAAAACTCTTCTGACATGCCACGTATTGGCACTAAAGCTGTAGAAAGACACACATGTAGTCCCAGGATTCTAAGTCTCAAAAAATCAAAATCAACTCACTGTCCTTTGCAGCAACCTTTTCTTCTCCCCAGTTGTTATGAACTCCTGGGTGAATCAAGTGTCAGGGGAACAGAACAGCTGACATCTTGGTCTAAAGTGCTTTGCCTAATAAACACCATCTCTTTGATCTGTGACAGCTAAAGGCTTAACAGGCATCCAGCCTTCATCCAGGGTTTGTCAACAAGGCTGTACAAAATAGATTCCTTCTGAACAGTGCAGAGACTCCTGAGTGGCCCCTGTATTCTGTGGGATGCTGTCTTATAATTTTTCGGTTATTGTTTTTAAGCACATTGTTCAAAAGCACATGCAGGTGGTAAAAAGCTTAGTTCACACTGCCTAATGGTTTCTCTGACACAAATATTTTCCCCAGAAAAAATATCTCCTACTTCCACCCAAGACAGCCCCTTACATTTATCTCAAATTTATCACCAGAATTACCCAAGTTCTCAACCTAGTTACTGCCTCATTAATGCTCAGAGGACTGACATTTGCAAGCAGACTAAGCAACCTGCTGAAATCTTATTTTCAAAAACTCAGAGATGCACTCTCATTGTGTGTAGAAACATTTTCTACCATTACAGAAGATAGCTCAGTCTCTTTAACTTGGTTTTCACAGTTTATTTTTACACACTGTGTGCAAATAGGCCATGCAACTCAGTGAGATGGGGAATCCTTGATGACAGGAGCAAAAGATTAAAAATGAGATCTGTAAATGTACCAAGGATTTTAAAAGTTACTATCAGGAACAACTGTATGTTCTTTGTATATTCTGTCCAAAGTTCTGGGAAAAACAATGGCCCTGCGGTATCTCAGGCACTGGAGGAGATCTGAAGCAAAGGTGGTGTTAAATTTTTAAGATGCATTTCATAGAATCATAGGATGTTCTGGGTTGGAATAGGCTTTGAAGATCATCTATTTTCAATCCCCCTCCCATGGGCAGGGACACCTTCCACTAGACCAGGTTGCTCCAAGCCCCATCCAACCTGGCTCTGAGCCCTGCTAGGGATGGGGCATCCACAGCTTCTCTGGGCAGTCTGTTCCAGTGCCCCACTGCTCTCACAGTAAAGAATTTACTCCTAATATCTAATCTAAGTCTATCCTTTTTTAGTTGAAAGCCATTGTGTCTGGTCCTGTCACTGCCTGCCCATATTAAAAGTCTCTTTCCAGCTTTTTGTAGGCCACCTTAGGTACAGAAAGACTGCCAGAAGTTTTCCCCAGAGCCTTTGTTTTTTCTCTGATTACATGACTCATCCTGCCTCAGGCAATACAATGGTGTTACAAACATATATATGCTATAGCAGGTATGTATAGTTATATCTCTGCAATCCTTCTCTCACTGCTAACAGCAGATGCTTGTTAATGCAAATAACTCCAGTTCAAGGATATACATGGAACTCACACAATTCAGTCTTGCAAAAGTAACAAATTTAAAATTGAGTGTCATGCCATTTGTTAGAAATTAAAAACCTAAATTATGATACTTCATGTGAAACATGGAGCTTGCTTTTTGTCCCAAAATATCAATTTCTAAGGTCATTACTTTGCTACAGAAAGAAAAGAAAAACAAAAACCCCAGGTGAAATACTTGAACAGTTGAAGGGATATCACATAATATATCTGACCTTCTAAAAAAACCCCTAAAAAACTGGTTACATATGTTCTGCAATATAATTTGCATACTACTTGCCTATTTCAGATATTAATTCCAGAAAAAGCAGTTGTTTTGATACTTATAGAGCCAAACCAAATCCCTACCCATGAAATCTTCATTAGACAATTTTTCATCATGGATTTTTCCCATATATGAATAAATTACAAATTTATGACACGAAATATTAGATAGAGGAAAGTATGTATACGTTTCTGATATTGATATTGGTGGTGTGTTTGTTTAATTAGCAGAACTTCAGCTCTGCCAACAGCTCTGCAGAAACCTCACAGCAGTAGTGCAGTGGAACACAAGATATGATGGATTAGTGATTCCTGAGGTTAATGGAATTGACCATATTCAGCTGCAGAGTTGAATTACAAGGCCTGGTAAAGCCTGCTAAGGTAAGCAAATCCATAAAATTTATCTTTTTCCCTCCTTCCTGAACACCAAAGCAATAACCTCTCTGGTAGAATTGTTATTTTGTATTTGGAAAGAATCCACCTGAGAAAGTTATCAGTTACATAGACAGAAAATCATATCATGCTGTTAGGGTGTACATTCATCTGCTATGATAATTATATTTAGTACAGGATTATACCTTCTCCTCCTGTGTACTACTGTTAAAAACTAACATTATCCCATTTATACTGCTTTTTTTCCTTCCTTTCTTCAGGTCCCTTAGCAGAAAGCTTTGCTCAAGTGAGGCAAAAAGAGAGGTTGTTCTCTGCTTATGCACCGTGTCAGTAGTCAAACATATGCTTTCAGCAAATTCTACAGCATCTAGCTAAATCCAGGAGAAATGCATATGTCACCCCCTAAATCAAACACTCTCTCTGTAATTTACAGTCTGCTCCAAATTATAGCAATTCAACCGAAACAGGAGTTTGCCTTAATACTTGTGGAGGTTTTGGTAGACATAATTAGGGCCAAATAATTTAATAGTTCAAGTTAGCACATTCTGGTTAATTTTTGCTCGTTAGTTTAATGTGATAATAAGCAAATTTCTTATGTGAAGCAACTGAGTTATCTGGTGTTGCTTATCCTGTAGAACAGAAGGCTCAGGAAGGCTTATTGCCCTCTACAACTGGCTGAAAGGAGGGTGTAGCCAGGTGGGACTCTTCTCCCAAGTAACAAGAGCCAGAAAAAAAAGGAAATAGCCTCAAGTTGCACCAGGGGACGTTTAGACTGGCTACTTGGAAATTTTTCTTCACAGGAAGGATTGTCAAGCATTGCACAAGGAATTGGTCCCTGGAAGTGTTCAAAAAACATGTGGATGTGGCACATGGGGATATAGTTTGGTGGTAACACAATGATGACATGGTTGGACTTGATGATCTTAAAGGCATTTTCCAATCTTAAGGATTCTATGATGCTATGAAAGCAAGAAGCATCATGAAATAAGAGTTTTGGTTAAGCTATTTTTCTGGAAGACTAGCAACCCTTACTATGAAGTATGACACAGAGAAAAACTCTTACTATTCCCAGGAATAGTTATGAGGTCCAAGAAAAATCTGAAGCCAAGTAAGAGGAGGAGGAGAGAAGAATTTCTGTCTGCTGTGCCTTAACCACCACCTCTGTCACCACAGTGAGGATAAACCACAGGGTGCATTATTCCAAGGCCCTGCAGCTGCCTGGCCTCAGACAGCAGTGCCTAACACACGCCTTTCCTGAGAGCAGCACCAATGAGTAAAATAATTTTAAAAAAAATCTGCACACAGCACCAGTAGGAGCTGAGTCCTGGTTGCCCTCCATGAACCTCCTGCTCAGCTCGCATCTTCAAGCAGCCACAGTACAGAGCTAGTCTTCTAAGTTTCAGTGTGCTTTCTGGGAAAAAAATATATAAATCCCAACAGAAGTGGGCAGACTACAGCTGAAAGGATCACACTACATATTATCTGGACCCCTGTGCCCTACAAGTGAAGGTCAATTGTGGACAAGTTAGACTCCTCAAGGTGCTTTTATCTGGGCTTTAGAGTTGTTGAGCCACCACTGAGACATTCAGGCTATAGGTTAGGAAGGCAACAGGTATAGAAACACCTTAATTGCCATGCTGTTGACTGCATTTCTTTTGGCAAAGGTTTATTAGCTCAAATATGGAGCTAATAAAGGTTTATTAGTTCAAATTCGAGCAGAATTTATAAATTACAGGCCAATTTGGACAGATAAGTGTGGCTGCTGCATCACTGCTATGAGGAGCCAGAACCATCAGGGCTTGTCTCAACCTCTGCAGGCAGATCCAAATGAGATGTTTCTGGCCCTCTTTCCTCACTAAGAACACAAGGTATTCAACACAAGGGTATTCATAGCAAAGACAGCTCTGGTGCATCAAATACCATGAATTTTGGTATTTGGTAACTCAGCTAGAGCTGAGTTAATACTTGAAGAGTCTGCTAATATGAGCAAGGTTCTAGGAAAGCACAGAGCAGGGGAGACTGTCCAACATGGACACAGAGAGAGCAGAACTCCAGAAATCAAGCCCTAGAAGGACAACAAGATAAGCAGTTCTGCAGAAGAAAGAACAGCCAGCTTTTACTTGGAGCCTTAACACCCTGCTAAAGCTCCACGTGGTATAAACAACATCTCTGCTCCATTTCTCACTATGTTCTCTAATAGTAAAATTATCCAAGCAGTAAATTACAATTATTCTGCTGTATGGGGCCCCTTAACAACTTAATAGGGAAAAAATCAAATCCTCCCATCTCTTACCCCAAGAACACACAATTTGTCTATTCTTGACCTATGCTTTGTAATTTCATATCACGAAAGACTGGAGAGGAATGGATGTCCTAGCTAGGTATAATCTGCCTCTACTACAGTACTTAAAAATCTCTTACAGTAAGAGTGTATGTTAGCTTATTAATGTCACAGTCTTTTCACTTTAAATTGTGTCTCTAGAGCCTCAACTAAAATGTATCACATTTATGGGCACTAAAGCTTATATTAGTTACTTTATCCAAATTTACTGCAAAATGAAGTTGAGTTAGAACTTCAATTTAACCTGAAGCTGCACACGGAGTCCTTTGTACTTGCCTGAACTTCAGATTGCTTAAGATTTTATTGCTGTAAGATTTTATAGACTTTGAAGTGCAAACATCACTGTGGGCAAAGGGAAATAATATAGATTTTAATATAATTTCTACTGAAAGAAGTGCTAAAGCAATAACTTTGAGCAAATTTAGTATTTGGTAGACTGACAACTCCAGAGGTAAGATTACACAAAAAACCCCACTCTCTGAAGGGGAGGCAAATGTACTTCTGGGGTTTGTTTATTTGTCTTTTCTTAATCATAACTTCAAAGTCACATTTTTCATTGGTGATGCCTACAATGAGGCTTTACAACTATATTTGGGATGTGCAGGAATAACTGTGTTTTTGCCACTTGGTGACTTTCCATCGATCTGCTGCTATTAGGCTCCAAAGCTTCAGTCCTACACACCTTTACTATGAGTTCATGATGTTTTAAGCAAATGCATTGTGTTTCTTATTTAAAGCAGGAGGACAACTTACACCAACACCATACCAACTCTGACATTATTTCCATTGCTACTCTAAAATATGGCTACAAGCAACAAATAACTTCTTGTACCAAAACAGGAATTCTAGCAAACTCAAATGCCCCAGATGCAAGCTTCAAGAGCCTATTTCACTAGGCAAGCTCTGAGAAATAAAATAATCCTGGTAACAGTGGCAGAAACACAGGTCAGTGCATACGTACTGAACTGAACATCATTAACCTGACACTACTATCTTTTTCATGCTTTCCATCCTTCTGTGTTTATCTTTTTCATAATTTAGTATCATTCACTTATGTTTGTTCTCATGTTGACCCTCATCACCTTCCCCCTTCATTTTCTTTTCCACTACATTTTTTTCCTAAACACACTTTTTCTATCCTCTCCCTCCCTAAGGCAGTCCATTTCTTTTTGGTTCCTGCTGAGGAAATCTTGCACTCACCTGTTTTCTGTAAGCAGGCTGTTAAAATTGTCCTACCCTACCCTAAAGCTACAAAGAGAAATCACACAGCAGACAAAAACTGGTTGTGGTCAAAATTCTTTGTAGCTTTGGGATGGTAAGACAGGCCAGGAAAAGTTAGTTTAAAAATGCATTAAACACAAAAGTGCACCTGAAGTCTTAGAACCATAGAATCATAGAATGGCTTGGGTTGGAAGGGACATTAAAAACCGTCTAGTTCCAACCTCCTTCCACGGGCAAAGAGACCACTAGACCTGGTTACTCAAAGCCCCATCCAGACTGGCCTTGAATATTCCCATGGGTGAGGTATCCACGGCTCCTCTGAACAACCCCTTTCACCATGCTCACAGGGAGGAATTTCTTTCTAATATCTAATCTGAACCTACCCTGTTTAATTTAAATATCCTTTGCCTTGTCTTTTGACTACATGTCCATGTAAAATGTCTCTCTTAATCTCTCCTGTAGGCTTCCTTCAGATTCTGGAGATCTCCAGTTAGGTCATCCTGAAGACTTCTCTTTTCCTGGCTGAACAATCCAAATCATTTCCTCACAGGAGAGGTTCTCCATTCTTCTCATCAACTTGATGGCCTCCTCTGGATGTGTTCCAGCAGGTCCACGTCCTTCCTGTGCTGGGAGCCCAGAGCTGATGCAGCCCTGCAGGTGGGCTCTCAGCAGAGCAGAGCAGAGGGGCACAATCCCCTCCCTGGCCCTGCTGCCCACACTGCTCTGGATGCAGCCCAGGACGCGTTTGGCTCTCTGGGCTGTCAGTGCCGTGGCTGGGTCATGTCCAGCCTCTCAGCCAGCAGCACCCCCAGGTCCTTCTGGGCAGGGCTGCTGTGATCTGTCCATCCCCAGCCTGGATTGATGCTGGAGTTTGTTCTGACCCAGTTGCAGCACCAGCACGTGGTCCTATTAATCCTTATGAGGTTCCCAGGGGCCACTTCTCCAGCTTGTCCAGATCCCTCTGGACAGCCTCCCATCCTTCAGGAGCATCAACAGCACATCTCAGCTTGGGGTCAGCTGCAGATCTGCTGAGGGTGCACTTGAGCCCTCTATGCCATTAAAGAAGACATTAAGTATCTCTTGTCCCAGTATGAACCTCTAATGGTCACCACTTTTCACTGATCTCCATTGGGACTGAGCAGCTGACCACTACCCACTGGATGTGACCATCCAACCACTTCCATATCCACCAAACACCCCTCCTATGGAATTCCTCTCTCTCCAACTTGGAGAGAAAGGTGTTGTGGGGACTGTGTCAGAGGCTTTACAGAAGTCCAGATAAATTACATCCATAGACTTTCCCTTTTCCACTGATGTGGAAAAGTCACTCCATCATAGAAGGGCACTGGGCTGGTCAGGGAGGCCTTGCCCTTGGTAAAGATAAGCTGAATGTCCTGAATCACCTTTCTGCTCCCCACATGCTTTAGCACAGCTTCCAGGAGGATGAGTTTCATGATCTTCCCAGGCACATAAATGAGGCTGACAGGTTGGCAGGTCCCAGGGTCTTCCTTTCTACCTTTTTCTAAGATTAATATCATATTTTCCTTTTTCCAGTCACCTGGAATTACACCTGACTGCCATCACTATCTTCCTGAAGTGCCGGTTGAAGCAAACTCAGAATATTTCTGAAAGCCTGAGAAAAACTTATCTACCAGTTCAAAATCTCTCAAGATTTAGGGTCAGCAGAATTCTCTAATGCCAGCGAGTTTTATTTAGATGCAGCTTGTGGCTAACTTGTGTATTCTGTATGTCTGTCAAAGTAATGCAGCATATTAACAATGGCCTAAGAAATATACAGTAAAGGTAACTCTGTTTAAGAAAAAATTGTTTTGAATCTGGTAAATAGAATAGGAAAATGCCTAACATAGTGGTAAATTAAGAGCAGCGTTCTAGAATCCCTCACAATAAAGAGTAAAAGAGAGTTAAAAATAAAATAGAGAGATAGAACAGTTTCTGATATGGTCTGCTAGGTCTAAGGGTTCTGTACTACTCTAATGTTATTTCAAAACTGTGAAGAAGTGACTCAACAATGTAAAGCCAGAAAGTTTCTAAAGCCAGTTTCTGTCATTATTTTTCTATTTACAAACTGATTTTACATAAAGTGCAAATCAGGATAATTCCACTCAATGCCTGTGGGCAATAAGACATTAAAAACTTCACTATGTCTCTGGTGCTTAACTCCCACTTATATGCTTATATCAAAACAAGAGTCTTGAACTCTGGAGATCATGCTGTCATAAAAAACAGCTAACATTCCCATCTCAAATTAAGGTAAATTCTTCCTTGCTGTTTTACAAATGAGTCAAGCCAACATTGCTGGTTTTTACTGTGATGAAATAGTCTCATGGCTGGGCATATGAGATACCTGCAAATAAATTCAGGGTTCATTTGTCACAAGCTGTGCAAGTTCACCTCAAGAAATGGGACTAATTGATTCTCTTCTTCATTCTTCAATTTAAGGGCAGATTTTGTGAGCAAATTCAACATTAGACATTACAAGGTTGGATCACTCCTTCCACAATTAACTTGCCAGCTGTAGGTGTCAAGGTAGAAAGTAATTCCAAATTCTGCCTTTCCCCAGATTAGTCCTTACTTTACAAAAAAATCAAACTAAAACATGACCTCATCTCTCCTAAAGAGGTCCTCACCTCCTTCTGGTCTTGCTCCTGACATATCCTCTTTGTGAAGGTTCAGGTATTTCTATTTTCTCATGACAGAGTACCTGTAAGACCCTTCCAATCTGCAGAAATTAATATCCTCTTCTCATTTTGGGTCCATCCAGTCTCCAACCCAAACACTGACTAGTACTCTGCTCTAGCCCATGAACAATCCTGTTTCTTTTCCACAGCAATTGGCATTAGGATCCACTAAGTTTCATAATTTGTCTTCCTTGAGAGAAAATTTTCCCCCAAACCCTCTCCACAGAAAGAGACAGTCAAATCTCAAGGGATCTTAGCAAATCCAACAAGAGATGAAGGAAAGGGAGCTGAATTCCTCTCAGGGATGCTCACTGACAGCACAAGAAGCAATGGACAGCAAGTGAAATGCGTCTGAACACAAGATGGTCAAAGGAGCTGCTCAGAAGGCTGTGCAGTCCTCCTCTGTGGACATATTCAAGAACCAACTGGACATGGCTCTGGCCAACCTGCTGCAGTGGACTGTCTTGAGCAGGAGGGTAAACTAGATGATCTCAAGAGAATATTCCAACCTGGATGATTCTCTGGGATCTCTTTTCCAGCTGTGTGAGCTTGTTTAAATTCTCTCCCTCAACAATGGGATCTTCTAGACACCCATTTCACAAGCCCCAAGCAAAACGTGACACACAAGGGCTGGCTCTGAACCATCTGTCACAAGGAAGATCAGCATTTTCTAGCTCTAGAGCTTCATCCATCTTTTGGATACTTGTGTTGGTTTTGCATGGCCTGGTTTTTTGTAGCAGAGGGGCCACGAAAGTGGCTTCTGTGAGAAACTACCAGAAGCTTCCACCATCTCCAGCAGAGCAAATCCCTGATGGCTCTGAAGATAGACATGCCACTGGCCAACCCTGGGCCAGTTAGAGATGATGGCAACACCTTAAATGTGATAACATTTATGAAGAAAGCAAAACAAAGGAACGGCACAGTCTTAGTTCCTGACAGAGAAGGAGGTGAGAACATGTGAGGGAAACACCATGGAGACACCAAGGTCAGTGGAGGAGGAGGGCAGGAGCTGCTCCAGGCACTGGAGCCAAGATTCCTCTGCAGGCTGTGGTGGGACCATGGTGGAGCAGCTGTGCCCCTGCAGGCCCTGGGGATCCACGGGGGATGCAGAGATCCATCCCCAGCCTGTGGGGATCCACGGGGATGCAGAGATCCATCCCCAGCCTGTGGGGATCCACGGGGAATGGAGAGATCCACCCACAGCCCCTGGGGATCCACGGGGGATGCAGAGATCACCCACAGCCCCTGGGGATCCACGGGGGATGCAGAGATCCATCCCCAGCCTGTGGGGATCCAGGGGGATGCAGAGATCAAACACAGCCCCTGGGGATTCATGGGGGATGCAGAGATCCACCCACAGCCCCTGGGGATTCACGGGGGATGTAGAGATCACCCACAGCCCCTGGGGATCCACGGGGGATGTAGAGATCTGTGGTGGTGTATTTTGCTCATGTTTCTGTATGATTTGTTCGATAAGATTTTACACAATGGTTTGTTCTGTAATCCTCTATGTTTCCCCCTGTATGGTTTACCCCATGTTCAGTTTTATGTCAGTCATTGGTTATATAACCTTCTGGTCCTGTCTGTCACTCTGGGGCCTCTCCCTGTGTCCAGAAAGTTCCAGAGAAGGCGTCGAGTGATTGGGCAGGATCCAGACTTCCCCTCCTATTGTGTTTTGTATGGTTGTTGCACATGTCTATTATGTTAGAGCCACACCCTTACTGTACCCCATTGGTCCCTGACTGAACCCTCCCCTGTGTCACACCCCCTGTTAAATGTTACAGCACAGAGGGGTTCTTGGTCTCACTGAGGCTGGTGTCCCGAGGTGAGGACTTCACATCCGGAGCCTCCAATAAACTCGATTGGCTACAGCACTGGAGAGTCCCTCCTTTCATTTCCTTTGCCATAGGCACGCTGCACTCCCGACAAGCCAAGAACCACTGTGTTGCTGTGGTGCCAGGGCTGGCCAGACAGGCGACACAGGTGCCTCCAGCAGAGATCCACCCACAGCCCTTGGGGATCCAGGGGGATGCAGAGATCCACCCACAGCCCCTGGGGAAGGTGCCCATGCTGAAGCAGGTGGATGCCTGGAAGAGGAGGCTGTGGTCCTGTGGATGACTCGATGGAGAGAGGAGGCCCAGCTTTCAGGCTGGAGCAGCCTGTCCTTGGAGGACTGTATCCCATAAAAGAGTAACCCATGCTGTAGCAGTTTTGGGTGAATTGTCTGCCTGTGGGAGGGACTCATGTTGCAGCAGTTTTGGGAGGACTGGTGCTCATGATGTTGGAACCACACTGGAGAAGTTCACAGAGAAGTGTCTCCCATGGGAGGGACCCCATGGTCTCACAGGGAAAGGACTCCTCTCTCTGAGCAGAAAAAGAAAACCTTGGGTAATGAACTGACCAAAACCCCCATGCCCTGTTTCTCTATGCTGCTGGTGGGAAGGAGGGAGTGGTTGAGGGAAGTAAAGTTGTTTTTAAGGGCTTAGTTTATTTCTCATCATCTTCCTCTGATTTTGTTACAATAAAATCACTTTGTACCTCTACGTTTAGCCTGTGTTGCCCTTGGAGTATTTTCTTCTGGTCCTTATCACAACTCATTAAACCTTCACTAAATTTTCCTCTCCTCTGCCCAGCTGTGGCAGTTTGACCAGAGTTAAACCACAACACTACTCCATCGACTGCCCAGTTACATTCTTTGCCATTTTTATTCCACTATTTCACATTTTTTTCATCAGTGCTCCCAAACCTTTCATAAAGTTTGATAAAACTCAGCCCTAATACAGAAGCTTTGTGGAATCTTTCTTCTGCCAGGTTGAAAACTGCTTACTCACCCTCTTGACTTCTGCCTGTTTAGTTAGATGTTAGCATTTCACATTTCAGCCTCCCGAGGAGCCTCTGTGCTCTGCAGCCTTCCAACATTCCAACTCCTCTCATTCAGCCATGCATCTGACACCATGCTTGCAGAACCTCAAGAAAGAGGCTGAGATAAATTTGTTGATTTCTTCACAAGTACTTCAGGAGGGGGAGGATGTAAAGGAATTTCTGCAGAGCAGAACAATTCTGCTTGCAGGGCTCTCGGATGGATTCTCAGGAGAGAGACAGTAATACATCAAAATGCTTCAACAAATGAGTACAGCTAGCAGCAAAAACCAAGATGAGGACTCCTGGGACCAGGGGTCCATGCATACCTGAGGCATTACAGTATCACTGAATAAAATGCTTAAATATCTTTAAAGCCAGATAGGAGAATACAGGACTCACAACTTCCTTCACCCACAGCAGTTGGACAAACCAATCTACATCTTTTATTCCTCTCCAGAGTGCTTGATGGCCAGCATACAAAGATTTCATTTCTGTATTTAAGAACTGAAAAACACTGTGAAACAGCAGGCACTTGTTATAGATGTAGCAAACTAAAAAAGCTGCACCTGGCAGTGTAACGTGTAGAATACAGGGCAGAACATTTCAACAGCTGAACAAGGTGAAAAGCTGTTTGTGAATGTAGTTTCATGCCTGTAAGCTTCCTTGCATACCTGCCTGATGTTTAAAGTTGGGTAGGGGAAGCATCAGGGTGAAGGTAGTTTTTAAGTATCTATTGCCTTGAAAACTAAGATAGGAGTCAGGAGTCATTCCCACAATCCAGATGTATAAGAATTACTAGTTTTTCTCAGTATCCTATAAAAATATCTTTGTCATTTTAGCGAAAAAAAAAAAAAATCAAATTGTAACAATTACTAAATAGATTATTTGCCATTAAAATAAAAGCTACTTGATTTAAAATATTTTTTAAATGACTCATGGTATATTTTCAATTGCTGCCATGCAACAAATAACAAAGTGTACACTTTCTCTGCTCAGAATTTACCTATCAGCAATTTCCATTTTCTCAAGGTGGTAAGTTACTGGATATTTGTCTATATTATGTGACTGATTCAATTGTTTCCTGAATAACTAATGAAACATTCTTAGTTTAAACCACAACTACCATCTATCTGACAGGCCCTCAATGTTCTGTTACTTTCCCTAAATAACACCAAAGATTGTGCTGGTACAAATATTAGAAAAACAAATGTAACTTCTGGGTCAAATATTCATGTCACCTAAACATTTTCCATCTATTTTTAAATGGTGCTTTAATACTAATTTTTGCTGGTTAAAATTCCAGTTGGAGGGGATGAAAACCTGCAATCACAGTCAACATGACTGATTTTTTTGTCATTGTTTCAAGGAGTATCTCTATTAGCACTACACACCATTAAAGAATTGTATAAGCTTTCAAGATATTTATGTAACAACTGAAAACTGAAAATTTTCATACTACCTGAACCAATATGCCCATTCAGCAAATTGCTTTATCTATTTATTGTGAATATTTTGGGCTTCACACAGGTTTAGAAGTGATAGCTTAACTTTGAAATTGGCTTGTATTTTATTCAAAGCAGATTAAGAAGTCAAAAAAAGAGAGAAATACAGCATTAAAGCTTAGGTCAAGTAACACACTTCTATTGAGCATTTCCCCTTCTTCAGAAAGGGAATGAAAAGCCAACTGCATGCACAACTCCAGCCCAGGTAAACTTCTTTGCCACCTGCCAACATCCACAGCTTACTTCAGAAATTACACACACATTGATGTGGGCTGTGATTTCATTCCCTATAATCAACTTCCAAGAGGCATGCTCTAGTTGCATTTATGTACTGTTGGTGAAATTTTCATATTTGCAGCACATTCTTTTAATCCTTTTCATGACAGCTACAGCTGGTCTGTAGCTGCACCGATAAATTGGCCATAACAGACTCCAGCTGGGGCAGCCTAAGCTCGTTGGAGAAATAAACAAATGCCCGGGTATGATGATGATGGGTTGAATTCAAACTCAAACACAGGACCCCAGCCAATCCCATTCAACATGAATGCTGACATATCATTGGCCAGTGGGCTGGGCGGTGCTAGGACTCCAACCAATCACGTGTGTAAGCACAGGAAATTTGAAGCCCCTATAAAAAGAGGGCACCCAAAAATCAACTTTGGCTGTTGTCACAGGAGCTTTGGTGTGTTTTGTTGTGTGCCTGTCTCCAACATCAGCGACACCTTTTCACTTCATTTTAGACCAAAACTGATCACCCATTCTATGTAAGTTTGAAAACTAACTCCTTTATAATCAGTATTTCCAGGCATGCTGCATGTACTAGTTAGTGCAGTAGTACTCACAGCCTAACAATCTGCTTGCTGCCTGGCCACTGTGAGGAGCAGAGGATGTAATATTTATAAGCACAACCAATTATATTTTTAAGGGGGTTGTCTCCTATTAATTTGATTTCATTTTCCCAAGAGTCAGCAAAATATGTTATGAACAAGCTATTAAACCTTATGAAATGTTTTTACAGAAGTAGTCACATCTAACTACCTAGTGATTAGTCATCATTATTATTCACAGCAGTAAGATGGAAACTGAATGTTTTAAAATTAGTACTCACTTATTTTTTGAAGCAGCAGCATTGAAGCAAGACAAGTAAATGAGTCTGAAGACCCTTCAAAATGTGTCTCTTAGTTACAAAGGTGCTGCTTCTGCTAAATGAAGATGTGGCATGTTCACTGTTCTAACACTGTGAGCTGCAATTTAGGAGCATTACTAGAGTTTGGAATTGAACAAAAACTATGGAAAAATGTTAAGCAGACTAAACAGTATTGAATATTAACTGCAAACCTAGTATCTGTGTTAATAAGATGTGAAGAAGTGACTTTATCATTACTGAATCTTCAGAGGAAAGACTTTGTCTGTTACAGTTTGCAGCTACAAGCTGTGATTCTGCTTAGGACTTTGCCCATCACTCCAGATACCTGGGAGAACACGTCTGAACTGCTGAGTTTCCCTCCAGCAAATCCTCCTAGGCTTAGAATCATGGAATCATAGAATGGTTTGGGTTGGGAGGGTCCTTAAAACCTAACACCTCTGCTATGACTTGACACCTTCCACTAGACCAGGGTGCTCAGAGTCCCATCTGAAATAGTCTCAGTAATTTAGGGAAAATACAGCGGAAAAAACTGATGAGTTATTTGTGTATGCAAAGATCCTGCGGAGAAGGAGGTAGACGTGAATGGCTTCCATGTTGTGTTCATCCCTGGAATTGTGGAACCCCTTCTCAGTGAAGGCAGAGTGGCCAGAACATCCCCTGCCAAACTGCCAGCTATGCCACAAGCAGTGGCTTTTCTGGCAAAGAGAGGAGCCCTGCCATGAGGGTTGCTGGGACAGGCACCCTACACTCCCTCTGCACCTCTCCTGGGACACAACCATGGCTGAGGTCTCCACCACACAGCCTGATCCTGGCACTTGCTCTCAAATGATCCAAAATCCCCCACCACTTCACTGCAGGGAGGGTGGGAGGCCACAGCCTCACTGCTGGCAAGGCAAAGAGCACTGTGAGAACAACCTGCCTACAGGTTATCTAACCTGAAAACATCCTTAGAAGTTATTCTAGTTGCATTTTTTTATGAGACAAACACTTCAACTACTAAATAGAAATAAGTTATAGCTTGGATAGATTTAGTTTCTAAAGCTGAAAAAGATTTAACAGATTGCAGAGATCACGTGAATTATTACCATTTTGATTAGGCCAGGACCTAAAAATGGTAATCATTGATGTACCAAAGCTAATGTTTTGAAGATGGAAGCAGCAGAATTAGTCCTCTCATTTAGCCCTTATCAGAAGCAGAAAGTTTGTCTTCACCTTAATCACTGCTTTTTCTGAAAAGTAAACTGAAAGTATTTTTAAGTATTCAGCTGTGCCATTGGGAAAAAAAAAAAAACAAAAACACCTCACCAATTTAAATTACTTGTGTCTTGGAAATCAAATTCTAGAGAACAAGAGAATCCAAAATCCTTCCTCACGAGAATTTCACAAACTGTATTTTACTGCTTTGGTGTGAGTCTAATTGCTGCATTTGGTTTCCATTCTTTCCCTACAGACAAAAGTTAAAAATTCCACCATCAAATTCAGAAAGGGCTATAGCTTACTGCAGTCCTAATCCATACTTTTCCAGTGAAAATTTAATCGTATGTATAAGAGTTTAATATATAATGATAGTATGTAACAGTTTTTCTGCCATTTCATGCTGAAATTTCTTCTCTTTGAGTACCAGATTGTTGCTGGCTGCAGATGGGCACTTGTTTGGCATTGTGTTCATTGACAGTGGTTGCCATATAAACAGTTATGATAATGATGGCTGTTTTCAATTACAGTCCAAGCCTCAGAGTAAATCTTCCAAGACCACAAGCCAAACACCTAGTAACAGATTTAACTTGTTCCCTAATGCATATGAAAATGAACACATGCAGTTATTCAGAGACATTACTCAAAGTTAATCACAACTTATTGTGCTGTTATTAGCTGAAAGTATGCCCATCATTCTTGACAGGGTCTGTGCCACCATCATCCATTAACACAACCTGCAGCTAACACTCCACCACATGAGGTAACGGGGCTGGAGCTGCTCTGAATGGTAGGCAGGTCTGCCTTAGCCACGATGACAGATCTGACCTGTGAGGTGCTGCACAGGTGTCTTGGGCACACAGCAGAGCAGTTTTTTGGCCAGGACTGGAACACAGCAAGTTGGACCTGCCTCCCTCTGAAACTTCAGGGAGCACCACTCGGCACTGCGCAAGAGATGGTGCAGAACAATGGAAAGACAGTGCTGCTTCCTGCCAGGATGCGTTTCTGTATGCCAGGTTGTCAGAGTCTGTCCGAGGATGTGATATGCCTCACGACTGTCTCCAGTGATTGAGGACTGAGACCCCAGACTCTGAAAGGAGCCCCTGGCCTGGCTGAGGTGGAACATTTGCCAAGTCTTGGAGGACTGCTATGCATCTCCATGAGAACGGAGTGCAAGAACAATGGAACTGGTCACAGTGGACTGAGCCAAGGCTACTTGCTCAAATTGGTCTGTCCATACCAGAGTATGGACATGTACGGTGTGCAGCCTGTTCCTGAGCATCCAACCTCAACACAGGTGGTTCCTGCTCTGGCTCTGTGCCGCACAATTTGCCTTAACACACGTGGCTCCTGCTTTGGCTTTGTGCCACTTGCTTTGGTCCCTGCCTTGACCAACCTATAAAACCCTGGAGACCCCTGCTCACCTTCGTGATCACCCCACTGGAGAAGTTCGTGTCTATGGGCATCTCGGCCTCGAGGACTCGTCCCTCCACGTTGGTAGCTATAATCCCCTTACCCTCTTTTCTATCTTTCTTACTATTCTCTATTTTCTCTCCCCACTATCGCATTTTGGTGGCACTAAATAAAGGTGCATTTTTTGTTGAATAAACTGAGTTGTCCCCCGCTGTGTCTTTTGCGCTCTGAGATCCCTAAAATGAACCATCAGGTTTGCTGCATATGTTTGCGGACCCTGACACAGGTGGGGTCAAAGCTAGCAAGGGTGACCAGATCTGCAGATTTTATACTGAGCTAAAAGCTAAGGGTGTCTGCAGATGAACTGTGCAATGAGTCCAACCTAGCCAAAAGCTGACAGGTTCTGGTCATTTTGGTTCACAGCTGAATGGGACCATCAGCACACTGATTCTCCTCTCTCACAAGTCCCAAATGTAATCAGATAAACAAACCTCTTAATTATGAGATGATGATGGAGGATGATTGAGGAAATTACATACACATAACATATACAGTATATTATGTATGTTGTGTTACAATAGTAGCAATTCTTCTAGCAATCCTCCCTATGCCAAGGTAAAATGAAGGAAACACTGAGCTGAGTTCTCACACAACTTCTCCTGACAGATGCTGGCAGCAGAAGACAGGGAAGGTTTTGCATTCACAACTGTGAGAGGCCCAACAGTCTTTGACACTAATGCCAAAGGAGCAGAGAAAGATGAGCCTTCCTCTGCAAACAGGGGGAAGGTTTCTTAAAAAAGATTACTCCCCAAAAGAGCTGTTTAAAAAGCCTCATTTTTAAAAGCATCTGGTAAGATTGTAAAAAACTTGTAGGTGTCTTTAAACAGCTAATCCTTTCTGGGAAAAAAAAATCTGATTTCATAGCTGAATCATCCCTTAGTGAAGCAAAGTTAATTTCAACTTTGAAGGTAGAAGATCAATATTTAAAAGTAAAAATCTGAAAATGGAAATCAGCATTTTCTTCCCACTTCCAGCTGTAAGGTACAAAAGACAAAGGCATGTAGAAAGGAGCAGCTTTACCCTTCAAGTAACTAATAAATAATTAAAACTAAGCCCCATGTTTGTAAATAATTGTTTTAACTATTTATTTAACTAAATGTGACCATTTGGGCTTAAACATTTTAGCAACAATTCTGAAGTATCTCCATGACATGTCTTTGATGAAAAAACACAAAGAATTGAGATACTGTACATGGTACTTTTAAGTAGTCTAGGTATGGCCAAAAATTAATTGGAATTAATTACTCATCTACTTCTGGTGAGTTTCTCTGTGTTATGACAGCTAAAAGTGAAATAGAAAGAGCTCAAACTAATTTTTGGGTAACAAAAATAAAGAAAACTTGGTGATAAATTGAAAATCTAACATCTTACAGTGTATACAGAAATATACACTTACGTTCTCTAACAATTCAAACACAAGTGTTACATCGAAGTTTCTTTTTCTCTGAGACAATTCAAATGAGAATTATTTTTCTCTCATGAAGAAATATTTCTGTTCAGTCTTATTGCATTCCTAAGTCCTTGTCTGTAAGGTTGAATATACAGTCTAAAAAGTGCAACAGAAAGGGAGAAAATTACAGATCTACAGTATTAAAGATCTACAGATCTTAAATTACAGATCTACAGTATTAAAGGAAACAGCTCCTGATACTGAATTATATAGTGCTGAATTAATAGATGCCTCCCATTAATATACATTAGTAAGTTCCTTCAGATCTCTGACTCTATGACATATTTTTGTGAACCAAAACCATGGTCAAGGGTACCAAAAAATGGTACTACCCCTAGGGCAGCATCTACCATGGAAATATCAGCTTAATGATAAACCCTTAATTAACCCTTCATTATTAAAAAAACCAAAAAGAGCATAGTTTAAGAGCAACAGCAGAAACTTATTTTTATTCCTTTGTGACAAGTTGTTTTTCACCTTTCATTAGACTCATCCATACAAGACAGAAGGTAAGAGTTATTTCATATTTTTGAAATTAAAATTAAACATAGAAAATTTTTTGTCTGCGTATTTAGAAGCCTTGTAAAAATTCTTGTAGCTGAGCAACTATTTCTGTATCCACAGTTTCCATAAGGGCATGAAAGCCTTGTTCTCCCAGTAATTCCTGCTGTGCCTTTAACTTCTCATAGATGAACTGCTGCAGTGACACAGTGTGTACTGGGTCCTTCAGTGCAAGCTGTGGAAAACATGTAAAAGAAAAATATATAACAATGCAATAAAAAATGCTCTATGACTTACACATTTTAATTATAACCTCAGCTCAAAAAAGAAATCTGCTGTTATTTTCTTTGTACATACTTGAGAAACAAGAGGAAACACTTGTGCAAGACAAAGATCAATTTAATTATTATCAAGGCAAATATCAGTTTAAAGCTATTTGAAACAGTGCAAATCATGAATCTTACACTTTGCCATAAGGTTTCATGCTTCTACAAGATAAAACAATTTCAAAGCTGCTTTACTAGTTACTGCTGAATGAGGTTCCTGTAACTCCTAAAAAACAGGTCAGATCCTACTAAGGACTTGAGTGTTGGCATGCACTATGGTCAGTTTCAGTTTATTAGTAAGAAAACAAAACACCCAAAAAGCTGAACTTGTTTAGACTATATAAAAACAAAATGAACTGTCCATATGTATAAAAATAGACACACCTAATTACTGATACCTGTAAACCTCATAAATCCAGCTGGATTATACAATTTTCTTTTGGCCAGGGAAGGACAGGATATTTGTCACTATTTTCCCCACATTAGCTGCCTTTTAATGAAAGCAAAAATAGATAAAAGAAGAGGCTACATTGACAGAGGATGTATTGCTACTTTCAGTGTCAGCAGACACTTGGGCAGGCTCAGGGCATTGACAGTTATGCCACACTTGTCCCTCAATCCACCAGGTGGGAAATAAGGGGATGGGAGATGGGGACACCTGGCACTTGCTGCATCATAAAGAAGTAGCATGTTGAAATCAATAGCAATTAACGCAGACCTGTGATCTGTTCATCTTAGTGTGAAACCCAAACAACACTACTGTTTATGCTGGAAGGTCATGAAGCTATTTGGCTATTTCAAGTTAAGACTTGATCATTTTATTACCTATTATTACCCTTACACTCTTTAGAAAGGGGAAGTAATTGCAGTAACAGTTTGGTACTCTGTAGCAGGTGTATTTTTTTCAGTAAATGTAATTTGAATCTCTAGAATAGACTCTTCTAATGCAATTTCTAAATCACAATTTCTAATCAATATTTGCCAAAGGTAGTGGCATTCTTTTCCTGCCTTGCCAAGCAGAGGACCTACCAGTTTCTGAATGATTTGCATTTGTTCACCTAAAACTGTAATTTGGGACATATAATGCATTTATAGTTAGTTTCTGTAAGTTTATAGCTCTGAATAGTCATGCATAAAATTACTCTAGGGAATTTTGCACAGAAAAACAGGTATTTAAATATAAGTGCTCTCATCCTTGTGACCCTGACCAAAGCCAGTCAATCATACCCTCCACAACTGGGACAGGAGAGAGAAAATATAAAGAAAGGCTTATGACCTGAGGTAAGAACAGGGAGAGATCACTCACCAGTTTCTCATATGATCAAAACAGATTTGACTCAGAGATATTTTATCACCAACCAGACCAGAGTAAGGTAATGAGAAATGAAACCTTCCCTCAACCTCTTCCTTATTCCTGGGCTCAACTTTAACCCTAAATTCTCTACCTCCTCTGGAGCAGGTTTAGGGACAGGGAAATGGGGATTGCAGTCAGTTTATCACATGTTGTCTGTGGCTCTCCCTCCTCACACTCTTACCCTGCTCCATCATGGGGCCCCACCCACAGGAGAGAATACTCCATGAACTTCTCCCATGAGTGCATCCATGGGCTGCAGTCCTCCACTAACTCTTCCAGTGTGGATCCCTTTTTTTCCACAGGGTACAGTCCTTCAGAAACAAGCAGTTCCAGTGTGTGGCTGGCCACATGAAATGACAGGAGCCTGCTCCAGTGTGGGCATCCACAAGGTCAGACTCCTTTGGGCATCCACCTGCTCCAACATGGGCTGCAGATGGATCTCTGCATCCCCAGGGATCTCCATGGGCTGCAGGGCACAGCTGCCTCACCATGTCTGCACCAGGGGCTGCAGGGGAACTCCAGCTCTGGTGCCTGCAGCACCTTCTCCCCTTCCTTTTTCACTGACCTTGGTGTCTGCAGATTTGTTTCCCTGACATATCTCACTGCTCCCTGGCTGCCCCACCATTCAAAGCAGTAGCACTCAAAGCCATTTAGAGACTTCTGCAGTATGATTAATGCTTGCTGCTAGAAGCATCATCTACCATCTGTAAGTCAAATGAAACTTAAGAGTCTTCAGATTTAATTAAGGAGTTAATATACTAATTTGCTTTCATTCAGATAGTCACATCAAAAGTATTTCAAGTAACTGTTAGAGTTTTCTGCAACAAGAAGTTGATTTTCTTTTGCTCAACTTTTTTGGAACTTGTATTCACAACTAACAGAACAAATAAAATTATTTGATATAATGAGTTTGTCAACAATATTCAACAGACAGCTGCAGTCTTCACTGACTAAGCAAACAAAACCAGAAGTTCAGAAGAACAGTAAGCATAGCTGGCAAAGGACTATATATTAAATATGCATGCTGAGGTCCTAAGTGTGTGGCCATAGCTGTTTTATTAAAATGTGCCTGATTCTGATTAGGCAAAACAAATCTATTTTCTAGTTAAAAAAAAATAACTAGTGAATTTCAACAGCTTTTTAGTCAAAACAGCTATAGAGAGGAAACAAAAATTTGGCACATTATTGAAATGTGCTTTAATGCTACCCAGTGCAAACCTGGATTTGACTAGTTTTTTCAATTTCATTACTTTACAAATTGATCTTGAAATTGGAGACACCTGCCTACCTTGGGCCTGGACTGAAGAAACTAATCTTCCACCTCAATGGCTGTAAACACTGGCTTAAAGCAGACAAACAGTTCAGAGGTTTTGCTGATTCCCTTTAGATTGTTCCTGATTTTCCTATCACATTATGTATTTATTCCCTCTTTTACTTTACCAGTGGTATCAGATAGTTTCATGTGAGTGTGTGCACTGGCACTCCTACAAAGAGGAAGAAAATTCCATCACACATAGGTAGGAATTGGCCCAGGTAATGTTTATTTTTATTCCAGTTTCTAAAATAAAATGCTAGCTCTGCTTTAGAAGCCATGATTAAGAATTCTGATTATCTGACACTTCTGCTACTAGTGACCTATCCGATGGACCTGTGCAACTTTGAAATAAATAGCCAAGTGTCAGGTCTCAATTTCTGCACCATCTGCAAAGTAATATATCAAGCTATTTCAGTTGGGATGGAGAATGAATTTATAGCAAACATTCATAAAAAGTAAAGTTCACTTGCTTTCACAGCTGCAAGAAATTACATTAAAAAGAGTACAGCACACACTAAACACACTAAAGTTAGCTGAAGAAATGACAGCGTAGAAGGTTTAAGTTGGAAACATATCAGGAAGAATTAACTAAATATAAGAATAAGACTAAGACAGCTACTCTTACAAAGAAGGCTTGAAAGGAGAAAAACAAAGGATTTCCATAATACTTAGGAATCTAGAAAACCACGGAAATAGTTAAATTTAGACTATGAGATTCAAAATGAAAATTAAGCTTTGACGTTCATGCATGATAATTTATTCTCTGTAAACTTTCCAAGAAAACAAAGGCTGAAAACATATTTAAGCTTAATGTTAAAGAGGAGACAAGGAACAAATCTCAAGCAACTCCTTAGAGAAAAAAGGAAAGTGATATACAAAGGAAGATACAAGTAAGGGAAGATATACACAGGGGAAGTAAACCAAGACTTTTGATGTGGTGTTATTAGTTTGGCGCATCTTTTCCTTATCAAAGCACATTTATCTTTACTCAAATGACCATTGATTCTGTATTGCATGTTACCCCAGAACAGTTCCCTCACTGTAACTGTGTTTGTCAGCAACACTGTGTCATTTAATGATATAGGATAACTCCATCTGCCCTGCTTTTCATTTTGCCTGACATATCCACAATGAATGTAGTCCATTACAAATCTAAAAAGGCTAAATTCCTCAACATATATCCAAACTATTGAAGTTAACCTGTAACAGAAAAATTAAGGTCTGACACAAAGCTATTAAAACTTTATCCAGACAGCAATGTTGTCTGAGTATACTCAAAGCTAAGAACATAAATCATTGTAGATTTAAATTTGCTTTTTAAATCTGATTGACAAACAAAACGTCCTTCTCCCTGTTGATCTACAGGCATATCAATCCCTATTGATAATAATATATACATACATATCGATATTGAGAGGTCACACAAAACCACTAAGAATAAATACTATCATTCTGCAACAAACAGCTAGAATTTAAGCCCACAAGCAAGAAGGAAATTTAACAGTCTAGAGATGTTTTTAAGAGTAACAATTATAGAACTCTGTAATAAATTTTTAAGAACCACAGAAAACAATATTTCAGCATTTTGTTTAAATCTGAAATTGCAAGACAATAAGAATTTCTCTTAAGGCATTTCTAATAGCAGATGAATATGGAAAGGTTTTTGCATTTTTATAAAAGACATATTATATTGCTTTTATAAATATATTCCTATATATTTATTAGCCTTTAAAAGAAAAGTTACACAAGTATACAGTGGCTTCTTTGTAAGAGTTAATCTTTACACTAGAAAAAGGTTCTATTCAGGCACATTAATTTTTTGAAATATGAGAAATTCGGCCTGCCATGACATTTCAACGAAGTTCAACTCTCTGCTTTTTTCAGGAAATTCCTTCTGTATTATGTTAGTATTGCAATGCCCAGATTTTGTGAACAGATGATGGTTATTTTGATAACAGTTACCAAGATGCAAAAGTCAAGCAGAAACCTAAGTGTTATGGTTGCAAGGTTTGGCATTACATTTTCTTTTTTTGATTCAAAACATGAATTTTCCAAGAATAACAGATTAACCAAGCCTAAAAAGAATTTAGTGTGACAGAAGTGAAGCACATAATCAAGTCTATGACTGAATAACAGATCTAAAACTTACCATTTTTTTCCTTTTATCTTGTTCTGTGTGAGGTTCCTCATCTTCTGTAGCACTGGACTCTTCAAAATTAAACATTACCATGCAGCTAAAAATGGGAATAAGAACAGTTTTACCATACATTATCACTAAAATATTTATTTTAAAGCACTTGTGAAAACACAGAACAGATATGCAGCTTGCTGAAAGTCAGGTAATCTAATCACAAGTAATTTATTTCTGACAACGGTGGATCTAATGTAGCCTTAATGCATGTCCTCTCTCACCTCCACCCATGTAACCATCTCAGATATCCTCCATATTTTAGCTGAAGTTGTGGGTTAAAATGCATCTGTGCACATAGAAAACAGACTACATGGCCTTAAAAAATAATACAGAAAAGTCAACTGTTCCTTAGAAAAATTTCCACTCTTCAAGCAAGTGCAATACAAGCACTATATACTAAGTCAAAGTGGCACACATACAAAGAGTGCAAAGAGGTCTCATGGCATTCATGTTTTTCTGTGAGATCTTTGACAAAAGGACCTGAAAACTAGTAAGAACAGTGTTATTGGCTCTGCAATAAATTCTGCAAGATACTGAACAAAGGTTTTAAACTCATTTATTGTTTTGCTGAAACGCTCAACTGGCAGGTACCCCTATGTGCAAATAACAGCTATATTTTAATTTCTATTTTTGAAGTAACTATAAAACCAGAAAACACGAAGAAAAAAAACAGTTTAAAAGTTAGAGGTTTTCCTGTCTGCTGAAATGGTTTGAATGGTCTTTACAAAAGCATTGATGAAAGCTATCCCTTAGAAAATTGGTGTTTCTTTCACTTTACATACTCTATGCTGAAACAGTAGACAAATATTCCCCCACTTTATCAAATATTTTGCTGGAATTTCTGCCTTAAAAACCAAAACAATTTTAAAAACACTCAGGTGATGACAACTTGCCACCATGTATCAAGTATGATTTAAGATATAAAAAGACACAATTCACGTATTACAAAGCACCAAGACAGATGCAGATTATTGTTCATTTTCAGTCCTACACTACTGGGCATTTTAAAATGCTGCATTCCGCTAGCATGTGAAATGCTCCATCAGCTAAGGTGAAAAACCCACTTTAATGTTACTGTTTTTAATGTTAAAATGAAAAAAAAAATGATTTGATTTTATGTGTTTTATATGATTTTATATGAAAATGTTCAGACTTAGAAATTCTGTTTACATATTTAATTTTCTATTAACATGTGTTTAGAGCTGTATGAAACACCTGTTGCAAGCAGGGTCAAATACTAACACAGAAGCTATTTTTAATAAAGGGATTAGTTATTACAAAATAATACAGCAAAAATTGCATCTCTCATCTGCTCACAAATGGCTGCTTGCATCTCAGTTTATTAAAGGAAAAGGAGACAAAAACATCAATTGTCAAAACATACAAGATTGAATTAACTTTTTCAGGCCTTTATAAATTTTAGGTACCACAAAATTGTAACCACATGGAGAGGAGAGAAAAAAGAAGAGATGGTGATAAATTTGAAAAATCTGAGTATTGGTGAAACAAGTCTAGAGCAATGGAATGCTCCCCTTTCCAGAAAATTTGAGGTTTGTAAAGCTCTCTCATAATTGTCACTACAATGTGAAATATGAACTCTAGGAAATCTGGCTGAGTGTAATCCCTTTGTATTATAAGACAGTATTAACATTTCCACAACCTGAATAAAATCCAATATAAATTTAAAAAATGATATGGCTTTTACCACTTCTAAAATCTCAGTGCTCTAACTGTAACAGTTTCTTCAAAATTCCAGTTTAAATGTATTCATTTAAAGTGGTTAAGCCACTTAAGCCATTGCAATGTTTAACCTTTATCATTTTCCCTGTACATGTTTACCCTCTCTTCATCCTTCAGTGGCTGAAATTTTATAGTGGTTCAGCTTTGATTTTCCTGCGTTAGACATACACATAACTTTATTTCCTGCGCTACCATAATTAGTTAATATGATAATCAGTGGACTACACATTATCTTTTTTCTGAACCAGTTTGAGCTTAAGCCGTTCTTCAGTCTGGAGAGCCACAAGAATGCACATGATTTCAGATGACTGCTCTCACTTTATTTCCAAATGATGTCAAAATATATTATGCAAATGTCAAAATCTGTCAAACATCTCTTTCAGAACCTGTCAACATAAATATGTCTTTGGTTCAGTGTGGCTATATTTTATGAAGTAAAAGCAATGCCCAGAGTTTAGAAAACAAGTGACAAATTCTACAAGCCTTCAGGCTTAAAATACAAAATGAACTAGGATAAAGTTTATTTACTTCTCACTGAGAACTCTTTTCAACAAGTGCTCATAAAGCAACATGTTCAGAAATAGAAGGGCTCTGCAAACTTGTCTCCAACAGTAAACAAAACACAGTGCCAGACATTGTGCATATTCCCAGACTCTGGAGCTATATCTTCTTTATTAAGAGTTTGGTGGGAAGTACTTTGGCAAGCAATTCTTTGGCATAGCTCAGGCTCAGTGTGAGTGTGGACTGTTGTAAATGTACAGTTGTGCGCCTACCACCTGTTTAAAGTGGAGAAGAACTTAATGGATAGCATTCTGGTTGCTCTGTGCCACCTAGTTTCAGTAGCAGCAAACACCCCCTTAAGCAGTTACTTAATTAGCTCAGATACAGTCTGTTCCATCACCATGTAGTGATCTGAAAGAAAACGTTTGATTCTTAGCATCAGAGCATCAGTAAATTCTGTAATTAGCATATAGTGTCTGTAAAAACATCCTGCAGAGCACCTGTTTTTAATGTCTTACAACTCTCCATTTTAAAAGTAAACATTACAGAGATAAAAATGACATTAAGATCTCTGTCCAAAAAATATCTTACTGTTCATTAGGTTGCCTTTTTTTTTTCCTCCTCAGCTTTCATGGACTACAACCAGTAACCTGGAAGCCATCAGGAGATGAATGAGTGTGGTGCTGGGTGGCAGGGCACTCTGGACACCTCCAGCACCCACATTCCTGCCACAAGCAAGCTCTTGCTCCTAGCTCTGGAAACTCTCTAGCTCCTATCTCTTTTGAGCTATATCCTGCAGGAGTGTTACATGGAACAATTGGAGAACTGTCCCTGTGGGACATGCTTTCCAGTTCTCCAGGCTGTGAAATATTGCACACTACGTAAACTCACATGAGGTTCATGTCACACTCAAAGAAACTCTAAGCTACTTCTGAGCTAGGGTGGTCCCTATCAACACACAAGCTTGTATTGAAAGTTTAGATATAACAGTCAAGCAAGCAAAAAGCAAATCTAACCATATGGATGTTTTAAGACATCATTTAGTAGATAAAATTTAATGAACGATATAAAATTATACTGTCATTTTAAGCCCTCTTTCTCCACTGCAAATATTTTAAGACCAGAAGTTTCCTGTCTTCCTAAAACACTCACTCTTGAGAAAACAGAACTGTAACAAGCATGTCTTAACTGCCTACAGATTTTTCAAATGAAAACACTTCATGTAAGACAGTACTGCTACTGTTAAACCCAGTTTAAATTAGATTTTCCACTTACTCTTTGTATGTTCCCGTTTCAGAATCTTCAGTCATAACATCGTGCAGTCCTTCCACTGAAATGGTGATGATACCACAAAATTTATCTTGGATAACACTGTAAGAGAACAAAATTTATTTTGGATAACACTGGAAAAGAACAGGAAAGTGACTTAGCTAAAGGAACTGCACAGGAAATTTGCTCAGTTATAGAGTACATTTACTGAGAGGTATTTTCTTTGCTTACTGATTAGTTGAGCATGCTATCAATCATCTAATACAGTATTTTTAAATTACAAGAAGGCTCGAAAACATACAAGAAAGATTATTTTTAAACATTACAAAACTTCATGTGCCACTGAAGACCTAGAAGTAACCGAAAATGGAACAGAAGAAAATACACATTAGCACATTAGGAGTCAAGAACGGAGTGGGAAGGGCATGCTCCTGCCAAGCATGGAGCATGCATGCTAAGTAGTGGCTTCTATTCCCAACATGTTTACACCTTTTCTACCACCACTATTCAATGCATAAACCTACACAATCCCTTGAGCTATGGCTGATTGTAAAGAAGGTACACTCCCCTACTTACCGGTATTTCTTCACCCTCCTAGGTAGCTAACTCCCCAGAGTACGTGGAAAAACCCTGCACCCAGTTCTGCAAGAATGTGATTTTCCTGACTGTACAGAGAAAGGGCAGCAGGATGTAGCTGTTTAAACATGAGCACCTTCTGCTATTTGACACATAAGGCTATTTAAGGCTAATGCAAAGGGCTCCTAGGTATCACTTTGGAGTTAAAAAGCAAGAGTACCTTTACTCAGCATGACCTGAAGGCTTGACCAGATAGGCCCAAAATTACACTGAACACATCTTGCCCCTGCCTTGACAAAGGATGTGCCTATAGGGCAAGGGCATAGAAACACAATCTCCCTGTGACAGATAAAGTAGGTGCCACCAGGTCCTAGTTAATGGAGAGCAGCCAACTGCTGCTTCTGCTCCATTTCCTGTGGATCTAATGCCACACATGCTACTGTAGAATCTGAGCTCACAGACTCCTACTCTGTCGAAGTGTGAAGACAAACTGGAAGGGAAAAGGTGTTCATCTCAGGAATACCTCTAGCTACATGCAGCAAAGAAAGATAAAGGACCTAACTTGTGATGATAAACTACAACCCTTTTCCTCGGACTGCCACTGACTTAAGCAGTTTATTTTTCCCTGTTTGGAATTTCAGTCTTAATTTTCCCGAAAAAAAAGCTGCTGGTGCTGCTCCCTAAGAGGCAGAGGCAGACACACTCCACAGGCACCAAACATGAAGTTCATATATTGTACTTTGATTGTAGTTGATCATTGCTTTAACACAGACACATCTATTTCCTAATATTCTTTCATGTCCTTTTCTTATTTGGGATGAAAACTGAAGACACAGATGAACTGTAGCTCCTTATACAGTAGCAACTGCTTTTGAAAAACTTCTTGTCAGACACACAACAAAATTTTACACATATAACAAACAGTTAAATAGCAATAGATGCCTTGGAAAAAAAGCTTATCAAGTTAGACCACAAAGCACAGAAAATATTTCCTTTGTATTTATTTTGATAAAATCATAATTTCATTCATGATCCTTTGTTTCAAAGGGATTAATTTTTGTTCCCTTTCTAAAATTTCACTACTGTTGTATGCCAGAATCTAAAGTGTATTTTGTATCACCAGACTAGAAACTCCCAAATTCCACAAAATGAAAACTGACATAACTTTCACTGTCTGATTGCCAGCTGTGTATTTAAGGAGACACTCATTCCTTTGCCAAAAGGCTTTCCCATCACATTCAGAACAGCAAAGCATTACTGGACAGAATCTCTGAATCTCTGTGAGATTTTGCAGACAGCAAGCAAACAACCTTCTGACCTCACATCACAGCTGAGAAAGTGAACAGTGCCTCAGTCACCTGCACAGTGAGCCCTCTGAGAGCAGGTTTCTTCACCAAGTCAGAGGTGCTGCCTAGCACACCTCCATTAAGACTCTCTTGCCTCAACCTTGTTTTTGAAACACATCCCTAGGAAAATGCCATTAACACAGTTAATATTTTCCAACACGAGTAAGGTTAGTACTTTACAACAAGTTGCCCTCAGATTCATGTCAATAGCAGACATGGGGCATTCAAGAGAGAACAAATGTCAACATTTTGAGCCCTGGAGAAGTAAACTATGTCCTGTTCATGCACACTATTTAATTAATAATACAGGATGCCATCCAATACCTATATTATTCATTCCTTCCAAGTAGCACAAATCCCAGAATGGTTTGGGTTGAAAGGAACCTCAAAGGTCACCTAGTTCTGACCCTCCTGCCATAGGCAGGTCACCTTCCAATGGACCAGGCTGCACAAAGCCCCATCCAACCTTAAAACACTTAAAACACTTCCAGGGATGGAGCATCCACAGCTCCTCTGGCCAACCCAGTGCCTCACCACCCTCACAGCAAAAAATTTCTTCCTAACATCTAATCAAAACCTCCTCTCAGTTTTAAGCCATTCCCCCTTGTTCCATCAGTACAGTTCCTGATGAACAGTCCCTCTTTGGCTTCCCTGCCAGCCCTTTCAGATATTGGAAGGCTGAAGTCAAGTCTCCGCACAACATTCTGCTCTCCAGGCTAAACAGCCACAACTTTCTCAGTCTGTCTTCACAGTGGAGGTGCTCCATTCCTTTGATCAACCTTGTGGCCTCTGGAATCGTTCCAGAAGTATCAGGTTCTTCTTACATTGAGGGCCCCAGAGCTGGATGCAGCACTCCAGCTGGGGTCTCATCAAGCACAGAGCAGCAAAAACATTGCTCTTGACAGTTACTGCAAAAGCACATAAAGAAATCATTATTTTCTTGGAAAAGATATTTTTACTTTATGACATAAATGAGAAATAGTATTTCACTTCTTTCTTTGGTGAAAGATTCATCAGAGTTTTTGTTTTTTGGGGTTTTTTTTAAGGAAAACAAAGAATGTAGAATACCTTTCAAAATGTAATTTTCCTGAAGCCTTCAGTAAATATAATGTCTCTTATTCTTCCCCCCCCCTTTTTTTTTCCTTTTAAATGGAACAGTTTCTTTCTACCAAAGACCCACTAAAATTTTACCAAGTATGGAGTCATTAAACAGTGCAACTATTTCTTGAACACAAGACACATGCTGGTGAAAAATAAAGATATACCAGACTCATGCTTTTAAAAAAGAAACCTCAAAGTTCTGTGGCAATTTAAAATGCATCAGGCCTTATTTTCATAGATGAGAAAACAAGCCATGCCACTCAATGTAATACCTTTTCAAAGACACTAAAATTAGCCTGCTTATTTTAAGAAATAATTAGAGAAGGCGTATGAGCAGATTCAAAGAAGACAAATGCTGTATTCAGATGAATTTTCAAAACAGAACACTTAATATATTTCATTCTAAAATCTTAAACCTGGAGGAAGGCATCATTTAAACATGAATTGCGTACAATCCAGGTTAGCAATAAAACAAAACCATCAAGCTATAACTGGTTTTATATCTACCCAGTCTTTCTAAATTATTGGGACAAAACCTCTTTTGGCATGCAGCAAAAGTAAAAGGTGCACAACTAGGACCTAAAACACTTCATAACCCAGTTTTAAAGATAAAATGACTTTTTTTTTTTATTATAGAAATAATATTTTATGCTGCCTGTTAATAAAATTCACCTTACCAATAAAGAAAACAAAATTTAGCATTCAGGGCAGCTTCCATATGAATAATCTCTAAACTTCTATTTTGAAGTTCCCCTAAGCTTTTAGATAAAAGAATAAAAGCTTTGAAAAGGACAAAAAAGACCATATCTGTTCTGAAAATAAAAAGGTAGGGGTTTTTAAATTTTGTCTATAATTTCTAATGCACAAAGCTATCTATACAACTTATTAAGTGAAAATTCCTAATATTTACTTCAATTATATAGCCAACTACTGCAGACAAAGCTCTGTCATTATGTTAAAACATGTCTTGACATATTTTTAGTGGTGCTTAAATAAAATGGACCCCATATCTACTCTGCATATCCTTCAGAGAAGGAGAAAAAAAATTATATGAGAAAAAATAGTTCTTCAGAGATTAAAAGAAAGATAAAACATTTTCTGCCTACCTACATTTACCAGGATGAAGCAATAAACACCAAGAATAGTTTGATTTCATATCTTTACTAGTGTACGTACTGAGAAAGCTTAATTAACTCTTTATTCTTATCTCATTAGCCAAGGAAAGAGGTGAGTGGGACAAATAGAGATTACTCCGCACATGCTGTAAGTGACGTAAATGATTATTACACACACGCACCCCTTAGGAGCTGCACAGCTGTAGGGAGCTCCAAAAACAGTGAAGAAACAGCTAAGACAATCTTTCTAGAGGAGTCTTATGACTGACCATAAACCTGATCTTCGTGAAGCACCACTCTGCTTCATGAGGACAGACTTAACTAAGGTTTCTAATGTATTCCGTAATGGATTTTAATAGAAACATGAACCACATGTGTACATGAAAGGCTTGGTTTCCTGGAGTGAACATTTAAATACAAAAGATACTGACTGCTAAAGAAAGGCACTTCCCTCACAACTGCATAATAAATCTCTCAGTGCCTTGTTAGTCTAATCCCTGTGTTGGCAAGGTGGATACTAGAGGATGTCTCCACTCCAAAGGACAGCTTTCAACTGCTCTAACTCTCTGCTGCACAAACAGCTGCGACACCAGTTTCCTTTCATGTTCCACCACTACAGATGGCGAGACTCATACCTGGCAAACAACTCCCACAGCAGCTTGTCAGTGAAAAAGATAGAGAGAGAACCTCTCATGCCTTTCTGTAAAGAGCAGCTGTGGAAACCAGAGCCTAAAATAACAAGAGCTGCTCCCTGCCAGATTTCTTAGAGAATTGAGAATTAGGTTTATTCAGGTTTTAACCCTTGTGCACTACCAAAACTCCTCTATAACAAAGGCATAGCAGCATTTCTAGAAAGAAAAACTTTACTAGTTTTTACCGCATTTGAAATCCATTATTTCTGAAGGTGTCTATGTAAAATTAAAAATTCAGAAATACAGCACATAAAATTGCTGAACCTACGACAGTGCAATCATTAGTTGTGCAGCTGTTACTAACTGAAAACAAAATTAATATTTATCACATGGAATTACGTAGGAGAGAGAATAACAAAAATGGATTAAACAGGAAGAGACTGCAGTGAATTAGCCTCTGAAAAAAAAGTGCATAAATTACAGCCTGTGTTTTCCCTTCTTAAAAGCATTTGCCCATTATATTTAACACCTGATCTTAAGTTAGAAAATTATTTTTAAAAATAGCTTCTACTCAAGCAATACTAAACAGTTTAAGCTTTTGTCCAAGAAGCTGAATTGTGTGTTCCCTAAAAGTATTTGATCTATGATACAGTAAATTACAGTAAAATACAGTATTATTTCATTACACTAATAAGAGATAACAATCAATTCACACTTTCACATTCACACCCACTCAGTGCAGTCAAGATTTATATATGTTCTGGTAGCAGATAATAGATTTTTCCCTTCTGGAAAAGAACTGCAGATGGACAAAGAGGATGACTGGGACCTGCACAGGTCGGATACTCACGGGAGCTACACCAGCAGGAAAGAGAGGGGATAGAACAAGAATGCTGAGGGCAGTTCTGTCTCCGCTGGAGAATGCCACAGGCTCCACGCTGGAGCCTAGAACAGCGACATACTTCTACACAATTTAAATCAACACCATGGAGGAAAGTTTAATAAAGCATTGTTCCCCACTTTTCCTTGAGGAAAATGGTCTAACGGTAAACTGTATAATTTACAAACAACACAGCTGAAATCTCTAGGGCACAGGTCTGTAGAAGACAAACAGTACAAGACTAAGTCTCACTGGTTGAAAATCTTACAGTATTGGACTATTTGGAAGACAGTTTTTATGACTTTGAATTCCTGAATAAAGTTTGAATTTCTGAAGTAACAAACAGAAACACAAAAATCACAGAAATTCAGGTTGAAAATAGAACTACAGCATACTAGACATAACCTGACAACAACAGAACACCAACATTTGAAATAGAAATAAAAAGTTAAATGTGAACTATACAGGAAAATATCCCTATTTTGAAGATGAAGCCTTCACTAAGAACACATATATCTTGACCTGACACCTTCAAATGTAAATCAAATATGTAAGCGTTTTTAGCCATTAATTTAGCATTGTGTATGTATGGTGTAGTGTATTTCTTCAATTTATATCTCTTATCTAGCTAAAAAGTCCCTCAAAATATTACTACATAAATGACATAGGTGATGATCTTTTATTGACAATAGTTAACCAGCTCTGTTACCTTAGACATAATAAATTTGATCATTAAACTTCGGCAAATTTAGTTTTTCTGAACTCCAATTTGGGGCATTTAATGAAATGATACAGATACACACTAATGAAAAAGTCACTTTAATATATTCTTTATACAAACTGAACACATAGCTTTGTATATTACAATATGCTATAGGCATGAATATAATTTGTATGGTTTGAATTTTTTCTCTTACTCAAGAGTTTGAAAATGCTAGCTGTAAATGTGCTTTTTCCACTGTGCTTCCTTTAATAGAGGAAGAATAGAAACTCTATTACAATAAACATATGAAACACTGTTTTCTGATTCCCCAAGATTTCTTGGCTTCATGATTCTACTGAGAACTGATGTTTTGCTTGCTTCACAACAGCTATGGAATTTCTACAGGAACTTATATCATTAAGTACTGCAAAATAAAGTGTACTTCATACTGCATGTATACTTGAGTTTAGGTGAGTGATTAATACAAATAGAGACTGAGGTTAATAAACCTATTCATGTTAGATTGAAATGATATAATGAAATAATAAATTTCAAAACATTCAGTAAGCACACGGTGATGCAGAACCCAAACTGAGCCATTTTCCACAGTTCTATTAAGCAGTTGGTTTTAATTGGTGGGGGTATTTTAGAGAATTGAGTTCTTGATTTCTTGACCTTTTATGTCACAATTAACACCAAATCAAATGAGGTAAGTTACAATGATGAATGTTCAAACAGGATGACCTGTGCCTGACTTTCTGATGCTGTTCGTTTGAGCAGCCTTATTTGGTCCAGTTCTGAATGTTCCACTGATTTCCAAGTTAGAGACTGTACTGAGTCAGTTATGTTGTATCTGCCAGGCTGATAAAAGCCATAATATTCTATACTCTTTTCCCCTGAGTTTTCCAGCGCCTTTAGTTTCTGCCTAAACTGAATAATTTTACAGGTTAAGAACAGGATAACAACACAAGCCAGAATGAAAAAGGCTAGTAAAATGTCAAAAGCTTGATTCAGCTTTTCAACCTGTTGTGTAAAAATCAGGGTTGTTTTTAAGGATACAGGAGCAGGATCTGTTGTAAACAACCATTCTTCTTCTACACTTCTGTTAGTAGATGCAGTTTCTGCTGGTATTTGCGCTGGTAGTGTTGGTAACACTGTAGGTGCCTGTGATGGCATTTCAACAGCATATTCCTCATAAGGCAAGGGGGTAGAAGACTTAGCTGTAGCTCCTTCCCAGAAAGCAGTATTTTTAGTTTCTGCAGTGACGAAGTGCTGCAGTGTGTTGTGCCTGCTCCCTTTATGCCAGGCCATCAGCACAGTGGTAGCGCCGTGACGCACCCCGAAGGATCCCAGACTCAGGGCAGGGCCCAGGCTGGCACTGGGGCCAACGCAGTTTGAAAACAAAGCCCACTTCATGAAATGCAAAGGTCTACCACGCAAACTCTGGGGATCCTGACAGTGGATTTTTGCAGAAACAGAAGATGATGCTAGCCAATTAAGTAACGCAAGCATTTTGCAGCTGCAGTTCCAAGGATTAGAATGCACCTGCAGATGAGTTAAAGATACTAAGGGTTTGACCACTTCAGGTCGTAACTCTGTGATATTATTAAATGCTAAATTGAGTACTTTAAGTGACTGTCCCATTTTTTCAAAGGTACTACTGTCAATACTGGCTATTTTATTTCTGTCTAGCTGTAGATTCATTAAACTGTTCAACAGAGAAAAAGTGCTGGAATTTATATTTTCCAAATCATTATAACTTAAGATTAGCTGGCTAAGGTTGTTTAATCCAAAAAATCCATTTACAGCAACACATTTTAGCTTGACATTTTTCAAAGACAGATATCTAAGCTTGTTAAGTCCTTTAAATGCAAAAGGCTGAATTGATCCAATGGGATTGTGAGACAAAGAAAGTCTTTCAAGATTTTTGAGCTTTCCAATAGCTTTTGATGGCACAAGTGTTAAGTTGTTACCTTCAAGAAACAAATATGCAAGATTTTCAAGATGATGAAATGCTGAATCTGATATCCGTGAAATCTTATTATTTGCTAGGTTTAGTGTTTGGAGACTTATCATTCCCCAGAAAGTCCCACTTCCAAGGACACTGAGACGATTTCTTTGAAGTGTTAAATATCTAACAGAAAGAAGATCACTAAATAATCCTCTGGGAAGAAAAGCTATTTGATTATTCTGAAGGTATAAACAATGAAGATTGGAAAGGCCTTCAAAGATTCCTGGATCCAGGCGTTTAATATTATTGCTACTTAGATGCAAGTAGTACAGTTTGGGGAGTTCCACAAAAGCTTTTGGGTGTACATGCAAAATACTGGAGTTATCCATGTAGAGTGCAGCAAGCTTCTGAAGGCCTCTTAGATCATTTGGAGTGACATGTGATATATTATTTCCACTGAGGTAAACAAGAATTGTTGTTTTTGGAAGGTTCCAAGGGATGCTCGAAAGCCCTGCATTACGGCAGCTAACTTGTCGCCCTGTGCAGAGCTGACAAGCAGATGGACAGCCAAAAGCCTCCTTCTGGAGCAGCAACAAAAGAAAACAATTAAATATATACAGGAATGCTCCTGGGCAGGGTGTAGAACTTTGCAGAACACACATATCCCTGTTTTTGGCCTTCTTACTCATCTCTGACTTCACTAGTAGAGATAAAAAAAGTATATAAATATTAATAATTCAAGTATGTTCATTTATATATATTAACTGTTAATAATTATTTGAATCTATGTGTACAGTCTAAAAAATACTAGTATTGCTCTCAAGATTGTTTTTTACATATTATTCTTTCATGCCAAACAAGCAGTTTAAAACTCTTACTAACTCGACTACACTGCAAAAAATTTTTCAAAGTAAATAGACAATCAAATAAATATAGTGCTAACATAGCCAGAAAATATTTAATTCGTTGTAGCATAAAAGCATCTAAGCTGCAAAAATAACAGCTTCTATTAAATTAAAAATACTATATATTAACTACTTCTTATAGTTAACCATCACTAAGAAATGTTTTAAAAGCATTCAAGTAAAAAAGCCAACTGTAAACAAGTTACCTTTTACTGGCAGCTCACTAACACATTGAATTTCACTTTTATGAAGTTGAGTTACATTTAAAATAAATAAAAGCATTTACTTACCCCAAATCTAAAGTTCATTATTTCTGTTATTTTGCTGCTTGCAGCACACTGGACTATGTTATAAGCTGACCAACTACACTCATCTGTGAAACTTTTGTAAAGGCAGTATTGCTGTGTACTACAACACTCAGATTTTTGCCCCAGGATTTGCAACAGTTTGTTCAGGAAACTAGGAAAGAAGTGCCTAAAGGCATGTTGCCATGGATACAGGAAACCCTGGGACAGGAAGCCATTTTATCTGTGCTTCAGAAGTATTGCTGGAAAGGAAATCTCAGTGATTTGTTTCTAGAAAACCAAGAACTATCTTAGTCTGTAACTGCTGGGGTTTTTTTTGTTTGCTCGTTTTTTTTGTTTTTTTCTTTTTAATCTACTAATTTAAGTAGGAGAGCTCACAAGAGTTTTATCTTAATTTGATACAATTTTCAGAATAAAGCACAACTATTTGTAACAGCACTATTGCATTACCTGTAAATCCCTTATCTTTCAGCCAGAACTTGAAATGCCTTATTAAATTGGTAACAACACTTAACACTGCTCTCTGTCTCCAAACAGAGAGCTAAACTGCTGCCACATGCACAAACATTTCAGTGATCTGAGAGGGAAAAGACACATGCTCTGGAGGGAAGAGCCCAGTGTCTCCTGCCCTCTGCAGCTTGCCAGCAGTCCCAGAGAAACCTATGGAATCTTAGGACATGAGAACCACATAACGTGGCACTAAGCTGCTATGTACTTGTATTCCTGACCTGAGCCAAGCACATTCTTAAGCCACTCTTTTTAAAGCAAATTTATCTACAGAGAACTAGGAGTTGGTTTCAGGTTCTGAGAGCCACACCTTTCATGCACAGCTTTCGTTTCCTATAGTGTCCCCTGTGCAGAAAAAAACTACATGGGCTATAAATATCCCTCTTGCTTAAGGACAGGAGATTACACCCTCAGTTATTCCATCACAGGGAAGAAATACTTTTAAAGCTCAGTCACATCATCAAAGGGGGAAAGGGGAGATTAAGCCTACAAATAGCAACGTAACTAAACCCCTATGGTTTTACTGCAACCAGACCTCATGCTCAGCAAAAGAAAGATGGCGAAAGATGGCGATTTGCTATCAGTAGCTATAGGAAAAAAAAAAAGAGGTGGAAGAGCAAGGGAACCAAGTCCCTTCAGCTACAGTGATCTCATACAAGAAGCAGGAGTTCACAAAAGGGGTGAAAGGTCAGCCAAATACCTCTCTCTATATAATCCAATATGAAATGCAGGACACATATGAGAAAGGGATGCAGCATAGACAAGGCCATGCTTTTAAAGAAGCTTTTTTTTTTCCAAATATCTAGTCTAAAAAAAAGAAATCAAGCAAGTAAAATTGGTCTGTGGCCCATTTTAGACAAAGCCTGTATCAGTTACAACACAGAATTAGAACTGCATTTGCTTCTTTTTTTTCTGAGACCAGTAGATCAATTGGTCTCAGAAAAATAGAAAACAAATTCTTCTTCAGATTTGAGTATTTATTTTCACAGTATTTAACATAATTGTTGATGTAGAGAAAAGTAAAATAAAATGTCACATTCTTAAGGGAAAAACATTGTATAGTTCACAAGAAGATTGGTGAAGTATCCTGGATGTGAGGGACAGAATGGAAAAAAATTATCAATAGAGTCAGATGAAGGGAAAATCAGAGACTGGCCAAGAATGGAAAGTGACTTCAAGCAAGAAATTATCTTCCACCTAAACATCACTAGCTATAGTCTCTTTGTATTGAAACCTGTATGTGTAAAAAAACCTAAAACCCCAGGAAACTTTTCTTCCAGGGTGTGCTGTATGAAACAGCCCTTTATAGCTACATAAAGTAAGACAAAATTTTTTAAAAAAAAGTTTTAAAAGGTAAATGTTCATAGAGCTCTCTTTTTGCAAAATGTCAGAAGCAAAACATTTTGATAAACTAGACAAATTAATGAAGCTCTACAGTTTATCACATAGCATGAAAATTTAGGGGAACCAGTAGAACAGTGATCAGATAAAAGAATGCTGATGACCAGCAAATTGGCTGAATGTCTCTGTGGTCTTGCACTGAAAGTACCTTATGAATATTCACAAAATTTTTACTTGAACCCTAGCTCCACTGTGGTTCTGAGCACACTGAGGACTCTCCTGATAGATGAATCCCATGCCCAAAATGGGGAAAAAAAGTGTTAATCCAGATCATGGTTCCTTCCATTCTGCACTAGGAAATCTAGATAAAAGTCCTATTTTACACTTTGTCAAATTATCTAAAGGCATGCAGATCTGATTGGAATGTAATTTAGAGTTATTATTTCATTAATACTAAATATTGTTGAAGTATCTGAAAGCAGTATCTGTTAAGAACAAGATGCAGATTTATTATGTGCCATATAACTGATACCATTTTCAGGAAAATCATAAAAGAGACTGGCCGGGACACATGCATAACTTGGATCCTTGGATCAGCATCTCTCAAACTAGCGTGTACCTAAACAATAAAATTCATTACTTTTTGAAAACTGTACAAAAAAACCCCAGGAAATACCAACAAGCTTAGGCAGCTCTCAGATTTTATTCACTGCATATTTTCTTCTGCAGTGAGACACCTACTAGGTTTGTACCTGAATACAGCTTCATGTGGCCACTGAGAAAATTATTTTTGAATCTACAGGTGAATTTTATATTAATATACTAATATTGATGAAGTTACTAATGCTACCCATTTTTTACCATTAAAATCTAGTTCAATAGTGACTCCTTGTAAATACAAGGAGTATTTGTACTGAGTAACAGCAGTTACTGTTGTTAACAAGTAACTGAGTTAAGCCTGAAGTAACAGCAATTCATCAAATTGTGCATAAAATGAGAGATCAAAGTAATTGAAAGAACACAGAAGCACTTTGCCCATGTTTTATGAAAGCCAAAATAACGAGTATTAGGTGGCACAAAGTAGTAATCCAAATGCCACTTATGTACAGCAGAAAACATACAGCAAGTTCAAAAACAGGGTTTAAAGTCAATTTTTGAGAAGGAATTTCATTCTCATAATCACTACAGAATTATGATAAAGCTCACAAAAGAAGACAACCAATTTTCAGCACTGTAATTACTCTTTTAAACTTATAAGACTGAAACTATTTCTTGCCCTCCCATTGTATATTTAGCAACTATCTGCTCTTTCAGGGCTTCCTTCTACTTTTATTCTCCACAGGTAGGCTATTGTACAACCTAACTCTTTCAAATATCTACCTTCCTTCTGCCCACGCTATCTCTAGAAATGGCCACAAATCAAAGCAATTCAGGAACTAAACTACTGTTTAGGTAGCCCAGACATAAACATTTAATTAACACCCAGTAGGCAGGTGAACTGTTTGCACCTTATTAACTTAACAGATCCCAAAACACTGTTCTGTTTTTCTCATTATCTAGTTTACCTAAACATTTCTGACTGTCACAATTCTAGTACTTAGTATTTCTGCTCCAGTAAGAATCCTGACTTAATGCTCCATTTACCGAAAATTTCTCTCTTCCACAGCATGAAAACTACAAAATTATTTTTCCCACTGTGGATATGAAAATTAGTTTTCATTCTATAAACCAAATTTGACCTTAGACTCCAGTAAAATAATATGATAGAAAGCTCTCATGAAACTAGAAGATCACTTTGAGAAACTGTTAGAAATAGTTTCTTCTATTTATTTAGAAATCTAAGTCTTCTATGGAGCAACCACTATGTTTGGGAACAAAACAGTAACATAAAAAAACTTGGCCATGAATGTAAGGCACAGATGTGATATGCTGACAATAACACTATAGCTTTAGACTTTTCTTTTCACTGCAATATTTAGCAATTCTGTTCAAATTATAAACGTATTAATGTATGCAATATGAATGCAATTCAAACCAAAAGGTCCAAAGAACTCAAATTAATTTCCCAAATTTCAACTTCTAGAAATTTAATCAAAACTCAATTGCAAAACCAGTCTGCCTGATAGTTTAGGAGACAGGATGGGCATACACTTGGCATTAGCAACTGATAGCTCCAAACATTTAACAGAAAGAAAACTCAGGCAGTTCCTAACAAATACTACAGGGAATACCCACAAAAAAAATTGCAAAATTTGTTTCTTAAAAATACAAGCTTTCTTTATACTTAAGCATTTTTTAAATACCAAAAGCCAATGATTTGTTTTAAACACTCACTTTCTCATTAAATTGTTTGAATATGAAACATTGTTTTTCAAAACAGTACTTATTTGAAGAAGGTCTTGCAGTGACATGGGTTGTGGTGCTTATCAGTTCTGGTATCTTATCATAATAGTCTGGCACTTTTCAGGAAAGTCACTGAAAAATCTGAGCTACTCTCTGGCAGTCTCAAATTTCACAGAGTATAGCACAGAGAGATAAGCAGATGTACCAAAATGGCTCAAACAAACCCAGGTGCAAAAACAACTGTAAATCTATGTTTCGGGTTTAGGGTTTTTGTTTTGTTTTGTTTTACTTTTATTACAATCTTGTGATTTTCACACATTTTTATTAATACAGTATACTTCAGTCACTACTTACTTACCCAGTATCTCATTTGCAAACATGTAAACCATCCATTGCAAAAGAGTTTGAAGGAAGCTAGTTAAGACTGTTAGCTTTTGCTGTCTTTTATATAACTAAAATCTTAAATTTTACAGTAAATTGTAATTAGAATAGTTTTAAGAAAGACTTCTGAAATATTTTAAATAGGCCATGAACAAAAACAAGATATCACCAACCAAACCCTTGTGACTGCAGGGGCTCTTTTTTTTGCAGCAGTTTACCTGCAATTAGTGACATAATTCCTTGCTATCACTTGGTACATTTTTCCTTGAAATCAAGGCTTAAGCATCTTAGGGGAAAAGATAATATGCTCCTGACCAGTCCATACTAGCAATCAAGTGTAGGAGAAAAATTGATGGAGATAGCGAACAAGGAAAGTCTAATGAGTGCATCCTTCTGCCAATACCATAATGTGACATGCAATTAAAGAAGTTGGCAGTGCTCTGTGTAACCTTCTGAATTATGCAGACTCTGATAGTCAGACTAAGACCAAAGCCACATTTTTCATTCTTATCATTAAAACTGCACTGTTACTTGTCAGGCAAGCTAAATAAATCCAAGGCCAAACACTGATGACAACTGCAAATCATAATTTAAAGAGCTCCTTTAAATGCTAATAGTCTATTAGAGGCGTGGGTGAGCATATCTTCAACTAGAAGGATTAGAAAAATGGAAGGGAAGAAAAAATAGTTTCAGAGTATCATCCCTATAAAGAAAGGAGGATGTACAAGTAATTATGTAGGAAATTTTGACTTTATAAATTAGGACATAACTATGCTGAGGAGAACATGACATTTTATTAGGCACTTTCTTGCCATTTACTAACTTACATATAGACAAGTTTTGGAGAGGAAAATTAAAATTTCTAGCTAAGTAATTTTAAGAAATGACAGAACCAAAACTCTGTAACAACCTAATGAAGATTTATAATTGCATACTGTAGGTAGTTACAGTACAAAATGCCAATTATGAAACTGGCAGAACTCATAATGGCTGATATATCAGACTTGATACACAGTGAGAAAAAGCAGACATTCATTTACATAATGACTAGAAACATGGAGAACCTCTTCACCCTTTCCCCACAATACATAAACATTTTGACTCAAAGGAGTAAAATGAAACCTACTCAAGTACCAGCAACCAAAATTAAGAAAGATAAATTAAAATTCTTCGTATTTTAAGATCAGCCTAAGTCTTCTCTACTTTAGAATGGCGCCACTCTACACAGGTAGGTCAACCAAAAACGAGCCTATCCTCAAGGACCACAGTTAGTAGCTTGTTTTGGAAAGCACTGACTTTGAATAAAAGTAAACTTGGCAATCTCCCATTCAAGAGTGACAGATAAAGCAGAAATAAAACTCACCTGCAGAAGGGGAATGCTCAGCTTCCAACATGGTGTCACATGCTACCTGTGGGTACAGTTAGGTACCACCCCAAAACTAGGTTGATCATTGACACTGTAATATTTCCAAAATCTGCTTCCATTTGCTTATTAGAGAACAAATGCTCCTATCACTCTTTAGCGTCTTTCAGTGTTGTTTGTGTTCTAGTAAAATACACACAACTGTAGGAATAAAAAAGATATCTACACTGCTAAATAAATAATTGAAAGTTTTCAATATCACCAAAGAAAGCCATTCCAAAACATTGTAATACTGACATTATACTGCAGTAAGCAAACTAATTATTTCCAGATAGATAGACAGATAGATAGATATGGGTAGAAGGCGACATAGTACTATTTTAGCCACTTTGGCATCAGGAACTACAAAAGTGCCGAAGAGCTCAAAATGCAGAACCTTAGATAGTGGTGGAGGGCTACACATTTTCCACAACAAATAAGAGGTAGGGTGCTGCAACTGACGATATTCAGTAGGCTCTATTTTAGGGACCAAGGTCACACCTAATAAAACTCAACTCAATCTTAAAGAGTACTTTTGCGCCGTATGTTCATAAACAAGACATTAAGGTTGTAGACAAGTGCAAATGTGGAACAGTAGGAAAATCATGACGTGTGAATTTACTCATCCAGATTGCTCTTGCATCTTATGTCTCGCACTCTAGCTCAGATAAAACTTTCCTCCAAAAAAACTTTAAGTCCTTGCATGTTTTTGAAAAAGCCATTCCTGTTAGATATGCTGTGTGTCTATCCAAACTTTCCTCATGTACTGAACTTGGAGACACTGTAAGTCCACAAGTGCATCCTTATTGCCTGAAAGGTAGTAGTCCCCACTGTCATACAACAGTTTAAAGACAGAAGTTTTTAACCTATTTTATGAAATAGTAAGATTTTGTTAATAAATGAAGAAAGTGCACGTGGATGGATGAGTGATAAACAGGCAGTAAGAATACAAAATACAGAAAATATTGCCAATGCATGTATCTGTCAAACACAAAAAAATGCTAACATGAATTGACCGCACTTGGATAGCAAAAGCAGACAATTATATAGCATTTAATTTGGACAAACCACTAAGTAATACCAGGAAATTACTCTTCTGTGAAAAAGTGGTGCAACACACTAATCAGGAAAGCAGCAGTTATTGTTCTTTTTTTGACATGAATTTCTAACCAGTAACACGATGTGCAGCTGTGGGAAGACAAACAGGAAGCTGGATCGAAGGACATGCATACATGATTAAAATGCAGCACTACTGTTGATACCAGAAGCATGGCTTTATGTCTATCTGTGGATGGTACTCCCTAGATGAGAAAATTAAAGTGTGGCTAAACATTTGTCACTTTATAACCTGCTTATTCACCCTAGTCAACCCAAGAGCCACTGTGAACAACTGCTCTGCAGTGAATCCTGTCTTACCTGCTCTAAAATCCTTCACTCATGACACTTACAAATGTGCTGTACTTGAAACAGAAAATTATTTGTGTCAAACTGATTTTTTATTAATAATGGTGGAAATTTTACCTTCCCCTAAAACTGAGAAAGTCCAGAGTTCCACATATTTGTAATTATAAACCTGATCACTAACTAGAAAAGCACTTAAATCTATAAATACTGTAGAGTTTACAGGGAGAATAAAAAAGGTCATTGTTAAATACTTTCCCTGACATTTTATCCATAAAACTCTGAGGGAAGAATGAGAATATATGCTATCTTCATTTTCCCCCTCTATTTTTGTCTCCTCCTTCTCTTTCCTCTCTAAAATAAACCACTTTCCAGCTATAGGCTAGAGAAAGCAGAAGGAAAAAATTCTCAGAAAGTGTTAGACACAGCACAGACGCCTGTTTTCCTTGTAGCAGAACCTTGAAAATCTGAGCTTGCTTCTGGCACCAAGTCTGACCACCACAGAATAGCAAGATGAGGGAAGAACCTCATCCTCACCTTGGCATTACCAAGACAGCCCATCAACCATCCACAGAAGAAAAAAAATCTTTTCTGCCTCTGCAGTTGAGAAATCTTGAACTTACCTTGGAGATCCAAAGTAAAATCTAATCAGGAAACTGGTTAGTGAGGCATTTCAACAGGAAAAATTACTTCAGCTTTTCTTGAAAACACTTATATGAATCAAAACATTGTGTTTAAATACTGTATCATATTTAAAACTTTTTTTTTGCTTCAACTATGCAAATAGACTTGTACAAGAAGCCTACAGATACAGGATGAAGCAAGTATGTGTAGTATAATCCCTGAGATATAGCAGAATCAGAGTGACTTACATTGTTCTAGTAAAAGAAACAATCAATTGACAGAATCCATTTCACACACTCTATCTGAAGGTAAATTTGGCAGTCTATCAACTGTATAAATGAAATTTTCATAGCTTTGACATAAATACGTCCACTGAAGAGGGGCTATTTATTTGAGAAGCAGCTTTCTTAAATTATATGAGTAACTGAAAAATAAAGCTGTCATTTGCAGAAGGTTTTATTGTGTTAAGGACTGCCAGAAATAATTGGCTTTTACAGCAGGAAATCTGGAGCAGCTGAACATAGTTCAAAATAACATGGTTATCTAAAGGAATTTTTTTCCTTCCTCTCTTTAACAGAAACTTCACAGGAAGACAGATGTAGTTCAGCACCTTAAATTTTAGCTAACACCTCTTTAAAAGCATTTCACATATACTTATAAACAATACAATACTGTTACATTTACTGGGAAAAAAACTCTTATAAAGCAGCTGCTTGATTCACCTTTAGCTAGATGGTATCCTGATTATCCACCAGACAAAAAAAAAAAAAAAAAGAAAAAAAGGAATATTTCTGTGCAAATAAAAAACAATGAAACCTCTAAATTACACATAAGTGTTCCCTGATTTTTTTTAGATAGTGACTAAATACTCTACAGCTTCAACAGATACTACACATTCTACAGATACTAACACAGCTTACAGGATTTGGGAGCAACATCTAAATTCCCGAAAGACAATCCTTAAAGACTGAACAGGAAACTCAGCAGACTAAATATAAACTCTCAGAGTCTTGTCTTCCTGAATCTCAAACAGATAAAAATAATATGAAGGTAACTACAGACCCTCACCTAAACATGTTATACATGACTTCTGGTATTGACAACTTAGACGTCAATACCCTTATTCAGAATTTTCATTTAAAACTTTCATTTCCTATGTATATCCAGCAATGATGATGGCTACTGAAAGGATAATAGTAAAATCTGCTTGCTATAAAATTTATAGTGCAAAAACTGTTTCACAGCAACAACACAGTCTTTCACAGCAACTCTTTCTTCCATTTAATGTCATAAAGGAGAAAACCAGGATGAAAGTTCAGATCACCTACAACAGGAAAGAAAACTGAACACTGCTCCCTGGAAGAGATATCAAAATAGTAACAGGTCAACTAAAGCAACTACTAAATCACAGATGAGTTAAGCAGAGAGTTCTAAGTTAATATGAGAATAAACAAAACCTGCAGTGCTGGTTCCTCACTTTTACTAAATGACATTTCCTATAAAATGGAAGAAAGGTTACTGTAATGTTATGAAGCCAAATAAGAAGTTAATACGATGTAGCATCGAATTTCTACCTCTTTAAAGTTTCTCTTGGGAGAGAAAAACAAGTAAATAAAATATGATATATTATATTTATAAATATACACACACATATATACATATATACGTATATATATATATATATAAAATATATATATTTTTTGTATTACATAAATAAAATACTTATATTAGAATGTTTAGCTGCAGAACTGTGAAACACTTCAGAAACATTTCCAAGGGTCTTTGAAGCATTCTTATTTACGGCATTGTATGTTTGCTTACCTATTCAATGATGGTAGAAGAGAAAGCAATGCCAAAGCAGAAAGTTTTCTTCTTTCTGGCTGAGTGATGTTATCCATCCTATCAACCCACATTTCAATCATGTTACCAAGAATTTGGTCCAACTGCATGGGGAAACACAACATTACTTTTCAGTTATGAGTGCATCAGAGTGTTTAGAAAAAACCTTATTTTAATTTTTCTAGCAACTGAATACATTATTTAGTCTTGGAAAAACACTATACAGTTGTATATCCAACAGAAGTAACAAGCAACAGGTACTTTTAAAATGTTCTGTGACAATGCTTCCAGGCCCTGAACACTCCATACCATTAGTTGTAACCCAGATGTTTGAAATGCATTTCTTTTCTGGACAGGGAACTAACTCAGGACAGCAAATTATTCAGTTTTCCCCTAACAGTCTCATAGAAACAAAGCACATGAATTTACTCAGTTTTATTTACACAGTGACAAATAAAAACAACAAAACCAAACCAAACCAACAAAACCCCCACCCCTCCAAAAAAACCAAACAAACAAGCAAACAAAAAAAAAAAAAACCAAAACAAAAAGAAAAAGAAGAAAAGAAAAAAGAATTGTCATTATCTGTTTGAAAACTGTATTTTACTCCAGAAAAACAAATTACTAAAATTTCACTTAAACACAGAATAGAGTATTTGTAGCAAAAGACCCTCAGTAACTTCACCAGTGGAACTGAAGCACACTGAACCTGACACTCCAGAAACTCAGGGGAGAATGGTCTGATCATTCTCCATCCTGCAAGACCCATCAAGACAGCACAGAGAAAGAAATTCTCACCCTACAATTGCATGTGAACTAAGGAAGTTTACATGGCTAATTGTGAGATTCAGCAGAAAGAGAATATAGGGACTACATAAATATCTAAATGGAGTGTTTTAAGTAATTTTGAGAATATGTAAAAGTTGTTACAGGATGTTCAGGCAAAGGAGAAGAAGGGGGAAAGAGCCCCTCTTCAAGATGAACTGGGCAGAACAAACATGCATAATAGAGGGAAAAGTTTCTTTAGGTCAAAAGAAAGCAAGACTTCCCTATGTAATACAAAACCATAAAAAACCCAATGGACAAAAAAGGACAATAAACCTTACCTCCTGACCCAATTCACATGCCATCTGGCTCAAAAGTAATGAAAAAAACCTTGCATTTTGTAGTAGAACTCTACCCATGATCCCCAGATAAGTAGACATCACGACTGGGTATCTCTGAAACAAAAATAAACCAAAACAAAAGGTGCTTAGTTTAAGTAAAAGAAAAATTTGACAGTTAAGCTGCAATACTTGCAAAATACTTGTACACATCCCTTATGTCTTTTACTAAATTAAGAGCCTCTAGGCTCTTAAATTAACCAAGACAACTTGCAAGGTGATTTTACTTTCAATTTTAAAATCTGTATTTTAAGGAACAGACAGTTAATTGTACTGTTCAAAAATTACTTTTGAAATTGATTATGGTTCCAAGTTAATGTTACTGAAATGGTAAGCAGTAAGAACACTTAGTATTTCTGAAGCTTCTACTTTTTTTAGATAGAAACTGTAATACATCTACCAATAACTAATCTGTAGGTGTCTCAAAATTAACTAGATACAACAGTAAGTTCATTATTATCCTTGGTGTTAAAAGGACTTTTAAAAGAAGCTATAGACTTTTTCACATTAGATTCAGCATGTAACAATATAACTGTATTTTGTAAAACAGCCTACTTGAAAAACAACATGCCAACATTTACCTTTAAAATGCTAACCCAGATGAATGCATTCTGAATAGGGTATAATGAATTTATTAGTCTTAAATCAGAAGACATTTAATAATGCACTCTTTGTGCTTCGAATAGCAAAAAGTATTTTGCTATATAGTATTACTTGGTTTAAATTCAGAAATCTTACTCAACTCGGTCATTAGAGCCACATACTGATATTTTAAAGTCTTCAACTGAAAAAAAGCAAAGCTTTTGAACAAAGAAGTCAAAAAGCTTGAAGAATTCCACCCACTGATTCTTACTGGAACTGAAAGGTTCAACACAGTTAAAGCATATTTGATTTTACTCATTTTCATCTAACACAGAATGCTGTTGAATACAAAGAGAGAAAAGCAGTAAGTTAAGACACACAAGCCAGCAAAATCTTAAAGACTCCATAATACACAAACCATTCTCACACCTTCAGAGCTCTTCATATTAGATATGCCAATAAGGAAAAGAAGGTCAAGAACACCTTCTCCTGATTCCATTTTCTTTTCTCTAGTCAAGGTACAATTAAAAAAAAACCAAAAGCACACACACAAAAAACCCCAACAGCAACAAAAACACACAAAAAAAAAACCCCAAACAAAACAAAACAAAAACAAACAAAAAAAACCCCCCAAAAAACCACAAAAACAAAACCAAAAAAACCCCCACAAATAAACAAAAAAAAAATATGCCAACACTGATTAAGGATTAAACTAGGCCTAATGTTATACTTCTTAGAAGTGTTAATAGTGAAGGAATAGTGGAACAGAAGACTAAAATTTGTCCTGTTCTATTAAATTTATTTATAATAAAACAAGTGATGGATAGATTGTTTTTTCTTGTGCTACTGTGTTACTTTTACAGACTTTTAAACTAGATGTCAAAAATTCATCAGATGCTCTTAAAACAAGAGGAAATACAACATCAATATGAAAAAACTCAAGATAATGGAAGGTACTTTTCTACCTTTTCTACTTTTCCAAAGCCAAAGTAGAGAGTAGTTAAAGTAACTCTTACCTCCCCATCTATAATCCCCCTGAATACTGATGGCAGCAGAGGTTGAAACATTTGAGGACCCAACACAGGGTTGACTTTCAGGACATTTTCTACAACCTTAAGGAAAAAAGCAAATTGCACCATTATTAAAGCATATTCATAAATCTTAACCAAAGCTTTAAAACAATGTGTACTGGTGTACACATATAAAGTGCTCATAGGATGCTGACTACTAAACACCAACACACTCATACCAGATTGCTGAAACTATATTCTAGTAAAATATTCTGCAAACGTGATCTGCATAAATGCTCCTGGAAAAAGCTGACAGGCCAAAACCCACCCAGCCAAGCACCTCACAAGCCTCCGCACAGCCCAGGCAAAACTGATGAGCTGGTTTGGAAAAAGAGACCTGGACAGGTTGAAGCATTCAACCTGTTCCAGGAAAAGCGGCAGGCTGAGGTGGTTGGTAGGGCAAAGTACCAGCAGTTCAGGGTATACTTCCATAGCTTTGTCTATGGACAAGTCACTTTTTTGAGAAACCACTGATTAGGATCTACCAGCTTTTTGCAGGTGTGCTCTCAGAGGTGCTATTCTGGGTACCTTGCTCTGGCTGCCAATATTTGAACTCTTTACCCTTCATTTTTCAGCTCCTTTTTCCCACCATGTGCTGCTCCCTGAAACAACTTGTTTTTCTGCCTTCTTCAGTTTTATTTTTGCCCAGGTGTTTGTGCTCTACCCTTGTACCAGGAGAGGTGGGAAGAGGCTGTGAGAATAATGGGCTGAGGGTCCTCACTGCCAGGTAAAGACAGTGACGCCACATGCATGAACATACTGATATATAACATACTGTGTTTATAAAGCACATTAAGGTATCATAAAGATACCTCACTTAAACACTCAGTCTCCATTTACTTCCACCTCAGAGGAATTGCAACAAGGATCAACTCTTCTGTGCTCTTGAGTAATCTCCCCTAAATATTTTTTATCCTTTTTGAACTTTGTTCCCAATAGTTTCATTTAATACTCTATTTTTTGCATTGAGAAAAGTGTTAGGCAGTCGACCTTTTTCAATACCTCTCAAATTTGTAGACATTTAATATGCAGAGGTATAAAAGTGGCTTATTATGTACAGAGGTAAACATATCTTTCTGAGTACTGGAAGTTCTGGCCAACTCCTTTGTTCCTTGCACAGTCTTTTTAAACCTTTTATTGTCTGTGTCAGATAATTAGAAAATCAAGTCACATCAAGCCTCAGCAATCTTCCAACAAATTGTCTTATCAGTCCAAATTAGTATTTTTCAATCTTATTTATTTAATGTTCTAATGTCTATTTACAATCCAGTCAAAGCTGTTTGCAGGAAACTATTTCAGAGAACATCCCTGGGTGCTTCTGTTCCCAATGCTTATCTAGATTTTGGTGGTTTTTTTTGTTTAACAGGTCAGCATAGTGAACCCTGACAAAACTTCAGCTTTTTCTAAAAATATTTACATATGATGATAGCTCAGCTATCCCTCTGGAATCAAGAGGGTGTACTAGGAAAGTGTTCCAAGTACACCAGACAAATCTTGCAGTTAATGCAAGGCCACAAAGGGACCCAAGTGAATAAATGCTGTACTAGCATTATAATTCCATTTTAGAAATCTGATTAAAAGCTGCTGCATAAAACATTTGCCCAACTATGACTTTCAATACCACTGATAGATCACCAATTGTTTTCTCTCTTAGATTCTGGAAGCAGTTGTGTGACCCACCAGACAAATAGGTGGGATTATTAATTTATATCCTAATCACATTTATATCCTAATCTAATTTATATCCTCATCACATTTACAATAAGTTGAATTCAGGTCCAAGTTTTCATAAGCAACACAGAGCCCTCTATTAGTGCAACCACTGAAAATGTTAGTAGTAGTACACTAGAGCTACTACTCAGTTATCTTTCAACATATATTCCAACTTCATTTCCTGAAATTCTTCAAACAACATATTTAAGTTATTGCCATTAATATTTCAAAAGCTTGTGAGTCCCACAACACCATTTGAAGGCTGTGTGAAAATATAATTTTCTGGTGCTTTGAAAAACTTTTGGCAACTTTATTTAAGCAGTTATGGCCATTACAACAGCAACTATACCAAAGGCAAACAAAAACTGTTTGAACTCTGGGTCTGGTATAAATGGAATTATGGTACACAAAGGAATTTCATGGAGACCATGTACATAAAACATCCAATAAACATTGGAAAAGTTTGCTCTACACACTCTAGGTCTCTACACATATGCACAGACTCCAAACAAGAATTTAAACCACCACTGATGGTTTAATTCTCATGTCAAATTCTGCTAAATAAATACACTGTTTTTTTCTACATGTTTTAAATTCTACTTGACAACATTACTTATACAGAGGTGAGACTCTGGATATTTTTTTCATTATACTCCACCTTTAAAACTTGAACTTGACCTTCAGTAGTTATGTCCTTCAGAAGCTCACAAAATGACCGACATAAGTCGGCAGCATACATCTGAAATAAAAAAGAAGGTATTATGCAACGCATTTTATATATATGTATATATTTCAAAATTCAGTTCCTTAGGGTTTATATATGCCTAAAAATCCAGTTTCTCTTCAAAAAACATATCTGCTAAAATGTTGATCATTCTATACTAACTAAAATCTAAATTAAGCATTTTGTTGCTCTTTTGACATTACAGGATGTTTAAACAATCAATCTCAAAGAATTTTCTAATGAAGAAACTGTGACAACAAGGCACAATATCTCAAGGTCAACTCCTGCTAGAATGTACATTCAGAATTTTAATCTGGTAGGATAATTAGAGTAACTATTATTACCCAATATAGGACCTTTTCAGATATCAAACTAGTAAATCAATCCAAAAAGCATTAATTCTAAAAAATATTTCTCAAATCAGAGTGCCTATTTTGAACTATAAAGAGCATCAGAACTGTATGCTTGTATACACATAAATGAGTAAGAGTATAAATGTTCGTGTGTATGTTATGTTCCAAGATGAGAGAAAAACCAGTTTGCCAGTAAGGAACTGAGGTGGTAATATGGATCTTTATATAATGGTAACATACCTGCAAAAATTCAGATGACGATAAGAAAATATAAGCATTGATGATCTTAAAGCAATTTTTGAGGTTTTCTGAACTCAGCTCTGGAAAAAAAAAGAAATCACAATTCAGAACCTGATCACCAAACTGAAGTAAAACCAAGATGATTTGCTTCTGGAAGTCTTTTTTCTCTCACGGCTTGTAGTGCCAGATGCCAACAAGTAGAACAAAGATCTTTGCTCCAGTGCCAATCAGGTTCTCTCTCTCTGCAGAGGCAATTACAGAAGTGGGATGACAGCTCTTGTGCTCAAATGGAAGCACAAGAAATCCTACAACCTCAAAAGCCAGTGCTAACTAAAAATGAAAACCAAACAAACAGATGTCAGGTTTTGGATGTAATATTGGATTAAGAAGGTATTAAAGACAGAATGAAAGAAACATGTACTTTAGAGACTTACAGTTACTGATAAATGGTCTCTCTCACACTGAGTCAGTAAATGCTGAGCAGAAAGAATGAAATAAAAATTGCAGTTCTGCTCTTCTGACCCAGATGCCATATCAAATGGCATTGTGCTGCCATATCAAATGGCACTGGGCTACACTGACCTGTAGGGCATAGCTTGGATACTTCAGTAAAGAGAGCATATCCATCTAAGAGATAGATACACACAGAGGATGATATACTGCAGCAGCTTGAAGAGAGAAAAAAAGATATATCCTCAGGCATTACCTGTAAGACTGCTTAAGAAAAAAAAAAATCACTCTCTATAAGCACAACTCAAAGCAAAACTAAAAGTTTCAAAGTTTCACATGGATGTTGATACTAGTGCAGAAAGTCCACATTGTATAAAAACAACACAAAAGAACAAAAAAACCACAAAGGGATAAATTTCCTTAGAACTAATTTGGGAGACAAACTATTCTTGGTAAAAGAAATGGACCTCAGCTCCACCGCCTTTAAAATATCTAATAAAACCATCATGGAGAAGCAACAGGAAAATACTTTTTCATGAATTTTAAATTTCTTTACCAGATGGAACAAGCATCTGGCTAAGACTTCATATGTTTCCCATGGCTTAGGTGAAAGCAGCCATACAGAATTGTGGCTTACACTAGTGATATTTATATACAAAACCTTCTATCCAAAATAGTTATCACCATGACCATGGTTGCTTTTCCATTACAACACCTGTATAGTTCTGGGGAGGTACAGCAGAGATTTTATTTTTTTCCCCACCCATTAGGTAGAACATTAATGTTCCTCCATTTGATATGGCCATATGACAGCTTTGCACTTATAACTGCATTCGTATGTCCATAGGTCATATCTTGTAATCATTATGAGTGTTTTTGTCTCTTGACTTGAAAAGAGATCAATCCAATCTTTTGATATCAAAAGATTGCAAGACATCTGTTAGTTTAGCTTTAGTAGCTTACTACTAAGTTACACATTGAGTTCTCCTCAGAGGTCTGCATTTGTGTTTTATTCTTTACTAGATAGAATCATATTTGAAATTTCAGACATTGAAGCGAATAGACAAATTCTAAATAAATGGTCATATACATATGAAGTATTACTAAGTTTTCCATAACTTTACATTCTGTGATTCTGTGATAACTGACAAAAGGTAATAAAACGTGTGTAGAAAAATTGTACTTCAGGTCAAAATGAAAACACATATGACAAATGCAATGGAAATGACAGAACTTCTCACTCATCTGTAGCTCTGTCTAGCAAAATTTTCTAGAAAGATCTCATTTTAGATCTTCTAACTACATTTAGAAGCTAATTATATATCAGTTCTCCTGCTAGGTTTTCCTGAATCAAACATATTTCTCTAAATTCATTAATGTGCTCCTTCGAGTTTTGTTTGGATCAGAGGAGTTAGTCCTGTTCCAGTAACCTGTTTTTCGCCTGTACCTTTAAAAAAACAGCACATGCACATTAAACTCTTGGAACAGGTATGTCTAGATTTTAACCATATTCCCAACCTGAAGTTGTATCAGATTCAACTGTCATTTTAGGCAACCTCACTGCAGAGATGCTTCCATTCTCCAGCAATTAATTATTTCTCCATTCCACATTATTCAATACATTCCAAGACACATATTAAAGAGATTGTGCAATCCCTCTACAGGGCAATTACATTTCAACAGAGTTTAAATAGTAGCAGCAGTGCTGAACTGAAAATCAAGAATGACAATTATGCTGTGAATAATTATTGTACATCAGTGATAGCACAATAATCTTTGAAGGTCAGTCACTTATGCAAGTGAAATCAAGACTTCATATCAAATGCAACATTCTGTTCCTGAAGGCAAATCTAACTGACTTGTATAACTCCTCTGACATCCACTTCCAACAAACAGCAGTATCCTGAAATGGGTACAAAAAGATCTTTTCATAAGGACAATTATATCTGGAAGTGAACAACTACATATTCTTTTCAGATTAGTTAAAAAAGTAAAATAAAAAACATATCCATATATATATATATATATGTATCTTTCCCTTTCAAGTTCAAAAATCTCACATATGAATTCTTTTCCCCCTGCCCTCCAGGTCTTCTAGCTCATCCATGTTGACCTTTGACATTTTCTTAATGACTTAAATGCTGATGTAGAAGGTAAACACACCAAGAAAATAGTTACATTACCTATATATTACACTAATTCCATTCAGTAAAAAACCTCAGAAAAAATGGTCCAGGAGATTAATACTCCTTACATTGTATTTTCAAGAACTGATTTTCTGGAGCATCTTGTTTCTAGTTCACCACTCTACTCCAAAAAATGCAAACATGGTAGTCACCTATTCAGAACTTCTCTTCACCTCATCTGCCTTTGACTTTTACTTTGATGACTTCAGACTGAATTGAAAGCCAGTCTTGGAGAAATTATCTTCTTTTGTCTTATCTCAGATAGTTAAGGCATGTAAGACTGCAATTTTGACTTCTCAGTTAAAACACCTTTTTCTGACAACTATATCACCATGATAAAAAGGACAGAAGAGTCTGACTTTAAGTGCTGGAAGTTTCAGCTACTGGTGTACTGGAAAAACTTACACACAGGTTTAAGACTGAACAGTTATTTCACTAACTAGCACAGCTGATCATCCCTGATCAATATGTTTTCTTTTGCAATATGCTGCACCTTAAACTCTACTGCTGCACTTGATTTAAGTGAAGAATCTCTTTTACAAGTGTCCTGAATGAAGTAGCTCCCAGAGGAGTAGAGAACGGCAGTATTGTACTGGTTTTTTAACTACCATGCTTTAAAATAAGGTTAGCACTAATACAAAATTCCAGCTCCATTTAAGCATCATAATACCATGGCTGTGTCATGTGGAGGCTGTCTATTCAGATTCTTCTGACATAAACAGATAGAATTTGTAGGGAAAGAGCCTACCAGAATGGTTTCCACTTCCTGGCAAAATATGCATCATTTTGCAGCAATCAAAATTTTTGACGAACATGACACCCAAAAAAAGTTTCTCAGAAAAATGCTCAGGAAGTAAAGTAGTACAGAAGCCTGTGGGACAAAATCACTCTGTGATTACACATCAGCTGCTGTGTTTTTGCCACTCACTCCCAACCTTGATAAAAAAAAGAGTTTGACATAAGCATGTTTGAAGGCTTGTCCTTAGGAAACCCTATCCAGCTTAACTGTACTACTTACTTTACCAGCATCATTCAGCTTTCATTTTTCAATTTCACTTGAGAATGTTTTGTTTTTGTTTTTTTCCAAAAGAGAGCATCACTCTTTTCCAGGATTCATTCACAGAACAAGGAAATCATTACAAGTATAGAATATTCCAGAATACCTCCACCTTTTCTAAGAAGAGTTTGCCAAGGTTTCCACTTCTACTCATCTCTACTCTGAAAAGCATGACATGAGGACAGGGCTTAGAATGAGGACTGGACTCACTTTCTGCTACTGAGAAATTATCAGTAGCAAACAAACAAGCCACAAATACAGGGTATTTCTGAATTTAACTCCAGCAGATTAGCAGTGTGACAAACCATGAAAATCCCAGCCATTCATTTCAGTGCAGGCTTCTTGCAGCATATATTACCTCTGACTGACACAGAACAGGAAGGCAGAAGGGTAGGTGTGTAGTTATGGATGATGACAACAGTAAGGACTCAGTTGCTACAGAATTTTAGCAGTAGCTGTGGAGTATTTAATCATAAAGTCACTAGTAAACAGAACAGTTTTGTCATTAGAGATCTTGTATACAAGGAGAAATAACAGAAGACATCACCTTGCACCTACCTACCTGCCATGATGTGATTTTCTACTGACCAGTAGAAACAGAATAAAATATTAAATCCTGAAAACAATTATCAATTAAAAAGCTAACTTTTGTAATTCTGTGAACACGTATCTCTAAAAAAAATTAACCTATTTCCTATAATAATGTTGAAACCTCAATAGCACAGCTAAAGATCTAAACACAAACACATTAACATAAAATAAAACCACAGAAGTTTTATCCTCCCTTTAATTATGAAGCAAAAGCACTTGAAATATCAGTATTTCCTGAGCATTGAATCCCAATTGTCATTATAAAGTTTATATTTTGCCAACAAACTCCTGTTTTTAATTTCAGTGCTTGGCCCAAATGTTTATAGATGTATTTAGGTAGCTTGAAAACATCCTACATTGTTACTAACTGAAAAAGGGGAAAGCTAGTAACTTAGTTCTGGTTGTAAGTAGAACAGGCAAGTATTCCATACAATCAATATCAATTAAATCAATATATATAAATTAATCAAAAATCAATTATAGCAATTATAGCAATATCAAACTTGGCACATTCGGTGTTAAATTTCAGAAACTTCTTAAAATAACCTCTGAAATGATAAACTGAAACTTGTCTTATCTTTTATGTACAGCAGCTCTAATTTATTAAAAAAGAGTAAGTAGATCATAAATATTAAAAAAGATGAGAAAGTCAGACAATAAAAACCTGTTCCTCAATTTTTGTTACAATTTTTCAAGCTCCCTTAGTACTTGCAGCCACAGTAGCATTGCTTAGTGCATGAAAAAAGCAGCAGGAAAAAGCCCTGTAATTTTATTAGTAAAAGACTTACCAAGAAGGGCAGACATATTCTGGAATATTCTCAGGAGTTCTGGTGTAAGACATGGACTGTTTTCCAAGGTCACTAACCTAAGAACAGATTAAGCAAAATATTTCAGATGGTGCATGAGTAACACTGAGCAATCATTTTGACAGATGTAAACATTTTAACTTCCAGTAACCATCCATATTATCAACGATGTGTAACAATTACCAGAAGCATACTTCAAAGCGAGCAATAGTCCTTACAACACACTCATCAGTATAGGCACAGGTCTTGCCAAGGTAGGAAAACAAAGGAAAACATGCTACTGTCTTTATAAAAAGACAACAAGCTCTGAAATGCAACACTGAGGATGTCTAAGTAGCCAGCCAGGGAACCTGGACAAGGTAGAGAGGGATATTTACAGAGCAAGGACAACACGTGTTATAAACCTCAAGGAAGAAGCTGTGATGGCCCAGCTCACATGTTTACTTTTATTTAATATCTGAAATGATACATTGATTATCATATATTGTTTATAACAATTTAGAATTCCTGAGATTTGAAAACAGTAGTTATAAATTAAGCTTGTATTTAAAGCCACAGCAACAAATTCAATTTTTTTTCCTAGGTCGTAGGCAGAGGATTACCACATTTAAATAATATGTCTGGTTATGTGAAATATCTTAGTTGTTTTCCTGCTCTTGGTTCAAGAAGCCCTTGGAGTCTTAACTCTCTGCCAGCTCTCCAGATTTCTCTGATGCCCTAGGATCTCAAAATATCATTCTTCTGCACAGACATCAGAAGAGTAGCCACAAGATCAGTATTATTAAGAAGATATAAAAGTTCTGAACTGATACATGTAAAAGGCCCCTATGCTAGATTTTGAGAAGCTCTTGCACTTTGACTTGCTGCCATCCATTATAAATCTCAGTTTTGCCGTATATGTTGTATATATTGTTGATATGGTATGTTATGCATACTGTATGTCTATATTGTATATTATATTGTATATATTGCTGTGTATGTTGTTTGTAGATTAAATATTTGTACTTGAAAGACTCATTTACAATTTAGATCAAAGGAATCACTCATTTTAAGACAAACTCTATGTATTTCCTATTCTTCAGAATTTTGTCCAGGTAACCATTCTCCCTTACAGCATCAGCCGCACCAGAAACAAATCAGGCTCATGGCACTGTGTCACCTCTTGTTTTATGTTTAGTCACCAAATCGTCTGAGATATAGAAAATAATGTCTACATTTTATCCCTGTAATTATGACATCTCTTCCTGTAGCCAGCTCTGAGCTGTTGGCTCACTGTTCCCCCAAAGTCAAGCACACCAAAATAGCACACACATTACAGTGAGTCTAGACTTTTTGTCTTGCTGTTCATTACCACTACAGAATGATATCTTCAGTATCAACCACCTGAAAATGAATAATAGAAGAAACACAACTAAAAATAGTTGAGTATATAAATTTCCTAACTGTCTTCTGAGAAAAGGTGTGATATAGGTTATGTCAAGGTAAGGTAACAAGAACATAGCAATTTTAATATTCAAAGCTTTTTACAACTTTTTTCTTCTAGGGATACAAAAATAACTGTTTTAAAATTAGGAAAAAAAAAGAAAATATTCTTACCACAGCTCTAAACCATCTTCCAGAAGATAGACATGTGGAGGCTGAGAAACATCTGTACTTAGCTGGATAACTGGAAGTAGAAAAGGGTAGAGATTTTTGCTGTCTGCTCCCAGTCCCTACAAAATAAGTAAGAAATGTACAATATGTCAAAAGCCTTAAATCAAGCATTTCAAAAATAGCATGGAAGATATCTATATGGCTGTTATGTTCACATGGAAACATGCATTCAAGAAATCAAAGGTTAAATTTGCTTCCATTTCATACAACAATAAAATAGTCTGATATTCCTAAGCTTTCTCTCAACATGTCTTTAAAAGGTTGTGTTTTTTGAAAACAATCCACTTATCAACAGTCTGCTAGAAAAATGAAAAAACATACATTCCTCAAAACATTTACTGGTCATTCTTTCCTTGGACAAGTCACGAGTCTTAATAAATACCAAATGACTAAAAGCTGAATGTTTTACAGGTCAAGAAAAAAACTGTTCTTTGGTTTTTATCATTTACAAAATCATTTGACATAATCTAATATTCAGGAGAAGAGTTTGTTTTTATAGCTACACAAATATTCACAGACTGATGACAGTGATTCAGTTTTTAAATGATCCATGAGACTTTTGAACAGTGAAGAATAAATTGGGAACAACTGCCAATTACTGAACAGCATTACAAAATATTGTAATATTACTACTTAAGAGAACTGAGGCTAGTGGAATGCTGATATTCCATAACTCCTGCATTCTGGTAATAGAAAATTTAAAATTATTTGATATTTGTAAGTTGCAGCTTCTTTGTGCTTTATCTACTTACTTAAACACACCTTAAAATAAGAAGATTCTTCTACAAATCTGTCTCACATTTTTGTGTCTATCTACACCAAGAGATACACCTTTTTTAAAAAAAGTACTCATATTTTAGCCTCCACATGGGACAGAAAGAAGAATTTCCACAATCTGTTAATGGTAAAAATCTGTTTCCTCTTCATATGATGTTACTCACCTTTGGAAAGAACTTGCAAGTTCTCCTTCTATAATAATACTTGTCATTTTGTTTTCAATTTCTCTCCACTGTTAACCTCTACAACACCATCCTTTTAAGTCATGTATTTCCACAGGTTCAAGACTACCTGAATATTAAGTCTGTTCCTCTACAGACGGCTAGGACCACTTCTCTTGGTCTCTGCTAGTCTTACTACATTTTCTTTGAGATGCAACAGGGGTTGGAGAAGGTAGTGTGGCACATAGTCTGTATTACAGAAGTAGTTAATACCACAGGTTCTGCAGGCAACATAACCACATACTTTTTTATCATCAAGAAAGAACTGTGGGAGGTACTGACAATGCTTATGTGACTCAGATTCCTTACCTGGACAAGATGGATGAGGGTGGTTAGAATAGCACATCGTAGCATATTGTGCTCCTCACTCTGCTTCCAAAGGAGTGGTAAATACTGAACCAAGCATCCTACATATGGTCGTATCTAAAGTTCAGAACACAAATTGGTTTCTCAATATGAGAAACAAGACTAATAATTTATCCCAAGCATAGTTTCTGAAAAATACAGGAGCTGCTTTTGTCTCAGTAGAAATACAGTTTGTGTAAGTCTTTCTAAAACACCATACTCTTTACTCTGTGACTGAAGTAACTTCTGACTCAGAGCAGTTTGAAAAGAACATATTACTGATGGTGAAATCTGTGTATGGCAATCAAGCTTATGTAGTAAATAGGACATAAAAATATTTAAAACTTGATACACAGATATTTTCATATTAGTATATTCTTCACTTAGACAGGATTCCTAAACAACAGCATACTTTAAAACTAGAAACAGTCCCAGGGGAAAAAAAATGGTGCTGAATAACCTCTGGAGTCACCTAGCCTTTGAGCACAAATTAAGACTATGAAACTTCCAGAGATTTGTACTAGCCTATATTTTTTTTCTATTATGGTCTTCAATACAAAAAGGTTAATCTATTTGTCTTTAAAAATATTTAATTAATAATTAACCTACAAATATTCAAGGGTTCTTTCTCAACTTGTTTTTAATGCTGCTTCTCTAAACTGCAGGGAAATCTACTGTCAGGTTGACTTTATCCACAAGGGAAAATTATGAAAGCTTCATCTGGATCTCAGACAGGATTATTTGTAGAAAGACGAGATAAGCTCAGAAACATGAATTACCTCTGTCCTCAATAGAGTAATACTGAAATAAAAAATAACAAACCAAACCCACCACAGAAAAACCTGAGACAAAAGCAGTCAACTATTCATTGTTTAATTGTGCAAAACCATCTTCAAATTCTTTATGTAAAATCTGAAGCATATACTTTAACACTAAAGTACTGAGAATTCATAATGTGAATTTGAAACCTGTCATGTAGTTAAGGAGCGTGCTGTAGAGGCAACTCCAAGAAGAAATCACAAATTTATCTGCACACTCCCTATGAGTGCAAAGCATTTTTCCCCAAAAATGTCTATTTTTAATATGTAATATAGATTAAAATACTAGTTCAGATTCAAGACAATTAGAACAAATCACAAATAAAAAATAAAATTGCAAGAAATATCACAAGACGTAGAAATCCTTCAGTACACTAAAAGTTGACTCAATAGAAAAAATAAATAGGAACTTAAGAAAAGTAAGATAACATTTTACACAAAAGAAAAATGAGAATTGGAAAGAGGACCAAGTAATACCAACAGTGCAGGCATCTCTGACAACAACCAGTCTATTAACTGATGACATTTTCCTTCTACAAGCCCTTCTCTGTGTTCTTAGGACAAAGCTAAAACTGAAACATATATTTAAAAAATACCTGCATATCGACTCTCTCAATCACACAGGAAAGAACATGAAGAACATGCATCTTGGTGTCACATTGTGTTACTTCCTGAAGCAGCTGAAAGAGCAGTGTAAACATGGACTCCAGGTACTGAAAGAAAAAAAAATAGCTGGTCACATGAAGTGGTATGCTTCCTGTATACTTAAAACTCTAAGACATCCATAAACTTTGAAAAACACTTAAAGTGTGCAAAATGTTACTCTTTGACTTGGAAAAAAAGCACATTACCCAATCATTGCCTAAGCAAGGTAAAAAAAATCGGATATACTCCTACGTGCCAGTTCAAACATGATCAGTTTGAATGTATGCCATTTTCAAGTTTTGGTAAGTGTAAATGATTTCACATACAAAATAGGCTGTCTCTCCAGAAGGAGCACTTTGTGTTAAAGTCAAACCAAAGGTACAGTCTCCCAGCTTTTGGGTCAGTATATAAAGGTTAAATATTGAACTGAAAAAGATATCTTAGAAAATTCCAGTGTTTACAGTCTAGATGCACTCTGCATTTTTGGTCTGTTTGTTTCCAAATTAGTTGAAATTAATATGGACATCAAAATGACCTGCTAAATTTGAATGGCCAAAATATAACTTTGGTGTACTTATCTCTTTCTACTGTATTTTACTTAATGACAATAGTAATGACCATGGTAAAGAACACAAATATAGGGGAATCAGAAAGTAGTGCTCTTTAAGGCACTACAATAACCACACACTTGTATGCAATACTTTCAAGAAGCAGCAGGTTGGAAAGTACTGCATGAAACAGGCATGTGGGAAAGTCACACTGGTGGAGATGTATTTGTTAGATAAAGTTTTAATATTTTCTTATCATAAAGAAACTTATTATCTGGCAACACACAGAGCCAGAACTCTGGGTTACAGAGTTATACAGCACTAAACACACTGCCATGAAGTTGTAATAGCATAATACTAAAATATATCTACACACTAGCAACCTTAAGAGCAGCAGTATGAGTATATATTTTGGTCTGTGAAGACTGAACACACAATACAAACATGCACACACATCAATTACTAAACAATGTAGTTCAAAATGAAATTGGAAAATATTTTTTCCTGCTTTTCGCTATGCATTTATCTACATCTCAGAATATATAAATGCGCTTACTGGTAAGAATTGCTCAGTTCTGAACTCAAAATCATCTACAGGTAAATAAACATTAAGGAAAAATAATACAGACTGCAGACAGATACCAAGACTCAAATTATTCCAGCTGGTGGATGAGGTCTGCCGCTTGGGACTCAGAGAGCCACAGCCACCCCAAAAGATGTCTCGCTAGAAACAGCTCCTTGGGAAGTCAGACGCTCCTCAACTGGCAGAGGGGCTTCTCAGAAGGAAGGCAGAGTAGTGATTTTTCAGCTCAGTAATTTTCAGCTTTCAGTAATTTCAGCCCAGTGCTCTTAGCTCATGCCCTTGTGAGTTTGCCCCTCTTTTAGCCGGCCGTGGTGAGAGAGAGAGAGGTCTCGTGTGGAATTTCCACAGGTGGTACGATATTGAGAGGGTACCAGCGAAAGGGATCCAGGGACGAGGAACCTCTGCTAACCAGAGGAAACTCAGGGGTTTTTATAGGACACCAGGGTGGGAGAAAAAGGGTACAGAACCAATCAATTGTAACAGATCTACATAAAATCCCAAGGGGGCTTGTGGGTCTCCGGACAGGTGGACAGGTCGCTTTGGCTAAGAGGTTTGTCTTTGTCTTAGGGGCTCTGAATGAAGTTGCGAAATTCTTCCTTAACTCCTCAGCTTAGCTCCCTCCAGGGCAAAGCAGCCGGGGCTCCACCCACCCCCACATCAAATGAGCAAATTTTTCATGGATATTCAAAAAATATAACATGAAGAATTTGATAGTAAGTTTAAAATTGATTGTTTTCCAATAACTCAGAATTAAGAACTATTCAAACAGCTTTGCAAATAAGGATATTTAACTTCAGTGTCGTGGCTGTCTCAATACGGACCTGAAAGACAAAAGTCAAGAAGCATCATGCAACATCCATTAAACATTTTGATTATCCACAGAGTATCTGACAATATCAAATCACTTGATGTTTTGGAAATTGAGTCATTGTCTGTGTTCTATAATCCTCTAAGAAAAGTAGTTAGTTCATTTTCTTTCACCTTCGTTTTAGTATCCTTTACATTTTATTTGTCATTGCTGAAGTGGTAGAAATTGAAAAGGCTACTCAGGCAAAACCAAGCATAAGAAATAATTAAACAAGAAAATATCTATCTAGACTGTGATAAAAACTCTTGCAATAGGGAGGAGTTTTACTTAGAATTATCTCACAGTTTACTGTCAACAAGATCAGAATCAGACTCAACAAGTTAGACTGTTCTTCCTGTAGATGCTTAGAAATGCCTTAGAAAGCATTAAATAAAAACAGCTGTCAGGGAAATGTACCCTGCTCTGCTAAAGCTGTCTGGAATCACAAAAATTATTGTTATGACTGGAAATTACTAACAACCAAATTAGCAAAGTGTGTTTATTTGGTTTTTGAGTTGTTTTGGGGTTTTGTGGTTTTTTTTTTGGTATTTTTTGGGTTTTGGGTTTTTTTGGGGTCTTTTTTTTTTTTTTTTTTTTTTTTTGTTGGCCGATAACCCAGTTTGCTCAAAAATAAAAGCAAAATAAACAACAGTAAAACCAGCATCTCCACTTCATCCCACCTGCTGGTAAACTGAAGTTGTAGCTTAAAATGACAGATCTGTACTCAAGCAATTTAGCAACAAATGCCATTTATCCTATCAACAGATCGGTTGTTTTCAGCAGATAACTTTAATGCCTAAATAACCACAAAATCACAGAATCATTATGGACGTAAAAGGCCTTTCAGATCATCTAGTCCAACTGACAAACCAGCACCACCATCACTAAATCATGTCCCCAGCTGCCATATCCACACATTACTGAAACATTTCAGGTGACTCCACCTGTTCCAACGCTTAACAACTCTTTGTATGAAGAAATTTTTCCTAATGTCCAACCGGAACCTCACCTGGTGCAGCTCGAGGGCAATTCTTGTCTCATCACTGGCTGCCTAGGAAAAGAGACTGACCACACCTGGCTGGCCACAGCCTCTATCCAGGCAGGGGTACAGAGTGACAAGGTCTCCCCTGAGCCTCCATTTCTCCAGGATAAACACCCCCAGCTCCCTCAGCTGCTCCTCACAGCACTGCTGCTCCAGACCCTTCCCCAGCTCCATTGCCCTTCTCTGGACTGTCTCCAGCCCCTCAGTGTCTGTCTTGCAGTGAGGGCCCAGAACTGGACACAGCACTCGAGGTGTGGCCTCAGCAGTGCCCAGCACAGGGGGACAATCCCTGCCCTGCTCCTGCTGCCCACACCATTGCTGACCCAGGCCAGGATGCCATTGGCCTTCTTGGCCCCCTGGGCACAGCCTGGCTCATGTTCAGTCACTGTCACCAGCACCCCCAGGTCCTTTCCAGCCCCTCTGTCCCAGCCTGTGGCCCTGCCTGGGGCTGTTGTGAGCCAAGGGCAGGACCCAGCCCTGGCCCTTGTTGACCCTCACACCACTGGCCTCAGCCCATGATCCAGTCTGTCCAGATCCCTCTGCAGAGCCCTCCTGCCCTCCAGCAGGTCAGCACTCCACCCAGCTTCAGTGTCACCTGCAAACTCACTTGATCAATGCTATCTAATAAAGGGACTAGTCAAAGAGTAACTCTGTTCTATCTACACAAAGTATCCATTAATTTATAAATTACTGTAAGACATTTCATAATTTTATTCCTATAAAAACAGATTGTTGCCCTTGGAATGCATTTTCCCAAAGTCATCACTTATTGAACATTTTCATGCCTCATTTAATGTCTTACAGTACAGTAATGACACTACTGTTCAGTATCTGCACAATTAAACATCATCACATCTTCCCAATGGTCTATCTTTTGCAAGACACAACAGACCTTTTTAAAGTGTGATGTTACAAAATTCTCTATCAAGTTTTTACACAAACTGAGGTATTTCTGTTTCATCTGTGATTACAACAAACGTGTAGTCCAAAAGACTAGTTATTTATACTTACCACCAAGTCACGATCTTGAAGCAAGTTACAAATTGCTTCATATAAAACAGGTCTCAAGTCTGATTTAAATTTTACAGAAATCCACTGTCCAATCAGCCATATTACTCGTCGGCGTATTGGTTTAAACCTTGAAAAATAGGAGGAAAAAAATTGCACTTGTTAACCCACTACACTGTTTTTTATAGAATACTTTGATGAAAAAAAAGCCAAGAATCACGATGAAAATGTTTTTGCCCCCCAAAATTTAAAATATTTAGTTTGTCAAGATCAACTTCAGAGCAAAAACCTCTTCCATTAAAATTCATTACAAGGCGGCTCAGGAAAAACCACCTTAGTCTGAAAAAGATAACTTTCACCCTAAATGACTGAATCTTGAATGTCTCCCAAGAGATACAGGTCATTCTGCATAAGAACACCAACTAAAAAAAAAAAAGTTACCATGATTGCAGTAATAAATGTATCTACTGTTTTCATTAGAGCTCCCAGCAATTCCCTTCACATTCTGTTTATGCTCAAAAATTTTAAGTCAGATACAATTTAAAAATGCAAATTTAAGGACTGCACTACAGCAACTGTCAGAATAGTTCACTTCATCAGTCCAAAACTATTCTAAAACAGACATTAACTAATCTTGCACTAATGCCATTACAAGGGTACAAATCAAACAGCTTTAGACTTGATAGAAAGAACAAACCAGAACAATGATTGAGAAAAGCATTTGACATAGCTGCTATTTTTCTCCATTGAGAAAACAACTTGGATTTATATGCTTAATTTACAGAAGTATAAAGTTAAGAAAGATAATAAAGCAATTCCTTAGACTGGAACATGTATCTAACGAGGAATAACAGTCCAGTATTTCTTGATGCTTACTGAGTGGCAATGAATAATGTATGCTGAAGCATGACTTACACAAAACATTGCCTTATTAACGCACCCTTTGATTTGTTCAAGAAGCTGTGAAGATACTACTTTTTCTACTCTTAGAAAGTATCCAACAATTAATCTGGTAAACATCAGAGAATTTAAAAAACTAAGTGATTTTCTTGAAACCCGAGTTGGGCAGTTTTCAAACCACTATCACATAAAGAAAAGTTCTAAATTACATGATGTAACTGCATAACTGTCTGCTGAAACAGATTTTCAGGTCTGGTGCTACCGATTATTCAATACATACATATTATCTATGCATCTCCATATCATTTCTCTCTCTCTCCATGGTAGAGAAAGTACAGCATGTTACTGAGATTTTTTGGGGTAGGTGTGTGTTTGGTTGGGTTTTGTCTTGGTTGAGTTTTTTTGTTTGGGGTTTTTTGGTGTTTTTTTTTAATACTGAAGTTTCTCACAGGTGCTTATTTTTGAGGTCCTACTTATTCTACATTCATTACTTCTGGGAAAAGCTCACCTCAGAAGACTAGCTTTTAAAAAAAGAGCACAGAGTGACTGAGCCTGGTGGACCTAAATCTCACATGGGGTAAGTGAGCATATTCCAAAATAAGGCATCCTCTGCTGCATTAGTCATAAGACAGTACCCTTAAGCAGTCTGGACTGCATCAGATATTCAAGCCAAAAGTACTTCACTTTTTCTCTCAGCAGGAAATGTTACTTTACAAATGAGTTACTGAAAAAAAAAATTTCAGTAAACTACTTTCTCAATATGGAAAAGAATCTCAATAATCAGTACAAAATTAAGCATCATGGCAAGTGTCCCAGGCTGACTAAAATGCTTGTTCAGCACTGGTTGCTGTTTGGGCACACAAACCTACGTGTTGTCAGCAGCAAGTGTGGGGTTTGCAGTCTTTTGTTTTCTCTGAATGTTTCTTTACCTGTTGATAGTAAACCCATCAACCATGACCACAGCAACAGAATAAATATGGAATTAATTAAAAAAGTTCTGAAAGACTTTTAGAAAGAGGGCATTGCCGAATTCATCACTTGCCATGATGCTTAATTTTGTACTGATTATTGATTTATATGCTTAATTTACAGAAGTCCAACCCACTTTATCTGAATTGCATACATATTCCCAAAGCTGCTGTTAAAGCAGTACTCCATTCAAGCCACTAACACTACCTTCCCTTATTGCCATGATGGTCTCCAATGATGAAGGCAGGAGAAACAGATGAGACAAAACAGAGTTTCAAAATTCCAGACAACTTCTACTGCAAGCTTCTGTCCCCACAGGAATTTCATCCTGGGCTATCACAAATGCCAACCAAATGGTTAGATCAGGTGTCTTCCTGACTGTAGTACAACTGTATCAGCTACACAAAACCTGTCAGTTTTACTTAAGCTATATTGGTAAATAGCATAAAAAAAGCCATAGCCAGCATGTGCTGCCAAGATCATGGCAGCTTTATTTAGAGACTGCCGCTGGTGGAGCACAACAGCAAATTAACAATCTTATACAAGATCTTGCACTTTTTCCTGCTCTTCTGACATTTAGCTTAATCATTAGAGTAGTACTTGGCCACTTGTAAATAGTAAGTGAAATCTTAATTTAAAAAATAGTCTAATGAGAAGAATGGAAACATTGGGAGACAGCAGGTAAACAACTGTGGCAATCATTCTTTCACACTAACATAAGCTTATACATCCGAAAGTAAGTAAGTAATTTTTTCAAAGTTCATTGTTCTGGAAAAAAGCATTTAAACATTTTAAGTTCCACTTTACAGGAAACTGAACTCTCTTTTAAATATAGCTTTTGGAAATAAAAGAGCTGACTAGTGACCCGCTATGGAAAATAATTTACAATTTATAGTAGCTCCTAAGGGTATAAGGAAACAAATTACTTTGTGTTTCCCATAAAAATTGCCACTGGTAAGATGAATTGTAAATGTAGAAGAAAAACATAGTAACAGTCTTCAAAGGACATTCAGGTCACTGCTAACAACTGTGTTGAGAAAAACTGGACATACTTATTTAGAGTCAACTGCTGATTTGAACTTGTCTGATAAGAATTAGCATGCACAATAGTGGTCACTTGTCCCTCCCCTGGGGAAAGAGTGAGCTTGAGGGAAAGGGAGGAACAGTGTCTTCCAGACAGTTATGAAGAGTGACAGCTCAGTCTGTACTAAGATACCAAAAATGATCTTTCAAAATACCCCATGAGATCCACTAAACAACAGGAGGTACTTGTGTGAAGGCCATCCAAAGTGAGGGGGACCTTGGTGCTGATGGACTGCATAAAACACTTCAAGTAGAACAAGCTGCACTCATTCATACTTTACAACACAACCCAAACCCTTATTTCCCCTTTATTGCAGCAAAATGTACTGAACAGAATTACAGAGGGCTTGTATTTAAACTCAAAGAGTAGAACAAATCACTATCTTGGCTAAACTACAGTTTTACAGGGATGATTTCCACAGATTTCAGTTGGATTTTGCTGCTAGAGGACTCCAGGGTGTCTGGAGACCTAAATATCTTTCCTTAAATGAGCAAAGCTGGTTATCCTGAGAAGGTTTAGTCAACTCTAACGTACGCAAGAAGACAGACAATGTACTTTTACATAACCCTGGAAGTATTCACCACACAGGAATTTAAATATGATCTGTCAAGAAGACTGCTATCATTATCTGTAGGCATTTCATACCTCTCCTCATTTAGTGGATATATTACAAGGTTGAGTATTTTTCAACTCGGTAATTATTAGGCATTATATCTTATCAGATTTTTATCAAACGTTTGTATTTAAATGATGAAAGCATAACAAACCAAAGTGTTTACCTGTCATGAGAAACCTGTAGTTCTGCTAAGAGCTGATTTTTAAACCATTGATCAAAATCCACACTATCAAACAGTTCATAAGCAGCCAGTCCAACCGCATTATACACTGGGGAAAAAAATAGTTATGCTTACTGTTTGCTTAAATGTTAATTTTTTTTAATACTAAATAATCAGATTAACTCAATATTCAAACCATATTTTGGTAACCTGAACAGAATAAAGAAAACAAAACTAAAGCATATCTTTCTTGAGAAAGTTTTATCAGATCATGATGAAAAGAACTTGTGTGGAAATTATTAGTATAACAAAGACATTACAGAAGAAATGTTAGATTCTTGAAAATAGCTAGAAGCCAAAGGAACAATGAGGATCTTATTCTATCATCAAGGATGGTTCCATAAGAAACAATTATTTTCTTTTGCCATAAAATCTCCCACTTCTAAAATGAACAGAGGATATCCATGTGAATACTGAAGGTCATTTACTTGGCACAGCAGAAGAAACAGGACAGTAAAGAACATTGCTTGTTTCAGAAAAAAGCCAAAAAGCAGTGTATTTTTACAGAGACATTTTCAAAAGTGAAGGCCAACATCAATGAGAGAAGAATTAGCATTTAGGTCCCACTTTACATATGACCTAAAAAAACTTCCAAATTCTTCATGCAATGTTTAAGAAGTAAAATACATACACAAAAGTGGCTCTGTTATTTCAAAAATAAAGTAAAACTTAATTTACCAGCATCTTTAATCAGTATAGCATTGGTATTTTCCATATCGGTAGATCCTACAAGCCAAAGTTAAAAAAAAAAAAAAGTGTCACTAAAATAAGGAATGCCAGCAACTTTGCAATTAAATGCTTTAAGAAAAGAAGACATCAATTAAGACTGCCTTCACTGCCTTTACTCAATTTACAAGTTCAGTCATTTCAATTTTGATACTTCGTTCAGTGAATATATCAAAATCAAATCTCTGCTTTAACACCCTATTTCTGACCTACTTATTTTGATATGAACATTTTTAAGACCAACATATACATACGTCAGAAGCAAGTCTTATAAATGAACAGGCTCAAAACTTGCCAATTGCAGACAACTGTCAACCACTTAGTACCATATCCAAAAGAGCCCTAGACCTAGTTCTCTGATTTTTTATATATGTGTACCTAAAAATAAATACTTTCTGAAGTTTTAAGAATTGTTCCTATCATCTAGTACTTCAACAGTGAATCTCAAATTGAAAACATGAAGCTTAGAAGAAAACTGCTATGGACCCCAGGAGAATTAGACAAGAGAAAGTATACCTTTTATCACGGTAGCATGAACTTATGTAATTTTTAGAAAACAAACACATTAACAGTAAACGCTGTTATAAGGAATCATTTCTCCTCCCCATATTACAGTACAAGTCACCCCAAAACCTACATACATAAAGTACTTTATGCACAGATTTTGTGAACTCAGAAATCACTCTCAGAAAATTACTATCTATTTTTATTTTAATATAATGTAATGATTCTTTCTGATAAGCCCGAATACAAAATATTGTAACTGAACTATGACACTGGGAGAAACAACCTGAGCTGAAACGATATGGGAAAAAAAGCCACTCCCATTTATCATCTTTCCTGGCCATTATAAAACTTAGTTTGGGGGCAAAGAATCAAAAAGTAAAACAAAGAAAATATTAATCACTCCTCAACTTATGAATAATTCAGTCTTCATAGAGAAACCCCATAAATTTTTAACACAATTCTTCAGATTTGGGAAGTCATCTAAACTCTCCAAAACAACAGCATAACCTTAACTTTTTCTTTTAAAGATTTTTCTCCCCCGAAGATTTTGTCAGAGACACAGCATGAACGTGGCCTTGCAACATTTGAACAGGAAGCTCCCAACTAAAAACAACCCAAAGAATTCATTAAGCTTGTGGCTCACTCCCAAAAAGCCTGAAACCTCATGAAATTAGAAATGCTACAACATTTGTTAATCATCTAGAATAGTTATGATGAAAACCAAAGAGCCTTTAGGACGTCCTCCTCCTAGATACACAACGCACTCCATTATGGCAGGTTTAGAAATAATTTTAGAATATTAACATGTCCTTTCACAAATACAGAGAGAAGACACTACATAAAATTAGATGTTACAAGGTAAAATAGTTTAATAGTTGACAAGAGTATGTTACAAATGTAAACAATCCTACATTTTTTACTTTGCTGATTTTTTTAAAGAATTTACCTTGCAGACTGTGAACCATTTCTAAAAGAACTGGAGTAAGAGTCTGATTGTATTCATGAAAAATATCAATAAAAAGAACTTCTGTGCACGGCTGAAAAATTAAAAGATCTGGTTAAAATCTATGAAAACAAAGGCAATTAATATACATTTTATGCTAAAATTTTAAGTGCTGAATACCTCACACTGAAGGTCACATCTTAAACCACAGCATATAGTAGCAAAATTAATATTGTAAGAAATACCACTCCTCCTACTATACATTGTGCTTAACTCTAGCAAGGGTTTGATGGCTGCATTTACATCAACCAGTTCTGTGGCAGAAAAACAATGAATATTTGGAGTGAAACAGCTGGTGCTGCACCACCAGTGACCACACTGTAGGTATGTCACAGGCTGTTTGTGCATTGGCTAATTTGCTCTAGATCAGGGACTTGGACTGAACACCCTTTTACAACCAGAACATACTATATGCACCATGGTGCGTTATTTTAGTTTAATAATAGAAGTAATCCAGCAAATAAACTTTGAGATCTCTCTGGAAAGCAAACCATGACAGTTACAACTGGGAGATATACTACAACAGCATATTTCTGATCTGAACTAAACCAATTACATTTATTAATTAGTTATTATATTAGTTAACTAATCTGGAACTTGCTTCACTCATCATGTCTACTAACAAAGTCATATGTGGTCACATCAGTTATCAGTTTAAAATAGAGACAACTTCTGCTGGCTTAAACCAGATGCTATATAATTCAAATGCTGAAGCAAACTCCTTTTCCCCCTCTTAAAATATGAAGTGCATAGATTCCTGTGTATTCCAGCAAGTTTGAGCACCGAAAAAAAGAACAAAATTAAACTTTACTAAATCTGAAGAAACATATGGATTATTTTCAAATATTATCTCAGTTATAAAACTACCATGAATTGCATTCAGGAATTTTTAATGGTTTTACTTCAATTTCAAAACTCACTCTGAGACTGTACTTCCAAGAATCTCCTCCCGTCTCTTCTACAGCTATTATTTCAGAAGAAAAGAAAAAAAGTATTATTTCAACTATGGTACAAACAAAGTTTAGTGTTAGGATAAGATTATATCATGACTACTAAGAAATCTTTTATAGCAAGAAGAATATCTAGAGGAAGTATCTGTCCATGTAAGAAGACTGCAGGAAATAAAATAGCCAATATAGCAGTAGACAATTTGTAGACAAAATGTGGACATGAAGCATTTACACAAATATCTAATTACACTACAAGCAACTATACAGCATGTTTCTTACTGAAGCTTTCTGGATCCTCTTCCCACATGGTCAATTCTTCCTTTGTCAGCAGAAAATAGTGAGTGACTAATCTCCTACATATTTCTGTTAGTGTTGGGTATGTGAAAAAAGCTGTCTTTATCTTATGTGCTTCAAGAGTTTCAGGGCTGCTGTCTGAAATAAAACATGAAGATTTCAGGTTACAATTAAGTGGCTTAATGATCAAAGACTAGTCCAGTAAAATTAGAAGGAAATTAAAAATAAAAAACTCTTATCCTCAGAGAAAATGAGAAAAAATGTATTTTCATGGCAGACTTCATCAGACTTTCAGCTGGTAAGACAGGTTTTGAAGCAAGTAATCTACTCTGACACACACCAGCACCAGTATATAAAACTTTTTTTCAAATTCATAGAGAATACTAATTGTTATCTAGTCACTACCACATATAAAACTCATGTTAGAGGTTGAGTTATTTTTTAATTCACACATACAGGAGTGTATGAAGTTTCAAAATGAAACCCAGTCCCACAAAGCAAAACATATGAACTTCTTTATATTAAACCGCATCTCCAGCCCACTGTATTTCATTGTACTGGTATTAGCGGTATTAGTTAATTACAGAAAATACACCATTTTATCAAACATATCTCATGGGAAAGATGCAACAGACCAGTTAATGGAAATAAATCAAATTCTGTATCTCAGTACTTTTTAAAATTAGTTCAATGGAAACTAAAAAAAGTCAAAGAAGAAAATATATTTGTGCTCATTTTGCATTTAAAATTGCTTTGGAATGTCATTATCCATATACATTAATACCCTAAAAGTTAAAATAACAATTATCAACATAGAGACAGAACCCTATATAGTTCAATAATTATTAAAACATTAATAAAGGGGTTAACTGTTGAGAATAGCTAGCAAAATGTTTGTCAACACATAAAAAAATTATTTTAGTAAATAGTAACGGTACCTTCAATATTTTTGGATGGCTTGTATGCATAATTTTTTACAATCATCTTAATGAGATTCATGCAATGTACAATAAACTGCTCAAATACAACTCCTTCTCCAGCTTCTGTGAAAACATAGGTTACAGAGAACTCCAGTGATCTCTGAATCAAAGCAGTGAATGAGAAAGGATGCTGATCCAGGAAGTCCAAGAGCTTAAAAAAAAAGTAGAGAAATAGAGAAATCAAAACACTTTTAGTGAAGTCTTAGTAAATGCTTTAGTAAACTAGTTACCAAAAACAGGTGCCAACTTATATAAAATTATAGAAAACTGAACATGGACAGGAAATCAGAAAGAGATCAGTATCAATTGTTAATGAAGCATTATTCTTGATTTGGGTTCAAAACTACTTTTTTTTTTTTTTTAAGTATGAAGGACAATACCCATTTTCAAATGCATCAATTTGCTAATAGTAAATAAAATATATCAGCTGTACTTAAAACAGTATTTTGGCAGATTATTCATCCCTGTTAGAATCAGTTTAAGCAAAAGAGCTAGGAGGGATATCTAACTTCCCCCCCCCAATACCACCACTACAGTACAAGCACTAAGCTTTTCCAGTTACTGATCTAAAATAAACTGGTGGATTCCTTTCCTCTCTTTTAGTACTGCATTTAAAATGCCTAAACCTATATTCTTGCATGTGAATTTCTACAAGCAGTAGATTAATTATTAATCAAATTAACTTTGTCTACAGGTCTGTGAAAAGACATGCACATTGCAAAAGTACTATGACAAAGACCAAAAATAATGTGTCAGAGCATCTTCATCTCAATCTGTGTGAAGTCTTTTACTTCTGATAACTAGGTTGAATATTTAAGAGACCCATGGCCTCTAAAAAGAATCTGAAAACTCTGGGAACTCTGTAGGTTGTGCAACTTAAAAAAAAAAAAAAAAAAAAAAAAAAAAAAAAAAAAAAAAAAAAAAAAAAAAACTAGACCAACTGTCTATGTTAAAATTATCTTCCACACAATATGCATTTAACATTTACACGGGATCAGCTGACAAGTCCAAGTGTATCATACAATACAAGCCTCAGAGGGCAAGAGTTTGCTGTTCATTTTCTTTTGATTAATTAATGTGGCCAGTAATTCCACAGAACTAACAAAGCCATAGAAACAGTGATCTAACTATATAAAAGATAAGATGGAAAGCTTTATTCCTTTATACTATTACCATTGTTCTACCAATGCTTCCAGAATTGCTCTACAAACAATCCCTAGCTAAATAATTTACTTACAGAATGCACTTGATTTTGTTTGAGCTGAGAAAACATATTATTTGCTGCTGCAACTTACAACAGCATGAGTAAACAGATATTTCTGAAGAAAAGGGTATCTCATAACCGAAGTTTTAGAGGTTTTTTAAGGTGGTTTTTTTTTAAAGTTGCAGTACCTTCCATTTCTTTGAAAGACCTAACATGGATTCACTTTAAGGCACATATGTGTCTGGACAGAGACTGCTCCTGCAGAAACTATAAACTACACAGTAACTGAAAGAAAATTTTACTTACCACTTTAGTGAACAGAATTATGGTCTTTTCTAGACGATCTCTGCATATGCTTTCTGGTCTTATATTTCTACCTAGTAAATCAGACATTTCATGACTATCATCTTTTAGACTTTCATTTTCTTTCTGGATAGGTAAGTTATAAATAATTAACACTGAAGAAGAACTTATTTTTACTGTACTTAAGAGATTAAGTTGAGCCTGAAAAAAGTTATACATCCAAATAAATAAATTTTAAATCAAAATTAAAATGCCAAAATTTTAATAAAATATATTTTATTTTATATAAATAAATAAATTCCAAATATAATTTTGCAAAATAAATTCCAAATCTAATTCAAGGTAATGAGTACTGGAAAAAAGCAATCTTAAACAGTTTCTCTCAATTGCAGTGAAATTCACTGCACTTGGTCAGGCTATAATAATTGTGACATCATTACAGAAAATTCAAAAGGCAATGAAAATAATGCAAGCAAATGGTAGTATAGACAAAAAACAATTATGCATTGAAAATATAAAGATGTCCTTTTAACAAAACTATTACCACATCCTATTACATGCTTTTTTAGAAATTCCACCTTAAAGAATAATTTATTAGAGACATTAGAAAACATTCTCAAATAGGAAAAAAAAGCAGACAAAACTTTTATTAACAAAAAGAAAAACCAGAAAGGGCCATATTGAGGATTACAGGCAGAAACATGATAAAATAAATGTAAACACTAATCCTGCTTTTGCAAAACAATTTACTGATCAGAAAAGTGGAAATGGGAAGGTTCGGCTCAGTTCTTGTCTTAGAACGCAGAAATACTGAAGTCCACATATTCTAGGGGACTACAATAAACACCAAACTTCAGTATGGGAAGGTTTCCAATTCCTTCCTATTAAACTCTGCACCTTTCTTGTCAAAAAGCAAAGAAGAGTTAGAAGGAACCTGACTGTAGTACAGTGGAAATGGCAAATGGGGGCACTTTCCATCTCTTCTAAAAATGAGGCTCAAAGCCCATATCAGCCCTCTTACTAAAGTACAGGTGCCTGCCTGAATCCAGAAACCTCATCAAAATATCAAAATTGCATGTAACCTATTTTTTAAAAATTCTTTCTATTCAGTTAGGACATCTAATCTTGTATAAAGTGCTGTTAAAAGACAACACCAAATACAATTTTAGTGTGATTTTAGTCCCTTGATACAAAGACATTTTTACTGAATTCTTCTTTGATAGTTTCAGCAGTATTTAAAGAAATATTTTGACTTATACAAAAATTCCTTGCACCTAAATGATAACTGTTGATACACTAGTCTGTATATTTTCATGCAGCTTCTAATGTTTAACAATGAATACAAAGAAAAATACTCAGATACTTACTACACTGAAGAAACTGTTTCAGCCGTTCAAATATAGCATGTAGAAAACCCTGAAAAACAAACAGGTCTCTGAAAGATGAAGCCTATTCTGCATTGTATTATAAGAACATCAGACTGAAGTCATGTGTTACCAGCTCAGACATGACCTCATAACTTTTAACTGAGCTCTTTGATTATTTTGAACAATTTCCTCAAGAAATTAACAAATAGCTAGAAAGCAGACTGCATAGATGATATGCTCATCCAGTTCTACCCTGTTCTCAACTTCCTAGTGTAGCCTGTAGGTCACAGGTACTCAATTTCTCCAGCAAAACAGGCAGCACTGGAGGTTGAGGAAGGTGCTTGGGTTTCTTTGTCTGACACTACCCTCTCCATGGGCTGCAGACCACAGACTGCTATCTCAATCACACAAATGTGATAGGACAAGCATGGCATCACATTCCTCACTGAATAAAATACTTTTAACTTAGGGGAGGAGAGTGCATGTAAGATATATCTTTCAGTACAGTAACAAGTGTCACCATCATGAGGTGCATAAATTGGAAAGGGTGTCTTGTCTTTTTTTAAACATGATGCCATTAGTGTCATAGTGTTTAGAATCCATCTAGGATTTGAGAGTTCTTGACTGCTGGGACGACAACTTGGAGAGAATGTTGTTTTATCATCCTTTGTATAATACAAATGTGTGTCTTTCAATGACTTTAAAAAACAGCTCTAACAACACCTGAAATCATCAAAAAAGATTACTAATCATGAACCAGATTTACTTGAACTTACCATCACCTCTGCATTACAATGAGGTTCCACAAAGCCATAGACCGTTAGTTTCCGAAGCACTAGGAACAAAAATTACTTGTGTAGCTATTCATTAGACGTTGTTTCAACAAATTTCATAACACAATTACAATTCTACCTGCCATGCCTTTCTTTCAACTCAACGCTTTGAAAAACACACAATTTTGGTTCCCAGATGCTTCATCCATACCTAACATTCACCTTACTGAAATTACTTTAAAATTCATCTTTTGTAAAATGATGAAGAGAACTCCAATAATTACTCTATCAAACACTATCTGGAAGAATTCTGCCAAAACTCTGAGTACTCAACTCCTGAAAGATCCTGCAGTAACTACAAAAATATCAGTTGTTCAAAGCAGCAAATAGTCAGAATATGCATTTACTCCATTCACAAGCCTTTGAGCTTCAACCTAAAACTAACTGCTAAGCTAACCAAACTAACTACAGCTTTTCACTGTACACAGGGTGAACTTAATGGAATGAAACTTGTAGCTCAGCTTCCTCAATTAACCACTAAAGACATGCAAGCCTAAATAACAACACACATTAGAAAATACCCTGTTATGCGACGCACTTTCCAACCTCCTAGACAATGACTTCTGACAACATGCACAATTTCTCACATGCTGAGAAACAAGACTACTCTATCTCCCTTCTGCATGAGCAACCCTCCTTCTGCCTTGCTAACACTACAGATAAAATAAACCAAGAATAAAGTTATTCCCAATGGGCATGGCTTTGTTAGAGAATGGGAACTATCTACCAAAGAAGTTCTACATATTTCCCACAAAGAAAGTTATTTTATTCCTTACCCTTAACATCATTCTACATTACTACCTTTCAATGACAGCAAGGTCCTTTCAAGCGAATTTGCAGCTGCAGCTTCATCCCCTGTACAAATTTGCTGTAAGAATGTATCTGTATGATGATTCCACAAGGAACAAGCAAAGCCATAAATACTTGATGTAAGCTGCAAAAGGAAAATGAAGAATATATTTTCTTTCCAGAATTTTGCTATACCATAATAAATCCCTAAATTTTAAAGGCTGCTTTGGACTCTTAAAATATTTAATCCAGCTTTTTGTATGTATCACAGGCCACAATGTTCAATTTGCTTCATTGTTGTAATGAGTTGCATTAATCTAAAGATATTTTCCAGAAAAATATCTGGCCTTTATTTGAAGATACAAACTCACTGGTTTCCCTGACTACCTGGCTCTATGACTGTCACCTTAAAGAAAATTATTTAGGACTCTTTTCTTAGCTGATTTTCAGTAAATACAGCTGCTGGTGTATAATATGGTATGACACTTCAAAAAATTATCAGCTTTCCTCATTCACCTCTTCTCCCACAAAGACAAGCTGTCCACATTACAGTTAAATTGAGGTTGGAATCAGCTTACTCTGGGACATATTCAACTGTTACAGATCCAATAATACTGAACAATGCCTACTACAAAACTAACTTTGTTAATAGCTACAAACACTGACTTTTTCCCTCAATTTTTTTAAAACACGAATGAAAAGTATCTAATCAAGTAGAACTGAATAAATCTAAACCTTAATCCACATTACAGTTCACAGACAGTGCTTAACTGATAAAGATATCTGAATTACAAACAGACGATAAAGGTTTTCTCACACAGTTATTGTAGCACTTGACACCTTCATGATGATGGAAATCTGCACTTAAGTCTGCTACATCCTTTATCAATGGAGTCAAAAGCACATGATTGTTTATTTAGTTGCTTTAACTGAGTAAAGGTTAGTAAAGGTACTATTTATAAGTCAGTCTTCAATGCCTCAGACTCCTGATGGTTAAAATTTCATCTTATTGATTACACAGACAGAAATTTCTACATAGATAAAAAGGTAAACCTTAATAAATAGTTTTCATTTTCAGTGCTCACTCTTTCCTTTGAAATAAAGGAATAAATAAAAATTTAAAAAATTCAAAAGTAACATGTTTGGAAAAAGTGTTTAACTCACTAAATTCAGTTAGCTGTACTACACTGTTGGCCAACTCCAAATGGGTTTGGAGATGCATGGCTACAGCCAAAGTTACATCTGTGTTCTAATCAGTGGATTTTTACAACACAGAATGCAAGCTGAATTACATGAGATCTGGCATTTGCATTCACACCTTGACTTTTAATTAAACCTGAAGAGATGGCCGGGAAAAACCTCAAACACATTTCTGCTGATGACAAAAAAATAAAATATGGTAGTATGGAAGTCTAAACCCCAGTATTTTTCAAAGACTATACTGACAAACGAACTCAGAACACACTTCCAAAAAAAATTCATAAATTCCTAGGAAAGTATGATCAGGTATATCATAAGGCTGAAATGCAGATACTGTTCTGCAGATGAAGCTCTGCTTCTTTAGACAAATTAAGATAACATTCAAGTTGTATGCAAAATTAATAAAGACCTCAAACATCTCACCCAGCAACTGACTTCCAGTTATTCTGTAGTGTACAGATACCCACAACATAAGAGCACTTCTGTTCCAAGGGCAGACAAAGTCCATAGACATGCTATTAATGCCCTGCCAGTTTAACTCTGGAAGAAGCAAGCACGTACAAAGTTTGCATGCTCTAAAATACTGCATCATACTACTTACATCATAGAAAAGCTTCCTATCCGCAGCAAGACATTTGGATGCCAAGGTCTTTGTAACATGGTAAAATGTAAGTAGCGCCCTGTGCTGCTGAAGGTCATCCTGCACCTTCACAGATTCTACAAGAGTGGGTATAAGTTCTGGCCATTGCCTTGGGCAGTCCACTCTGGCAACTTTAGCAATCAGTACAGAGATCTGAGTTGCTATCTGCAAAAAAAGCACAGACACCATTAAGTCAAAGGGCACCCAGGAAATGAATAATGACAAGCTCCACAGCCAAATAAAACCTGAACCAAAAAAGACTGGGATTGCTAGATTTTTGTGTGCTTTTCTTCAAGCTATTTTTAAATTTGCTGAATGCAAATAAACGTGAAGAAAAAGTATTCTGTTTTATGTTTGCAGCAAGTATTTACATAAAATAAAAAAACCTCAATATCTTGTTTAAATTTTGCATGAAGACCAGTAACTATGTTTATTCTAGAAATCACATACATGAAGATACAAATATTTGGGAATCACTTTTTACTTACTGATCTTTTCTATCACTTTCTATGACCATACACTGCTGAGTACAAATTATCCTTAATTCTGCTCTATCTGACTTTCAGATGGAGCCATTCCCAGCCCCTGGCACACATATGTGTAAGCCGAAGCCCCATTCCAGTAACTGGAACTGAGACTCTCTTGCTCCAGATTTTCAGAAGCACAGGCTAGGGGCACCTGCACCACTCATACCACCTGACTTTGATTGCTGGGCCCAAATCCCACTCACACCAGTCTTGCCAGCAGCTCGAACCTTTGCAGCACACATGCACGATGAACAGAGTGAGGTTACACAGGAATACAGGTAAGGCATGCAATCAGAACACAGGACAGGCAGTAGCCATCAGGCACAGGGTCTGTTTAGGCATATGTACAGACAACCCATGCTTTATACATGACTGGCCCTTCTCATCCTGTCTTTCTGTCCATTCCACACTCGGCAGCTGTGCAACTCCCTTCCCCTAAACATTCCTTAACATCTTTTGTATGGCCTCTCAAAACCCTACCTCAGACGTCCAAAAATTTCACATTCTTATTTTCCCAGTTCTTATCACATTCTAATTGAAAAGGTTCTTGACTGAATTAGTGAAGCAGACACCCTCTCCTTCAACACAGTAGAATAACCACACTTCCAGCCTGGGGAAGAAGCCATGTTCTTAGGCTACCAGAAGGAATCCAAGCAATCTACAGGCCTAAGAAGGATAGAGCTATGCCCTTCTCCTTCTTTACTGCTTCCTCAGCTGTTTCATCTGGAGTCTGACAACTCCACCAAGTCTTCTGCAATATTTATTCCTACCATGCTGTGTAGTGAGAAGACTTGCTTCAGGAAAATGATGTCAGCATTCACAAAGAAGAGCTGGAAGTCCTACTTAATACCAGATCAAACTGGGGAGAGGAGGAGCAAATAAATTCTTCTCCCCATGTGATACACAGGCAACCTCCAAGGAAGGCCAAAAGTACTTTTATCTTGTGGACTGGCTTTTTAAATGGGGAGAAAGAAGAAAAAGAACTTGCTGTCATACATTTGAAGAAGTACTTTGTTCCAGTGTTCCCTCCATATGGTAAATATCTTCAGAGGGCATGGAAATTATGCTCTCTGCAGATGGTATGTTCTCTTTTTCCTCTCCACCTCCCCTGGAAGTCAAGTTGTATCATCACATCTCCATAGTATGCCTATTTCTCACTTTTCTGTGTTGTTTTTCTTTCTATAAAAGAGTTATAACTTTTTCTGCCTTCAGTGATGCAAAAAGCACAAGCAGATAGCAACTGTGTTATGAGCTATCTGTGACTGGAAAAGTGCAGTTATCAGGAACACAGGATATCAAAACTCAGACATATCAAGCAGGCTGGGAGCTAAACAAGATTCCTCTGAAAGGACACCTCAGGATACCTACAACACAGATTGGGGAACAAGGGGAAAGAAAGGGATATGGCCTCTGTAAACATATTCCAGTATCGCATATAATTGTTCAGGCAATTATTTAGACTGCTGCCATAAAAACAAACAAAGGTTTCCACTTCTTAAAAAATGACATCCCAAAAAATGTCACAAGGACACATAAATCAAAAGATGAAGACAACTAGCCTTTAAAATGTCAGTTTAAAAGGTTCCAATCTCAACTGCAATTACAGTCAGAGAACTCCAGAACTGTTCATCAGAAGTGGCATTTTTAAATACAAAACATGCTATGCTATCATCTTAGCAAGAAACCTGATGAAATACCAATAAATGTATGAAAAAAGTATTGATAAAAAGTTTTACTTTTTTTAACAAACAATGCAGTTAATATTAGACTTTTATAATTAATTTGCCCATTTCTATGTGCAAAAAACTTATAAACTTCAAAATTAAACATTTGATAAATTATATGCTACCTAGTAGATGCATAAATAACATGCACTGTGGTTCAGCTTGAGATACTTCATAGTTCTTTTTGGTTAAAATACAGAAACAAGTAATATTTGGTCATATCGTTTACATTGAAACTGTACCTCCCATACTTTATATGCTTTTTTAAAAATTGTATTTGCAATGAAATTTTTTAACTCTAGTCAAAATTGTCATTTCACAACAGGCTTCTATAAATACTATATTACCCTAATTTTGATAAATTGCTCTAATCCTAGAATTTACATTAATCCTGTCAAGAAATCCCAAAAAGTTAAAACTGAACTGTCTGCAGAACAGAAGTTTATTTCCAATGCTTTTTCTTTTTAATCTTTACCTTATGCTTATCATTTCTGTATTTTCTTGACAAAGTTATTTAAGATCTAGCTCAAATTATTAGCAAATACTTCCTTGCAGAATCTTACACTTGCCTGATAAGTAAGTTAGCACAAATAAGATTGATTCATCTAGTATGGACATACTCTGTGCCCCTAACATTAGTTCCGTACTCAACACAATAATGAATTCTTATTTTGATCAAAATCATGGCTTACAATTGGTCATTTTATGTAAGAAAAGACAGTATCACACTGAAGCTTTATTAAGCTTATTTAAATTCACTACACTGTAACTGGACATGTGACTGCAATACAGCTTAGGTGGGTTTATACAGCAGCAATCTCAACAGCTCATTCCTGCTATGCCACTGGCACACTTCCTTGTATGGCCACACTGGGAGTCAGGTAAGAGAACGGACACAGCTGAAAAAGTAGAAAATCCCTCAAGGAAAGGTTGTTTTTGAGCTACATTCATTCCTGAACCATTTCACCAAATGCCAACAAACTAACAACACTGCAACACCAAAAGAAACAAATGAGAGAGACAAAACAGGTTGATTCCAGCCAAAGCGTTTCCACAATTCAATAAATTATGACCTATTGTAAAAGATCTCACTTCAGGATCTGTCTGAAAAGCAATATGTAAACTGCAACTTCATTATTATAATTAACTACTTTGTAAAGAAAGAAACCAAGCTATCTATCAGTAAAAGCATTTATTGGAAGAGTAATAAACAGTCACCACTAACCTGATTCACTGGCTCATTAAAGTTGGTGATAAGTCCAGCACGCAATGTAGATTTTTCTTCTTCAGAAAGAGCACTGGCAGGATATATTTATTAAAATATTATTTATTTTCAATTAAAAAACTACTATCAATTCATATGTAAAGTATCAAAAACACTATCAAAACTAACAAAAGAACATCCTCTGTTCTTTCACTATCTCAAGTATCTTCAAAAAAGAGAGGGAATAGTGAAAAAATACTTAAAAGGCATCTGAGTCTCACATTTTGAGACCTGAAGTGACCTTTTTAAAGATACATGGCAAAAGAATGACAGAGTGAGATAAACAGATACATACTGAAAAAATGCAAAACTGTACAAAACACAAATTAATTGCTCATAAACAATTGTTATACACTTATTACTGTCAGAATTAAGGATTTGAACATGAATTTGCTCATGTATACTAATGGACAATGTCCAGAATAAGCCAATCACCATATCAGATGATATGTCTTTTGGTAAAAGCAGTTAAGTCTTTTCTATTAGAAGTCCTTTTTCTACAAGCAAGTAATATATTTACACTTAAAAGTACAAATCCTTTGAAAATTATACCTTTGTGTGAAATGTATGTTAATACATACTTTTCACACAAAGGTTATTAAAATGCAGGGGGAAATAGTGAGCAGGGCAAATTCTAAGCCACAAAGGTTAATTTTTGTTCAAGTGCAGCACTGTGGCATCTTAATATTTCATTTTAAGCAACCTCTATCAGTTTAAGACTACAAGTTACAGTATGATATCATTCCTGTATTACTTTAGACTTTATATGATTCATGCAATTTTCTTACAATTTCTAGTCAGGAAACACAACACAGTGCTTTAAAAAAGGTTTTGTTGATATTTATAGATTATATTACTGGGGAAAGAGAAAACCAAAACCAAACCAAACCAAAAATTCCAACACATACTCATTTACTGATAGCATCTAGAAAGCTGTTTCTTCTACATAAAAAACCTGTAAGTTATCACTGAAGATTGCTCAAATGAAATTTTTACCTAACATTGCAATGAGTTAGAAGCATGCATGCAAACATCATATCTCAGGGAAGACTAGTGGCTGGAAATTAAGAAGATTAAACACACCAACACAACCACTTCCTCTTGTCTGACCTCAGACACAGAAATTAACCAGCTAGTTCTACATACTGAGGTTTAAAATGATGTCTAAAGTTCCCTAAAGCATAGGTTTTACACTAATCTAGACAAATACTAAATATCAATCTCAAAATAATAACAAAATAGAAGCAGGAATAGCCATAAGAGGAAACATCTGCAAAAATATTCTAGTTTTCACTTTCCCTTCACCCCTGCACAAAAATCAAGTACTTGCCCTGTCCTAGTTTAAAGATTCATCATTTGAAGTACAGTACAAAAGGAGGGGGAGCAATTCATTGTTTCCCTGGTGACTCAAAACTCTACACTAAGTCTTATTTTCCAAAGTAGTTACAGCATTTGGGAGCCACAATTTTGTTTTAATTTTTAAATCAAGATGTAGACTTAAAGATTTTTTTTTTTTTTGCATAAAATTAAATTAGGCCTAAAAACTTTTTGGTGAAAAATTTACAGAGATTTCTGCAATAGTAAAAGATTTTCTGCATGTAACTATTTTAATTTATTAATCTAAAGCCATGAGATTACATTCCATAAAAAAAAAAATTTTTGTGGGTTTCTTCTATAATATGAAAATGCAATATATAGTTTCCACACATACAGGCATCCTCTAAGTGGTTTCTAAAACTTAAAAGCTCTTATTAATAAAATTCAAAAATCCATTCTCAATTAAATGTAGATTGTATACTACTTCACTTTCAGAGACAACAGAAAGCACCTAAAACCTGGTCTATAAAAAAAAAGACCTGTTTTACTATATTACTTCGTTTACTTTGTTTGTGAGCTCACAAGACCCCTGGCTTTAAACACTTTTTCATAATTATACTAAACTTATCACACACACATTCTAAGAGCAGCAAGAATGTAGCTCACCACTTACTGTAAACAAAAACGCTATAATAAAGCATTTGCCATTGCAGACAAAGGAAAGGAAAGTCACAGATTCATGAGGACAAACGCCTCAAATACACAAGCTTGTGATGAGCAAAACTGGAAAACAGTAATGAAAAAAAAATCTAATAAATCAGTGCCGATGCAAGTGCCACAGAGCACTGTGTGACAGAGCCCTCCCAGGGTTTGCCCGAGCCTGGAATTCCTGCTGGGCGGAGGAATTGGCAGTTTGAGCAGCACCAGGCTGACATCTGCCGGAAAACAGGGACACACCGGCACCAGCCCCTCGCAAGAAAGACAGTCCCACTACTCCATCCGAAAAAGTTATAGGCAGGCGAGAAGTTAGGAAGAATGTGCCTCACTGAGCCAGCTATTTCCCTTCAGCGTTGAATTATATGCGCCCAAAAAATTAAAACAGCTTCACCTACACATGAACTTCTATCTACTATGCCATAGTAGTTCACAATTTTCAAGTTCAACATTACTTTGATCTTTCTCTGGGTCTGTGGTATGGAGAAATATACATTCAAATACTTATTTTGGAGCTTTTTTAAAAAATGTCTGATATTTTGGATTTCTGACTTATGAGGCGTTATCACACAAGTAAAAACATATATTTGAAAAGTATTGTTAAAGTCACTAATACGGTACTCAAATAAGAAAACAAAGTCTACAAGAGACAGGATACAAAAGTAATTGTAAAATCAAAAACATGTTCAACTCTTGAGTTGAAGACAAATAATTTCTGAAGAAAATAAAAACACATACAAAATCATCCTCTAACATCAGCTTTTGAGGAGGCTGACAAAAGAATTTCAAAAAAAGATGCCAAACTGTGTGTGAAAAGAGGATATGACAACTCTGGACCTTCACCACAGTTATACAAAATGCTGCCTGAAAAAGCAGGAGGGAGGAAGTTCATGGGCTCATCTTCAAAATCACTCTCACTGGAAAATGCAGTTTTAAGCCTCATCTGTACTTCAAAATATGCTCTGCAGCACTACTATGGATAGAGAGTGGACAGCTGCTGAAGTGAAGCACAAGACAAAAGACAAGAATTTTACAAAGACAACAAAAATGCAGCCTCTACAATGAAGCCTTCAAAAAATCATGACATTCAAAGTATGATTGATTTGCAAAATAATCCACCGAGAATTTAGTTTAAATCTGGATTTCTCAAAGTGACCTCAACATATACTAGAGAAACGTGATCTGAGGGAATGCTGACAAAATGTCACATCTAAAAAAATTTAGAAAGAAAAACAGTTGGACACAGGCTAAAAATCTAGTATGCATTACTCCTTTGAGTCCTTAACAGCAGCCAATGATTTTTCAAATTAATTTTATACTTTAATTGCATTCAGTCACTGGCAGAAAAATTAGAAATGGAGAAAAATAGGGTTGCACTGGAAATTCAATATACATTTAACCCATGGAATCTTTAAGGCCAAGAAAAATTTACTTTTAAAATTATATTTAATTTAAAACTACAAGAAAACTACATTAAAATATTTTTATTTAATTTTTATGTCAAACAGTAAAATTCTAGTACTTAGTTCTGCAAGAAATAAACCATGCTTTTTTACTAGAAACGCTACTAGTGTCTAAAAAAATAAACAGATTGAAACAATGTTCAACTCCTTCCAACAGTTCCTGACAAGTACCAGTATTGTAAGCAGAATCCCATTAACCAGGAATGTCAAAGATACATCCCAATTTTCATGAAAAAGATAGTATTTTCCTTTCATATAAAAAGGAACCCAAATGCTTGTGGACATTTTGTAATTATGTACTATTTTACACATACAAATACTCAACTGCTCTATGCAATAATGAAGGAGTACTACACTACTTAAAATGTGCTGTGGATACAGAATTTTGTAATTTTTCCCTCTTTTGGTAGGTCCTCGGAAAAGCTTACAATGCAAGGCAAAATACATTGAACTATCTCAAACAATGAACAATGAAAATGGCACTTTGTATTGTAACACTTATATATAACACTTACTTTATATTTGTGACTCAGAAAAACTAGAATACCATCTAATGTACCTAGAATCCCATCTAATACCCTACATCTGACAGTGACAGTCCCACCTATTACTAGCTTTAAGAGAGACTCAACACTTGCCAGCCTTTATGAGTTCTAGTATTGAAACTTTTTGTGAAATCACACCTGTTTTTAAAGGAAAAATATGCACTTCACACAAAAGACTGGGAAGTACAAAATTCTACAGGTTACATATTAAAATGGCACTTTTTGCAATTTTTAAGTAAATTACATGGAGCTCACAGAAAGTACTTATCTTCTTTGGAGAACTCTTTGTCATGCATTATCAGAGCCCACATATCAGAACAACAAAAAAATGACCTGAAATTTTTAGTTTATGATACCTACTGCCTCTTTCCCATGTACGCATTCAATTCAAATCACGTTAAACAAAATGAAATGTCTCTCCCACTCTCCTTTCACTTCTGTCACTATCAGTAAATCAAGGTGTCAATGTTGTGACACTTACTGCATCACTTCAAAACCTATAATTTATGAAACAGCTTTCTAACTCAGTTCTCAAAAGTAAATCATGAACACAGTCATAAGAAGTAATATAAAGCCATAATGTTTCATCAGCAACTCCTGAAGTTTGAAGCATGCTGTCAGTTTCATCATAAATTCTAAAGTAACTTCTATGAAATAAGGATCTGCTGTTTTTCCAGCCTGGCAACCATAGCAAAGCCAACTTTATGACAGTTAAGTGGAAGAACTCAAAACTTACTGCGGTGCAACTCGTCTCCAGTACCGATCGATTCCATTTTTAAAGTACAACACAGCTAACCATCTCACATTCACATCCAGGCTATGATTTGTAAAGATGTTCTGTTTACAAAAAAAAAAAAAAAATTAAAAATTGCTCAAGACACCACAAGCAAGACAGAAATTGTATCAACACATGCCCTCTGTGACATGGGTGTACATAAACAAAAAGCCTTAATCACCATTTGACAGAAATGTGGAAACACTGTGCTAAACAAAAATTTTTAAAGATTGAAAAGATGTTTATCACTAGCCCAAATTTTGATTAATTTAAAAAAACCCCAACATATAAGGCAAATGTATTGCTAATCTTGTCTGCCAGAAAAGGAAATGTAAGGGTGGTTACTAGAATCCAACGATTTTTACGTTCTTTAATGACATATTAAATTACATAGTATAATTACATCTTGACATAATTACATCTTTAATGACAATGTCAGAATTTTGTGTCATTGCAGAATACAGGAAAATTCCTTATTCTAGTCAGAAGGCAGTTTTCAGATTTATTATATTGTCATATGCCAAGAACCATCCTGTCTACCAACACTGTAAACAGTGACCTGGTAGGTCTGCAATTCTAAAATTTGACTATGCTTATTCTAGGAAAACAGTTTTTACCAATAAAAACCTATATATAGATAGATAGATACATACATATGTATCTATCTGTATACACTTATATATTTGTGTGTACATACAGATATTTTATTTTGTACAGTAATATTGTAAAATCAACCATGAGAAACTAAAATAAAGGTGGGCTATTGAATCTCAATACAGGTACTACTCTGAACAGCAGCTCTCCTCTCGTTTTTACTGCATCAGATGGATCCTCCCCAAGGAGTGAGACATTACTGCCTCCTTTAGAGACCAAGCATGTGTGAGCTGAGCATTCTCACTATACAGTGCACTGCAGAAAGAGTGCACCACTTGTATTCATTGCTTTTAGAAATCCAGTCTGAAGGGACCTGAAAAATGCAGGGATTCTGGTCAAAAGCATCTGCTACTTTTGGGCTCCACACCTGCAGATGTATAAACAAACCTTTCAAATAACTCAACTACAGAAACCTAGGACCTCATTTTCACTATGGATTCAAAACGTATTTTCTCTCAAAATCTATTTCTATTAATAGGAACATCTTTCTAGAGGTAATGGCCAGCCCCCCAAAAAACCCTAGCACACTCCAATTACTAGGAAGTAAAATGATTTACATGCCAACAAAGATAACGACTTCAAAATTAGCAAACTGTAGAAAAATATCAGAGAGGTGGTAGCCCACCAATAAAGACCACATAACATGGAAATCATCCGTATGTAATATGCCATCCTTCCCCAAAGCTCATTTAGGATAACAGACTGAATCTCTAAAAGACCTCACCTTTCCCAAATGCAACTTAAGCACATTAAAATATGAACAGGTAACTTTAAACATCACTTCCATATCATAAAAAAATATTTCAAAATAAATGAAACATGGAAAACCCAAACTACTCATATTGAAACTTACATTGATCTTACAAACAACTATTCCTCTCCTTGCTAAAATATTTATCAGAAGAAAAACTTCTTAACACAGATAAAAAACACCTTAAAACAAGACCGGGCCTAGACAAAAAAAATTTAAAAAAAGACCGAAGAATCTACACAAAAACAAGTAGAACTTCTCTTTATAATGTATATCTTCATATCAACTTCCTAAAACATGAAGTATTTAATATAACACAGTAGTGCTGTCATAGAAATAACAGGAGTGAAGCCAATATACAAACTGATATAACTTGTACAGAGGTTCTTTTCAAAACCATCCAATTTATCACTGAATCAAAAGAGATATGTAATACCTTCAAAAGAGAAACACAGAAAAGTAATGATAGCAACTCCAATAGGTACTAAAAATGGTAGGATCAAGGATGCATGTCTCACACTTCTTTATGATTTTCTCTACTCTGACTGTCACAGAAGCAATTGTATCTTATAGTAAGTAATTATACTGCCACATCCCACAGATATCAGCTGTCTTACCCACTCTCCATTTACATTTACCTGTTACCCAGCACCCTTTTCTGCTCCACCATGAAGGTGCTAACTATTTTCCCTCCCAGACAGCCCATCTGTCATGATCATGTTAAACCAAGAGGTAGACACTTTCACTTGTTTCGTTTGGATGACTATGTTGATATTTCACACTTAAAAAAAAGGCTGATGTGGTCCCAACAAATCCACCTAACCATGTAAAAGGAATTATCAGAATTTGATCCTCTTTGATAAGAATCTAAACTCCTGAATTTTTAGCCCTTATATTTAAAATTAACTCATATCTGCTCCAGTTACACTTGTGAGTGCTCAACTTGTCTACACTCTGAGGTGTAAGATCTCAAAGCAAACATCCAGAGGAAAAAAAATGCCAGTAGTGGCAATTTCTGCTGTTTTCTATCAAGATCATTTACCACCACAGCTACATTATGGCAAAGGCAGTGCATAACAGGAAATCTGACAGCTGCAAATATCATCTTCTACTCCTTTCCCTAAATCCTCGGGTTCACCTTCAATTTTCCAAACAAAGGAGAGGTCTACAGAAACCAAAACATGTCACCCACAAATCTGAGTCATTTAATCTATGGACTGTGGACAAATATTTGTAGAAAAAACATTTTACCTGTTTTTTAAAGACTATTATAAACATATGCACAGATGTTGGAGAATAATAACAGTGTTAACTTTCAAGTGTCTTTGCTGAAATAGATTAATTTCCTTTTTGACTGTGCTGTCATCACTTTGACCCCATTAAGGCATCCATTTCACCAATGGTCATAGTACTTTTAGAAGCATTCACCTTCCCCATTCCAGGATCTTACTACAACATCGAGGTCAGATAATCTCCCTGAGAGTCTCCCTCCACTAACAAAAAGGAAAGCAGGCCCAGAAAGGCATCACACAATGCAATGGAAAGCATGAGGGAACTTCTATTAAAATGTTCTTAAGCATCACCTCCACAAAAAAGAAAAGGTTATTACTCCCTTGGTGTATAAAAGGATTCTTGCCTCTTGAGGTAGTAAAGGCAATTCCTCTCACAAGGGCCCTCTTGGCCTTCTACCATCCACAATTCACAACAGGCCAGTAAAAGATTCAGCAATACCACCCGCTCATACTGCTAGAGGCTGGATTTCCACCTTCTGAATGGCTGGGAAAAGAGCTCACTTGGGACACAGTGATGACAGTGCCTATCACTGCCACATCATGCCTGCATATTCTTCAGCAGAAGGATCCTGGTGGCTAGACCACAGCTCAGGGCTTCTCTCAGCCAGAGGTCATGGTTCAACTGTGTTCTAGAGACCAGTACTCATAATTATTCAGAGTTTACTTAATAGTACTTTTCCACTGTATCTTACCAACAAGACTGAATAAAAGCCTGGCTGTGTCTCCCACTGCTTCAGTTGTTCCTCAGCTGGCTTCAGCACCGCAGCATCTTGACTAGTGGCTTGTGTCAAGACTTGCAAAACAACAGTGCTAGCACTGTTGAGATCCATGAAAACCTGAAAACATTAAAAAGGAGAAAATACACTTGAAGAGAAAAAGACAGCAAATATAGACAGGTATTTTCCATTCATATTATCCAAACAACCCACACTCATTTCTCATTATACTACACAGTGTAAAGATAGCATGACACCCACTCACAGGCAGTTTTGGTAAACAGATAGAATTACTTGCTTTCAGGAATCTCTTAGCAGAAAGAGCAAGCATTAAATTTATCAACAGAAGCACATTTGCTAGATATGAGAAATTGCAGGAAATATTTTGATTGCAAAACAGTTGCCTCTCTCGTCAAGCAGAGCAGCTAAGAGCAAAACTGCAGCTAGAGATGATTACTCAGCTGTAAGCAGAGTAAACCATGGGGTTGTCTGAAAGAGGCAAAGATGCAGATTATTAACATTTTTTCATTTTATTTTTCCTTCAGGAGAGAAAATTACACATTCATATAGTTAAATTCCATAATTCAAATTCATCAAAACAATTCATATTAATTAAAAAAGAAAACAATAAGTCTCACAATTAGTCCCATATGAAAGTTTTCCTCAATGTATTTGATTTCCTTCTTATTTAGCACACAAATGCTAAATGCATAACCAGCTGAACTATGAATGTGTATTGCCAAATTTTCAATGTATATACATCCTTATGCACCTTTGCATTCTATGAAGGCAAAACAAAACTGCTCTCCAGATGACAGAGATTACACTTATAATGACCACAGAAACAACATTACAAGAAGAAAAAGACACATATGTGAAAGGAACTATGAAGTCTGTTTACTGCTTATAAAAAAAGAGTGTTTAAAGCCTATGTCAACTTTTAATAACACATACACAGTTAAATATTCATATACTTAGTTTTCTAAATAAACAACAAATAACAGCTTCTCTTGAGAGAAGGAGGTTCAGGTGGGGCATCAGGAGGAATTTCCTCATGGAAAGATTGTTAAAACACTGGAATGGGCTGCCCAGGGAAGCCATGGAATTGTCAGTCCTGGAGGTGGCCAAGAAATGACTGCATGTGGCATTTAGTGCAGTGGTGTGGCTGACAAGGTGGCAATTGGTCAAATGCTCAACTCAGTCTTGGAGGTCTTTTCCAGCTGTAATGACTCTGATTTGCTTTTGTTTAATGGGAAAAAAATGATTATTTTCCCACATTCAGGAAAAAAATCAAGATTAAAATTGTTGCAGTAATGGTGAGAAAGTGGGAGAAATGAAATTTATTCTGACATAGGTATAAAATTTTGATTTTTTTTTTTAGAAAAATCACCTTAACAACAAAACAAGCCACAATACTGAAGACCTTTTATACCAGTAACAGGATTGCACAAATGGAAAAAAAATTAAACCCCTAAAAAGAGATCTTCATCTCTAAATTTCCAATCATCCTCAACAAAAGCTGACTGAAATTTGAAGGTCCTAAGGTTAAAGAAAGTCTGCTCTCAAACCCATGAAGCACAAAATCACATCTCTAATAGAACAGGTGACTCCATCCCTGCTTTATACTTCCCATGAGAGGAATATTCCAATCTCTGTGCTCTAAACAGTTGTCCAGAAGGAGGGTTACTACACGGGTGTCTTCTGTAAAAAGCTGCAAGAAGCTTTCCTGGTGTCTGACACAGGCAGTGCCAGATGGCTCCAAGACACACCTACCACCGGCCAAGGCTGAATCCACCCCAACAGTGGCAGCTCCTCTAGGGCAACATGTTTAAGAAGGGGGAGGAAAAACCTGATGGCTTCTGCTTCTACTGGAAATTTATATACTTCATCTAGAACTATACTCACTAGAAGATATACTTATTTAACTCAGTAAAATGGAAGCACAAAAAACAGTTTTCAGTTTCTTATTTTAAAACAGTTAGCTGGCAGCTCTAAATACAACAAAAAAGAACAAAAATCAAAGTGAAATCCTCGCTTATTTTTTTATAATGTTTCTCATTCCTGAAAAGGCTTGTATTTCCATATAAAAACTGGAGCAGCTACTGTCTGAGTAACTGCTCAAAAAAAAAAAAAACAAAAAACCACAGCCTACAAGAAAAATCAAACTAAGCTTAATGGGTTAAAACAAAAATTTATTTAACACAATGTTCTTTCTCTGTCAAAACCACAGCAGATACCCAAGTCAGCACACTTCTACATAATGTTGGCCCATCACCCAGAAAACCCTGGTTCAAGGATTTTCTATTAAGAGGCAGGGAATTTAACAGCCCTCAAGATTTAGTCTTCAATGAATCTGCACAGTAGCTTTTTGATTACATGTAAAGAACAGTCCTCACACAATACTGTCAATAATAGGATGAAGCTGAATAGCAAAACTGAATTAAAATATATTTTCTCCCTGAAGATATGTCACCTTTTAGATAAGGTTTATAAATACTGTAAAATATTTAAGGAAGCGGTATATTCTGTAAGATTTTGATATCAAAAAATTAACTGGAAAAGCATCTATTAAATGCATAGCAAATACAAATGGCAACGACACAAAAAAGCTGTTTATTCCTACTACTTTCTAAAAATTCCTCTGAACAGTTTCTGTTTTCCTCTAGTGAGTGACTAGTCTTACTCGCATTAATTTCTATCTTTAAAAAAAGCAGAAAGAAAAGGAAATGAAAAATTTTCAACAAGCTATTTTGAATCAATCCTTACTGCACAAAACTCGAATTTGCAGTTTAAGCTAGCTACAAGTAAGTTAAGCTAAAACAAAGAGCTACAGTTACCAAAATGAACAGTATAACCCTCTGCTTCTCCCTGAGCCCCATAAATACCCAAAGATGGATGCAGTGGGAAAAATGCAGGTTTTGGTTTGGATCAAGTTTTCCAATCATTTTCACACCACATTGCTAGACAGGTAAATGTGCCAGGCATAAAAAAGAAGACAGACTAGAAAGCAGCTTTTATTTCACACTCTTGTCAAAATGTGATGTAAACTTTGAACAAACTTACAAACTGTGACTGAGCCATAACTGCCCACCAAAAGGCAGGGGTGGGATACTGTGGGCACACATAACAAAAAAACTCAAACAAGCCAAAAAGTCAAGCCACTTAAGCACACCATCCCACAGACATCAGAGGACACTACAGGTGTAAGGAGGAATATGTGACTTCCAGCAATGTCAAGCCATTACAGGCTCAGGTCCTAGCATGTAATTTCGACCTTGACAAAGTCCTTACCTTCCCTTCTCACCAACAGGATTTCCATAAGAAACTTATTCTCTGCATGCCCCGTGTAAAGAAAATTGACTCATGGAGGGCACCAGCTTCTATCTTAGTGGGATCTGATCAAAATACAGTTTTAATTACTGCCATGTACAGATGCACATGTGAAAGTTACTCCTGCAGACAGACACAGCTGTACTTCAGGAGGTTAAACCCAGATAGATCTCTCCAACCTTAGTTTTTTGTGGTGCCCTCACACTGATCTTTTTTTTTTTTCCCTCCTTTTTTCATTGATGAACCAGGGCTCTTCAGACCCTAATTTACACAGTGGATATATAGATGTTCTTATCCCCACAGCCTCACAGAACTGCAAAGGCTATGAACATTGGCTCTAATACTATGGGATGGAGACAATCTTCACGTCTTACACATCTGACTTCACTATTGCATGGGAAAGGCAAAAAGGGACACAAGTTATCTCACAGATTGCTTAAACACAGGGGGCAAGGGCTTTCTCCACAGTTGATGGGACTTCTACAGATTTGCTCACTACTGAGCTTTTTCTAAAAGACGGTCCTAAAGATGAAACTCAGGAGGTAAGTATTAAATATTGTCTTTTGGGTACTTTCAGAAACATGAGGCTCATATAGAAATTCTGGCAGTCTCTTAATTTGATAAGCAACACATTCCTAGAAGGAAGGCAAGATCTGTATTTGCCCCACAACAACCAGAATTTCCAGGTATGATTACCGAGTAAGGGTGAAATTTCCCTTTTTTACTTACTAGTGTCAATCTGTGCCTTCACAATAAACACTGAGCAGTAACAGGAACATTCATTGCTTTCTCCTGCTTTTCTGTGGTCCACATCCATTGCTATAACAATCAAACTGCACACAAACATTTTTGAAGAAGGAAAAGAAACTCCTTTCACTAGAAAGTGTTCTAGAAAGTGTTCTAGACAGCTGCAAACTCAAGTGTGACTCTTACTGCCATGCCAGAATTCTGTCTTGTACAAGGAAAAAGAGACTATACACAACCCACCAAAAAAAAAGCTACTCTCCAAGATGCCACTGGATATGACAATATTGAAATTGACAATAGCATATTCTCAAGTCTCAGTTGGCAGGAAAAAAAACAAGTGCAGTTACATCTGTAATAAAAACAACACATTCAAATGCCACCCCTTAGCACAACGAGTTAGTGTCTCCAGAGACCACAAATACCAGTATCAGTTCCTCATCATTATCATCCAATGCCCTATATTTCCATTCCCACTTTCAAACTCCTTTATCTCCCTTAAGTGGCAAACATCCAAGCCTCATTTCTGTTCTGTTCTTTACTCTTTAATGCCCTTTCTATGAGGGTATCTACAAACACATTTTACCTTTCAAGATTATTCCAAGTGTCTTAAACTTTCTAGTTTTATACTAGCCATGCCAGTTTAATCTTTTTCCTGAACAAAAAATGCTTCTGATACAGACAAAAAAGTATCTAGGTACTTTTCCTATCACTAAAATACATCCTGATTTTAAAATCACATCAGCAATGGAAAGAAACTGGTGACTGCCAAACATCTGAAGGGGTACAAAACAAAGGATTTCATCACTAAAACATCTCCCTACTTCACCTTCTCCAAGAGAATGCAGTGCAACAACTCACTCATATCCAGACAATTAATTTAGAGTATTTCTGTTCTCTTTTGTTAAGAGTTAAATTAACTCTTTCCCTCTGTAAGAAGGTGCAAGAATAAATTCAGTCCAGATTTTATGAAATCAGAAGACGACAAAGCCATAAACCTATGACACAAACCACAGTGTGCTCTTACTGATCATAGTGCAAACACATTCTGGACTACTTCATGAGCACAAGTGGATCTGTGGATGCTGTTATCCTTCTTTACACAGTGCCTAAGATGGCTTCTAGGACGTCATTTCCAGTTTGGTTCTCACAGCTCTCCCTTTCCCCAGTTCAAGAAGGAACAAACTGGAGAGAGGCCAGAGCTACTAGGACAGAGCGGTCAAAAACCGATTATCTGTGAGAAGAGTTTGAGGACTTGTTTAAGACAGTGGAACCTAAGGAAGACTTTGCAGAAACTTAAAACTAACTCCCTGAAGAGTGCTTTTACAAAGAGGACTTGCTGTTTCTCATCAGCAGATCATACAACTAATGAACAACTATAAAGCTACACCCTGCAGATCAGAAGGTTCAAGTGGAAACTTAAGACAGTCTTTCACAGCACATTTGTTGCAAGGAAAAAAGGAAAAACAAAGTTTCCATGCTGAAAAGCCGCAAGAACTCCTGAAAAAAGTAACAGGAATGCTGGCATTCAATTGTAGATATGATACATTAGCAAGGATACTGTCACCTTCAGGAAAAGTCGGTAGTTGTCTCTCCACCCTTCTGCAAACTTTTCCATGAATCTCTTTTCTAGCACTGCAGTATTTCTATCAATCACGTCACATGCTTGTAGTCCTAATAAGAAGTGCACAGCAACCACCAAAACCAACATAATGTTTTAAGCATTACTAAGATTTTTCAAAACCTACATATTAATATTTCTTTAATGTACCTGAACTAAGCTATCTATAGGTTGCCCAGTTTAAGCCACAGTAAAGAAGACAAAAAGCAGGAAAGACTCAGAGGTGGGGTTTTTTTCCCATACTTGAAATGAATAAAATGTAAGAGATTCCCATTTTCTTACACAGTCTGTCATTTGTTAAAAAGGTTGTACTATTTCAAATGTTATGCCAGTTGTAACCTGTCTGTTAAGAAAATTATTCTGTTTGTACCAACGTTTGTACCCTCAAAAATCTTATTCCAAGTTGTATACCCCCTCTAAAACCCCGGGTTCCCTTCCCCTTCCGTCGGGCTAGGCTGTCCCCATTCCCCACCAGCTCCTCGAACTGCCGGCCCCGCCTAATAGGAAAATCCAAGGGCTTCCATGGTGCACCGCTCCAAACCGAAGTGCAGTTGCCGGCAAGCGGACCCAAAAGCCGGGACCCAGCACAAAATCCAGATAAAAGAGAGACACTACAACACCGAGAAGACCCTCAGCTACCTAGAGACCGAATTCTGCTTCTGCCGCCTCGCCATAACCACAAAGAGACTGGGAAGAAGTGACGCCCCTAGACCACACGAGCCCAGTGGAGTTCCTGGGGATTCCCGCAAGGCAGGAACTCCCGACTCTGCTGCGGCGAGAGCAGCAGATTCGCCTGACACCTCCTCAGCAGCGGCCTGAACGAGAACGGCGACAGGAGCAGGAACAACGACAGGAGCAGCGGCGGCGCAGGCGACCCCTCGAGTTCCCCCTTGAAAGAGCTGACTAATAAAGGCTTTTCAAAGGAGCAGGTCTCCCGGCCCATTTATAACAATACTGCTGGTGACAGAAATACAGGAGTAGAATTTCCAAAATTTCATTTTTACAAAAATTTAACATTGAAACTAAAACCTATATCTGAAAAAAGCATGCAGAAGACAGGAAGGATACAAGAACTAAGAACAATGAGGACCACAGTAATAAAGGACAGCAACGAACAAGGCTAACAACAACGTTAAGGCAAGTGAATCAGATTATATTAAAAACTCATACGAGAAGAATGGCCTTTCACATTAAACAGAAACCACCAAAGTGACCAAAAATTCCCAACAGAAAAAACAGGGAGTAAAGAAATGAGCGACACAATTCCAAGGATTAACTCAAAAATTACTCTGCCATTGGTTTGTGTACTGATGACATACAGGAAAAGCCAAAGGGATACAATGTATTTGCCGTGACAATATATTTTTAACGTTTAATAATAAACTTCTAGGATGACTGTCATCTTAAGTTTTAGCTTTCATGTATTTCAAATTCTGTGCTGCCTAGAGGTGTGGTTCTGAACATCATATCAAGCGTCAGTCAGCTCTCTTCACAGAGTGGGTAAACAAAACAAATCACTTTCCAGATGGAGACCAAGGACAATGAGTACAACTTTCAGGCTCAAAAGCATTAACAACCCTGGATTGAAGAGAAAAACAATGACAAAATCTCACAACCTGAAGCTGTAATTGGACAATTAAACCCATATACGTAAATGGACCAAACTTACAAAAGACCTTGTGACCAGTAGCCATCTTGTGACCATTCTAAATCCACCTTGGGTGTAGCCCTGGTCAGGCCCTGTCTTGCCCAGGGGGTTTCTTAAAGGTCTTTCAATAAATACCTACTTTATTCTCTAGTGCTGTTCAGTCTCTGTTTCAGGTCAGCCTTCCTAAGGCATCATGACCAATACTACAAGGTCAATCTCATTCCAGCCTTCCTCTTAATTTACCTAATGTAATAGATTTTCAAAAAGACTTGACAGACCACATAAGAACACACTACTGCCAAACAGCTGAGATGGAAATGCAAGCTTCAGTCAGCCCTCAAGCTTTGGAATGGGTTTAAACCTTTCATTTTAATTACAATTAAATCCCACTTTTGGTGATACAGTTTTGAAATGTTATATGTAAAGCATGGGTGACAAAAATCTTTATTTTATCATTATCATAGTAAGTGCCCTTGATGAGTACAGTACAATGAAAGAATGAGAGAAGAAAAACAAGATGAAAGAGAGAAGAAAAACAGAGTAGTGACAAATTTCGTGTTGCCACTGAAGTTTCAAGAAACCGAACTCCATAAGGAACATGCCATTTGCAAAAGCTCAGGTATACCTCATATACCACGAATATAATTTGAATTTGGTGATATGCTGATATGCTCTGTGGGCTGATTTAAAAGCCATGTCAAACATGTTAGAGATGACTGCATACACGGGAAGCCAGGCATATGGAAGCATAAGTGGGAAGCAGTATCACTACTGCACTTAGAGCCTCGTTCTTGTATTTTACACACACTACTATCCTCTACGGTAACAAACTGGAGAAATAACTCACCACTGCTGCACTGAGCCTGCCTCGGATTAAGGGAAGACTCTGCTCTGCAGAAAAACTGCTGCTCTTCAGCCTGCAGGAAGAAAACAACCACCTAGAATAAAGGCCAGTACGCGCCCCTTCCCGCAAAAAACAAGCTCTGTCAGGTTAACGCCTCATCTTCCTCCCATGCCTTCCCGTTAATTCTACTCTGACTAAAAACTGATTCAAGGAGAAAGCGGGAAATTGTTCCCTGGAATTAGGTAACGGTCATTTCCCCCCAGCTCCGAGCGGGCCCATTTTAGCTGTCAGTATAGTAGGTAAGGAAGGCCTCGCAGCCTCAACCCCGGGCGCGGTGCCCCGGAGCCGGCAGCCCGTGGCGGGCACTCCACGCCGGAGCCGCGCCGGCTCGGGCAGCGCAGACGAGGGTACAGCCGGCGGAGCAGCAGCCGAAGCGAGTGCGTAGGAGCAGCGCCGCCCGCGGCGACACAGCCCCGGGGATCTATGCCCCGAGCGCTGCCTCGCTGGAGGCCGAAGGCGCCTACCCCCCTCTCCCCGTCCCCTCCCGGCCTCCCACGAACCGAGACCACGGAACTCCGCGGCGGCACCACCGCCTTCCCGGCGCGGGGCCCTGACGTCACTGCCCCGCGACCCCAGAGCGGAGCCCGCGCCTCTTCTCCGGCGGAGGCGGGGGCGGGGCCGGGGCGGGGGCGGGGCCTGCAGCGGCAGGGGCGGGACCAGGGGCGGGGGCGGGGCCTGCGGCGGCAGGGGCGGGACCAGGGGCGGGGGCGGGGCCTGCGGCGGCAGGGGCGGGACCAGGGGCGGGGGCGGGGCCTGCGGCGGCAGGGGCGGGACCAGGGGCGGGGGCGGGGCCTGCGGCGGCAGGGGCGGGGCCCCGGGCGCGCTGCCCGATGACGTCGGGATGGGTGCCGGGAACCGGGAATTGTGCTGCGTTTCGCTGGCGTGCTCTCGGGGAGTTCTGGGTGGCTGCAGCCGGGACAGGGCACCACGGCGGACATGCGTGGTGTTTTTGTCAGACCATAACGCTAAAAATAGATATGAGAAAGTAAAGCAAAAAGTACAGAAAGTATGTAAAAAAAAAAAAGAGTATATTTTATTGGAGTGCCAGCGGCTGGGAATGACTGCATCGGCCCTGCGATTCCGGGCCATGAGCGGACAGCGCTTTCTGCACAGTCGGGGTTAAAGCGCCGCGTTACCTTATTGGCAGAAATTTATGAGGGTCGCCCTGCAAAATCCTTTTCTTTCTTTTCTTCTTTCTCTCTCTCTCTCGCTTGCTTTCTTTCTCTTTATCTCTCTCCATCCTTTCTCTCCCTCTCTCTTTCTCTCCCCCTCTCTCCCTCTCTTTCTTTCTCTCCCTTTCTTCCTTACTTTCTCTCTCTCCCTTTCTTCCTCTCTCTCCCTTTTATTCATCTATCATTTTCCCTTTCCACCCTGCCCCTCTATCCAACGCCCAGTGCCGTGTGCTTACGGGCCAGCCAGAGTACTAAACACACCTGTTTCTACGCCGTGTGTACTAACAAACCTTGGAAAGCTTTGGTGAACCCGCTGACCTCTGCCGTCCCTGTTGGCCACTGTCGCTTAAGACTAGCGACGGCTTCCATCTCCCGAAGGGTGGGGCGGGCCGCGGGGCTCGCTGCCGTCGGGACGGACCCGCTGTTCCCGGCGGGATCGAGCGCGCGCGAGGGCCGGGACACGCGCCCTTCGGTACGCCGCGGGTCCGCCAGCCCGCCAGGGGGCGCTGCACCGCCCGCCGCACTCGAGGCCGCTCGCCGGCTGCAGTACCGCGGAGCACGTGCGGCACAGGGCCGGGGCGAGCCGAGTCCAGCCGAGCGGGGCCGAGCCCAGCCGAGCGGGGCCGAGCCGAGCCCAGCCGAGCCGAGTCCGGCCGAGCGGGGCCGAGCCGAGCCCAGCCGAGCGGGGCCGAGCCGAGCGGGGCCGAGCCGAGCGGGGCCGAGCCGAGTCCGGCCGAGCGGGGCCGAGCCCGGCCGAGCGGGGCCGAGCCCGGCCGAGCGGGGCCGAGCCCAGCCGAGCGGGGCCGAGCCGAGCGGGGCCGAGCCGAGTCCGGCCGAGCGGGGCCGAGCCCAGCCGAGCGGGGCCGAGCCCAGCCGAGCGGGGCCGAGCCGAGGCTGACCGAGCGGGCCTGAAGGGATCCAAGCGGAGGCGCCGCTATGCCCAAGGCGCGGGCCGGGAAGCGGCCGGAGCGCCGGGAGGGCCGCGCCGGCGGTGAGTGTGGACCGGACCGGGTGGGCAGGATCCCGGGAGCCGAAGCCGGGCCGGTGCTCGCACCCGAGCGGGGGCTGGCAGGGTGTGGCGGATCGCGGCTGCCCACGGTAACACGCTGGTCTCTGCCTCAGGCGTCCTCTTCAACACCGGGGCCGGGCAGCACATCCTGAAGAACCCCCTCGTGGTGAACAGCATCATCGATAAGGTGGGAACGGCGGCGGGCCCGGGCCCGGCGGGACGTGTGTGCCGGGAGAGCGCGGCCGGCGTGGATCCGCCGCCCCGGCTGAGGCCTTCCGGGACCAGACCTTCCCGGGACCAGACCTTCCCGGGATCCAGACCCTCCCGGGAACCCAGACCTTCCCGGGAACCCAGACCGTCCCGGGAACCCAGACCTTCCCGGGAATCCAGACCTTCCCGGGATCCAGACCTACCCGGGAACCCAGACCTTCCCGGGAACCCAGACCTTCCCGGGAACCCAGACCTACCCGGGAACCCAGACCTTCCCGGGAACCCAGACCTTCCCGGGAACCCAGACCTTCCCGGGAACCCAGACCTTCCCGGGAACCCAGACCTTCCCGGGAACCCAGACCTTCCCGGGAACCCAGACCCTCCCGGGAACCCAGACCTTCCCGGGAACCCAGACCTTCCCGGGAGCCCAGACCTTCCCGGGAACCCAGACCTTCCCGGGAACCCAGACCTTCTCGGGACCCGCTGCTGAGCCGCGGCTGGTGCCGTCAGGCCGCCTGTCCGTGTGTGCAGTGCCCTTGGTGCTGGTTTTCCTCGTAACGTGGCTGCTCGCTGGTTCTTGACGCGTGGCCAGCGCTGCGGAATAAACCAGCGACAGGACATTCTTGTTCTCCCGTTTCCCACTCGTTCCTTGGTAAACTACTCTCACCCTCCCATGATACCCGGTTCCAGCTTTTTAGTGTGTAAAAAGCGCTTAGTTTCATTCTAAAGTCAAATGATTGCACGAAGTCGGTGCTAGGGAGGCACTCAAAAAGCTATCCGTCCTTAGGCTGCCCTGCGCCGCACGGATGTCATTCTGGAAGTGGGTCCGGGAACTGGAAACCTGACAGTAAAAATGCTGGAGAAAGTCAAAAAAGTAAGTGCAAATTCCCTCACATACACCCCCTTTCCAAGTTCTGACTACACTTTGGCTGAGACTGTGGCAAACAGAAGGATCTTTATTGGCGTGATGCACGTAAGTAAAATTACTCCATCGATATTTTTCTTTGCATTTGAACAATTTAGCTGATTTAGGGTTTTTAGCTGATCATGTAAATTTTGTGTAGTTTTATAAAACTGGAGTGCTGTTAACTATTTATGTGGTAAAGCTTGCCTGTGTTTGGAGAAGGAGGAGAGTGCATAGCCTCGTAGGGATTTTTAAAGGATTCTTTAAACCCGTAGCAACAGATACAGAGTTGGAGTTTTTATTAATAAAATTCCAGTTAGGAGTTGCAAGTATATACTTTTTTTTTTTCAGGTTATTGCATGTGAAATTGACCCTAGACTTGTTGGTGAGCTTCAGAAAAGAGTCCAAGGCACGTAAGTATCAATTATGGAAACAGGGAGCACTTAAAGCAGGGGAGCTACTTTGGTACAAATTTCACAACCTGCTTATCTGAGCATAACCACAATGTATCTTTTCCCCCAGGTGTCTAGCGAACAAACTTGAAATCAAGGTTGGAGATATTTTGAAAACAGACTTACCATTTTTTGATGCATGTGTAGCTAACTTGCCTTACCAGGTATGGGCCAAACAATATAGCATACAACAACATAAAAATTTCTTTTAAAATGCTAATTTCCCAGAAATTATACTAACTAGTAATTTTTTTCTCAGATTTCTTCACCTTTCGTTTTCAAGTTACTACTTCATAGACCTTTTTTCAGGTATGTGAAACAATAGAGTTCTGTATTATCTAGTAGGAAGGAAAATAGTATTTAAAAAACTTTCAAATCCAGTATTTTTTTAGTTCCTAAAATAGCAGTTTGATGGATCAGAGCTGCATTAAAATTTTCTCTAATGCATAGCCTGACAGTGCCTGCAAATTAAGTTTATGTTGATGTATTGAGCATGCAAAGAAAATTTAAAGTTGGCTATAATGAGTGCCCAGCAGATAAAACCAGGAGTTACACCTACTTAGTAATACAGCTAAACATTATTCCAGGGATAAGCAGAGCATTCCAGATACCTTCCTACCAAAGTTGGGCTGGAAAGGGTAGAATCAATGCCAAATCACTTTCTTGTTGTCTGATCTAAAAATGTAACTGCCTTGTCTGTGTCAGACATCAGTTTGTCAGCAGCTCTTGATTTCTCTCAGAAGAACATTGGTAATGCTACCAGTCAATTTTTGGAAAGCTTGGACTTGAAGGACTCAGCAGAGTTATTCAAAATGATTTATTACAGTCAGGGAACTCTGAGAGTAGACTGTCTCTTTGATCTTGATCCATTTAGAATATAAATAATCAAATTATGTAAAAGCTTTAAGGAGACTTAGATGGCTTCACCAGGTTCTGGATGGGTTTTGGGTTTTTTTTCAACACACTTATTAAGGCAGAGTTGTTCATTACGAACTTTTACTCTTCTGAGTGCTGAGGCAAATTGTTTGTTTTCCAAGTGTGTTAGTTAGCTTCTGACATAAAAATTGATTACTTAGAATTGATTTTCTCATTTCTGTTACTCTCAGGTGTGCAATCCTTATGTTTCAAAGGGAATTTGCACTTCGTTTGGTTGCAAAACCAGGAAGTAAACTGTACTGCAGACTCTCCATTAACACTCAGTTGTTGGCTCGAGTGGACCATCTGATGAAGGTATGTTATTCTGCACTGGGTAACTCAGCTGTCAAACACAGAAGAGAAGAGTTTTGCAAGGGATGTGAGGAATTTGCTGCTTATTCACACAGCTGCCTTACTGCTCTTAACTAACAGGTTGGAAAGAACAACTTCAGGCCTCCTCCCAAAGTAGAATCCAGTGTTGTCAGAATAGAGCCTAAGAACCCACCACCGCCTATCAACTTCCAGGTGAGCAGTGTACACTCAGCATAACATGCTAGTGATATTAATTTAACTTTTCTTTCCCCTTACTACTCAGTTCCATGTGCTGATTCTAGTACAAACTACCAGCTATTCATTAGAGTTTCCAAAATGCATATTTCTGTGTTGATCAGGCTTGTGTTAGGACATTAACCTGCCACCATCAACTGGGTGCAACTTTTTGTACAGTATTTCTCATAAGATCAAGAGCAGTTGGAGAACTGCTTGTAATAATGTCCCTTTCATCATGGTTTACATCTCCCAGAGATGTTTCTAGCTGATGATTTTGCAGGTTTTGATCAAAGGAATATATGAGATTTATCTTGGGATGAGTGTATGTAATCTCAGAAGACAGAAGTTACAGAAGAGTATTCTTAATTTTTAGACCACTTGAAGACCATTTCAGCCTTGCTAACGGCTAGCCAAATTTTCTTCAAGTATTTGCTTTTTCTGCGCATAATAGCACCTAGACACATAAAAGTACAATTCAAAGGGTTTTTGAGGTGAAGTATTTTCTCCTCCATTTGTATTGCTTTGTCCCAGACACAGCTGGTTTTGTGTTATTTAGGACATGTCCATGAAGGATTTACCTTCGTGTTCAGTATTGTTCTGTAGTTGCCAGTAGACTGTTCTTGTTTGTAGCAGCTATATGTTATTTTCAAAAATTTTGAAATTTTTAATTTCAGGAATGGGATGGTCTGGTAAGGATAGCCTTTGTTAGGAAAAACAAGACACTCTCTGCAGCATTTAAGTAAGTAACTTCTATCAAAGGAAATATTTTTGAAGTTTGAAAGCCTATCCAGTTAACCATTTCTTTTGTCCAAATGCATAGCAGTGTTATGTAGTCAGTGATAAACCACAGAGGAAGATTTATACTGATGTCACAAGCTTTTTTTTTTGTTTTTTTTTTTTTGTTTTTTTTTTTTTTTTTTTTTTTTTTTTTTTTTTTTCCCTTCCAGATCAAGTGCTGTAGAGCAGTTGCTGGATCATAATTACCGAATTCATTGTTCCTTACATAATACAGTAAGTTCCATCTTAATCTGTTACATTCTATGTACTGTGACCTACATACTGACTTTTATAGGAGTAAAAAAATTAACATTGAAAAGCTTAACGCACCAAAGGTTTTCCAAAAAAGCTTGAAGGTGGGAGGAACTTGCCTCTTTTCTTAGAGAAAAATCTACAAGGGTCACTAAATCATAGTGAAAATGCTTAAAATCAACTATATTATTACAATATTGTCCATATATGTATGTCTCAAGGTCTTTTACTAACTTAATAAAACATTTCATGTTTGCTTTTCAATACTGTTGATTCATCTATAATGAATTAGCTGAGATACAAAAATTCAGATACAATAGAATAATGCCATAATTCATAATAGAAAAAGTATAACTTATTTTTTAAGACTCAAAACAAGTACTGTTTTAAAAGTAAGAAGGAGTTTGATTATTTAAATGAACCCTTTTCTGTGCTATGAGTAGAAAATAATTTCTATCCCATTTTTCATTGACAGGAAATCCCTGAAAACTTCAAAATTTCGGAGAAAATACAGACAGTTCTAAAAGACACAGGTTACTCTGAAAAACGAGCCCGTTCAATGGATATAGATGATTTCATCCGGTATTTTTTTTTTTTTCTCTTTATGCCTTCCTTTTAAGCTTCTTTAATTCTGTCTGCATCTGTACCTGTGTAGTGCAGGTTGGTATTGGATTGCACAGGAATAGGAGGGTTTCCCTCTAAGTACCAGACACTTCTTTTTTCCAGTCTTGAACATGACCAAACACTCAAGGCTTACACTTACATATTTTAAATGCTGTTTATAACATTGAGGACCAACTAGCTAAGGATCCCTATTTCAGGTGTTTGTGTACTAGGCCTTCTGTGTCTCCTTAAAAAATAGCCATAGTGTAAATTGATTATTAAAATTTCCCTGTAGTCTTACGCAGCCTTTCTCTACCTTGAGGATTAGGCCATAGTCTATAGCATAATTTTAAATATTAATAATTACCTGCTATTTTCCACTCTTACTTCTGATGGCATCATGAATCCTCTCGTAATTCAAGTAAAAGTTCCCAGCTGCTTGTCATTTGGAGAACTAAGACAGGTAATGCTCTCTGAAGAAACACAGTGAACCTGATAGGATCCAGCATAAGTAACTGCATTGAAAATAAACCTCTGTCTCTAAAATGGCAAATTTGCTAATAACTTCTAGTTTAATATTTGTAAAATTTCTTTCTTTGCAGTTGATCAGTGATGGCTGCTTTCATGCTATTTTCTTTGCACATCTTAGAAATGCCTTAAGCTGAAGTTTAAATTGCTAGAACTGTAATATACATATTTCACTCTTTCAGATTGCTACATGGCTTCAATTCAGAAGGCATCCATTTTTCATAGATACTGCCAGAAGAATGAAAGGTGCTGTATTTTTTCACCAAAGTTTTTACCCAAGTCAGGGTGAATGCAGTGGAACAAGCTCCTCATAAAAGCAATGAACAGAATACAGCATATATGCTTGGACTCAGAATAAAATGTTGGACATGGTTTTATCACATACAGTAGGCAAGAAGCTGCTGCTCAGTATTTTAAAAGCAGTAAATTCTCTCACTGCTGACGTGAGGTGCTGAGCTACCTCATGACTGTGTTTTTCTATATCTATCCAAAACATGGATTGATGATAATTCACTTCTGTGTTCTCCGATCATGGACTTCACCTCAGTGTATTCATGCACAATACTCAGCAGTAGAACAAGTAAGGGGTCTGGACAACAAAAAGAAAGTTTTGGTAATTCCTTTTTTTTTATATCAGTCATTCGTGTGTTTGTTTGAAGTATATTTAAACGCTTCCTTTTGATTTGAGATGCCTGTATCCTCTCATCCCTCTGGTAACTACCAGCACTCCAAGCCTGTTAGTCATCTGCTTCTCTTAAAGAATCCCAGTGAGTGTTTCTCAGAAAACAAAAGAATTTACCTTGTGGGCTTGATAACATTTACAGAATTGCCTTTACCCTCTACTCCACTGGTGGAACTGGAAAAAAACTGCCAGTGGGCCAGGGCTCATAAACAGAGACAGCAGGGCTGGGTTTTTGGTTTACTAAATTCAAGCAGCTATTTTTTTAAGGTAACCACTGTTAAAGCAAGGAAAAGTTTGAGCACAGATCATAGCTTTCAGTGAGATCTAGAGCAATGCATGTAAATTACCAAAACCGCCTCTAAGAAAAACTTAATTTATACACATCATTGAATCATTAAGGTTGGAAAAGATGTCCTGAGTCCAGCTAGCAGCCGCATTGATATCCTGTCTATTTTTTAAAAGTCATTTATTCAGAGGCATTTATAAGAATAGCCAGTCACATTTATAGGCATCCTGAAGCATTGAATTGCACAATGATTTCACAATTTAATAATTTAGTAATTGTAGTGCTGCTTCACTTCATGCAGAACCAAATTATGAGTTAGGTAAATAGCCACAAGGAATATTGGTTGGACTAATACAGAAGGAAAAAGTGCTGAAGATATGTGTCTACTTCCTTAATCCTTTTGTTTTACTGGAGAGGAATCGAGAATAGGCTTGTTTGAATCCTGTTCAAGTAATTTCAGTGCATTTTATGGCAACGAGCTGCAGAAACTCAAGTGCCACAACCAGCCGTATCAATTTTTTTTTTTTTTTTTTTGATTCTAAGTGCTTCAGTATCAGTGTAAATCTGACATAAAGCAGGCTCTGACACAAAGACTGGCAGTAGACACAGTTTCCACTTGCATGTGCTACTTTGCATGTGTAATTTACAGTGCTTTGTAGAAAGATGCTGAAAGCTGACTGTGCATTTCAGACCCACAGTAAGCCACACCACCACAGGTTGTGGTGCAAGACTTGCATGGACAAATTGTATGGAAGCCACTGTTACACCTGTAGGATGCCTCAGTCTTCAGAAGCTTTTTTACAAAGTAAGAAATGTCTAGAGCAGTTTCAGAGAAAACCTCTGATATTATGTAACGTGTACTATCACCTGCTAACAGAAGCTATTGCCTTCCATTCCACTGGGTTTTTTTCTTTTAGCTGTGATGGGTGATGATCTTAAAAAAATTTCAGAAAGAGGTATGATTTTTTTAAGATCTGCTGCAAAACTAAAGTCAGGACAGTGGTCTGGGGAAGTTTTTTCTATATGGCAAATTTGTACAGAAGAGTTGGCTTTATTTTGAAACCAGAAATGCCTTTTCAAAAATGTAACTGATGTGCTTACAAATCGAAACCCTTCCCAAAGCATAACAGAAATTCTCAGATGTAATTCATTTAATAGCTTAATTTATTAAACACATTATGCAAAATCTACATTGTTTCAGTTTTCATGTTGACACACAGGAGGAGTTTTTATTTTTAACCATGATGCGACAAGAGCTTCCCATAGCCTACTTTTCTATGGGAGATACAAACATTAAACACTACAAGAAGTTCTGGCTCATTTTACTCTTTTCCATTGCCTTCCCTTTATTCTCCCCCACCAGGCCTGGCACAATCAACAGGCCTGTATTCCAGAAGTAATTTTTAAACATTCGCAAGCGAAAGTCTGCTGATACAAACTCCGGCAAAGAGGGAGAACTACAGAGGTCTACGTTCTTCATTTGACAAGAAGTTCTTACATGAAAGGTCAATCTTTTTTGGATACTGACTTGCAAAAGTAACTTGAGTGCCACCACCTAAAAAGTGCTGATACACATGGCGCCATTTGTGAGAATTCAGGTACTTGTGGGATTTCTATTAGCACTAGGTAGAGGTATTGTGCAAAATCGTCAAATGATGCAATTTTACCCCACTTTTCAGCTGCTGGCACTGTACAAAGGGAAAAATAGGTATTAGCTACTTCTTAAAGCAACAGAACTATTCAAGCTACCTGCAAACTACGGTTAATGTACATGTAACTTTGTCATGCATTAAAATCCAAGTTTTTAAAACAGTATGTGAAAGGCCAGTATGGACATATTTATCCCCAAAGTTTGATAGTTAACTTATCCATACATAGCATTATCACACCATACCACATAATCATTATCTGCATTATTCTAAGATACAACTCTCCTCAGTACTTAAACATTACCTTTTAATATACATCAACTAATTTATATTTTTGTGGGTTTTTCTTGATTTGTTGGTTTTTTTGGTTTTTTTAATTGTTACAGATGAAATGTTAAAATTATATAACCATTCGATGGTATTCTAATAAATCAAGATTCCAGATTTTTACAAGAAAAATGGAATGTCCAGCTGTTCATCCACTCTTAACAGCCTGCAGTTCCTCTTAAAATGATATGGCACATCCTGTGAAATGAAACTAGCCACCAAAAAGTAAGTCTTCTTGAAACACATCAAGAATGTACACACACTAAAGTAATTTATATTGACAAGTAAGGAATGTATTTCTTAAGGCTGTGCTTCAGAAAAAGGATGTTTAGGGGTAAGTAGCCTTCCTCAAGGCACAGAATGGGAAGAGTTAAGCACAGCTGTCTGTGGAAGAGAAGTTACGTAAAACCACTAGTGAGGTGTGCATGCATGCCACAATTTTAAACTGCACAGCTGGTCTTTGTCATAAAACTGAACAGGATCAGAAGGAAGTGCTGTGGCTTTTTAATGGCCACAGTTTTACTTTATTAAAAATATGGCAAGTATTTCCAAACATTTCACCATTTGAATAAATGAAATACTTAGAACAAAGTGCTTCACAGATCTGAACCCTGCATGGTTGTGCTGTCTGGTCTAGAAGCATTTTGTAGACATCATAGGAGCATTTCACGTAAAACTGAAAATGTCATTCAGGTGAATAAGAAACGGGACATTTCCACAAACATTTCTAACATTTTTACTTTCAAGTAGTTGAGTTCTCTCGGTCACTAGGTTTTGTAACAAATGTGTGCTACAGCAGTACAGGTTTGTCATTTCCTTTAGCAGCAGAGGCCCTTTTCAAAGGGCACGTGGTCTTTTCGGGTTGATCTGTTTACTGGCCTGTTCCTCTTCTTGTAGAGCTGCCCGGAAAGATTTCACTTTGTCTTTAAGAAAAAAAACAAAAGAATAAGGACTGATGTGCCTGTGCTCAACAGATCTTGAAACTAGGCCCTGATCCTCCACATCCCAGCCCTAACAAATAACAAGGAACATTCCTCCACAAAAATAGCTGACTCTACAAACAAGAGGATTGAGCAAAGTTAGCATTCAAAACCATACAAACAAGTTGCTTAGCATCTTAGACTCTTCTTGGATACTACCCCTGTCCCTAGCCAGGATAGGTTTGTAAACTGCACAGTTGTATTCCCAGCATGTAAAGTGTTCACACTTCCATTCCCCTGTCTTAGAGAGTCTAGGGAGATACACACTGCCTGTATCATTTCCTTCCCAGCACCTTCCAAACTACTCTTAGGAATATATAAAATCATATTTATATTTAGTGTACAGTCTGCCATTTCTGTACATTCTAAAAGGCGGAAGAGTAAAATTCTAGTCCCTCTGTTTTCTTATGAATGTGAAAAACATTTGTGAATAAGTTTTGGAATTTTCTCACTGTAAATAGTTAAATGCATCATTCACATTGTAATTCAGTAAGGATGGGAGTGTGGCATCCTC